>NC_009416.2:7500-1232500 GCF_000002875.2 Leishmania infantum JPCM5
AGTTCACTAGGTGGCACAGATGGGTTTGGTAGGAATTGCTGCGATTCAGCACGTAGACGCGGTACATGGAGAAGCTCAGCACAAACAAAAGGAGAAAGTCCCCGACTACCATATACTGCCGCATCTCATCGGCAATGCTCTCGCGCCGACTGAGGCGGTAGTACCAGTCTTTCTTGAGGGGTAGCATGGACGGCCACGGCCAACTTCCGTACGTTGGGCTGCCGAGGCGGCGCACTGCGGTGAAGCGGAGCATGGTTTATCTGCGTCGTCGACGTTGGTGTTGCACCGTTACTCCCTTTCCGCGGGCCCTGGTGAGTGCGCAATGAACAAAGGAGCTGAAGAGAGCTGTTGGCAGCTGGTGACCTGTCGTGGTTGACAGCACGTGTAGCCTTCGCCGGGGTTTCTCGGGGATTCTCTTGGTTGGCGAAGCGACAAAGGAGGAGAAAGTGGCACGTTGTTGGAAACAATGGAAGGAGAAGCGGCGACCTGACAACGGGATGCGGACGATAGATGAGAGAGGCATGATGGCATCTCGTGAAACAGGTAGGGCGAAAACGATGTGGCCCACCCGCTAGCTTCGAGGGTCAAAAGCGGCAGTGGTGCGCTGTCCCCTTGACGCCATCGATCTGGTTACGAGTAGCCGCTGCGAATAGGTGCCCGGAGCGCCGGACACCCATTGAACCGGACGTTCGCGGTAGCATTCACGTGGATCGGGGAGATATGTTTATCTATTACGGGGGAAACGAGCGATAAAGCAAATCGCAGCTACTGCTCGAGAGAGCGAAAGGGGTCCGCGAGAATGCAAGCAACACCGGCATCCATGCAGCAACAGCTTCACACTTCCGTGCTCTTTGTCTCTTCCGTGGCTCCTTCATGATCCGGGGGGAGGAGGGGGGTAGCATGTCCACCGCGAAGGGGAGGGAGCGCATGCACCCAGGAAGTCACGCAGGAGCACAGACGCAGAAACAAAGATGCACACAGTCTCATCAACAATTTTGGCAGGCACACTCGCCGCTGACATCAACGCAGAGAAAAAATCGGAGAGACTTGCAAATAGAGGTTCTCAATCACGACAAGACAAAAGAAAAGTCAATGATGTCACGCAGACGATTTCTGTCTGTCTCCTTCGTCACCAACCCCTTTCCAAACTTAGGAATTAAGACTCAATGAACTATGGTTACCTGGAGCAAAAGGGCTAGGCAGCCTCCTCGGTCGCATGCACCCCTGCCGTCTCCGCACCCTCTGGAGCCTTTGGTAAAGGCGTGTTAGCGCTGTCGTCCGCCTCTTCCTCTTCTTCGTCGTCGCCGCTAGAGAGCACCAACTCGCCCGTCTGAATGTGTGACTCGTACTGGCTTTTCAGCGTCTCAATGTGGCGAATCTTGTCGTCAATGGTCGCTAGCGACAGCGCCGGATCGACGTCTATCATCTGGAAAAGACGGATCTTTTCCACCGGGTGCTGCAGAGCACGACCCTTCTGGTCGTTCACTGCGGTGCTCGGCTTCGCTGCGGAGGTATTCTCCTTTTGCTTCTGCTGATGCTTTTGTTGCTTCTTTGCAGTCTTGCCCAGAGACTTGTTTTCCGACCACTTGCTCTCGCTCACCACCACACAGCCTGCGGGTGCCATCTGAGAGGGATCAAAGTGTGCCGCAGCTTCGCGCCTCTTGCGGTCCTCCTCGTCCAGTTGGACCATCATCTTCTTCTGCTTCAAGTACTGAATCAGCGTGGAACAGGCGCTAATCTCCGTCACGTACGGGTTCTGACGCTTCGCCGCTCGGACACGCTTCGCGGCGATCTTGTGTGCGTTGCGTCGTTCCTCATACTCCTTTCGACGCTTCTCGCGCTGCTGCTCGAGCTGTTCAAAGTACTTCTTGCGGGCCTCTTTGTTCCACGCGTCCCACTCGGAAGAGACCTTTTCGCGCTCCGCACGCAGGCTGTCCATGCACTGCGTGATCTCCGAGACACGGGTGCGAAGCTCGTCGCATTGCTTGTACACGTCAGCCCGGTTGGTCCCATCTGCCTGGGCCTCCTTGTCCTTTGCACGTTTCTTCTGCAGCTTCTCCTCGTATTCCCTGTTCAGGATCCCGATTTGCTCGCAAATGGCGTGGTACTCCTGTTGAAGTATCACTTCCTGCTCCGTGATCTGCTTAATGGCGTCAGCCAACGGCTGAAGCCGGAGAAGATGTGTCTTGGCGTCCTCCAGCTTATGGAGACGCTGCTGGTTGCGCCTCTCGGCTCCAAGGCCGCCGCCGCTGCTCTCCATCTTGCGCATCATGTAGTCGATCGCCTCGTCGATTTCTCGGACGTTCGTGAAGCCGCCAACCTCTGCCTGCACAGCCCGCAGCTTGTCAGAGATCTCACCGCGGTGCTTGCGCAACTTAGCGATTTCAGCGTCTTGAGCCGCACGACGGTCCCGCTGAACCTTGCGGCGTGCATCGATCTCATTCAGTTCCTCGAAAAACGCATTTCGCTCCGCATGGCGGGCCTGCGTCACCGCATCGTTTTGAACGGAGCTCTGCAACTTCTTGATTTTGTCAATGAGTGTGCGCCGCTGCTCCGCCAGCGCCGCGAGCTTCGGCCCGTAATGGGCAATGTTGGGTCGCGTAGGAGCGCCGGGCATGCTCTGCCACGGCGCCTTCTTTGCCGCGGGACGCGCGGGGGTGGTCTCCTCCTGTGCTGACATGAATTCAAGGGAAGTCAAGTGGGGATCGATCGACCTTTCCACGAAACCAATGCCGTTGCCTCTGTGTTTGTGTCTGTGTCTGTGTCTGCTTTCCCTTCAAATGTAAAACTAAGGCGTGGAATGAGCAAACGTGCTGAAGCCACATGGGGTTCCCGGTGCCAAGGTACACGGCAGAGTAGATGTGCGGAGTTGAAAGGCAGGGGTAGATGTAGAAAACGTATATGGAAGGCGTAAAAAAAAAGAAAAACTCATTCGTCCCAAGCATACGGCGCGAAGCTTCGCAGTTAGGTCCACGTCGAGCCGCCTCCCCTCCATCTGCAAGAAGCGGTGTGGAGAAAGGAATAGTTCGGATGAAGCCACGAGCCTTTCAGGAAACATGTTGTGCCACTCGGCATCCGTGAACGTCTCTGCTTGCTCTGGCGAGCGCTTTTCTTTTCCCTCTGCTCGAGCCCCTTGCAGAGCTGTTTATGAGAAATTGAAAAACGAGGCGACGTTTCTTCGGCTCTTGTTGGTGTTCATGTTTTGCCGGAGGTCCGTGAGAGAAACGTCATAATCGTAACGGGACGCACAAGAAGAAAATGCGGAAGACGTGCGATTTGACGTCCCCACTAACCATCCGGTGTGCATGCGGGATCAGCATGTGAGAAGGAGCAGGAAACCTTGGCGAGCAGGGTCGCAGGCCCCTTAACGAGACATTAGAAGGCGAATAGGAGGGATTCTCATGCGCGAACACAACATCCTGGACGCTAAACGAGTACTGGAAGACAAGAGCATAAAAAAGTCAAGATGATAAGTTTGAAGCAGCGTACAGGATGTATATTTGTGTCAAAAATCCCGGAAAAGCGAGAAGAACAGCACAAACGAAAAAAAAAGCATATCCGAAGAATGACGGAAGTGAAGAAGCATAAGTCAGCTGACCAGTTGAGAAGAGAAAAACAAAAAAGAGAGACAGCATGGCAGCGCAGTCGAGTACACCTGACCGAAACGGTGGAGGTGAAGGGAAAGGTTAAGGGTCCTCACGATCCACGGTAACGAGCAAGGGGAACAGAGACGAGGGAGAGGAAAGCGAAAAGGGGCGGCGAAACAACAATATAAAAAAATCGTTCTCAAAAACGGCGAAGAAAAAAAAAGAAAAATTCGAGAAGAAAACCCGGCATGCGCTGCCACTATCTCGCACCCCTCCCTGACACATTGGGAGTGCGTGTGTCGACGTTGTGTTCGCTTGTAGTGTAGGGGAAGAGATAAGAGCGTGCAGGGTCTTGTGAAGTCAAACGTCTAGGGGGAGAAAAAGAGAACAGACGAAAAAGCAGGTGATTGGCACCCTAAGTTAGGTGCAAATGTGTGAAAGCGTTTTCAGGGAAACAACTTATCTCGGCGTATGCTCCGGAAATTCGCGAGTGCGGTTCCCTCGATCTTCATGGTTTAGCACTCTTTCGGAAACCAGTCAAGCTGGTCGTGAAAGCACGCACTCATTTTTTTTCTATTTGCGTGTAAGTGAGCATGTCGTGGAGATGAACATCCGCTAACCATGCGTTCCTGCGTGTGTTCAAAAACCACAGCTTGTAAATGGAGGGGGGCTACGTTCGCCGCTGTAAATCAACGTGAACGTATACAGCCATAAGGAAAAACGCACGCATACAGTAGAGAAAAAGAGGAAAGAGGGAGGCAAATGTGTTCGTTAGCCAAAGAGCCGTGGGGAACGCTGAAAGAGAAAATACTGGCACACGCCAGCTGGAAAAGAAAGCTCACAAAAAAAAAAGAGTTGCTCCTTTCTCTCTCGTTAATTCTCTTAATAGCACATGTCACCGGGGACGGCTTGCAGGGACGCAGTGAGGTGTGGATCGGCGGAGCACACACATCATCTACTTATTTGCCTAATGTAGAGGATGGTTTTTGTGTCGTGCATCCCTGTGCCAATGAGACCGTGGGCGATTTTGATAGTAGGCATGCCGCTAGAGCACAGGTCACGTCCACTGAATGAACGCCATCGACAGGTGCAAAAGCTTTCCAGTTCACATCCGTAAACCAAGAGAAAACAGAGAGAAGAAATTGAGGCCAAGTCCAGCAGTGACGAAACTTACATCGGTAACAAGTCGTTGTCCCGTAGGCTGTTCGACGCACGTCGCACATCATCCCTGTCGCGCACACTTAGGGCCACACATGTAACGCACCGGCAGTCTGTTCACTCATCGCACCATAAATGACACTTCTGTTGTAGATGCATATACGCGAGAAGTGGGAGAAGGACGACGAAAAAAAGAGAGTGGAGGCAGTAAAATTGACAACGCAAAACGGGAAAAACACAAAAAAAAAGAAACAAAGGCAAAGGCGTACACCATTCGCGGAAACGGTGAGAAGGAGAGAGACACGCACAGGATGGATAACGCGCACAGAGAAGGCAAGAGAGACATCTGCATCCCCCTCTGCGCTTGTGAGTGCGTATCCTTTTACAGAGAAAAACTACGAACAGAGAAGGTTGAACGTAATCAGATAAAAATCAAGATCGCTAAAGAAAAGATAAAGTTGCACGGTTTGCGATCGCGTTGTTTTCTTCTTTCGATGCGCGCCTTTGTCACGAGACAGGCTACCACTCACAAAGAAAAAAAAAAACTGGAAGAAAAACGAAAAAGGCAGGACGAAAAGAAAAACAAAGAAGCTGAAAACAGTAAAAACCAAACCGAAGAGAGTTCAGAAAAGCACAAGACGAAGCGATGAACCGCTAAACATGAAAGGCGAAAGCAATACGAACAGGGAACACTGCTCGGAAGAGACGGGTGCAGAGATCACCATCTTTCATATACCGTGGTGGTATCGCATCAGCAATTATTTCTTCCACGCGTTAGATCAACGATAAGAGAAGGGAGTTGAAAAAAAAAAAGATGTGTTTGTTTGTATTCTGCCGAGCCTCTTCGGAGGTGCCGACTTATGGGCGAATCAGTGCTTAATCGTGAGAGATGCACATGCAAGACGCAAGCTGGCACGCTGTGTGATAGCCCCATCACAGTATAGAAAAACACAAAGTGGTAGGACTTTCCCTGTCTGCAGAACGCGTTCGTCTCGTGAAAACATAGAGAAAAAAAAGCACAGACACACACGCACACACACGCAAAGAAAGAGTCAGCAACAGGCTCAACTCCGACTCGCAGAGAGAGAACGAGGGAGATGAGAGACATGGAGGCGCAAGAAGCAGTGAAAAAGAGAAATAGCAATAGGTGGCGAAATAGAAGATGCGCGACACGCTTCCCATGGGGGGAAGAAGCTGCGGTCACTTGCTCTGTCATTGTTGCTTTTTCCCCTTTTATCTGCTAGTCTCAGTTATCCATAGGGCACTGTTGGCGAGCTAAAAAAAAAAGAGCGCTGGTGAAAAAAGAAAATAATGCACCGAAAATGGCAAACATACACGGAAAAACTTCTCTCTTGATGATGACGAGCGAAAGAAACCCAGTACAAAAAGGGGGAGAACAACGACAGACGTGAAGTGAGAGAACAATACACGAAAAGCAGGAGAGCGAGATCAAAAAATTTGTAAAGACCGGAGGGATAAAGGAAGAACAAGGAAAAAGGAAGAGAAGGTGCGTGGCACAGTGATCTATGGTGAGGTGGCACTGTCCTGCAGAAAATCGTGCAGCCTCGTGCGTAATACCTCACAGCTGCAGGCCTCTTTTTCGTGTTAGCCCCGTAAGACACTGCTCCACTCTCGCTAAGAGGCATCGTTGCCGAAGGACGCAAACTGTGAGTGCGTGATGAGACGAAAGACGGCGTCGCTGCCTTCATTCACAAGGAAGCACGGCGCTCCTTGCAGAGACGACATGTCGAGCGGGAATGCGGCAAGGGTCGGATTCGGCGACGACGCGGACATCTCGGATGCAGGTGGAAGAGACGAAAAGCAGTACGGGGGCGGCCTCGGTGAAGACACGATGAAAGGCGCACACTGCTGTGGCATAGGTGGTGGCAGCGGAAACTGCTGGGGAGCACTAGCTGACGGCTGGCACACCCTCGGTGTCTTCCCTGGCTGCGTAGTCTCCGTCGACGGCACCAAGGAATCCTTCTTCCCCATTTCGGCCAGCGCCGCCTTCACGAAAGGGTCCTTCGTAAGTGCCTTGGCCACGTGGCCATGGAGATCGGGGCAAGAGGCACCCCTGCAGCACCGTCCGGTAAGCGCGAAGTCCCAGCAGAGGTTGGAGGAGGAGATGAAGTTGTCCGTCAAAATATTCGCCGCTTTGGCCCTGCTCTTGCGCTGCGGCTCGACGTCGCTGACGAGCCAGAGACGGTACTGTACCTCGTACTCGGTGCTACCGGCAGTCACCTCAATGTCTTCCGTGCGGAACTCCAGGTATTGCAGGGCAATTCGTCGCCGCGCCAGTAGTGACAGTACCTGCGCAAACTTCTCAGTCACGTTTGCTTTCATGGTGCGGCAGAAGTAATTGCGCTGCGGGTTTGTATAATACTTGCGCAGGTTGTCAAGCACTTCACGCTTCACGTGAATCTGGTGACAAGTTCGGGGGTCTTTTTCGCGAATTTTGCCGTAGCACTTGCCGAAGCTGTGCATGAAGCAAATGTCGAGCGAGGCGTTGTTGCGATCGCTCAGCCACCCAGCAGTCGGCTCCACGTCATCCAAGGAGATCTTGAACGTGTCTGAGTTCCCTTTTGGCGGACCGCGCTGCGTGGCCAGTGCCTCTGAAGAAACCGGCACAATCTCAATGATCGTCGGAACTTCGGTAATGAGGTCACGCGTGTAGTAATTTTGTCCGAGCCCCGCACCGTTCGCGGGGACGCCGGACTTCGCAAACATATGATCCTGCATTGTGAATAGTAGCAAAACCGTGCAGCACGGCAATGGGGTGAAGATTGATCGATATAAAGAAGCACACGAATGTAAAGAGGAAAAAGAAACCGCGTCCTATCAAGGTGAAAACACACAGAAAGAAGGAAGTTCTCAAAGAAAGATCGAGAAAGCCTTAGCCGGGCGTAAATAACAAAAAAGAAAAACGTACCAAAGAAGGGGGAGCAAACGCAGCACTGATCGTTAAACGAAAAGGGATGTTTAGTCTTCTTTCTTGCTCCTTTCCCTTCGTGTTGCCGGTTTGCTTCGCGAGCAACGCGCCTCTCGTGCCAAGGCAGCCCGAGTTTCGTGTGTCTCTGTGGGAGCGTGAGCGTTTGCAGAGAAGTGAGGACGTGTGTCAATTCTGTGCGTCGGTGCATGCGTTTATCTTTTCTGTCCTCACGCGTGTGAGATGAGAGAGAGATGGAGGAAAGAGCAAAGAAACAAAAACGACGAAGGTGATTCGTGGAGTTGACAGGATTCATTCCATTTCCTAGCCGGCCAACAGCGACGTCAACAAGCATGTTGGATGTGGCCTGGAAGCGCGGAAGCTGATCTCTGCATTCCGTTTTCACAGCGCCGCTGTTTATCGCGTTTTGATGACCTCTACGGGCAGTGCAGGGTCTGCCCCCTCCCTCCCGCCCTCATCCATCACGTCGTGCTCTTTGCCATGTTGCTAGGTAGACCCCGTCACGCGTGGTACGCAGAGTCATGGTTCCGGCGGCCTGCAGGATTAGCGGCGGATTTGCTGTTTTTCAGAAGTGGCCGCGTATGGGAAAAAAAGTTCTCCGTGCATGCATTGCAGCATGAATCGCATGGCCGCGTGCGCAGCCTTTACGGAGTGCAGAGAGGGCCGGCGTGCTGTCTTTGGGAAGGTGTGGTGCTGCTGCTGTTCTTCGCTTTCTTTGGAAATGTTGTTTATGCCTACAAGGCACAGCAAACCGCGCAGAGCCCAGCCGAGTTGATGCTATTTGCACCTGGCGCCCCTCCCCTTCCCCTCAGAGGCTACCGGTGACGACCATCTGCCTCGTATGCGGATGCATGCGTACCGCGCATCCTCTCCCTCACCGTCCTCCTGGGGTTGCAGCCTATGTGAAGGCCGTGCTCTGCGGCAGACGCCGAAAGACGTGCGGCGCAACGTGGTTTATATTCGGTGCTGCTCGTTGGCGCCACAAGCGGAGTTCGCTTTGGGCGCTCTGAGGCAGATCCGCCCACGAGGAACCACAGTGGAGGCCTCGTGACCGTTTTCGAGCAGAGCCGGCGCGTCGCCGCGAGGAAAAGACGAAAATTGTGATGGGGCATGTGCACGACTCGGGCGGCACACCAAAGCCGACCCATGAGCCGTCCCAGCTCTTCCTCCTTGTCAGCTGCTTGAACGAATCGGTGCTCAGCTGGGTGCACGTCTGTTTTCCACCGCAGACCGTTCCCAAGTTGTGGTCAAGCGCCACGCCAGCCAACGCAGACATGTTGCAGGTGCAGGTCTCTTCGTCATTCGAGGTGGCGCTAAGCTTTTCCGCGGCGATTCGGGGCCCCTGCAGAGCTGTCTCCACCGCCTGTCGACCACCCGTCCGTTGGATGCTGTCGATGCAGACCTTCACGTGAATTTCGGAGGCGGGTCGCGCGGCACACATAGGATGGCAGGCCGATGTTGCTGTCACTACCCGCATCACCTCTGGGCCAACAGCCAAGTTCATTCGGGTGCGCTCTTCGCAGAAGCACGGAAAGAAGCACTTGAAAAAGATGACCTTTCCAGATCTGTCACCCCCCCTCCCACACGCACACAGTCGTGGAGCACGAGTTCTCCCGTGGCTGCGCATCCAGACCCACCTCCGCGTTGCAACGCTGCTCATCTGGCCAGCTGTTGACTTGTCGCGGCCAGAGAATGAGGGTGCCGCCGTCCGATACGTCCTTTCTTCTCTTCCACGACGGTGGGGGCCCATTCAAGGAGAGGGGTCGGTGCTGCGCTGGGCACACCATAACGATTGCTGCCAGTGAGGGGAGGGGCCTCGACATCCGCGTCTGTCACCGGCGGCGGAGGAGTGACGCTTTCTGGGAACGCGCGGGGGCACTGGTCGAGGATACTTCCCATGCACCGCATCCGTTGCTGCCTCTCGCTTCTCATCTCGCCACACAGATCGGCAAGGTGCATCGCCTTCCCCTGTGCCGCGTGCAAGGGGGCTCCCTCCGCTCTTCTTTGGCCACTGGTAGGCGTCCATGGGCTGGTTTCGGGCACGGCTTGTAGGACGTGCAGGATGGCCCCTCCTCCTCGTCAGGCTGTGAGAGACGGGTAACCTGCACGGGAGCAAGATGGCGCGTATTCGAGGCGTGGGGAGCACATGCGTGCTCTCCTTCGGCTGCTTCCCTCTGCTCACGGTCACCCTGCGGGGATGCGGGCGCCATCGGTGCGCCCTGTGCCGTGTAGGCGTCGCATTGTGGGCGCGGCAGCTCCGTAAGGCGGTGGCCACCGTGTTTGAGGCGGGAAGGCAATCACTGGGGCTGCTGTGGGGGTACACGCGAGTCGGCCATCTCAAACTCACACCTCTTCCAAGACAGAGCGGAATTCCTGAACGGGCACAACCTCGCTGGCCAGCTTCTCTGCACGCCGCCGAAGAGACGCTGATGAGCTTCCTCACGTTCTCTTCAAGGTGCTGGAGCTCCGAGGTGCGGAGTTCGTCGTAGGCGATGTGAGACGGGGACTCCCTAGGCGCCTTCATTCCGCTCCCAGAGGAGGAGCTGCCTCTCTTCCCTCCTCCTTTCATCCTCCTCAGGCCGAAAAGCCACGGAAGCGGCTCTGGCAGGCGCATACTGTGTTGTCCTTTTCGAGCTGCGTCGTGCACGCACCGGGGAGCTCTTCTTCATTTCGAAAAAGTAGCATGATGATTGCGTTGGAGGTGCAGCAACGCGACCGATTGGAGTCTTCCGAGGAGGGTCTCTCAATGAGTCTCCCGTCATGCCGTCGTGATTCAGAGGTCATGTAGGTCTCATCGAATGCTGCGAATGACAGTGAGGAAGCGATTTTGTATTGAGGGCAACGAACCCATGTGCAGGTGTGATGCGAGCGTGTTCGCATCAAAACGCCAATAGGCCAGGTCCGGCATGTGTGTGAGGGGAAAGTCAACATGTCCTATACGATGTTGTGAGAACGGAACATGATCCCGTACGTAGAACCGTGCTCAGTAGTCTTTTCCGTTCATCAGGGATGAAGCCGATGGCAACGGCTAAGGGCAAGAAAGGAGTACCCTAGAAGAACCAAGCTTTCTCAGCATTCACCACTTCCGAGTACAGGTACACGGCAGTGTATTATTGAGTACCTGAAAAAGCCTCGCTATGCAGAATAGAGAGTGTTCGGTTCTGCACTCAGTCACAAACACTGCGCGCGTGTACCAGTTTACGCTAGTGAACGTAATGATGGCGTGAATCGTCCTTTATACTTTTTCTTCACATGGCCTATTCTGCCACTCCAACACAGGGCAAGCTCCGCTCCACCCACGGCCTGTCACAGTCCCACCCCGCGTCGCGCGAAGAAGCGGCAGGCACGCGGTGCAGCAGTGCTGCCGACTCAGCTATCTGAGCACGGCCATCTGCCCTCGAGCTCTACCCCACCCACCCGCCGCCTCGCCGGCCGCCAGCTCGTGCCTCCCTCCCTTCTCGGAATGGGCGCGGGCGCCGCTGCCCCCGCCCTCCCCCCGCCCGCACACCAGTGGGCGGTGTAGGGGCCCGGGCGGGTTACTCTCGAGACGCGGTGACACGCTGCCGAACCATATGGATGGCACACGCGTGTTCACTGTCGCCGGTCGCCCCGACGCAACGCCCGGCCAGGACCCGACCAACTACATCAGCAGCGATACGTCGCCCGGACTTCCAGCACGGCGCCGGCGCCGGCGACCCTGTCACCACCACAGGTGGTTCGGCACTTCGCAAGGAATGAGGGGGTCCGGGCTGCTTGGCTTTGCCGCCGAGTAGAGTAGTGAGCCCTGTAACACCATGTATTGCGGTTTCCTCCGTCATCAGCGCCAAGAGAAAGACAACAGACGAACGGAAAAGAGGGAAGCAAGAGAACACCGTCCGGACCACTCCAGCGCTGCTTGTATGATTCGCAAAGAGCAGGGGAAGTAAAATGAGCAACAAAGGCGTAAGGGAGATGAAGACAAGAAGTCACCACAACGGAGGAAGCGCATCCAAAAGAAAACGTGCCGAGAAGTGAAGTGCGAGCAATGCACTCAACTGGAAGAGGAGTAAGAGAGAGAGAACAGGCAAGGGCACCAAGAAAGAAAACGAGAAAGGTTGCGGAAGAGGAAACGCCTTTTGGTGGTCGCCATGGAGAATGGCAGGTGCCCAGAGAGAAACGAAGGTACACGCATGACTACGCACGTGTTTGCTGAGAGGGGAGGAGCAGTAATGGGCAGCGCCTCGAACAGTGGCAAACGGGAAAAGAAGACAAAGTGCAGAAAGTGGAAAAGGAGAATAGAAACGGTGAAACGAGAATGAGAGTGAGTGCAGAGGATGGAAAGAAAAGTGGAGGCGCTCCTTCTACAGTTGCACGTGTATATACACACGCGCGGAGTAGGCAGAGTCAAAAAAAAAAGATAAGATAAAGCTAAGGGAGAAGGAATCGAAAAGAATCCTATTCGGTTCCGCTGCCGCAGCTGCCGGTGTGATTGTTGCTGTTGCCAAATCCCTCGTCGCTGCTGTTCACCCATCCGCTGCCGCTCTTGCCGTCGAAGGTGTGCTTTTCGCTCTTGCCGCTTGTGGGGTGGGTTTTGGCCGCGGCCATCTCCGACGCTGGCTCATCTTGGTTGAGGAACGACACGTGGCTGAGCGGATGCGTGCTGTTCGCGTGCCCCCCAGCTGAAGAAGAGCTGGACTCGCGCTGGTGCATCTGAAGCGGCACGCGGCGTCCACCGCTTTCCCCCTCACCGCGCGTCACGGTGAAATCAGGCACCTTGGTGAAATCTCGAGCCGGGTCCGATTGCATACCGCTCTGGAGATTGGCGCCGTCCGTGAGTGTGGCATAGGTAGCATCCGCGGGGCAGATGGTTGGCGGGTGGCCCGCAGGCAGCAGCTCTGGAACGCGAATCGGCACCGTCGGAAGACCCTGGGTGACGTCGCTGACATCGCGCAGTGCGCGTGCCAGCATCGGATCGCGTGCTTGTGCTTTCTTGAGATCGGCGTGAATGTACGGGCAGTCTGTGCTGGAGTCGCAAGACCCGGTCATGGAGAAGTGCAGGCACTGCAGAACAGTGATGGTGCCGGCGTGTTCTGCGTTTGTGTCGTCGGAGAACAGCCATCGCCGGTACGCTGCCTCGTACTGCAGCAGACCGGTTGACGGAAAGACGTCGCTGACGCGGTACTCGAGGTACTGCACCTTGAACTCTTTGTGTGCCCGCATGCACAGCAGCCGGCGAAGCTCCGGGCTGAGCATCGCCTTCACCGTGCGCGTGAAAAAACGCCGGGTCGGGTTGGTGTAATGCTTACGGAGTGCATTGAGGACGTTTGCCTTGATGTGGATCTGGAAGCATGTTGCCGGGTTCGAGCTCGTGCGCCCCACACACTTGCCAAAGCTGTGCATAAAGCACACCGTCAGCAACGGCTTTCCTTCACGGTTGATCCAGCCCTTCGTCGGCTCCACACAGTCCTCGGTGACGGCAAACATCGTCTCATCCTTGCTCGACAGATCCGGTGGCTGGCCGCCACAGGATACGATGACGATAGTGGTTGGGGGCTCAGTTGCTACATCGCGCGTGATGTAGGGTAATGCGGAAGACTCCATCCCCTCTTGCTTGGGTGTTCACCGTCGCCCTCTATGAAAGTCGCAGGATGGAGAAAATGGCGTATGCAGTGACAGCTGCTGAGCGTGCAAGAAATAAGGATGGTGAGACGCAACAAGAAATGGAAAAGGGAACAAATGAACAACAGGAAAACCACCAGCTAATAACGACAATCTAAAGAAAAAAAAAGAGACTGCGAACAGCACTGAAAGCAGGGGTGGACGCTGAGAGAGGAGCGCAGAAACAAAAAAAAGAAAACCGACTGGACGTCGGAAGTTCCACGATACGGCCAAGTGGATGACAAGGCGATGCAGTTGAAGGGGGCCGAGACAAGATCGAAAAACAAAATGGGAACGAAACACCCGCAGCATGCCTGATGCGCTTTTGTTTTCTACAGCACGCGCGGCTGCCTGGAGAGGAAGGGAGGGAGGACAGACGACTATCAACAACTTCGGAGCTTCACCCTCGGCAGGCAGGGAAGCGATCCCTTCAAAAAACGGAGAATGGGGCGGTGAGTTCGCCGATGACTTTTGTGAGCGGGGCTGCACAGAATCTCTTCCTTTTTCGGTGTGCTCATCGGTGGGGGAGCCGAAGGTGACAAAAAAATAAATGGAGAGAGAGAAAGTCATGTGAAAAGATGGGCATGATGCATTCCGACACCTACAACCAACCCTTCCCGAGCTGGCCAGCTTCCTATTTACCGGGAAGCGTATGCTGATCTGGTGCCCCCTCCGTTCGCCCATCGATGCCTCTAGTCGTGGCAAAGGCATCAGTGAAAATTCTGCTGTTTCGATGTCATCCGGTAATGCATCGCACGAACAGGAAGGAGTATGTGACTTTTTTTCTTGGGTCACCCAAGCATCCCTAGTAGTGGTGAGCGCTCAAAGGAGCGGAAAAGGGCGCGGGGGGGGGGGGTCGAGCACCTGCAGTGCCTCGATTCGTCGAGAGCTGATGTGATAAGAGCGATTACGTAGAAGGCGAAGACGTAAACAGATGGCGAAGCGCGTCATCGGAATGGTGAAGAGTAGACTCACTCAACACCGTAAATCTTTTTCCTCCTGTCTCCTGTTCTTCTAAGGCTCTCGAAAAAAGCGGGGGAAACGCAGTGAAGGGAGCCGAAACGGTAAGAACTCAAATGTGTGCTGCACAAATCGGAAGGGGATCGGGGAAGAGAGCACGGCGGCTTGACCTCCTAGTCCTCTTAGCACGCCCCATTGTTGTCTGTGGCTGCGGGCGCGGGGCTGCTGCTCTTCATGGAACACGTGTGTGGTGTGACGGCACCGCCGCCAAAACGCGCGAATCGAGCACACAATGAAATGTGTGCAGGAAGGGAGATAGGGAAAGAGAGACAGAAACATGCTAAACTCGAAGAGGAGTGACGGGGCAAAGCTGCCGACCCTTTTACGAGAAGTCGTCAAATATCTCGTGCCTTGGCGCTTATCTCTCCCTCTCCCCCTCACCCCGTCCTGAAGATGGGGTTCGATGCAGTGATATCTCCGCGCATGTGCGACCATGATCTCCACAGGAATCCTGCACAGCTGATGGACAACACTTTCATTCTCTGGGAAGACACATGAAAGGCGGGGCGAAGTCCGGAATGATCGAGTAAC
Source organism: Leishmania infantum JPCM5 (assembly GCF_000002875.2). Lineage (NCBI taxonomy): Eukaryota > Euglenozoa > Kinetoplastea > Trypanosomatida > Trypanosomatidae > Leishmania > Leishmania infantum. The sequence continues at coordinate 22,381 of NC_009416.2, forward strand.
CCCGGACTACGAGATAGAGGTGCCAGCCCTTGTGGCCGTAGATGCCCGCTCCGTTATCACCAAGGCTGCTGACGCAAACAGCACGCAACAGCGCGTCATCGTTTTTTTTCCTCTCCTTCCCTCAACGGCGGTGCGTGCGTGTGTGGAATACGGTAGCACAGATCAGCTTCGTTTCTTCCTATTGCACGCTGAGAGATGAATGACAAAAACAGAGTTATCCACGGGGAAAGGACACGCATGCACGCAGCCAAGCGCACCCGTTCCAGTCGCACAGGCCCACGCGCGCACACACATGCGACACCGAACAAAAGTCCGTCGTTTCTAGTCGTTCCACCCCGCCAACCACCCATGCACCTATAGAGATGGAAGCCAACGATACGCAAAGCGATTGCGCGCAGGGGGAAAACAATCAGGAAAGAAGGCGGGAATCGGGGCGCACAGGGAGGGCTGAAGCAACCACAACCGCAACCACTACTCAACGAAAATGAGGAACAGAACAGGGTGGCCCGTCCTTTATCGCCTCGGCATGCCCTCCAGATAATCTGCACTTGAGGGGAATCCTTGTAGCCGTTGTTGCGCTGGCAAGCCACGAAAGCTCCAAAAGGTGAAGTAGAAGGAGAGGAGAACAGGAAAAAAAAATGGTTGACACTAGCAGCAAGTCTGTAGCTGCACTGCTCTACTGCTGGAAGTCCTTCAAAGGAAGTTTAATCCACGGTTCGGTGAAGTCGACACCTTCGCGAAGCACAAACACCTCAGACTTTGCGTTTGTCACGACGAGCATCTCACCCGAAGGGGCCCAAGAAAGCCTCCAGACAGGCTCTGCAAACTCGATGACACTCCGCTCCCATTCCGTAGCCTGCGAGGCACCCTCGCTGATCTCCGCACACAGCTGATCCCACGGCTTCCGGTACATGACAACTGTCTTATCCTGCCCGCACGACGCAAGGATCACGAAGCGGGATGCTGGGGATGTAGGGCAGAATGCAACATCGCGAACCCAGTCCGCGTGCGCTTCGATCACCTGATGCAGTTCAAACCCCAAGCCGCGCTCTGGGGAGCTCGCAGATACCCACAGGCGCACGTGGCCGTCGCAGCCGCCAGATGCAACCACTACGTGGTCGACCAGCTCCGACTTGAATGGCGCGAACGTTACGCTCGTTGCCCCCATCGCGTGCGCGATTTGGTTGCTATTGTTGCTTAACTTCACGCTGGGCTGCCAGCAACCGTCACGGTATGTGGTGATGGCAACGGTGCCGTCGCTGCTGGCGGTGGCAACGACCGGGCCGTATTCCTCGGGCGCCCACTGCACCGCGTTTACGCTGCCTTGGTGGATGTCGATGACATGCACAGGAGTCCACTTAGGTGCACCTTGGTGGATCTCTTTCCAAATTATCGCTTTCTGATCGTACGAGGCAGAGGCGAGAAGATTGCCGAAGCGCGGGTGCGCCCAGCTAACCATCCACACAGGGCCCTCATGGCCAGTAAGAGTTGCCACGCGGTTCAACGGGGCACCCGCCCGGGCGACGTGAATGCCGATCGTTCTATCGGAGCTGGCAGTGGCGAGCTGCAGACCATAGTAGTCGAACTGCGTGTCATGAATGACATCCGTGTGCTCGTGAATAGCTGGCACCTGCGGCGCAGCGGGGGCAGCAGCGCCATTTGCCAGGTGTGGCACCATTCCTGGTGCACGAAGTTGCTGAGGAAACGTCTGGGTACGCATGTTGGACTGCGCTGGACTCTCTCGTGTTCACACTTAGCAGGACAACAACAAAAAAAGCGAGTGGCGGTATGAGCTAAACAGCGGGAAACGCCCGGGGAGAGCAGCGGAGACGCGAGAGATTCAAGGCAGAAGTGCAGAGCCGGCGTACGGCCAGGAGGGAAGCGCGAGAGCCAAAAGGGGGGGTGGCTGAAAGGCCATCGCATAGTGTGGGAGAGCGGTAGTAGGAGGAGAAGGCAGCAGAACACCGACAGCATGCAGGGAAATCGCTGTCGTGAGACATGCTAAAAAAGGCGTAATGGCAGCAGGACATGAACACGGAGATTTCCCCCTCAAGATGCTTTCGAATGGTGGCTGTCATGTCCTATTCCCCTCATCATCTTTTTTTCGCCGTCACTTTCTGAAGCAGTGGTCTGCTGAGTAGTGTTAGCGGCCCTTGTGGCAGCACAAAAGCATCAGCTGTCTCAGCCTGCATTGCACTCTGCAGCACAGCACTGTGGATGCTATCACTGAAATTTTACCTTGTTCTCCTGCCCTTTTGTAAAGTGACGCGCCTGTGCGGGGGTGCAGATACCAAGAAAGATGGAGAGCGTGGCTGGTGATGCCGGGATCCATTGTGCCCCCCTTCTTGCCAACCCTCACATCAACACAGCCGTGCACTACGCACCATATTAACGTTGCTTTGGCTACTGCGTCTGCGGGTCAAGCCATGCGCCCCTCTCGATCGGTCGCAACAACGCCACCAGGCAGCGCGACAGTGCCGATGCGGGCAGCGATGCCCCCACCACGTCACTGTCATCTCGCGCCCCCTCCACCACACTACGCAACGATGCTAGCTCATACACGGTCATCTGCGTGTGCACCTGACGCGTTTCCTCGCGGCGAAGCATCGCCCGACTCAGGCTCACCGCCTTCACCGCGTATGCTTCACAGGCCTGAAGCTGCGCAACAAGCGATCTGGAGCTCGAGCCTCCTGGCGATGCCTCTCCCCGAGCACGCTTGGCGGAGGGAGCGTCACCTGCGGGGGTGGGTCGGCGACGCTCCACCACGGGGACGTACCAATCCCGCTGTTTAAACGGCAATGGACAGTCCCTCAGCACTGTAGGGTGGCAAAGTGCCAGCTCGTTGTCCTCGCGTACGGTAACACGCAGGTCCGGAATGCCTGGTAGCAGTCCCCCTGTCCCACTGCGACGCAGTAGCCAGTAGGAATTCAGTTCCTCTAGGACCTCCTCGCCGACATCCTTTTCGCCTAGAAAAGGTCTCGCGTACAGCAGAAGACGCTCCAGCGGGACCTCAGGGTGTCCATGGGCAGCCAGCTCCAGTGCTGTGAAAGTGTCCTCCAGCACAGACGTGCTCAGTTTCGACAGAATTGGCATGTGGCTACCAGCACCGCCAGTTTTACCCCGAACGGCAGACACAGCGCCATCGTCCCCGCGAATAGCTAAAACTGGACGCCGAGACAGCCACGCACGATCAAGCTTATCTGCTATGTAGCGGACCGACACCGGTTCGCGACGGTCAAAGCTCGATGTGTAGAGGCTGTCGGGACCTAGCACGAAGGCGTCCACGTCCACCAGTGACGACTCCCACTCATCACGCTGGCGTATTTGAGGGCGGACGATGGATGGCGCCGCGATGGTGCTGGAGTCGTTCAGCGGCGAGCACGGCACTGTTGGTGCGGACGCTTGGCCTGCGCACGCATTCGAGAACGGGGAGCGCGGTAGCAGCGGTGATGCCGGAAACTTCAACACCGATGCTGTGGCCGGCGAGAAACTGTCAACGCTAACATGGTGGAGCACTAACTCCTGACTCGGCAGCAGCTTTGGATGGTTCATCGTAAAAAAGCAGCTGTGACCGCCTCCACACAAAGCTGAAGGGAGGGGAGGTGCTGCTGCACCTGCTAAGCAGCCCGGGCAAGCCGAACAAAAAAATAAGGAGGGCCGCAGAGAAAGTGAGAAGATCGGTGACGACGAGAATTCGAAGTAGGGGCGCCGAAAGATTATTGTCGCCACAGTCATGTTGTCGTCCTGATCGTGTGTCGCAGGAGAACCTTGCTTGCACGTAGGCGACCATTTGGCAAAGCACAGAAGCCCCCTGCGATATGCATCAAACTTTCTCTGAACTCTTCACGATTTCACTCTCTTGGAAGAGGGGGGGCCAACAGAATGCCGTAAGCGGGGCGAGGGGGCGGGGGAGCAGGCTTCTCGGACCTGCCAGGGTTGCATCTTGAGAACCATCAGCATCCAACAAGAGAACAGAGTATGAAGTCAGTACCTCCACGAGCACACTGAATGCATGGCAACGAAGGAAAAAGAAATGGATGCGAACACACACTAGAGGATTGCGACCGAGAATCCCGGGCATCAGCCCTGATGCCCGGGGACGACAGGAGGAGGGCGACGCACACCCGAAAACCCTGAGAGCCCTCCAAAAGTCCCATCCTGGGACGCACAGAACGGCTTCTACAAAAAGGAATGCGAAAATGCAGCTCGTTTCCACCACCCACCCACTCACGCACTCGTTGCGGCACGCCAGCCAACAAGTCTGTTGTGTGGTCAATGGCAAACAAGATGAGCGCTCCTCTCTCATCATCGGCTTCATTACCATTACGTGCGACGACAATGAAGACACACACACATACTCGTCAGCGCCCTGCCAGCTAGCGCACCACCAGGATACCAAAAAGCATGAGGAAGAAGAACAGCATTGCAAACACTTTCAGAATGAGCCCGCGGTTGGAGCTCAGGTTCGTCAAGTATCGCATCAGTTCATTGCTTCCGGCGTTGACGTGACGCACAGCGTTGTCCACATCCGTGTCAATACGAAGCACAACCTCCTCCTGCTCCTGAACAAGGCGCGTGAAATCGTTGAAGAGTTCACCAACTTCCTGCACAGCTGCCTCGATCTCCAGCACGGCGTCTGCTCGCTGCTGGTAGTACTGCGTGCTGCCCGTTCCGGAGAGCAGCAGTTGCTGCTGTTGATGCTGCTCCTGGTCCTGAAAAAGCGCGCTCTCAAACGTTTGCGGCCGATCCGCTGTGGTGAACATGTGACGCCGGTTCGCCTTATCCTTGAGGCTTTTGGATTGATGCTGGAGAGTGGTGCGGAACTGCTGTCCGGTGCGAGCCAGCCGGCTGCGCAGCGTCTCAACAACGGTGTCGCTGTGCTTCTCAGACGTACGGAGGTGATAAGACGAGCTGCCAAACATACCGCGAGCGTCGCCCATGGGCTGAATGCACCCTTTTTGTGACTCAACGGCTCGCCGCTTCAGCTCCTCCAGCGTTCCTGCATCGTTGTGGAGGCGTTGCAGCGAGCTCTTCACCATCTGCGTCAACTCACTGACCTCAGCCGTCTGGTCGTCGAAGACGCTCTGACGGTTTGCCAGCTGCGTCAAACGCATAATGTACTCAGAGACGGTGGCAATGTTGTTGGAGAACTCTTTGGCAAAGCGGTTGAATGTTTGCACGTCGCTACTGCTGTGCAAACCAGTGGACACCACCGCACCAGTGCTCGGCGGCGGTCGACTCCGCCTCTGCCGAGAAAAGAGGTCATAGAGTTCGTTTGACCGATCGCGTTCGACAACCATGATGGCGACGCAGCTGCCGCTGCCACGTCAATGGCAGCGCCCCCCACAAGCACTCGTTGCTGAGGAAGGGAAAGAAGGAGTGGTGCAGACCGCAGTAATTTTCTTTGTTTTTGTCCGGCGTGGTGAACGCCTCAGCGCTGCGAAGCCGTACACGTTTATCCTAGTGAGCACACTTTCGGCCGATGGGGTCGTGGCCGGACGAATGTGTGGGTGTAAGAACGACTCTCGCAAAAGCCCCTGGGTCAGCACAGAGTGCAGGCGGCAGCAGCAGATGGCGAGAGAACAAGAGGAAGTGAGACGAAATGCACACGAAGATGAGGGGCACAAGGCGACGAAGAGAGGAACGCATGAGAACATGCACGGAGAGAAAAAAAGACGACATCAACGCGCTGAATGTGCGGAACAGAGGCAGTGGAGTCACGTGTCCCATCGCATGGTGCTTTCTTCTCGCCCTCTGCCCATCTTTGTCCCCCCCCCAAGACGTGACCAGTTGCGGGATACGCAGTCCGCGTGGGGCTCAAAGTCAACGAAGACCGAAGAAAAGCAGATAGAAAGGCAGAGCGACGCCTGGTCCACCATGTTTTCTTCCGCATCCCAGTCTCCCCCGGCTGTCCTCACGTTTCGCACGAAGAGAAAAGGCGGCGCGCTAATGGAAAGTCGGTGCCGCCATGGCTGCATGTGCAGCTGGTGGAGCCTGATCGATGAGTCTTCTAAAGAGGAGTGGTCGATGTACTCGTTGCTGAATGCGCGAACCTCCTTTTGACACGTTTAATCACAACGAAAACTGGCCCCTTACACTCTCTACGCCAACTTTATTCTCTCTCCGCTCCCGATCTGCTCCTCCCCCCCCCTCCGCTCGCACTTACAAGGGGGAGTATGAACGTGAAGGAGGGTGAAAGACGGAAAGGTGGGGCGGTGCGTAGACTACAACATCACCAAGGCAACCTGAGAAGGCTTGATCTTTGGATACGCCCAGTTGTAGAAGTAATAGCGAAGATGACCGTCGCCGGCGCCAAACTTGAGCTGCTCAACGAACGACCGGTTGTCGAGGATCTCTACCATATTGCACACGTCGAAGCCGCGTGAGTGCGCCACGATCAAAAGGTCGAGAATGAGTTGATGCAAAGGCATACTCGTTGCCGCATAGTAGTGAACGTAAGCTGCGTTCAGAATGTTATAATTGCTGTTCCCAATCACGGTCGATGGAATTCGATAGAAGGAAAAGAAGTCCGTCACCTTCTTATCGTTTTCCACCACGTAGGTGAAGACCACACCGTCGCGCGGAAGGAGGTAGTGGCTGATCTCGGCATCGCTAAAGACGGGACCTACATCGAAGTTGTCCAGGTAGTTCATGAGAATTCGCCGTACCTGCGGAACGTCAGATGGCTTCATTTCACGAAGACCAGAGTTCTTTGGCGCGTTCGGCAGCTGGTAGTTGCGCTTCAGCATCGCCATTGGGTTCTGAAACTTCTGGTACTGTGCAGGAATGCCGCTGAAGCGGATCTCCACAAGCTTCTCGGGGTTCAGGCTGCGGTGGAAGTACTGCCCTGATGCATACGGAGTGGGTAGCAGCACACCAGCTGTGTACACCGCCTGCCACACGTTGGTGCGGTTCACGCGGCGCGTCACCTCTTTGATCAAAATAGGGGCAAGCCGCTTCTCCCGCAGTTGCTTGTGGACACAGAGAAAGTTGATTTCGCAGATGTGACGGGGTGCATCATACTTGGCCGCCTCCTCCTCTTGGCCCTTTTCCTGTGCTTTCACTTTCATGTACTTGGGGGTGCCCATGCGCAACGTCACGGGAACGCCGGCAATGAAGGCCAGCAGCTTCTTATCCGCCTTCCGGCGAACGGCAACGTGCCAGTCCGGGATGTAGCTCGGTGGGCATAGTGCCCACTGAAGAAACTCCTCGGAGTAGTTGAAACGAAACATACTGTCGTCGTCCTCGACGTAGTTATCGCGGAGAAGCTCGTAAATTGCGTGAATGTCATCGGCCGCCTCCATGTTTGGCGTCCACCACTCAAATGTGCTGGCGATCGGGTATGGTTCCTCAGGAATATCGGCTACCGTTTTTGGCTCGTCCATCGGACCGGCGAACACGATTTTCTCCGTCTCATCTTCCGTCTGCGGTACGGGCTGTGTGCTCCAGAATGCATGCGCAGCGTCAGAGTTCGATGGATTGCGAGACATCGCGGTATTCGTGTGCGTGTGCGTACAGCCGTGCAGTCGCCCCTACTTGAGTCAAGCAAAACCCAGAAGAAGATTGAGGTGCAGCTACGTAGCACACACGCACACACAAAGGCGCAAGCTAGCGAAAAAGACAGAGCTGAGGTGCAGGGGAGACGAGGGAGAAAGATCGTGTTACAGTGGGGGATGAGAGGAAAGCAACAGGAGAGGAGAGGGCAAGAGAAAAGCTAGTCGCAAAGGACGAAAGTAGTCGGTTGACGAAGGTCGGGAATATGGCGAGCGTTCCAAGAGGATGGGAAGAAGCAAAATAAAAAAAACATTGACACCCCCTCAACACACGTAAGCACGCGCACACAGCCGCACGGTGATACGCATACTTCGTGGAACGCCACTGGCAAAAGAGAAGGCGCGAGCAGAGGGAGGATTGAGACGCGGGGCCCCTTGAGCTGGGTCTCCGCTGCATCTGGAGTCGTCATCACTCTTCTCCCCAACCATCCGAGCGACTCACTGCAAAAAGAAAAAGCAGCATCAACTCGTTCCACAATCTAGCCATTAACAGCAAGGCTATCACTTGCAGCTCCAGTGGTGCTTTTCAAAGAAACCACAAAGACGGCAGCTGCAGAAGAAAGGAACGAGCGCGTCGAGGGCGACACGAGCACGTGAAAACGAGGCGGAAACGATCAGAGAACGGTGCATATGCGCCGTGGAACTCTATACTTCACTCATCTCTCTTCTTCAATTTTTTCTGAAAGGTGCAAAAAAGCCCCAAGGCTCACAGTGTGTGTTTTGCTGTTCAACGCATTCGTTTCTCTGCCACTCCAACACAGGGCAAGCTCCGCTCCACCCACGGCCTGTCACAGTCCCACCCCGCGTCGCGCGAAGAAGCGGCAGGCACGCGGTGCAGCAGTGCTGCCGACTCAGCCATCTGAGCACGGCCATCTGCCCTCGAGCTCTACCCCACCCACCCGCCGCCTCGCCGGCCGCCAGCTCGTGCCTCCCTCCCTTCTCGGAATGGGCGCGGGCGCCGCTGCCCCCGCCCTCCCCCCGCCCGCACACCAGTGGGCGGTGTAGGGGCCCGGGCGGGTTACTCTCGAGACGCGGTGACACGCTGCCGAACCATATGGATGGCACACGCGTGTTCACTGTCGCCGGTCGCCCCGACGCAACGCCCGGCCAGGACCCGACCAACTACATCAGCAGCGATACGTCGCCCGGACTTCCAGCACGGCGCCGGCGCCGGCGACCCTGTCACCACCACAGGTGGTTCGGCACTTCGCAAGGAATGAGGGGGTCCGGGCTGCTTGGCTTTGCCGCCGAGTAGAGTAGTGAGCCCTGTAGCGCCATGCATTGAGGTGCCTCTCCTCCTCTCCCCCGTCATCCGGGCGGAAAGCAGAGAGGTGCCGAAATATATGAAGTTTCACAACGGCTCACATCCGCGTGCGTGGAATGCCAAAGGGGCACAGCAAAGAGACTCACACGTCAAGATGTCATGGTAGGATGCACACAAAGGTCTGAGTGAATCGGGCAATAGAGAAATATGGAGAGAGGAAAACGGAGGTGGCAGGTAATGAAAAAGGGCGGGATAGACGAGGTCGATAAAGAGCAGAACCTGCGGTGACGACGAGCTATACTTTGTTAATTGTCTCTGTAAGGCACCAATCTCGCATTGGATGGGGTGTCGTGCACCCCTTTGGCAGTGTCCTATACGGCTGTCCAAGCCGTTACGTGTATTGAGAGTTTTCCACCAGGCGGCAAGATGGGTGCTCTCTCCTTCCCTCTCTGCCTGTAGGGAGGGGTGTGTTCAGTCAAGTGCGAGAGGCTGGTGGCGAGGATTGTCAAGGCGCTTCCTCTTGGCGTGCCTTACTTGTGCAGTGGCATCCTCTTTGATGACTTGAACGGCGGTGTTTCGAGCAAAAACCTGCTCGAGGCCGTTCTTACTTTGTTTCGACGGTGTTCCCTCTCCCTGCATGGGCACGACCCGGTATACGTGCTTCTGAGAAATCGAGTCCCTGGAGGAGGGGGGGGGGCTGCGCTTCGTCGCGCTGTTTCGTCTTCACACACGCTTCGTCGGAGAAGGGGTGTGTTCTGCGCATGCAACGCTGATACGCTTTTCCGCCGCCCATCCGTCACATCACCTCACCGGTGCAACCCATCTCTGACTCAATTCAAAGACCACACTCACACGGAGGCGCAGCAGCGAATCGATGACGATGAAAGAACGTTATCGAGAGTACCGTTAGTTGATGAAGTCCGGCATATCCGGCATGTCCATCAGGTCTTGAAATGCGCGCGCGCACACCAGACCACCAAGCCAGAACTTGCAGAACCGGCGGCGTCGTGCCTCGGGCTCCGACACCCACCACACCTCCCACCCTTCCGGGATACTGCGAACGGTGCGGTGGTTCTCCACCAGGACTACTACAGCCTTTGCAGTCGTCACTGCTGCCCTGAGGCGCTGTCGCAGATCGCGGGCCGAAGCATTTTCTTGTATGGGACGGTGAAAAAGCCGCGACTGTGGACCGAAGAAGTCGCGGTTGATGCTCTGCAGCTCACGACTGAGCGCGTGCTCACTCTTCTCCGTGTCACCGCCACCAAAGCTGCCGTGCGGCGTGCGCGTGGCAGATAGCTCCATCACATCAAAACGCCTGTCCAAATTACTCGCGGGGCGCGCCGTAACGGCAGTGTCCGCTGCTGCAACCACGGAAACGTTGCTAGTAGCAGCAGAAGGCGAATACAATGTCGGGTGCACAGGAGATGCGGCCGCGGAACCCACAACCACCAGGTCCGATGTGGGGAGAGGGGGAACAACAATGCGCTGAAGACGGTTCTTGTTCCACTTTGGCATGTGCTCGGTCGCGAAGAGGCCGCGGCGAAAGGAGAGCTGCGTCCGGCGATAGCGGAAGATGTGTGCGTGGCGGAACCGCACAAACGACGGGTACGCCCCCCAAAATGAAAGCGTGAGAAACATCACGCCGGAGGCATACAGGTAGGTGTTGTACACGTAGGAAGCCTGCTCCAGGAGGGGATCCACGAGTGTCTGAAACGGGTTCTGGTTCTCCTCCATGATCCGCTCAATCAGCTTCCTGTCACGCTCCTCCTCCTCACGGTCGTGCTTCGTCCGCACGCCGATGGTGTCGGAGCTGCCTCCCATTTCGGCTGGAATGAATCGTGCACGCGGAGAGAGCAGAGGAGTGGAGACTGTTGGGCAGGTGCATTGCCTGGGCGTGGTGGATATTTCAAAGCGCAACGTCCTCTGCGACCGACGTGGTAGTGACTCCGTGTAGACCGACGAACAGAGATTAACTACAAGCCTGCAACGGTTGTGTCGGCACGAGCCACATTCACGCACCCTTTCTTGTTCGCCGCAGCGGCCGACGCGTGACTGAGAAAGAGAGACGGCAACGCCTCAGGGAAGCAGGCAGGCGCGTGGCCGTCTAGCAGGGCACCGCAACAGCGTGGGCAAGGGGAGGATTTTCAAAGGAAGATGCGCCGATGAACGAAGCCGAGAAGACAGCTTATTCTACTGTGCGTGTGCTGCTGCTGCTGCTGCTGTTGTGTTTACTTGAAGGCAGGATAAAGGAAGCGAAAGGGCGATTCAATGATAAAAGTTCCTTGCTGAGAAGAGCTGTTGCGCTGCACGAAACCGCACGTGAAGCGACGTGTGTCACCTACCTCGTCTTTCTTGCCAAGAGGCGGCCTCCACAAAGCAGAATAAAATGACTCATCGCAAGCCAGCTCGTTTTTGCTAATAGAAATCACAACAGCAGACACGGCAGAAGATGGTGGTGCGAAACGCAGCGCTACGTTATCGCACCGTATTCTTTTGTAGCGTGCAATTTTTGTGAATTTCTGCCTCTGGCGGGGCTGGAGTTACCTGACTAGAGACACTCACAACGCCTACGCGCCGCATCCATAACGCAGTCAAAGGGAAACAAGAGGAAGAGCAGCAGTACACATCAACTGCGCCATGGAGAGGCACAGGGTGACACGCGTACACCCGCACATGTTCCAGCACACCAAGTACTCAAATAGGAATAGAACGACGAGGCAGCAGTTGTCTAAGCCTGCTGCGTCAAAGCAGTGAGACGAGATTTTCGGAGCCCATCACAAAAAAAAATTGTCTCCGGCGCATTGTGCTTTTTCATCTCCACAGCCAGACCATTAGTGAGCATTTCCTCGACAACGAAGTACGCCTTCTCGAGGTGGTACATGACCTCCAGCTCGCAAGTCCTTTCAAAAGTACGTGTCAAAACGATCGACGGCCGCTTGAATGAGTCCCGTGATGGCCAGGTCGTTCTCTTGATGAGCCTCGCAGCTGACAACAGCGTTCTGGCAAAGAACGCTGTCAGCGCCAAGGATAAAGTAAAGGAATGCGTATGGACCTTAGATGACGCTGTGGTTAAGGTGATCCAGAAAGTTGCGGTCGTCCTCACGTCAGCACAGGCATGTGCGGTCTGCTTCACTTTCCAGAGCAGCGCGGGTGCCTAGAAGGATGAGGTGACGTTAGTGGGAAAATCGCATCCCCTCGTGCTTCTCCATCCAAATTACAAACTCGATTGTCATTCAGCCGCTGGTGTTTTGGTGAACGTGGGCTCCTTCTCCACACCTCCCTTTTCGGGCACGAGAGGATGCCCGTCAGCAGAATGGCACGTCACCAACGCGAGTAAAAACGCACGCACACACACACACAAGATCGTCCTCTCTGAGAAAACAGAAAGGGAGAAGAGAGAAGTGAGACGAGAGCTCACAGCGGTGTGAAAGGCGCGCGCGTAGGCTGTCGCATTTGCACGAGAGTGGCCGGTTCAAGGATCAAATTGAAAGAAAACAACGGGGCAAGCGAGCTGGCGTTAGAGTAACTGGCAGGTGCTTTCAGAGCAGCGCATATTCTCATGGTAAGGGTGTGTTGCAAGGTCGGCGGTGACAGTGCTTGGGTTAAGAAAAGGCTCTTGAAAGTTCCCCATCGTTAGGGCGACCGTGAAGGAGGCGTACCAACAGGAGTAGCCGGTGAAGAGCAGAGCCAAAGAGAGAGAAGAGGGGGTGTCCACGGGAGAGAAGGAGAAACGACCTGTAGCAACCATGACGGAGAGGCAGTCACACAATACCCCTTGTCGCTGTTTTCGCTTCCCCGCACCCATGCTTCATCTTGCACATTTAGCGGAGAGTCGAGTGCAGAGACTAACAGAAGAGAGCAGAAACGGAGGTCGAGAGGTGAAGGACCCACAGCACAAAGAGCCCAACTGCTTACTTGACTGAATTCAAGGAGAGCGCACAAGACTACGCTTTCATGCGACTCCCATCAGAGACGGTGCTTCGCTTGTCCATTGTCCCCTACCGCTTACATTTTATTAGCCTGGCAGTCCTTGTTGAAGCTCATTGGTGTTGTCCCCCACCCTCACCCCGTTTGTACGTGCGTTTCTTTTTCCGGCCAATATAGAGAAAGGGCGATACTCCTCTTTGTTGGACTTTTTTTCCTTCAGGAAAGTCGATAAAAAGACGCAGTGTGTGTGTGTGTGTGTGTGTGGTGAGACCCGAAGTCCGTAGAGGTGGAAGGAAGAATCACGAAGGAGGAGGAGGAGGAGTAGGGAGGGGCACAGTAAAAAGAAAAACAAAAAGCCTGTGAGACCAACAAACTGCAGAGACCTCTGCACACTAAAACACCCCCCTTAACCAAAGAAAAGCACATTCACCCGCAAAAAAAAAACGATTCGCGATCAGCTTCGCACGGCCCTGTGGAATGTACACCGTTTGTGGGCTCCACCTCGCACACGGCTGTGCAGATGAACGCCCTTGCCCGCGTGGTGTGAGGTGTGTGCATGGGTGCGGTTGTGTGTGAGACCACCTCTACGAAGAGGGCATCACCATTCGCTCCTTGGTGCGATGGATGTGTGGGGTCGAGCGCTGCATCGAGGGAAAGAGAGAGATGAAGAGCTACGACGGAGAGCTTCGACTCCGCACACTCGCGTTCACACACCCGCACAAGAAAAGGACACTAGCAACCATCCTTGTATATACATAGAGCCGCCCCGCACCACCACGGCATCGGACCTGTTAGAGAAAGCGTAGAGAGGAGTGGGCGGTGCGGCTACCGTCACATCTCTGACTTGGCTGTGCTGCTTCGTGTGTAAGTTCGTATAAGTGCATAAAAACGTGCTATGGGGACACGAACGTCGTCGCACCGCGTAAAATGCTCGCCGCATAGCATTCTGCCAAACATTTCCAAGCCCCTATCCGCCTGCATTCGCCCATAGTTCTCCTCATCTGTACGACCTGTTTGTGGCGCGAAGCGGGGAATGGCGAGTGCGTTCTGATGCGGATACACATTATCAGGTGCCGAGTCGTCCAGGATTAAGGCGGTGCGCTCCTCAAATTGAAAACCGTCCAGCATGCTGAGATTCTTTATTAAGCGCCCGTAGCCGTCGCCTACGCACGCGTCGCGGGTGTACCACCGAGACTCGTCAATAAGATTATCAGGCAGCAGCCACCGAAGCAGCGTCCGCGCGTACAGGTCCTCGCCGGCGGTGAAGATACGCATATCGTAGTGCTCTGCGCACTGGTAAAGGAATTCATTCAACCCAGGTCGCCTAAACGCGTAGTAGGTCACACTGGGGTCGTCCTCCAGCGTGAATTGGAAGAAGTCTTCATTGGTGTCGATAAAAAACGTCGGTTTCTCAAAGTAACAGTGGACAAGAGTCTCGTCCATGTCTAAGAAAAGCGTCCGCCGGTGGTTATTAACGCCCACGTACTCCTCTGGCTTCGTGAAGAACCGAGGTGGACCGTCGGCCATCCTGCATCCTCACAACGGAGAAGACTGTAATTTGCAACGACAGCGCACTGCAGGCTCAATCGCCAGCACTCCCCAGGGCGCACGCACGCGCACAATAAGCCTCTTTCTCCACCACACCGAAAAAAAAAAGATAAAATAATAATAGTAATAAAAATCAAAACACAGACACGGACAGGGACGAAGGAGGATAGACGAGCCCGGAAAAGAGAAAGCCAAAGAATACGAAGCTGTGATCGAGCCTGAAGACAAAAATGAGGGAATGTGCGGTGTGTCGAGGACCTCCTCTGGAAGGGTAGCGGCGCGCCGCTTCTTTCGTACAGCACCACTCCGAAACGCACCCGAGCCACCCCAGGAGAGGAGAACAGCAAAAACGAGAACCTCTGGCAGCCGCACGCTTTGGCCCTCCCCCGCTTTGCCTGCCTTGGCGCGTTCAGCTCCGTGCACGCCGCCGCTGCTTTGTGCGGTGCAAGGAAAGCCAGCAGAAGAGTGGATCCTTGCTCTTCCTTTGCCGCTTTTCTGGTTCACCTGCTACTAGATGGCGTCCTTCTCTGTTTTGATTTCTGTTTTGCTTTGCTGAGGTTGGTCCACTGGTTTGTTTGGTTGCAGTCGCAGACGTCCCACACACAAGCCAGCACACACACACACACACTGAACAAGGATCAAGTCAGTGGCGTTTTTACTTGATATGGTCACTTCTTCTGCTACGTCTCCCCTCTTCTCCTGTTTGCTTGCTTGTTTTTTGTATGTTGTGGTTGTGGTGGCGTTGGTTGAAGTCGCGCGAGAAAGGAAGAATAGGCCGGTGTGTTGACAAGTGGCGAAGGAAAGGTGTGTGAGGATAACGGCGGCCAAGAGGAGGGACAGGAAGAAGTGCAGAGCGTCTGCTTGGGTGCCGCAGTGCATGTGCGCGAATCAGCACCGCTGCAAATGGAATAGAAGCGTCGCACTGAAGACAGGTCCGGCAAGCCCTGAAAAGAGAGCTGCAAAGTGTTTGTCGACGTGCGGAGCACCAAGAGGGTCGTGGAGAAAGACGCTAGTCAGCTCGCGTCCTGGAGACACCGATGCTTCACTAAAGCACACGAAAAAGGCGTCAAGGGCCTCATCTCAGGCGTCATCAAAACGGAAGCAATGCAGCGGCTGGATGGCGTGGCCAGCGAAGCGTGTGTCGTTGGCGAGTTGCGGCAACGGGGTGAAAGAAGAGCACGTGACCAGAACACTGATGCAAGCTCCAGTGACGCCGCGCAGACTTCATTCATCAAAGCCGATCTTCCCTGCCTGGAGCCGTTACTGTGTGCGTGTGCGTGTGTGTTTGTGTGTCTTGAAAAGCGAATCGCAAATACTTAGGAGTGGGATAGGCCAAAGATGATGATGATTAACTGATGTGGTTGCCGCTATGACGGGGAGTAAGTATGTGTCTGTTGAGAACTAAGAGGGAGCGGCAGAACCCGGAGTCGTCAGCGCAGTCCGCCACGTAACTCACCTAGGGTGCAAGAGAGGTCGAACGGAGGAGACAACAGACTGTAGTGAGGCCGAAGAGGATACCGTCGCTTCTGTTCTGCAGCGGCTCGCCCCCTCTCCGCGCTCTCACCCTCCCTTTTCACTCCTCCTTGGTGCCCTCTGAGTCCCCGCACAAGGGCCCCCTTTCCGTAAAGAAAGGACATCCACAAAAAAGCGGGTAAGACACTGAGTGAACCTTCTCGAGAGCGACGTCGAAGGCAACAGTCTGTACGTGGATTTAGGGTAGTGTTGCTTGCTATAGCGTGTGCTCGCTTTGGAAGCCGGACTTGACAAACTCGTAGGTGCCGAAGAAAATGCTCCCGCCTAGCGAGATCCATAGCACGCGTGTCGAGGCGCCGCGGAAGAAGCGCTGTGCGTAGCCGAACCTGTCACCGGGTCGGGCTGGCTCACGAATCAGCTCATCCAGTACATACCGTATGCTCACTTTCTCTTGCCCCGGCCCGCGCCGGAACAACATGATCCGTGTTTTTAGAACGTCCAATGGGGTTGTGAGGAAGGCGGCGCACCCGCCACTGAAGGCACCGCAAAAGGGAAGGCTGAGGGAGGCGTAGGGGTGGTCCGTGGACGCGCGCATTTTAGCCTTGAGAGATTCGTACAGGGACATCTGAATGACGGAGAACGGCAGCTCGCGCATCAGCATGATCGGCATGCCTCGAAAAAGATGATGCATACCGGAGAGACGAATTGGCGGCGGCGGCGGCACAGCTGCCGCCAAGTCTCGTGGAACCACCAGCGGCGTTGCCGTGTTGTTGGTGACGTTACGCAACACGGAGGTGATGGTTGCGTGATGTCCGGCCTGCATCTGCTGCTTTACCATCTCTACCGGTACACGGATACAGCAAGCAAAGCACTCCCCGCATACGGCGGCCGCGGCCTGGCACGCCATTACACTCGGCGTGATGGCTACCGAAGTGGCCTCGATCCCGCTTGCAGCGCGGCTGGGAGCTGCAAGTGACAAGAGCAATCGCTTCGCTGTGTCGTAGCCGAAGAAAAACGCAGCCCCGCCAGGCACTGAGCCCACCGCCATAGCACTCAAGCCCTTGTAAACATTATTAAAGCCGCCGGAAGCCAAAAAACCTTCCTTGGACTGAAGGCGCGTCTTTACCGTGTCTATGGGGTAGAGACTAAGGTCAACGAACAACCCAGCACACGCGCCAGCCACGAGCGACTCCATACGATCTACACACCTCCACAATTTAAGACATCAAGCAACTAAAATGTCGCGTGGTGTGCCGCCGCGATTTCTTAGTGCGAGCACCCAAAATGGTCGTCGGGGCAGGGACAACGGCCGGAGAAAACAACACACAAGCAAAAACCACCACGCCCCGTATATCTTTTCCGTGGGGCATCAGTAGGAGATACGCAGGTCCGCATAAGAGAAAAGAGAGAAGAAAGTGGCGATCTACGACATCTGTTACGACAGCCGTGTGTGCATCGGCTGCAACCTGAAAGCGCCAGAGGGTAGCTGACATCTCGAAACTTTGCTCCCTTCCCGCGAACGATAATCCCCACGCCCAATGATGAGGGACACCTCCATGCGCGGTGTCGCAGGGCCCAGTACCCCCGCCCTCTCTCTCTCTGGAGAAGCCGGGAGGCCACCCTATTGCTGAGCAAGTGCCGAACCGCCTGTGGTGGTGACAGGGTCGCAGGCGCCGGCGCCGGCGCCGTGCTGGAGGTCCGGGCGACGTATCGCTGCTGATGTAGTTGGCCGGGTCCTGGCTGGGCGTTGCGTCGGGGCGACCGGCGACAGTGAACACGCGTGTGCCATCCACATGATTCGGCAGCGTGTCACCGCGTCTCGAGAGTAACCCGCCCGGGCCCCTACACCGCCTACTGGTGTGCGGGCGGGGGGAGGGCGGGGGCAGCGGCGCCCGCGCCCATTCCGAGAAGGGAGGGAGGCACGAGCTGGCGGCCGGCGAGGCGGCGGGTGGGTGGGGTAGAGCTCGAGGGCAGATGGCCGTGCTGGGATGACCGGGTCGGCGCACTGCTGCAACGCGCGTGCCTGCCGCTTCTTCGCGCGACGCGGGGTGGGACTGTGACAGGCCGTGGGTGGAGCGGAGCTTGCCTTGTGTTGGAGTGGCAGAGAAACGAATGCGTTGAACAGCAAAACACACAAAGCAAATGCCCGACGATGGCGTGCAAATCCGAGGAGAAATGGCGTACAAAAAAACGCACTCAGTGGGGGTCCTTGTGGTGGCCGGCGTACTGCGCGTACTATAGCTGCCCCGTGCAGCAAAGATAAGCGGTCGAGTCAGCCGGTGGTCAGCGATGCGGTGTACGGCAACTCGTCAGCGCTGGGCAGTGTTTTGCCCCTCTTCCTTTCCGTTTTCTTTTACATTCTTGTCTCTCGTGGTCTGGTCGAACATATTCTCTTTACCATCGCATCACAAATCCCCAAAACCTCCACTCCGCCTACACATTTCCGTGCCTCAGCAGCAGCACACATGAGCGACACACGCACGGAAAAGGAAAGATTGGGACAAGGTGCGTCGAGTGATGGATGGCGTGGTGGCGAAAAGACAGGGAGGCATCGCGGAACCAACGAACTAACGCAGTCGCGCTTCCTCCTATCCAGGGGTGGGTGTTTGTAGCGTCCGTCACGCATAACAGTGTGAAAGGGAGGAAAACGCAGCAGTTCTGGCGCACAGCAACACAATCGCATCCAAAGCCTGACAATGCACAAGAAGCGAATCACGGCAATTCTCTTCGCTTGGGGGATGGAGGTGGTGATGGGGGGGGGACATGAATAGGGACTATTAGAGTCCATACTCGACAATCAAGCGCAACCAGGAAACCGTGAAACACAATAGCACGCAGGGAAAGAGGAGGAGATCATATGCATATACGCGTGTCTCTGTGTGCGTGTGCGGCTGCTTGTATGTTTGATGTCTGACTACTCAGGTGCGAGAGGGGAAAAAGCAACGCGCAGCCATGTCGCCACGCCAACCTTCATACCATGCGCACACAGCCGCTGACAACAGAAAAAATGAAGCAGGTGCGCACTTAATCGTCGCTGGAGCCCTCACAACTCGACTATAGGCGCCACCGAATGTTCATGGTCCAACTAGGGCACTCCGAATCGTGGATCCCTGCATCCAATATCAAGCACACAGGAACCAAAAAGACGCGCGAAAGATGTAGGCTCAGGCTGATCGTCATACCAAGGACCGTGACCTTCCCCGGGGAGCCCATATGCTCGGTGGAATAAACCGCGTGGGGCGACTGTTACTTGCCCACGCGTTCATTCCAGCCCGCCGTCACGGGCGAAGACGTGTGGGAGTCCACGTCGGAACCCTCCTCCCCAGAGTAGGACGAATAGCCGGCAAGCGCCTCGCGCGGGACGGCCACCAGTCGCTGCGCGCTGCCGGTGGAGACCCGTGAAAGCGGACGCGGCGTGGCCTTCGAGGCGGCAGCGAACAACGGCGAGTTGTAAAAGTGGCCGCCGCCCGCAGAGACCGATCGCCGCGCCTCCATCCCGCACAACGGGCTCAGGGATGAGGCATGAGTGCCTGCAGTCTGGGCAGGCTTGCCCGATGACGAGTGCTCGGCCACCTCCTTAATCTTGTTTGCGATTTGGCTGCGCACGTCATCCGTGAAAGCCACCACAAAGTTCGGCTGGTTGTCCACCACCTTGCACTGCACATCAGCCACATCGACGTTCAGCTCCACGTTCACGGCGCATCCTGGGGCGGTGTTGACAGAGAAGGACATGTGAAGTTTTCCATCAGCGTGAGTCTTCAGTTTCTCCGGCAATCCGCGGAAGCTCTCGCTGCGCTGCGTAGAAGTGGGCGAGTTAGACCGCGGGGTGTGAGGCGTCGCGGCGTCGACGTTGCTGCCGGCCTTGGATGTGGACGTCGGCGAGACGTGCGACGTATGCATAGAGCCGGTGTGGCTGGATGGCTGACTTACAAACGTTGTCGACGGGCCGGGCCGGTACAGCAGCGGCGGCGCGGGAATGCCCTGCGGGGACGACGGAACTGACGGGCCCCCGCGCGATGGCGACTCTCTGCGAGAGAAGACGCCACTGATGCCGAGAAGCGGGGAGAAAGGGCCGTCGGCCACGCCCACGGTGTTCGGCCCCGCCGCAACGCGCGGGCTGAGGGTACCTCTGCTGAACGAGCTGTTACGCGCTGGGGACACAATACGCCCAGCGTGGAAGGAGCCGTAGACGCTGTCACCGAAGGTGGACCTGCCGTGAACCGAGTCCTCCATCTCGTCACCGGGGAGGTAAACCATATCAAGGTTGCCTTCCTCGTTGATGCGCAAGTACTGCTGCTGCGGCGGTGCCCCATCCAAGTCCAGTCCGGGCGGTAAGACAAAGTTGCCTGCGGACGCCCCAAGTGGCACCTGGCTGTAGTAGAAGTTTTCGTGCACCATGGAATGCTCTGGCGTATACACAGGGGATAGAAATTCGGCCACGCTTGCGCTGACACCGCCGCCACGATGACTGAGAGCGGGTGAGTGGATCGAGAAGGTGCGCGTGAGCGAGGGACTCGTGTCGCCGGTCCCCGAGCCCACTTCCCCTGTCACAGTCTCCTGCGCGGTACGAGGGGGGATCTCCAGTGAGCACACGAGCAGGGAGCAGAGTTCCAGCGCCGTCGCCGCCGCCACGGTCTCCAACTCCTGCTGGCACGCCATCTCCTCCTCCGCGGGGTTGAGAGTTGGGGTAGTGGAGACGGACTTCTGCAAGCCGTCGCTGCCGTTGAAGCTCATGTCGTCGCGGTCCGCCGCCGAGTCTCGCGGGCTGGAGAACGTGGACGACTTCCCGGGTGAGCCAAAGGCGCGAAACACGGCGGAACTTTCCTGGTGGAGAGACAAGACAGCGCTGGGCAGGTTTGGCACCGGCGCGAGCCGCGACCCCGTGATCCACGGATGCTTCAGCAAATCGTCAGCTTCTGGCCGATTTGCCACGTTGCGTGTGAAGCACAGTTCCATGAAGCTGAGGAACTCCGCGGAGAACTCGCTCTTGGCTTCTGGCGAGGGCAGCACCATGGGAGACTCCGATGTTGTCGTGATGTAGAACATGAGAGGGAGATTGTCCTTGACGCCGGAGTGGTACCAAGGCAGCAGCCCGGTGCTCAGCTCAAAAAGCGCGCACGCCATCGACCATATATCCGCCTTGTGATTAGCCTCACCCTTGATGAACTCAGGGGCCATGTACACTGGTGTCCCAATGATGCAGCTGGCTGCTTTGTTCAGCTCCGACACGCGTTTGCTGCAGCCGAAGTCGCACAACTTCACCTCGCCGCGATGGCTGACGAGGATGTTCGCTGGTTTGATGTCTCGGTGAAAAATGCCCTCCTTGTGGATAAAGCGAATGGCGCGCAGGACGCTCCGCGCCACGATGCGCAGCACCGCTTCCGTCAGTGGCCCAAACTTCTGCAGCAGGTGGAGAGTGGAGTCACCAGCAAGCAGCTCCATCGCAATGCGGCAGACTTTCTGCGACTTGCTGTGCTCGAAGAGGGAGTAGCTGACAATGTTGGGGTGATGAAGCGACTTGAGGAGGGCGAATTCCGCCTCGATCGCGTTGAGCGCCTTCACGTCGTCTACGCCGGAGATGTCGATTTCTTTGATGGCGACGAGCTCTCCACGTACCGTGTCCACACCCGCGAAGACCTTCGCGAAGCCGCCGGCGCCGATAAGGGGGCCCTTGCGAATCTCCAGCGGGTGCGCGGCATCGCCTTGAATGATCGTCTTGCCGCGCAGCGCAAGGTGCGTGCGTAAGGCATTCATCGCCAAAGGCAGTTCGTTCTGACCTGGTGAGACAGTACACACCACCGAGCCCATTGCGCACGACGCGACGACACGATGCACAGCGTGCCCGTCCGCCAGACCGCGAGGCGAGATCCCCGTCCCGAGGAAGCGAGAAGAGCCTAATAGGGGGCTCGCTGTTGACAAAGGCGCGGACGGGTTGGACGCGGCGTACGGCGAGGCGGCCGTCAGCACTCCGCTGGCGTTAACATCAGGGGGCCAGAAGGAGTAGCGTCCACCTTGCCCGCTAAAGGCGCCAAAGAAGCTGCTCTGTGGTTGGTGGATCATGGAGCTGCCGAGGAGTGGCCTTTCGGCCTCCGGCCCAACGCTGCTGCCGCGGCCCTGACGGCCATGCAGAAAAGTGCTGCGATACAGCTGTCCAATGCTGCCGTCACGCTGCCGTGAACCTGAGGCGCTGGTGAGGAAGCGGCAGGAGTTGAAAAGGCGGAAGGAACGGCCCCATTCCTGCGGGCTGCTGCTGTCCATGGGGGAGACCGAAACGCTGGTGTTGCTCATCGTGCGGCTAGGCGAGTCACGCAGGTTCGCGCTGTATGTGCCGCTGTCATCGGGACCCGGCCGGTAGCTCTCCGTTTGGTTCACCTTCAGCGTGTGAGTGCTGCACGAGCTGGCGGCTGAGTGCCCGCTGCTTGCATAATGTCGTCCAGTTGCCAGCGACCACTGCGGTCGAGTGAAGCGACCGGTCATGGTGTTGGACTCGGGTGGCGGCCCAGCGGTGGACGTGCTACTTCCCATGTACTCATCCTCGTCGTCGGCAGGGCTGATGGGCGAGGTGCCCGACCGCGGTGACGATGTCCGCGAAAACGCTCCACCGTCTCTGCGCATTGTCCCTCCTGTGTGTTGCCCGTCCGACCTAAGTCGCCAGTAGAAGTCACCACTGGCTGCGCACAATGTGCGACGTCAGCAAATACGACAGGCGATCAAAAGGGCGTTGCACGCACACAGGCACATGCGCACACTCGCGAAAGGAAAGTAGAGAATAAGAAGCTAGTCAGATGTTTACAGATGGCGAGAGAGAGAGAGAGGACGGCTGAGAAAGAGAGAGAGAGGGTGCGGTAAGGGCCTAGGGAGGGAACGCGGCGCCCCCCCCGAGCCCGTCTCTGCTGCTGGGATAGATTGATTTCTTTTTTTCGAATGTATGTACGTACGGTGCTGCTTCTTGACGAGTTGTACCCACTGGCTCGTCATCAGACGTCGCCCTTATCGATTCACCGCGACACAATAGCGTAGAATAGAAGGAAAGACCCCGCCTCTGCTGTCTGCTTCAAAGCACGGGAACAGCAGAGGAGAAGACAAGCGCAACAGCGGCCGAAAAAAAAAAAAACAATTTTTTTGGGGAGTCAACGAGTCAGCCCTCACCATCACCAGCGCCAAGAAGATTTAATACACGACGAAGAGAGAGGAGAAGCAAACACACACAAAGGAGGGGGGCTAATGCCAGCGAGTTTGTTGTACGTCTGCGGTGCAGATATATGTAAAGAAGGCGCGACTGAGAAGAGGTGTTGCGGCAATGCCGTTGTGCGGTGGTGGTACAGGAGGGTGAGGAAGGAGAGCGGGTGTAGCAGGAGAACGTTTGGAAGCAAAAAGAGCACGGGACTCTCACACGGCACGTCACGATATGCAAAACGCAAAAATCAGTGAAAGATGAAAGATTGGAGAGAGACGGGAAGTAATGAGGGAGCAACACATCATCCCAAGGTGTGAGGAGGGCAACCACAGCAACACACGTGCCAACATAAGCCTGCGCGCGCAAACGCGCACTCGGTGACAGAGAGAGAACCGAGACAGTCGCAGCAGTCCCGATCGGGCAGGAGGCACACACACACACACTCCCGCACTCACACGAGGAGGGGGAGTGAGGAAGGAAAATAGAAGACGACAACTGGTGTAGGCAGCCGGTGCTTCGCAGAGGACACCGACAACGAGAGCAAGGGACAGAAAAAGACTTGCTGTGCGCAATCGAGGAGGCACCGAAATACGGGCAGCCGCTTACGGCAGTACAGCACGATAAAAACGCGGAAAAACAGGGTAGTGTTTCGCCGTCGCGGATCCGTGAAAGTGGGCAGTGTGGAGAATGCCGAAAAGATAGGTCACGCGCGCCGAGGAGCAGATAGAAGGAATCGAAAAGAAGGTGGAGAATGAGGTGCAATAGAAGGCATGAGTGGTTGAAGACAAGAGTGATACACCTGGCACAAGGAAGATCCCCGCCGGCGCGCAGGTGCGCGACAGGAGCTCGCATAACCTCACCACATCGTGTCTGGTGTTGCTCGCACCGACGAGAGAAAGCGAAGGCCCGCTGGTGCCCCATTCTCAATTGTCTGTGAGTTATTATGCAATATACTACGTAGCTAAAAACATGCGGCCACACCTCTGCTTGCATACTTGCTGGCGGCCTTCAGACTGCTTGAGTGTGTGGGAACACGTATGTAACCTTCAGCGGAGATGAATTCCTTAGCAAGCAACAATACAAACCAGGGTATGGTTTTTTCTTTCACATGGCCTATTCTGCCACTCCAACACAAGGCAAGCTCCGCTCCACCCACGGCCTGTCACAGTCCCACCCCGCGTCGCGCGAAGAAGCGGCAGGCACGCGCGTTGCAGCAGTGCGCCGACCCGGTCATCCCAGCACGGCCATCTGCCCTCGAGCTCTACCCCACCCACCCGCCGCCTCGCCGGCCGCCAGCTCGTGCCTCCCTCCCTTCTCGGAATGGGCGCGGGCGCCGCTGCCCCCGCCCTCCCCCCGCCCGCACACCAGTAGGCGGTGTAGGGGCCCGGGCGGGTTACTCTCGAGACGCGGTGACACGCTGCCGAATCATGTGGATGGCACACGCGTGTTCACTGTCGCCGGTCGCCCCGACGCAACGCCCGGCCAGGACCCGACCAACTACATCAGCAG
Source organism: Leishmania infantum JPCM5 (assembly GCF_000002875.2). Classification (NCBI taxonomy): domain Eukaryota; phylum Euglenozoa; class Kinetoplastea; order Trypanosomatida; family Trypanosomatidae; genus Leishmania; species Leishmania infantum. Next base: position 46,832 of record NC_009416.2, read on the forward strand.
CGATACGTCGCCCGGACTTCCAGCACGGCGCCGGCGCCGGCGCCTGCGACCCTGTCACCACCACAGGCGGTTCGGCACTTGCTCAGCAATAGGGTGGCCTCCCGGCTTCTCCAGAGAGAGAGAGGGCGGGGGTACTGGGCCCTGCGACACCGCGCATGGAGGTGTCCCTCATCATCAAGGACTGCAATGAAAAGAAAACGAAACAAGAAAGTAAAACGGAAAAAGATCGAGGTAACGGCGACACCACGTCTCATTCGTCGGCGACTGGGGAGGAGGAAGGCAGAGAGGTGTGACAGCCACCGAGGTAGTCATCAGTGCGTCGTGCCGACATTCCGCATTCAATGCGGCTGCACGCACACATCACACGCTAACTCTGTTGCAACACACTAGAGGGAGAGGGAAGCGGAGTGCTCTACGCAAGTCCATCTTCGGGGCGTAGAAAGGGAAGCTGCATGTACAGCGGCTCAAGCTCCTCCTCCGTCAAGACATGGTCGAGGCCGCAGAGCTGCAGCAGCTCCTTCTCCGATCCGGCACTGAGGGCGAGAGAAGCAAGCAGGGCGCACGTCAAGTCGCGAAGCGGCTCGATGAGAAGAAAGTCGGCTAACATCGCCACTTCTAAGACGCGGTCCATTGTCTGGGGGCCTCTCTTTGCTAGCGTATGGCACAGCGCCGCCGACGTCTTCGTTTCGACCGCTACGCCTGGAAGGAAGCAGTCCTCAAGCAGGTAGGTCATCTCCCATTCGCACACCAGCTCCTCCAGCGGAGCGCGCAGCGGCTTGCTGAGGAGAGTCGGTACGCGTGTTTGTATGAGTTCAAGGTACCGGAACACACACTCACAACCCTCTCGCGTCGCGTGCGGCAGCATTACAGGAGGAATGAGTCCCTGCACCGGGTCTACCTTGCGCTTCAGGTCCACATCGACAGAGTCTAGAAGAGAGTCGAGTAGGCGACAGAGCCGCGCACCGCGGTTATGCAATGCGAAATCGTGGCGGTTCACCGTCTTGTCTGCCCCACTGCACTGTGCCACCACACGAATGTACTCTCCTGTTGGCAGGCGCTCCCGCTCTCCTCCTTGGAGGTAGACGAACAACGGCGCCTTGCCGGAGAGATCGCGCGCCGTGGCTGTCGGCATTCGCCGCGCAAAATCACAAGAAAACAGAAAACAATCTCGACAATACACAACACTTTGAATGGAGGCAACACAGAAAAACACGACTCCAATTTGCTCGCGCCGTGTTTTTTTGTGTATGTGTGAGCGCGTCGGATGGCGGAGGCGGCGGCACGGCAGCCTGAGCCCTGATACAGCGATGACGAGAGCCCTTTCGTGTCCGGGGCCAGTAATCTGCGTCGTTGTTGCTGAATTGGAGCTCCTTATCTTTCGCTCTATTACACTTGCGGTGAGAGGGCCCGCAACTGCGACTGAAACGTAGACAGCGCTGAGAACGAGGCAAAGGTAGACAGAGCCGTGCTGCACATCGGCGAGAGAAGCCGAGATACGTGATCAAAAAGGTACGAGGAAGTGCGAAGAGAGGGAAAAGACGTAGGTGACTAGCAGGAAGGGGAATAATAGCAGAGTTACGCTGCGGCAAAACGACGACGCACACTTCTCGGAAAAGCGCGATGCTGTGTCCTCCTCACCCGCGGGGGGAACAGGCTGCTGTCTCACGAAAGATATGGCAATCCATGATGGCAGACTCTCTCTCTCGGTGCGAAGGTCAGCATCGGCGCTAGGCCTTGTCACATTCATTCCGGCCCCTCCTACGCAGAACCTCTCCCCATCGCTTCCTTACCTCCAGCACAGGAAAGAGGATCAGAGAGCAGGGGAACAGGGCAACTGCAGAAGATGCGTGTGGGTGTGGGTGTGTGTGCGTGTGTGTGTGTGTTTATGTCTGCTGGTACAAAACGCAGCGGTGCGCACCTTTTCTTTTCTCGATGTGTGATAGATGTTTGTGGGGAAGCAAGGCAGAAGACACGCCGCCGCACCGTTCTGCAAACAAAATCAAAAAGAGCCGAGAAAAGCACCGCAACAGGGACAGGTATATCAATCTCGCCACACGCACACAGGCACTCACAAGCGCACCTCCAAGGCTTGAATACCTGCAAGCAAGACAGCCGGTTATACCGGCCGATTCCTTGAAACTCATACCTTGAGCGTTCAACCGTGCGCACGTACTTCGCACTTTCTCCCTTATCGCACAGGGTTGTACGTGGCTGACATCAGAAAAGCACGCGGTGCGACACGGCAGTGGCAGCGCTCAACAGGAAACCATTTCAACAAAAGACTCCCAACGGCGTGGTCTACGCCCGGTGCACAAACATGTCTACATCCGCCCTCCCCTTCTACGTTGTCTTGCAACAGTAGCGGAGTGCCTGTCAGCGTCCCTCGCACAACGTGTGTTTGAGCAAAGAGCGAGACGCACAGCACGTTGCAACAACGACTAAGAAAACTGCGCAGGTGTGCAGTCTATGAGAAAAGGTCAAAACAAGCGACCGCGAGGCAGCCCCAACCCCAGGCCCCCCCCCCACACACGGAGAGAGACACAGACACCCATCACTTCTTCTCTGCCTTGGAGAGGACTTGCAGCAGCGACGCAGCGGCACGGCGAACCGAATCAGACGATGCGCGCTCCGACAGCGACGTCACGAGTGCGACGCCGTTGTTCAGCACAAAGTAGCTTGCAGCAGCAGGTATGAAGCAGACGTTCTTTGCCGTCAGGGCCGCCTCCTTTGCGCACTCCTCCGATCCGTGCTCGATCATATACAGGAGCGCAGATCCGAAGGCAGACTTCTTGTCAGTTAGCGCCTCGTAGCACGCGCGTACGTTTTTGTCGCTGTTGACGGTGCAGTTGCGAATCGTGAGAAGGGCATTGAGGGCGGCGTATGTGTGTGACGACACATCCGACTTCCCAGCTCGGCTGCCTGTGTTGCCTTGCGGATACTCAGAGACGAGGCGGATGAGGGCGGAGAGGCCGCCGTGTGTGCGGACGGCATCGCGGTTCTCGTTGTTGTTCACGGTGAGCGACGAGAGGGCGCCGGCTGCCTGCTCGAGTACTACGGAGGGCTGCTGCGGAGACAGAAGTAGCATGCACATGAGCTCCAGCCCTCCCTGGGCACGTGGCGTCTCCTTGTCATCGCGAGAAAGGTGCCACAGTGCCGACGCCACGGTCTCCTTCAGCTGTGTCGACGGCTCCTGGAAGCGACTGTTCTTGTGGGTGACGGCGTTCGCTTGGAAAACCGTCGCGGGCGCGTAGCAGTCCAGTACAACGGCCACAAGACACCGGGCACACCCCGCCTGTATCATAGCCGGCCTGTTCTCGGCGACGGTGCTGCAGTTGCGCAGCACGCCTACTAGTTTCTCCTTCACGTTCATCGGGACCGACAAGGACGGCGTCGCAAACGGCAGCTTCCCGATGGCTGACGCACTGTACGCCTCCTGGAATGCCTCGACACCCAGCATACTCGTGGCAGTCGGCATGCGCAGTGGCGCAAACAGACTCGCGCCCTTCCCGGCTGCCTTGCTGCCCCCAGCGATGCTAGGCGACGACATCTCGAGAATGCTCGTGAAGGCCTCAATACCGCCGGCGTACCGCACCGAGTGCTTGATCTCCGGCGATGTTGTCAGAATCCACAGCGTGGATACTAGCTTGTCGACCGTCGAAGGAGAGAGCGGCGACGGCGTCTTGTCGGCACTGTTCCTCTTCTTCGAGCTAAGATAGGCCTCCTTTACCTTCGCCACAAGCAGCTCGACTCCGCCGCACTCGCGGATGGCGGGCTTGTTCTGGTCATTGATGGCGCAGTTGCGCAACGTTCCAGCGACATTGTCGATGATTTTCTCGCTGAGCGGCATAGTGGACTTGACAGCGGTGGACCGCGAAGGCTCGATCGGCTTGCGGTGATTGAGAAGAGAGAAGAGCACGGGTATGCCACCAGCCTTGCGGAGGATGGGGCGGGCTTCTGCCGTCGCGGAGCAGTTCCACAGCGTACCAGATGCGTTCTCGACCACCGCAACGCTGTTCGACGAGGACATTACCTCCACCAACACTGGCACGCCGCCGTACTCGATAATCTGCGCCTTGCTCTCCGTCTCGACGCTAAGGTTCCAGAGCGCGCCTGCCGCATTCTCTCGCACGAATTCGTATGTGTTGTTGTCTATGGCGGTCGAGCTTGGGTTTCGAAGCAACTCTAGAAGCGCCGGAATAGCGCCGAGCTCACGGAGATGCTTGCGGTTGTCGGCGTTCGATGCGCAGTTCCACACCGCACCGGCCATCTTGGTCTTGATCGAGTCGGACGGGTGGCGCAGCGTTGCCGTGATTTTCTCCAGTCCGCCAATCTCGCGTATTTCCTTTTTGGAGGCGTCCTCTCGCGTGATGTAGCCGATCACCATCGAAACATTTTCTAATATAGGCAGAGAGTCTGTGTACAAAAGGTCCAGCACTGCTCGCAGCCCACCCAGCTCCCGCGCCTGCGAGCGAATAGATGCGTCCACACTGCCTCCGTGCTCCACTTTCTCGTCCTTGGTGAGGAGCCCCCACAGGAAGATCAGCGCCCGCTCCAACACTGCCTCGGAAGTGCTTACAATGACAATGTTCACCAGCGGTTCCAGTCCGTTCGCGGCCAGAAACTCTTTCCGCGCAAAGGCGCTGAGGGCGTTGGAGGCGACAGCGTTGATGAGAGCGTGCGTCTCACACACGAGCGGTGCCAGAAACTCCAGCACCTCGCACTTCACGTCGTCGTTCACGCTGTTTAGCAGGTTCGTGAGGATGGGCACGGCTCGGCCATCCCGGACGAGAGTATCTAATACTTTGAAGAGATTGTCGTTGTTGCCAGACTGGCGAGGAGCCGGGGAAGACTGCAGAGCATAGCCGAGCAAACGCAGCTCCGCGAGCTGCACCGGGGGCCGCGGCTCGCTGAGGTGACTCAGCACCGCCATCATAACGGCCAGGATGTCGGGGTAGCTCGGCGCCGCCATCCAGTTGCTATTTTTTTCGAGGTGCTGCTGCGTGTAGCCCTCAATCGCGTTCAGCAGCACGCTCTCCTTGACGTCTGGCAGGCGGAGCAGTGCGAGAAGGCCGTCCGACGTGAGCGCTGCGAGGCCAGAACGGGGCGAGGCCGTTAGCGCCCCGTTCTTTGCCGATCCACTGACGTCATTCTCGACGGCCTGCACTGGCCTACGCGGGCGGGAGGTGGGGGAGTTCTTCATCGGTGCTGGCTCCGGTGCTGCCTTGTTGGGGTGCTCCTCCCCCCCGTCCTCGGCACCGCGCTTCATCATATCCGGCAAGCTTGGCGATGCACAGGGCACGGCCATGCCGTCAGCGTCTACGAGGCTCGGCACCTCGCCTGCCAAGTAAAGGTTGAGGGCCAGTTTGCACAGCTTCTTCTGCTGCGACACCTCCTGCAGGCGGCGCTCTTGTGACCGCATTTGTGCTTCAACGCGAGTCATCTCCGCACGTAGTTTGTCATACGTGACGGAGATCATCTCCTTCGATGCGTTCAACTTCTCCTCCTCCTTCACCAGCTCTGCGGAGCGCTGCGCGAGAACGTTACCGAGGTCCTCGGCTTGTCCAGTGTCCACCAACGAGCGAATATCGCGTGCAAAGCTTGCCAGTGGGCATATAGCTGCCTCCTCTGAGCTGCTGAGAACCTCCAGCAGCGAGGCTATTTCACACCCCACCGTGTTCATTCCGGAGGAACTACGCAGAGAACGCGCACACAGGCGCGCGCTGCAAGACGAAAAGAATGAACACCACAGAGAGCCGGAGCTGTGCACGGTCTCCCGCCTCTAACTCCTCCCTCTTGGCGGGGGCCGCTTGGGCACCTACACAGGGAAAGAGAAACCACGCAGCAGTGCCACCAGCACTGCGAGTTGAGACCCTAAGCGTTGGCGATGCACTGGCTCAAATTTTCAAGGACGAAGGAAGGGAGGGAGGCTGGAGAAACAAAGAACAGATGAAGCAAGCATCCAGCATAGAGCAAGATGAGCTCGAGCGCGCGGCTGAGCTGGTGATGTGTAAGTGCCTGCGTGGGTACGTCCAGCCCCGTGAGAGAGAGAAAGAGGCAGCGAGGGCAAAAGACGAAGAACAGCGAAAACAGATAAAACAGACAATGGGTCCGTTCAATACTTTGATCAAGCAGAGAGAGAGGAGTGGGGAGAAACAAACAGTCAGACATGAAGTGTGGGTGATGGTGGGGGGGAGACGAAGCGTGTCATCGATACACGATGCCGATAGTGTGCGCATCGGACAGTTTTCCTGCTGTCCTCCAGCGGACGTCCTCCTCCTCCCGGTGCCCCACATGAAAGACAAAGAGAGGTGTTTGAGAAAAGACAGTGGCACACGCCAGGGCGTGCGAATGTTAGCAAGCCTTGGAGTTCGCACATGCAGTCGCCAGCACAAGTCTCTCCCTGTACGCACAGGACAAGCAAGCGACAGAGCAGCGAAGAGACGACGCTGAATGTTGCATGTTGAAGTGTGGGTGTGTCTGCAGGTGTGCTTGTGCGATGTCTTACTCGGCGTCCAGCTCGCCATTATGAAGAAAAAAAGAAAAGGAACAGGAACAGGAACATCATCAATGAGCGTGAACGATTACAAGCACACGCCAGCTTCTGCGTTTATGCACTTACACGATTAGCACATACCCGAACACATGAAAAACACGCACGCGCAAACAGTAGGGGGTAGAAGACAGAAAGACGATGAAGACAACGGCGGGAGCACAATCGCGTCGCCAAGGCGGCGTGTCACATCATAACCACAAATCGTCCAGCGGATGCATAACAGCGGAGATGAAAACGGCTACGAAGATGTCGCCCCGTTTCGATTTCCGAACTCCGCTTCGCCGCGACTCGCTCCTCCGGTGCACTGCCCCACACATCAGTTCTGTTGCTCGATGGGCGCGCATGCTGATGCGCGTGTGAGTCTGTCTGTATGTTTCCGTATGAAGACGGGGGAAGAAGGGCGAGGGGCACGTGAACGGCGCGAGCAGAGCTGCAGCAGAGGACGCGACTACGCGGCGCGGGCGGGGATCGCCTCGATCTTTCGGCGCTTTGTCTTCGCCTTCGGCTTGCGGAGGGAGAGGTCGAGAGGGAGAAGCGACTGTCCCTGGCGCACCTCCACCCGTGGCTGCACGCCCTCTTTGAATGAGAGTGCCGACGTCCACTCGGGCCCCAGCGGTTGACGCATGGACCGGGCGAACTCTTGCGGGTTGGAGAAGGGGCGGGGCACCATGTGAAGGGTCATGCGATTCGGCACCAGCTCGACACCGTCGTGGTTGATTATGACGTGCTCCAGCGCGGCATCGGCTCGGCTCTTCAGCAGAAAAGATTTCTCGATCTGCCGCTGCGTCGTCTGATGCAGCACAGCCTCCTGGTGACGCTTGTTGAGCTCCGGGTCCTCGCCGCCCCACTCACCCCATCCAGGAAGGCTCTGATTCTTGTCTTCTGGACGCATGATCGCCTCTACTTGCGACTCTTTTTCTTTCACAAAGTCCTCGTCCACATCGTCTTGGGCAAAAGCGCGCGAGATGAGATACTCTTGGTTCAGTCGCAGATCTTCCTCAGGGAGGCTCGCCGAGCCCACCAGTGTGCTGGTCGACGGCGCCGACTCCTCCGCTGCCACGTCTTCACCGGGACGCGCGCGCTTCTTGGGCAGGATGGTGACTCGGGTCGATGTCGCCTTCTTCGCTAGCAAGCTGCGCTCCAGTAGAGCGTCCTTGCGGGCACCAGCGAACTCAGATGTTGGCGGAGCTGACGGCGTCGCCTTCTTTGTCTTCTCCTTTCCCGGGCCTTGTACCTTTAGCCGTCCGTCGGTGTCCCTCGCTGCCACTGGCGACGGCTTTCCGCCGTCCTCGACAGACGAAGCAGAGACGACAGAGACGAGTTCCACGTCTTCAGACACGTCTCCGGAGGACTCCGCGCCGTGGTCGTTGGCCTCGATGCAAATGCCGCTCTGCCTCCGCAGTTGAATCTGCTCCACAGAACCGGATTTCTTGCCCTTTTTGAACGTAATGCGGCCGGCTGCGGCAGACGGCCGTGCCGCGCTGCTCGATGTCTTCCTCGTGGAACCTGTTTCCTCCTCCGCCTCTCTCCCCTGCGCCTCGCTGCCGGCGCGCTCCTCTCGGTGGTGCGCCTCAATATCGCGCCGCAGAGCCTCGAGCTGATCCTCGTAGTCCTTCTCCTCACGCTCGCGCGCGTTCTTCATGAACTTCATCTCGCGCAGCTCCGCGCGGGCCTTGGATATGGGGCTTGCCATCGTCCCTGCCGCAGCGTTCTCGTCGGTCTCCACTGCGTCAACGCTGCTCCAGAGGATGCTCTTGACGTCTTGCCGGCTAAGAGGTGCCCCGCCAGACGCGCCGACCTTTTCGATGAGCGCGTCTACGGTCCGCTCCTCCTCGCTGGAGGCCTCACTCTCGTTGTCGCCAGCTACGTATCGCTCGTAGTTTTCCTCACCGGCGTCCTGCTCCATCTTCTGCATGAGCCGCTGGTGCGTCGCGTGCTGATCGTCGATGGCGTCCTTAGTGCTCTCGTCGAACTGCGCAAACCGCTTCGCGTGCTTCACCCACGCGCTTGTGTTCTTGTGCTTCTGCGTGACACGCTCCTCTATGCGCGCCTTGAGCAGGCGCTCCGCGAGTCTCTGGCGAGCCAGCTCCGGGTGCAGCAACTCAAACGCCTTCTGCCGGCGCTCCTTCTCACGCTCCTTCTCCTTGCGTAGAATACGCCGGTACGTCTTACTCTTGATCCGATTAAGACGCTTGCGGCGGCTGTTCTCGTACGCCAGCATCGCCTTCAGCTTTGCCACGTACCCGGAGGTTGGGGCCTCTCCGTCTTCCATACCCTGGCGCTGCGCCCCATCGGCAACGGCATCGTCGAAGTTCACGTAGTTGCCCATGGAGTTCGGTGTGTCGGCCCCGTCGCCGACCTGGCGACGCGAAAGGCCCGCCTTGGACAGCAGCGCATCCATCTTGCTGCCAAAGCGATACGCGAGGGAGTTGGAGAGGGCCGGCGTGACGGCTCGGTCGGAACGGAACTGGGCATCGGCGGCGGCGACGATGCCGCCGACAGACGAAGCAACTGGGGTGCTGTCTGGGAGGTGCATGGGAAACCGGATGTGCTTCGCGGAGTCCAGCTCCTTCAATATCGGCGTGTAGCGCTCCATTGCCTCATCCACAATGGCGCGCACCTCCTTGCGTGTGAGACGGTCCTTCGTCAGGTCGTCGGCGTCCACTGCAACGAGGTTGTGCTTGCTCTGGTGCGACCGCTTGATGCGGTCCCTCACCGCCTCCATGTCGTGGTCCGTGGACGCCTCCCTCTGTTGCATGATGCGCTGCATCGCGCTCGTGTACGAGGTCGCCCCGCCGCTTGCCGAGGCGTCCGCTAGCCCGAACACGGACTCTGGCTCGTCTGTCAGCTGCGAGGCTCGACGCTTCTTGACTACCTTAGTTCCTGACTCCGTCATTCGTGATGCCTTCTTCACCTTTGCCAGCTTCTTTTTCTTATCTGCTTTCATGCTCATGTCGAGCATGTCGCTGAGGTCAATGTAGTCCTCATCGTCACCGCTGCTTTGGCCGTCTTTGTCGTCGGTTTCGACGTCGTCGTCAGCCTCCGCCGCCGCGCGGCGACTGTCTTTCCTCCTTGCGCCCTTGCATGGAGACCTGCATCTCTCAGAGTTGCCTACCACAGCAAGGCCGTCCTCCAGGAGTGCGTCGTCGTCGTCATCGTCGTGTGCGGCAGAGCCGCGCGACTGACGTGCCGACGACTTCTTGGACAGCTTCGGCTTTGTGGAAGCTTTCTCGGTAAAAAAGTCGCCGTACAAGCGCTCATCCTCGCTGTTGAAGGCGAGTTCGTCGTCGATGTCCTCGTCCAGCTCGGGTGGAATCAGTGGGTTGTTCAGCATTAGTTTCCCGGCCCGCTGTCTCTCCTCATCATTGCCGCGGCTGCGCGCGAGCTTGCTGCCCTTGCGGCGGCCCTTCTTGTCGCCCCTCGTCGCCTCGCTGCGGCGCACCATCGCAACGGACAAGGATGCAGAGATGCAGCGGGAGGAGGGTGGAGCGGGGAAGGGTCACAGGTAGGGGGGCTGTAGGAGACTCAATCGAAGATACAGTGGGCCCTCCCACTGTTTCCTTTTCCGGTATCCGCGAGGAAGTATGGGGTGACGTCGTGGGCAAGTGAAAAAGCAACGTTGCTTCACCCGCGCGTGCTGTCCAGAGTGGTGCTGTTACTCACTTAGTTCACCATCGGAAAACGATAGGAGAGTAGGATCGCAGGGATGACGAGTTAAGAAAGGAGAGCGATGCAGAGAGTTGAAGGAGGTACGAAAGGTCATGCAAGTGGTGAAACAGCATCCTACACACAGACGCCTGCGCCGCTGCACGCCGAAGAAGGGGTCCATCACGGTTAGCGTGGCGCTGCGAGCACCTCCTTCGCACGCTGGTGTGCTTTGGGAAGCTGCACGCAACAGCTGCAGGTCGCACTAGACCTCTTCACGCTTACTAATTATTGTTAGCATTCTCGGCTGGCGTGCCTTCGCAAGAAGAAATGAAATCGAGAAGGAGGTGAAGGGTGAACGGTGGAAGGAAAAGCGGGGAGAGGAGGGAGCGCTGCATCTTCGTTCGTCATGCACCGCTCCCCCCTCGCAAGGGGTCACATCCGCCTGTCCCTCCATCCCAGCGAGGGGGGGAGTCAAAAAATCTGCTTACATGCATTGAGTAAAGAAGGGACCACATGAATAGAGTACATCATCATCAGTCAGCTCCAGACTGAGAAAAGGCTTAAGCAAACAAAGGAAGCGAGCAGAAAGCTCGCCACCTCCTCCACGGAGGAGGAAACACCTGCACAAGAGTGGGAACAAAAGAGGCGGCCCTCGCTGGAGTGAGACATAGACACCCAGTCAGCGTCTGCTGCGAAGGCAATGCGCAATTGACGCCGCCGCGCCGTCATAGACGCGCCTTTCGCTCTGTTTTGGTGTATCTGTAAGTGTGGGCTGCACGTTAGTGCGCCTTAGAGCGCTCGCGCGCTTCGGTCGCTATCCTCATCACAATGAACTTCTATCCGACAGGCGCACGCGCGTGTTAGTGCCCGCTGGGCGCTATCCCAGAGAGGGCTGCCTTAGCAGGTCGCGCCGTTCGCTTGGTATCGCGGCACGGCTGCTGGGTGCGGGCAAGGCCACCGTTGCCTTTGCGCGCAGCCAGCCGCTTGTCGTCAAAGGAAGAGAGCGCCATGCGGTCCGCCGGAACGGCGAACGGGCCCCCGCTGGCTACCACGGTGTTGCCCGCTGCTGCCTTGTTGGAGCAGCGCAGTGGAGGAGAAGTGGACGCCGGACCGTTAGCTGCCATCACAGTTACCCCGGCCGATGGGTGCACCTGTACCTGGTCTTGCAGCGGTATCACCTCGGACGCAGCCGCCGTCGTGTAGAAGGACGAGATCCACGCCTCGCGAGCAAGCGCCGCCTCCTTCGCCTCCGCCGTGGCCGCTGCTGAGGCTCGCTGCGTCGTCCCGCGGCCCTGTCGCCGTGGCTGCTCGTCGCCGTCCTTCGCGGCAGCTTCCGCAGGTGTAACTGACTCATTATCCTGCATCGCAGCGTCGGCGCCGCCGCCTGGCGGCGGCTCCACGCGGCATACAACACCATACTTGCGACGGTCGCGGCACGTCGGTGCCACGCATGCCCGCTCCGTGCTCCATAGTCGATCCTGCTCCACCGCCAGCACCACGCCGCCGCTGCGAAGCGACGCTTTCACAACGTGCTTCCTCGCCACTTCGCTCCCTCCAAGCTGGGCGGTGGAGTCGCCTATGCCCATCACTCGCACACCTGAGCGTTCCGCGTGTGGAAGGCTCTCTGCATTGTCGCCGAGCAGCGACGGCGGTGCCTGCTGCATCGCCGTCGTCAGCGCATCGGACGAAGGGGCCTGCACGCCGGCTGCGGATACACACCTCTCGTGAGCGCCAGCGCCGCCCGCTGGCAACGCTGCGTCAAGAGATACCCTTGGGAGGCGCTTATCCGCCATCCGCTTCGCCCGCTTGAATCTCTTGAACGGACGGAAAGGAGGCAGCGACGGTGAGAGTGGCAGCGCTGTGGAGAGTGCCGCAGCACTTTTGTCGGAATGCCCCGTGCCGTGCTTCGTGCTGCGGGGCCGCAGGAGGCCGCTGCGGTGGGACGACGAAGCCGCGTCAGGCGCGCTGGGAGGCACAGGTACTTCCTCCACCGCAATCACATAGCGGCAGTACGCATCCATCGGCACGGATGCAGGAGGCACCGGGCACAACAGGTGAGTGGGTTTACTAGCGCTGTGATGGTAGGCAGATAGCGGCGGTGGGGTGATCAATGACTGCGGTGTGAGAGCGCACAAAGGCGTGCGGGTGGGGACTCCCGCGAGCGACAAGGCGCTGCGCAGGAAGAGAGGCGTCGGCGCCGCGGCGGTGGCGATCGTGGCGTCGCTGTTTTTAGGAGGTGCTGTAGTGGCAGCCAAGAGAAAACTTGGGCGGTGGGTCATGGTAACACCTTCTCCATAGTCCTGTAGGAGAAACGAGGTTGCGACCACATCACGCATGTCGTCCCACGCCGCACACGCCGTGTACGCACCTACAAGGCGATCAAGCGAGCGAGAAGCAAAGAGGTTGGCCGCCGCCTCGCCCACCTCGCGAGCTAGAGCGGCGCAAAAAACCTCTCCTTCCGTCTTGAGCTCGCCTGCGGCAGTAACAATTTCAGCCGGAGGCTCGCAAGCCTTCACTGATGGTGCGTCCGCTGCCGGTGGCGCCCTCAGTGATGTTGGAGCAAGAGAGACGTAGTAGGCGCGCACAAGAACATCGGTTGTGCGAAGCGCGTCAAGGCTGGGCAGCGGCACCGGCGGCTCGGAGAAAAACGGGGCGGACGCTGGAGTGCTGTTGGATGCGGCGCCGCCTCGGGACACCGACGCTCGAGATCTACGTCCATCGACACTCATATGATCAACCTACGCAGGAGTAGAGCAGTGAAAAAGAAAAAAAGACATGCGCCGAACCAGCTCTCGTGCGTAGCTGTGTAGTGCGGGAAATGGGTGGGTGAGGGCTTTGATGTAGTGTTCGGCTGACTCCACACTTGTGTGTATGTGTGGGGGGAGGGGAGGTGGGCGTTCGTGGAGACTGGAAAAATGAATAGCCAAGATTGTGGGTGACCGAAGGGCAAGCGAAAAAGAAACAAAAGAAGCGAACGCGCTCTGCCGCCGGTGAGCGCTGACAGCGGCAGCCGGTCCCGCCCGCAACACCAAAGCGCGCGGAGGGGAGTGTGTGAGAGGGGATAAAAAGAGGGCGGAAAAAACGCGCAAGTCGAGAACGCGAATGGGCGCGGAGGATCGGAAGTGCGAAAAAGAAACAAAGTCGACAGGAGGGCATCGGAACGCAGGTGTCGCGTTTGCTGCCGCCCGTGAACGCGGCAGAGGGTAAGGACAGCAAGAGTGGTAGCCACCAAAGGAGGCAGAGCGTCTGTACATACAAGCACACTCACTTGTCCGTGTGTGTGTGGGAGGGGTGCAGGATGTCACAGTGGCGCAATGTGAAGAGGATGGCACATCTACACAGGCGCCACATACGTTCTGTTCTTCATTTTATCGCTTTCCTTAGAGTAAGACTCATGTCCATGAGCAATGAGCGATATGACAGCGCCGTGCACGATACGGCGGCGATGCCCACACGCACTGCGCAGCCACGCGGAGACTTTACGAGGATGGTGTCCTGCTAGGAGAACCTTTGCCAGTGAACTCAAGTCCACACATGTTCGCTGCCTTTCGGGCCCTCTCCACCTCCGTCTGCTTCACCGCGTACGTCTGTTGCAGCTTTCTGTACTCCGCCAAGCGATCTCGCATGAACGCGTACTCTGGACCACTAAGGGCATGCTCGGGGTCTGCCTGCAGCCTCTGCATCTTTTCGCTGAAGGAGAACTTCTTACCGGCCGCTGCGGAGGCACAGCGGGCATATCGGGTCGTGCTAAGCATCACGCCAAGCGGTTCTGCTCAGTTTGTGAGAAGATGATGATTGATGACCCGTGAAAAAGAAGGGGCGGTGCGGGCACCAGATGGACACTGTGTGAAAAGAATGGGAACCTGCTGGCGTGCAGGGACCTTCCTTGCCGACCCCACCCCCAGTGGACGTGTGGTCGAAAGAGGCGGATCAACGTACCCCGCGAGAGAAAAGGGAATGGAGAAGAACTAGACGAGTGTGTGCAGGCAAGATCATCTGTGGTGCCGCACGGGGGAGGTATATCACCCCATCGTTGTCGAGGCCATCGTAGCACAGAGAAAAGGGGTGACTGGCTCAGCACACAGCGAGCGGGACAACGGGACGTTTTTTTTTGGGGGGAGGGGTTCGCCTGTCAAAGAAACCTCTCGGCTGCGCAGTGCAATACAACCTGGAACGTGGTAGGGCGGCGGCGGAACAAGAAGACGCGATGCTCTGCTCATTTGCGAAGGTGCACCGGGTAGTCTCTGCGGCTGCGCAGATGAAACGCGTTTCGTCATACACGGTGCTGTAGGGCATGAGAAAACAGGGCACCACCCAGTCGCCGCGCATGACAGGCGCGCGGTGGCCTCTTTCGCTGCACCGCGACTCGTGCGTAGCACACAGACGGGCAACACGCACGCAAGCTTAACTCGCCATCACACAAAAAAAGAGAATGACACGCTAATGGCGCTTCCGCTTACGCGCAGCTGCCATCCTTTCCGATATCTCCGTCATCTCCTCCTCCAACTCCGCGATTTCCTCCGCCGTGACATCGTCGGATAGGAGACGCTTCTCCAGCTGGTCTAGACGTGCTTGAAGAGCGGCATCGTCGTCCTCGTTCACATCGGCAGCGGCAGGGGTCGCGCTCGTTGCGCCGCTGCCAGGCTCACCATCGAGAGTGTCCGCGTTGCTTGATACTGCGGCGGCCGCCGCTGTGCGGCCCTCGCGACCGCGCTTGCGCGTCTTCTTTGCGTCTACGGTGGATGACGACTGCGACCGTGTCACTGTACTCAGTGTAAGTGGAGCTTCCCACGACAGCACCAGCTTCTTGAACTCGTCCTTCGCCTTCTGTGCACGCTCCCTATCAGCCTGTGTAACGCGCTGGTAGTTGATGAGCTTCAACCTAGGGCACAAGAAGACCAGAAACGCCCGCAGCTTCTCCCTATCGAAATTGTTGCTGTTGGTCTCCCACACAGGATTGTCCTCGAGCGACACCACCTCCAGCTTCTTCCACTGCTTCAAAAAGTAGAGATCGCGCACGCAGGCGAGGCGGTTGCGGTCGGCCAAGAAGTGCACGACGTTGGGCAACGCAGACACGCACGAAGTCACACTCACGCGCTGAATTTCGTTTCGGTGGGCAACGAGGGTGGTGACGCGGCTCATCCTCACATCCTTGTCGCTGTTGCCGGCTGCACACGTCGTGGGAAAGTACTCTAGCGCCGTCAGGGCGTTGGAGGAAAGGTTTACGACATCGAAGTTGTTCTCGAGCAGCACCAGTACGTGCTCATCGAGCGAGGAAATCCGCAGCCCGCGAAGGTCGATTTCACGCTGTAGCATCGTGTTGGTGAACTGCGGCGCGAGACGCACCAAGTCCATCGAGAGTCGCATTCTCGCCTATCAAAGAGGGGGGCAGGAGGTATTCCAAGACGGATGGAGCGCACGGGACTGGTGAGGAAAAAGACCGACCAAGCGGAGTTGTGTGTGCGCGCCGACACACGCGTGGGGTGAGGTAGGGAGGAAATTGTGACGTGGGCGTGTACGTGCAAGAACACCGTAAAGATCGGAGGAAGAGAAGACGAGTGTCATGGGAGGAGGGGGCAAACTGTCATGGCTGAATGCTTCCCGTTGAGCAGCACACATGGTGTCGGAGGCGATGGAAAAACACGCCGCGCAGTGCAAAGCAGAGTGTGTGGTGCGCAACTATGTTGAATGGGGCGGTGATCGGGTACAGGATATGCCCCGCATCAGCGAGGCTCTTGCAGCAGGATGCCGCGGTCACGTGCCTCTCCAAAAACTAGGGCACCGGCCATGTTTCTTTTGTCTTTTTCGTCTGCGGCGGGGTCTGTGGAGAACAACGTTGTTGGCTGCGATGCGCCCCCTCTCACCGCAGGAGGTTCAGGAGAAGGGCACGGTAAAGGCGGATAAGCACGAAAAGGGCTCTGCCGCCTCCATGAGGAAGAGCAGTGTGCTCGGCTTGTGGCAATCTCACTCGAGACTTGTACGCATGCCGTTTGTGCACGGCAGCGTGCGGCAGAAGTCGAAGGTGGCAGGCGGTCACCATCCTCGTGCGCCCCTTCCCTACGATACGGATGGCTTGGCGCTCACTCACTCCTCCGCGCTCTTCTTGGTGTTGATGCGACGGTAGCCCTTCAGCTCACCGCGGGCACCGTAGATGGGCTCTAACGTGTACTCGCGCATGTCCTGCTTGTGCGGAGTCAGCCCCTGTGTCAACTGCTCCGCTGGAATGAGAGAGGGGATAAAGTAGGCAACGCCAAATGTGATGAGAAGCAGCGGGCCGGTGAAGACAAACTCGCGGACACCCATCGGTATCTTTGTGCTGTAAAAGCGAGAGAACTTCACGAGGTAAGGATTCTTCTTGGGCGGCTCCGTGTAGTTGGCAACGCTCCGCCGCGGCTTGGCAGTGGGCGCCGAGGCCGCGTCTTCAGGAGCTGGCATGGGGGGGGGAGGGGACGCAGCGTGTGAAGAAAGGCGCGAAAAGGGGGTACGAACGGAGGAGTGGGTCTCTCCGCACAGTCAGATGTCCCACGGGTGTGCCGATGCTGCCCCACAAACCGCTCCGGCAGCGCAGCAGACGCGAGTTCTGTAGCGTATCGGCGACATGGAAACACGAGAGCGGTGAATCAACACACAAAAAGAACAGACAGGGAGAACGTTAGGAAGCAACGGTGCGAAAAGTGAAGCTGCCAAGCCGATGGTCGTGGTCCGGCAATCCGTGTCGAAGGAGCATTAGAGATCGAGGCGGTAGAGCAGATAGCATAGGCCTCATGCGCTCGCCCGATGTCGCACCTGTTCGTCTCTCGGCGAAGCACTGCTCAAATCTCCTTTCCATGCAATGCATGCAGAGAGAGAGACACCTGTAGGGAGATGAGGCTGAATGTGCTCAAACGGAGCACAGCTGGCAGCATACGCAAGACCTGAAGCTCTGCCGCAGCTCCAGAACCTGCTGAGTCCGAAGACCACTTGCATCTGTGCCCCCTTCTCACGCTTCGTGCCCGCTGTGAGGCAATTTGCAGCTGTGCTTATGTACCGGCGTCTTGCGCGTATGTGAACAGTACTGATGAACACCAAAGACTCCCCACCACGGCAGCCTTACTCGGCACACATTACGCTGACTTTACCGGGCGAGTCGGAAAAAAAAAACAGGCAAGCCGAGCAAACAAGGGACAGGCTGCGTAGAGCAGGCGCGCACAAACACAAACACGCAAGCACGCGCCCAAGAAGGTTTGTCATCTGTTCAAGCTCCCCCAACCCGCGTGCACAAGTGCAGTGTGTCGCGCGGCGGCCTCCCAGGAGGCACAGACACGCACACGCCAGTCACCGGCCCCTCATCACCACCACCACCCACTTCATTGGAGAACAAACTCATACGAGCTGCAAAAGACACCAGGGGTGAGCACTAGTGACGTGATATCGGCACCACCGACGCTCGGCAGGCGCACCAGCTGCACGCTCACCTGCACCTCCCTCTCCGACGCCTCGTTCCACTTTGCCTGCGCCGTGAACGTGATGCACAGGGGGCCAAGTGCTCCACCGCGCGCCAGGGCAGCGGCAGCATGGAGAACAAGGCCAGCGCTGTTCACTGGGCGCACCTCCACAAGGTCGGCCGCCGAGTCGGTCGATGGTGCGCCGTGCACATCTGTGAAGAGGTAAAGCACTGTTCGAGCCTCAGGAGATGCCGGAGACCACGGAATCGCGACGCGGCAGGGCAGTGCCGCCGAGTGCGCCAGCAACACACGCAGGGAGGCGCAAGGCAGCTGCTGGGTCGCCGCGCAGGTCAGCGCTGTGGTGTCGCCGACGTACAAGTACACGTTTCCAGCAAGGAACACGCCAGAGTGGGGGTCGCTCATAAGCGCCTCCTGCTTGCAATCCTCGACGTCACTGCTTTCGTCATCATCGCCATTCGTTAGGGCATCCCAGACGCTGGTGGCCGTCTCGGCGGCTTGCGTGACGACGATAGTCCGCAGCTTGCCAGCGCTCTTGCGCGACTGTCTGGACGTGGCGAGCCGCTGCATCGTGTAGCATTCAGCCACGCGACAGCTATGGTGGCACCCGCCGACAGAGAGCAGCTCATCGGCGCACACGCCGTTCCCCATGAGGCTCGAGTCCAAGACGCGTACCGCAGCTGCGAAGAGCGACCGCTGCTCGGGTGACTGTACAGAGGCGGCGAGCAGCTTTGTCAAGGAGGGCATCTGGCACATGCCGCCCGCGAGGAGGACCGTATCCACAAAACCCTCAGTCCAGGTGTCCTTATACTTGTCCGCAAAGGCGCGCACGGCCTTGCTGAACATGTCCAACAGTCCCCACTCGCTCCGAATGGCGTTGTCCAGCTTGTTCTTCGTCAGCGTCTGTGTGTCAATCAGGTCCATTCCTTCGTAGAAGGCCTCCGCCTCCACCGAGACGGAGGTGGCTTGCGGGTTTGTGTTGAGCGAGACCTTCTTCTCCGCCATCAGCAGGGCAAGACGGCGCATCGCCCGGGACGGGATCGCCTCATGAAGGAGTCTGGTGGCCGGGTGCTCGGTCGACCCGATGGTGGGCAGCGCGTGGTTGAGGTGCAGGAGAGCATTGAAGTTGCGCGACGGGCTCGCGAAGAGGCGCCGCTGCTGAGTCATGTACTGCGCTGCCACCCTTTCTGCCAGTGCCACGTCCAGCGCGTCGCCGCCGCTGCCGGCGCCTACGGCAAAGTAGCCATCACCCACAGCTGCGCTCCCCTTTGTGAAGCAGCGGTAGGGGACGTTGTGGTGCTGCGGAGGGCAGACAAGAATGCCACCACGGGAGCACAGCAAAGAGAGGCACAAGCCATGAGCTCCCCAGTCCACCACGAGCACATTGTGCGGTGCGGTGGAGAGCAGGCGCGGCACACGGCGCTCCTGCGTGGCGGCATCGTACGCAGTCACCGCCGCCTCATCACTGAAGACGACACTCGTGTTCAGCACGACGGCGCCGAGATGCGACGACTGCACCGCCTCCTTCAGCCACTCCACAGTTCTGCCGCGGCGCGCGGCATGGGCGCTGTCGGCCGCACCTGGAAAGGCGTAGCGCGGCACCACGAGCGTCAAAAAGAGCTTTGCCGAGCTCGACGTGGCTTTGTCGCGGCCGGTTGTCGCCGTCAGTCCACACGCGCCGTCTATGGTGTGCTCCTTGATGTAGTTTAAGAAGCGAATAAAAAGATCCTCAGCAGAGATGAAGCTCTCCACCAGCTCGCCGTCTGGCTCTGACGCGTACTGGAACCCGAGCTGCCGCGTACCAGAGGCAACCTGGGTGAGCCGGCAGTGGCCCTTGTACTTCTGATTCGCCGCGGCCTCAACGACCCGCAGCAGACCCGACGTGGTCTCCTCCGACTCGGCTGCGTGTTCTGACACTGTTCCCAGCACATGTTGCGCATCCGCTATCGAGGCGGCAGCGGCGGCGTAGGTGAACAAGTAAGGCACAACGTTCTGAGGCTGACGCGAGTACTGGTGGAGCGCGTTGTCGCCAAAGAGCAACTCCTGCTCTGTCAACGCCGCCACGACAGGGGTATTGCGATGGCCACTGGAGTTGGCAACGACCTTGATGGGAGCCGCGTCGGACACCGCAGCCGTGCCGGTGTTGCTGCTCACTGGCGCGACGGCGACGTAGCTACTCGACGCGCCGAGTGAAACGCTGACGGCATACATTGACACGGTGCCGCGTCGCGCGACGAAGCAAGGAGTTCAGAAGCGAGAAGAGGTGTTCGAGGTGGTGAGGAGCTGTGCCTAGGTGCGACTGATGATGCGTGTTGTATGTGCGTGTGTCTTTCAGTGCTACCGTCGCACGCCACACCGTCGTCAACGCGTAAGAGAGCAAAGACACGGTGGGCAGCAGACCAGGAAGGGACGAAAGGGAGGGGGGGGCAGAGAAAATGCGAGAGAAGGTAAGGGGGTTGAAGTGCGCGCCGTGGAAAAAGCGAAAGCCGAGCAACACGGAGATCACGCAGGCGCGCGCACTTACCCCAGCGCGCGCGCAGGAGTGGACGCACAGACGAAGAGACAACGATCTTCCTTCTCCCTGAAAAAAGCGAAATGTGGAGAGTTAGGGACGAGGGGAACGAGATGGCTGCAGCGGCATGCCGTCTTCCTGATCGAGCTAACTACTCCCGTCCACGGTGTGGAAAGAAAACAAGCTCCAAAAACAACGTCCATGTCGATGCGTCAGCGCGCGTCTGTTGAAGCTGCCACAAATACGCCGTGGTGCGCAACAACGGAATGAGGCTGCTTCTCTCCTTCACTTTCTTTGAGAAGTGGAGTGGCGGCGAAGCGGTGAGGGGGTGAGAAGGGGGACCGCGAAGCGAGTTTCCACCGACGTCCGTCCGGGTAGGAAACGCGGTCCACCCCCCCCACTCCTCCCCACACGCACAAATAGCACTCACCGCAATACAGGCGCAGCACAGCTGCTGCTCGCCGCAAAACCACAGGCCATCGGTGGTATGTGCGGCGCAAGATGAAGGGCAGGAGAGCTCGAGAAGAACGAGCATTAGAAGAGCAGCCCCTAAGCAGGGGGGAACGTATACAGTGCCGTCGCTGAGCTACTGAGAGTCAAGGCTTTCCAGCTCCTTCGTAATGTTCTCGAGGAACGCCGTGATTTCGTCCACTTCGTTCGCTGAGGTGCAAGCTGCTCGATCAGCAGGTGGCGGCACCCGTGAACAGACTCTAGGCGAGTGCACTACCGCCAGCCCATCGCGGACAGTGTGTGGTGGTAAACAAACAGCCGGCGTTGCATGGGTTTCCTCTTGGTCATGATGGTGCTCCTGCACGGAGAGGGGTTTGCTTGACCTAATCAACTCTAGAGTGCGCCGCACGTCATCCAACCCAAGCTCCTTCATGGTGGCCGCCACCGCGTCGCTCCCCGCCGGAGACGTAGGCTCAAGGAGGAGGTTCTCCTTGTACTGCTGCAGTGCCCGCTGCGTCTGCTGGTGTTGCGCAAGCTGCTGGCGGAGGAGGTGGCGTGGCGTGGGAAGCCTATGAGAGGAGCCGCGCTCGGTGCAGCGTGTTGGAGAAGCAGACGTCGTGGCTGACCCGCCCCCGTAGCCCCTGTCGATGGCAGCGATGAGATCGTAGAGCTGCTCCTCTTGTTTTTTGAGTCGCCGCTCCAGCGTCCCCACCACCTTCGCATGCTGCTCCGTCAGCGACTGCGTCTGCTCCTCAACACGCAAGCGCTGGCGCTTTTCCGCCACCAGTACGCGCCGCAGGTGCTCGACTTCGCTGGCGGCAGCACCGTTGCCGGTCTCGTCCCACGACGCCTTTTCCCAAGCATCCAACATCTTCGAATCTTCTTGCAGTTCACTACCGCGTATGTCGTGCAGTGCGTTCGCCCGACCTGCAGCACCGTTGGTGCGCTGCGTCGCAAGCGCCCCACGCAGCTGCCGGACCTCCTCCGACAAGGAGGCATTTAACGTTTCCAGCGACTGAATGCGATCGACGAAGTGCGCCTCCACCCTGCGCACAATGCGTTCGATTTCCTGCGTCTTGAGAGTGGCCTCCTGTTGCCGGTCCGCTGCACTAGGGGCGGCGGTGAGCGATAACACTTGCCCCTGTTCCAGTAGAGCAGCAATGCTGTGGCTAAGGTCGACTAACTCATTGAGCATGTGATGCACCGAGGTACTTGGCATGCTGCTCTGTGTGCTGCTTCTCTGCACCGCCTGAAGCCGTCGCTCCGGTGTTGAGGATGAGAGTGCGTGCGCTTCAGTCGGGCGCGGACGCGAACGTGCCTGGGATGCGTACCGCTCTTTCTGCGAAGCACTGAGGGCGCAGTGCTTCGCTGTCGCCCACCGCCCGGGCGAGGTGGAGGAAGACACGGCGTGCAGCTGCGTGTAGCCTCCTTGACGCATCCCGGGCCTCCCCGTTGGCGTTGCGAAGCGCTTGCCTTGCATGGCAAGCGCAGTCCGCAGCTGCTCGTGATACTGCCCTCACCTATCGGCAGATGATCACGTGTGGAGGCGTATGCAAGTGTACGTCTGCGCAGCGGCGCCCGGATTTTGTTTTTTTTTCTGCGCCTTTGGCAGACGTCACGAAGCACCGCACACAGCGCAGCGGGGAGGAGAGTGGCTCCTCGCTGCTCACAGACACTACAGCACCACCTCGATGGATGTGACATGCACGTAGGCGCCACCGTGTAGTGCGGTCAGATGGGCTCTCTATGCTATTCAGCGCAGCGTTGGTCGCCTCAGGAGCACTGGGAGATAAACAGTAGAACGGAGACGAAGTGAGATGAAACACCAAGAAGATCTGCAGCATCGATGAGCTATCGCACGGTACTCAGGCACGCTTCCCCGTCTCGTTACTTGGGTCAATGTGCATTCGTTGCAAGTCAAGAGACTCAACGGATGGGGTACCAAGCGCCCCCGCATGGCATGTGCGTGTGCACGTTGCTGCTGATCGAGCCCCCACATCAATCCGTGAGTGGGGCCACTAGAATGCGAAACAACAAAACGACGAGGCGCGTCCAAAAGCCCTCGGCTGCCGGCATTCGTCTTGGTTGGGGAGCGGGTCATGTGTAGCACGTTAGGTGCATCGTCTATTTTTTTTCACGTGTGCTGCACCACACCAGTCATTCCCCGATACGGGAAGGTCAAACACCTCAGCTATACAACAAACGAAGCCATCAAGAAAGGGCCAAGAGGCGCAGAGACGCACACGGGTAGAGTATCACACGAGGCAAAAAAGAGTCCGGAGAAGGCTGCCTTCCCACAAGCAGCGTTCATCGCTGGCGAGGGCCGACTGTCTATCGTTGCGCGGTGCATCTTCCTCCGCCCAGAGAAACGGTGGTGGTATCGGCGCACAACACAGCCGCTACCCCTCCCCCTCCCCGCGTGTGGCACCTCGACAGATCACCGAAACATGTCAAGCGTCGCTCTTCGCATGCTTATCCTTCTTGTGCTTCTTATCTCTCTTGTGCTTCTTATCTCTTTTGTGCCTCTTATCTCTCTTGTGCTTCTTATCCTTCTTGGGCTTCTTATCCTCGCGCTTGCGCTTGCGAGAGCTGTCATGGTCGCCGTCATCGCCGCTGCTGTCATCGTCATCGGCGTCCGAGTCTTCGTAGTCTGAGTCATCGCTCTCGTCTTCTTCGTCTGATGCGGCGTCCTTCTCGTCGTCGTCATCGCTCTCCATGGCGTCGCCGCCAGTGTGCACCACTTTTACCTTGGTGGCAAGGTAGCTGAGGAGCCCGTCCTTCTCCTCCTTCGCAATACCCGAAAAGACGTACTTGTCGTCGCCCTTAGCTCCGGTTGTGAAGACGGCGAGCTGAAAGGTGGCCTGGCCACTTTCCGACTCGTCCAGCTCCACACGTGCGACCTCGTTAAAGAGGATACGGGTGGCAGGGCGGTGCAGGTAGAGAAATCCGCTGTTGACGATGTACAGCAGTCCCTCCGCGCCGTGAAAGAGGCACCGCATCGAAGACTGTGAGTGGCTGGTGAGCACCGATTTGTACTCCTTGTTGATGCCGCCGTACGCGGGCACCTTGGCGATCGCTTTGAAAGTGCGCGTGAGAATGTCGCTCACACGGCCACTCATCGTTGGCACCAGCGGCGGCACCTCGCCCTCCTTCGTCGGAGGAAGCTGCAGCGTCTTGTTGATCTCGTCTTGGGTCTTGAGCTCGCAACGCCACGGGTGCTCCTCATCCAGGGTCAAGCCAGCCGGGCAGGAAATGACAACGTGGTTGTACGTTGTCGTGCGAATCTTCAGCGGGTTCTTCAATATCAGCACAACGTACTGCGGCAAGATGTTCGCGTCCACCTCCTCTGTGGGGGAGAAGTACACGGGGACATCGCACAGGAACAAGTTCTGAATGTCAGAGAGGGAAAAGCTAAGGAGGCCGCTCGAGGTGCCCTTCTTCTTGTCCTCCAGCACAACGTTGTAGTTCGAGATGACAATCTTGTACTTGCCAGACGGGTACGAGAGGAGCACGTCATCAAAAGTGGCCACCACCACCTCATCCGTATGCGTGGCGTGGCCACTGCCCATCGCGGCGAGAGCAAGCAGTTTGCCGCCCTGGCCGCCACTGCCGTGCCGCTGGAGAAACTGTTCCTGGTACTGCATCATGCTGCTCTGAATGCCCTGCAGAATAACCTTGCCAGCCATCTCCGTCTCTTCATAACCGACGCAGACGTTCGGCACGGCGAAGCGAATCGACCTCAGCTCCAAGTCCTCCGCGTCGGCCGTCGTCGTTGGCCGCATGGTGAGACTCACGTCATTCTTCGTGGTGCCCGAGGCACTCGCGATCGCTGAGATAGGAATGCTCAATATTGGATGTGGCACGTAGTTGGGGTTGTCCTTTGCCCTTCCTTTCGGCAGCGCCAGCAGCTCCAGCACACACTCGCCTTTCTTCGCGTCCCCGCCGTCCTCGGACTTCAGCTCCGGCTTGGCCACCGACAGCTTCAGCTGGCCCCAGTTCTCCAGTGGAATTGACATGCTGAATGCGCGAGAAATACGAAAAACGAGAGGGATCAAGAGCCTAAGACTCCTTTCGCCCACGCCGGTCACAAAAGCCCCCGGTAAGACGCTGCGGCCGTGCTGCAGCGGCAAAACAAGCAAAAAAGCCGGAGAAGGGCAACGTGATGAGTTGGCAGAAAAAGAGGAGTCGAACAGAGGAACGAAGCAAACGAGAAGAGGGCGAAGTCTACGGTAGATCTGACACTACAGCAGTGGCACCGCCAACACGCAGAGATCTATGTGTGCACCTCCGTTGAAAGCTAGTACTCAGTTGAGCACGTTGCTGCAGGTGCCCCTATGTACCCCAGTGAAGAGGAGGGTGGGGTCTGTGCGAGTCCGTGTATCCGTGTGTCTGTATGAGTTTTTCTCTGTATGGGTGTGTCTGTGGGTATAGCCGCGGTCCAAAAGCCGTGGTTCTGAGCGCCAGCGGAGAGCGCGCGCAAGACAAAAAGTAGGGAAGGAGAGATAGCTTCGCGCAGCTCGAGGGGTTTGCATGGCCAAAGAAGATGTTGAATTGCTGAAGGCGTTAGTGGAGTGCGCCCGGCGGCAACCAGGGCGTAGATACGTGCAGCGTGCGTGCCAGCGAGAGTAGCAGGGAGGGGAACGAGGGGTGGGGGCAACGAGAACAAAAGCCCTCTCTCACCGCAGGCATCATGTAGCTGCGCACTTGAACGGGCGTGGCGTGTGTCGGCTTTCTGTCACTCACCGACGAGGCGCCGCTTTGGATTGAGACTCTCTGGGGAAGCGGAGAAACGGCAAGCTCAGCTTCCGTCGCTGACACGTGGCTATTTCCTACAGAAGTGCACAGATATTGCGCTGCGTGTTAACATTTTCTTCTCATTGCAGTCCTCCACGGCAAGAGAGAGGGTGGAGAGGCACCCATGCGTGATGTCGCAGGGCCCAGTACCCCCGCCCTCTCTCTCTGGAGAAGCCGGGAGGCCACCCTATCGCTGACCAAGTGCCGAACCACCTGTGGTGGTGACAGGGTCGCAGGCGCCGGCGCCGGCGCCGTGCTGGAGGTCCGGGCGACGTATCGCTGCTGATGTAGTTGGCCGGGTCCTGGCTGGGCGTTGCGTCGGGGCGACCGGCGACAGTGAACACGCGTGTGCCATCCACATGATTCGGCAGCGTGTCACCGCGTCTCGAGAGTAACCCGCCCGGGCCCCTACACCGCCTACTGGTGTGCGGGCGGGGGGAGGGCGGGGGCAGCGGCGCCCGCGCCCATTCCGAGAAGGGAGGGAGGCACGAGCTGGCGGCCGGCGAGGCGGCGGGTGGGTGGGGTAGAGCTCGAGGGCAGGTGGCCGTGCTGGGATGACCGGGTCGGCGCACTGCTGCAACGCGCGTGCCTGCCGCTTCTTCGCGCGACGCGGGGTGGGACTGTGACAGGCCGTGGGTGGAGCGGAGCTTGCCTTGTGTTGGAGTGGCAGAGAAACGAATGCGTTGAAGAGCAACAAAAAAGAAAGAAATGGGCAGCGTAAAGGACTACGTCACGTGTGACAACGTCAGCCGGCCACCGCCAACGCGAAAGCAGTGATCGCACACGAAAAACGGAAGGAAAACAACAAAAACAGCGCACCACCCCAGCCTGCCGTGAAAAAAAGGTGAGAAAAGAGGGTGGGAAGAACAGACACGAGCGCAGGCAGCGCTCTTGAGGGGACAGGGGAGCTACTCGAGCACAGCACGGAGAGAGTGCGACGAGTAGAGAGGATTCACAGAAAAAAAGGAGTGACGCGCGTGCCGCCTACACGAGCTGAGAAAGCTATGAAGAAACACCTGCGTGCGCACGTCGGCAGTGCTTCTCAGGCTGTGCCAGACGACAGAATAAAAGAACGACGGAAATGTATACATGTGCATCAGCAGGCAAGCAGCGTCGAGTATGGAGAATAGCACGCACACGCAGACCGGTACGCGATGCTATGCAGTGGATGCACCCGCTACTGCATCATGTAGAGAGCGGTCAACACTCCCCCAAACAGGACCAGTACCATCACGGCAATGGTCGCCTGGCGGGTGGAGACGATGCTCGTCTGCAAGAGAGGTGGGGGCTGCAAGACGATGTAGAGGAGAGAGCGCGAGACATCGCTAGTTGTGCCAGGAGCAAAGCCTGTGACCTGAGCGATGGCAAGCTGCACGGCGGGGTCCTGTGTGCCCCAGCTCCGCAGGGCAGAAATGTACACCTCCCTACCACTGTGGGACTGGAAGTACGGCGGAAAAAGCGCTCGCAGGAAGGCGACAAAGCGCTGCAGCACCGTTGGTGTCATGTATCGCACATAAAATTCGTTGATCAGGGAAACGATCCCAAAGAGTCGACAGTGCACTTCGGCGGCATCAGCGACGGCACCGCGCTCATCATTGTCCGTGCAGTGCGAGCGAGCGGCATGAGCGCTGCGGCCCGCCGAGTCCGCGTCAAAGGCTAGCCGAAAGACGTTCAGGTCATCCATCCAACGGAGTTTCACTTCTTTCCATAGGTCTTCAGCCCTCAAGTTCTGCGCATGTGGCGAAGCCGCCATGTCCGGTGGCGTTTTGGGGGTCTTTGAAGATCTCGAAGTAGCAGTGTTGGTGCGGTTTGACGGTGTCATTTTTTTCGCGGTGGATGCTTTGCTGTGCGTTGGTGATGCTGGCAACAAGTAAGCGGAGATCACCGGCGTGGGGGACGGAGTGCTGGCACGGCCGGCGGAGGCATCCGAGCGCGACTCCTCCGTGTCGCCTTCGCCGATGTCGTTCGCCGTCTCGTCGGCGTTCTCGTTTTCCTCGTCGTCCGATGCGTGTACGAGGTCGCCTGCGGCGCCGTCAGCAGCCTCGCTGGCGCCACCTTGCAGGTGCGATATTCCTTCGAAGCAGAGGAGACCGCGGAACAGCGGCAGCTTCACCCACTGGAGATCTACGGGTGGAGTCGTTAGGTCTACGAGGCTTTGATGGCTCCGGTCGTCAGTATCCAGGCTGCTTCGAATCTCCGCCTGCTCTTCAGGTGAAAAGAACGAGAGTACGTGTTCACGCCAGGCAGCTTCGTGCGTGTGCCAAAACCGCAGCTCCGCTATCGGGTTGCGGAGGTACACGGTGGAGTTGTCGACGTCGGGGTTCTCGCGCAGCGGCATCGTGGCGGGCCGCAGCACCTTCTCCTCCAGCAATTGCCACAGCTCCGTGGCGTTGACAGGTCTGCCCTGATTGCGCGCGCGCAGAAGTTGCACTTCATCTTCGCGGTAGCTCAGCATTGCGTCGGCCACCCGCAAAGCCATACGGCGACGGCGACCTTGATCCGCCTCCAAGGGCTCGCTGTGCACGAGACTGCCCACAAAGCGGCGTAGCATCGCCACGTGCGCCACCTCCTCACTCGAGAACGCGTTGGCCGCGTAGTACTTGTTGCCGCCAGTGACAGTGCGGAGTGCCTGTGGAGGCTGCATCCAGTGCGAGGCGCGCTCCTCTCCCGACTCCAGCTTACGGTACCGGTCCATGAGGAACACCTTGCTGAAGGTGGCAAAGACGCGCTCTGTCATCTCCACCGTCTCCAGCAGCTCTTGAGTCAGCTGCAGGCAGCTGAGTCGGTCTTCGTACTCGGCAGCCGACACCCACTCCGTAAGCCGGAAGTACTCGCCCATCTTCTCTGTGTAGACCGCCCATGCCGCTTCTCCGGCGGAGCTGTGATGCTCGCCCGCCGAGGGCGCGGGGCGCGTCGACGGTCTCACTGGCAGTTCGAATATGAAGCTGATCGCATAATGCCACGCAGATTGTGCCCGGCGAACCCAGCGCTGCACATCCGACTTGAGGCGCGACAGGGACATGCTCTTGAGCGGAGCAGCCCGACGCTTCGCGGCCTTTTTAGAGGCCGCGCCGCTGCCGCCGCATTGGCCTGCGCCGGTTTTGGCGGCGCCGCGGTTGCCTACGCGCGCCTGGCATGCTTCTCCACGCTGCGAGAAGAGCCGCGCCCTGTCGGCAGCCGTCATTGGCGTGCCGAAGACGGACGACATGGTGGGCGGTGGCGGTGGGGACGGCGTGCCGCTCTGCTCTTCACGCGCGACGCGCTGGGCACGGTGGCCACGCAAGGTGGCCATCTTGGCCTGCAGGGCGACGTAACGGCCCATCAGCTCGACCGCCGCCTGCTCGAGCTGATGCGTGAAGGTGCGACTCTCCTCCGCCAGGTCCTTCCGTCTCTTGTTGTACTGCCACAGAGTCTCGTGACTGTCGTACGACTCCAGCCTAGTGTTGACATCTGACAGGGCGTGGATGTCGCGCAGCAGTTTCTCCGCTCTCTGCAAGGGATTCTGCGCGTGCAGGTCAACAAAGTGGGCGTAATGTTGAGTGAGCAGAGCAAGCATGACAACGATCAGCACGGTAGCAACGTGCCGGTAAAACTTGAGAAAGAGTTGCGCGTACTTGCCCGATTTGACTTTTGAGGCACTTGCGACAGGGATGCTGACGAGCTTGCCGGAAAGCTTGGGCCGTAATGCGTTCCATGGCGGCGCGCGCCGACCTGCTAAGGGCAGCCCGAGCGCCGCCCGCCGTGCGTCAGAGTCCGGATTGCGGTTGGTGGTTGTGCGGGAGTTGTTCAGACTTTCATCCTTCGGCGCGCCCGAGATCGAGGTGCTCACTTCGTCTTTCTCGCCAGGCTTGTCGGTCTGCTGCTTTGTCGTGGACGAGGATCCCTTCTCTGAGTCATCCCGCGCCTCATACTTCTTGGACTTTTCGGACGTTCGGTACTGCTCGAGGAGATGCTTGATCTGCTCCTCCGCTCCGAGGAGGTCGTGAAAGTCGTAGAAGAAGTACTTGCGAGAGGACAAGAGGCGCTTCTTCTGCGCGGAGGGGCTGCTTGCCTGCATCTTGATGGCCTCGTTGTGCTGCAGCACCACCACAAGCACGCTCGTTGGCACCCCTTTCACCTGCTGCGTTTCGAGGCGAATACGCTTCACATTGTCCCAGGCCAGATCGATTCGAAAAAGAGATGAGGTGAAGTAGAACTCCTTCTCCGTCGCGACAAGGTTGCCTCGGCAACTCTGGCACTGGCAAGAGAAGGTGAACATGGTGGGCGCGAGCGCTCTGCGCGCGCCCGCCACTCATGCGCAGTCTCTTACTCGCTCTCTGTTTTACAACTTGTATGCGTATTTACACGCAGCGGAGCGAGTGTCGGGGGGAGGAGGCGGGAGCTACTTTGGGTCTTGAAGCACTGCGTCAGGGTGCAAGCCGCGGTGTGTGCGGCGGGGCGTGCCACAGCAAAGCGGCAACAAAAAGAAGTAAAAAAAAAATGAGAAGCCGCTCCAGAAAAAAAGGCAAGCGGGGCGGGCGCAGTCTCTTGGCTGCTGACTCCTCACCTGAGGCGGCGCGCACAAGACTAAAATCAGTGGAAGGGATCAAAAAGGAAGAGGAACGACGATGAGTCGAGCATAGGGAGAAGAGGATGGGATGTTGCATTTTCAGGAGGGGTCGGCATATCGTCGTGGAAATAGCGGGTACCTGAAACTGAGTGCAGAAGTTCTGCCTACTGGGTTGAGAGTTCCTAGCACCGCATCTCTCGCGAGTGCACATTTGCCAGGGGCATCTCTTACCTATTCCCTCGGAGTGCCAACGCGTGCTCATTCTGCAAGTAGGACCAGCACAGAGACGCGGGCAGGAGTACATTACGCCCCTCAAGAAGAGGAACTGGGATGGTGCACAGCCAGCGACAGGGCTGCGCTCCATACATCGGCGAAGACAGACGTAAGCGGCGCTTGCACGATTGAGTGCATCTGCTATGTTTTTGCTTCAAATCACATTTTTTTTGTTATTCCTGACTAGCATGATTCGTGTTGCAGGCGAGGTACGAACATGGGGTGCTGTTGCGGGGGTGGGGAAGGAAGATCACAAAAAATGATGAAAAGAAAGAGGAAGAACACTGAAAAACGCGTCAACGAGGGAGAGGCGTCCAGGAAGGAGCTGGAGGCGGAGATGAGAAGAGAGCACCGTACAGGCTCAACGCTGCCTTCCCAACTTCCCCCTCCTCCTCCTCCTTTCTCGCTGTCACCGTCGCCTTCGCTTCTTCTGAACAACTTGTCCGATTACTTCAAGACTGAACCTCGTGGCCTCTCCTCCCTCACTCACTCTCTCTCTCTGCCTTTCGCTATCATGACTCGATTCCGATTCGCTCACCTTACCGCATTTTTTTTGGTGTGCTCATTTTCGTCTTTTGGCGCCTCATCCGGCCACGAAGACACGAAGAAGATGCACACAGACACGCGCGCGCACACGTAGCATACACACGGATACAAAAGAGGGGACCAAAGGGCAGAAAGCTAAATACATGAATGGCCCATTTGTTCGTTCTCCTTTTCGCGCAGTGTTCTCTCGTCCGCGCCGCCTCCCGCCCCTCAGCCGCTCTTCTATGGTGCCGCTCTCTCTTCGTCACTGCATCGAGCGCGACTCCGTGCACTGCTCTGCACAGTGAGCACAACTTGGCATGCACGGCTACTTTTTGTGCGCCCATGCGCATGCGCTCTCGTGCAGTGGTGCCCTTCATGTGCGAAAAACACGCGACCACGTCACGCAGCGTCCACGTCCGCAGTGCCAGTGTTGTCTTGTCCCTCGTGTGACTGGCAAGAGTCTCGCTCGGTAACGACCCGAATTTGATGCTCATAAAGACAATCAAAGCACGAACGCAAGACCGGCATCAAAAGAAGAAAGCGGAGGCGCGGGCGGGCACGTGCTGGCGACGAGCGAGAGAGGCAGGGGGGATGAGGAGGGTTGGTGATGGCAGACAGAGACACGCACACACACAACAGCGGCCCAACAAGAACAAAACGACAAGAAAAAGGAGAGAAAAGCATATCAAGACGCGAAACAAAAAAAAAATGGTCGCGCAAGCACTGAACGGAGGCGTGTCAGTCGTCCGTACACGCAAGCCACGCGCGCGTAAAGAAGAAGTAGTCGAAGAAGATTGGAGTGTACCGAGCAGCTCCCATCATCTTGCGGCCCACGACGTCGTCCTTCCCTCTTCGTTCTCCAGAGTGTATGCGCGGGCACGCTACGGTGTGATTTGATATGCCCACGTCGCAGGTCGACGCGGACAAGCACACAAAATGGACAAAGGACGACAACGGCTGCGAAGACGACACACGGAAAGTGGTGCCGCCCCCGCTCGACGACTTTGTGGTCGTCTCTCTATCGCCTCTCCCTCCAAGCTCTATTGCTGTCCGTTGTGTGTGCGTGTGTGTGTGTGTGTGGATGTGCATCGGTTACACATCGCGGAGAGGGGATCTGATAACCGGCGGCGTGAGTTCCTCCTAGTGTTGTTGTTATCCAGAAGGAAAACTGCTAGTTCTACCCGCACTTGAAGAGCAGAACGGCGACCTGGCCGAGGTAGAAGTACAGGAAGCAATGGGTGTCGTGCGTCACGAAGCTGCCGAAGTTGCGGCCCACAATGCAGTGCCACGTCGGCTGATACTTCTTGTCGAACTCCTTCTTGATGTAGGCAGCGATATCCTTCTCGATGTTGAACTTCTCCATTGCCTGAAGCGTAACCTCAATCGCGTCCGCCTGCATGTCCTCCGGCATGTCGGCATTCTTCACCGTGGCCTTGTGGTCGTTGTTGTACATGATTGCAGTGTATATGGAAGGGGCTGTGTGTAGAGGCAACGGCGGCACTGATGCGAAGAACGGAAGTGGTAGGGTGGTGTTGGGGCTAGTAAGAGCCAGCGTTGCTGATCGACAGAGGATGTAGACGAAAAAAAAAAGGAAGCACACACAAAGAGGCGGTGGCAGCGATCTGCAAAGAAACGCCGTGGGGACTCTTTTGGTAGTAGTGGTGCGCCGTTCTTCTTCTTGGTTTTTTTTTGCGGGGGGTTGAGTGTACGTGGGATGAGTGCGCGTGCGCAGCGTAGCTTGAGGCAGCGTGTGGGTGAACAGAGAGCTGCGAATTGTCCAGCAGACGGGGAAGTGGTGTAGATGATGTGAACTCGGCCAACACAGAAGGAAAAAGAACACCGCATAGTCGGAAGTGGGTCGATGGAAACAGAGAAAGAGAGAACACGTGAGGGAATTACAGCAGAAACGTTCGAAAGTCAGAGACGCCGCCTGTGGAGAGACAACGAGTTGCAGATCTGCAATCAAGCCCAGACGGCACCCACTACCAAAAAAAAAATGAAATCGCCACAGTGAATGCGCCAGAGAAGAGTACTCCCGCACCCCGCCATAACGCAGTCGCATGCACAGCAACGAATCGGCGGTGCAGCTTTGTGTAGTGGGTGCGCCTTTCCACGTCTGTCCCGTACGCCTGTGTGTGTGTGTGTGTGTGTGTGTGTGTGTGTCTGCAGATGCAGTCCGTTCTTGACAGGAGTGCGGCTGCGCAGAGGTCATCCGTCACGAAAAGGGGAAGGGTGTGAGGTGTCCCTGGTGCCCGGGCCGAGACCGTTGGGAAAAGCACATCAACGCACAGTCGCACATACGCAGCGCGCGTCAAAAAAAAAAACACGGACGCACGCACGCCCCTCCTTTCTATTCTCTATGCCGGCCTACGCAAAAGGCGCAAAAGAGTAAAAGAAGGCCGCGTCGCTGTCATGGGCGCACGGGTGCACTTCTCGGTCCCTCTGCCTTGTGTGTGCGCGTCTACCACTTCATTACCGAAACAGCGCGCGATTAGTCTGTAGTCGCTGTCCAGCGGCGTCTTCTGCCTTGCCTGTGAGAGCGTCACTGGTCAGCTCACCAGTGGTGTCATCGCGCACCTCTCCGCACGCATCGGTCGGAGAGCGCCGGTCTCCTTGCTTGGCGGAGAGACAATCAA
Source organism: Leishmania infantum JPCM5 (assembly GCF_000002875.2). Lineage (NCBI taxonomy): Eukaryota > Euglenozoa > Kinetoplastea > Trypanosomatida > Trypanosomatidae > Leishmania > Leishmania infantum. The sequence continues at coordinate 80,217 of NC_009416.2, forward strand.
CTACATGATTCGTGCGGTCGCCAGCAACGGCCTTTGCACTTGTGTTTACCGCCATCAGGTGGGTCGCTGCAGAAGCTCTCTGCTCCAGCATGCGATCAAAGAGCTGCTGCGCGCTGTTCGGCACAGACCCCTCCGATTCGTGCGCGGGCGATGAAAATGGTGAGTGTCTACTGCTCGCACGCATATCCAGGCGTGCAGCTGGCAAAGGTGTCTGCACTGCGCTCGCATCGCCGTCATCGGCGCCGCCGCGACTGGCCCGACTGTGGAGGCTGGGAGCCTTCTCGAAAGCCGTCTGCACAACGGTGTCCATAGCGTGCGTCGCCTCCTCCCCACCAGGAGACAGCATAGGAGGCGGTAGCGACCGCTGCCACTGGTGCTGCAGCCGCTGAAGCGCCACCTGCTTCTGCCGAATTGCGGCCGCGGCATCCAGCAGCTCCGACAGTGAAAGAGAGCTCAAATCCCGAGCCGCCTCCGGAGACGGCGCGCGGTTCTTCGCGTCTGTCTCCGCAGCGTAGCCCACGACAGGGTCGCCACCGTCGCCGCTTGTCGGGGAGCCACGCCGCTGCGATGGCGATGCCTGGCGGCTGCGGCCACGCGATTCGTCAAAGCTGCCGCTGTAAGGCAGCCGCAAGGACGCTTGGCGAAGCTGCTGCTGCTGTGCCAGGGGGAGGTGTGCCAAATACTGGTCTGCCACCTCGCGAAGTTCAGGGGTGCCCCCGTCCCCATACAGTTCAAAGTAATCGTGCTCCTCCTCGGCAGCAGTGTGCGTTGACGGACGCTGATCGGGCGAGCGGCGAGGGCTGCAGCGATGCATCTCCGCCTTGAAGGGCGCCGGTGAGTAGGCAAGTGGGTCCTTGTTCTCCTGCTCAGCCATTCGTTTGCGAACTGCAGCCTCACGCAGCACCTCGCTGCGTAGCTTCTTCCGCTGCCCAGACGGGCCGCTGCTTTGGTACTCGACAGCGAGGGTACCAGACCGAGCTGCACGCTGACGCAGCTGACGCTCACGGCGCTCCAGCTCCTTCTCCCGAGCCGCGATCCGCTCCATGGCCGCCTTCTCGCGCGCCGCCACCTCGCGAGACTGCATAGCCGTGACGCCGTAGGTCACTTCCTTCTGCCGCTTATCCAGCCGATGCTTCGCCCGCCCCACACTCGCCTCGAGGTGTTCCTTTTCCTGCCGCAACCGGCCGATCTCCTTCCACTGGTCTGCCACAAGCGTGCGGTCTTGCCTGAGCTGCTGCTGCAGTGCTTCAGTGTGCGCCTGGATGTCGCGGCACCGCTCGTTGCTTGCCAGCACCGCCTCCTGCAGCTCTTTGGCTTCCTGGCATAGAGACTCGTACAGCGCCCCCTCCCCCGGCGTCAGGCCAGACGGCGCATACCAATCTTCTCCCGACATAAACGGGACAGCGTCGCTGCTGCCAGAAACAGCCGTGCCCTCTTCTGCAGATACAGAAGAGGCGCTCATCGTCGAATGGCAAGACGAGGTGTGTGTGGTGGCCGCCGGCGCCGCTACCGAGCAGGAGCAACTCGGGCGGAGGGCGGCCAGCGCCGCTTGGAATTGGCCTGGTCGCACCACGGCAGCAGCTGCAGCAGAGGCATCAGCGACGCCGACACCTACCGGGGGTTCGGCCGCTTCCGACGCCTCCGTGCCGACCACGATACGCGATTGCAGCTCCGGTGCGACACAGTGTGCGGCGCCGCCTAGCCCACGCTGAACCGGCACCGTCAACGCCGCCGGCGCGCTTGGGTGGAGCGGTGGGGGCGCTCTCATTGGCAACAGGCAAGAGGAGGAGGCTCGCTGTGGTCGCGGGTCTCCCAGCAGCAGGCGGCACAAAGACGATAGCAGGAGTTGCTCGCATCGCTCCACGCGGAAAACCCGGTCCAAGGTGCGAAGGGAGGGAACAACTTGGCGCAGAAGGCATGCGTACGCCAGGGTCGAGATCCACGTCGCGCCGTCGGGTAGGGCGTTGCTCATGTCTGGCTCCTCTCTCAAGATGGCAGCGGCAGCGATCTGCTCCAGGTCGTCGAGTTGCGCCACCGACTGCAAGCCCGCGATGGCAGACGTCGCAGTTCCACCCTCATGCGTCACCTCGGTCAGCGCAGCGGCCAGCGCGTTTTGCTCGCCATCAACGCGCATGTTCACGATAGCGTGGGTGAGCTGTAGCAACGCAGACGGTGCGGCGCGAAGGATGATGAGAGAAACCGGCGACGGGTGGAGCTGCAGGTCCCACTGCACAGCAGCGCCGTGCCCGTTTACGGATGAAATGCCCTGAAGGTCCTCGATCCCAGTGCCAGCCAAGCTCACCGAGCATGACGGCGTATCAGTCGACTGCGATGCTGCAGCTGCCGCCGCCGCCGCCTTCGCACTCGCCCCGGTGCATGGTGGAATCGAGAGAAAGAAGCAGTTCAGGGAGGCCAGACCTCCGTTGTAGGAAAGGTCGACGGAGGAGAGTGTCGTCGGGGCTGTCGCGGTGATGGAGTGCTCGAGCAATGCCGCCTGAAGAGCATTGTGCCCGTCCTGCATCTCATCGCTCTCGCGGAGGCTTACATCAAAGGCGTTGTGCGACAGCTTGAGCTCCCGCAGCTGCGGAAACCGCTGAGCAGAAAAGAAGAGAGGCAGCGCGAAGGGCACGCGGTGGCGCAGCAGCCGAGCGAGAGACACGGTCGCATCGGAGACTGAGGGCTTTACCTCCAGCACATCCGCAGCAGCGTGCCGCTCCGGAGCGGCTGCGCACTCGCAGCTGCACTCGAGAAAGCTGTGCAGGTTGTTAAAGGCGACATCGATCACCTGCAGCGTGGTGGGAAGGCAGCGAATCCACGATGCCACGCCGTCGCAGCAGCGTGAAGCGACAGCATGATCGCGCAGACAGGTCTGCCGAAGACGGTGGTATGGGGTACTGAGTCGGCCCAGTTGATTGTGGGAAAGCCGCAGTTCGACGAGGTTCACGAAGACGGCATTGAGTCCACTGATACAGTCAATGCGGTTATGGTCAGCCAGCAAAACAGCGACGGCGCTGGCGACCGTTGCCTCCTCCTTGTTCGCCCCCTGGGCATCGAAGCAGAGACGAGCGATTCCACGGTCGCGCAAGTCAATGTCCATCTGAGGCGCCCGCGTCGAATAGTCTCGTACAGTCTGGCGCTGTGGTGCCACTTACACAAGAGCAAATAATAAAAAAATGACGCTCGTCGTGGACCACACTCTGCCACACGGGCAGCACGCAGGAGGACGAGTAGGGCAACAGCGGCAGTGACTTCTATGAAATACTCGTCTGACGGGTGGGAGACGCGTGGGGTCCGCGTGTCCGTCTATGCATCTATCGGGATATTACGTCGGCAGGAAGTGCAGATCCTCTATGGAGGGCAGCTGCACACATCGCGAGATGTCAAGGAGAGACAGAAATGAGAACGAGGACGAAATGAGGGTGTCAAGCGGAGAAGCGACGGCGGCGTTTAAGCGAGGGAGGGAAAGAAAAAAAAAGGGGCGTGAGGTGAGAGGGTGAGAGACGATACCCAATCCACGTACTTTGGGTATGTCTTCTGTCAAGTATGGTGGCATGAGAGGTGTTCGCAACAACAACACCTTGGTGGGCCACTGGCGACGAGGCATCATCGGCGAAGTGCCGGCCCCAGTCGATCGGCCTTTCCTACAAAGGTAAGTGCATCTGAAAGCGCTCCGCCGGGCTAAGCTGCCCGCTGCACCATCATCTCGACTGGCGCCACGCATTCGAACATGTTGTTGGGTGTTTGCGCATATGACCCTGTGTGTGGAAGGAAAGGGGGGTGCCCTTTACCCATTACGGTAGTGTCTTGTACACATTGAACGCGGTCTGACCATCTCCACTCCGCCAGCGCATGCACACGCGAAAAGGTGCGTCACAGGAGAGAGAACAGTAACAACGGACACGGAAACAAGGAAGAATAAACAGGAGAAATTCAAGGATGAAAAAATGGACGTCTATCAGCTCTCTCTCTCTCATCCACGGAATGAAGATGCTTTCCGCGCAGGCGCTGAACAGGAAAAGATGTGTGTGTGTATATATGTGTGTGTCTACAGAGGAAGGGAAACACACACCAACGGACATCCTCAGCGCACCACGCCACAAATCAAAGAACAGCTAGAGGGAGAGAAACAGCAAGCATCGAAAAGAGCCGCTCATCTCTAGTCATGCCACGAGCACCGAGCCCACACAACCAAACTTGAAACGCGCACACACCAAAAAAGAAATACGCCACCCGACTCAAAACGACAAAAAGAGCAAAAAAAAAGAAGAGGGCTTTGCTCTTCACTACTCGTCCGTCTCTCTGCCACTCCAACACAAGGCAAGCTCCGCTCCACCCACGGCCTGTCACAGTCCCACCCCGCGTCGCGCGAAGAAGCGGCAGGCACGCGGTGCAGCAGTGCGCCGACTCAGCTATCTGAGCACGGCCACCTGCCCTCGAGCTCTACCCCACCCACCCGCCGCCTCGCCGGCCGCCAGCTCGTGCCTCCCTCCCTTCTCGGAATGGGCGCGGGCGCCGCTGCCCCCGCCCTCCCCCCGCCCGCACACCAGTGGGCGGTGTAGGGGCCCGGGCGGGTTACTCTCGAGACGCGGTGACACGCTGCCGAATCATGTGGATGGCACACGCGTGTTCACTGTCGCCGGTCGCCCCGACGCAACGCCCAGCCAGGACCCGACCAACTACATCAGCAGCGATACGTCGCTCGGACCTCCAGCACGGCGCCGGCGCCGGCGACCCTGTCACCACCACAGGTGGTTCGGCACTTGGCCAGCGATAGGGTGGCCTCCCGGCTTCTCCAGAGAGAGAGAGGGCGGGGGTACTGGGCCCTGCGGCACCACGCATGGAGTTATCCTCCCCCACTCCCCCGCCATCCGGGTACCGAAGAAGCACCAGAGAAAAAGAGAGGTGAACAACAGTGATGGAGCCACACGCGCACGTCGTGAGCTTCGCCATTCGACGCCACGTCACTCACACAAACACACACAAAAAAAGAAGAGAACGAACAGGAAACAATGGCAGGCGCTGCGGATGATACCCCGCCCAGTTCCTCAGCCAACCCCCGCCTCCGGCCCGCAATACCCCCCTCCGCCTTATATGCGGTCAACGGTGCACGAAACGCACGCAAACGGATGGGGAGAAGAAAGCGACCCAGAGAGACGTCGAAGCAGTGCCGGCGCACTGCGATATCGAGTGATGAAGTAAAGAAGGGCGGGGTGATGGAGCAAGAGACACACACGTCGCACAGCAACAAAAAAGAGTGTGAAAAGAGGGACAACACATCAACGTAATCAGAGCACAAGTATGCCTTAACACTCACACGCACAAAAACTTCGCCGTGGCACATGACGTGAACGCTGGGAAAAGTGAGTGCATGCTGAGAAGCACTTGGCTCAGCCGCGCACGCGGGCCAACGGTACTAGAACTCAAAGTAGGATGTCCGGTCGGAGGCGATCACCTCGGTGCGCGAGGCGCGGGGGTTACGGGGGGCAGGGCTCTTGCGGTTCAGGTTATTCGACCGGTAGTTGGGTATCGGTGCCCGTACCGAGTCCGCCTCGCCGTCGGACTGCACCAGCATGTAAGACTCGTCGCTGCTGCTCTCCTGAAAAGCATTCAAGCCTGAGGCGGCGTGCACGATGCTGCCGCCGTAGTGACTATGCGAGCCGTGGCGGTGCACGGGGCGCTGTGTCTGCTGGTCAATCGTCGTGCGGTAGATAACAGGGTTTTGTGGGTCAGAGAGTCTGCAGGGTTGGCCCTTCTTCTGCACGGTCGCGGCATCCAAGAACTGGTGGGGCCACGACTGCTGACTATCATACTCCTCCTGGTGCACGCGGTTGCTGCGGCGCGACGCGGGTCGTGAGCCGCGCTTCGAAGATGGCACTTCCAGCTGAGAGGGACCGGGGCCGTAGCCCTCCGCGACCCTGCCGTTGCCGTGGTACGATGAAGCAGCCTCAGCTCTGCTCTGGTGCCTGTGAGGGTGACTCCGCGCCAAGTCGTTGAGGCTGCGCTCAAACTCGCTGGAGTCGGCGTAGCGGTGCGGCTGGCGGGCGGGCGCGGCCTCTTCTCGGACACTTTCCAACGGCCCTACAGCCGCCAAAGGCGCGGCGCCGCGCTGGCTCTCTCGCCCCGTTACGGGGTGGCTGTTGTACAACGCCCCTGTTGGTAATGGCTGCACGAACGGGGCTGTGTTTGTTTGGCCAAAGACCGTCTCCGACCGCGTCACTGTCGCATCGTCAAGGAGGCTGATGCGTCCACTGCCATGAGCGTAGCGTTGTGACGGCGCCGCAGTTGTGCGTGCCGCCTTCGAGTCTACGATGTGCTCGTACTCGCGAGGGTCGCGACGACGGCCGGACGACGCCACAGAGGTGGTCTCCGCCTGCGCCGGACCTCTGTAGCGCTGCACCGGTTGCATGGGCCGGTTGCTAATGGTCACCGGGTTGGATGCGTAGTCGGAATCAACAGAGCCTCGGCGGCGGCTGACAGACTCGCCAGGGCCGTGGGTGTTCAGAGCGCCTCGTACCTCCGTCTCCAGCGCCGCAATGGACTGCCACTCTGCCGGGTTGTACATCGCCCTCAATCTTTGCCGACCCCACATCCCGGCGGCGGACGACTGCGACCGCGGCGACGGAATGGCGGAGTGCACCATCGAATTCGTGCGGCTCATGACGAGTCCCTCTGCCGGGCTGGCCTCCGACTCGTGCCATGCCGTGGAGTTGTCATTCTCGCGCACGGTGTGCTCATCGTCGAAAGTCGGCGTGGGCAACATAAGCAGCGGGGCAACACAGTTCGCCCTGCCGGAGGTGTTGTACGCGGAGCTGGTGATCATGAGAGGCATGTCTTTCCGCGGCCTCAGCAGCCCACGGTACGCACGTGTCCGATAGGTCAGCAGTGCCGCCTGAACTTTGCTCTTGCTCAGGTGCTTCTCCGCGTAGTCCGCGACGGCTGCGGAATACATGTGCGACCCGTCAAAAATCGCCGCCAGCTGCACACCATGGAAAAAAGGGTGTGACACCAGTCGCAGCGCCGGCCCGTGCACGCTGCACAGAGTTGGGGAAAAGACGGCGTCGAGGATGGTGTCGAAAAAGTCGCGCACCTGAAAGAGCCACGGCATGTCGGCCAGGATGTTCTCCACGGACGCGTCGCTGGCCTCCTCGCCGTCGGTCTGGAAAGCGATGCCGGAGGTGTCGCTGACCTCTTGGGCGCACTTCAGGTACATGGCAGCGAGCGAGACGCCAATCGCCTTGCCCTGCGCTCCAGGCGGCGGCGGTACGGCACGCACGACGCGACGCGCATGGCGGGGGGCAGTAGTGCCGAAGTATTGCAGTTGCTCTGCCTTGGTGACCAACCAGCTGTCCAGGGAGCGGCTTACCGACTTGAGCACTCGCTGGTGCACGTAGCGGCGCGTGCGCATCCCGATCGTTTCCGCTGCGGTGCTGGCCACGCCAGAGGCCGAGTCTGTGATCACCTTCTGCCACACATCGAGAATGTCCACCGGAGAGAAGAACTTGGTGAGCGTTGGTGTCGGAGTGGGGATAACCGAAGTCGCTTCAGGAGCCACGAGCGCGCTGCCATCCCCGGCGAACAGCTCGAAGCAGAGAGCCAGGAATGTCCACCAGTCATCGCGCATTGTCCATGGCCGCTCCTTCTTGCCGAAGGAGTCCGATAGCATCTGTTCTAGCACGTACAGTGGCGGCAGGTACTCAAGCACACCACACTGCTGACGCTCGTAGCCCCAGGCGAGGGTGTTGACGCCGACGTCGGGCACAAAGAGCTGAATGTTACTCGACGTCACACTCGGCGGCGGAGTCGTCTTCTTCCCTGGCTTGTCCACGTCGCTCTCCTCCTCGGCCTGCTGGATGCCATTGGTGGGATCCTCGACGCGGACGAGCAGGCGCTGCGGTGGGCACGGGCCTAGCAGCATCCCCTTGCCGTGCAGCGAGGTCACGAGAAGAAGTAGCTGGGCAGCGAGCACTCGAGCAATCTCCAGCCGCACTTCCTCACTGGCCCCCGACCCGCACTCGCTAGGGCGCAGAATGGCGTGAATAAAGTCCTTGAGCGACATAATGGTCGTTGCCCGCGTCATCTTGCTGAGCATTTCGTTGGACTCCAGCGCATCATGCTCGGTGAAGCCTTTCAAAGACTCCTCGAGCGACAGCGCCGAGACCCACGGCTCCTGGAAGATGTAGTAGCGCTGATCGTCTACCAGCACGCCGTACACACGGGAGTGGAAAGGCAGGCGAGTGGCGTACTCGATCATGATAGCCGCCTCTGCGTCCTGCTGCAGAAGGTGCTCCTCTTGCGCCTTGGCAGTTTGCCCGCCGGCCGCCGTCGCAGTGTCGGTGCGGGTAGTAGGAGCCATGCGGCCGCGGTTGCGTGGTATCACCCGCACATCGAACACCTCGGACGTTCTCTGACTCACCGCCCGCCGAATCACGCCGAAGGCGGTGAGGCCGACAACCGTGTCGGCGTTGTGAAGGGTGCTACCCCCCTCAGCGTCGGCGGCCTTGGGCGGAGCGAAGGTGCTTGTGAAGATGGTGCTGCGGCGCCGTTGTCGCGTTGGCGTGCCGCCCTGCCCACTTTGAGCGCCGTCGTCCGCTCCGTTGCCGTTCGGTGCGCCATCGGTGATAACAAAGTCCTCCAGCGTGAGGGGGTCGCGGCCGTCGGCTTCAGCCCTATGAACGGCGCCGGGCGGTGCCGCCAGTGTTAGCGCCGCGAAATCCAGGCAGTTGCCGTGGAAGGTGTCCTCCTTCGGCTGCCCGGGCGTGCTCTTGCCGAGTGACGCCACCCACGGCACCATCGGCGACGTCGTAGCGCAGACGCGAAGTTTCGAGTATCCAGCGCCGGGCACGTCACCCTCCTCGCCGTCCGCGGGCTTCACATCCACAATGTCGCACTCCGTAGCCCACAGCAGTGCCTTGTAGGCCGACATGAAGGCTGATTTGGTGGAGAAGGATAGGGAGAGACCCTGCAGACGGCGGTGCAGCATCACAGTCGTCGCGCAAAACCGCGGCACCTCCGCCACGGTCTTGCCGGCAAAGATGCCGCTGGTGCGGAACGGTAGCAAGACGAGTGCCAGATCAATCGTGTACTTCTGCCGAGAGCTGATGGTCGCTGTGGTGAGGGTGAGGTACTGCACTGCGCTACCTCCCGCCTTGCCGCCGGGGCCAGATGCCTCCGGCGCCGCCGCAAACGTGGCGCGGTCGTCCTCGCAGTTCACAATCGAAACCTGGCGGCTCTTCGTCGCCAGCAAGCGCTTCTTGTACTCCTTCAGAGTCACCGGGTCATCGATGATGCGCGGTGTCAGCGGGAAGGAGGACGCTGGCGGTGCGACGACTTGGCCAAGCGTAAGCCCCTCCGATCCGTAGTTGACCGCTGACGGGCTAAGCAACTCCCGCGCGAAGAGCAGCAGCTCGTAGCAGCGCACGTCGAACGATTTGCCGCTGCCAGCGTGCGGGGATACGCTGAGCGCCTGCCCGCCGCAGATGCGCAAGATACGTCGTGATGCACTCATGTCCTTGCGCACAGCAGGGCGGCCGTCTTCTCGCAGAGCCTCCACCGTGCACCACAGGCCACCAAGCGTCGCCACGCTACGCTGTTCCGAGACGCTCTTGTGGCTCGCCTCGACCGCGCTCTGCGCCTCCGACGGCGACACCGGCCCGCGGCCTGCCGACTCCAGCGGCGGGTCTACCATCTGCTGCGTCTCCACGTTCGCCAGCTGCATGGGCTGCAGGTTCAAGTAGTGGCGGACGCCGTCTTCACGGGCGCCGCTGCTGTCGATCAAGCGACGCAGGTCATCGTCCGTATGCATCGAGTCGTAGGTAGCACACCCGCACGTGCCAGTGGTGCCCTCCGCCGGCGCCACCTGCACCGGCTGCAGCGTACGCACCACCTTCTCCGTCTCCCAGCGGCTGGTCGCGGTGCCACTGGCGCGGCGTGTCTCCGTGCACACCGCCATGCCATCATATACGTACGCGGCCCACCGATCGTCCTGCATCCTTGCCGCCTCCTCCCCGTGCTGGCGGGCCAAGTCGTCAGAATAGAAGGCAGTGGGATGAAATGCGAAGCTCCTGTGCGTGCGTCGCGAGATGCCGAGCCGCCTCTCAGGCTCAGCGCGGAGCTTCTCGCTGTCGGCATGGCGCTGTTTGGCGCCATCCTCTAAAGCGCGCCTCTTTGCAGCCAGAATGTCCTGCGCCCGCCGCGACAGCTTCAGCGGCGGGGCCGGAATCTCCTGCGCGAGTGTAGCGGCGGCATCGCCGCGACGGGGGCTGTACAGCATCCATGTCTTGCGCCCGTCTTCTGTCGTCGTCTGCCGAACCTTGTCCCGGGGCGCAGGCATCAGCTGGCCGCACTCGTCCACCGTGAGTGGTGTGGGGCCGTCGTCGAGGGCGGAGGGGGAAGGAATCTGCGGACGGCGCCTCCGGTGGGCGTTGCCATTGTCGGCGGTGCGCTGCGGTGTCGCAGCTGAGGCGCGGTCGAGCTGAAAAGATATGCTGTCGTCAGTGCAGAAATTGGGCGTGTCTGTCATCGCGCCGGCCGCCACCTCGAACTCGATCGGTGTCTCGGTAGGAACTGTGGCGGACCTCGGTGTCCCCTTGCGGTTGGACGGACGGACGACGGGATGGGGCGACTGGAGAGGGAGCAGTGGATTGGTGGCGCTGGCGTTTTTGTGGTGCGAGCGCGCTGACGGTCGCGAAGCCTCTGTACTGTGAGCCCTACGCGGCGTGCGAGGCGATATTCCTCGGCTGTCCGCACGTGTGGTGGGGATCTGCGGCGGCATCTCGCACACCCCGCTACCCGGAGTGCGGGGTCCCTCAGCAGGTGTCGCCCTGCGGCTGGCAGAGCGGCTCTCGGCTGCCTGCTGCGAACGGGGCGAAACGCGGAAAGGAGGTGGCGCCAGCTGTGTCCAGGCCGACGCCGCGGCCGCTGCAGCGCCATCTGCGCGTCCAGGTCGAATCACCTGCTCGTCTATTCGCACCACCTCCCCTGGATCGCTCGGGTGGGCCCCCTTCTTACGGCGCACCACGACTTGTCTCCGCACCACCTTCGTGCCCTTCTTCCTCCCTCCTTCGCTCGCCGCGGAAGCCCCCGACCCACGCGGTGTGGCGCCGTCCGTGGTGGCGACGAGAAGCTGTGACGCGGTGCGCTGCGGCGGATCATCCTCATCGAAAACGACGGACCCTTCCGACTCCTCTCGTCGCGCCGGAACCTTGGCATTCGCGACCGAGGTGCGAGGTGTGTTGCGACCAGAGCCACTGCCAGGGCGGCTTCGCACCGCCGGCACCGGCCTCGCACTCACTGAATCGTTCCGCACCGACGGGACAACGTTGGAGGGCACAAAACTAAAGTTGATGCTCTGTTGTGAGGAGGAGACCTGCTGCCCGTCATGGCGTGAGATGGGTTCTGCATGAAAGGAGATGGAAGCGCCGTCCGTCGAGCCGGCGGGGTTGCCCCCTGCATCGATGTCTTGCGGTGTCGGCTCAACCACGAAGTGCGTTGAGGAGGCGACGCTCTGGTTGAGCTGCGTCCCCGTGCGTGATGAGGTGCTTGCTGTCGCTGCTGTTGGTGCGATCGGCCCACGCGCTGGAGCAGATGCTGTGACCGAAGCCGGTTTGACGGGAGAAACGCTTTGGTTCGCTGGATTCGGCGTCGCACTTGGATGCGGTGTCGTCTGTGAAATCCCAGCCCCGGTGCTTCTCTGCGTGCGGTTCGCCTGAACGTCGCTGGCGGAGCTGTCCTCGTCGCTGTCCCTCACCAAAAGCTGCTGGAATCGCGACGTCATTCACGACTCGAACAAAAGGAGCGCGAGGGGCGTCAGGTGTCGAGGCGATAACGGGGAAAAAGCAAAGATGTGCCGTGCCACGTGTGTGGCGGCTTGCATGACTCGCCAGCGCAGGTGTGGGCGATGCGTGAAATGCGTGTTTTGTTTTCTTGGGGCCTTTTTCCGTTTCGACGGCGGCTCCTATGCAAGGTTCTTCTTGTCAGTACGGAGGAGGAGGAGGGCTTCAATCACCGTCGAGCTGTGTCACTCTACTCGTCAGGGACGGGAGTTCTCTTGGGTGGGTGTGCAGGTATGTGTGCGTGTGCGGGGGGAGGGTGCGTAGGAGAGCGCGCGTGAGAAGAGGAGAGAAGGAAGACAAGTACTACGGAGTGAGCAAAGGCATCTCAGCAGACACGACTGTGCTGAAACTGTCGACTAAACGTCTGAAAAAGGGGGATGAATGGTAGATGAGAGAGGCGAATTCGACGCTTGTGAGCATGTGCATGTCCCTGTGTGCGTGCGTGCGTGTGTATGTGTGTGCTTTCACATTTCTGTATGTACGTGCTGTTGTGCTCGCTTCTCGCTGGCGCACTCATGAACGGTGGTTGGAGGAGTTGCCAAGAAGGTCACGACGCACCACAACAAAGAAGGGGAGTGACGGGCGAGACAACGCGATTTCAGTGCACCGGGGTGAATACGCACACACACACAAAACAAAGGAAGAGGCAGAGCGCGTGGAAGCGCACACTGTCCACATCTGGCCAGCCAGGAAGACAACACGAACCGACGAGAACGAAAAAAAAAAACGATACGCGCTCTCGGCACACGCACCCATGATATATGGGCTGAACGGTGCGTTGTGGCGGCGATGCGTATCAGCTGTACATACCACGAGGTGAGCAAGGGAAGGATGGAAGACACAAACAACAGCAGTGAACTACGGAAGCGCGACAGAAAAAGAAGGAAACGCAAAAGAAAAGCAAGGTGGCAGACGCAGCGTGCAAGCGAACCAGAGACGGCAATGAAGGCGGCGGCCATCACAGACACGCACGTCTATGCCAAACAGCGCCGCCGCAGAGCCGCATAGAGAAAGAGTCCAACGCTGCACGGCAAGAACAAAGAGAAGGGCAACAGCAGCACGGCGAGCGAAATGCGCTCTACATCAACGGTACAACGAGGTGCGAAGAAGAACTAAAAGAGTAGCACGGCGCCGCCTCCGTTCCCGCTCTGTATGGCAGAGACAAAAGCGCGGGCAATCAATCGTACAAGGTAGCATCAGCCGGGGAAGAGGAGGGGGTATGCCGGCATGCACGCCGAACACGCGCACAAGGGTGGGTGTGGGGAGGATAAAGTCAACGCCAAAAAGAGAAGCGGAGGCGTAGCACAATGCTGCTTTTCTCCTCTCCGTCTCCATCCTCAGTCTCTGTCTTCCAAAGCCGAAGACCGGCACTGCCATACAAGGCACTGCGCGTGCCCCTCCCCTCTTCAAAAAAAAAAAAGAAATGCCCAACAGAGTCAGTTGTCAGGACTTGATGCCCTTCGGCAGCTCTTTGGAAGACGGCCGTTTGTGGTAGTCCGTGTACCCTTCCTCGCCTTCCAGCTCCTCTTCCATCGCCGCCGATGTCAAGTCCACGTCGCTCGTGTACACGTCCTCCTGTGCATGACGCCATTTCTGTTCCTGCTGGTCTTGCTGGCGGGCGTAGGCGTCGTTGAGCTCAGTACATCGCACTGGCGACAGCGGAACAGCGTCTTCGAAGTCGTCGTCGTCTTCCTCCTCCGCGTCGCAGCCGGGGCGCACGTTCACAACGGGAACAGCGTTCGGTTGAGGGTGCAGCGGCCTCGTCGCCTTAAGGTGCGGCGGAGACACGAGAACGCCGGAGTCACCGCTGTCGCTCGCGCAACTCATGTCAACGCCGCCCAGCGGACTCGGATTCAGTGGCGGAGGCAACGCGCGGTTCCGCATCGATATCGGCGACCGCGCCCCCGGGTCACGTGGGTTTTCTATCGCAGACAGTGCCGAGGCAGCGGTCGTCGGTGAGGTAGGGGCGCTAGCACCGCCGGCGCTGCTCACGCGCCTGCGCTGAAGGAGGTCTTTGAGGTGCTGCAGCATCTCCGCATACCCCTCCATCGAGCTCTGAACGCCGGCCCCGCCACCGGTTGATGGTTTGGGCGACGGCGGTGCACCAGCATGGGCCGATGGCGGAGCTGCTCGCGATGGAGCAGCGCCGCGGTTAACGTCACCCAACGAAAGCGCTGTCACGTGCGCCGCCGAAGGTCGAGCTGCTGCGTTATCGCGAGGCACCGGAGTCTTCCTGTCATAGCCGGAAGGCACCTCCGACCTGGGAGACGCCGCAGCCTCCGTGGCTCGTGTCATGAGCCGCGGCGCCAGCGGAACCGACGCAGACGAAGACGTCGACCCCTGCCGTGGTCGCTGTTGCATCCGCTGCCGCTGCTTCAGTAGCGCAAGCTGCCCTCCAGGATTGACCTCCTCCCTGGCGCCGCCCTCCGCCCTCATGGCCTTGTCTTGCTGCGCACGCAAACTGCGCAGCGCCTCCAGCGTATTCGGCACGGCGGACACCTCTGCGTGGTGCGGCTTGCGGTGCTCATCCACCAAGACCCGTTCGTCTTCACGAGAGGGTTGCTCACGCCTCATACCACGGTACAAGGCGGCTTCTTCCAATCGGTATCGTGGATGGTTGCGACGCGCCCCACGCTCGTGCTCAGGAGAGGTGATGATCGCCGGCAGATCCTTCATCCCAGCCGCCATCGCGGATGAGGGTGGAGGTGCCGGTGCGCCTGCCTGCACCTTGCTGCGACGCAGTGCACGAAGCGCCTCCTTCACTGGTGTACAAGGGCTCGCCTGCGCTCTCGTAGAGTGCGCTGCGGTGCGTGGGATGTCTGCCAGCTCCCCCGGTGCCGACGATGGCGGGTTCGCATTGCCAGCGCTGACCAGCGCCTTCGACTTCACAGGAGGTGGTACACCAGAGGATCCTCTATGACCGCGATCAACTCCAGCAGCACCCCTTCTGGGGCTCTGAGCAGAGGTCGGACTCGGCAAAGGTGACACACCATCCTCGCCGCGCCCGCCGAGCGGCTTCAAATACCGCTGCAGCGCACGGCCCGGTCGTTGAAGGCGGGGGTCGCCAGCGCTCAGGGAGGCGCGCTCTGGCGCAGCAGCCGCAGCCTGGCTGGGTGAGCAGTGGTCATGAGGGTCGCCAGAAATGGGGGAGAGGGCGGAGGGGCGGCGCCCCACCGCGGCATCTTCAAGCACACGCGACTCACGCCTGTCGCGACGTGCAGGCAGCTGCTCCGCGTCCATGGGACGACGGGGCTGCGGCAGATGCTGTTGGCTCGTCTGCAGCACCATCCGGTGGCCGTCAATGCCACCGCCAAGGCCGGCAGTGAGCGGCGCCTTTTGGCCTCCACTGGCTGCCTCCGGCTTTGAATTGGGCAAAGATCGCCGGTCGATGTCGAAGGCGGCGCCACGCGGGGCGCCGAGTCGCGACGGCGGCGAGTGCAGTGGGTCAGGAGTGACGGCGCGGCGTGCCTCCGGTGCCTCGGTGCGGTTTTGAGAGGGAGGGTGCGCCTGTTGTGGCGAGTTCGCCGCGTACAAGACTCTGCGCGGCGGCGTCTGCGGCAGGGGATTTCCGTTCGGAGCGGCTGCCGCTGGACTAGGCGGCTGTTGTAGCACGCGCTGCTGCTGCGGTGTCGTGGGGCGGCTTGCAGGCTCTCCAGGAGGGGCGCCGCGACGCGGGTCACGGCCAAAGACGGCTGGTTCTGCGTTGGTCGGTGTGCGGGCCGAGACGGGCTCTTTATCCTGTAGTGGCGATGACGGCGGGGAGCGGGAGGGCAGGTGAACGTTCTCCGGCTTGGCGCGGGGCTGTGGACTGCCTCTGCGCGGCGAGCGATCATCAGGGTACCCGTTCATGTTGATGTTGTTCAGATGCGGGCTGTTGCGGGGGTCGTTGTTGCGGAGAGGAGAAACAGCCATCCGCTGATTCTCCAGAACGCGGCGCAGTTCTTCTTTGCGCATCCTGTTGCGTCGCTCACGGGCCTCGATTTCTTCCTTCTGCCGCTTCAGGTACGCCTCGTGCTTGCGACGCATGTACGCGTGGATCGTCTCTTTTGCCTTCTCGTCCGAGTTGCGGCCGTACCGGGCTATGATGGCGTCCACACGGCGCATATCAGCGTGAAATGCATCCGCTGCATTGGGAGAGGGCCCAGGGGCCGGTGCCGCTGCCGCTGCTGGCAATGCTGCAGCGGCAAGACCACGCCGATCCCCAGCGCCGCCGAGGGTAACTTTGATGCGCAGCGGAGGTGTGTGATGCGGCTCCTCAAGAGGTCGCTGGGCGAGGGGCGGGGGGACAGCACCGCTCGGGGATTCGGCTGGAGCGGGTCTGGCGCCACCGCCCGGCAGCAGAGGATTGGCGATGGGTCTCTTCTGGCAGGGACTGTAGAAGCGGTGAGCTTCGTTGCCTTGCTTTGGACTCGCCGTGGGGCTTTGCGGGACGGCAGCGGACGGCTTTGGCCCCACCGCCGCTGGCGCGCCACCGCCGCGTTCGGGGGAGGCCATCGGCGAATGCGATGGCGTCGTCGGTGGCTGGAATACTGGGGATAAATTTTGACGCGCCATCGCGAGAGCAGCCGCCTGCCCAGGTGATACCCCGTCCTTGGCGACTGCGCGAGGGGAGAGCTTCGGAGAGGGCTGCGGAGAGCTGCCCTTGCGCTCCTCCTGATCCATGCCGCCTTCGAAGTCGATGATGTCCTTTAAGCGCACCCGGCACTGGGTGGCGAGCATTAAGTTCTCCTCTAGCTGCTCAAGAGAGCGGCGCATCAGCGGCAGGGCGAGTGTCTGCTTGATGCTGGGCCGCTTAGCTGGGTCCTTCTGGAGACACCAGTCAACCATCTTGCGGAAGTCCGAGGAGTACTGGCTGGAGAGGGGCGCGTAGTGGCCCTGCACAATGCGCTGCATGAGCTGATTCATGCTGGTGCCGTCGAATGGGTGGCGCCCACCGGTGGCACACTCGTACAGCAGCACGCCGAGAGCCCAGATGTCGCTCTTGTTATTGTACGGCCGGTTGCGGCACAGCTCCGGGGAGAAGTAGTAGGGGGTCCCGCACACCGTGTTCGCCATGCCCATCGTTGTGCGCAGCACCGTCGATATGCCAAAGTCGCCGAGCTTCACCGCGCCGTTTTTCATGAGGAAGACGTTCATGGTTTTGATGTCGCGGTGCAGGATGTGGCGAGCGTGCAGGTACTCTATCGCGAGGCAGATTTGCGAGAAGTAGTACAGCATGCTCGACTCCTTCATAGGGCCGCGGCTGTGCTTCACCTTCTCCGCCAAGTCTCCACCGTCGCAGTATTCCATGACAATGTAAAGGTTGTTGTTATTCTCAAACTGTTCGACGTAGCGGACAATGTTGGGGTGTTGCAGCTGCTGCAACACGGTACACTCGTGCCGCGCCTCGTCTCGCTCTTTCTTGCTCATCCTCGTCATCCCCACCTCCTTTACCACGAACAGGAGCCCATCCGTCTTGCGCTTGATGAGGATGGCGCTGCCAAAGCTGCCCTTCCCGAGGACCTTCACCCTTTGGTACTTGTCCATTTCGCCGCCACACACGCACGCACACCGCTGCAGCCAACGAGCAAGCACAAGCCAGAGAGCGAGAGAGCGCGCCCGTAGAGGAGGGGGGAGGGAAGGGCGCCGGGTGGACGGCCAAGAGTGTCACGAGAGGCAAGAGGTGAGGTCGAAGCAGGTGCTGCGGCACGCAAAGAGAGAAGGCAGCGCGTAGTCCACAGCAGCGATTCACAGCAACGGAAAAAGGGGGAGATGAAACAGAGAGAGAGCAGCACCGCGACACTCACAAGCGGCGATGCACGAAGGGCCGGCGCGTCGAAACTCGCAAGAGAGGGTCACTGCTGAGCGCACGAGAAGAACGCAAGAGAGAGAGAGCAGCGGCAGACCCAGAAAAAGAAAAAGAAAAGGTGCAGAGAAGCACTGGAGAACTCCACAGTATTCACCAATCACATGAACGGCAACGTTTTGCCTTCTGTTGTCCTCTGTTCACCGCGTGAAGTGGGATGAGTGCGTCGGCGGGTGCAAGATGGTGTCGATCGTGTTTCTTGTGTGCGTGTGTGTGTGTGTGTGTGCGTGGTGTGGGCAAGCGTGCGCGAGAGTGAAACGAAAAGAAAAGGCACAAGGGGTATGAGGAAAATGAATGAGAGAGACAAGAAAGCAAGCGAAAGAGACAAGGGGTAGGGGAGGGGAGACAAGGTACTGATAGCTGTACATGCACTCAGGGAAAATGACCGTAAAGAGGAAAGAGAACAAGACAGACACGCAGGAATCAGGCGAGGTGGCAACGAGCGCGCGCGCAAAAGAAGTTCAAAAGCGAAAACGCAATGGCAGAGCCGGAGAACACAACCCCGCGCACAGCGGGGAAACAAAGGGAGAATGAACCGAACGAAAACGAAGGCGTTGGTGGCAACACGGGCGCGTGCTCTTTTGTGCGGCTGTCAATGTGTGTGTGTGTGTGTGTGTGTGTGTGTGTGTGTGTATGTCAAGGTGTATGTGTGTACGTGTGCCCACTTTAAGAAAACAGACAGCGAGAGAGAGGAAAGGACAGGAAAGGAGAAGAGGAGGGGTAGGGTAACTCAGGATGAAAACGTGACGACAACCAGGCGAACGAAACAGTAATAGAAGGAGGAAGAAAAGTAGACGCGAGGGAGCCGGGAGGGTGCAAATCAAAGCAGCAGCAGCAGCAGCAACAGTCGTTGCCCACAAAGAAGAGGAAGAGGGGGAGAAAGAAGAAGGGCCGGGCAGCGCTCACTGCGGAAGATGATGTCCACCGCGCACGCGTGTATGTGTGTGACTGAGTGGCCGCCAGAGAAAGGGGAAGAGGAGCAAGGAAGAGGTGTGCGAGGAAGAGACAGCGATGTTTGAAGCGCCTGAGTATCTATTGCGTTCGACGGCAGAAGCACCAGTCCACCTGCACGGGTGATTGGAGGGGGGAGGAGGAGGGCGGCTGTACTAGTAAAAGAAAGCCGCCGAGAGACACGCACGCACCCACACACACGTGGAGAAAGAGAGAGACGGCGAGAGACAACGTTGAGGAGAGGATGTACGACGTCCTACAGGCAGCTGATCTGTATGTATTCCCGTATTGCTGCTGAGGCGCGTGCATGTGACCGAGAACGGGTTGAGTTCAACGAAGAAAGCGCAGCGGTAAAGAGGCAAAAGGAGAAAGGCGTCCGGACAAGGGAAGCAAAGAGCCTGGATGAAAGATGAGGTGAAGGGTCGTTGGCGCACGAGGCTTCGCCGATTCTGGAACGTCTTTCTGCCTTGCCATCGTCACTTGCGATGTCAGCGTCCTTGCATCACCTCCGGCGACGAGCGGGATAGCAAGAGTGCTCGTGTGTAGCATCATGTGAGCGTATCAGTGAGGTAGTTCTCGTGGGTTCACACTGCATGGCACCTTTCGCCGCTGCCGCGACGCTATGGTGCTGCTGTCACGCGGGTGCAGGGAAAGAAGGGGGGAATGAGAGAGGGAGAGGCGCGAGGGCAGGCCGTGAGCCCTCTGCTACCCGGAGCGACTGCCATTTGGGTTTCGTTATTTTCTTCCACGTACTTCCATTTGTGGGGACAACACCAACACAATATCCAAACAAAGGGAGCAAGAAGGGGGAAGCAAGGACACGGGCGGACAGCCAGAGGCGACGACACCTTCGCCACAAACACAACAACGCCAGCATCAGCTCCATAAGGACAACGATACCACCTCGCCTCCCCATATGAGAAAACAACATCAAACACGATGCCTACGAGAGATGCGAAAAAAGAGCAACACAGTTTTCACAGGACACATGCCGCGGTTACAGATACACCAATACAGATTGTACAGCACGCTTGGCTAGCGAGCAGGAAGAAATACAGGAACTTGTCGACCTGCTAAAAAACGACCAGGCGGACGGAGGGCCGCGTTGCGGGGTGGGGGAATGGCGGAGAGGGGCGGGAGGAAAGCGAGAGGGAGAGAGGACTGCGGGCAATGTCACGCGCTGACATGCATGGACGACGATTGTGGAGTGCCTGTGCACCGAATGCACCGCCCACGCGCATCTTCTGTTGCCATCTTTGTCTTCTCCCTTTGCCTGTAACCGCAGCCCCAACTCATCCTCGCACTCACCGCACCTGTCCACCTACTCTCACCCGACGTGGGCACTAGATTCACCATCAACCTCATGGTGAAGCGCACGTGCATGCGCCTGCAAAGAAACCTTCACCCTACCCCGCCCCCTTTCCTCCCTCCATGCATCCTGAACTCTCTTTAGCCATCAAAGCCGTGCTTACTTCTCAGCCTACACTCAGAGATTTAGGTCTCATCTCACCTCTCGGCTACTGAGCGTACCACTTCAGCGTACACTTCCGCCCGCGTAGGCATCCGTGGACGCCATCCTACGACTGAGAATCGTGCTAACGTCCCTGTCTGCCTTCCCAAACCCCGTGCCTTGACTCCGCAGGACTGAAGGCAGTCGCATCATCGCACGAGCGCACGCCAACGTGCCCTTGGCCACGCAGTCGGGGATCGCAGGTTCGAGAATGAAGTCGGCGCACGCATAAGCGAGAGAGAACCCACTAAAAAAAGAGATGAAAAACGAAGGCAAAAACGTCCTTTAAGTACTTCTGGCACGCATCTCAGCAACGTCCATGGGGCGTCTTCAGCGGCACCTCATTTGCAGTGGGGCGGGCGATCGCCCCCCTCCCCATTTCCTGCATCCCCGCCGCTCACTCCTCGCCCTCTCCGCTACTCAGAATGCTCTAGTTCTTTCCTAACGTCGTGACCGCTCAGCCTCTGGGGCAGCACCCGTCGACGCATGAGAGCCACAGCCGGCACGCCCCGTCTTCGCACACACAAGCTGACACTGAAAAAAGAGGGGAGGCAAGCGAAGATAGGAGAGGAGAAACGGGGGAGTGCCTGTGCCAGCGCTGCGCTGCCGCTGTGGCACGCAGACGCCTCGGTGAAGTTGGGTGGCGGCGGCGCAATTACAACTCCGCGACCTCATCGTCCTCGACGCGCGGCTGCTCCTCTCCGATGGGAGGATTTTCTGCAATGTAGTCATCGACCGGCTTCGCTGAGCCGCCGTCCTCGCTCGACGCGGAGCCGGAGTCGGCCACCGACTCCGGTACGCGCTTCTGCTCTCCAAACACGATGCCGAACTTTGTCTTGAGCGAGGGCGTCGTGGCGTCGCCTGTGGCTGCGCCGCTCGCCGTGTGCGCCTTGGACGCAGAGAACGGCACGCCAGCCTCCGTGCGGCTGCTCTCCCTGGCTGTCTTCTGATTTTCCTTTGGTTTGCCGTCACGGCCGTAGCGGATGCCCACGGGGCTGTCTGGCCGCTTCGGGTGATATTTAGCATTGTGGATGATGCGCTTGTACGTCACCTCCACGTACACGAACGCAGCGAGCACACACACGACGGCCACGATGAGCACGATGAGAATGGCGGTGGCCGGCTTTGGGGCGATGCCCGACTGGGTGATGACCGGGGTGTAGATGTCCGTGTCGAAGCGCAGGGCGGAAGAGATGCCGCGGCTCACGGGGACAATGTACAGCAGCGTCTCCTCACGCTCGCTCTTCTTCACACGCTGCGAGGAGTGCGTGGAGTTGGCCGCCGTGAAAGCGTAGGTGACGAACTTGATCGCGGCGCGAATAATCATGGGAACACGAATGCTGCTTCCAGAGTGCAGCAGGGAGCCGGGGATGAAGGCAAAGTTGAAGGGCTCGGTTTCGCTTTTGTTGGCGTTGGTGTGGTGGGCAATGCGGCGGTAGTTCAGCGAGGAAGCGTACATTTCCCACGGCAGGTATGCGTCCGACTGGCCGGACGACGAGCTGCTCTCTGGGTGCATCCAGGTCTCTTCTTCTCCGCGCTGGGACTTGGGGGCGTTGTCGCCGTCGAGCAAAATGTTGACATAGCCGTTCGCCGAGTCGCCTGCGAGCAGGCTCGACATCACCTCCGACGCGTGCACGGACAGCGTCAAGTACTGCAGCTGCGCTACGGTATAGGAGTTGTTGCTAAGCGTTTCGTCATCTATGATGCTCTGTATCTCGTCGTCGTTGATCTCCTTGGTCTCCTCGTGGATGCGGGGGAAGGAAAACATGACCCAGTCCGTCGTGCCAAACGTCCGCTCGTCCGCCACGGCGCACATGGACACCGTCACCTGCCCCTTTTCGTTCTCGATGGTGGCCGTCATATTGTCCAGATCAATGTGGGTTCTGTCCGCGTTCGGTGGCGTGACGCACACGCTCGGACTTGTCAGTCGCTCCGGGACGCCATAGTAGCTCTCGCTCTCCCTTTTCACCTCTTGCTCTTCGGTTGTGTAGCTGCCAGAGGGGAAGGCGAGAGTATCGGCGCTGTACGGCTTCACTGGAACCGACGATCCCAGCGGATCCGGCACCGGCCAGTACGCGCTCGGACGGCATATCTGCGTGTCGAGGAAGCGCGTGTTGAGCTCGCTGATGTAGTCTGTCTGGTTCACGACGACATCGAAAACTTGGCCGCTCGACAGCTTCACAGATATGGCGAAGGTGCCGACCGGGTAGGCGTCTGTCGCATCGGCCGACCCTGCACCGTTCACGCGCACGGCAAACGTCACGCGCAGCGCGTTCTTCGGGCTCACCGACGTACTCGCAGACTTGCCGGAGGAGCCGTCGTTGACGATGGAGCCCTCAAAGTCAGATGCGTTGTAATCGAGCGCCTCAAACGTCATGAGTGCCTTGTCGCCGCAGTCCGTCTCAAATCCGTTTCCGGTACCCGTGCAGCTGATCATCGTCCCGGTGCACATCGGGCACTCCACCTTGCTCGGCGACGTCCACGTCGAGTTCAGTAGCGTCGTGGAGACAACCTTGAGCGAGAGAGATGTGATGTCGGCAGCCGTCTTGTTGGCCTCAAAGTACGGGTAGAGCAGAACGGAATAGCGATACAGACGCTCCTGAGTGTCTGTTCGTTTACCTGCCGAGTACTGAATATCGGAGCTCATCTGCAGCAGTGGAGCGGTAGCGTCGCTGGAAGGACGCGCGAGAGCGTCGACGATGATCATATTGTGGATCTTGAGGCGCACCTCGTAAGCCGTCTCCGAGTGCACGATGCCGGCCAACGGGGACGTCCAGCTCGCCGGCTTCAGCGACTGTGAGTACACGGTGCCGACCAAGTACGTGCCGTTGCCCTCCAGCCTGAAGGTTGGAGAGCCGTCCGGCTGGCGCAGCGCGCGCAGCGACTCCACCGACGCCTTGCCCACCCATGTTGCGTCGCAATCATTGATGTACAGCTTCCACTGCACAGACGGTGTCGCGTTGTTGTACACGTTGTTGTTGTTGTCGTTCAGCGTCGGCGTCATGAGAGGTGCGTACTTGCACGGATCCACGCGGTACACATCGCAGTGGCGGTGGTTACCTCCAAACTTCTGGTAGTAGTTGTCGCCCGACTTGTATGCGTCGGCCTGTGTGTTGAGGTGGCCCTTCAGCACATCGAGGTCCGTCCAGCTCCAAATGTCTGTGCCCTGACCGGTGATCGCCTGCTTATTGAGGCATGACGGCTCAAAGGAGACGTGCGAGCCGTCCGGGACCGCGGTGGAGTTGAAGAGCCCCGGCACGCTGGCCTCCGTAATGGGGTAGAAAGTCACAAAGCGGGCAGCAAGGTTGCCGATCGTGGTGTACGCATGGATGACAAGGTCGCCACTAGCCGTGAAGCCAAAGTCGACTCCGTCCACGGCGCGGACGTCCTTGCGCGGCGTCACTGCGACACCGGTCTTGTTCACGTCGAAGAGGTCGAGCGCCGTCGGGCTGGTGCGCCACGCGGCTGCGTCGCAGGTGCCGCGACACACGATGGCGCCCTCCATAGCGTAGTAGATCTCGTCCTTTTCCTCGCTGACGATGGAGATGATCACCGTGCCGGCGCACTTGGTGCCCTCGTTCGAGCATGTCAGCTGGAACTCAAAGTAGTCGATGTCATCGCCCTCCTCGAGGGTTGAGGGGGTGTAGACGAAGGTGCCCGTGTTGTTCCACCGAAGCGCACCATGAGCGGGCTCCTTCAGCGTCGCCGAGATTATGCCCGAAGTGCAGAACATGCCGGTAGCAGCGGCGCGAGCGGAGAGGTTGAAGATTTGCTCGATTAAGATGCCATCTGAATTCAGAATCAGTGAGTAGTTGTAGTTGCCAGGGCACTGCATGACCGGAGCAGCGGTCGTTGTGGTCGTCGGCGGCAGTACAACCACCACCTGTTTTACCACACACGAGGAGCTGCCGCAGCTGACAAGGATCGTTGCCGTGTACTTTCCAGGCAGGGTGTCCGTCTTATTCGCGTTGAAGACGAGCGCCTGCGACTTGTTGGTCATCTCAACAGAGAAGAGCGACTTCGCATCGTAAGACGGGCCTGTGACATCGGCGATGTCCAGCGAGGGATGGTGGCAGCTGGAAGTATAGGTATTCGCAGGGAAAACCGCTGACATGGGGCCCACCACCACCGCGTCGCCGGGACTCTTGCACGTCATGGACGGAGCAAGGGTGGTCGTCGTCGTTCTCGGCGAGATACGGAAGTACACGCGCGACGTCCCACCGACGGGCGTGGTGTCATTGCACACCACCACGAGGTCCACGTACGTCGTCCGCACGCCGGAGGTCATGTCGGTGATGGCAGCCGTAAACTCCATTCTGGGGTCATGCATGTTTGGGAACGTGGCCTTGTTGCCGTGATCATCGTCAACGTTGTACGTGAGAGTACCGGCAATACACTCGGCCTTCAGCGCACCGACTTTCAGCAAAACCGTTGTCGTCTCCCCCTCGGTCGCCTGGAAGACACCCACGTACGTGATCTTGGTGGCATGACTCAGCACCACGGCAAACAAGGCGAGCAGGGCGACCACCGCCGCACAGCGTCGTCCGCGAGGCAGACGGGTCATGATGGAGAGAAGCGCGTGCACACACGTGCACATGCGTATGTGTGAGAAAGGGGAGGCTCAGGCAATAAAGTCGGTAGAGAAGAAAACTAAAAGAACGCGCTCGTCGGCACCTCTTCAGACTTGATCGCCCATGCCCCGACACGCCCACATACACAGAGAACGGTGAGTACACACTCTTCGCCTAAATGAATGACAGTCATACAAGCACTTCACCAAATGCTGCAACGACAGCAACGGCGCCACCTGCACGCAGGCACACGAGAGAGTCGGCGTATGTAGGCGCGCAGGGAGTGGGAGGAGGGAGGAGGAAGTGCACGGGGAACGAGATGGCCCTGTCACTAAGCTGCCTCGATGCGTGCGGCAGGGGAACAAGCAGGCGAAAACACGAGACGTGCGACGACGGAACAACAAGCAAGCGGACTGAGGGAAGTGGGAGGGGCGAAGAACCACAAATCACAAGAGCGATGAGCGAAACGGAAGGGAATGCACGCCCGCGGGTGCACGTGAAACACATGCACGGAGTCACTGAGCGTGCGCACAAGCTAGGAATAGGAGAGACATGGGCACACACGCAGACAGAGAGAACGAATGGGAAATGTGGAGAGCAGGTAGGAGGGGAGTGGCCCAGTAGTCCGAAGAACAGATGAGGGGAGGCGGGAAGAGGAGCTAAGGCATTTGTGCGCAGCTGCAGTGCACTTGTCATCCGTGCAGCGAGAGCAGAAATGGTGTGTGACCATGCCAAATGACTGACGAAAGGTTTGCGGCACGAGCTTGAGAACGTTCTCTCTAGCAAGATGGACCTGTACCACTCGGGTGCGGCGCACTCTGATTTCCAAGAACGATCTTTGCAATCATGTTGCCGGCTGCATCCCTTGCGGGTGGCTACTGCAAGTGCGTCTGTCGATAATGGAGGCGGATGGAGGAAAGGAGAACGACGCCCCGCCATCAACCCCCCCCCCTGAACCAGCCACCCGCACATACGCATTTTTTCTCTCTACGGCACACTTGTGCGCACGCTGTCGCGGCGAAGCAACTGGGACGTCGCGTAACCGGATGTAAAACACGAGACGAAACGGTAAGATCGACAACAGTGACGATGGCCGGAGAGACGAGGTGGAGAGCCGTACACACAGCGAGAGGGGGAAGGAGGGAGAGAGGGTCGCAATGTGCGCGCGCAGCTCCTTTCTCTGCCTGGCTCGCCGTTCTCGATGGGCCTTGTCAGTTGCCTGTCGCGGGTTCTCTGTTTGTATGCGTGATGCGAATGCAGAGGTGCTGCGTCTATGCAGAAGGGAAAAAGAAGGCATGTGCCAACGTGGTCAGCTCATCTGCGCAAGAGTAAACGTGAAGCCGGCCGGCGTGTGCGTGCCGGCAGCGTTGCGGCGAGTGCCGAAAAAAGTTGGACGGCGACCTCGCGTGCTACACCTCGAACCCCGACGACTCCATGCCGTTGATCATGACAGAGAAGTTCAGCTTCACGTAGCCGTCGAGTGGCCGTGCGTGCAGCATCACCTGATCGTCGCCAGTGCACAAGAAGGAAAGGTCGCGCAGCACCGGCTTCTCGCGGGTGAGGAAGCTAATCAGCTGCTGCTTCGAGGTGGTGCTCTCCAACTGCATCATGGGGACCTTCCTTGTGTGGTAGCCGCTCTTCATGGGAATAAAGCACCGACCGTAGCCAATGATCGACTCCCCGCTGCCGAGGAGTTGAGTGTCGTTGCCTTCAGCGCCCTTTCCGGTGCTCCCACCAGCGCCTTCGACGGTGTGAAGCGTAATGACTAGCTGCGGCCAGCCGAATGGGTTCGTGCTCGTCAACGCGAACTCAAAAGGTGCCGTGAAGCTAAAGTACGGGACGGGGCCCTTGGCGCAGTCGGACAGCTGCGTCACCACCTCAGCGTTGTTGCTGTACGTGGGCTCGACGAGATCGTCGTCGTCTGCCGCCGCGTCCTCGCCGTAGCCGCTGTTGCTCTCCAGGAAAGCCCAATCAGGGCCGAAAAAGAGCTGGGTGCGAGCGAACATGGACCCCGCCTCTACGCACTCCGCGCCCTCCAGAACGCCGTGCACCATCACCTGAAATCCCTTGCCTTGCCGTATCGGCAACGCAGCAGGTGGTGCTTTCGAATTCATCGTTCTTATCGACTCGCCTTCCCGGCGCGTACTTGACAGCACAAAGGAGAGAGACAACTCAGAAGGGCGGCGTGCAGGGATGGCACCGCAGCAGAAAGGGGAGAGAAGGGCGAAGGAAGGAGAGAGGGCTGTGCGAGGACGCGTACCGCACCAGGCGCGTCGAGCGATTTTCAGCCGCAGTCTGAGTTTCAAGAAGAAGCGAAAAAAAATGAGCGTTGGGGCAAGCGGGAGAGATTCTGCGGCGTCAGTGAGAGACGCCTAAGGTGAAAATGCACCACAGGAGTAGAGATGCGCACTCCATGGCAGGGCGCACGGCGTTAGGACAGCCAAAACGCAAGGTTGAATGGCCCCTCTCCTGCATCACAGCAGCTCCCAGTCCATCGCGCGGCGCGGCGAGGGTGGTGCCGTGCACGTACGTTGCCTTCCAGGGGCGGAACCGGCCCGCTTTCCACAAGCACATCCACCCATACATCCACACATGTATGCTTGCATCACGTAACCAACGATGTACAAGACAACTGACAGACAGCACGAGAGAAGTTTGCATCTAGTTGAAGGGAGGAGGAGTGAACAAGAAGAGACGGCACACCCACGCCGAGTCTGTCGTACACACACACACACACACGCACGCGCGCACGTGCAGGAGAGGAGAGGAAAAGACGCGTGAGAGAGAATCGAGCAGAGAAAGGAGGGGCAAAAAGGGTAAAGAGCCCGGAAGTGGGTGCGTCCTGTGTGCATACATAAACGCCCCCTTCCCCCTCCACCGAGCATTCTCTTCTCTCCTCACCCTTCCTCTGTGCCCTTGTGCTTGAGTGTGTGCCATCTAGAAGGTAGTAGGCGTCCATCTGTGTGTTATGTATAGAGATGTCTGTGGGAACGGGGGCGCGGGGGCTGTGTGTACACTCTGAGGCCCACATCGCGGCGCCTCCCACCATCTGCAGGCCGCACAAGGATGGACGATGATGTGGTGGTCACGGAGAGATCTCGTCACCACACAGACAGAGAGACAGAGGAGTAGGACACCTACGCACAGAACAACAAAAGAATATGAGAGAAAAGAGACCGAGCACCCGCATCAGACACCACGCACAAACGGCAACGACAAGAGCAACCAAAGTGGCCCGACACCGACAGCCACCCCCCCCCTTTAACCCCGCGACACCGACAGCTCTACAAGCATAGAGACTGCTCAGCAGGAGAGATCGCGCGGGGGGGGGAGGGGCGCCACACGAATCCGAGGTGCTCTATAAGCGCAGATAGAGCTGCAACGTATCCCAGTAGTAAGCGGCAAGAGAAACCACCACCACAGCCGGGAGAATGCAATGGTAGAAGCAGCGAATCCACAGCCGTCGCCATGCCTTAGCCCGCCGCACCGGCCCGCTGTACGCCTGCAACACAGCCTCGGCAATGCCGGCGCCGTTATCCAAGCTGTCTCTTCCCTCCGCAAGGGCGAAGGAAGCAGCCTCAGCTGCGCGGCTGCCCTGGTCGCTGCTCCTCGCGGAGCTGCCGGCGGAGCGGAGGAGGTCGCCGTAGTAGACACCGCTGGCCCTACCTGTGAAGTGGTCCCCATCGGCGCTCTCCTCCACCGGCAGCACAAAGGTGCGCACATCGTCCGCGTCCGCGATGTCTGTCACGCTGCTCACGCTCACCACCGTCCCGCCGGGGATAGGAGAGGAGCTGCCAGGCTGCAGCGAGTCTCGCCATGCGTCGGCGGCGCTGCTAGGACCAGGGGAGGGTGAGGGGTGGC
Organism: Leishmania infantum JPCM5; assembly: GCF_000002875.2. Classification (NCBI taxonomy): domain Eukaryota; phylum Euglenozoa; class Kinetoplastea; order Trypanosomatida; family Trypanosomatidae; genus Leishmania; species Leishmania infantum. The sequence goes on from NC_009416.2 coordinate 108,786, forward strand.
TGAGCGCAGCGCCTTCGTCGACGTCGGCGACGCTGCGGAGTGAGAAGCGATCGCGCGAGCGGCGGATGAGGCGGTGCGCCACCGGCCGCGCAAAAGAGATGCGCTTGTCGTGACGCCACTCCACGCCGCCGCCGGGCTCCTGCCGCGCATCACGCAGGGCGCTCTGCATCTTCTCAAAGGCGCCGAAGAGCTCGCGGAACGTCTCCTCGCTGAGGCGGCTGCCATGCTGAGCGAAGAAGTCCTCCATGAGGACGGTGCGGTGCTCCGCCATGCGCACCCACCGCGGCAGAAACGCGTCCTCGTAGTCCTCGGCGGAGAGCTGACCACAGCGGTACTCGATGCGCTTGCAGATAAACCCCTGTACAAACCTATTTATCGCCTCCACGGCCTCCCTGCTAAAGCTGGGCAACAGCGGCGGCCACGCCTCCCCCGACGTGCACAAAAGGCCCACCTCCATTTGCGAGAGAGGGATGCAGGGAGACTTGCTCAGCCTTCCCTGAGCATTGACATCGCGAGTGCAGAGACGCATGAGAACACGATCCAGTAGAAGGGCCGAGGCAACAGCGAGAGAGCAGGTGGGACACTCTTTTGTCGCCAGCACGCAGGCAAGCACGCAGGCAAAGACGCACAGCCACAGCCCATACACCGCACAGCAGCGAAAGCGGTGCTCTAAGATGCACGGAGGGAAGAGGGAGAGGCGGCACAGTCCCGTTTCACGTGGCGGTGCGCCGCAAGCACGACGGAACAAAAAAAAAGAAGAGAGGTGAAAAAGAGCGCGCAGTGGACGGCGTGGTGCTGCTCGCCGCGTGTTTTCTCGTCAAGCCGGCAACTTCAGAGAGAGAGGCGAAGCGATAAAAGGGTGACATCAAGCGACAAAGAGAAGTTCGTCTGAGGATGCGCGAACGGCTGAGCGGAGGATGCACTTCCGAGAGCACATGCCACCTGCATCTGCCCGCCGCGGGCCTGCGCCCAGTCACAGGCGCGAGGAGAGCAGCCGTATTGCCTGACGCGCACTGTGTGCGCCTACATTGCGAAGGCGATGCACGAATACTCTATGCCGGTAACTCTTCGTAGTTCCGCAGCTGTCGCCATCGTCATCATCCAACGTGGCTCTTTCGGTGCTGGATCATTTTCGCGCTTGCCTTTCTATCGCTCAGTACGCACCACTAGACAGTCCTCGTCGCTTTTTCCACTGCGCGGCAGCTAAAGGGCGAGGGCCGGAGGAAGGCACGACCAGGCACTTCTCACGCACAAGCGAGCGAAGACACAGGGACGCACAGCTGCAGCGTCCACAGTTTTTGTTTTCGTTTTCGTTATCACGGCTATTTACATCAATCCCACAGTTGGCTGCCCTGTGTTGGCGGCTGGGGCGTGATGCCGCGGGCCCAGTGCGCCTCGGAAGAACAGCCACACAAGAAGAGCCAGCAACAAAAGAAAAGCACAAGACGCCATGGTGTCCATGGGTGCGCGAAGTACTGCCAGTGAGGAAGGCCACTACGACACCAAAGTGGCGAGGCCGATGAACACGCAGACACGCGCAGCGACGGTGTGGGTGTCCTTCCATAGTACCCCAAGCCATCACTCCGTGGTCTGCTTCACGCGCGCTGCCTCGTACGGCAGAGAAGGTAAGGGTTTACGTAGCATTGCCCGCAGCTCCGAGATGGCGGCGTGCACGTTCGCCGTGGCAGGAGACACCACCGATCGGGGAAGACGAGTGCGTGGGAGCGGCTCCTCAACGGTGCCAGCCGGCGCAGACGCCACTCTGTCTGCCAACTGAGGCTGCGTCTCCACATGCGGTGCGGCCGCAGTCGCCTTTCGGTCTCCGGGCACGTTGATTTGCGACGCCACTGCTGCACCGCCCACTAAGCCGTCGAGGCTGGTCAGGAAGAAGCCCTTGCCACCCTGCACGATCTCGGCCCCCTCCTCCGCCTCCTCGTCACTCATCTGGTGCGATGAGGGCGAGCCCTCCGTGCGAGGCGGGGTGGGAACGTGAGGTAAGATGGGTAGACGCACCGGCTGGAGCGGGGGCCCCCATTGCGCCGCCGTTCTTCGCGCTGCAGCTGGCCGACGAACGCCGCCGCCGCCTCGGCCTCGTGGCCTCGAACGACGTCGGCCAAGAACGCGATAGACGTCCATGAACTCGTTGTAGGGTGGCAGCGTCACAAGCGGCATCGTATCGTGCGCGCCGTGCTCAGCCTCTCGAAACGCCGAGGAGTAGAAGTAGCGCGTTGGCTGCTTCGGCAGGGGTGGTGGCGTGGCTCTCGGCGTTCGGACGTGGATTCGGTAGCAGTAGAAATACTCCTTAACCGTCCGAAACGGTGGCGAGACGCCTTCATGATGATGTGCATCCTCGCTTATCGGGCAATCTGGCTCGAGCTTTTCCAGTGTGTTCGACGCCGCAGCCAACGGCGCGGAGGGGCTGATGTGCGACGAGGAGGCGCCGATCGATGCTGCCCCCACCACCTCCGTCTCGGATACATCCGCCTCGCCCACCGGCTTTGGGATGTAGCGCGCCCAGCTCTGACGGTGCCACTTGTCCATCATCTCCGACAGCGTGCCTGGCCCAATGCTCTCCTTCTGAGATGGGAGAAGCGCCGCGTAGTACGCCTCCACAACGGCCTCGTCTAGTAGACGCTGCAGCTCAGCCTTCTGACTCGGTCGGCGGACCAGCAGTGGGTTCTCGCCAACATCGACACGGCGCAGTGTCTGGTGTAGTGCGGCCAAGGGTTGGAGGGCCTCGACGTTTTGGAAACGATTCCCTGTCAGACTCATCACCTGCAGAGACGGGAAGGGAACACGTCGCGGGCCGCTGTCGCCGTTGCACACACCGGTATCCAACGGGGGCACAGAGGAGAGACGATTCCGCGAAAGGTTCACCTCAACGAGTGCCGGCATCGTGCCCAGTGCGTAGAACACATCCGGTGAGGAGAGCTCGTTCGACTCCAGTGCGAAGTGTGTAAGGCGTGCCAGGCCCGACAAGTCTCTCGGCAGCGTGCGCAGGCTATTATGACTGAGGTCCAGCTGCTGCAAGGCGCCGAACGCCTTTAAGTGAACTAAGTGATGTGCGGGTATGTGGTTGTAGGCGAGGTCGAGCGCCACAATGGTGGCAAGCGAGGAGCTGCTCGACTGCGGCACCTCTGCGAGTGAAAAGATGTTGTTGCACACGAGGTGGACCACCTCTAATCCAGGAAGTGGGAGCACATGGCCCAGGCACAAAAGATTGTCGCTCAAGTCCACTGTCTTGAGGTGCGTGAAGTACTGCAAGTCCTCTGCAATGCTATTCGACAGCTGCGATGACTGCAGAGCCACATGGGTCACCTCCTGCGGGTCTTCGGCTTCGCACGCACTCAGCAGAAGAAAACCGTCCAGCACCACCCCGTCCTGGTTGCCCGCCACCCGCGCTTTCTGCTGCGCCTCTTCGCTCTCGATGCGCTGTAGGGTGCGGCGAAGGCGGCGTCGCTCCTCACGTGTGGCGGTGTTAAGCGGCTGCGGAAGCCGGAAGTAGCTGCGCATGTTTCGCTCCAGGGCACTGGCGTTCTTCAGGATGCGGAAGCCATGCGGGTGGACGAGGAGGTTCGGTGGCAGCAGCGAGCTGCCGAGAGTGGACGCCATGTCAACATCGCTGCCTAGCACCGCGAGAGGCGGGGACACAGTTGCCCAGGCATTGGACGTCAAAGTCGCCCCCGCAGCACACTTGAGCGGCACTGCAGCGCGCTCCTTACCACCCTGTGGCGCAGGTTTATGTGTTGGCCTGCTGTCGGCTGCCTCTGCTTCTTGTTCGATCAGGTCAGACGGCGGAGGGCTTTGAAGTACATCGAGATGCATAGGAACCTCCCCCTGCACTCCAGCCTGCATCACAGGGTCCATGGCCGTTGCGCGCTGCCGGGGTGGGAAGAGCGATCGGCTATGCCGCGCCAGAGGCGTGCCGCCACACAGCGTCCGCCGCGAGGAGCAGAGGCACGTGTCGTTTGGCTTGTATCGACACGACGAAAACAAAAAAAAAGACGGGGAAAACCACGGCAGCTATGACGACTCACAGGCGCTGCGTGGCCATGATAACAACGCGCGCAGAGGGCGAGGGAGAATAATGGGGATGGCGACGAGAGGGGGATGAGTGGGAGAAGACGGGGTTGCAGGCACTGGGCTGAGCGCGTCTACTCCCCGCGAGGGTTCGTGGTCTCCGTGGTAAGTGTGCGGTTCAGCGGCAATGGAAAGGGGTACAAGCTCCAACGGGGAGAGGTGAGAGTCAGAGGAGCCTGCTCCACCGCTGCGCTGGTCGTCAAACGAGCCACCGCAGACAGCAGCACGCACCATCTCTCCTCGCCTCTTGCTTTTCCTCTTGTTGCTACACGCGGTAGTTTGTAGCAACAAGTGGAAGCCTTCCGCGTGCTGGTCAGCGCGTCGTGTCCCATCCATGTGAGTGGCCGACTCCTTCGATGGGCTTTTTATGCTTCACTGCTGCTGTTATACATCCAAGCGAGAGCGACGGAGAGCAAAGAGAGCTGCTCGCCGACAACACGGAAGGAGTCTGTGGCCTCTGCCACCATCAAAGTCGGTCAATGTGAGGATGAGACCGGCTGAGGTGGAGGCGGCGATGGTGGCGAGAGCAACGGACAGAGGAAAACTAAAAAAAGAGACTAGCCATGAAAGCACGGCAGCCAGCACACACGCACGCGCAACGAGAGGCAGTGAGGAGGGGAGGGGAGGCGAGCAACAGCACAAAATATATATGTACAAGAGAAACGTCTGCCTCCTCTCCCTCGGGCACGCACATCTGCACGTGTACACACGTCCATACCCACGGGTTCTTCTACAGCGGAGTGCGAGTGAGCCTGCCATGCAGGAGCTGGAGGGCACACCGCCGTGCCGTCGCCTAGACTAGACGGCCCGATCTACTTCATCAATCACGCTGGACCGTCGTGTGTCCGTGCTCGCCTTTCGACCTCCTTCCCACATTGCCCCAGGGGCGCCGGCCGTCATGACGCCAGGCAACACGTTAGCAAGCGACTTGCCGTTGGCCTGGCAGACCCGCTCCATGTAGTCTGTCTCAATGAAGAACTGCGGATCGGCGCCGTGTTTCGGCATGCTCTCCATCACCTTCAGCGCGTTGTTCGACTCGCCGAGCTTGTCAAAGTAAAAGCGCACCATGAGAGCAAACACGTCGCCAATGCGGAGGGCGTCTTGTATGAGATCGTGATCTGGGCTGGAAGGGCGGCTGCGTTTGATGATGTCAGAGCAGGAGGCGATGACGCTGTCCGCCTTCGCCTTCTCCGCGACAGAGCCACGGTCGGCGACTACCATAGAGTCGACCGTCTTCTGCGCCTTCACGAACGCCTTCAGTACCTCGGCGCGCCGCTTCAGCTGCTCCACCTTCTCGCTGTCGATGTTCGCCTTGCCCGCTGACCCGCTTTCGGCCATGGCGACGCATTCCTCCAACGCACGCAGCGCCTCTGGGTAGTTTCGGTTCTCGTCGATGTGCAGCTGCGCGCACGACTCATAGAAAACGAGCAGATTCGTCCATGCTTTCGCCTTTGTGTAGAAGAGAATGATGCTCTTGTAGATGCTCGCGTCGGTGCTCCAGTTCTGCGATTGCAGGAAGTTCGCAGCCATGGTGTAGATTTCCACGTTGCGCGAGTGGTTTGCGAAGAAGATGACCTTCTCTGTCTCACCGCCACGCATGAGCATCCGCATCGCCTTGACGCGATCGCCAGCCTGAGTATACTTTTTGCATGCCAAGGACCAGCTGCCCTGATCCTTGGCAATGTGGGCCACCCTACGCAGCACCGCCTGCCTCTCTTCCATGGACAGCTTGCCCATGTCGCTCGTCATAGACTCTGCCATCTCCTCTGTCAGGGTGACACTGCGCGTCTCGCACAGCTTCAACGCTTCATCGAAATGCTTCGCGAAGAGGAGCATCTCCACCGCTTTCTGGTAGTCGCCCTCGCTCTGGAAGTGGTCCGCCATGCCGAGGAAGACCGCCGGGTCGGTGGAGCCGCTGGCAAAGGTGGCGCTCACCTCGTGCAGGGTCTCGTACAGACCGCCCCGCACGCAGGCGTCGAGGGCGCATTGCACGGCGCCGATGCGGCGGTACAGCTGCACGGCCTTGTCGTACGCCTGCTGCTTCTCCAGCGTCATCGCCGTCTCGAGCATCAGGCGCTCGTCGGAGCTCTTTATCGCCAGATTCACTACGACGCCGTACTGCTCCGTCTTCCACGCGACGCGAACACCACTGCGGTATGCGCCGGCAGCCTGGTAGTACTGCAGCGCCAGCTGAGCGTTGCCCTGTCGCTCGTACAGCTGCCCTACAAAGTACGCGGCACCCACTGGATCGGGCTCTCCTTGCTCGTCGTCTCCGCAGTGGATCGGCGCTGCGGCGGCAAAGGCTTGCTGCTGCTGAAAGCGCGTCTTCGCCTTTTCGATCTCCTTATTCACCAGTTGCACTGCACTGTCCAGCTTTGGCGGAGTCAGTGAGCACAGAATTCGAACAACGTTGTAGACGTCCTCGCCGGCGTGGTAGAAGCGCAGCGCCTCCTGCACATTGCGGCGCCGCTCGCTGTGCTGCGCCCACCACAGCAGCAGCTCGCGATTTTGTGGAAAGATGGCGGCAAAGGCGGACTGTCGCTCATCACGCCCTGGCTGGGCCGTCGGCGCGCTGGCGCCGGCCGACGGCGATGGCGGCTGGCTCTGTGTCACCATCAGCTGGCGGAGCTCGTGCATGCGGTTTGTCTGGAAGAAGATGCGTGGCACATCGGTGCCGGCGCACTTGGCGTTGTAGTACCACATGATGGCGGCATCCATGTTCTGAAGGCTCTCCATGAACTGCGCGTACTTGTACGCGACCGGGCGAATGCGGGCGCGGTCAAACCGCTCGGAGTGACGCTGGGCGTGCTCAAACTTGCCGCACGCCATGTACACATCGGTCAGCAGGTCATAGCGTTTCGACTTGCGCAGCAGCTCCTCTGCCTCCTCGGTCATGCCCAGGCCGAGCGCAAGCGTCGCCAGTTGCACGCCTTTGTCATCGGGGTAGTCCTCTCTGGCCTCCCGCAAGGCACGTGCGGCCACGCAGTCCTCCATCGTAGACAAGCACACCGCCGCCACGTCGAGGCGCCCGCTCGTCACGCACAGGCGAGCCAGCCCTTGCCACGCCGCCGGGTTCTTGATGCTCTTGACACACCGGTACGCCTCATCCATGTTGCCAATAGTTGCATAGTAGCTAAACTTCATCAACGCTTCCCGCACGGCCACGTCCTTGTCCGACTTCAGGCCCTCAAAGTCGCGCAACCGCTTCTGCTCAATCACGTAGTCCTCCGCGTTGTTCGGGTTGCCGTTGATCTTCACAGAGGCGAGCAGGAAGTCGGGGATGGTGAGGCCTACCAGACAAATTTGATACCGTCGCATCGACGCAACGTTCTGCACGACCAACCCGTCGTGCGTCGCGAACAACGTGACGATGTTGTGCGCGCGCTGGGCAACGTAGTTTGTGGCGCCAATGGACCCGCGGCGCGCATCCTCCAGCTCAGCCTTCTTCTCCGCGTAGTTCTCCATGTTCGGCAACGCCTCGGGAAGATTCTCCTGCCCAGCTGGGCGATCGGCGCTCTCGTTCTTGTCGTTGATGCCGTCCGTGCCGGCCTTTGGCGTCGCCACCTCCTCTGATGCCGCCTTCTTGTCATCCGTGTGGATCTGGTATGTCTCACAGGCAAGCAGGATGTACTCGAACTCGCCGACGGTGCCCGTGTTCGGCTCTGGTGTGTTCCAGTAGACAGAGTTCGGCATCTCATTGCGGCTGCCGAAGTCAAAGGACGACATCTTGTCAGTGTCGGAGTCGTACACCCAGATGCGCGTATCAGGCAACGCGAGGGGTCCCAGGCTGGTCATCAAGGCGACTCGACGGCCTTGCGCGTTCACACGCGCCGTGGAGACCGACACTTCGAGCGCATTGGTATCTTTGGCGGCAGATGGTGCCGCTGCTGGTGCGCCACTAGCAGTGTCCGAGGCAGTTGGCTGTGATGCGCTGGGAAACGTCAGCGGGCGAGTTGGCCCGGCTTGCTGTAAATCGCGCGACGAAACCCGGGCGAGTCGCAGGTAGTTCTTCGACGATACTGCCACGAGGTAGTCGTTCATGATGTCTATGATCACTGGGACGCCTTCAGACTCGGTAAAAGTCATCTGTGCGATGGGGGCGAGCTGCATCGTCTCGAACACGATACGATTGCCCTTGACGTAGATGAGGCCGTCACGGTGTATGGCAAAGGCGGGGCTCGTCGTCAGCACAAAGTTCACGAACGTGAATTCGGACGTGGCCTCGTTGATGGTGTATAGGTCGATCTGCGACCCGTTCCAAAGGGCGATGTTGGGGAACGCGATGGACAGCCCGCGCACGTTCCCCTTATTCTGCAGCAGGCACTGGCACCCCGTGACACTCTCGATCACCACCATGTCCGACGAAATCTGCGTCACCGCAGCGACGCCGTCCCAGGAGCGCTTGCGGATGATTTCGTGCAATACCTGCAGCTCCGAGCCACCACGACACAACGCCACATCGCCAAAAGCCGTGAAGACGACTCGGTCGACGCACTTGCCAACCTGGTGCACCGCTATCGCCTCCCACTGGTTCGCCACCCCGGCAGCCGCAGCGAACGGGGAGCTGATGGTCGTTGTTTCCCTCGCCTCTGAAGCATGGTGGCTTGTCGACAGGGATGCGGCGCGGTGCTGAAAGACCGCCAAGACGCCCTCCACGGTACCGACAGTCAGAATGCCTTTGGCGGCGAAGGCCGCCAAGGACGACACGTGCAGGTCAGGCTGCGGGAGCAACAGCACATCCATCGACTCGTTCGAGAGGTCTAAGACGCGCACGCGATCATCGCCGCTGCCAAAGGCCACGACACCAGGCGAAGCCCACACCATTGTCATGGTAATCCGCTCGCCCGTGGCGGCAGACGTGGTGGGCGTGGTGGAGGGGGCCGATAGCTTGCGCCGCAGCGTCGAGCTACCCTTGATGTCCTCGTCTACACGATACACCTCAATCATGCAGGTTGCGGTAAGCGTAACGAGGGTGCGGCTTGTGGCGTCGTAAAGCACCGACACAATTGCCTCCTCCTGTCTTGCACACGGAAAAAGCTGCTGATCCTCGTTGATGGCCGCCACAGAGCTGCTACCGTCGGCAAGAAGGAAGCTGATGTCGTCATCGCCGACCTCCGCAGCAGCGGCAGCGGAGGCGCCATCGTACGCATTGAACACTGTCGGAGAGTGAGGGGTCTTGCCAGGGACGTGAATGATGCGCACAATTGGCTCGCGCGCCTGAGCGGACCAGAGGGGTTTCAGCTTAAAGTTAACGCTCGTCTCGGTTGGGGTCTGCTCCAGCATCCACATCACCACGTGGCGCTGCTGGGATGTGGAGACGAGGTACAGACCACGCGTCGACCACTCCGCGGCTAGGACTGCTCCGGCGCCGTGTTCGCGAACTGCGCCCTCCGCGTTACTCTGCACAGCTGCCCTCGCCGCAATCAACTGCACAGCGCTGCGTGCGGCTGCCGTGGTGTAGTCATCGCCCAAGGCAAGACTGCTCACGGATGGCATCAACCATAAGCTCATCTCCCCGTTGCTCCACCCAATCACGAGAAGCGCCTCGCTGGGGTGCCACGCCAATGCCGTTGGCTGATGCGTGCGTCCCGTCGAGCCGGCAGGCTCCGTCACCGGGGTCAGCACCTCACCTTCGCTGTTCGTGATGAGCACTGACGGCGGATTCGCCCACACGGTGGCGAGGAGCGGCTTGCGCTTGTGCGCCGCGATGAGGTGCTCCTTCAGCTGCCCCTCATGTTCGGGAGTGTTTACCACGAAAAGAGACATGAGTGCGTGGCACTTTTACTGATCCGTGTGTGTACGAAGAGGCGGCCAAGGATCAACGGAGGATGCGGCGGTGATGCGCCGGCAGCGCTACTCTAAGAGTCCCAACCTACGCGCAGATGCCGGTGAATGTAAATGCCAATGCGTTGTGGTCGTGCGACTAAGAGAGAAAACAAAGCCAAACACAGAATATACATAACATGAAAGATGGCCGGAGCACACACACGCACACGCCCCACTGCGCACGTGCAACTCGTTTCGTATTCGGCAAACGAAGACTGGAGGTGGAGGAAGAGAACGTGAAAAACACAACGCGAGCAAGGAAACTGCAAAAGCAGAAAAGTGGGAGTGGCGGTGCGTCGTTGCAGTGTTGCCGCGTTGTCGCCCGTTCGCTCTGACTCTTGCTCCGCAAACGAGAGATGATGTGGTGAAGTAGCTGGTGCGCACAGTGGAGAGGGAAGTGTGAGGTATCTGCCTTTCTGCTTCTACTGTGGCTGGGGTAGGTAGGGGAAGCTCACGCATTCAAAAATGAGCGGGGGAGCCGGAAGTCGAAAAGAGCGCGAATAAACAAGCGTTAACGAAGAGAGAGGCGGAGGCGGAAGAGTTCCTGACACAGAAATGACATCCAGCGCAGGTGAGGTTGGCAAACTTTGCGAGACAGCGTTGCTCTCGGGATCCGTCATGCGACGAACGCCGCCGTTTGCTTAGGACAGCGCGCATGTGCGACGAAACAGAAGCAGAGAAGGAGTCCCTCGCGCTGCGTATTCTTGTGTACGTGCGTGCGTGTTTGTGGGTGTGCAGTGTAGAGGCGCCTAGATCAGCGGCGGTGTAGGGCTTTGAGAGCCACAACAAAGAGCGTCGAGGAACACAACAGAGGTAGGAGCTGAAGCCAGCAAATCCGAAATTGAAGTCCAGCAAGGGCACGGCGGGGAGCAGACACGCACGACGAGAGCGAGGGGAGGGCAATCAAGCGCACAAAAAGCATGAATGGCATTTCCAATGCACAGAAAAAAATGCATACAACGTGGTTCAGCGAGAGACAAGGGTGCATGAAGGGTGCGAGCGGCTTGCCCGCAGCACTACTTTCCCCTCTCCTCTTTTAGCTACATGTTCGCCACAGATGCGGGCGCGCTCGTCAGCGGAAGGGGAAGATGCGCGGCAACAGCAAGACGATAGTGCCTCGTCTTGTCCTCAAGCTTGAGGGGCAGTGCCCGTGAAGTCGACGGACCTCGGTAAATCCAGACAGCACTGCGGAAGGCGCACGCCTCACTTGGTACCCACTTCAGCTGCCCCCCTATGGGCGGAATATTGTACTTGCGCTTGCCCTGCCGCGTCTTGAGGACGACCTCCACAGGTGCCTCACTGCTCGTGAGAAACGTTCCGTGAACTGACAGATCGTCCAAGAGCATTGTGAGTGCCAGCGTGCCGGTGGTGATGATGCCTGCACAGTGAGGGGTGTGCGAAAGGACGTCCCTCACAACGTTCGTGCGCTCGAGCGCCTCGATGTTGTCGTCTGCCGAGGTGCCAAGGCGACGGCGAACTCGTCGGCATACATCGAAGAAGCCCACAGGCTGCGAGTCAGCAAAGCGCACGATACGAGCCTCATCCAGTGCCCGAGTGGCGGCGTGGCAGCTTGCGTGCTTGGACGGCGCTGAAAATAACGAGGAAGCGCGTGAAGCGGCTGTGTAAAAAGCATCGGCATCATCATAGAAGACCTGGCCGAGCACCTTCCACATGTCGTTGTTGGCGTTCGGGTAGTAGAAGCGGATGCTCTTCCTAACGGGAGGGAATGTTCCACAGAACAGCACGCGACTGTCAGCATGCACAACTGGACCAATAGGGTGATCTTCATCCATCGCCGGCCTTGTCTCGGCAGATACGGCAGTGGCGGGCTTGGTTGCAGCGTCTGCGGTAGTGACACCAGAAGCACCTCCGGCGCGACACATTGCCACAATTCTATTCGCCGCGGCCCGACGCTTCGCCGGTGCACGGGAAGCGCCCCTGACGCTTTTCAGTGCCAAGTACGCCATGGCAAAACTCAGCAGACTACCGACGGAAACCGGCGTACGCGCGTGCGCGACGCGTAAGAGAGAAGTTCAAGAGCGATCAATAGAGCGTAGCGTTGCCAAACAGTGGCGGGCCACCAAGGTGGTGCATCTGCACGGGTGCTCATGTAGTGAGCGGGAAACGTTTCGAAGGGGCGGCCTGTCGTCCCTGCCCGCGTTGTGCGACGGTAAAGGACTAACAGAAGCAGAACAGGTAACGCAAAACGGTGGGTGAGGCACAGGCATCATTCGCCGAGAAGGCGGTGCAAGATCTGCCATCTCTAGATCGCGGTTCGGCAATCAAGCTACATACACCCACGTAGGGTACTCAGCGAGGGACTGCGCACTTGAGGCGTCATTTCTTTCCACAATGTGCCCGTTCTCCGCCCCGAAATATAAGTGAAACTCTACTCTACCCCCACCCGGCCTGTCACAGACCCCATCGTGTGGGGCGAAGCAGCGCAAGGCACGCGCGTTGCAGCAGTGCGCCGACCCGGTCATCCCAGCACGGCCATCTGCCCTCGAGCTCTACCCCACCCACCCGCCGCCTCGCCGGCCGCCAGCTCGTGCCTCCCTCCCTTCTCGGAATGGGCGCGGGCGCCGCTGCCCCCGCCCTCCCCCCGCCCGCACACCAGTGGGCGGTGTAGGGGCCCGGGCGGGTTACTCTCGAGACGCGGTGACACGCTGCCGAATCATATGGATGGCACACGCGTGTTCACTGTCGCCGGTCGCCCCGACGCAACGCCCAGCCAGGACCCGGCCAACTACATCAGCAGCGATACGTCGCCTGGACCTCCAGCACGGCGCCGGCGCCTGCGACCCTGTCACCACCACAGGTGGTTCGGCACTTGGTCAGCGATAGGGTGGCCTCCCGGCTTCTCCAGAGAGAGAGAGGGCGGGGGTACTGGGCCCTGCGACACCGCGCATGGAGGCCTCCCCCTTCCTGTCATCAAAGGCTGCAACGTTGAAAACACGAGAGAAAAGGAGACCGAACACGTCTCCGCTCAGTGGCGAAAAGGCAGGCGGCGCATCGCATCAGAGGATGCGAGAGAAGGTCGTTGAGGCCCGCTGCAAGCTGCGCGCATGCTTCCAGCTCTGGAGCGCAGACCAAAGAGCAAGAAGAATGCGCGAGCGGAGTGACGCAATTGCCCGTTCCCGTAAGCTGCACACAGGGGGACAGAGAGAGACGCCCGCACCGTCCTCCACGGCGTGGATGTCGGCGCGTGTGAGCCCCGTTATCGTTCCCGTGCGCACGGAAAGGGGAGGAGCAAAACGCATGCAACAGCGCCCAAAGCGACTCACGCGTGAAATATCGGTGCGCAGGCCTCGCACAAGAAAATGAGCCCTCATCGTCACGGCTGGCCCAACGCGCGCTCACATACACACGCACGCACATATACACATGCACACCTACATCTCTGCGAATGTGGCGAAGAGGGCAGAAGCGCGCATTCGCCGTACCTTCGGATGAGGTCGGTGGCTTCGATGCGCATGTAACTCTTTCGTTATAACCCATACGACACCCTCACACCTTCAACCCCGACGCGTCGCCTCGCAGCGGCATCATGTCATGTCTAAATCATCGCTCCACTGAAGCTTGTGGTAGCGACGCGTAGAGTCGGGATTGCGCACCATCGTCGACTTCTTAACGGCCAACGGTAAGGTTGGGCAGCCCTGTGCACTCACCGGAAGCGGCGACGTAGGATGGCGGTGCGCGCCCGGTTCTCTTTCCAGATTGGAGAAGTCGGAGGTGTTGTAAGAGTCGCCGTCGGCGTGGCCATCGGCCAACTCCTGCAGGGAGCGCATCTGTCGCGGCTTCGAGCTCTCCGGCGCAGTCGCCGTTGCAGTCGCCACCGTGGTGCGGGGGGACGGCGCTGGTGAGCTCACCACACCACGGGCCTTGTCGAGCTCATCTCTGCTGATTTTCAGCTGCTTCTCGAGGAGAGTGACCATTTCTTCCTGCGCTGCAGCGCGTCGTTCAGCCTTGGCGAGTTTGTCCTTTATGGCTGAGAAGCTAGCAGGGTTTTCCTTCTCCGCGAGTGATAGCTTGAGTTGCGCCACGACCGCCGACTGCTTGTGCAGCGCTGAAGCCTGCCGCACCGCCAAAGACTTAGCATCCTGCAGCTGACGGGTGGTCAGCTCACGGTTCACGACAGTGCTGAGCAAGTCCACATAGTACATCTCCAGCATGCCATAGTAGCCATTGATGAAGGCGGCGTACAGCTGAGGCAACCGCCCGGCGTCTTCACGCGCGACAGGGAGGGTGGATGCCGAGCTCAGACTCCTGGCAGGACCGCCGCGGAGAAGAGAGAGGGCATGCGCGTCGCCCAGCACGCTCTCTGAGAGCGAGGTGTACGCATCCGCCGCCGACATGTCTCGGCACGTGTTCACTTGGTGCGCTCGCCCTCGCAGCCTGTGCGTCTCCTGCTCCAACAACGCAGCACAGCACGTGGAGTGCCACGCCAGAAGAGTCTCCGAGCTGTTCGTCATGCAAGCCTCAAACAACACATCATAGCTCAGAGGAGCCTCGCCGTCCGCAAGAAACCTCCCGGTGTGCCTAGATCGGCTCCTCCTCGAGCGCGACGACAGCGTTGGCGAGCGTTGCGTCGTTGCTGTCTCGCTTGCGGCTATGAGCGTGTCAAGACGCGCGATTTTGTCATCCGACAAGCGGCAGGCCCGCGGGCACTTCGCCAGAACGCAGGCAGAAGCAAGAAAAGCGAAAAGTATGCCAGACACGCGGAGATACGCAGTGAAGCGCGCCTGACACCCACCCGCAGCAGTGGTCTCGCCGCCCCTCGGTGCATACACCGAGGCTCCGCTGAAATTCCACATGAGCCTTCCTGGCTCAACGGTGCTCTTTAGCAGCTGCGCGACGGCGTCCGCAGAGCTCGCGTTGAGGGGCAACTTGTGCAGCTCTTCTTCGACAGTTTTGCGCACGTCAGCGCAGACATGCAGATTGTGCTGCGTCGCCTCCAAGCACGCCTCCGTCGCACTGTCAGCCATCGCCGCGTGAAACACCTGACGCGCCTTCAGCGCCATTTCTTGATGGGTTGCCTCGGCAGCTTGGAGCTGTGCTGTGCAGACGGTGACTTGAGCGCCAAGATCGCGCACTTGCGCCTGATGGCGCTTCAGAAGCGCCTCGCTTTGCATCCGACACGCCTCGTCTCTTTGGCGCAGCTGCGTCGTCGTGCGCCGTCGCTCCTCGATCGCGGCCTCCTCCTGTGCCTTAGCGTGCTTCGCAGCCAGCAGCTGGGAGGCCTCTCTGACAGCCGCTTGAGTCGTAGCCGCACACTGCGCTGCGAGTCGCTCCTCCTCGAGCCGCCAATTGCTAGCAGAGATACGCTGCTGGGCTTCACGTTCCTCTTCCCGCGCCCGCTGCGCCGCCGCAGTGCTGTTCTCACGCGCCTCAAGAAGCTGCGCAGTGCAATCCTCGCGCACGCGCTTTAGCGTCATCTCGCACTCCGCCCTGGCTTGCCGCCGTGGCGTATCGCACGCAGAAGCGCTTCGCAGAGTCTCCCGCTGAAGCTCCGATGCAGTCGTCGCCGCGCTGCTGTTGAGAGCGGATAACTCCCTCGAAAGGCGCTCCGTGCATGCAGCCTCAGCCTTCTGCGCTGCAGCGGCGCTCGTGCGGCGCGTCTCTTCGCCCAGCGCCGCCAGCTGCGCCGCGCAGGAGGCATCCAGCTGCGCGCGCTCCGCGCTAAAGGAGACTCGGGCCTGCTCGGCAGCATCCGCGCAGGTGGCCACGCGCTTCTCGGCTTCTGCCTTGGCGGCGGTCAGTGCCTCTTGAACACGCTCAAGGGCGCTAGCGGCGCTTTCGTTGAGTACAGCCACGTTCGCCTTTAGCTGCTCGTTGCACGTCGCCTCCGTCCGCTGGACTGCCGATTTGACCTTCTCCAACGACGCTTTCGCCAGCGCGCTGCGTTGACGGGCGCACTCCTCCTTGAAAGAGGTCAACTGCTTTGCATGGTCGGCGCTCAACGAGCTGCGTGTGTCGCGCACACGCTGCTTGCACTCTTGCGCGGCCGCCGCCAAGCTCGCGGCGCACCGCTGCCCCTCTGCCTCAGAGTTGCTGAAGCTCTCAGTGAGGACAGCAGCAGCGCCAGTGGCCCCCTGCCGAGCAGCTGCGAGCGTCAGCTGGGACTCATGACTCTCTCGTTCGCACAGCTCCGCGCGCCTCTCCTGCTTGGCGAGATCAGCTGTGGACCGTGAGAGGCTCGCATGGCAATTAGCGAGCTCATCGCTGCACTCGCGAAGCGGCGCGCTCAACTCCTTGGTCACTTCCTCAATCTCATTCACGCGCGACGAATTCGGCCTGGTCGCGTCGCTGGTGCAGTTGTGAAGCTCGCGCTCCAGCTTACGCCGGATCGTTGCGCATCGCTGCTGGCACTCCGTCACCCGGCCCTCGCACGCTGCGACCGCGGCGGCAAGCGTTGCTGCACTCGTCATCTGCGTCTCAGCAGTTGAGACGGCCCGGTTGTAGAAGGCCTGCAGGCGAGGGAAAGGCCACTGCTGCAGCCCAGCGTCCATGGCGGTCTGCTGAGCACGACGCGCTAACTCCGCAGCGCCTGTCGTTTTCTCCACGTCACCGCCTGCTGTCCGTGGAGTGCTCTCCAGAGTCACTTGCGAAGTTACCACGATGCTTATGACGAGGCTGCCAGCGCGCAGCGCTACATCGACTCTCCGCGTTGCGTCGCCTTCGCCTCGCAGCAGCTCCCACACGTCATCCTTCGCCAAACCCTCCATCTCGTGACGGTGCGCGTCCAGCAACGACGGCCACAGCGTGCCTTCTAAGCGACGCGCGTGCGCCGTTCGCACTTCGACCTGCGCAGCGACGAAACACGAGGCACCCTCCGCCGACTTCCTCGACAGTGTCTTCTCGATCCTGCTAGAGAGTGGAGAGTTGTTAGGGGTTGTGAACGCGTTCGCTATAGTCGCTGCCGAGGTGGAGTAGTTGCGCGGCTCCGGTGTGTAGCCGAGAGAGGAGTAGGCGGACATGGCCACACCCCACAGCGAGTGCAGCGGCCTCCACAACGAGAGCAGGGCTGACGAGGCGGCGCGCGTGGTGACGGAGGTGCGGTTCGCCTGTGCTGCGGCTACCACAGAGGACATGTTGCCGGGAGTCGCATGCAGCGGCTTCAGCGAGGTGGAAAACAAAGCCGTTGGCCCGCCAAGCCATCTGTACAGCGCCTGCAGGGTGCGGCCGACAATGAGCACAGGATCCACGACGAGCTGCACCAGGGAGCGCGCCACCGACGCGGCGAGAGTGATAACGGTGGTGAGGCCCCACCCCTCGCCGTCCTCCGTCGCGTTCAAGAAGATGTACCTAAGCACCGGATGCGCCTGCCGATCGATGCGCGGCAGCATCGCGTGTACAGGATCCCACATATATGCCTTGGAGGCTGCCAACACCGAGCCAACTAAACGGAAAAAACTGGGAACGCCAACGTAGCTGAGCACGTGCCACAGTGCTCGACGCGTGTGCAGCGCCACCTGGCGGTGAAACTCGGGCACAAGTCGGTCGGGCCACCCCCGTCTGCCGACTGTGCCGTCGCGCATCCGCGGCCGAGGCGTCGACGAGGCCACGCTAAAGGCAAAGTATGATGGGTTGTAGTCGGCTGAGACCGACACGACGAAGGAAATGGCGCACAGCACAGTAAAAAACACAATGCCAACGAAAAGTATTGTCTTGATCAAGAAGAGCAGCAAACTCGCTTCGGCGCTTGTCGTCGCTGCCGTGGGGGCCTCCGTGTCATCGAAGGCACTGCCGCGACGCGTGGAATTGAGGAACAACGGCGTTTCCGACCCCGCCCCCTCCTCCCCACTGGTCGGTGTTGCGAGAGCCTGCGACGAATGCTGATGTGTCGCCCCCACCTTTGATGCGCCGATAGATTTGCCACTGTGCTCGCTGCTGCGCCTGGCGCTACTCAAGTGCGGAATGCGAGGCGGTGTGACGTGCGTCGCGACGTAGTCTTTGATGCGAGAGGCCGCCAGAGCAGCGGAGCCGTACAGCTGGCTCTCTGACGGCAGCTCTTGCACCGATGTAGCGCGCTGAGACGTCTTCACGCTGCTGTTGCGGCCGCGCTTGGCTAAGCTCAGCTGACGTGCATACTCACGATCAAACTCTGGCGCGCCGCGAGTCTCTATGGTGCTCCGGTGTGATGAGGAGGTGCGCACCGAGGACGTGCGATGTACACTCTCGGCGCGCATGATTTCTTTTTCTTTTGGGTGGGGGAGCTACAGTTTGGGTAGTAGTTGTGTAGTTTGATCGACCTCTCTACCCATCTACTGGGCGTGCCAACCCCCCGCCTGGCACGCGCTTATGGGTGAGCCTGTGTCCGTGTACGGAGATGTGCTGCAGCCTGCCTCACTCGCGAGCCCTCACACACCGGCCCGCTGTTGTAAAGCGTGCGGGTGTGCAAAGGGGGAGAGCTGGAGGAGGCGAAAGAAGGAGCGGACGGCTTGGCAGTGGTCTTGCGCTCTCGCATCCGCCGCGCCAGGTGAGCCCGTAGGGTTATAGATAATGCGAAGCCGCTGCTACAAAAAAAAAACAACGGCAAGACGATGGGAATGCATACTCACCAAATAAGAGAGCAACGCACACACCCTGAAACCCGCGAGACGGTTGAATGAAGAGACCCTGCCACACTTCTGAGTCACCGTCATCGCTGAACAAAGACGAAGGAAAGGGAGCGCGGCGCGACCAGAAGGGTGGACGCGCACACACCGTGCTTGCAGAGCCGCAGTACTCCGCGACCTCCCCTTCATTCCCCCCACGTACGCCCCGTCTGGCCAAAAGCGGAACCCTGATAAAGAGAGCACTCAGCGCAGTTTCAAGTTCGCAGTCTCAAACTAGACGGTTGCTGTCCATCTGCCATAGATCGGCTGAAAAAAACGACATTTTTTGTTCAATGCGGACATTCTCCTATAGAACATCAGTTATTTCCACTCTACCCCCACCCGGCCTGTCACAGACCCCATCGTGTGGGGCGAAGCAGCGCAAGGCACGCGCGTTGCAGCAGTGCGCCGACCCGGTCATCCCAGCACGGCCACCTGCCCTCGAGCTCTACCCCACCCACTCGCCGCCTCGCCGGTCGCCAGCTGGTGCCTCCCTCCCTTCTCGGAATGGGCGCGGGCGCCGCTGCCCCCGCCCGCACACCAGTGGGCGGTGTAGGGGCCCGGGCGGGTTACTCTCGAGACGCGGTGACACGCTGCCGAATCATATGGATGGCACACGCGTGTTCACTGTCGCCGGTCGCCCCGACGCAACGCCCAGCCAGGACCCGGCCAACTACATCAGCAGCGATACGTCGCCTGGACCTCCAGCACGGCGCCGGCGCCTGCGACCCTGTCACCACCACAGGTGGTTCGGCACTTGGTCAGCGATAGGGTGGCCTCCCGGCTTCTCCAGAGAGAGAGAGGGTGGGGGTACTGGGCCCTGCGGCACCACGCATGGAGTTATCCTCCCGTCCTCCGGGTGTAGGACGAAGTTACATGGACAGAGAGACGACCCCGGCTTCCACCTCCGCCCCCTCCTCCGCGTAACCAAAGCAGACCGACGGCAGTGAGCGGGGAGGGCAGCAGGGGGAAGGGGACGCACGGTGCGGGTGCGCGGGGGTCGTGGCGTAGTCCATCACATGCTCCTTCAGTGATTTAGCCGTGGATTCTGCGGCTTTAGCTTCCGCGCGGTGCCAATGTTGATGCGCGTGGTGGATGAGAAGCGGGTTTTGCTCCGGGCAGCACCTCCGCATTGCCTGGCGGACGCATTTGCGATCGGGTCCGTCACCCCGGTGGAGGTTTTCGGCGCGACGGAGCGCGCCGGTCGTTCTAGTGCGTCGTCAGTGCAGGACGTGAAGGCGTGGTTCGATTCCGCTACGGGCGCTTGCTCGACATTTCTCTCACTCCGCCGCTGGGGCGGCGACGACGCCAGCCCACTCGCCGAAGACGACAACTCACTGAACGTCGCCTTCATGCTGCAGCTGGCTGACATCATTCCGTTGGCATTCGGCGCTATCGGAGGTAGGTCCCTTCCGGGGTGTGTAGTTTTCCGCTTGAGATAGGGTGCTATACCGGTGCCATTCAGCCGACGGCTTGCCCCCTCGGCGCTCGCGGGAGGAGTAGGGAAGAACTTGCGCAGCGACTCGCCGCTTCCCCGTCCACTTGATAACAGTGAGGCACGTAATGGGGGGGCTGCCGTTTCAGGCGGAGGAGGCGTGTGCGACAGACACGTGAGCAGCGGCGATCGCTGCAGGGTAGGATGATGCGGCTCCGATGCAGGACGAGGCGCGACAGAGGCACTCGCGCAGTCGGGCGCTGGCGTGTGCAGCAGCGTCTCCTGTCGCCCCGTCGCGCCCGGCACGGCAGCGCTGATTCGTGCCTCCTCTGCGGACGCATCAGCCGCGCCCGCGTCGGCTGGGCGGCCGTACGTGGACCGAATAAGTGCACGCAGACCACGTACGCCAGCCACGGCAACTGACGGCGCGCACTCTTCACTTATGGTGTCGAGGTAGTACTCCTCGTAGATGTAGTCCATCATCCACAGAAAGAAACTCTCGAATCCACTCATCGCCAACAGCAGACGCCACGCGGGAAAGGACAGGACACTCTGTAGGCACCCGCGCATTGGGTGATCCCCGACAGCAGCCCTAGCGTCCTCCGCCATCGCGTAGGCGGCTGGAGTCTCGTAGAGGGCCTCCACAAACTCGGCCTCGTCAAAGCCGGGCACGTGGTGGGTCAGCACCGACAGCAGCGCAGCTGACATCCGCTCCCCGAACTCCTCGTACACGCGATGCTCCGCGTGTGTGTGCTCCACATCCGCATGCGCCGCGATATCCGTGTGGAGGTCCTCACCTCGGTCATCGGTCATGGCGGCCTCCGCTGCCTTTGACGAGGAGGCGGCAGGGCGATAGTGCGGCAGGAAGACTTTGTGATGCTCGTAGAGGAAAACGGCCACGCTGCGCATGAAGCGCCTGTCGCGCACAAGTCGCTCCACGCATGCCACGGACTGAAGAAAGCGCTGCAGCCGGCGAGTTGCCTGGTCAACTAGCGCATCTGGATCGTTCAGCATCACGCCGCCTCCTGGGCCGTCCGCGGAGCCATGACGTGTGTTACGGCGCGTCATCTCACCTCGGAGAAGCTCTTCCCATGTAAAGGGAGCGTCGGAAACTGAGTGCGGGCACACCCCAGTGCCGGCATCACTCATCGCGGTGCTTTCGTGCTGCAGCGATGCCAAAATGGACTGATGCGCCGCCGACGCAGCGATGGAAAAGGCGGCAGCGCGGTGGTCTGCGGCAATGAACACCTCAGGGACGATGGCGTCTGCGTCTCCGGATGCGTGCCCCGCGCTCCCCTCCGCCTCGTCGCCCTCGCCGCGCTGCAGGCACCAGTCTTCGTAGAGCTGCTCCAGCGCGTTGTCCTCCAGCGCCGCAAACGTTCGTGACGGGGGGGCGTACGTGTGTGTTGAGGTTGGCCCCGTGGTTGAGTAGGACGGCAGGGACCGCGGCCACGCCCCCTCAGCAGATGCGCCAGCCATGGCTATCGCAGCAGGCGGGAGGTCATCACACCGTTCGCGCTGCACATCTTGCGCGAGGAGAGCCATAAGCTGCTGAAACTCAGGGTTAGTTGTCTGCCACTGAAGTGCTCTCGCTACTGCGGATGGGAGAGTCGCCGACGTAGTAGTGGCGTCGTTGGCAACGCCACATACGTCGCTGGTTGTCGGCGATGCTTTGGGGTCGTGGTTTTTGCAGTGATGCCCGCTCTGTGGCTGGGAGGACTCCTCCTCAGCGCTGGTGGAAGTACTCCTCACCGTCGTTGCACGTGAGTTGGGAGCCGGTGCAGAAGTGGTCAGCGCCGCGTGCTTTATGGGCAGCATGGATGATGCCCTCCCTCGCAGGTACCTTTCCAGGCGTGCGTTTGGTGGCGCAGCAAGTCCGCCCCCTTCACGACTAGTGGTGCTCGAAACTGCCGCACTCGCTGGCCACGAGCTTCCGAGTAGCGCCCGCGTTGCCGCACGAGCGCGTCGGACAACCTCCTCATCATCGCTCATATCCCAGTCGCCTTCGCTGCTGCCGTGATCCAGCCGAGGACCAGCAGCGTGGCGTTGCCAACCCACAGTGTATGGGCTGGGGCTTCGACTGCTCGACACCGAGGACGTGGACGACGACGAGTCAGATCTGGTCGCGTCGGCCCCTGTGTAACGCCGCTCTCCCTCATAGTAATAGGACTGCTTTGGCAGATCTGCTTGTGCTGCTCCTGAGCTTACCGCGAAGTGGCCTCGATCGAAGGCCGCTGTTTTGCTTCTGTCTACCGCCTTTGCCTTGATGGGCATTTTGGCGAGTTGGCTGGGGATAGAAAAAACACGATGCGGTGAATGGCCTAACCCCCAGCCGCATCGCGTCGGCTTCCTCGGAGAAACAACAGGGACAAAGAGAGGGGAGAAAAAGAGGGAGGATGTCTCTGCAGATGTGTGCGGGCTTGAAACGCAGATGGCACAGCAGTGAGCAAGGCTGTGGATGCCAGAAAGGGAGAGACGTGAAAAGAAGCAAGGAGACGAAATAGGGAGAAACAGCTCGTTAGCCAATCAATCCGCGGTGCGCTGTCTCACCACGGACTTCAGCACTCGCCTCCCTTGTGTTCGTGTGCGTCCTATACGACGCGCACAACCTCCCTCAGCAACGATCACTCGATGAGAGCCCTCGCCACTGCAGAAGAATGGCTTGGGGGGAGTCCGAAAATAAAGAGAGCAAATAAGATAGGAATGGGAAGTAGATCAAGTGCACACGCACACACGTGCGCGCGCAAGGGCGCGTGCACCAGCGGTGGATCTACATGAGAACCGAAAAGGGGACAACAACAGAAGTGCTAGGGAGCACAGGCGCGCCCGAGGCATGAGGCGCATGTGCACTCCTCTCCTCTCTTTAATGCTCTCGCATGCAACATATTTGAAAGGGGGCTGCGGCCGTGGATCCTGTAGAGATGCACGCCCTCTTTGGCGCCCAAAGAGAGACGCTGCTGCTTCCGCGTCCACCCGGTTCCCTATCGCTCTGCCGAGGTAGTGAAGACGCAGGAGGCACAACAACACATGTGCGGCCGCGCGCTGGCAAGAAAGGGAGGAAGAAGGGCACAACGCAAGTCCGACACACAAGCGTTATGCAGTACGCCGCATTCGTCCTTTTCTTCTTTGAGGGGGTTGAGAGAGATGAAGGGAATTGGAGGGAGGCGTATGACGTGTCTCCGATGGCTCCCAGAGAGACGACAGGAGAGCACAACTAAAAAAGACGAGTAGAGACAGCGTACAAGAGTGAAAAAAAAGGAGAGGGTAAAACCGAAGAACAGGCCAGCGTCGATTGCTTTCTGTGTGTGTGTGTGTGTGTGCGCGCGCCTTCATCATCACGTCATATACACTAGAGAGGAACAGAGCCATGCCGAAAGAGAAACAGCGAGAGGTCGAAGTGGCGTGGTAGTATCTGTACATTGAACACGGGCACACAGAGACGGGAAGAAGAGGGAGAGGAGCAAGGAAGGGCGGGGTGCAACCCAAACAAAAAAAAAACGTGATGTCACACACGCTCACACACGCACGCACACACACACACAAGCACAGATAAAATTGTTTTTATGTACATATCACCGCTGCGTTCACAACGTCGTGAGCGCCGAGCGCAAACGGGGAACAGAAGCGCTGACAGGGAGGGGAAGAGCATAGGGGCGTAGAAGGCAAGTACGAATGGGTGAGTCCATGAAGTGAGAGAGTCGCGCATCCGCGGCAAACGAGAGCACAAGAAAAGAAAACGAGTGCGAGGGAGCCGCGACGATGTCTTTGCTCAGAAGGCTGATTTTGGCATGAGCTTCAGTGTCAGTGCCCCGTGGTCGGAGAAGAAGTAGAGAGCGTCCGACACGCGCCAGAGAGACAGGGGAAAAAGCGGCAACAAATCTCGCCGATTGGCCGATCGTCTGTCTGAGTGTGTGTATCTGTGTGCGCGAAGAGCGGTGGAGGGGGTGCTGGATACCTGTCGGCTGGCAGTCTGGCAAACACCCGCTTTTATTCATCCGCACCGCACCAGAAATCCGCTCATTACCAACATCACTACAACCTTCTTATCCATTCGGGTCTACATGTGCACGCACAGATGCCCCTCTCGAGGCCACGTCATCTGTTTTGCTTTGTTTTCCCCTATTTACGTCAGCACGCCCCTCTCGCCGCAGCAGCTGGGGAACACTCGATACGCTCAGAGTCTAACAGGAGTGGCCGCGTCAATGTCGGATGCACCCTCTTACGCAGAGAGCGCCTTGGCCGAACGGCTGGCGGTCTCCGCATACACGCGCTTGCTGTTCGCCTTCAGCTTCTGCTGGAACTCCATAAAGCGCTTCATGTCCAGCTCGCGATCCTGGTTCGTCGTCATCCACATCGCAGCCGAGGAGCTGTAGGTCGGCTGCTCAGGCGCGGCAGTCGCGGTGGCCTTCGGTTCGTTTGCCCCGCACTGTGAGCTCTCGTTGGACGAAGCCGTGTCGATCTTGACGGTGCGCTGGGCCTTGTCGGCCTTTGCCACGGCCTGCGGCGTTGCCTCTTTCGCGAGGCCGGTATCGTAGACGTTGTAGGTGCTCCCAGGGAACTGCAGCTCCTCCTCCACCGGCTCCCCGCTGCCAATGTTGTTGTTGAAGCTGGCGCGAAAGCGGGTGGATTGGCCGCCCACGGCACTTCCGCTACCTCCGTTCAGGGACGATACCGGCAGGAACACCATGCCGGTTCCGTACGGGTGGGCGTTGTAGCTGGTCAGACGGCTCTTTTTGCCAGACACCATGGCGGGATCCACCGTGGACGCGTTGAAAAGCCCGCTGGGGTCGCGCTGCGTGTCGGTACCGAACTTGACGCCCTCCTCGGGGTTGATAACCTTGCCAGTCAAGCCGTACGCCACGGAACCGTGCGGCGAGGCGCTGAGGTGACGCGCCTGCACGTTCACGTCCAGGCAGTGGCCGCAAACGTGCGGCTGGTTCTCACAGTTGTCAATCATCTCTCGTGTCTTCTTCTTCTGTGTGTGCATCAGTTGGCGTAACTTGAACACCTGTTCGCGGCTCAGCGGATCTGAGGAGGCGGCGGGGTCCTCGTCCACAATGTCCCTGATGCCCTTCAGCATGACGTGGAGGTCATGCTCAGCAGAGCAGCGGGAGGCCGGTGTGGCGGCGCCGCTGCTGAGGCGCTGCTGCATCGATTCTTTCGACGACGGCCGCGTCGATGCTGGAGAGTCGGAGTGCACTGCCGAGACCGGTTCCTCCTCCTCGGCCAGGCCAAGGGCACGCCGCTCCGCACGCAGGGCCGCCTCCTCACGCAGGCGTTCCTTGTGCTCCAGCAACACCAGCTCCTGCAGGCGGTCACGGCGACGCACCGGCACCAGCTCCGCAGCCAGCGCCAGCTCCTTCGCCTCACGGCGCTTCGTGCTGCTCAGGAGCTGCTCGTCCGGGATGAACTTGCCAGCGTTCTTGGAGCTGTCCAAGAACGCCTTGGCACGAAGGCTTTGGTGGAGGCTCTTCATATAGAGCTCATCCTTCGACATCCCCGGGCGGTCCAACGCCTCCATGGTGGCCCACATCGAGGCGCCAGCGTTGAAAGACTTCTCCCGTGGCTGCTGCGCGCAGTAGGAGCACCGACAGTAAGCGTGGCACTGGTCTCGGATCATCGTTTTCTGGAAGGAGGAGAGAAAGCGAAGTTGGGCGAGGGACAAAACGGCTATGTGTAGATGGAGGGAAGCGCAGTGACGCGGAAGAGGCCCTCTGAAGTGGATACAAGATGGGCAGGGAGCGCTGCGTGGTACATGGAACAGCAGAGATGCGCCGGTGGGTATGTGTGAATGCGCATGCGGGGTGAGGGCGGCAGCCATGCAGCATGCATCAGGAGAGAGAGAGGAGGAGTGCAGAGATTGAACCTTGAAAAAATGCACAGCATCATCCACATGCACAACAGAAATGCGGAGACGGCTGTGTGTGAACACTTGGCGTGAGACACGCACGTTTCACTGAGCCGGCTGCGCCGCTGCCGCGTGGCATGTGGATGAGAAACGATCCAGGCACCGCATACACCAACATCCACCGTGGCTTCACCCCACATGCTGGCTGCACCTAGTACACAGAGTTCAGCGCACTGATGGCGCGCCGCACACATGTCAAAGCCCTTCGCAAAGATTGGCAGGCGTACGCGTCACTCAGCGAGGCCTCCTCGCGCACTTCACACCCCACCCCCATCCTCCCATCTTATTTTCTAGTGACTCGCAATACACACGAGACGGTGATCAAGACGCGACCGAGAAAGAAGAGCACCGCGTGCAATGTACATCAAGAACGCAAGCGAAAACATACACGCCCCCTTCCCCTTCGCCTTCGATAGTGCGGTGGGATAAACACGGGAGAAAAGCGTGAACAAAAAAAAAATCGAATGCGGTACATGAACGAGCATCGCCATACAAAGGACCGTACGCACGCACGCACAACCGTGCGTGCTTCTGTGCTTCGCCAGCTCCACGGAGAAGGGGCGAAGCAAGGCAAAAAAAAAATCAAGAGGAGAAGGGGGTGAAGAGCAGTGCGTGTGTCTGTTCGTGTGCGCGTGCTTTACTTTGCGTAGATCTAAAAACTCGCTCACTGAGAGGAAGACGATACGCCCTGCGGCAGAGGTCGGAGAAAAAGCACGTGGGAACGGGAGGAGAAATAATACATACGCGCATCATCACGCAAAGTGGGCAGAGAGCAAGGAAACAAGAGAAGCTCAGTCTCAGTGGCATGCGGCGCAGCTCGCCTGCTTCTCATCGGCGGCCAAAGCAGCTGCGGCGCCAGGCGAGAGCCCTGCAGGACGCTTTGCGCTGCCAGCGCCGGCAGCAGCGCTGCGCTCCACCACCACCACATCCGAGTCCTTCATGGAAGACTGAGACGCGGCAGCCGACGGCGCCGTTGGCACCCACACAAGGCCGGCGCCGCGGGGGTGCGCGTAGCTCGTGCGGATCTGCGCCAGCGACGAGCCGAACGCATTCGGCTCTGTCCCGCTGGCGGCCTTGCCGGTGGCAGCACCGTTGTCGCTGGTCGGCGCTTCAGCCATACCATGCCGATGCAGCAGCTGCTTCAGTGCGCGGCGGTTACCGGTGTGGACGGGGTCCGCGGTCACCTTGCGCACGTCATCCAGCGTGTCCTGTAGGCGGTGAGAAGCATGGCACTGCGCCGGCGGCTCTGCAGGGCAATCGTGCGCCATCGCGTACGCCTCGTGGATCGTAAAAGCATCCGGAGCGAAGCTGCCCTCGCCGGCAGCTGTTCTGCCGCGGCCCTCCGCACCAGAGGCTGAGTACTCCATCCTGTCAGCTGTCGAGCCACTCGTGTAGCCTTCCGGCACAGGCTTCGGGCCACGAGTAGTCGCGCTCGTGGCGTTCCGCTTGAGTCGCTCCGCCTCCATCGTCGCCTGCGTCCGGGCCTTGTACTCCAGCATGAGAAGGCGCTCCAGCGCATCTAGCTCGGCTGCTTCGCGAGCCTCGCGCTGCTCCGCCGTCTCCTTCATCGAGCCGTTTCCGCCGGCCGTCTGCGAGGCGCCAGGCACCGCCGCACGCGTGGAGTTGTTCCGAATCGTGTACTGGTTTCCTTCAGGTACGCCGTTGCGGCCGCGAGAAGCGTTGAGGGCTGTCTGGTTGACCGGCACCGGGTAGTCGGGGTCAAAGGGCGAGACACCGCCCGGCCCACTGCTGTGGCAGCAGCAGTTGCAGCCGTTGCGCTGCATCATGCCGCTTCGCTGGAAAGCTGCCTGGCTCGCCGCCAGCTTCTTCGCGTTCACGGAGCGGCGGCTGCAGCAGAAGTCGCACCCGCAGTTCTGCTTCGGGTAGTTGCTCTGCATGGCGGTGGCAGACAGGTTTGCGTTTGTGTGTGTGTCGTTTCGGGGGTGGGTAATGGTTGGTGAATTGGATATGAGTGGGGATAGGAAGGCGCAGCGTGGCTGGACGAGGAACAGAACTAAGGGTAAGATTGTGAGAACGGACCTGGCGCGTCTGCGACGCGATGTTACGCACCATTCGGGGAGGCGATTTTTCAATTTGAGGGGGAGAAAGTGGGGTGGTGGGAGGCAGAGAAGGTGTCGTGCGTCCACGCCAAAATGCAAGGGTCGTCAGTGCACGTGCACACCATCAAGAGAGGAGGCAGGGAGCCTCAGAGGGCACGCAGCCTCAACAAGGCTTCAAAGATGCACACACGCATATATGTATATATGCGCACGTCGGAGAAGTGATACGACTGGCGTCCACTTCCTGTTCTGTTCTCCACTCAAAGGGCATCCACTTGCAGCAATAACAGCACAAACATAAAAAGAGCGAAGGGAAAACAACAATGCGGCTGCGGTATTGTAAACAGCGGCCATGCACAAGTGCCCACCGCCAACTCCCCCGCTCTTGGACTCATCTCGCCCCGCCTTCAAGCACACGCGCACAAAGGACAGGGCCCGCGCAAGACATGAGATGGGATGCGATCGGCACCTACACACCGAGAGGGAGCACAGAGACAGCGACGAAACAAGAGTCAAATGCACTCATAAGAGACCACGCACACACACACACATGCACAGCACGTCCTGATATACTCGGTCTCACCAATCCGCGAAACCTGCCGCTGCGACGGGGCCTCTAGTCCAGTTTCCGACTTGTGCGGTGGCGCATCGTGGACGGGGCGGTTGGCACGTTAGCGTTGCCCAGCGTCGGGTCCACGTGCGTAGCTGTAGCCGCCACATGGGGCATCTCCTTCTCTGCCGCGGCAGCGGCATCGTGGCTTCGCTCTGTGCGCTCCGTGCGAGGGCCCGGCCGATAGTCGAGCAGAGAGCGCACCAGAGTGCTGAGCGTGTGGATCACCGTCTTCGTCGGTATCACGACGCTGGCCGGGCCTGTCTCCTCAAACGCGTGCCACTGTGACACAAAGAACTGCTTGAAGAAAACGGCGCAGATAACGACCACAAGCACTAGCAGAGCAGGCGAGGTGAGCACGTAGAGTAACTCGTTCCAACCCAAAATGAAGAGGGCCGGAATGACCCAGGCAGGAAGTCGCTGTTTGGCCGCCTCGACAGTTCGCAGCTGCAGCTGTGTCGTGAAGTCACATTTCTGCCTATATAGCTCGTAGGCGCGCACGATGGCTTGCTGGCTGAGCAAGATGCAGTCCGCTACGGCACCCGCCTCTTCTCCTTCGCAGTCGGCAGACGTCACAGGGACATCGTAGGGGTACTTGGGGGCTGTGTCGAGGGTGCTGTAGCTCAGGTAGAAGGCCGCCTCGGCGTCGTTGTCGCTGAACACGATTCGGTGTTGGTCGTGCCTCACTCGGCGAGCCGAGCGGCTCTGCGGCAAAGCCGTACCAGCAACATCAGCGCCGATGCCGTCGTCGTCGGCCCCCGCCGCCACCAGCTTCAGCCGGAAGTAGAAGAGGCTTCCCAAGACTACCACGCCCGCCTGCATAGCTGCAGGCACGGCCTTCTGCAACCCCTTGGTGGTGGCGAAGAAGCGGGCGGTGCCGTCGCTGTTGTGAGTGAGGCTGCGCTCGAACCCGGCGTGCATCGTGTCGCACGCGCTGTCAGCCATGGAGACCACACGCGACTTCACCTTCTGGAAGAGCGCGTCCGTGACAATGTTCAGCACGTTGAGTCGCGTCGTGGGATCCTGGGCGATGAGGGCGACATAGCGGCCGTAGAGGTGGGCACGCGGCGGCATTGCGGCGACCTCTGCCACCACCTCGTTGACATAGCTGCTGAGAGAGCGCCAGAAACTCCGAACAAGCTTCTGGCACGCAGGCGAGTCCATCCGCTGTGCCCCGACAAGGTGCGCTGCGTCTCGCTCCACGTCGTTCGCCTCCTCAGCCTCTGCGGCGCTGGGGCCCTCGCCGGCGCTGAATGGCAGTGTCTGAGCTGACTTGAGAAGCTGGCGGAGACTCTCCTCGACGCTGTTCAGCACGCGCGGCTCGGTGTTCGACAGTACTTCGGCGGCGATCGCCTTGGACAGTCGGTTTAGCACCCGCAGTGTGGCATCCACCAGCTCCGTCTCCAGCTCATTCGCGTACTGCCCCACTACGTCGCTGTTGTACAGCTTTGTCTGCCGATAAAAAGAGGCCAGGCGGGTCTCCATCTCTTCGTCCAGGACCTCCGACAAGCGCAGCAGCATCTCGCCGTGAAGCAGCCTATCCTCGTAGTGCCGAGCGAAGTGGCGGAACGTCTTGAGCTCCTGCACCTTCGCCTCCTTGCACCGATGCTGCGCCAGCATCTCACGCTGCGTCGGAATGTCCAAGTCCTTACTCGTGCGGATCGCCTCCCAGCAGTTCGTCAGGTACGCCGGTAGCCCCTCGAGCGGCACGCCGCGAAACATGGCGCGGTGGGAGAAGAGGTAGTCGGGGCACTGGCTGTCGCCAAACCAGCGCCGCAGCGTCTCCACCGAGGGCATGAACTCCGTCTTCTGCAGCTTGTAGTGAGGCATCACGTAGTACTTCAAGTGAAACAGAGCATCAATGCTGGCGCCCGCAAACTGAGCTGGCCGAGTGATGCCCTCCCAAATCGTGTCGAAGGACTTGCGCACCGTGGCGAGGCTCGGCGCCGGGTCGTCCTCGGTGAAGTCACGCAGCACGATGAGTAAAGTCGGCTTCTCCTCCGCTTCGTAATTATCGTGGCTGAAGAGCTGCAGGTTGACCTCGAAAATAGTACGCAGTAGGCTCAGGTTAGCGGCGTTGAAGCGGCCAACGTCGACGGCCCACATGTTAATGATGAGTGTGTCAGCGATGCTCAGCCCGAAGAGCGAGAGTTGGCGCTCGAAACACTGGTCTTCGCCCCGCTCCAGTCCATCGGTGCCCTCAAAGTCCAGCACCAGCAGAGGAGGCACGGTGTGCGGCGCACCATGTTCACCGTATGCAGCGTCCTTGGTCGCAGCAGCAGCAGCAGCAGCAGCGCGGTTGAGGCAAGAGCTGTGGTCTGCGGCGCCGGAGGCGAGCTGATCTGCAACAACAGAGGCGCCGCTGGCTTCGAACCCGGCCAGAGCGTCGTTGGCGCGTGCTATGAAAGCGCCCTTGGTCGTCTGGCCACGCCGCACCGCCTCGTTGAGCGTCTGAAAATCTGTGCCAAAGAGATGATTTAGCAGCGTGGACTTGCCGCTGCTCTGCCCGCCGAAGACGCCGACGACGTGGTAGTTCACGCCGATGGCCTCGAGAGCGCTGTCGCCATCGCCGTCGTCTGCTGTCGCCGCGCTGCCGCTCTGCGAGACGCTGGGTGCCACAATCGTGGTCAGGTACTCCTTTAGCCTTTTCTCGGACTGGAGATGGCCATCACTGTCAACGAGATGAAGGCTCATCGCTCCTCTCTGTGGAGCTTGGGGGAGGACAAAAAAATGGGGGAGATGAGGGCTGCTGCCCGAAGGAGTCAGCGAGTATTGAGAGAAACGCCACAGGGAGAGCGTGGGGCACGATCGGCGATAGTTGGAGGGCGAGAAAGAAGAGTGCCGCAAGGAAAGAGGACGAAAGTGTGAGGTGAGGCCGAAGAGAGGCAGCATGCAGCTGCGGATGCTGCTGCTGCTGTTCTCTCGGTGGGTCTCCTCTTGAAGCGAGCAGAAAATGCGATGTTCACCACTTCAGAGCCAAAACGGGATGACGACGCACCGCCGTGGCTGAAGCAAATGAGGAAAGAAGGCAGAGAGGGCACACTTGGGGCGCACCACCACTTCAGTTGTGCTCCCGAGCACGCGAGACTTTTCTCTGATGTTCGCTTGTGTGTGGCCGAGTGTTTGATAGATGGAAAGGGGCGCGCTCGACGGAAGAGGATATCGAAGATGAGCAGCAGCTGACTCAGTTTGTGACTGTGTGTATGTCGGGGTGTCAACGTGCTTTCACTGCCGTTCCCTTTCTTTGAACACAACCGCAGCAGCACCAGCAGCAGAGAGGTGTGAAGAAAGGAAAGGGACGAGGTCAGAGGGAGTGGGGATTTGCGAGAGAGTGCAATAAGTGGCTACACAGGCAATGCGCGCTGCTTGGCAGACAGGATGCATCTCAGCAAGGATACCAGGGGAGGATCGGGAGGCGGGGGGCGAGGGAGGGGGCGAAAACAGTGCTCATGGAGCATAAACTAGGCCGCACGAGGCGCGAGTTCGTGAGCGGCATGTCTTTCGTTTTGGGGATAGTGGGCTCGCCCTCCATGTACGTCACTGTCGGCCGGTGAGCTGACCTCCTCCTCCACAGGTATAGCATACACACACAGAGAGAGAGAAGGCACAGCTGATGGGACGCGGGTGTGTGTGTGTGTTGGGGGGGGGGCACATCAGGCACAGCATAGTATGCGACTCTTCGGCACCCCTTCGCTAATGTTTGCATGGAAGGTGGCAGCGCACAAACGGAAATATATACAAGAAGAAAGGGCATCGCAGCGGGGTGAGCGGGCACGTCTATCGGGGAGGTATAACACAACAAGAGAAGACAAAGCGAGCGAGAGGATACAAGGTCGAGCAACATGCGGGCCGTGCAGGAGGGAGCGCGAGCGCTGACCTGAGACGGCGGTACAAGGCCGCGAGCGGAGATGCCCAGCAAAACACGAGAGAAAAAAGCGCCGGTGTGTGCGTGTGTTGGCTGCGCATGCCTTCTTCTGCGCCTTCTAGAAGTCGGGTAGCCGGGTGCCGCACCTCATCTGCGAGAGAGAGCGGAGCCAAGGAAGCGAGCAAGCTTCACACATTCAGAGCAAACACAGAAAAGAAATATGAACACCAACTTGACGCGCTGTAGATCTATGCGGTCCCCGTATAAACGCACGTGCTCCCGGAAACAGAAAGAGCGCGAGGCCGTCCTCTCGCGTGAGGCGAGGAGCAGGAACACTGGTGGAAGAGGCCACACACCCAATCGCAGCAGCACACCCCGCTGTTTTTCCCTTGCCTCACGGGATCCTCTCTCGGGGTGTCTGCGTGTGGGTGTATGGGCCTCCGTGGCGGCTCCTCCTCTTGCTTACTCTCCACATCACAACTCGAAGAAAGAAACAGTACAGCTACAGATAATACAAAGTGCATGCACGTGTCATCACACACTTCGTGCGCCTCCGTGGGCGGGGCACCTGGATGATAGCGAGTTAACCGGAAAAACAAACGCCCCCATGCACGCGTGGGTCTCTTTCGCGGAAGGGTCGGTGCCACTGGCTTACAGCGGTGGCGCCGCAGGAAGGCAGAGCCTTCACAATGTTCAACGAGGCATGCAGCAGGGCAGGGGGAGGGGGTGCTGGAGATGAGAAAGGAAGTGCAACATGATAACAGAGAGTAGTAAAGCGTGTTTATCACACCCAAGCTAGCAAACAAGACGCGGAAAAGCAGGCCATCAACCCAAGATACAATCGATGGGGCGGCGAGCAGCCGCCGAATGGCGATCCAGCAGACTACTCGGTGCAAGCATCGTTTCCAGTGGTGCGCCACTTGGGGGTCTTCTCTGGGAGAGGAGCACTAGGGCTTCGCGACGAGGTTGGGACTCGCTGCACCGCACCAGACGCCTCCCACTGGGCCATGTAACGGGCACGGCGATCGCAGTAGACGTCATCCGTGATGAACACTTTGCGGCCAAACCGAGGAGCGGTCAAGGGCACGGAGGTGGCGCTGTGGCTGCGGAATCGCGAGGACCCACCACGCACGCTCTCGGGACGGCCCTTCCCTGCACGGCATGCGGCACCACAATCGGCACCAGCGGCTGAGACAGCACTGCTCGGCTGCGGTGGGTTAGTAGGGACTCCTGCAGCAACGTCACGCTCTAAGCAATCCAGCGACTTCTCCGGCTTAGCGTGATCGCTCGCCGCGTCTTCCCCAGTCGTCGGAGAGGTCTGAGGAGATGTCGGCTTCAAATCATGTGACGGCATCGGCGCTTCGCAAGCGGGTGGAGAAGGGAGGAGCCTCACGTGATTACGTGGAGACTGAGAGGGGTGATGCCCGTGACATGCCAAAGACGGACACCAGATCCATCCCCAGTGCCACTGCCCCTGCGCGGAGGAGTTGTGAAAGTCGGCGCAGCAGGTCGCCAACGGCGCAGGCCCGTGGCTGCACACCCTCTCACGATGCTGCCGCTGCGGTGATGATTCACGGTCGCGGTGCGTTGGCGGCAGTGGCGGTGGCGGTGGTGGCGGCGGTGGCGGCGGACGTTTTTCTGCCTTTGGCAATAGCGCTGGGTACTCGATCTTCGGTTGCGTCGACGGTGGCACAGCATGGTCGCTGTCCTTGCTGTGACTTGGTAGCGATGGTGGCTGCTCCTTGCGCTGCGGTGGCGGCGTGGAGAAGCGAGCGCCCGCGGCAGGGTCGGCACTACATGCTCTCTGGAGGGAGCAGGCACGGGGGCCGCAACCCCTCCGCCGATCCTCCCGCGCGTTGCTTAAGGCAGCCTCCATGCGCAGCGTCTCGCGCGCCCGCTGCGTCTTGACGATCTCGTTGTGTCGTGCGTCGAGCTCGGCCTGCAGCATGCGGCGTCGCGCCATGTATTCGTCATCCACCGCTCTTTGGTAGAAAGAGTTGCGCTGGCGGCGCAGTATCTCCGCCGTGTTAGACTGGTAGGAGTTGCGCCCGCCGCCACGGTGGCCGCGCTGCCCAAACACATGGGTCAGGGCGGACTTCCACCGCCGATCGGCGACGCGGGCCTCCTCGCAGCGCTGCTGAAGGGTGAGAAGGTCCGCCTCTTGTAGCTCTGCTTGCTCAGGAATGCACACAGGGCAACGCCGAAACGAGTGCGGGCCGATGTGAGCACTGGCATCGATGTGACTAGCCCGACCGCCGTGGGGGGTGCCACTGTGCCGCGCGCCTTGGCTGCTGCTCTGTGCAGGAAAGGACTGCGACGGAGCCGTTGGGCCGCTGCCGTGGTAATGGGTGCAGGTACATCGCTCCTCGCAGCAGCACGGTGGTCTGCTCGGTTGTGGCACGGGTCGCCTCCGGCGAGAGGCACGGCAGTGACACATGCACGACTCCGCCGACGGCATCGCGAAACGAGGGGAGGCGGAGGGATGTTGATTGATGTCTATAGTTTGTGTCTTATACCGGCAGCGGTGCCGCGAATTGAGTCTGGTTTGTGTGCGTGTAAAGAGCGAAGAAAAGTGCGCAACGACGGCGTACCTTCGGCGGGCGAGAACGCACAACAATACCGCAGGGAATGGTATCGGCAGCAGAGCATTCAATGCACGAGCACCGATAGGTGCAGGAAAGCGGCAGAGGGTGAAAGCGCCAGAGAATGTCCACCAGGAAGGAAAACAGGAAGAAAACAGAGAAGAGGCGTGAGCGTCCACAAGATGCAGGAGACGGTGTGCCCTACACCTGAGTTTCGGGCATTGTCGCCTTCGATCCTTCTCGAGCGTGTCACCAGAGCCGCGGGAAAGGGGAAGGAGGGAAGCCGCGGCTACTTGAGCGCGCGCCGACGCGTTCATTTTGCGCGCTTATATCCGCGATGTGGCTGGCACACCTAAATATACGCAGGGCCATCTATCGCGCGTCCCGTCGCGTGGAAGACGCCAGCAGGCGAACTGAGATCCGTCCTCCTTGCGCACAGACGCTGGATCGGCCGAGAAGTTGGCAATCTTCGACAGCACTCGAGGCATGGGATCTGCGCAACGCTGCTGTGCGGTCGCTGACGCAGTTGCTCCTGTTTTTCAAAAAGCCGAGACTCCCTGAAGACGAGAAGACAAATAGGCAGAGGATACACACACACGCACACGCGGAGACACACGCGGGAGATTCCTGTAGACATCAAGACAAAGCAAAGGAGCCGAGGCAGAGAAGCGCGCGCGCCCGCGAAAGCCGAGCCTGTGGCCCACTCCTGCACGTGTATCATTACACACGCAAGGGATGGGGGCAGCTGGGCGGTTGGAAAAAGGCAGGGTGTCCACGCACGAAAGAAAGGCGAGCGAGACCCACCTCCCTCTTGCCTTCAACACCCACTGTCTAGCCGAGGAGGAGTGAGGTGGGAAGAAGGAGAGCGTTTGCGCGTGAGC
This sequence comes from Leishmania infantum JPCM5, assembly GCF_000002875.2. Taxonomy (NCBI): domain Eukaryota; phylum Euglenozoa; class Kinetoplastea; order Trypanosomatida; family Trypanosomatidae; genus Leishmania; species Leishmania infantum. The sequence goes on from NC_009416.2 coordinate 144,630, forward strand.
GGCAATGCTCGCCGCCGCCCCCATCTCTCCGCGCTCTGTAGCAACGCAGAAGTGAGCGAGGCAACGAGCTGATCGGGTGTGTGCACGTTGGGCCTTTACGGAAGTGTGGTATCTCTCCAATCTGCCTGGGGTGCTGTACCTGTGCAACTCCGCCGACATCGTTGTCGTCGTCAACCCGACACGGTCGCTCCCACGTGGCTGTCCCCGCCTATGCCTGGTTGTTGTCCTTCTCCTTGGCTGCCTCCTCGATCTTCATCTTTTCGTTCTCCAACCGTGTCTCGGCAGCGCGGGCGCGACGATCTTTGATTTCCTGCAGCTCTCGCGCTAGCTTGCGGCGGTTCATGATGACGCCGTGCAGCGCACCGATGCAGCGCGCGATGGCCGCTAAGAAGGTCGCAATCGCCTCGTCGTTGGTGTGCCGGATCATCTCGATCGACGAGCGGCGGGCGTAGATCTCAGGCTGCAGGCTAATCAGCTCCTGCAGCACCTCCAGTACATCCTCGGAGATCGGCATGACGGCGTTTCCGACATCCTTGAGGTACTCCTCTATCTGCTGAAGCACCTTGCACAGATGAATCAAGGACAGCTCCCGCTCTTGCACCTGCGTGGAGAGCGTGGTGATGGTGGAGTCGGTCAGATCGCGCAGGAGATGCTCGATGCCGATCTCCTCGGCTTCCTCCGCACCGAGGTGGGTCGGGATGTTGCGGAACTCGAGTGAGCGCGTGCCTTCACGCCCCTGCACCGTCGTGTAGGCCCGCACCGGCACGCCCTTGTTGTTTGGGTCGGTGTTTACTACACAGTAGACAGGATTGAGACAGAAGCGATCCGCGACCAGAAGATGCAGCAGCATGTCATTGGGCTGAATGGTGGGGCCGGAGGAGTACCACCCCACAACTTTCACCTTCGGTAACACGCGTTTGTGCATCGCAAACATCTCCTGGGCGTAGTTCGTGTCAAAGAACCATACGTCGGCATCCTGCGGGTCCTCGTCGAAGGGGACGGCGAAGCTGTTGTTGATGTCGAGCGTCTGCATCCCTGTGGAGTCGCGCACGTAGCGCCCAAGCAGCAGCCCTGCCACACGCTTTTTCTGAACGGCAGAGGTGTTCATGCGGGCGTAGTGGTCCACCAGGGACAGCAGCACCAGCGGGTGCACTTCCACACGGCCCGCTGTGGGAAGGAACGCCGGAGGCGCCGCGACATCCCCCTTTCCATCACTGCCGTCGTCAGACGCGACGTCGTTGCTGGCCACAAGTGGGTCGGGCTTCATGGACTTCGGATCGTTGCTCATGGTGCCTCTGGATTTGCTTAGGTGCCGGTGTATGCGCGTGGAAGTGAGAAACCCGATACGAGCTTGTGTCTCGTTCCGCAGCACTTCGCCGAAAATAGTAGAATAAACGGCAGCGACTGCGCCTGCCAAGGCTATCCTACTCTGCTCGCTGTCGCGCTGATCTGCCTGTGTTGGTGCTTATCTTTTTGCTTGGGCGGTGCGTCCCTATGTTAGTGGTGCGCACTCGCCGCAGCCGCACTGACTCGTACTTCTGTGTGTGTGCGCGTGTCGAAAGCAAGCAATGCCACGGGCAGGATGGATCGGAGCGAAGGAGACCGAGGGGTCGAGAAGGACACGTCACGCGGTAAAAGAGCTGAAAACTGTCGAGCAATTTTATGTTGGGGTGCACGTAGCGATTTGATCGTCGTGGCGAAGGGGGAGGGACATGCACACGCGCGTGTGTTACCCCGAAACGAAAGCGGAGGGAGACGATGCGGTGAACGCCGAAAACAGGAGGAAGAGAAGGGAAGAGGCAGCGCAGAAAAAGATGGCACAGACAGCAGCACTGAATACATGTTGCACAGGGATAGAGACGCACATGGGCTAGCGCCTACAAAGCAGATGCACGTACGATCTGTTTCTTGTGTTGCGGCGGAGGGCACAGCCCTGCTGCACAAATGCACTTCATCAGCCGAGTTGCGCCCCAGTCAGTGAGGCGGAAGATAAACATGGAGCACAGAAAACACACGCATGCACAAAGAGGCCCACCCCGAAGGGCACGCACAGAGCGACACACAAAAATTTCGAAGACATCACAGCAAGGAGGAAAATCATGAAAGCAGAGAAAGGGCAGAAGTCACGCAGAGCCACCCCCACCCTCCCCCGGGGGGAGGAGAGAGGAAACGTGACATAGCAGAGGCTGCACCTGCGCCGCTTATCTTCTTTCACCACAGCTCTCCCTTCTGCGCTGCTCCTCCAGTCGAGAATCCAAGCAAGCCACTGTCACCGTTCGCTGCAGTGGCAGTGCTCCGCACACCAACCGGCGAGCAGGCATGTGCATATGCGACACACGAAAGAAGCACGCAACGAATGCGAATGAGGTGCGGAAAATGGTCACGAAGACGAGTGAAACGCTACAACAGAAGAGAGCGTCTTTCTTCATCGACCTCTTTCTGACCGCCTAGCAGCACGGACACATCGCGCATGACGCCTCTTTTTCTTTTCTTCGTGTTGCTTCGGCTACATGGATGGGAATCATGCGCACATTATGACGAAGGAAAGACAGAAGCCCACATCCATAATGAAAAGGCGCCGCCGCCGAAACAAAATACGCATGCGCCAAGAGAAAACCCTGACAACGTCTGCCGTGGCGCAGCCACGGAAGCGATGAGGAGTTGAGAGAGGGGGCGGGAAATGTGAGATGGACTGCAAGAGAGCCCAAACACATACAGGCAGAGAAGGGAGAAACGAAAGGAGGAGAACGTGAATGCTGAGGAAGACAACAGAAGTCGGTCAGCGCGCCGGCAGCGGCAGCAGCAGCGGCACGAGGACGCAAGGGAGCACGCACAGACGCGGGCGTATGTCAGCGCAGCCCATGAATCAGAAAGAAAGAGACATTTGAAGAACAAAAACGAAAAGCAGCGAAGAAACCGGAGGAGATGTGAGCGCGCACAGCGATGAGCGGGTGAAAAAAAAGAAGGGAAGTTGGAAAGACGACAACGTACGGAGCGTGTTTGTTGGATGCCAGACCAATCAGCTCCGCCGCCAAGGCTGGCGCTAGTGCAGTGCTCAACAAGTGTCACAGCCTCCGCAACTTGGGCAGCAACGGGTAGTGAGGATAGGCAAAGGAAAAAGAAAACCGTGTGCGTGAGTGAAATAGAGAGTGAGAGGCAAGAGCGCCCCAGCAAAAGCCGAAAAGGCGATATGCGCACACAAACAAAAAGCAGTCGACGCCGCCCCAAAGAATGAGCGGTGGAAACGGGGAAACAAACAGCGCAAGGAAGTGGTGAGATGGTGAGTCAGCGCTGATGGAAACGACGCGCGTGAGTGGCGGTGTGGATGCTGATTTCATATGCGTCTTTCCTTGCCGGTGCGGTGCCGGTGGCGCACAATGTGAGCTCGTCCGTCTTCTAATTTATTTCAGCGCGGTAAGGGGAGCGTTAAGTGGGAAGAGGGGGTTGATGGCCTCCGTCGTGGCGGGGCACTCAAGGTGAGGCCCCGTATGGAGGCAAAGGCAGAAAAGGTCGAAAGAAGAGGGCGGCGTCGGCGGAAAAGTTGGAGACCACAAACGATGGGATGTGCAGCTTCGAACGGGGCATAGACGAGTCCAACGCTGGTGCGCGAGCGGAGGCGAAGGCAACCTTTGCTCCTCTGCAGTGGAGGTCCATGCTTTGTTTTTCTCCCTTCCGCCTCAGTCCCACACCCCACCCCCTCGCACAGGAAGCGACAATGACACTACAAGGGCTGCTGCAGCACGTGGGGGGGGAGGAAGGAGGGGAGCAAGAAGGGCGAGAAATGATGCACGGCGGTAAATACGAGAGGCAGAGAGATGAGCGGGAGGACCCCCTGCACCGCTCCCATCCCACCCACCCACCCCCCTCACACGCACTGGCACACATAGACACGCATGCCCATTTAGGGGGAAAGAGAGGGGGAGGGGGGCTGTGCGGTGTGTGAGTGCGTCCTTACGTGCATGTCGCAGAGTTGCTTTTTTCTCGATTGAATTCAAAACATAACATTCAGTCAGCGCACACACTCTTTATACGTGCGTGCAATGATCTTTTTGTGTGTGTGTGTGTGTCTTTCCTTGCTTTCTTATATTAGTGGGGCCGTCTACTTAGAAGATGACCCTGTCCCACCCTTCTCGTCCTCTTCACTTGTACTCTTTCACTCACTCTTCGTCGCATAGAGCTCTCCGCTACACGCTTGTAGCTCTCCTCCCCTCTCTCTTTCGGTGGTCATCCGCACCACGTCAGCGAGGGCAGAGACACATCGAAAAAAAAAATTGACACGAACAACAAGGATGTGTAAGGATCCTGGCGCAATTTGCCTTCGTTTTCCCGTTATTACCTATTGGCAAGTGCGGGGGAGAGAGGAACAGCGAGAAAGGGGCGCAGAAACTCGCGTAGAATGGAAGAGAGCCAGAGAAGCCAAAAGAAACTAACAAGCGAGGAAGCCGAGAAAAATACAATCAGAAAAGGGTTACCGTCATTCTTTTCTTGTAAGAAAAGCTGTGTCGACGTTCATCTTGCAACCTGCATATCAACCCCCCACCCCTTCCCTCCTGCAAGCACGCACGCAAGGATATCAAAAGCTGACATTGCGCGCGTATGCACACACACACACAGATATGTACACCAGCAACACAAAAGGAAGATCGAAGAAAACATACGCACAAAAACGCACACCTCAGCTGTGCTCGTGAGCTCGATCAACGCGAGTGTACAATCAGTGGCCCATGAAAGAGAGCAAGGATATTCTATGAGGGCCTGTGTCAGTGTATGCAGGGGTTCGTGTGTATGGGTGTCTGTATGTGGGTGTGTGGAGGATCGCTGTTCTCCTCCACATGCGTCACCTCGCGAGACGCAGAAAGCCCCTCGTCTTGCCATGGTTGCTTTTTCTATTTTCCCAGTTCCCGGCCTGCGAGGCGAGAAGCTGAAACACCTCCTTTTTGTCTTTCGCTTTTCTTTTTGCTTTCCATATGCCCTCGGTGGCACCTTTTTTTTTCTGCCTTCAAGTTGGCCCTGCCTTGGTGCATCGCTCGAACTCCGGTATACTCCAGCTATCTCTATCTCTTATCTTGTTCTTGGTGCCCTTCGTTGGCCGTCGCAGCGGATGCAACAAGCTTTACGTATGACCCCGCACTTCCTCGTCTCTTGCGCAGGTTGAGCAAACTCCAGCGTGGCTCACTTGGTCCGCTTCTTGCGCTCTCTCCGTCGTGCTTTCTTCGACTGACAGCGTAGGAATTAACGAACAGCAGAATAGGGAGAGAAGTAGGGGGCGAGAATGATAGAAGTCAGACGCGGCAAAGAGAGAATTCTCGGCGGCCTCGGTGCGTGCATATGTCTATGTTTATAAAGGCATGCTCGTCTCTACTTCAGCTGCGATGTAAAGTGAGAAAAAAAGAGAAAACTGAAAGGTTGCATGTTGTGTGCGTGTGTGTGCTTGACAGATGCGCTGAACAGGCCAACCAGGAAGGTGACGGTGCTGGAAAGCAGGGACATGAGCCCACTCGCATGAACAAAAAAGGGCAGAAAGACACACAAGCACGCAACACAACACAGGGAGAGAGGGCGAAGAGAGGCGGGGGCAGCCCAAAGCCCAAGCACGCCAACAACAACAAACCGCAAAGAAGAGAGGGGGCGGCAGAAGTGGGGGGGGGGACAAAGGCCAAGGAAAAAAGACCAGACGCGAAAGAAAAAAAACTGAACCTCCTGAGAGTTAACACAAGTGAAGAGAAGAGGAGCAAAAAGAAGAGCGTAGATGTGCGCTCGTGGAGGACGCAGAGAGGCAGGGAGAGAGACAGACACAGAGAGGGAAGGGCGTGACAGTCGAAGTGTGAAAGACGGGACAGGGGCGCGGCAACGCCGGACTGCAGGGGAGGGATATGGAGGAGGGGTGCGAAATCGCAAAATAGAGATCGAAAACAACGCCAAACCAGAGAAGACACAACTTGAAAAGAGAACAAGTGAGGTGTGTGTGTGTGTGGGGGGTGGGGGGCAAAAAAGATCATTTTCAAAAGAAGTACAAGACAGAGGAGCACCTTGAAAAAAAAAAACAGACAGACAGAGAGAGGGAACAGATAAGTCAAGCTACAGCAGCAATCTTTTGTTTCTACTATCCATCCACGTGTTTCTTTGTTGCTTCCTTTCTTGTTCTTTGCTCTACAAAGACCGTCAGAGATGCCCGCGAGGCACCGCACACACACACACACTCACACGCGCCGCACAAAATACCAAAGCGTGTAAAAGAAAGGAGAAGCAACTGACAAACACGCACGCGAGAGGACCGAAAAAAAAAAACGAAATCGACACAAACCACAAATGCGAGGCAAAAAAAAAAAAAGAAAAACCGAAAAGAAAAGATGCACAAAGAAAGCAAAAAAAAAATAGAAGGCATATCACATCAACCGGAACAGAAGCAAAAAAAAAGAGTAGGAGAACCGAAAAAAAGATATATAGAGACAGATAGAGGGCGGGAGACATGTCTGAAGGTAAGCCCGGGCAGCACACAAGAAAGGGTTTTAAAAAAAAGAACAGGACAGCGTCCGGCATCCTTGTGTGTGTGTGTGTGTGTTTGTTCTGTGTGTAGCTTAGTTTTTTGTGCGTTTGTTTGGTTAGCTGGTTGGTTCCTCTATTCCGTGTGTGAGTGGTAAATGAGGTTGCTGATTTTTTCCTTCGTGTTCAGTCTTTTCTTTTTTTTTGCTCTTGAATGTCCGTGTGTGTGGGGACGGCGATCGAATTGTGTTTCCTCTCCTCCCTTGCCAGCGGTGTCATTCCCAAACCTTCATTTGCGTGCGCTCAGGTAGGGAGGGACACACACACGCACACAGGTACGCAGAGACGTATTCGCGTATGCGCACGCAGGCATGCACACCTTGAGACACGAAAGAGCCACACAGGCACGCTTCTTTTTTTCGTCGCCGGATTGTTTTCGTCGCTCTTCTCTCTTCCCCTTCCGCTTCATGGAGTACAGAGTGCAAGCGTCCATCGCAAGAGAGAAACAAAGAGAAGATATAAGATGGGTGGAAGATGGGCGTGAGTTCGGGTAACTCAGGCCTCTCCCTCCACCACGCCCTCTTTTTTCTCATCTGTGCCTGAAAGTGGGCAACGCGTTGTTGGTTCCCGCGAAATTGCGTGCATATGCGCGCATTATTCTCTTCGCTTTATTTTTGCTTTTTTCTGTGTGTGTGTGTGTGTGTGCCTGCGTGTGGCTTCACTACCCGGGACGTAGAGAGCGCATAGCGGAGGCTCGGAGGTAGCACAGCATGTGCGGAGAGCATGTGAGTCGGTTTGTATATTATTCCTTGTTTCCACTCTTCATGTGGTTCAAAGAATCATCTACACGCTCTTTCTCTTCCTTGCCATCCATCGACGGAAAATAAAAAAACGAAGCAACAACGTGCGAGCGCCGACGAGAAAGTAGAGTAGGCAGAACAACGGAACGAACACCAAGAAAAAATCGTTGACACGACGGCGCCAAACATGCAAGAGCTCACACACAGACCAAAGCGCGCAGCAACAAAACAGGCAAACATATAAAAACAAGAGAATGTAAAAGCGTAAGGCGAGAAATATGAACCAAAGGCACACACACACACACTGAAGTGAGATGAAAATAGTTTTTATCTTTTTTGAGGGGAGGGGAACAAAAGTAATTGTTGGCGTCAGAGTCTGGATTGTCTGTCGGTGCTTTCTGTGTTAGAGAAGCAAAAATGAGGAGAGGCGCGGGTAGGAAACAGGGAAGGTCGGAGGGGGCGAATCAGCACGCCTGCAAGCAGAACACCACAAAGAAAATCACAGAGAGGCACGCACGCACACATCAAAGCCCATTAAAAAAAAAGAACCCCTGCGCATCGGTGGATGTTGTCCGTGTCGATTCAGCGCGGCCATTGATCGTGTGCTGCTCAAGTGCATACATGATTGTGTAGAGTGTCGCTCTTTTTTTCTTTCCTTGGGTGCCCCTGTTCTCCCCGTGCCCGGTTTGTACATACTCTTCTCGGTCCTTTTCACCCGCAACGAAGAAGAGTGGAAGAGAGAGAAACAAAAACGAAGGAAAAAGAAGGGTAGATGCGGAAAAAAAAAAGAAAAAAAAAGAAAGGAAAGGGGAAAAGGTGTGGGGAGAGGAGCACAAGCATCATGGCCAATCTTCTTTTTTTTCCTTTTCTGTCTATGTTGCTGTTTCCCGTCTTTTTTGTCTTTGCCTCACCATTAGCGGTTGATATAGATACATAGATATACATACCATACATAAACGTATCTATATATATATAGATATACAGATGTATATGCATGTATATGTGTATGTACAGCTAAGTATATATATATATATTGTTTTCCTCTTCCGTAGCCGCACAAGTCTTTTTTGTTGTTTTCGACTTCATCGGGTGTTTTCTCCTTCTGTTTCTTTCGAGGCCCAGTGAGAGAGGGGAGGTAGAGAGAGTACGATGCAAAACGTGTTTGCATGTCAGGTGTCGCACACAGACAACAAGCGCACAGTGAGTTTGATCGAGAAACCGGCTGCGCCAATGAGACCTCGGATACCCCTCGAGCGAGAGGCGCGCGCACACAAACACTCGAGCATAAACAGCCACAAACACACTAGTACACCGGTCGATAAATATAAGAGCAAGCTCCGCTTTCCATCTGCACCGCCGCCGCTGCATCTCGCCCACATCCGCTTTCGTTCATCGACAAAAAGAGGAAAAGCAGGGAGATGTCTGTACAGCATAGAAGAATTTTGAACGAAGGGTGACCTTTTAGTGGCTGTCTTTTACTTTTTTTCGCGCCACAGTACCTGGGAGTTCTTCATTGCAAAGACGAGCAAAGAAAAAAGTGCGGGAAAGCAGCGAGTAGCCTGGAGCCGGTGGTGGCGCTCATTCAAATGTGAGTCATCTTGTGGCGAAGAAAAAAGGCAGAGACAGAGAGCGTGCACGTGTGCTCGACGAGCTTTCGATGGTGTTTGCCTTTCTTTTCTTTCTTTGAGGAAGGGCCTTTTCTTTCGCCCGTGGGCGCATTCATTCTCGTTGGGTTCCCTGCTCTTTTTTTTCCGAATGTGCACCAGGCCCTTCCCTACCATCACTCACATTCTTTCCTGCTCTTCTTGTGCTAGTAGCTGTCATTTAACGAAAGATGTCGTATGCCGAGAAGAAAACGAAGAGATGGCGCACGAAAAAAAAAGAGAGAGGGCCTTTTAGTGTGTGTGTGTGTGCTTCGCCGTGTCTGAGCGAAAGAGTTCCGTGTTGGCTTGCAAGAAAGCGCTTGTCCTAGAGCGTGTATGTGTGCGACAAGAATAATAATAAAATGATGTCGTATTGTGGGTACCCCTCTCGGGTTGCGGAGAGCGTCGGTGAAGATGTGTCTGCGTAAGTTTACGTGTGCTTATTTTGTGTCCTTCAGGCTGAGAATTGCGGAAAGCAAGCACACACACACACATAAGCATGTGCCGAGATGCCCAAGAGCGGCGTCAGCAATCAGCTACGGAAGGAAACATAGAAAATGTGATGTGAGCGGTTCCGTATCGATCCGATCGGTTCCCCGCAATGCTATACGCGCTGAAAAAGGCAGAACAAGAAATCTTACGTCGGTGTGCGTGTGTGCATTGTATGCATATCCCCGCGCGCATGCGTGTTTACAGTTGCTGCTGTGCCCGCTTCCTTCTCTTAGGAGGATGTGTACGCTGGCTCGTACCTCGAGAAGCGCTGAAACAGATGAAGAGCGATAAAGGAAAACAAGTGCGTCTTTCAAGCACCCCTTTCTTCGCTCCACATCAAAGCGGCCCTCTCTCTCTCGAGCACGGGAGAAAAAAAAAAAACGCTGTCTGTGCAGACCTGTCGTGCGTGTCACGCCGGGTAATTTCGCGTACGTGTGAGTGTGTGGGCGTGCGCCGTTGGATACTCCGCTCTTCCTCGTTTGTGTTTGCCGTACGCTCCGAAGAAACAGCAGCATTGAACGAACAGCGAGGCGCGACGCGCTAAAACATAGAAAGACACACAGAGCGGAGCACGCGCCAGAAGAGAAAAAAAAACGCATACACACACACACACACACCACAGAACCTCTCGACGTCCTCACTTGCCGCGTGCTTGCAGCAAATCGCGTCAGCTGCAGTGCCTCCATAGTGGGAACGCTGATGGCTCTCTCTCGCGCAGTGAAGGTGCGCTGCTACACACCGCGCTTGTGTTTCCAGCAATGGCAGTGCAGCGCGCATGATGCAGTGACCCAATAGACAAAGGAACCAAACACTTAGAGATGTGAAGGCTAGCTGGCGAAGGCGTGCAAGAGAAGAAGCTCCACAGTAGGCGGGCAAGATGCGTGATGGTTAGAGCTCGAAATACACGCAGAGATGGGGTGCGCAAGCGAGTCCGTCTTTTGATGTGACCAGAGACCAGAGCAGGGGTGGTGAGTAAAGAGGCAATCATCACCCAGACCCACAGAAACGCGCGCACAGCAACAACTTGACAAGCACAGCAGGCCACTAGAGAAGATGCACAGTGTGCGCTCAGAAAATCTGCAGACGGAAGAGAGAAGTGAGTTAGTGAGAGAGGGAGCTGCGGGGAAGGGTGAAAGAGGGAATGGTACGACGAAAGAGCAAAAAAAAAAACAGAAGCAGGGGAATAAATGACGGTGATACACACACACACACACGCACACGCACCACGCACCACGCACATATATGCATATATATATATATATGCACGGACCGACTCATATACACGTACACACGCAAGATTACGTACACACACGCACACACGCGCGCTGTAGCCAAAACCGAAGAGCGCAGAAAGTAGAAGGAAAACAAACAAACACGAGCGAAAAAGTTCAAGACTGACGAAGCAATCAAATGAGGGAGGGAAAGAACAGGCATAGAGAAATGGCGAAACGAGACAAAAAGGGGGCCACACAATACGTGCGAGCAACACAGAAAACAACATAAATGGGAGTGCGACGGAGGCGATAAAACACGCCTCTTCACTCCAGCATACCTAAAAAAAAGGGTGGTGGTGGCAACGAAGGTAGTCAAGGAGTAGAAGAGAGCAAAGGAAAGATGGGGTCGAACAAGGTTCAAGTGAGTGACCCAAGTATACGCTGGGATGTCGACTTACACACACGCGCACACCAAAAGAGAGAAAAGAAACGAAAGAGAAACACCGTAAAGACAACATAACGAAAAGCCAGAGAGAGCACCACACCACCAAATCACAAAAATAGTGAAGCGAAGGGTGAGAAGAGCAAACAAACAAGAACATAAAATGGAAACAAAAGAGGAACCACAGCAACGGACAAAAGCAAGAAGAAGACACGCACACAGACACACGGGGGGAGGGAGGGGAGGGGAGGGGGCATTGGAGGATTTATTTCATCTTTGTGCCTCATCATGTATACATCACTATCTTTTGCTATCTTTTCTTTGGTGTTTCCCTCTCGAGGGAGGGGAGGGAAAAGGGGGAGGGGAAGGGGAAGGGAGAGGGGGAGGAGGAAGGGGCTCTCCCGGCTCTCTTGTGATGCGTGAGAGCGGGTGGGTGTGTAGGTGCCTGAGAGAGCGCATCGCTGGTTCGGGTAACTTCATTTCCTTTACTGCTTTTCTTTTCCTTCGTTGCTCCTTCCTACAGACGTCCACTAGGAGGCAGAAGGAAGGGGGAGAGATGCAGAGAGCCAGAACAAAAGAGACCTCTACACACACAAAAGCACATAAAGGGAGGAGCAAAGAAAAAAAGAAAAGAAGGCGCCGTCATCGAGGAGAGTTCAAGGCGTGAGGCAGGAGGAGGAGGCTGCAAGTGAAAAAGAGGGCATGAAGCGAGAAAGAGGCGCAGGGAAAGAAAAAAAAATGAGACGCAGAGGCTTCACGCGTAAGTGTGTGTGCGAGTGCGCATATCGGCATATAATGGGGTGCTTTCATCTTGATTCGATGGGTCACTTCTGCGTCCCTCTTCATTTGGCTTTCCCTTCGCTTATGTTCCCCCTGACTGCCTCCTTCGCCGCGTCTCTCTTGTGTTCAGTCTCACAAACACTTCACCACCAGCCGCCACTAATCCCCTCACACCAACGCCCTTGATATCAGGCCCTTCCTTTTTTCCTGCCCTGCGCACACAAAATTGAAGAGCCGGTGCGCATCATCCACGGCAAAAACGAAAAGACGCGAAAGAGTACACGAATGGCCACTGTAACCTCGGCATCGCGCCTGCTGTGCCCGCACAAACAGGTGAGTCGGTGTGTCCTTATTCTGCTCTCTCTCTTTCAGCAGTCCCACTTCACACATCCTCTCTCACTCGTCCTCTGCTTCGTTTCCTCTCGCAAGCAGCGCGCTACACACACCTACACATACACGAGAGTGTGTGTGTCTGTGCCTGGCGGGGGCGATGGGAAAACGCCACAGTGGGGAACGGAGGAGGAGCAACGGAGAAAACGAAAGCGAAAGCGCGCAAAACGAAACGAGGAAGAAGACGCGAAAACGGGGGGAGGGGGCAGACAACCATTTGGGGTGAAATCGTCGTGGGAGAACACACGAGAAGGCGAGCAAAACTAAAATGGCACGCGGAGCCCGAGAAAAGACAAAATGAAGACGAGGGCGCATTGGAGAACGAGCACGTCCAACCACACAAGCGCACACACACGCAGAGAAGCCACATAACCGCCGGAAATTCAAGAAAAGGCAAAGATAGCGAGAGAGAGAGAGAAGGCACGATGAGAGCCTGAGTGTAAAAATGTATGATCGTGAGCCACAAAGAAGGAATACTGCACAAACACGCACGCACATGCCGGATATGAATGTGTGTGAAGTTGCGCGCAAGGCTTGACGCAAAGGAGGGGAGGTATGAGGATATAACAATGATAAAAGGGCCCACACATGGAGGAGCGCACTTGGGGAACGTTAAGAAGAACAAAAAAGGAGAGAAACGGGGGAGCGAGAGAGGTGAACGGAGGTAGAAAGAAAAGAGAGACACCCACACATACACCAAACCACGGCCGTCGTGCAGGGGCGGAGAGACGAACGAAAAATAAAAAGAACAAAAGAAAAAGAGACGAAGAGAGCACACAGAGAGAGAAACAAACACACAAGTTCGCTCGAGAGTGATGCAGAGGGCTGTCATGCGGCGACGAAACAACAAACACACAATCATCGCAGCATCACAGAGGTAAACCGATCTCTCTAGAGACTCTACTCGCTTCAGCGCGAGTTTGAGAATCCACCTTCGTCCTTTTTTCCTTTGTTTGGAGTGCCCCTCTTTGGCTTTCTTTTTTTTTTTGCATTGCTCCCTCCGCTTCATCGATTTTCATGACGTTCATTGACGGCGTTCCCCCGTTTTCCTCTGCTTTCGTGTACAAGTCGCCCTGTCCTTCATGCGCGCTTTACACCCTCTTGTGAGAGCGGTTGCAGCACCCGTCACAACAGTCAAGCATAGGGAGATAAGAGGCGTCTTGTGAGGTACGGCGGGTCTTCCTCCGAGGAAAAGAAAAAAAAACAGAGCAATGCATATAGCGAATCGAATATGATGCTGTTCATCGAGTAGCTCAAGCCAACCATAGTTAACAGAAAAGAGGGTGAGGGAGGGGAGGAGAGGAAGAGCATAGGCACCACCGTCAGACGAGGAAGCAGATGGAGAAGAAGCAACACAACTTTCCGCTTTATCGGTCTTGCATCCGCTTGCTTCCTCACCCTCCCCCAAACCTCACCCCACTCACCTCCTCTTCGCGACAACAGCGAAGCGTGCTCCCTCCTGCCCACTTCGCTTTCTCTCTCTCACAATCAATAGAAAATGATGTGTGCTTCTCGCGTTTAGCGTCATTTTGTTTTTCGTGTGTGTGTGTACGTGTCTAATTCTCCCTGCCTCAACTTTTTTCTCTCGTGCTCTCTCCGTTTCACGCTGGGATCTCTCATTCACGTCTCTCTTCCTCCCTCTCTCGCTCTGCAGGCAATTTGGCGTTGACCATCACGAACCTGAAAGACAGAGAGAGACAGAGACAGAGACAGAGAAAAGCGTGTGTGAGCGTGCGCACTCTGGTGCACCCCAGAGAGAGAGGTGCACGGCTGCGTTTGAGTAGCACACATACTGGAGTGTCTGTGGCGATGCCTCCTCACTATTTCACTCTCGTTCTTTATTTTTTTTATCGTTGCCAGCATCAGCGCCACCGACGCGGATGTATCTCTCCAGCCAGCCGCCCCGTCCTCTCTTCCTTCCTCCTGTTCGTCATCCCCTTCTCACGCCAGCGCGTCTCGCTTGCCTCGCTGAGGAAGAGAGGGGGGAGGCACCTCACAGGAGGGGGAGAAGGAGGTATAATCGACGAAAAGACGAAGCCTACTGGTGTGGTTCTTTGTTGCATGAGGAAGATACGCGGGAGATAGAGGGAAGAGAGAAGAGAAGTGGTAGCGGTACCGTGCGAGCAAACGGGACTGCACAGTGCCATTTCTCTCGCCTGCGAACGTGGCCCATCCTGCCTTACGCCGCCCTCATCAGAGCTACACGGAGTTTTACTACTCCATCTACTGACCAAAGACGTCAGATCGCATGTTGCGGTCACCGCCGTAGCCACCGCCGTAGCCACCGCCGCCGTAGCCGCCGCGGGGACGGTAGCCGCCGTTGTTGCCGCCGTAGCCACCACCGTAGCCGCCGCCGTAGCCGCCACCAAAGCCGCCGCCACCGCGGTATCCGCCGCGACCGCCGTAGCCACCACCGTAGCCGCCACCGAAACCGCCGCCGAAGCCACCACTGCGGAAGCCACCACGGCCGCGACCGCGAGGCTGGTTCTGCACGTTGGGCTTCTTGGCCAGTGCCTGCACCTCTGGCAGCACCGTTTGGTTCGTTTCGCGCAGAAGCGGGATCAGGTCATCGACGATGTTGCGGTTCTTGTCGTTGAAGAAGGAGATTGCCGTACCGCGCTTGCCGGCACGACCCGTACGGCCGATGCGGTGCACATAGTCATCGATGTTGCTGGGCAGGTCGTACTGGACCACCACCGCGACGTTGGGGATGTCCAGACCACGCGAGGCGACGTCGGTTGCGACCAGCACGCGGCACACACCACTCTTGAAGATGTCGAGAGCCTCCTCACGCTCGCGCTGCACGCGGTCGCCGTGGATGGAGGAGCAGGGGATGCGGCTCTGACGCAGGTAGCGCTCCAGGTAGTCAGCATCGCGCTTCTTCTCCACGAACACGAGGACACGCTCGCCCTGGTGCTCCTTTAGCACCTCCAGCAGGCAGCCGCGCTTGTCCATGTCTTCGACCCAGCGCACATCCTGGGTGATGTTCTCGGTGGTCGAGCCCACACGGCCGACCTGCAGGAAGTGGTGGTGGTACAGAAATTCACGGGCCATCTGCTGAATCTCCTTCGGGAAGGTGGCTGAGTACAGCAGCGTCTGGCGCTCACCCGGCGGTGGCATGTCGCTGTCCGGGCCCTGGACGATCGCGCGAATCTGCGGCTCAAAGCCCATATCGAGCATGCGGTCAGCCTCATCGAGTACGAGGAAGCGGACGTCCGAGTAGCGGGTGTAGCCGCGGGTGAACATGTCAGACAGACGACCCGGCGTCGCCACCAGCAAACCACATCCGCGGGTCAGCTCGTGGATCTGGTGGCGCGGGTCCGCCCCGCCGTACACGACAACGCAGCGAATACCGGTGCGGTACGTGAACTTGCGGCCCTCCTCGTAAATCTGAATGGACAGCTCGCGCGTCGGTGACAGCACCAGCGCGGACGGGGCGGACTGGCTGTTCGTGGGCTTGGCGCGGTTGAGGTTGTTGACCAGCATGAAGTTGATGGCCGGGATGAGGTAAGCAGCAGTCTTACCGGAGCCAGTCTGGGCACATGCCATCAGATCGCTGCCGTTCAGCACGCACGGGATGCCGTACTTCTGCACCGGCGTTGGCTTCTGGTAGCGGCAGCGGTTCACGTTCTCCGCCAGTGCCGGGGCGAGCGCCATCGTGGCAAAGGACTCCGCCGGCTCCACGTCATTTGGAGTGATGGACACCTTAATCGCCTCGTACTGGTCGAAGTTGATACCCGGAGTGTGCTCCTTGAAGATCTCCTCCTCGGACTTCTCTTCGCGGTGATAGTGATTGTTGCCGACGAACTCGCGCGGCGGGCCTCGCGCGCCACCGCCGAAGCCCCCAAAGCCGCCGCGGAAGCCGCCACCGCCGCCGTTGCGATTGAAGCCGCCTCCGTAGGTGCCTTGAGCATCGTTGAAGCCACGGTTGCCGCCGCCGTACTGGCGGTTCTGCTGCTGATAGCTGCCGTAGCCGCCCATTGCACCAGCGACAGCAGAGGGTTCCTGTGGCTGCGCCTGTGGCTGCGGCTGCGGCTGCGGCTGAGGTTGCGCCTGATTCTTATACATGATTCCTGCTTAGCAAACGTGTAGGATCAGAGCGGAGAAAGGAGAGGTAGTGGTGGAGAGAACGCGAGGCAGGGGATGGGTAAGGTGTAGGATTGCCTGCGGAGGAGGAAGATGGATCGGGTCTTGCGCAGACAGAGAGAAAAAGTAAAAGTAAAGAAAACAACGAAAATAAAATGACTTGACTTACCGAGGAAGGGGAAAGTAAAAGCAAATGTGAACTTCGCGGTTGGGCGTATGTGCGCATATGTATGCAGGTATGTATGTATATGTGGGAAGGGTGAGGGGGAAAAACGAGTAAGGATGTTGTTGCCAGAGGCATACCGAGGGGAAGAGAAGAGAGGAAAAACCTGATAGCCCTCCAACTGGTACCCGCCCTCCCTGTAGAGGCCATGGAAATGTGAGGGAGAGAGACACTGAGCTGCCTCCGAGAAGTACAAGAAGTAGAAGAAGGGAAACGGCCACTTATGCCCCTAAACGTGCGGCAGCAGCGCAGACGATGTCGGCGCTGCAAAGAGCACACGGGGCATCTTACTTTCTCCCTTCGGCTTTTCCTCCTCCATCCCTGCTATACTTCTCTGTGTGGTAGACACTACATGCACACACGCACACAGATGCACTTCCATTCGCGCGTCTTTCGCTCTGTTCTTCGGCCCATTCGATTTGGTGAGTCGTGCACATGCTAGCTCTTCCCTCTTCTCTTTCGCTTTCCCGCGCGATGCCTCGTCTGTGTCACTCCTGCGCTCCACGAAAACCAACAGAGAGAGAGACGCACGCGCACGCGCACGCTGGCGAGTGCCACCGCAGAGAAAAAGGAAAGGAGGGGGTTTGCCGCGTTGCTTGCCGTAGCACAGAGGCAAAGAAAGGGGAAAAAATGAGAAGCCGCATCCTTCACTGCGGTGGCCAACAGACAGAAGGGCGTGCCTCGCAGCTCCCTACTAGCTAATGTACATAACGCGGGAGACGGAGTGGAGGTGGTGTAACACGAGTAGACAGTACATGGTCTTCTTGGGTGTCATGAATCGCGCCACACATGCTCCCAAGCCCGAGCGTTCCGCTCCAAAACACCCCGGCACTGCAACACCTACCCCAGTGGCTTTGGCGCCAGTCTCATCGCTTTCCACGCCTGCCTGCGCGGGTGGAGAGGGCCTCGTCTTTGAGTCGTTCCACCTCGGCGCGATAGGGCTCCCACGCATCCAAGAACTCGTCCTCGATGGCGGCGAAGAACGTGGGCTCGAGCGCACGCAGCTGCTGATAGCGCTGATCCACCATTAGGTACAGTAGTGGCGGGCACGCAAACCCGCTGCGCTCGCTCTCAGCGCTGGGGACGCGGTTGCCGCCAGCGTTGCCGCGCTCATTCGATTTCATGGCCCGTCGAGCCTCGGCGGACGTCATGATAGAGCTAGTGATCGACAGCGTCGTAGCCTGGCGTGCCTCGTACGGCACACGGAACATGTCATCGCCGGGCGGATATACAGTCATGACGTGATGCGCCATCGACGTGTACAGCTGATCCGCCAGCCGTTCAGTTGCTGAAAGAAGCGCGGGCATGGAGGACTCGGGGTGCCACCCAAGAGCGATGGCGCGACAGAAATAGTGCACCGCATTGGAATACTGATGGCGGTGATAGGCCCCATTAGCAAGTACTAGAAGAGCTGCTACGACGTGGGGCGGCTGGCACAGCTCCGGCACGTCGGTCGTCTCGCACCCGGTTTCCGCGGTCATCTCGGCGAGCGCGTCGAGAAATGCGGCGTAGTCAGAGAGGGCCGCCTCCTCATCCTCATGCTGCAGTAAGCTAGAGCGGCTACTTTCCTTTTGGCGGCTACGGTACGCCGCGGCGCGTCGCACTAGCGCTAGCGGCGTGAACCAGTCCACCACGGCCGCCACGCCGTCAGCCTCCGCCACCGGCTGCCGCACCGAGGGAATGGCGATGAGCAGCGTGAAGTCACGGATAGCACGCGACCAGTCATGTAGTTGGTCCGCGTACACAGCGCCGCGGGCGAAGAGAGTGGAGCGGCGCTCGGTGATGGTCTGCTGGCGGTCCAGTGCCGCAGAAAGCGCTCGAAGCTCTCCTTGAATATCACCCTCTGCGCGGCACGCCCGTGCGGCGTCGAGGAAGTAGCCGGCGCGGTCGGGTTTCATCCTCTGAAGGTACCGCAGCAAGTAGCGAGCAAGCGCGTAGTCGCCGGCCGCCATCGACCTCCTCACGCTGTCCTCGTAAGAGTGCACGTAGTCTGCGTTGCGCACCGCTACGCTGTAGTACGATGAGGCCTTACGACGCAATGCGGACGCCTCCGCAGGCGTCACCGATGTCGTCGAAGCCGCTTCAGCCTCGGCAGCGTAGCCAAGATAAAAGTACGCATGAGTAACGTAGAAGGCGCATGAGCTGCGAAGCAGCTCGAGACTTGAAGGGGCGCCGGCGCCCGTGTTCTGGGTGAGGGAGCCGGCAGCCCACGCTGCGCTCGTGAGGGGTGGCAGCGACGAGAGCACCCGGTGTGTGCTTAGAGTGCTTGCAGCATCTACCACCTGCTGCTGCGTGGCAGCAGTACTGGCGAGCACCTCTTCCGACAACTCGAGCAGACGTCCCAGCTGTTCTCGTGCCATCTCCGACAGACCTGCCTCGGCGGCGCACTTGCCGCTGTGCGCCAGCACGTCCATCGACGGCTCCGTCATTTTCATGTACTTGGAATAGTCCTCGTACGCCTCGGCAAAGCAGCGGAGCGCCTCGCAGCAGGAGGCACGCAAAAGGTAGCTGTCTAGGTTGAGTGGACCAGCGGCGATGCTTCCATTGAACAACTCACGCGCCTCCGCGCAGTGTCCGTGAATGAGCTCCAAGGTTCCCATCCTCCGGAGCACCTCTGCCAGCCAGAACGACCGCTGCGCGTCCTCGGCACAGTCGCTGCGGAACTGAGTCAGAGCCGCCACGCTCAACAAGCCGCGCGGCTCGGCGGCGTTCTGAAGCACTGTAAGAGCATGTTGAAGTTTCGCCTTCGCCTCTGCCAGCTGTCCGTTGCTGAAGGCGGCGTCTGCTTTCGTCAAGCAGTCGGGCACGCTCGCGCTGTAGGCTGCAGCGCCAGAGCTAGCGGCGCTGCCGCCCTGAGCAGCTTTCCGTGAAGCGTAAGGGATCCCTTTGGAGCCGCCGTAGCGATCCGAGTAGGTGTGGTACAACGGCGGCTCATGGTGGGAATGCCAGACCGACTGCCAGTACTCCTCCACGAGACGTTTTGCCTCTCGCTTACGATGCGGTGCGGTGGCGGCGTGGGCAGCGTCCGCATGCGCCGAAGACGGAGGAGAAAAGCGCTGCTTTTTGCCCGTGTTGCGGCCTCGTGACTGTCCCTTGGCGTCTGTCGGCGGTGGCGACGGTCCGTAGGCTAGTCGAGACAGAGACTCCATTGTTTGCAGAGGGAAAAGGCGATACAGCGAAGTCGAGAAGATACGCCACTGCAACGTGCGTTCGTGTCTTCTTTTTTCCTCGCCACGATCTGTGCGCCGCTGCACTACCGTGATGTGCTAGGCTGGTATGGAACGCGATACGCACAGACAGTTGCAGAGGCACGCGCACGCACGCACGCACAAGGGCGAAGGAAAAGGAGACAGTGCAAGAAATGACAATGGCACACAAAGAGGAGCAGAAGAATGGGTGCAAACTGTGGGTGGGGAGCGAGGGCCATGCAGAGCGAACGCAGACCCGCGCACAAAAGGCGAGTGGCACGACGTGGATGTGCGTCTGGATGGCGCCACCAAACACACAAGAGGCCCCATTCCTTTGTTTTGGTGCATGATGGAGAGGCTTCGCTTGTTGTCACCGTAGCTCCGAGGGCAAAAGCTAAATCAGGGCCGGAGCTGTACCCAAAGACATCCACACACGTACGAGGCACGCTGTGGCGACAGGTTTCTGCGCCTCGGGTTCTACGCTGGCCCAGTAGGCTGTCGCAAGAGAGGTGGTGCAGTGCACTGAAGCAAAGAGCCCACTATGGCTCTGCTCTTCTCCCCCCTTCGGCACTTCGTCCTTTTTCGTGTGAAGGCAGGATGCTGCTCTCGTGGTGTGCCATGCAAAAATGGTGCGCGCACGCACAGACCAAACGCGCGGAAACGCAGCCACACACACACAAAAAAAAAGAAAACAGAACAGAAAGAGATTTGACACCTCGCCTACTGTACATGAAGCAGAGCTGCTTACATCAGCCCACTGTGCCAGAGTACCTCCCTCACCTCCTTACACACACAACACACATACGCAAGAGCAGGAGGGGAAGCTAGAGAAAATCGAAGGCAGCTTCGGCTGCGGCGCGTCTCTATGTGGTCATGGCCACTCCACTGCCCCCGTTCTCTACTCAATCTCCAGTCCATAGACGGTATGACCGTCAGCAGGAGCCGCATGCTTGCTGGTAGTCATCGGTGTCGCTGTAGCGGCGATCGACACAGTGCACCTCTTGTTCATCGCGGCGTAGTCTACCCACGTCTTGCCGGCAGCCGAAAACTCCAAGCGACGCTTCTCTATTAGTCGCTTTCGCTGCTGGGCAAGAATATCCTCGCTGTTTAGCAGCTGTAGGCGAGGAATGAAAGGGCCTGTGCTATCGTCGATCTTGTCCGCGTCGTCTTCCATGGTGCCCATTACCGCTTTGTTGTGATGCCACTCGCCGCGCAGACACCGCTGGCGGCTGACGTAGTGCCACACACCGGGGCCCTCGCGTTCGCCGTTCATCCAATACCCCTCGAACCAGTCACCGTTCGTCTGCCGTAGCACTGCCCAGCCCTCGCACTTGTTGTGGCTGAAGTTGCCCTCGATCACGTCCCCGTTTGCGAGGTACAGCTTCCCCAGCCCTTGCCGTTCATTCGCGGCGAAGTCACCCTCGTAGACCTCCCCGTCGCTGCCCCACTGCGTGCCACGACCGTCGCGCTGCCCACCAAGCCACTCGCCTTCGTACACGCGGCGATACGTGCTCTCTTTTGTGTCGCGCAGGAAAAGGGTACCGTGTCCCTCACGCCTGCCGTTGCGGAACTCGCCGCGGTACTTGAAGTTGGCCTGGATGTGCTCGCCGAAGCCGTCAAACACGGCGCCCTTCCACTGTCCTTCGTAGGTGGCCGTCTTGGCGGCGTTTAGGAAGACGACTTTGCGGGTGCTGCGACCCTCGGCGTCGATGATGCCGCAGGGCGTAGCCGCATCCTTCAAAAGACCACTCCCCTGCGTCTCGCATGCTTTGTCCATACCCCACATTTCCAACTTACCGCGCAAGGCGAGTAAAGCCTCCTCCTGCTCCGTGCGGGGACGGCCAGAGGTGCCAAAGTAGATGAACTGAAGCATCTCCTCCCCGCCCATCGCCGTCTCCATGGCGCGCAGCTGCCGCAGCAGTCGCCCGCGCTCCGACAGCGTCACCACCGGCACGCAGGCCGCTAACAGGTTGCGATACAGCTGCAGGTTCTCTAGCGTCTCAGTTGTTTCACTGTACGACAGAGGGTCCACGCAGCCAACGACGAAGCATGCCTCGTGCCCGCACATGAGCTGCGACATGACTTGAGTGTAGCGACACTCCATGAAAAACGACTCGCTACGTTGAATCAGGCGGTGCAGCTGCGCCTGGGTGCGGCATTGGTCAGCCCGCTTGGCGCGGTACTCGAGCGAGTGTATAACTGCCGCGTTCAGCAACGTGCTACTCACATTCACCTGGCTCCCCTCCCGCAGAATATGCTTTGGTGCCCTGTTGGCGCCGACTCTCTCCGAGCCTTTCGTATGCACAAACGTCACGCGACGCAGCACGCACTTCTCACCAGTGTGCTTGTCAAGGGTCATGAGAGAGAGCTGCACAAAGCCGTGCCAGCGGAACTGTCGAGCGTAGCCGCGCCGCACACGACGCTCGTTACCTTGGCCCAGCAGCGTCTCGAAGGCGGCAAAGTCCTTCACTGGTACCTCCGTCATGTGCGAAAGATACAGGCGGCCAAAGCCATCGCGATAAACAGCGTGGTTGCGCGCAGTGCTGCTCGCTGCAGCACTAACGTCAGAAAACGCTGCTTCGTCCTCTGCGAGATTGTCAAGGACACTGTTGCAGTTCATCTCCCAGTACGAGAAGCCGACACTGTACTCGTGCGTGTGCCTCTGCGCCTCCAGTCGCCGGAAGAGTTCTCGCACGGTGTCTTGGATGAGCCCAGACTCATTCGGGCTGCCAAAGAGTGTGTGTGTCTTACCTGTCTCCGCGTAGCCTATGGCAATGCAGTTGGCACTGAGCCCGCCCATCACCAAGTCGACCATCTCGAGCCCGATCGTGCAAAAAACGTCAGCCTGGCGCGCATTTTGCGGGTAGAAGTAGTCAAAGTCGTACATAAGCCCATCCGCGGCCTTTGGGGCGAAGGCAATGAGTTTGTCTTGATCGGCACGGATTAGCACCTGTGTCAAGGGAACCTCCTCATCAGATGCCGGTCGCTCACGGACAGCGATGCGCAAGCGTTCGACCACCGGCGGATGAACCGTTGGCGGTGAATCGGTAGAGCTCATGGTTGGTGTTCCGCAGCAGCCCAATAGACTACGAATAAAGACGGTGGCCCGGGAACAGAGATGAACTCGGCAAGTAAGGTGTGCCCACGCATAGCACACCGCCCAAAGTGGGGAACGCAGGGGCGCAGAAGCGCACGTACACAAACGAGCTCCAAGCAGGCGTTTTGCTGCGGGTGGGGGCAGGGGTGGTCTACGGGACGCAGCGTGGGAAGCTGTCGAGTTTGGATTTAGGGCGAGGCGCAACAGTGCCAAACAACACAAAGGGTGGAAGCCGCTGCAATCTGAAGAGATTGGGAAGATGGGATGGAGATGCAAGGAAAGGTGGGAAGAGGTAGCACAACGCGACACACGGCAAGAGAATCAGCCTGTTGCGCCAAGGGAGCTCCTCCCTCCTCCTCGCTCTGGTCGCCGCATTCCTCACACTCCTGCGTTCGTGTCGTTCACCTTGCCCTTTCAGAGCGGATGGAGTGGCGACCCAGGCAGGAAGGCGGATCGACACGACGACGGGCAGCCAAAGCGCGGTGTAGGAGGGAAGCGGCGGGGCTCTGGCTCCCATGGGTGGCAGAGACCTCACTCTGAAGTGCAGTGGCCCGGACGGCGCCAGCACGTAAATGAGCACAGGGCGCGATCAACAAAGACAAGTGGGGAAGACAGGCGGGAAGCCTAGCCGCTGCGCCATGCAGTTGTCCTAGTGTTCTCTTGCCCGTGTCTTCCCTGTTTTCACGTTTGTTTCGCTTTTCCATTTCTAGCTCGTGAAAGTACGCCGAAAGAAGAAAATAAAGGAAAAGCAAAGAAACCTCTTCGCGGTTGAGCTCGGTGCACGTGTGGTGGGAGGTGGAGGGGGGAAGGGGCGGAAGAACTGAACACGGGAAGTAGCCACCGGGACGGCGGAGGTGATGCGACATCCAGCTCAGCGGTGATGGCGGTCCAGGGAGGCCAAAAATGCAGACACAACTCAGGAAGAAGCGAACCGAAGAGAGAGATGAGAAGGAAGAAAGGACGAGAGAATGTTTACCGATGCTGCTCACGGACGCGAGTTGCTGGCTCGCTCACATATCTCTCGGTCGCATCAAGCTGCCCTCGCGAACGTGTGTGCCTCGCTCCTCCATCCGCTCATCTCTGCATAGCAGCATCGTCACCCCTGAAGGCTCTACCCGAGTCGCTTTCCGTACGTCACCGTGCGCTTACTTCTTGGGGGCGCTCTTCGGGGCCGGGACGCGCTCCTTCTTCTCCGACATGAACAGCTGCACGTGGCAGGGGCTGCACATGTACGGCGTGATGCGACCGTGGGCACGGTACGTGCGGCGGCGCATGCGGGCAGCCTGGTCCACCTGGACGTGCTTGATGACCATCTGGTTGGGGTCAAGACCCTTCTCGATGGCGTTGGCCTCGGCGTTCTTGAGCAGCGACATCATCGCCACGACGGACTTGCGCGGCCAGCGGCCCTTGGTCTGGCCCCACTCCTTCGCCTGAGCGGTGCGGCCGATCTTGCCGTTGTAGCGCTTGAACGGGATGCAGCGGGTCTTGGCGAGCACCTGACGGTACAGCTGCTGAGCCTTGCGAAGCGGCATGCCGTTGATTACATTTGCGGTCTCGAAGGTGTTCTTGTAGTGGCAGCGGAGGTCGCTAACCTTCGCCTTGGCGCTCTTCGACGACACCTGCGGCTTTCGGGAGTAGTGCGTCATGGCTAACAGAGAAGTAGGCTTCTACGAAGTACAGGATGCGTGCAGGGAGAGAGGCGCAGAAGAGTTATGTGGGAAACGGGGTGAGGGGAATCGTCCACAGGCACGCGCAAAGCAAAGACGTGCACGGGAGAATCGGGCAATGTGAATGCACCGCAGGGAGAGGTAAATTGGCAAAGAGGTGTGCAAGAGAGCGGTAAGAGAAAGACAGGGTGAGAAGCAAAACAGATGACTCGGTTGGCGAATCTATATCAGGTACTGGAGCCGAAGCCCCGTACTCAGCGGCTACGCAAGGGGACACAGCAGAAGGGAGCCGAGCCGGCAAGCGCGCCGCTGCGTATTCGCAAATCGAGACAGCCCTCACGCACACGCAAGAGACCTCTTTTTTCTTCGATTTCCGGTGATCATTCTGTCATCGGGCATGAGCTCAACGCCACTCCACCCGGCCTGTCACAGGCCCATCGCGTGGCACGATGCAGTAGACACGCGTTACGGCAATGCGCCGACTCAGCCATCACAGCACGCATTCTGCCTCGAGCTCCACCCATCCACCGCTCCGAAGGTCGCCTCACAGCCACTCCAATCATGCTGGTGGCCACCTGGTGCATCCCGCCGTGGGGTGGCCCGAGCCCCCACCCCACCAGCAGGCAGCCAGGTGCGCGTGAGGTGCGTTCCAGCCACGCTGGCACTTTGCGCATTATATGGATGGCGCAGATATGCTCGGTGTCACCGGTCACCCTAAAGCAACGCCATCCAGGGCCCGGCCGCCGACATCAGCAGCGATTAATCGCACTGGCGCCCTCCCCATGTCGTAGGTGCTTGACCCTGCCACCACCAGAGGTAGTGGTGCGCTGGCAGCGGACAAGGGGGGAGGGAGGGGGGCTGCCTGGCTTCACCAGAGAGAGTGGAGCACTGGAATCTGTGATACCACGCATCGAGATCTCCCCTCGTCATCGGGGCGTGCAAGAGATCGCAAGATAAGAAAGATGGCTACTCCCTCACTTGAATGCGACAGGAAGTGCTCGGAATACGAGGGGCCGAGGAGATATCTGCAAAGCCGTCCTGGACGGCCTCACTCTCTCGAGTGTTGCGCCACTTTCCGCTGACTTGTGTGTTTGTTATTGTTTTTTTCGCCAGTTGGCTACGCCTGCTCTCCTCGCCTGTGACGTGATCATTGGAAAAGAGCACTCGATACTGTCACGCGGCAAGAGAGGGTAACGTGTGTGCATCTGTGTCGACAAAGAGGGGAGAGGGTCCTGCGCGTCCTCTGGAATTCAGATCAGTGAGTGAAGCGAACCACTGAAAGACAGCTTCTCGCGCCAAACGGTGCTCTCCCTCGCCCCCCTCGTCTGCATCTTTTTGATCTCCGCTGTACAGACACCGCCTGCGCCCACGCAGCACACGCACCGCACCCAAGACTCGCCATAGAACGCGCCCCGCAACCCTACTGAGAAAAAGAGTACAGCCACAAATTAAGATACCGCCACGTGTGCTTGCCTCTTACACGGCCCACACTGCAGCGTGCAACCAGTACAACAATAGTTGACAAAGGAAAAAGAAGCAGTGCACATACTGGTACACACGATGATGCCGCGGTGTGTGAAGTAGAGACGCAACACAGCTGCGCAAGACAGCTACCTCGTCGGCTAAACCTTGGCGGTCGTCCCTGCTGCGGCACCTCTGCCGACGAAGCTCCTGGCAAAGGCCTTTATTTTGGGAAATAATGATGTCGCGATGGGCTCGAGACGGTGAACTAGAAGGGGGGCCGAGGTGACTGTGAGGAGGAGGTGCAGCGGCACTAATATCTTGTTAAGGACAATGGAGAGAACAAACGTCTTCCAGAACGGCGGCCGCTTGCTCTCGCTCACCGCGACCTCGTCTGAGCACTTCACATCGAAGCCATAGGAGCGTGCAAGGCGGATCAGATCAATGCGAAAGACGTAGAGGCAGGTGAAGACGCACGCCAGGGATATGTTGTGCACGATGAGGTACCACAAGAGCCCGCCTGCACCGTAGGCTGCCAGTCGCTGCTTAAGTGGCACCGCCTTCACACCTGCCTCCTTTGCAACTGTAGTGCCAACGGTTCCGTTCGCGGGGGGTTCGGAAGCCGTGGACGACCGGAAAACCGCGCCAGTTGCATCCACGTGGTAGCCGTTAGATGCGTAGAGGCGAGGAAAGCGCGTCACAAAGCCCTCTGGTATGTCCCATGTCACCTCCATTGTTTTGATGTTTTGGTAGTAGGGCTTCTGAGCGTCTAGTGAGTAGTGCTCTCGCCAGCACACACGCGGGTTGGAGGGGGAGAGCGGTTCGTCCTCGCTCCACGTGGCCGGGAACTCCTGGTTTGGGCTGACGGCGCGACGGGCAAGATCGACACCGGGCAACACCGTCGCACCAGACGCTGCTGCCGACTCTCCGTACTTCTCCGGAGTAGAATTCCATGTGGAGCTCCAGCGCTGTCCCCATAGCAAGGACGACAAGACCACCGCACTCCGCACGCACCGTAAACGCATTACGCATCGCATTTTCGTTTGCTTTGGCGCCTCTCCCTCTTTCCTACGGACGAAGGGACAGAGAATGTCTGTGGCCTCAAGGAGTGGTGGTGTATGGTTGCGTGAGAGTGAGGGGAAAACGTACTATTCTTTGCCCTCAATCAGGCTCTCCGTCGTTCTCCCTGTTTGCCTGTGGTGCTGTTGCTTGCGGATAGCACGCTAAGCTTACGTTTTGTTTTCCCCCTTCTTTTCCTCTGCGTTGGTGGTGCTGGCGTGGTCGTGGGTGTTGGTATTGAGGTTTGGAGAGTCGGTGTTGACGTGTTGAGGAGGAGGGGTGGACGTTTGTGCACAAGAGCTATGCAAAAAGAGAGGGCGTTGTCACGGAATATTATGCGGTGTGTGAGTGCCTTCAGGGGAAGTCTCTCAGGCCTTTCTAGCGCGGGAACTCCTTCTTGTGGTGGCAGTGCGTCGGTGCAAAAGGTGCCGTGTCATGAAGGTACCTGGGGATGTGCGTTTGCGAAGCAGACACGAAAAACAAGGCATTGGCTCCGGCGGAGAGCACGTCGTCCGCCCATGGTTGTAGCGGGACAAGTGCGATAGGCAGAAAGGATCGTGAAAGGAAGGGGGAGTGAAAAAGGAGAAGTTGACATGATGCAGGGGGGTGCCATCACATGCCCAGAGAATACCTTTTTTTTTCCTTTTTCATGCGATGGTGGTGAGGCCAGCTGTAGCCTAGCCGATGCGCTCGAAGGCAGGGAAAGAAGGGGATGTAGTGCGAACATAAACGCGCATGTCCGCTTCGTGCACAAGATGCACAAAAGGGCCTCACGTGTCACGGCAGCGCACACCTCTCCCAAAGAGAGGAAGGAGACAACGGCCTCCCTCACTCCTGAGCCCCTCGCCTTCAGTGGCAGTGCGTACCGTATGAAGTGAACCACAGCGCGCGCGCACCCCGCATCCCTGCCAGCCGCATCGGCGCCGCTCGTCGCATAGTTGCTCCCGTTGTGTCTTCAAAAGAAATGATAACGGAACGAAAAGCAAAGGCCTCTCTCTTTCTCCAGGAGGAAGCGAAAGGCGAGGCCAACGCTGCAAAGCAAAAGGGACAGAAACAAAACAGAAAAGCCTGTGGCGTAGTCCATCTGGCATCAGAGACACGGTCCCTGTGCGGCTTACGCGGTGGTCATCTCGGCAAGCAGCTCAGCATGCTCATCCGTCGGATCGCGGCTGGGCTCCGTTTCCGCCCAGAGGTCGGGCGTGAGGAAGCCGTAGGTCTTGCGCAGGGCGTAGAAAGTGGCCATGATCAGGTTGCCGTGCGTGCGGGTCTTGCCACGGGAGCTCGTGTACACGTCCTCGACACCGGCAAACTCGAGGATCTTCTTGGGCACGGGGGCGGCGACGATGCCGGTACCGCGGGGCGCGGGCACGAGACGGACGGCGACGGAACCACACTTTCCGGTCACCTTCATCGGGATCGTATGTGGCTCACCGATCTTGTTGCCCCAGTAGCCGCGGCGCACCGGCACGATGTTGAGCTTGGCCGCAATCATCGAGGCGCGAATCGCCAGCGACACCTCCTTGCCGACGCGGGCACCGATGCCGATGTGGCCGTCACAGTCGCCGACGACGTTGAAGGCCTTGAAGCGGGTGCGCTGGCCGGCCGATGTGGCTTTCTGCACGGGGTAGATCTTCATCATCTCGTCGTGCAGCTGGCCCTCAGCGATGAGAGTGTCCACGATCTGGTGCTCCTTGATGGGCATCGAGAAGAGGAAGATCTCTTCCAGAGAGGTGACCTTCTGCGCCTTCACGAGGCGACCCAGCTTGGTGCACGGGACCCACTCTTTCTCCTCCCCCGGACCACCGCGGCCACGGCCACGGCCACCGCGTCCGCCACGGCCTCGGCCGAAGTTGCGTTCGGCGCGGGGCGCCTCCACACCGGGATTCTCAGCAGGTTGAGCGTCAGCCATTTGGAACTAGCTGTGGTGGTGGCGGTGGTGCGTGTGTGTGCATGAGCCGATTTGCGCGCCAGACATAAAAGCAAACACGTTCGGGACGCACAAGATAGAGACGCAAAGAAGGGGTAAGTAGCGGGGAGGGAAGTGCAACGAGAGTCGAGAAGGCAATAGCTGCAAGCTGATTAGAACACGTGCGCCGCACAAGCGCGCGCACTCCAGAGGATGCACAGGGAAGGGGAAGAGACGCGAGAGTAACGAAGAAAAAAAGCAACTCCCCACGTCCCCCGCGCGGTCCTTTATGATAAGCTCCGCTGAGTCCATCATCCCGTATCCTTCCTCTCCACTACGTGAAGGGAAGACAAGATAAGATGCACGGTAAGGGATCGCCCTATCACCGTGAAATCCGTACACCTTACCTCTTCACTGGAAAAATCCATCGATAAGACGGTCAATAGAACATAGGGCGAACCAGGAGCAGCTTCAACTCCACTTCATGTGAGCCCTTTTCAGATTTTACTTACCTCGGAGACCCCGCACACTCTGCCTGTGTGCCATGCCTCTCCCTCCGTCCCCTCAGGCCGCGGCATTCCTCAATGTGGTGCGGCGACTCTCCACATCGGAGTCTGCGGGGGCTCGACGGTGCAGCCCGGGGTGGCCCCCTCATGCTTCCGGCATCTGCGCCACATCAGCCCACCAGGTCCGATGCAGGAGATGCCGCACGTTCCCCACACATGCACTTTGGGGCTCATCACTGTGCATCTCTGCGCGCCCCTCTCCACCGTCGCCCGCGCCCTGCTCACCGCTCCATGCCTTGCTTGGGCGGGATACACCGTGCCAGCGGCCATTCGCAGCGCGTGCGCGCGGGGCGCGCGTTTTCGGGGCCGGGGCCTGCCTCAGGGCAACGCTGCTGCCCGGGTGGCTCGCTGTCTCCATCTGGCAGTTCCGTTCATGTCACCAGGAGGCGCAGGGGTACCCCCACGGTGCCAGCGGTGTAGTAGGCGGCACACCATCGGCACCTCATGCGGTCACCTCCAGTCACCCGCCGCTGCAGGAACCAACCGTACAGACACCTGCACGCGCGCAGCTGGGCAAGCATCGTCGGCTGCCGTCTCGCGAGCTCAATATCCTTGTACGCTGGTGTCGCACGGTGGCTGCCAAGTAACTTTTAGCGTCGCGTGCCGCATCGTGCAGCGCGGTTCTGGGGAATGTCGGCCTAGCGTCAAACGGAGGGGGAGGGTCAAAAAGAAACAAAATGATAATGCCGAAGCGAGAGTTGCTGCTCTCCCGGATCAAGCGCCCCCTGCCCGGGTATTAGCGTGGCAGGAGGGGAGAAGAAAAAGGCGACAGTACAATAGCGGAATGCCTCCACGGGAAAGACGTTCTCACTCCGTGTGTGTGTGCGTGCCTTTTTGATATACGCCCACGACGAGGAAAACACCAACCGGCAAGTGGAAGACTCTGGCCGCCGATGGGGACCATGCAGCACCCCTCTTTTCTTTTGTCTCACGTTTCGTTGCCGCTGCCGCCAAAGCAGTTCATCTCCAGAGCCCACTGTGTGTGCGTACACTTGAAGACAAAAAGGCGCAGAGGCGTGTCTTCTACGCCTTCTGTATTTCAAAAGAGCGCGGAGCAGGGCAAGACAAAAGACGAGCGTTCCGACGCCGACACTGGCGCCGGTCTCCCGAGCTTTTCTGCTTGCTCGCTCCCCACCCACCCACCCGCTCATCGCCATTTCAGATCAGTAGGCGCTGCGGGTTGGCAAAGTAGGGGCAGCACAGAGGGAACTTCGAAAGCGGACAGCAGAAAGAAAAAAAGGAGAGGGAACGAAGAAAACGACTTCTCGATTTGCGTGCGATGAAGGCGCGTAGTCCACCTCAAACAAACACACACGCACAGCTTCACCTGCACACTCATCTAAGCCGGCCACGCCAACAGCGAGGACGCGAGCCAGGGGAAAGAGTATCGACGGCCCCTCCCCTTTACTTGCACTCGGTTGGGAAGAAGGTCTCGGGGCTAGGCCCGATACGCGAATTCTTGTCCATAGACTCGAGTCTCCGCATGTCCTCCGGTGAAAGCTCAAAATCAAAAACGTCGAAGTTCTGTTTGATGCGCTCCTCGTGGCTGGACTTGGGGATGGCAATGACGCCGAGTTGGATGAGCCAGCGAATGATGACCTGAGCTGCAGACCTCTTGTGCTTTTCCGCCAGCTCCACGAGCTGAGGCTCTGTCAGCAGGGCACCCTTGCCAAGAGGGCGCCATGCCGTCACGGCAATGTTCTTTTCAGCGCAGTACGCGCGGAGCGCCTTCTGCTGGAAGTGAGGGTGCATCTCTACCTGGTTCACCATCGGTGGCACCGTGCAGTTCGCCAGCAGGTCATCAAGGTGGTGCGGCTCAAAGTTGGACACGCCAATCGCGCGCACCTTCTTCATCTCATACAGCTTCTCGAAGGCACGCCACGTCTCGATATACGAGCGATTTGGGCCCGGCCAGTGGATTAGGTACAGATCCACGTACTCCACCCCAAGCGCCTGGCGACTCTGCTCGAAGGCGGCGAGGGCACTTTCGTAGCCGTGGTCGTAGTTCCATAGCTTCGTCGTGACGAAGATATCCGAGCGCGGCACGCCACATTCGCTAATGCCCTGGCCAACGCCTTTCTCGTTCTTGTAGTAGTGCGCAGTGTCAATATGACGGTAGCCAGCGTTGATAGCCCACTTGATGTTCTGCACGACTTCGTTGCCATTCTTCGCCTCCCACGTGCCGATGCCGAGCTGTGGCACCTGCACCCCATTGCCCAGGGTCACGTGAGTGCACTTACCAGTCATGATGACTCGTTTGGGAAGCCAATGCGGGGCTAACTTGAAAAGCTAGCTCTGCTCTGCACAGAGTCAAAAGGCTGCACTTGAAAAGATAAAGAATGAGTAAGGCGGCTCCTGAGTGTCCGATCTCTGATATGAGGTCCTTCTTTAGCGGTCCTTGTTGAACACAATTGTTGGGTTGTGTTGGTTTTTCGGTTGCTCTTTCTCGTCGCGTTTGCAGTGGTCTGCGCCGCTGCGAGTGCCGCTCGTGAAAGCCCCAGAAACAAAGGGAGACGAGAGCGGGGCTGAGAAAGAGAGGGAGAGAGTGGGGTATTTCAGGGAACGGGAGTAGCAGCAGGAAAAAAAAAACAGTGGGTTCCCGCAACGGAAGCAAAGTCAATGTGGAAACATGAGTAGCAGAAAATCGCTCCACTGTCAAGGCCTCACACAAATCAGAAGTTGTGACGATCCTTGTGCCGCTCTTTGCTTGCCCGCTTGTGTGCCAGCTGAGGGGTATATACCCTAAAACGGCGCGCAGAGAGCTGGTGGGCACAATCGCCTCAAACGAGGCTCCATGTGAAAGATGTGGCGCACGCGCACATGTCTGCGTGTTTACCGTGAAGCGCGTGTCAGTCCGGCAACCCTTTGCTTTTCTTTTGCAGTTGATCTTGCTGCGGCTTCAAAGGGGAAGAAGGGGACGAAATATATATATACATACGAAGCAAAGCAAACGCACGTGGATGTGCGTGTGTGGCTGTGCGTGCGTGTGCGTGTATCGGCGTGCGCACATATGCCGCTGTTTCTCTTCTTTGTCCAGCCAAGTATTCCAGACAGAAAAAGTCCTTCATCAAGCCAATGAAAGGGAAAGAAAAGACTGAGAATTACTGTACATAATTCTGGTAACGCGCGCTCCAGCATGTCACGGTCATGAACGCAGCGTCACTGTGGTAGCCACCGCTAAACCTTGCTCTGCTCCGCGGCACATCGCATGCGCCGGGGGAAAAGAAGCCGCTCCATCTGTTCGAAGCAGTTGCTGGCGAAAGTGGAAGCGTGAAACTCCGGCTGAAAGCCGCTGTCCACGTGCAGCAGTGACGGGCACGTCTGTGCCAACTCGAGTTGGAGTGGCATAACGTCGGCCTCCTTGCCTGCCATTCCACGGGCCCACAGAGAGAGAAACTGCAGCTGATGTGGTGCAGCCCTTTTCACAAAATCCACCCACTCACCAAGCGCCGTCACCGTCGGTGCCTCAACGTCACCGAGCAGCAAACACGTGAGCTGCTCCACCACCGCGACCGGTAACACTGGGTTCTGCGCGGCGCCAACGCGGGGGGTGGTCAAGCCCGTCGCGGTGCAGTTGAGCCGCCGCATTGTGGCTGGCAGGTATTCCAGCGCAGCAGCCACCCCACTCGACCCGAGCAGGGGATGCTCCTCCACTGACAGCTCCTCGAGTGCCGTGAAGTGTCGCAAGAGCAATCCCAGCGCCGCACCATCCGCCTCGGTGGCGAGCTCGTTGCGAGCCAAGTGCAGGACCCGCACGGCCGGGCTGTAAGACGGATCTTCTGGAGGCAGTGCCTCAGACCAGGCCTCGAGGTGGCGAAGTCGTAAGCCTACATGAGAGAGCGAGAGTGAGGTAAGCTGGCCACATACAGCGGCCAGCGCCGCCACCTCCTCCTGCCACAGACAGGTGGCGATGTGGTTGTGGTCCATATTGAGGTTGCGCAGCGCACTGCCCGGCCGCGCAGCAGTCATCCACAGCTCGTAAATGTACGAGTGCGCGTGCGTCTGCTGCTGATACCCCTCGTCGACGCCGAGCTGGTTCCCCTCCAGACTCAGGGTAACCATGGACGTGTTGTTGCGCAGTGCCCCGGCTACCGCTCGCACATCATCGGGAGAGAGGTGGCAATAACCCATGTCCAGGTGACAAAGAGCGCCGTTCACGGACAGCATTTCGGCAAACTCAGCGAATTCCGGAAAGATCGTCAGGCCGTCCTCCGGCTGCGCATGCTTCTTCGCCGGTGCGCTAGAGCCGATCGGGTTGTGGCGCAAGCACAGCGTCTCTAGGACCTTGTTCGTTTTGAGAACCTCAGCCAGCGTCTTCACTCCTTTTCGGCTGATGCCACAGCTGCCTAAATCGATGACACGAATTGTGTTCATGCCTTTCTTCGTGAGAGCGACGGGCATGTGCGGCAGCGCTTGCGCGACCCACTCCTGCCATTCCCTTTGCTCCTCAGGGTTGAAGCCACTAGAAGCTTCGGTGTCACCGTCGCCGTCAGACGCTGGGCTCTCATCGACACTGCTGCTGCTAGGTGACCGCTCCACATTCGTGAGCAACACCGGAGGCGCCTCCTTGGCATACTCATCCTCCTCGTCCAGGTCCGATAACGCAGCGGAAATGCTCGTGCGGCGATCGATGGCGAAATCCGGTGATTCTTTTTGTGCCTTCCGCAGCAGCTCCCGCCACGCCCTCTTCTCCCTTCTCTCGACAGCACGGCGGGCGGCGCCCAGCCTCTCCCCGAAGCTGCCCCGTATGGCATCGATCGCTTCCTGGCGCTGCACCACCTCCTCCTCTGACAGCGGAACTTCGTCTCGCAGCAGAGAAGCAAGCTTCTTGCACCCACGGTCGCCGACCTGGTTGCCACGCAGTACCAGCGTCTCCAGTCGTGACCAGCCACTACGGCGGCTGCAGTACGCCTCCTTTTTCTGCTGCCTCTCAGTGGCTCGAAGATTGGCGATTGGGGCCTTGTTGATGGCAACGACGTCTTGCAGCCCTTGATAGTATTCGTGAGCGAGATCGCTACGCTCCCGCACCTCACTCTGAAGAAGCGCCTTCAGCTCCTGCCGAATGCGCTCCTGCCGGGCCTGCCACTCCTCTTTTTCCTGCCGCTCACGTAGTCTCCGAGCCTTGGCCTCGTGGGCGGCCTCTTCCTCCTCTTCCTCCTCTTCCTCTTCCTCAGATCCTTCCTCGTCTTCGGTGTCGCCATCTGCCTCCTCGTCGCCACTATCCTTGTCGCCCGCGTCGTCCTCGCCTGCGTCGCTCTCGCTAGCATCCGGTGATGGAGTAGCATCATCATCGTCGCCGACAGTCTCGTCATCAGTGAGAGAAGCGTTGCTATCATCTCGACCGCCACCACTAACGAACGCGGCTTTATCGAGCCGCCCCTCAAGGGACCACCCTGTGACCTCCTCGGCGTCCTCGCCCAAGTCTTCAGGCAACAGCTTTGTGTCAGACTCCAGGAGGGCGTCAATGAGGGCAACAACAAACGTTGTGTCCAAGTTTGTGTTAGAGAGGTTTAGCGACGTCAGAAACTTGTTCACCTTCAAAGCCTCGCAGAAAGAGGTGGTGAGGCCCTCACAGTCCGAATCTGCAGAGCCGATCCCGAGGTCGCTCCGCTCGAGACCTAAGCGTTTCATCTCCATATTCTTCACAGCCTCCATCAACGCGGTGACAGTATTTTCAAGCGTGCAGTTGACTAAGCACAACTCCTCCAGCTTTGTCGCAGAGGTGAGAAATTCAGCGAGGACATCATCCGCCGTCGCGGCCGACGCTCCGCACGCAACCAGCCCGCTCAGCCGCTCCATCACTGGCTTGCTGCTCACGAGAGATCCGATAATCTCACTCAGCGATGCAACAGTGTCAGCGGACGGCAAGGCGACCAGCTTCGTTACTGAATCAGATGCGAAACGTCCATTACTTTCAGCAGAGCGGCGCGCCATGAGGGACAAAAAAGCGTCGATGCCGTCGGATGGTATCGCAAGCTCCGCTGCATTTATCGGTGTTTGCCCCATCGCTGTTATATCGAGACAGACAGCCACACGCCCCGTCAGCACAGAATCCTCGTCGCACGGCGTAACAGCACCAAAGTGCGGAGGCCACAAGGAGCGGTTCGCCTTAGAGCAAACAATAGCTGCGTCGAATCGATGAAATCGGCGCTGGAAAGAAGCAGTCAGCTCCCCGGCCACCTGAGTTGCTGAGACACTGTTGTTTGCGGCGACAGACGCACCCCTTTGAGTTGAAAAAACGTCGCCGGCGGCTTGCTCGCTGTGCGCTCCAAAAACTGCATTTTTAGAGAGTGGCCAGACTGAGACACTCGGCTCTGCGTGAAGGGATGGACACCACGATCTCTCGGCCATTTTCGCTAGTTTTCTCAATCGAACAAGAGCATACGAGAGGAAAGAAAAGGAACAGGGCTGTTGTTGAGGTGCACGATCTTTTCTGAATGCGTTTAAGTCCCTGTCACTCTCAAAAGCACACAGCTACGAAAACATATCAGTGGCTCATGTGAACCTCGTCAGTCATCAACAACAAACAGATGGATAGATAAGAGACCACAGTGACGTGCATAAAAGCATCTTCACGAACCGGCACGTAACTGCAAAGAGATGAGCTCCAAACGAGCACTCCATCCCCTCTGCATAACCACAGTCACAGCACCACTGCTGCTCCAAATAACACTTTTCTTTTATGCACGTGGCCATTCTGCCACGAGCAAGTCAACAACTATGCGCACACACGCAATCGCAGTTCTCCTACCTCTGCTGCGCCATGGCTCAGCCCTGCTCGTCTGGGACGAGCCGTCCTGCCGCTGCATTGGGCCATGCTTCTAGCGTGCACCTCTCGTCCTTCCTCGGATACGTGCTGCGCGATCGGCGCCAGGCGGACCCGGCTGGACTGCATGCCTTGATCCAAGCAGGCCACCTCCGGGGTCCTGCTCGAGGGGCGGAACACCCTGGCGTCTGGCGCGCGGGTAATTAGGGGCGGGCCTAGGCGCGTGCCGGATGAGCTCAGGGAGGCAGTTGCCCAGCTGCAGGCGAGGGCCCTCGGAGGCCCCGCACACTCTGCCTGTGTGCCATGCCTCTCCCTCCGTCCCCTCAGGCCGCGGCATTCCTCAATGTGGTGCGGCGACTCTCCACATCGGAGTCTGCGGGGGCTCGACGGTGCAGCCCGGGGTGGCCCCCTCATGCTTCCGGCATCTGCGCCACATCAGCCCACCAGGTCCGATGCAGGAGATGCCGCACGTTCCCCACACATGCACTTTGGGGCTCATCACTGTGCATCTCTGCGCGCCCCTCTCCACCGTCGCCCGCGCCCTGCTCACCGCTCCATGCCTTGCTTGGGCGGGATACACCGTGCCAGCGGCCATTCGCAGCGCGTGCGCGCGGGGCGCGCGTTTTCGGGGCCGGGGCCTGCCTCAGGGCAACGCTGCTGCCCGGGTGGCTCGCTGTCTCCATCTGGCAGTTCCGTTCATGTCACCAGGAGGCGCAGGGGTACCCCCACGGTGCCAGCGGTGTAGTAGGCGGCACACCATCGGCACCTCATGCGGTCACCTCCAGTCACCCGCCGCTGCAGGAACCAACCGTACAGACACCTGCACGCGCGCAGCTGGGCAAGCATCGTCGGCTGCCGTCTCGCGAGCTCAATATCCTTGTACGCTGGTGTCGCACGGTGGCTGCCAAGTAACTTTTAGCGTCGCGTGCCGCATCGTGCAGCGCGGTTCTGGGGAATGTCGGCCTGGTGTTGGAGGTCGGTAGTCAGGTCCATGATCGATTCAGTTGGCGGCGGCTCCCCCGGAATGGCCTATTTCGCAAGTTTGCCGGCATTGCCCATGGATTCACAGTGACAGAAGACAAGCTAAAATCAGAGGTACACGCGATAGGCTAAAAGAGCCGGGATTTATTCCTCAGGACGTGGAGTGCACGCATTATGGGCAGAAAGATGTACACAAATGTGTCCCCGTATAGCATCAGTGCAACACAGCGCAGCGCACACCGCAGCGTTGTTTGCTGTTGTTGACGCTAGTGTTGGTGTATTCGTGAGTTCAACCTGAGCGCACCTCAAAAGCATGGTCATGCGAAATGCGCGATTCGTCGCACATACTGTATCACGCCTTTCGCCGTCACCACTTAATCCGCATCATCATCCCGAACGCGCTTTCGGAACCTCTTGATGTAATGTCGCAAAAACATCTGTTGATTCTCCGCGTCTTCTGCATCTTCGCAAATGAGGCGAACGTAAAACGATTCAAGGCCGCAAAAAGGGCACTCAACGTCGATCTGTGACTTTAGATCGTTTGATTTGTTCAGTGTTGAAGCAGACACAACATGCCCGCATCCCCAGAAACCGACAAAGGAGTGCACGCCTGAGACTGTGGAATAATCTGTAATAGGACAACAGACGCTTCCATCGCTGCCTACCTCATTCGCAATCTCTTTCACATCTGCGAGCTTTTTTATGCAAAATTTGTCTTCCTTGTCTCCTACCGCGCCGTAACTACGCTCCTTACGATCGAACAGATAGTTAATGACGCTCTGCTTCGAGAAGATATCACCAGCCCCATCAAACACTACTGGTGCCTCTAGCGGTTGTAGAGAGAGCGCGCAGTGACTCCATCGCTCCACTGTTCGTGACTTTTGCGATGTTTTCTCCTTTGCCTGCCCTGATTCTAAGTCGATAGCAGTGACATAAACTCTTGACTTCTGAAGCAGCGAACGCTTGTTCGCGAGGGCCTGTCCATCGCCTCCCATACACTAGAGGCGGTAATATCACCGCAACTTCGTGGTTTTATCGGTCTACCGTCAGGCTTGCACGCTGGACGCCAATGTGCAACTACAGTGCAGCTGATTTGACATCTCTTTTTTGCAGGACCAAGCAAATACGAGGGTAAAGAGAGACAGGTGGAGTCATGCTAAGGGTCATAACAAAGAGAGAAAAAGCAGAGTAATTTTGGCAAGTTGCAAGGCTAAACAGCGGTTACCATTTCTGCACATCCAGCGATAAAGGCGGGAGGCACTAATGGACAAAATATCGTTTCCACAAAGGCCCTGTGGATTGAGAGCGCCAGCCTTTTTCTTTCGAGCCCTCGTCTTAGTTTACCTTACGAGAAGGGTCATGTACGCTAAGCAAGGGAAAGGCAATAACTACATGCACCACGAGAGACAAGTTGCACAGGGAGCAACGCATCCCCATCGATCAGTAGATATCGACAAATAGTAAGATGAGTGGAAAAAATACAATTCACAGAGGCCAGTGCTAATTTACATTGAGAATGGTGCAATTGCTTTCTCGAGGGCTGAAATCGTAGTAAATGCAGTGGTACGCGGAAGACTCACTGCCTTGCTCCTCGCCGCCGAAAATGTTGGACAGCGGTTGCAGATGATCACGCAGAATCATTGTCGGTTCCACTTTCGACTTCCATAATTGGATCCGTGAAACGGTTGACCCATGGCGCCTTTTTATTTGATCGACAACAGCGTACAATTGATCATTTGTGTCGTACTCGGCCGTGCTATCAAACACCGGAAAGCCTACCATTTTTGTCGTGATTGTAATCTTCATCGTTGTGTGCAAAAATCGAACCAAAAAAGTGAAGACATTATGCAAAAGTCTCCTTCTTGAAGTATCAGCGCTTTGAAACTCTAGAACGTATGAATATTGGCCAAGGAAGATAATGATGCATAGGATGAAGTAATATGATTAGCGGCTTCAGAAACCGAGTCGGAGCGCACCGTGTTTTTTTTTGGTACGATGAGCACCTTGCAAAACTCAGGGAAGAGCTACTTGCGGCCCTACAACAACCCCCAGTCAAGCAGATGAGATGAAGAAAAATCTCACACCTGAGAAACAAAGAGAAGTGCATGACATTTAGAGTATGTTTTTTTTTTTCCGGCTCCATGACGAGCACAAGGCAAGGAGAGAGATGAACAACAAAGGTGAATAAGAATTATCGTTGAGTCTCTCTACACAGAAAGAAAAAACGGAGATAACAGCAGCTGAGCAGTAGATCACCACTTTCACATACTTTCTAGGCGAGACATTCGTCTTTCCAGACCTTCGAGGCGCTCTATAATACGTGATTCTAACTCCTCAAGAAGTTTTGTAAATTGAACAAGGGCAGGAGTCACGGAATGCTGCTGTGGTTGCGGCGGCTGAATCGGCTGTCGACTGCCGCTGCCCCCGGAATCGGCCGAGCTCATACTAGAAAGCCGCGTGGGAAACCCGTCCAAAGAGGAGTGCACTTCGCGCTCTGACAAATTTGATCGGTTCAAGGGCAGGGGTTCGGGTATAACCACCGGGTCCCACACCGTGCGCAGAAGAATCAAGTAATTCAGTTCGCCGCGGTAGACGGAGAGCCTCCATCGTTCATGATTGCCCGTCTTCTGACACTCCTCAGTACAGTAAAGTGTCGTGCGGTGAAACTTTTTGCCCTCGTGAACGAGGACTTTACCGCTGCCAAGCGTTCCGACCCAAGTATGTCCGAGAAACTTCGTATTAGCGGGAGCGATACCCTCCGCTCGTGTAATGTATGCCATTCCGTTCCAGCAGTCCGTCGGATGCTCCGCAAAAACACCCATGTAGCACCTCTGCAGCTCAACGTTCGGGGTCTCCAAATTCTGCAAAAGGCCAAGCAAATCACGGTCACCTATCAGCGAGGAAGCTCCTGCCCAGTACGGTGTTTCACAGTCGGTGTTTCCCTCCTCTGGCTTCACTTTTTTGGGAAACTGGCATCGCTTTCCCGAGTAGTGCATAACAGAATCACCCGCGCTGGAGAACACTGAATCACCACTCAACATGGAACTCTCTTCCTCCGGCTCCGGACCATATTTTCCCACCAAGATTGCAAAAAGCTGCTCTTCCTCACCTCGACACTCGCGTAGCAGCTTCTCTACATTGCACAGTTTCTGAGGATTGTACTTCCTGTAAAATCTGTAAAGGCGCTTGAAGTAGCTTCTTCGGATACCCTCGTTGGCAGTGTCCCCGCCGTCCTGAGCTGCATATCCCGAGTTGCTTTCTCGGGATTCCCAGCCTGGCTCACTTGTGTGAAAGACTCGCTGCGATGCGGCATTGTGCTGCTCATGAAAGGTCGACTCCGGATGAAATGAAACAGTACGTGCATCTCGAGACGGATTTTCCCCTTCTGATGCAGTGGCACCTGACGCAATCATTTCCTGAGAGAAGCTGGAAAAAGGGTAGCCGAAAAAAAAAGCCACGAAAAAGAAAGACGAAGAGGGGGAAAAGGAGTGAATTAAAAGGAAATAGATTGTAAAAGAAGCATTTTCTCGCAAGGAACAAACAAAAGCTGCAAGATGCCTCCATACTCTGACCGAGAGCGTCTGCTGCGTTAATCTTTTTCTTCGACGCACACATGTTGAAATTTCAATGCAAGTGATGCAAGATTGTCAGTGAAGAGAGCCGAAGTTCGACAATCTGCTTCCCTTCTTTCGGTAGCTTTGGCATGCTTGAAAAAGTTCAGTGTATCTCATTGGACAAACCAATCAAAACAGCTTATCGCCCGATGCTGAGGCCCCATTGAGACGTGTAGAGACACAATGTGGCGATTCATTCAACCCCTTGCGCAGATTGAGCGCGCGCTCTCGATAGCTTTCCGAGTCACCAAGATTACACCACACCATTCAGAAATCCGGGTAGTTGGCCTCCTACTCAAATTCGATTACATCATTTATCTGGCCATGCCGTGCGGCAGAGATCCCTCAAGGCGGAAGTACAGCTAGTTAACGCGCACATTTATCACTTTTAGGGGACCATTCTGTCATCGGGCATGAGCTCAACGCCACTCCACCCGGCCTGTCACAGGCCCATCGCGTGGCACGATGCAGTAGACACGCGTTACGGCAATGCGCCGACTCAGCCATCACAGCACGCATTCTGCCTCGAGCTCCACCCATCCACCGCTCCGAAGGTCGCCTCACAGCCACTCCAATCATGCTGGTGGCCACCTGGTGCATCCCGCCGTGGGGTGGCCCGAGCCCCCACCCCACCAGCAGGCAGCCAGGTGCGCGTGAGGTGCGTTCCAGCCACGCTGGCACTTTGCGCATTATATGGATGGCGCAGATATGCTCGGTGTCACCGGTCACCCTAAAGCAACGCCATCCAGGGCCCGGCCGCCGACATCAGCAGCGATTAATCGCACTGGCGCCCTCCCCATGTCGTAGGTGCTTGACCCTGCCACCACCAGAGGTAGTGGTGCGCTGGCAGCGGACAAGGGGGGAGGGAGGGGGGCTGCCTGGCTTCACCAGAGAGAGTGGGGCACTGGAATCTGTGATACCACGCATCGAGATCTCCCCTCGTCATCGGGGCGTGCAAGAGGCGCGCGGATCTGTGAAAGAGGCTGTCGTGTCGGAGTATACTGTTCTTCGTGAAGAATCGCTTCGATGTTTCTAATCGAAGGAAGCGAAGGGTTGCTCAAAAGAGGTTTGCAATTGCTTTTCAGTGCGTGCCCTGGCGAGGTGGAAGACTGCCAGGGTAGTCGTTCGGGTGCGGAGAAGCACCAAGTGGTGTGCAGCGGAAGAGATGGCAAACGA
Organism: Leishmania infantum JPCM5; assembly: GCF_000002875.2. Lineage (NCBI taxonomy): Eukaryota > Euglenozoa > Kinetoplastea > Trypanosomatida > Trypanosomatidae > Leishmania > Leishmania infantum. The sequence goes on from NC_009416.2 coordinate 186,664, forward strand.
CTTTTAGCGCTTTGCAGTGTCAGCCCGAAGCGAGGACAGAAAGACTTTTTCATTCGCTTGCTGCGAAAAAAAAATACCAGACACGTCGAAGACATGGCCGCAGGAGAATGTGGCATTGCAGGGAATCGCTTCAGGTGATTGTAGCACAGTTCTAAAGAAGCAAACAAAGCGTTTTGCTAGTTTATTTTCAGAAGCGGGGCTGCTAGCCACTGTTCACAGTTAAAAGCGTGCTTTCACCACTGAAATCGATGGGCATGGTGGACAGATGCTCTTGTTGCCCTGCCGTCTGCTTTTTGGAGCTTCAAATGGCTCATGACTACCAACCTTTTTTCTTCGCTTGCCTTTTTGTTTACTTCCTTTTCTTGTATGCACCATGCTGCCAGTAGATAAAATTCAAACTTAAAGACATTCTCGTACCACTGGCTACCCACATTACACCGCCGTAGCTGGCAGGAAACCTACCTGCACGTGTCTGTTTGTGTTGGCTTTATGCTGGGAAAATTTGCTGAAAGGATGGCAGACAAGTATCAGCAGTTGATGAAACTCATTGTCATCGGAGACAGTGGCGTCGGCAAGTCGTGTCTGCTGCACCGATTCATCGAGGACACTTTTTCTGAAGAGCAAACGCAGACCATCGGCATTGAGTATGGTGCGAAGATTATTGACTTGGGCGGAGCAAAGATCAAGCTGCAGATTTGGGACACGGCTGGCCAGGAGCGGTACAAGTCGGTAACGAGGAGCTATTATCGTGGTGCCACGGGATGCCTCATTGTCTACGATGTCAACAATAGAGGCTCGTACGAAAGCGTTCCGCAGTGGTTAAGTGACGTACGACAGCTAGCAGGAAGCGATGTCGTAGTAATGCTCATCGGAAATAAAATCGATGTGGCGAAAGCGAACAGCGTTCGCGCAGTCCAGCACAACGAGGCATCTTTGTACGCACAGCAAAACGGTCTGCTGCACTTTGAAACTTCCGCAGCTACAGGCGAGTTTGTCTCTGAAGCTTTCCTGAGAGTCGCCAAAAGTGCCGTGTCGTTGGCAAGCGCTGCGGAGCCAGAAAACGACACCCAGCTAAGCCAGGACAACACGGCAAACAACTCATACCTTTCGTCGTGCTCTTGCTAGCTCTACTGCTCCATGTTTTTGAACTGCACTTGCTTGACCTCCGTTGCAGAAACGCTCTTTGCTACATGTTTTTCTATTTGATTTACTCTCAGCGCTTTGATATTGCTCTGAACGCTGCATTTTGGTGTTCCCTTTTCTGTCGCTAAACATGCTGTTTCTTTTTTTTTTCTATTTACTACTGTCCTTCATGCGAACAGACACAAACTCAAAAAAAAAACGGACTTTAATCTTGAGCAACGACAATGAGGCTGCTGTAGTACGTTGGCGCTCGGCGGCCTGAAAAAGCTGAGTTCTTATTGACCGCTTTGCCAGCAGCAGCCGTGGTTGGCAACATAATCAGCCCTGGCAAACGGGCGTATGACTGTCTCTTGCAATTGACGCGGCTGTGTGTGTATTTTTGCGCTGGTATACCCTTTGCGGAGATCATCTGCCTGCCTCGAGTGTGTGTGCTCTAGTTCTCGACCAACTACACTTCTCTGTCTCACCTCTTCGTGACGGATGCGTTCTCTTTTTTTTTATTCGTGAGCGAACGGCACGTCTTTATGTCGAATGCGTCTATAAAGGACCCATTATCACAATCTCGCGGTTGCGTGCCCTAATGCCTGCCAAGGTTGCTAATTCAAAAACGCAGACGCTTCGTGATGGGCGAAAGCTAGGTGTTGAAAAGCTTGTAGAACTTGTTTTCATCGGACGTCCACGAACGCTGAGCTTTTCTCACCGCTCGCTGGGAAGCCTGCGGCATCCGTACTCGAGTCTAGTTTGCGAGACGTCTGCTGCTCGTGCCTCTACTCAAGACAAAATTACGTACTTATTGGAGGCCTTTTCGGAGGCCAAAGCCGAAAAGAAAGCCTGGATGCGCGTGGAGCGCATTTTCGATTCTATGCTCGGAGATGCCTTGATGGAGAAAATGAAGCTCGGACTTTTGCTCTCCTCTGAGCTTTTACAGCGCTTTGAAGTGCTGTGGATCCGCCTTGGTGGTGCCAGCGGCGACATTATTTCCGAAGATACCTACAAGCAATTTCACCAGCAACTGTATTTCACTCTTTTCGGAATTGAGCAGATGACATTATTGCCGGCGACGATGCAGTTTATTCTGGAAGACTATCAGTACGATTCACAGGGCAAAAGTGGGATTGAGTTCGGCAGCTTTGCCCATTCGATGCTCGAATTAGCTGATAACTGGGCTGGAAGTCGTGAGGTGGCGGATTATGTTGCATTCATGGACAAAATTGTTGAGTGCTACCCAGACAGCACAGTGCAGCCACGCAAAGCGCATGCGCCAGACGAGTTGACGCTGAGCAAGGAAGCTTTCTTCCGGGGTGGAGTGGTGGTTCCCAGGGTGGAGGGCGAACAAACTGTTTACCATAGAATAACTCTTTAGCTCTCGCCGTTTTTGGTGGCATTTTCACGGATGTAAACTATTTGGAAAAGTAACAGCATCTAGTTCTTTGTTTTTCGCAGGCAGTGCTCAGTAGTTCCCTTTTGACACTTACCGTTTTGTGACTGTAATAATCTTCTCTGCTGTTTTGTCGAGATGCACAAATGAAAAAAAGAAAAACCAAGTCTATGAGATGAAGTTTTTGGGAAAAAAATTTCCTAGAGCCACTGTTGAGGTCAGTAAGCAGAGGGGCTGACTGTTACGAAAAAAAGCCATTTTTTGGCTGTGTTCTCGGGACTCGCAGGATGAGACTAACACTTGCTAGTCGAAAAAAGTAGGATACACGCAATCTTACTTTGAAATGTACTAAACTTTTTCGCCTTTCCACTTCCATCTCTCTTTTTTCTCCCCAGGCTCCAGTGCACTACTCTCCACATCGGGTTTGTGCTCGACATACAGCTTTTGCTGCCCTTTTTTTTGTTGCTCTGTTTTTCCGCTTGTTTTATTGCGCATTGCTCTTCATTCTTTCTTTTTTCTGCTGCTGTTACTCGAGGGCCAAATCATGGCGCCTCTACCCCCTAAGCCACACTCGAAAAACCGCATTGAGCAGCAGCAACTGCCGCACATCTATGCTCGTCATTCGCCGCTGTCTGTTTCCGTTGTCTTTTTTATTCTGGCAGTCGCTGCTATCCCGATCGGCGTCCTCGTAATTGTGAGCGGGGATCTAACGACACGGCTTGATTTTCGCTACGATCATATCAACAGCTACAAGTTTGCAATGGGAGCAGCTGGTGAGTTTGCCGTTAATTTTCCATTCAATGGCACCATGTACTCTTCTGGTGTCAAAACCCGGCTTATGTTCTCTTTGCATCAGAGTCTAACAGCTCCGGTTTACATGCAGTATCGCCTCAGCCCATTCTTTCAAAACTACCGCTACTTTACTGCCTCCGTGGACTACTCGCAGCTTAGCGGGAGAGCGTCTGCAATTTCAAAGATGTGTGCCCCATTCCGCTTTCCTGGAGAGGCAACTGGAGATAGTGTCTCCGGCTACTACAACCCGTGTGGTGCATACCCGTGGGCTATGTTCAACGACAGCATCAGTCTGTATAGGACTGACGGCACACTCATCTGCGACGGCAGCGCCTTCACGGCCAACGGAACGAGTCTGGCGGCAAATAACAAGTGTGTGAAGTCTGGCATTGCTCGTCCAAGTGACGTCAAAGAGAGATACAATCCTCCGAGGGAGATTCCCGGCAACGGTCCGATGTGGAGTGCTGGCGGCAACAAGTCAGCCACTGATCCATATCTGCGAGAGGGCTACTACTACAAAGAGCCTGGGCACAAGATCCCACTCAGCATTGATGAGGATTTGATAGTGTGGCTCGATCCGGCTTTCACGTCTGATGTGACGAAAAATTACCGTATTCTCAACGTCGATTTGCCGGCCGGTGACTATTACTTCGAAATCACAGAGCAATACCCGACTGCGCCGTACGCATCGCATAAGTTTGTGCAACTCGCGACCCGATCATGGATCGGGGGTAGAAGCCATGTTCTCGGCTCTCTGCTGATAATCATGGGTGGCACGGCCTTTATCATGGCAGTGACACTTCTTTCAGTGAAATACTTGATCATGCCAGTCTATACAGAGTAGTGCTTGTGCTCAGGTCTCCACCCGATGCTCACTATTCTGTTACCTTGCGTTGCAGACGTTCATGGTGCCGCCTTTCATGTGAAGCCAAAATTTATAGAGCAGTTTTACCTTCAGCTGCTTTCGTTTTCTCTATCGTGGGTGCATCATGCATAAGCATACATCTCGTGTGGGACGCTTTCCCCATGGCGTGCTCTTGCATTTGCTTCCCCCTTGTTCTCCCTTTTCGAGCGAAGTTGTTAAGGTGTGTTTTTTTGCGTTCCTCGATCGCGCTGAGAAGGGCCGACAAAAAAAAAGATGAATCAGCCGTATGAACTCTTTTTCGCATTTGGTGAAAGACGAATCGGGCTCTTCTAGCGCTAATTGTTCACTCTCGCTACTCGTCCCAGACTCTCTCTCTTTTCGTGTGCAGCGTGTGTTTCACCGCCTTTCGTGGCGCCTTTTCACTTCTTGTGCGAAGCGATTGCGTTTCGAAATCTTCGGGAGCTCTTTCTGCTGAGGGCAGCTGGATAAATGCTATGATGCCCCTCTCAGTTTTCTTTGCTTGCTAGGCACTGATAGTATTGGCTTATTTTATGTTTTTGCCTTTCCAGCCGAATTTTTCTTTATGGGCGAGCCAGCCTTTTGGCTTTCTTTTATTTTCCCAACGAGCGATGCAGAGCCGTATCAGCGGAGACATGATCTACCTCACGCTCTGCCTCACGGATCACCCATCTACCTCCGTACAAGATCAAAATGAAACGCAGCAGCACCGTTTCCTATCTTCGCCGCTCCCCGGCAATGCGCCCAACGGCTTTACGCCTTTCGGTGGTGCTCACCGTTAAAAAGAGCGAACCTTGTGTACATGCAAAAGTGCATGAAGAGGACCGCATCCTTTGTTTAGCCTTGAGGTGCCGAACACCGTCATGAACTTTTGCGAACTCGATGCCCCTCTACGCGCCCTCTTTTCACTTTCCCTCGCTTCTCATTCTTGTACTTGCGAACCATGCTTTCCTCTCTCCCGCGTAGCATAGCAGCAGAAGAGCCCTATTCTGTTGTCTCCAAAGCATAAAGAGAAAACAGCCAAACCGCTTCATTCACCTTTTTCATCTCAGAAGCTAGCATCATGTCGTGGCAGGCATACGTTGATGACAGCCTTATCGGCAGCGGCAACATGCACAGCGCTGCTATTATTGGAGCCGCTGATGGCAGCTACTGGGCGTATGGCGGTAGCTACGTTCCGCAGCCGGAAGAGGTGCAGCACATCCAGAAGTGCTTGTCCGACTTCTCGCTCGTGCAGTCCTCTGGTGTGAATATTTACGGTGTCAAGTTCTTCGGCCTCCAGTGCGGCACCGACGGCGACTGCAAGTACATCTTTTTCAAGAAAGGTGCAGCCGGCGGGTGCATTTACACGACGAAGCAGGCATTCATCGTTGCCGTATATGGGAACCCCGGTGACACCTCCTCGCTTCAGCAGGATCTTGAGAAGAACACGGCTCACACGGTCACCGTGAACCCTGCGGACTGCAACACTACAGTGAAGCGCATAGCGGATTACCTCATTAAGCTTGGCTACTAATTACCAGCGGTGTATCTTACAAAAGAGAGGAAAGTCACTCAAGCCGAAAGAATAGTATTTTAGGGCGTCGCAAGAGCGGACGCGTGCGATACTGCATGGACGTTGCCTGAACTACTCGTTACATGCATTTAGACACTGCATGCGTCGCAACTACCCATCTGTTTACCTCACGCTATCCCCTCCTCCTTTTTCCACTGTGACACTATTCTGCCCTCCTTCGCTGGTTTCACCTGCGTGCTTTGATGTTCGACCCTTCTCTGCGCTCTCGATGGGCATGCGATGCTCCGGTAGCTCGCGGTGCTCCCCCAACAGAGGTGTTGGTGGTTCGATATGGTGGAGAGAGGCTGCGAGAGTAAAGTTGTGTGGACCTACTTGCTGGAGGAGGAACCCGGGGTGAAGGGCAGTGCTGCATTTCGCTTCACGGCTGGTTCATAATTCCCATTGGCGGTTCTACTTGCGTCAGCGGGAAGACTACTGTCGTTCTTTCTCTCTTTGCGTGTGTGTAGTGAGGGGAAGGGAAAAGCGGAGGAAGAGTGATGGGCTCGCGCACAGACAATCTAACGTGATTTCCGCCTCTTTTGTCCTCTTCCCGACTGGATACTCGCGGCAAATCCCTGACTTCGTTTGCTTTTTAGTGCTTCTTCGTCCGTTTCTTTCCTTTGTGCCGTGTCTTGCCCTTTCCTTTTATAGCTCCTTCGCTGTGCTTCTTTATATCTAGCGTGATCTCTCTTCTTTCCCTTTGTTCTCGGACGAGTTGAAACGTTTTGTGCGCCGTTCATTCTGTTCGTTTCCATCTCGATTGCGCGTCTTGGTGGGCTTGTGCGTTCGCGTGTGTGCGCTTGTGCAGGCGCGTGCTATGGATGAAGATACCAGAGAATACTGTCCTTCAAAGATAAAGGAGGAAAACAACAAAGGAAACAAAGAAAATGAGAAAGCGATGATGCATAGTTATCAAATGGCCCGTGCCACCGGATGATTCTTCCGTTCTTTTTTTACCTAGTTTGTACCTTTCTCGAATGAGATGGAGACATGAGCGAAACTGACGTTTTCCTCAAGGCGGATTCACGGAGGCGATGCAACAACAGCAAGAACAAAGCATTGGAAGACAGTACGTGCCGCGACTCGTCAACATACTGTCTTCACAGTAAAAGGCTGCTCGTCGCTAGTGGTGACAGTAACAGCACACTCTTGTAAATAGAAAGACGCACTCTGCGCCACTCATCCACTCCTCTACCCGTCCAGAGGTGGGTGACCCTATTCAGCGGGAAAGCGTCCCCGGCACTCCGAAGAAGACGTTCTCAAGAGCCTCATGCTTCTCCTTCACTCTCTTCTCTCCCACTGCCTCTCCTCCCTTTGTGGTGGCCACGTCTCCTGCCTGCGCTCACTGTGCGAAAAAAAAAAGTAAAGGTACATTGAGAGGAAAACACGGAAAAAAGTCAACGAGGTTCAGAAGTCTATCTTCAACAGCTGTAATCTGTTCTGCGCCCTCCAGTGACACCTACGTTCTCTTTTCTTCTCTCTTCCTCCTGCCGTATCGTCTCACTGTGTGTTGTTTTACGGTCCTTTTTTTTTTCTGCACCTAGTCCTTCTTTTCCGGGCTTCTGTGTTGGGCGCTTTGCCGGCCCGACGAGCGCGCTGGTGTCCCAAGGGTGAAGTGCTCAAAGAAAGGATTGCCATAATCGAGCCGGGGCACGGAGGTCGGATCTCATACACAATTCCAAAAGTATTACTTCAAATGTAACTCTCTTTTCTTTTTTTTTCTCTGCTTGAACTGCTCTTTGCCTCGGCACTTGTGCCCGTCGCGCTCTCTTCGCTCGGCAGCAGACACGCAGAGGTAGGCACGCGCACGCACACAAAGAACTACTAAAGAAGTGTGATAAGGCACCACATACACGGAAACGGACGTGCCCATGTTTTCTAGTCCCCCGCCAGTCGCCCCACTTGGCGCGCCGATGCCACCACTGCTGATGCACCACTGCTACCACAACGTCCTGTGCAAATGCGGCGCCGTGGTGTGTACGCAGTGCTCGCGTGTGTGCATGGCGTGTGACTGCCACGTGTGCCCCCACTGCCTTCCTTTCAATATGCGCCACTGCAAAAGTTGCTGCATCGCATGCTTTCGCAACTGCAGGCACAACTTGTGACACGCCTGCAAATATCGCCGTCCATCATTCATCCTTGCCTTCGCTGTGTATGATCTCGTGGATTGCTTTCTTGACACTGTGGGCAAGAATGTGTTACGATATCAGGCGGCGCCCCGCCGCGGGGCGTGGCAGCGTGCCCATTCACAGGAGTGCCTTCCTTATACAACAACAACAAAAGACGAAAGCCACTGACAACACGGAGATGCTGAGTAGTCGGCAACTGCTCAGATCGTCGTAGTGCGCCACCACGCGTGCAAAAGACATTTCTCCGCGGGCGATGATCGTGTGTCTCTTTGACGCCATTGCTCACCGAGCGCTTCGATCTTGTGTCTGGGTGCCTTCTTTTCTTCACCCCCTAACGGCTGTTGCTGCTGCCTTTCCCTACCTCTCTTCCGTCTCCTCTTCTATTCTGCACCCTCTCACCGCCATTTTCTCCCGCCTGGCGGCTGCGCTAGTTGTCCCTTGCAGTCACTCAAGAAGCGCGCTAGCGCAGAGTTGGCACCTACGAGCTTCCCCAGGTGAGTGAAAGAGCGGCACACTCACTTGCCCTCTCCCCTCTTCCGCATTCAGCGGTCGCCATTTTTGTCTCTCGGAATCCTGCGTAGCGAATTTACGCTGACACGTCGCCATGTTGGTCCGCAGTATCACCAAATGCGTGGTCCCGCTCATCAAGGCGACGAGCTACACGAGCTCCTATATTGTGGAGCATCCACCCACCCCTGTGAGGCTCACCTTCATGCTGCCTCTCCACAACAAGTCCATGCCCACACCACTTCTCGACCCCGAACGGCTGCAGGAGATTAGCTGCGGTACCGGTCAGCCTGCTCAGCGTGGCCGCCGAAAGCCACTTGTGTGGAAGCGCCGAAAGCCGTGGTTCGACCACCAGTGGTCACTCGACCTGCAACGCATCAAGAAGGGCCCTGAAACACCTCACTTCCCCGACGGTACTCCGTTTACGCAGATCCGCTCTTTCCAGTCATTTGCAGGGCGCTCCTGGAAGATCAACGCTGGCCGCCGGCGCAAGATTCGCCTGTCGCTGAAGCGTGGTCGCAGGAAGCTGCTGTAACCGCGGCACCGAGAGTTAGTGAGCCAGAGATTTGTAGCATGCTACGTGTTTCTTGCTGGGCCTTTTTTGTGTGTTATGTGGACAGCTGGATGCGTCTCTGTCTTGTCGCTGAAGAGTGCGACGACAGGCTGGTGCAAGAGCCCGCTTTTATGGGGCGCGAAACCTGTGCTGTCTTTGGTGGCGCGAAACAGGCAGAAGACGTATAGCTACAGGGTGCTACTGTCGGTTCGTTGACGGCCTTGGTGTTTGTGTGTGTTCCTGTTGCCCCACATCTTTCTCGGTATGGGTTTGTGCTGGGGTAGTCTCTTTGCGGTTCGATTCTTTTTCACATCTTTCGCGCTAGTGGTGGAGACAGGCGAACTGCAAAACCAATAAAATCGAAGAGACATGCTGCCAGCCGCGCTGTAGCACATCGCGTTGAGCTGCGCCTTCTGTTGATGAGCTGGAGCGGCAAGGGAAGGGGAAAGGATGTTGGATGTGGTGCGTTCCTCCCTCCAGTCAGCACCAGAGTGCCTGAAGACAGCCTCCCACTCCTCTCTTTGTGATGAGAAGTGCAGTTCTGAGCGTCGCCTGTCGGTTGCACAGGAGACATAGCCCCGCATATTATTTGCCCATCCCCGTGCTCGCGTGTGCGCACTGGAAAGCCGAGGCAGGCTGGAATACTTCGCAGCGAATGACAGTTATTATTTCTCGTCGTGGCGGCAGTTGATAATGAATGACCGCTATTTTCGACACCTTCATATCTTTTCCATCTTTCTCATGATCTTCTTGCTTTCCCTTGCCTCTTCCTCTGTTCACGGCGTCGTGTTTTTTCGTGTTCAATGACCTCCCATTTAAACCGTTGCAGCACCACCGCACGTGCCGCTCTCCGTAAGCGGTAAATATCGGTGCTGTGGTGGCGCACCTGCCTCACAGCACGCATTCCCTTTCTCTCCCCTTCATTTCAGCGTGTTTCTAACCTCTTCTCATGCTTTGCCGCGCGCATTTCTTTTTCGTTCTTTGCAGCTAATCTATTTAGCGAATTCTGGTTGCCGTACGCACGTGCATTGGCCTGCCTAGCGTTCCATATTCAGAGTGTATCTCTTTTCTGTTTTTTTTTCCGCAGCTCCTCTTGCTCCCCTTGTTTCTCCTCGCAGATGACCATGATGCGGCGATGTAGAGGCTTCAAGCTCTGCACCGCCATCGGCCTCGCACTAATGGCGGTGCTGTTGATGAGTAGCGCGTCCGCCGCGGAAACCAGCTGCGGCTTCAGCACCCAGCGCTTGCAGTGCGGCGACTTTGCATGCGACAAGGAGGGGAAGATTTGTATTGCGTGCCGCGCGGACAACGACTGCTACCCTGGCGCGATGCGCTGCGACGCGACCTCGGGGAAGTGCAAGATGCGCAGCTTCACCTCCCTCTTCGGAGCGCGCACTATCCTTGCGATGCTGGGCGCTTTCGTTGTCTGCTCCATTGCAGTGCTCGCTGGCGTCGGTGGTGGCGGCATTCTGGTGCCCATGTTCTGCGGACTAATGGAGATCCCCATGCAGTCCGCTGTGGGGATGTCACAGTCCACCATTTGCGGACAGAGCACGCTCAACATGTACTTGATCATCCGGCAAAAGCACCCCGACTCTAGCTGGGATCGTCCGCTGATTAATTACCAGTATCTGAGCCTGCTTCTGCCACCCGGTCTCATCGGTACCTTAATTGGCGGAATTCTGAGTAAGCTCTGCCCTGATGTGCTGCGCCTCATCCTTCTTCTTGTGCTGCTCTCCGTTGTGCTCTACCGCAGCTGGGAGACGATGAAGAAGCAGTACCGGCAGGACACGGATCCGATGCATGTGACTGTGGAGGCGAACGACGCGAACGCAACGTCGCATCGGGAGAGCTACGACGGCAATGGCAAGAGCCAGAGCCGCGAGCTGACCGAGACGGCTGGCGGTGCCAAGAAGGGGTTGTGCGAGGACATCGCTGTTTTGCCGACGCCGGAGCAGAGTCCACCGCCTATCGAGCGCCCGCCGCAATCACAGTACCTGCAGCAGGAGCTCTCTATGAACATTGCCTGCTTCCTGGTGCTGCTTCTGTTCAACATTTTCCGGACGTACACAGTGTGCGGCGGCTTCCTGTATTGGCTGTGTGTGTTGGTTCCCGTGGCCTTTCTGAGCGTCGTGTTCTACTTCAACCGCGAGAAGCTGCGCAAGCTGACGGAGTCTGACCCGGCGCAGATGACGTTCACCTGGACTCAACGAAACTCGGTGACTTACCCGATGGTGGCGGTGCTTGCAGGTGGGTCAGCGGCCATGCTTGGCATCGGCGGTGGCCTTGTGCTGGGGTTTGTACTGAACGAGGTGGGTATAGTGCCTCAAGAAGCATCGGCGACGGGCGGTATGGCCACCTTCTTCATTGCCTTCTCGTCTGCGCTGCATCTCCTCATCACGGGTAGCCTTGTCGTCGACTTTAGCGTCGTCTTCTGCATTGTTGGGCTATGCAGCAGCGCCTTGGGCCAGCTAGTAATCATGAATTACATCAAGAGGCGCGGCCTGAGCTACCTCATCATCGGCTCTCTCGTCTTCGTTGTTGGTGGCTCGCTGGTTGCGCTCGGTGGCTATGGTATCTACAACGCCGTCATCTCCACCCAGGCAGGCGGCTCCGTGCTGGCGTTTGGCCGCTTCTGTGCGAGAGCGAAGTAGACAGCCAAGCGTACCGGAAAGAGCAGCCAGAACGCAAAAACAGGCAAACGCGTACGCGTTCACACTTCCCTTCACCCTTCCCCCCTTCCCCCCTCCCCCACACTTCGATGACCGTTCGCTTTGCTATCAGGGCGAGTATGCGCGCCTGTCTTTCGATGTCCTCCCTCTTTCCCTGCCTTGACTTGCCGAGGAGCTGCCCGTTCGTCTCCAGGTGTATGGTGGAGGGCCTCATCCTTGTGTGGATGCGCCACGTCCCTACCCTTTTATGTATTTCCGCCAAGTAGGGACGTGCTCAGGGCCGGAAGGATGGCAAGGGTGGGACGGACGGGGAGGTGGGGAACGCACGAAGGAAGAGAATCGTAGTGACTGCCGCGTGGCTTGTTTTTATCGCTCTTCTTCGTTTTTTTTTCTCGGATGCTCGCTCTTCTTCCTTCAGTCTTTTCGTTTTTTTTTTTTGGGGGGGGGGGAATGTTTCTGCTCATCCTGCCTGAAAGTGAGGCTCATTGCTGCGCCTCTCCTGAGGCCGCACAAGCGTGGTGATGATCCCGCGTCCTACCGCCCCTGGGACACCGACCGGCAATCTGTGCAAGTTACTCGTGCGAATGACCTCGCGATGACTGCGCGCCCATGTGGAAGACATGCTCCAGCCATGGAGGTCTGGCTTCCGTGCTCACCGCCCCACTGCCCACCCCCTGGAGACTCGCACCTTTACAGAGTACTGCAATGCCAGCCAGGTGCCAAGACAGGAGCAATGCCTGCGGACTCCACTTGCGCATTCGACTCGCTAGCTCGCAGCGCTATCATGGCACTCAAGTTCAACGCAGACCCAAGCCGTCCTCGCTCGGCCATGGAGGTCTCAGACGATTGTTTCGGCTGTGCTCGCTTCTGCAAGAGATCGACGGTGGCCAGCTTGTGCATGCGGAGTCCCACAAGGATCGGCCGTAGGCCCTCTTTTCTTCGTCAGTGCACTGGACTCGCTAAGTGGAGCTCAACAGGAGACCCGGACTGCACCACGCCTCCTTTACCGATGGCGTTGCCTGCCTCACGCCCTCCACAGGCATGGGTGCCACACGAGCCCGACTGAAGCCCGTCTTCTGATGTGGGCGGGGCACTGGACACTGAAGCATTCCGTGGTGATGAGCGCCCCCACTCAAAGCGCGGTGCGCACTCTTCGGCGCGCGACACCGCAATCAACTGCAACTCTCCACACTCACGCGGGGGGGGACGCCCTGCGCACTGGGCGTGGGAGGCGCACACGCCGGGCGGCAGCGCTGTCGCAGCACTTCGGCAGCTCTCGCACGGGTATGCAGCTATCGACCCTTGGTGACATGAACGGAACTGCCAGATGGAGACAGCGAGCCACCCGGGCAGCAGCGTTGCCCTGAGGCAGGCCCCGGCCCCGAAAACGCGCGCCCCGCGCGCACGCGCTGCGAATGGCCGCTGGCACGGTGTATCCCGCCCAAGCAAGGCATGGAGCGGTGAGCAGGGCGCGGGCGACGGTGGAGAGGGGCGCGCAGAGATGCACAGTGATGAGCCCCAAAGTGCATGTGTGGGGAACGTGCGGCATCTCCTGCATCGGACCTGGTGGGCTGATGTGGCGCAGATGCCGGAAGCATGAGGGGGCCACCCCGGGCTGCACCGTCGAGCCCCCGCAGACTCCGATGTGGAGAGTCGCCGCACCACATTGAGGAATGCCGCGGCCTGAGGGGACGGAGGGAGAGGCATGGCACACAGGCAGAGTGTGCGGGGCCTCCGAGGGCCCTCGCCTGCAGCTGGGCAACTGCCTCCCTGAGCTCATCCGGCACGCGCCTAGGCCCGCCCCTAATTACCCGCGCGCCAGACGCCAGGGTGTTCCGCCCCTCGAGCAGGACCCCGGAGGTGGCCTGCTTGGATCAAGGCATGCAGTCCAGCCGGGTCCGCCTGGCGCCGATCGCGCAGCACGTATCCGAGGAAGGACGAGAGGTGCACGCTAGAAGCATGGCCCAATGCAGCGGCAGGACGGCTCGTCCCAGACGAGCAGGGCTGAGCCATGGCGCAGCAGAGGTAGGAGAACTGCGATTGCGTGTGTGCGCATAGTTGTTGACTTGCTCGTGGCAGAATGACCACGTGGTCAAAAGTTAGGAACGATTGTTTCCGCTTTTGGCGCCGAGTAAGTCTCAAGTGGTGATCACAGTGGTAGAGCTTTCTGCAGGCAGTTTCGTGTTTTTTGGCTTGCTGGTGCAGTGGAGTTGGAAGAGGGCACTTCAGTCATTCATCATCTCACGAAGCGGACACACATAATCCTCTGCGTAGGTGGCGCGATGTAGTCTGTATCGGTTTTCTACCAAACTGCCTTGATTCTTAGTCATCGAAAGAGCACAATAGCAAGCTTCCGTGGAGATGTGCGGTGATGCCACGCCGTCGTGAACCTCTCCAAGCGCATGTGCTCTTGTGTCTGAGTGGCCGGTGTGTGTGGCGCTCCTGAAACGTGCGTCCGCCCGCGCTTCGTAGCGGAGGCGCACTTGCGGTAGGGAGTGGGTCTCATATTTTTTGCTGCCTGCTCACAAGAGCTCAGTCGCAGCACTGGGGATTATTGATGGCTCTTTGCTCATCTAGGCTGCGCGCCCCCATGTTTTGTCCCTCCTTCATTTCTTAGCTTCAGCCTTCTTTGCCGTTTTGTCGCATCTTTACTCGCCTATTCTCTGCTTCGCATTTTTTCGCCCTCCCGATTATGCTGCGACGCTCGATATTTCCGATGGAGAGACTCAGAACGGGACAAAAATATCGCGCAGAGAGTGTCAGCGCATACCGGGCGCTGCCGTCTTCTTTGTTGCGCATTCTTTGCGCCTGTTGACCCGCGATCGGGGGAGGGGTTGTCACGGTGCCTCATCGACTGATATCGTCCTCTGCTCAGTTGGCAACGGCCTTAGGGAAGAAAGTGAGCGCCGAAAGAGAAACGCCGCACGTACAAGTGTGCACACAAGCGACTCGCACTTCTCCTCCCGCTCCCATCCTCAAGGATGGGCGGAAAGACCGCATTTGATGATGTCTGCGCTAACGAGGCGAAGGCGTGGAGCATCTGCCTAGAGACCAACTTGGGCGGCAAAGATGTTCGCAAGAAGTGCAGCGTGCAGCAGCAGACGTTCGACACGTGCGTTTCGGCGTGGCGGGCCAAGGTTGGACAGGCCGTTCAGGTGAAGGGGGAGAACGAAGGGGATCCGCCTTTCCAGTGTGCTTCCATGTCCTGCCACATTGGAGAGTGCTTGCGCAAGTACAACTACGACTTTGATCGGTGCAAGCCGCACACCCAGTTCTTCAAGTACTGCGTCAAGAGCTTCTACGGCCAGGACTACATTTCGTAAAGCGCTAGTGGTGAATGTGGAAGCGACCGCGATGTGCGCTTCCGTGAGTAGTCCACGAAGGACTTGCCTTCCCTTTTAGAGACTCTCCTTTCTCCACTTTCTGCCGTGACAAGTCCACGCTCCTTGTCGGCTGTATGTTGTTTTTCTTGCTGCTTAGCGTGGCTCATTTTCAAGAGACGGAAAGAGCCGTTCCCAGTGGTGCTTTCCCCAGGCGCTTTTCGTGTGCCTCTTACAGTGCGTTTGGTTGGGTTTACCGCTTTACAACAACAATATAAGCGTGCCAAATGACGACGACGCGGAGTTCACGTGGCGAGGCCCAGAGCGATGCGATCGATGATGGCACTTGATGCACCACACAAGCTCACGGCCAGCCTGAGGGCAGTTCTTTCGCTGTCTTCTAGCGAACAGGGCTGCTTGAACGTACACGTACATGACGGGCGATCTTCTTCGTTTCTGTCTTCGCCTTTTCTCTCTCGCTCATGTGTGGATCCGCTCCACTCGACATACACAGCTCGGCTCTCTCTCTTTCTCACCACTGCCTTTGGACAAGAAAAACGATTGCGTCTCGGCTTGGCTCTGCTCTTCTCCTGTCGAGCACGGGCCTGTGCGCGCGTGTGATTTCTGGGGTGTTGCCGTGCCGTCTACCAAGGACGTTGGCGAAGCACTCCCTTGATGTACTGGACCTCGCCTGCTTCTCGGCTGACGTTTTTTTGTGTTCGTTGCTATCCCTCCGCGTCTCGTGTCGCTCATTGAGCCAGCGCGGGTAAGGAGGTGTGAGTCTCTCTCTTCCCTTCGCCACACACGCCGACCACATCGCCGACTGCCTCTCGTTGCCCGTATCGCCGCTCTGTCTGTCTCTGTGTTTCCCGCCACTCTGTTGTCATCCACCCTTCCCCCACCGAGCTCGCTGTGCGCGTGCGTGTGTGTGTCCCTTCTTCTTTCTGTTCCGTTGACGTTAGGCCTGATGGGCTTTCATGAAAGCGCTGGCGCGCCGTCGCAAAACGGAGAGAGCTCGTTGTTTCCCTGCCCGCAAGGCGAGCTGCCGTCGCCGTTTGGCTGCATACCGCCTTCGGCGGAGGACACCGTCTTCATAAACACGAACAAGTTGGTCTGGGTGAACTCCGGTGCGCAGCTCATCATCATCCTCGTTGGCGTGATCGAATTCCTCTTAGGTACCTTGTACTTCTTCATTAGACGGCGGCGCACCGAGGAAAGGCTGGAACGCTCTCGTGCCGCTCGGCAGTCTTTGCGCGTGAACGAGGACGGGAACGTGGCTGACCCCCCCAAGAAGCACCTCTTCTCCCGCAGCCCAACGCTGCATCGTCCACTAAAACCCGTGTCGGAGCTGAACGGGAGGTGCTGTGGCTGCGCGAGAATCGCTGACACGGTGCTGCTGCCTTGCAAGCACGCCGTGTGCTGCTACTCGTGCTCCGACCACGCCACCTACTGCCCTTTCTGCAAAGAGGCCTGCACAGACCGCCAGCGACTCTTTGCGGTGTAGGCAACACGTGAGATAATGCGAAGGGGAGACAGAGGCAGAGAACATTCGCAGGGACTCCACTAGCATAACAGCGACAGAGCGAAGTCGTGAAAAACAAGCGCGCACATCATACACACCAGCTGGCCAGCACGGCCGTGTATCTTGCGCTTATCCACGGGAGAGACTGAGCTCACGTCAAGCGACTAAAGGATCGATTCGCTGCGGCATTCGGTGCTGTTCTCTGACCTTTTCTTTCAGCTTGCGAAGGTAGGGCCATACAGAGGCTGATTGTCATGCGTACGGCTGGAAGTTCGGTGATGGGACCTGACAACAGATGGTCCCACGTTTTGTCGCGCGTAAAACACGGCGACATGAAAGCTCGTGTGAAAGGGATGCCCACAAACTCACGAAGAGAAGTAGCCAGCACAAGAAGGGCGAGGGCGCTGGAACTGGGCGTGACTCCCCTTTCTCTCATTAGTGATCCTGCACGGTGACGAAGACACCGTGTCGCTGCTCATCTGAATTCCTCCTTGCTTTGTCTTCTTTACGTTCACGCTCTGTGGGCTGCTGCCGTGTTGCGGCGGCGGCTGCGCACCGACGGCGGCTGATCCAGCGGGCAACAAAGCGAAGCGCGAAGGGGGGGGATAGGGTTGCGTGTGCCCAAGTTTGACGCTTCTTGAAATTTACTGTTTCCAGATGGGCATGTGGTGCGCGTGGCAGATACGGAGTAGGGGACAAGGCAGGCGCCATCGTATGCTAATTCGTTTCGTTTGTCTGTCTCTCTCTCTATCCCGTGTGTTGTTGTCTTCTTCGATTGCGTTTTTCAGCTCAGGCTCGCTAACGGTAGCCTGGCCCTCGTTCGTACTTCATCCTCTGCTTTGTGCTTTCGTACATGTAGGTGCTTGTTTTTGTGTTGACATGTGTGACGGTGTCCCCCTCCCTCCCTCTCTCTTTTGGCGTATGTCTCCCTTTCCTTCGATCGGCTCATGCTGCTTCTGTCGCCTGTTTTCTTTCTGTGCCCGACGTATACGCATGCTTTACTCGTATATGTGTGAGTGTGTGCTGTACGCTCTTCCTTTTTTATTCCCCTTTTGCCCCCTAAAAGGTGATAGAAGCGCACTCGGCCAACGTGAGGATCGAAGGCTACAGCGTCTCGCCATCAGCGCTCTCTTGTGCAGCCGTGTGGGGGTAGACTGCTACGGCGCAGCGGTATCGACTTCATCGCCTCTCATTCTCTACTAGACTAAGCGGACTGCGGGTGAGGTAGAGCGCTGGCACATGTGCACTAATGAGACACACGTGCGGCTCCTCTGCCCTGCCTTTCTCCCAATTTTCATCCTCTCTCGTTTTTTTTTCTGACACTGAGAGGTGGAAAGTGGACGGGATGGCGCAGCGGGGCAACTTCTCGGTCTCTGCCGTTGCTGTCGACTATGCTGCGTCTGACCGTCGCCTGCATTTCTCCCTCTCCCGGGGCAACCCCCCTTCTGCGTTCCTCTCTCTTCTCCATCTCCCGCTGCCTCTTCACTGTTTCACCATTTCTCCTTTGACGTTCTCACACGGCGCATATGTGCACCCACACGGAATATCGTGCATGGGTGCCCCCCTCTCTGTCTCTCTCGATTTCTTTTTCGTCTGCTTTGGGTTACGCCGTGGGATACACATATTTGGTACTCGACCGGACTTCTGCCCCCCCCCCTCCCCACCTTCCACCTCTCCACGTGCATCCAGGTAGTGTGTAGCACGTGCACCCACACCTGTACCTTCAGCTCATCTCTCCTCCTATCCTTGCTCCCACGTACATCCGTACTTACGCCATCTCGCAAGTGCACATTTGTGCTTTGCCAGGATGGATGCCTTCCGGTCGTTGACGATCGGCACCAAATTCAGCGCTGCCCGAAACGGGGAGGCGGCGAAGTTGTTTCGCAACGCGGGCAAGGACAAGGGCAGCCGCGGATTTCCTGACGCTATCGGCGCTGATGGAGCAGTTGCCCTTGAGAACGCATCGGACATGGGCAGCAGCAGCCTGTCAGTGCCGCCTCCCAGTGCGACGCTGAACCTTTTTGGACGCCCCACAAGGAGTCAAGCTGACGCAAATGCGCACCTCGGTATTTCAGGCGGCTCGGACGCTGTCGCTGCCGCCAACACCGCCTCCGACGACAAGGCGCTAAAGGCAATAACCTTCAAGAAGAAGCGCAACATCTGGCGCCGCAACGATCTGCAGGTGACGGGCACGGACTTGCCGGCACCGATCGAGCACTTCTCCGACCTCGTGCGCCCACCGCTAAGCGTGCCGCGCAATGTAGTGAACAACCTCTTCGTCCGTCAGCACAAAGTGCCCACCCCAATCCAGATGCAAGCGATCTCATCCCTCATCCACCACCGCGACGTGCTTGCCTGCGCACCGACCGGCTCCGGCAAGACGATTGCGTTTCTCGTCCCTCTTTTTGCGCTGCTCAAGGCACCGGATGCGTCCTGCGGTGTGCGTGCCCTCATTGTGACACCCACCGCCGAGCTTGCCCAGCAGATCGAGCGCGAGGCATTCTTCTTGATGAAGGGTCAGCGATGGAAATTTGTGCAGCACGGCCAGACGACCAAGAACAAGGACATTTTCATTGCCACGCCCGGCCGTATTGTGTCGCTGCTCGAGCAGAAGCTGCTAGACTTGAGCAACGTGCAGTATCTCGTGTTCGACGAGGGCGATCGCTTGTGGGACAGCAGGACGGACTTCTTGACTGTGATTGACAGGATTCTCACTGCATGTACGCGCACCGACAAGGTCGTCAGCCTGTTTACGGCCACGCTGAGCGAGAAGGTCGAGGCAGCTGCCCGCTCCGTCATGGGCGCCGACCCAGTGCGCATAATTGTCCATGGCCGACGCTCTGCGAACACGCACGTGAAACAGCGATTGATCTTCTGCGGCAATGAGCTCGGCAAAGTCGTAGCGATGCGCAACCTTGTGCGGGAGGGCATCACGCCGCCGGTGCTCGTGTTCGTGCAGAGCGTGGAGCGGTCCAAGGAGCTGTACGAGGAGATTCGGGCAGAAGGCCTGCACATGGCTATCATGCATGCCAAGATGACCGTGGAGCAGCGTGAGGAGACGGTGCTGCAGTTCCGTCTCGGCAAAATCTGGGTCCTTGTGACGACGGAGCTGCTTGCGCGCGGTATCGACTTCAAGAACGTGGGCACAGTCATCAACTTCGATTTTCCAGCAACTGTCGACTCGTATATCCACCGCGTGGGTCGCACGGGCCGCGCCGGAAAGGAGGGAACGGCGATTACGTTTTTTACGGAGGACGACAAGGAGCGACTTCCCCCGATCGCGAAGGTGATGCAGGACTCTGGGAACGCCGTGGAGGATTGGATACTGGGCATCAAGGTGGATCGCAGCACCCGCCGCCGTCTTGAGCGCACAACACCGCAGCGCACCATTGTCAGCACGCGGAAGCGCATGCTGGTGGCCCAGCAGCGTATGCAGCGTCAGTACCGCCGTCTGGAGGCGGAGGAGAACGAGAAGAAGGCAGCGAGGAAAGCCTCCAAGAGGCGCAAGGGCCGCGGGGACTGCGAACGCAACGACGGCGATGACAGCATGGATGATGAGTAGCAACCCGTGCACATGCGCATGCGCTTGTGTGTGTGCGCCAGTGTACAGCTGCGGCAGTACTCTTTCACTCAGTCAGCTGAACACGCTCTCCTCGTCCCATCCACGCCACCGTTCGACTAGGGACATCAACCAAACAACGTTTAAACCGCAAGGGTGGGGGTGGACCACCGCGAGGGTACCGCGGTCGCTTCGTAGCCCCGCGTGCTTCGGCTCCTCTTCCCTTGCGGCCCATGCCAGCCGCCGGTAACACAGATTTTGTGTAACATAACACTACAAGAACTAGAACTTGCACGGGAGTGACTGACGCGGCAGACGAGACACGTGAGACACTTGACGTCGTCGAGCCCGCAGAGGACAGCATCGCGCCTCTCTTCAAGCAAGGCCTCTTTTCCTGAGAGCAAGGGGCAACCGGAGAGCAGATTCACCGTTTCTCGATGGCCTCTTCGTCCTTTGAAACCGCAGAGGATGCCCTGTCCTTCCGATTAATACGTGCGCGGATGAAGGTCGTGGACCCTCTTTTCTCTTGCCCCCCATCCCCTCGCTTGCCAATGTCCTTTACGGCATCGGCACAAATCTGTTTTCGTTCGCTCTCTCACCACGCACGTTTCGTGCATGTGGCGGTGAAGCGCTAAATGAATGCCGATGGAGATGTGCGCCGGCTCCTCTTGTCACGCCTTCACCGCCTTCACCGCTGAACCCTCCTTCCCTCTCCCTTTCTCCGTGATTTCTACTTCTGCCGCGCGCACGTGCGCTGAGCCGAACGCCTACCCTCCCCTTCTCTTCCTCGTTGAAGGGTGAACTGGTGCGCCGGTGTGCCTGATACGTGAGTGTCTGCGTGTGCGCGTGTCAGTGGTGATCTACGTTGCGGCTGGAAGCGTGTTGGTAGTTTGAGCTGCCTACGCTCACAAACACGCACCTTCCCCCAGTGAGAGAGGCGATGCTGTTGGCGCTGTCTGCACGTTGTTTCGCTGCTCACAGCTGACTCCTGCCCCTTTTTGTTTGCCTTTTCGACTTCTTTTTTCCCAAAGGCCTTCTAATGCCGGAGGTGTCGGACGTGTGGCTGTTGGGGGTGGTGCTCACCGGTGAGACCACATTCTGGCTGTGCGAGCCAACCCATCTGAAACCGTTAGCAGAGGACTGGAAGGCGATCAACTGCCGATGGCTGTATCCTGTCTTGGAGAACTTGAGCGATTTTGCCGACGTGAGCGGCTTTGAGAGCACGGACGCCGTGTACGAGGTGGACTGGGTAGGGACATCGAGAGTGCTGCGGCCCGCCACCCTGGCGTGGAACGTGCGAGGAAAGCGGCGGAAAGTCGGCGACACCACATATGTCTTCGTCCCTGCAGAGGAAATTAAGCAGCTCGACGAGGCGTTTAAGCGGTTCGTGAAGCTGGAGGCAACGATGAAGCCGCCACCGCCGCGCTGCGTCACGTCCTCGCCGTCTGCTGCTGAAACGCCGGGGCCTGCAGAGGCGAAAACGATGCTGACTCTTCACGCCTCGCCGTCTGCACCGGTTCACCAGGAGGAGGATGGTAAGGATGGAAAGCCGCTGGTAACCGCAGCTTCACTCCTAAGCACGCAGTCGTCGGCACCCACTGCAGGTGAGGTTCCGCAGGAGACCGTGACAAAGGCGGAGGACGAGAGGAGCGCGTCGCGCCCCGCAGACATCGACGGGAGCATCGCCTCCTCATCTGCACCGCACTCCAGAGCCCCGCATCGCCGCGGCGTCACAAGCCTGTCGTCATTTCCTTCTCACAAGCGACAGACGCCGCACCGCGGCACTACTATCTACCAGGCTCCGGTGCACCGAAAGCCCACCGGCGAACACTGCAGCAGCGAAGCCTTTGGATGGACCGAGATGTATCTTGTGCATCGCGGTAGTGTCGACTACCTCTGTCCGAAGGCAACGGGCAACATATTCGGCTTCCGACTGGACCGTGTGATGCACGATGGGTTCCCGGTTTTTTTGCTGTTCTCTAGCTCCCATAACAACAGTGAGGTCATCGACCCCAGTGCACGCGGCGTGCCGGTGTTTGAAAAAGCGCAGCTGAACGGCGAGGCAGGCGAGGGGGCGGTGCGCAGCTCAGTGCTTGTGGTGACGCGCCTCAGCTCGAAGAAGCACCAGCCTTACTACCGCACCGACACCGGTCGCACCACCGCAGGAAGTCGCCGCCGCCGACGACGCGGCGAAGACGATAGCACCACCACCGAGGAGGACGAGGACGTCGACGACTTATTCGACGACGATGACGACGACGACGACTCAGAATCTGAAGAGGTCTATGGGGAAGAGCATCGAGTTGGAACACAGGGATCGCGCCGGCGCGCTGGGGATGAGGCAGCAACTACAGCAACACCTACAGCTGGCACCGCTGCTCCCGCAGTTGCCAAGAAGCCAAAGACAGAGGCCAAGGACCCCGCAGGCGAGAGTGCGGTGGCGGCATCGGCGTCGCGTAGGAAGGAGAAGAGGAAGGCTGATGCCGCTGCTAATAAGCCGCTTCAAGCAGTGAGCGTGAATTTCTGGGCGGACCCACAGTACGCGGCCCCTGCACCCGAGCAACTGGCCCGAGAGTTCCCGTTCAAGTCGGAGGGCTCTGACACGCCGCAAACGGTCGTGTTTAGCAACGGCATCTGTGTCACCTACACGGCATCTACCGCGGCGAAGCACGCGCCACAGGAGAAGAAGCGAAAGACGGCCAAGCACGGCGGCGCGGCCGCCTCATCAGAGGACATGGACTTGAGCATGCTCAACGAGCACATCTTGAACGCATTTGCGCAGGTGAGGAAGGACTGCGTGTAGGTGTGTGTATAGGGAGGTGTGATGGAGAGGGAGGACACAGCCGCATGGGTTTGCGAGTCTCTACCTGTGAGTATTTATTTTCCTCTGTGCGTGTTTCCGTCCTCCTCTCATCTCCTTACTTCACCATCAAAGGGAAGGTGCCCTGCCACTTCACTGCGGGTGTTCTGTGCCGCTGCTATGGCCCGTTTGACTTGGTATATGCGTGTGCATGTGCACTTGTGTGTGTGTAGCTGCCTCGTGCCTGTGATGGCATGAGCTACAGCGACGTGTACATGTATCGAGCGCTGAAGGATGCGGAACAGTGCTCCATAGAGAGAAGAAGCACATCAACAGCTAGAACAGCGGCGAATGCACATCAAGTCACAGCATAGAATTGTGCCGCCGGCTTCGCTTGTACACGAGGACGGGGCGGATGGGGTGGCAGCATGAGGAGTCACCTGCATGTGCATGTGTGTGTGTGGGTAGGCGGGGGGTGAGAGGTGGTCAATCATGTGTCTCTCTCTCGTTGAGAAGAAAAAGAGATGGGCTGTGGCGACTCTTCTGCCCTTTTCAAGCTGCAGCCGGGTAGCGCAAAGCCCAGCGCCAATTCTGTGCCGTCTACGTGCCGACCCTCGGAGAACCGTCTTGGGCCGTCCATCCCTTTATCAAGGTGTGGAGAGCTGGAGCGTAGGTGGCGCACTGCACTTACGCACTCGTATGGACGAGTGTGGGGTGGTTATTCGTACCCCTCTCCCCCTCCCACACGTACACACATGCACACGTCCAATGCTCCGCGTGCCCCGTCGCCGTCGCCGCACCCTCCAACACTTCCTACTTGTTAACTTGTCTTACACAACTGCCATAAAACAAAATAAAACACGGTATCGTCGCATTCAACCCGTTCTCTCTCCATCTCTTTACCCTCATCACGGGGCAGGAACTGAGCGAGCGTCTTGACTCGCTTCTGCATCGTCGAGCCGCGCACGAGCACACCTATATCGACTTGTAGCTCCTCTCTCATCCGTCTCCGTTTCGACCGGTTTCACTGCCGAGGGGGAGGGGTAGAACTTCGTGCCCTGCGTCACCGTCGGATGCATCGCTTTCGCAGGTTTGCCCCGGTGCACGCATGGACAGCAGTGCGCTGCGTCTTTCAGAGTAAGGAGTTTCTGGCGGCGTCCAAGGAGCTGCCCACGACCCCGGAGGGGCGCAACCCATACGATGTCCTCGAAGTCACTGTCACCCGCGCTACGACACTTGACGAGGTGTCAAAGCAGTTCCGCAGCCTTGTCGTCAAGTACCACCCCGACAAGCCAGGCGGCTCCACCGAGAAGATGGCCGAGGTGAACTTGGCCTACAAGATTGTCAAGGAGAACCATGATGCGATGCTGCGCCGGATGAAGGAGGCAGAGTCAACGATCAAGGCGAACGAAGCATACCGTCAGCACAAGCACGCGCGCGCCAGCCGTGACGAGGATCTTGGTCGCTCCGGCGGGCTTAACCGCCGCAATTCGCGCGCCACGCGAGAAGCGGCCGAGCCCACGGGCTTGCGTCGCACCCGCTCACTGAAAGAGATCGAGGCTCAGTGGGCCAAGTACAAAGAGGACACCGAAGCAGCGGTAAGGAGCATGTGCAACCGCTACGAGCTGGCCATTCAGCAGGGAAAGTTCTTTCGCAAGTCGGCGACGTTGAACGAGATCACGGTACGCGAACGATGGCTGCGCAAGTCGTTTGCGAAGGGTGTCTGGGAGGATGTACATGAGCTTCGTGGGGAGTTGCTTCGTCGAGGTACCCGCAGCGCTCAGCAATCCGAGCTAGCAGAGGAAATGGTCAGCTTTGCCTCCACGACGCAGCGGAAGCTGAATGAGAATTTTCAGCGACTGACACAAGAGAGTGTGCAGTTGCAGTCCCGCATGTTAGTCGAGCGCGTCTTCTTCATGGTGTGCTCGGTAATCTTGCTGGTGAAGGTGTGGAGGTGGTTTGTTGGCTTTACCTTCAACAACACGCTCACCGTGAAGCTCAAGCGTGGTTTCCTCTCACAGTAACAGCGTTGCGTTGCGCGCCTCTGTGCGACGCATCGTGGCAGTCTTCCTCTTGTTTTCTTCGACGCGCGTGTAAGGGGGAGGGGGTGCAACAATCGAGGTGTAGCTGTTCTTCGTGTGCCCGGACTGGTTGGCGCAGATTCCTTCTGTTTTCCTTTCTGCGTTTGCATCCGCTGTTTCTTGATTTGCGGCAAGCGTGCGTGTGAGGGGGGTTTGTGTGTCGCCGCCTCCACTGTCACATGATTACTAAAACCCCCATAGCTGTTCGGCCTTTGTGCCTGTACTAGCTGGCATGCGAAGACACGTACACGCCCGTGCGAGGTGTGCGTGTGTGCGTGTGCGGTACCCTACGAATACCTGGGTGCAAAACTCATGGAAAGTTGACATGTGAAGGGCGCGGGGTGGCGTGAGGGATGGGGCGAAGAGAAGAGAATGTGGTGAGACTCCTCAGCGTCGTCGTTGCTTGGTCTGCGTGGACGCACGAAGACTGCTTGGGTGAGTCGCTTGCTTATCTCTGTCTCTCTCCTTCCATTTGTGTCCTCGTTTTAATCTCGCTGGGCTCCCTCGTTGCAGGGAGGGCCGTGGAAACTCGTGATTCTCGCCGGTTTAACTGAGCTGATGCAGCTGTGCTTTGGCGCGGTGATTCGCGCATTTCTCCAAGCGACCTTGCTCGCACTCCCTGCCTGGCCTCTGTCACCGCCACCGCTCGTCTCTCTCCTTCTCATCATGTCGCTGCTTATCACCATGACACCTCGCCTGTCGCTCACAGACCGATAGCTACTTTTTCTTCACTGCGCTGCTCTCTTTCCTGCCCTACACATACACACCGTGCGCAGACGAGATGCTGCCTCGACCACAGACGTACCAGGCAAAGCCGTACGTCCCCGTCACCTCCGCCGCCATTGACCCGTATGAAGAGGGGCAGAGCTTTCTCGTCGATAATGATCGCCTTGACAGCTGGTTCCGGTACGTGGAGGCTGAACTGCAGCGCTACCGCAGTCCCTTCGTCGCCGCAGAGGCACTCTTGACGGAGCTGCGGCTGCGCAGCCATGAGCTCTATCAGCCGGAGCGCCTCTACGTTTCGACGGCGCTGCGGATACTGCAGGCGTGCGTGCCGCACCTCTCCAAGGAAACGGCGCAGGTGGCGCAGACCGCGGTGCACGAGCTTCTCCCGTGCCTTATGTACACGCGCTGCACACCCCTGACGACATCGTCAGAGCCGTCCTCGTCGAGGGGTCTCGAAAAAGTGACTCAACTGACCTACGCCGGCGCCTTCCGCCTTTTGCTGAATCGGATGCAGCAGTGCCAGACGCAGCTTCGGCGGCTCGAGCGACACGCTCGCGTGGAGGCAAAGATGATGGACCTTCTTGTGCATGGGCTGGACCACATGTGGCTGAAGATGTGCTTCTACTCGTGGCGAACGTTTTGCAGACAACTGGAGATGCGCAAGGCGCGTCTTCGACGACGACTGCTGCGGGTCACAGCCAACGAGGCGGTGCCCGCCTTCCTGCGCACGTGGCGGCAGCACGCCCACACGATCGCATTGGACGCCAAGACCTCCCGCAACAGCTTTCTTCAGAAGCAGGTGGAGGCACTGTACCCTCTCGAGCAGGAGGCGAAGAGCCGCTACGACCACCTGTGCGAGGAAATCAAGGAGAAGAATCGGCTGGCAGCTGACAGCCTAAGGCGACTGGAGGAGACGAAGTGCCGTCTCAAAGTGCTCGAGGACCTCATCGCCGAAACGCAAGGCTCCCTCGCCGACCACTGGACGACTTGGAAGGAGTGCACACGGCTGATGTTCGACGACATCGGCGAACTGCCGGGCAAGACGAACCAGACACTTCGCACCGAGTACGTCATGAATATCACCGACACGGCGTCGGCACTGTCGAGACGGGCTCGCGGGCGAGCTGGCCGGATGGAACTGCGGCGCGTCGCACAGTTTCTCCTGTTCGAGGGGGAGCTCGGTGCTGACGCCGACACACAGACGGTGGGCGGGATGGAGGGCAGTTTGAGCGCGAAGTCAGGCATCGGCTCCTCTTCCTCCATCTCCTGGCCTGTGCCCCACGACAGCGGCGGAAGAGCCCTCTCTGTGACCTCGAAACCGCTGGCCACCCACACAGTCCCCGCAAAGCCAAAGACGATGGCCTCCCTTCAGGTGCAGCCGAGCGACCCGGAGCGGCAGTCAACCGTCTCTGCGACGAGTCTGGCCGCCAACGTGAACGACGTGTACTGGACTGTGGCGACCGTTGTGCAGCCAGTTCTGACGCCGCTTCACTTGATAGACGTGCTGCATCACAACGAGGCGCACTTGAACATAACGCTCAGCTTTCTTTCCACCGTGTACAGCGGTGGCCACTGCTCTCTTTTTGCACCCGCGGCGCGAGCGGCGCAGAGGACCGAGGAGGCGCTGCTGCCTCTTCCCTCGAGTCAGGGCTTTGGCAAAGTGTCGCCGACAGCGGCGCCGAAGGACGGCAGCGACGACGGTGGCACCGCAGCTGCTGCGGAGGATGTCAAGTGGGGCGCACTCATGATGCAGGATGTGACGCGCGGCATGGCGAAAGTGCAGGATTGCGTTGAAGCGAACGAAGGCTACTTGCTGTCTGTGCGCCAGGGCATGATGATGAGCGAGTTGGAGGTGGTCCAGGGGTACCTCGAAGACTTGTACAGGCGCTGGGCTGCCACCGGCGTACCCCTATCGCAACAGAAGCTGGAGTCCGTCTGGCAGCCTATCGTGACGCCAGCGAGGCTGCCCATCCTTCAGGCGCTCTATCCTGAGCATGGAATTACCTGCTTCACCGAGCTGGTCCACTACGTGGCCCGTGTGGCGGAGTTCAGCGGCTGCTCCTTGCAGGCGCTGGCAGAGCGGCTGGATGCCACGTACCCGTACGACACGCTAGACGAACTGCGCATTGTCAGGCGCAGTGACGAGGCCACGGAGCTGTTCCGCGCGCACGCGGCACACCTTGCCACGCTGCTGGTGTATTTAAAGGACAAGGCGAACTCATCGCAGTATCACTGTGATCACCTATCCGTGCTTCTCGAACAGGAGTTCGGGCTGACGTCGGCGGAGGCAGCGGACATCTCGCGCTACGCACGACATGAGGGCGGCGGTGTGGTGAACCGCGACGACATTGAGTGGCTTCTGCTGTTTTCCGCCCCGTACGTGGACCCCTCCCCCTTTACCTCTCTTTTGGAGAAGGTCGCGCGGCTGCTCGAGGACTGCACCCCGTTCTTTCAGCAACTCGCCAGGGCGGCGTCGGCGGCTACGTAAGCATCCGATGGGGCCGCCAGCGACGCTGCGGCGGCCTCGCGTAGAAGTTTACAAACTGCAAGGCAGGCTTGCGCCATGCCGTGACCGCACAATCCGTCGGCTACTCTTACATGTATGGCTACTTTCTTCACGCACTCATGTATACTAAGATTTTTCGGATTTTGGATTGCCTATTCCCCGATGCACGTTTACATGCATCCGCAGATAAGACTACCACTAACATATGCGGGCTGCTCTGCACGCTCCCGAAAGCTGCATTTCTCCCTACATCCTGGAGATGTGAGAGGGAGGATGGTGCGGCGTGCGTGTGTGCGTGTTTGTTGTCTCGCGTGTGTTCATCTTCCGAGTTACTTTCCGTTTTAATGCCTGACCTATCGCTTGCAGCACTCGACCTTTTTTTTTCGTTGCTGTTGCCGCTCTCTCGTGCTCTTGATCATGCTCTGCCTGTCTTTGTCGAGCTGGTTGGTGCCCTTTTCCTCACTTCTACACCGATGAAGCTGCAACGAACCAGCTGTGCGATACAGCGAAGGGAAGGAGACGACACTTCTCAAGATGTGTCTGGGCTCTCTTGACTATGCGGCTTGTGGTGCTTCGTACTCTGCCGCATACTCACCGCTCCTCAGTCTTCTGTCGCTGCATGTTTCTCGTTCTTCCGAATAGAGGCAGAGATAGGCAGAACCGCCCGGGCACTGTCAACTCGGTGTCTTTCTGTGCTGGCGTGTGCTTGTGTGTCTGACGCTTCAACCCTCTTCCGCTCCGTAGCGGACTCTCACACGTTTCTCCCGCAAGTTTTTCCTTACGGGTCTCTCTTTCTCGTTCCTCTGCATTGTGCGCTGACATACGCACACCGAGGTTTACAAACATACAGTGATGTACATCCACACACACACGCGTACACGTCCACTATCGGGCCTTCCTCAGCAGCGCAGCACGGGAAAAACGCTTCGTTAGAGCGCGTTTGCCGCGACTTCACAAACCGGGAACATAGTGTGGTGCTGCTCTTCCTTGAGGTGTTGGAGCCACCTAACATGCCTGAACTCAATTGTTCTGCATTAAACACAAGCGTTTAGCAGCAGGGCATCCTCTGGTGAAGCAGCACAGTAAAGACAACGTCTCTGCCGCTGCAAGAAGAAACATCATGTCGAGCCTCGTCACGCAGCACAAAACGTACGTGCACCACGTCTCCCTCGACCCATCCGGCTCCCTCCTGGCATCGTGCTCGAGTGATAAGACAGTGGAGGTGTTCCACCGTCGCACCCTGACTGGCGGTGGCGCCGTCTGGGAGCCTGGCTGCGCGATGCACGACCATTCAGGCCCGGTGCTGCGTATGGCGTGGTGCCAGCACCGCGAGCACGGCCCTCTTCTCGCCACCGCCGGGGCGGATCGCTGGATTTACATATATCGTATCATTATCTCCTCTCACGAGGGGCGCACGCTGCTGCACACGGTGCGCTGGTCTCCCGTGCGCGGGTACGAGAAGGACGTCATAACGGATGTGGCCTTTGTGCCACCGCAGCAGTACCACGCTCTACTTCTCTCGACTGCGTCGTTGGACGGCTGCGTTCGCCTCTACGAGGTGCACCAGCCACAGCAGTTCCCGTGCGTGTGCAGAATATCCCCGGAGGCCGACGCCGCGGCGGAAGGGGCCAGTGACAGCGCCGCTTGTGCCGTAGGGGTGTCCGCCGGCAGCGCAGCCGCTGAGCGCCGTGAGGATGCGTCGGCATCGCAGTCGGCTTCCTCAGTGCCGCTGCTGCGCTCCGGCGGGGTCACTGCCATTGGCTGGTTCCCAGGCTCTGCGGAGCGCACGATGACCCTTGCCGTCGGCACCGTGTCGGGGCGCTTCTTTCTCTACCGCTACATCAAGGACTCAAACTCCTTCATGACGATATCGCTACCGCAGGTCGAGGCCGGCGTGCTGCGCTGCAGTGCGCCGGTGTGCAACGTGAGTTGGGCTTCATGCGTTGGCCGCCGCTTTCAGCTCCTGTCCATTTGCTCCCGGAGTGAAGTGTTTATTCTCCGGCTGAACTGCGTATCACCTTCCATTGACGAGAAACGCAGTTTCGAGCTGTTTCGGGTGCCATTCGGAGCCGTCAGCGCGTCCTGGGGCCGCTCGAGCACGCTCCTGTATCTCGCCACGGACGATCAACGCACACAGGTGGTTGTGCTGCAGATGGCAAACCCGCTCGACCACCAGTCTTGGAGGGTAGTATCACGCAACGCGGTTGAGTAACTCTTCCCCTTCACGCACGCGCCGCCTAGTGTGTCGGTAGCTCCTCACTTACTGCTTGTCTCAGCCTCGGCGCTCGCGGCCACGCTCCTCTATCTCAGTTGTGCTTCACGGGTTGCCGTGCGCGCTGTTTCGCGTATGCAAGCGTTCTTCACGGCTACTGTGACCTCACAGACACGCGCGTACACACATCTCCCTGCTAGGCCACAGAGCACTGCCGCCAGATCTTCACCGTTGCCTGCTGAGAAGCTGAAGGCGAAGCAACAACAAAAAAGAGAAGGCAGAGCCGCAACACGCGGGTGCCGCTCGAACATCGCTGCCACCGCTCAGCAAC
This sequence comes from Leishmania infantum JPCM5, assembly GCF_000002875.2. NCBI lineage: Eukaryota > Euglenozoa > Kinetoplastea > Trypanosomatida > Trypanosomatidae > Leishmania > Leishmania infantum. The sequence goes on from NC_009416.2 coordinate 217,333, forward strand.
GGGAAAAACACGCATCCTTGCAGAATGCAGGGCGCGATCTGTCAGAGCGTTTAGGCAGCCGATAGCACACGATCATTTGTTGTTCCCGTTGCTGCCTCGCATCCACAGCGGTGACGCTGGTGGTCGTGGATGACTGCATGTCGGTGTGGCGTCTTCTGAGACACATATATATGTATATACATATGCATGCATAAAGATGCCCTCTCACCTGCTTCCGATGCCACTCGCCTCACTCCACCCCTCCTTTGCATCTCGGCGTTCTCCTTTTCGCCGCGCCCCGTTTTCCTCCGTTCACCTGACGCGGAGGGGTACACAAGCAACAGTGGCGCTCAACACACCCGCCACATAGGCACATACGCGGGTGCGTCGAAGCAAGAGGGCCGCTCTCTTACCACTAAGGCCTTCCACCACCTGCGCTGCGTCTGTGCGTAGTCGCCACCGTTGTCCTTGCAGCTGATTAGTCGTTCTTTGTACACAGTTACTCGGGGAACACCGGGCAAGCGGGGTACACATATTTGGAACGGTGAACGTCCCCGTAACCGCACGACCGCCACACAGATACATACGTGCGTGCGCCGCAAACCAGCGCCAGTCCAAGGTGCGCGATTACGCAAGTGAGCACAAGGGGAGACGTTGAAGGACTGCGATCGACATCTGCTGTGCGTCCTTGGCCATTATTGGCTGCATCTAAACACAGACACACTCTGCGCGCCTTCACCCTCTTTTGCTCTCCCTCCTTGTTCACTCGCGTCTGCGTGCCTGTCGTTCTTTACACCGCTGCGCTCTGACTAAGGCGTGGCCCGATCTTATCTCCCCCCGTTGCCCTCCTCCTGATCTGCTTTGTACACGCACGCGGGCGTCTCTCGGAGACCAACTTGTGGGCGGCACAAAACAGCAGAGCGACAGCGGCTCAGAGTACCCATCTTCGCCATTTACCTCACAACCTCCCCCTGCTTTCCCTGCACTCGACTCGGATTCACCTGCGCGGCAACAGGAGCGGCGGAAAGAGAAGAGGTAAACCTCACAGCAAAGGAATGGAGCGCGGCCTGCGCTCCTCGCCAGGGGGTCCCGATGGGGGCCTCTGCGCGCTGCACAGCAAGCGGCGAAGCAAAGCTGATCTCATTCCGTGGAATCAGCAGCCAGGTAAGATGCGCTGCCTGCTGCAGAAGGAGTGCCACGTGCGTAGCGAGAACCGGCGGGCTGGTGGCAGGGAGCAGGCCAGAGCTAGCGGTGGTGGCGGAGGCGGTGGCGACGTGCGTGAAAGAGACCGTAGAGGAGGAATGGGGCGAGCCGGCAGCGGCCGCGAACGCGGTGGCCGCAGAGAGCGCGGGGACAGAAACGATCGCAGAGAACGCGGGGACAAAGTCGACACTGTTATGTGCCGTCTTCACCGTCAGCGTCGTTCCGCTCGGCAGATGCGCGAGGTGGGGGCGGGAGTGTTTGAGTGCGCGGAAGGCAGCCGGTGTAAGCAGACCGGCGATAGGCGTATTGGCGCCGCCGGTGGCCGCGGCGCTGATGATCGGGGTCGATTCCGTGATCAGCGAGGCCCGTCGTTTGTAGAGCGTGGAGCAGGTGCTCGGCAGCGGCAGCGACGTGGCGAACGCGCGCCTCGCCCAACGCAGGACCAGCGTTATGATGACGCGAATGCGGCTGCGTGGGCACCATCGGCAGGCACTGGCGCAGGGGGTGGCGGTCCAGCTCGTCGTCGGGCTGGCAAGGCGGAGCGCAAGGTGTGGTGTGCACTGCATGGCAAGCACTTGCCCGCGAGCCAGTGCGAATTCGTGCAAGATTGCTGCTATGTCTGTCTTGACCCTAGCACCTGCTTGGCCACGCCGCTGGAGGCCCCGGCAATGTTGCTCACACGCGGCTGTGCCGAGGTGCTGTGCAGCAAGCATCACACCCTGCGCAGTGCCGGATTTGTGGAGTTGACGGAGAAGCCTGTAGCGTACCAGTGCATGCCCGGCCACGCATGCCGGGGTGTGACAGTGCCGCACATGAGCCAAGGGGCGCACGGCGCTGCTGCGGCTTCTGGGGGTGGCCCTGCCGCGATGCCGTACGCGATGGCGGACATGGACGATGATGAAGAGGTCTACATGGGTGCGCGCGTGGCCAACACTTTCCTGCCCCAGAGCGGCCGCGAAGCCATCTCCTCCTTCTTTATGTGAGAAGGCCGGGGGAAGAACTTTGGGGTGGCTGCGACGGGCCCCAAAGCGAAGGATGGAGACGAGTGTGTTCGAGGCTTTGCGGTGGGCATGCCCCTTGGTGAATGCGTTCTCGTAAATGGAGAGGGTAGTGGAAGAGAGGAGCGTCTGGCTGCTGGCTGTGGTCGAGCCGTCTTCTCCCCCTTTGTGGCTGTGATATCGTTGGTGAGTGTTCTCTCTCTCTCGCCCGCTCTTGCTCTCTCCCGGGAGCGCCGTGTCGATGCCACCGCGTAAAACAACCGAAGAAGAGGAACTGACTGCGCTGGCGCACGAACGGCACCGAGCTAGTCTCCACGGACGTGTTGAAGCTATGTCTCGCGCGATCAGTGACACCAGACGGGAGGGGGTGATCGACGATCTCTTCCTCGAACCCTCTCCGCGGCATATGCGCTTTTCCAAACTCGCCAGGTTCTTGATCTCCTGCTGGCGTTGCCGCACTACGTCACCATGGCATGACCTTGCAGGTGCCCTCTTTCGACAGTTGCGCTGTGTATGGAAGCGAATGTGCCTCTGCGATTCGTTCGTGCCACTCTTGCTCTTTGCGTCGCCTCGTTCTCGAAGGTGCTTCAGCTTCTTGTGATCGCTGCATGCCATCTTCGCCATTCCTACTGAAGCGCTCTTCAGCACACACTCACGGTCGGAAATCCCAGCCCAACAGCACAAAGGCGAAGCGTCATCTCTGCTCACGGACATCTCTGAATCGCTCCCAGGCAAAGAGGGAGCAGCGAAACGCAAGACGCGCACCGCTCGCTGCAACTCCCCCCTCGCGCGACTCACTTTTCCTCCCCATGACGGCCACACCAGAGATGGCGGAGTACTGCCTCCGCGTCATTGCACAGCAGATCAGCGCCCCCGATGGCCCATCGGTGCCACTGCCAGTCATCCCAAAGGAGGACTCGGCGTGCTTCGTGACACTCACGACACTGCCACAGGACCGGCTGCGCGGCTGCATCGGATCCCTACGGCCAGGGGACCTCAAGAAAGACATGCGCCGACTCGCACTTGCCGCCGCCTTCCAGGACTCGCGTTTCCCCAAGGTGAAGGAGGAGGAGCTGCCGACGCTGCGGTGCTGCTTCAGCCTGCTGCACACCTTTGAGCCATGCTCTGCTTGGAATGACTGGGAAATCGGCAAGCACGGCCTCATCGCCGATTACGACGGCTACAGCGCCACGTACTTGCCCTCGGTGGCGGAGGAGCAAGGGTGGAACCACAGAGAAACCCTCGTGAGCCTGCTGGAGAAGGCGGGCTTTGAGGAGCCGGTGACGGACCATGTGCTGGGGAAGGTACGCCTGACCCGGTATCAGGTCAGTAAAGCCTTTAAGGACTACAGGGATATTGTCGCTTCGTGAGCGGCGCCGTCGTCTGCAGCCGCGTTGTAGGTGTGCGCGGGGACTGGTAAGAGTCGGCTTCCACCTCAGTGCACACGCACAGTCACATACGAGGACGCACACGAAGACGCAAAAGGCGGCGTTGTGCCGCCATCTCTCAAGCGTGCCTTTTTTACGTTTCGCTGTGCCTTGCCTCCGTTCTTCTCTTAGTGTACCCATTGTGCTCTTGGGTGTTGGGGCGTACCTCAAAAAACACTCGCCGCCCCCGCCCCCCTCCCTCCCTCTCTTTTGCGCGCTGTGCTCCAGGCTGCACATCTGTGCCTTGCTGTGGCAAGGTAATGTCTCGTTTTATGTGTCCTGTTTTGGTCCAGCTTCTTGCGCCCTATTCTATACAGCTCTTTACTCCCGTCGTGCAGCAGTGCGTGCGAGTGTGTGCGTGTGCCCCACGCGTTTCGCTATTTCAATACTCTTTCCGTTTCATCCGGCGCTCAAAAAAAAACGAAGAGGCACCGCAGCCACATGAGCAAGGCGAAACATAGAAAACACAACACAAGAGATGCACACGCACGTGCCACCTATCGTGTGAGTGAGCACAGGTGCAACGCTTCCTTATATGATAAGTTGTCACGTTTCTCCCCCACCATCTCCTGCTAGCTCAATAATCACAAACGCATCTGAGGAGTAACGGCTGCTCAGGAGTTCCGAGGAGGAGGGGGGCACAGTGACGGGAGCGGAAAAGTCAAGCGTGCACGGCTGATTATGAGGTGATTGGGGAGTGGGCGTCGGCATGGATGGTACCACCACCGCTAATCCATGGTCCAAATGAAGCCGCTACGGCGGCAAAGGAGCGTCTACCCTTGCTCCCTGTACCACTCAACGCCGTGCCACCCTTGAGACCCCCTGTTACCTGGGGTGGCCATCGTCAACAGCGCGCTAGCCCAGCTTTTCTCGGACGTCCAATGTCCGTTCATCTTTTTCTCTACACCTATATTCTCTGCATCTCAAGCCCCGCCAACACATCAATGGAACCAGCCAGGCGCGCACTACCTCCACACACACATGCGAAACGCATCCTCTCTCTTCTGTACTCTGTTTTCACTGCGACACGACTCTCACTCCTAACGTGGACTGCTAGGAGAGAGTAGCTCGTCTGCTCTCGCATCCTTGCCGGTTCTCATCTCTCTTCTCCTTATCAGAGGGGAGGGAGTCTGCGCCGGTCCATCTCTTCGCATCCTTGCTCAACCGTCGGAGCAGCCAATGAGAGGCGATGAAGAGTGCAGACCGGGAAGCAAACCGCCACAAGCATCGAGGTTTCATCTTGTCGTTTGCCTGCTCTTCTCCGCACTTAGGGCCTCTGCCTCGCTTGCTACTTGACGTGTGTCCCTGCCCGCATCCACCGAGCTGCACCTCCATGAACAGGTACCCAACACACAGCTAAGGAGGCGGCGCAGCTCCACGTTTGCCTGCGCATCTCTATGTCTGAGTGTGCTGCTATGCGTGCAGTGGCGCCGTGGCAGCCCGTGTGCACACTACAGCTAAAACTTCTCCTCCTATCGCTGCTCTTTTCTGTGAGCTACTTGGCGCGTTTCTTTTCTATTTGTGCTTCGCTCTGCAGCGCTGCCTTCTCGCCTTCCTCACGGCAATTTTTTTTCCGTCTTCCTCTCTCATCCTGACAGGGGAGGGGACGGCACACCGCGCAGCGCGTGGTATTTCAGGGGTCTGCACCCCATTGTGTGGGGAGGCGAGGCAGCCTCCACTACCCCTGCCAATGCACAAGCACCTCTGGTGGTGACAGGGCCAGGTGCCTGCGACGAAGGGAGGTCAGAGCGATGCATGGCTGCTGATGCCGGCGCTCAGGCCCTGGATGGCGTTGCGTGGGGGCGACCTGCGACGGTGAACGCGTCTGTGCAGCCCATATGGCCAGGCAGCGTGTGAGCGTGACTGGAGTGCTGCACCTCATGCGCCCCTCGCTGGCCACTGGTGTGGGGAGCCTGAGCCACCCCGCGGCGGGATGCGCGAGGTGGCGACCGGCATAGTGGGGGCAACTGTGGTGCTGACTGCGAGGCGGCGGGTGGGTAGAGCTTGAGGGCAGGGGGCCGTGCTCGGATGGCTGGGTCGGCGCACGACTGTGATGCGTGTCGAGTGCTGCTTCGCGCGACGCGATGGGCCTGCGACATGCCGGGCGAGTAGGGTGGGCCTGCACTCATGTTGTCTAGCAGTGCATGAAGGCACAGAAAAAAAAGAGGTCTTCTTACCTTGATGTTATCCTTTGTCGGTGCTTCCGGCATGGTGGTGCAGCCGTAGCGGCAGCTGCGCGCCACCCCACCCTATCTACTTTCTCCCTCATCTCCTCTGCCATCTCTTTCGTGCTCGCCACTTGTTCTTTGGCCGCTTCCCGAAGCTGGCCCCATTTTCGGCGCTTTACTTTCTATTTCTCGCTTCTGGACGCGTGCACCTGTCGAAGTGTGCGTGTGGGTTGCTCACCGTGGGAGGGATAGATTGTGCCGCTCTGGGTCATTGCGCTTGTACACACGTGATACACAGGCACAGACGCCCAAAGTCAACTGTCGTAGCTGTTGCGGGTGTGAGCGCCGCTGCAACTGGCTGGATGCTCGCAGACGTGACAGACACCTATGGCCGTCCTCCATCGGAGCGCGGCGCGCGAGGGGACGGCGGCGCCAAGCACCAGAAGAAGAAGCGGAAGACAAAGCTGAAGCGCGTCGACGAGTCAGAGCAGGACGGCTGGCTCGATCGCGCGCGGCAGGGCCTGCACTGCTCGCTTTTCTGCGGCGGCGCTAAGTGTCGCCAGGAGAGCTGGGAGGCCATGAAGGAGAAGGATCAGCGTGCCGCGGCCATCGAGGGCCTGCAGTCGAACTGGGTCGGCAACGACGTCATCGCGAGCCAGCGACCGTCGACGTCGCTCTTTCTCAAATACCCCATTATCGCTCAGTTTCATGCCAAAAATGTCACTGGGGTTCTCAACCTACAAGAGAAGGGTGAACATGGCAACTGCGGGCCGGACGGCATCTACGAAAGCAGCGGCTACAGCTACAACGGCGCCGAAGATCTGATGCCACACGGCATCTCGTACTACGAGTTTCCGTGGCCGGACATGACAGCTCCGCAACAGGACATCGTGCTGCGCAGTGTGCAGGTCATGGACTACCACATCAAGCAGAAAGGTAAGGTCCTGGTACACTGCCACGCCGGGCTTGGCCGCACCGGACTCATGATCGCGTGCTATTACGTGTACAGCCAGCACATACCGTCCGACGAGGCGATTGCGCTGGTACGCAAGATGCGTCCTGGCGCTATTCAGACGACGCGCCAGGCGCAGTTCATTGCGGACTTCGAGAAGCATCTGTGGCGACTCTCACAGGCGTTCCGGGTTGAAATCTCCGATGCCTTGATTGATCTCAACCTCTTCATTCAGCGACAGCGCCTCGTGCTGCATGGCGAGCAGGCAGACTTGTACAAGAGCGTGCCACTCTTTCTCCACACCATCTTGTGCCGCCTGCTCAACCTGACGAAGAACAACCCAGATGCGGCGCGACTGGCATTGCAGTCCCTTGGCCCAAGCGCTGCACCAACGGACACGACGCTGTCAGCGTGCCGCATCGCCATCAACCGTCGCCGCTTCCGCGTGCAGAGCGTGCGTGATGTGTCCATTCTGAGCTTCTTGGTGTGTGACTGGTTCCGCAGCACGTCATCGCCGGCGTTGACGGAGGAGAACTGCGACCAGATCGTGGAGAGCATGCGGGCTTCCATCTCGAAGCAGGAGGGGCTGCCGTTGGAGATTCGCCGTATCCTGTCGAAGCCGGCGCGCCACACCCTGGGGATGGTGATCTCGGCGTTCATTATCATCTCAAGGCAGGTGGGCTGCGTCAGCCTTACAAACTTTGCCTTCCGCTGCGTCGTCGACTCCTTCAACCACGCCTTCAACCCTATCAAGGTTCGCCACAGCCCGCTCGAGCGCGAGCTTATTCACAAGTTTTTCTTGGAGTGGGGTGAGAGCGTAGGGGACTTGTACTTTAACTACGACACCGTACCCGCCGCGCACCGCACCATCAAGCGGATTGCGCTGGCCTCCTCCATTGTACTGGAGGCGACGAAGAACACCGATCCGCCGCGGAGGAGCTCGCCTAGTGTTCAGACCCTCTCAGTGCCGTCGTCCACGCAGGAGATGCCTAGCAACCCAGCCAAAAAAACGGAGGGCACTGAGTCTACGCTGGTCTTTTCTACTCAAAGTCGTGCTTCCCACCTGCCAGACATGCCCCTCGCCGTCGAAACGGACTCGGAAAGCAAAACACGCCTCTGGCGGCAACACTTGATCGAGTACCGCCGTGACACGGATGCTCGGTGTGGCCGCGGCGAGCAACAGCGTCCGCCCGCCTCTTCAGTCGACGCCAAGGTAAAGCGCTGAAATAGCGGCGCGCTTTCTTTCTCTCTCTGTGTTCGGGTGCGTGTTTGCTTGAGTGCGCGTGTGCGTATCGGCGCCTCCCCTCTCCCTCCTCCTTCTTTCCCCTCATACACCCACCTACCTCTACCCTGTCACGCACACATATATTTATGAGGGAGGCATAGAAGATGCAGCAGCGGCAGAGAGTAGTATGGCTGTTGTGGCTGTGGTTATATATCTATGTGTGTGCAGGTGTGCCTCTTCTCCTCCTTTCGGTTCTGGGTGTGCTTTCCAGCCACCTCATGTCGATGCCGTGACACACCCTTCCCCTTTGTTTTTCAGCTTTTGAGGGGTATGCGCGAATCGGTCGCCGCTATCCCCGTCTTGTTCTGTTTTCGGTCCTTTTGGGAGACCTGCGCCTCACCCCAAATCGCCATCTCGCCCCCTTCTAATTTTGTTGCTCCTCTCTTTGGCGACTCTCGTCGGGTTTGTTTTCTGTTTCTTCACCATCACCTGTTCTTTGCTTTATCGGTTGGCGAGGCCCCCAAACGGCGCGCTGATAAGCACGTGTACGTGCACGCGCACAGATGTGGGCAGGCGCACATATACAGACACACGCGGATTTCTCGACACCGTCTATTTTCACTTCACTCAACGTTATCCACTCCTCTGCCGAGTTGCGCACACACGTACACATGCACGCCGAGATGCAGTGGCCCATCAAAGTAGTGGGGGTGACGTGACACTGCTTGTCCGGTTCTGTGAGTGTGTTTGCGCCTGTGTGTGCGCGATCTCATCCTGGTTCACCGCTCGTCGCTCTTCTAGGCAGGTGATCTGTTATGTCCACTCAACTGTTTTTGTTTGCATTAATTTTGGCCCCTTTTCTGTTTTTTTTTTAGAGTGCCGCAGCTTCCATTGCAGAGTTTAGCCGCTCTCTCTCCATCCCTTCCTCTCCCCCATTTTCGTCTTTGCCGTGTCGTCTCTCGCTTCATCTCCTTCTTTTCTGCGTCGTCGTCGCGACTCGCGCTGCTCCCAACACGTCAAAACGTGACGGCTGGGAAAAAGGCAAGACGAAATCGAATGCGAGAGAAAATGCCTATAGGAGAAGTGGGGCGTGCGTATACGCGTCTTGCGGTCACTGAAGGACGTTCTTTTGAGGTCTCAGTTGCGGAGGGTATTGCTCGCTCGCGCGGGCGTGTTTCACTATTTTCCCTTTCTCTGTCACTGCTGTCCACAAGCTATGGCAAGGCGAATCAGCGAGATGTGTGTGCTGCGTTGGCTCTTCTGCAGGTGCATCTTGAGCCCCTTGCTCTCTGCTGTTGCGTGTGTGTGTGTGTGTGTCGGGGGAGGGGGAGTGCTGTTCCTGAGAGGCTCCCCACCCCCAACCCCCGCACGCTCACGTTTTCTCCGTCTTGCAATCGTGTCTCTTGTGTGTCTGCTCACTCCCTTCTGCCTTCTCTCCCTTTTTACCTGACAACACCGCGTATACGCTTTCAGGCTTGCACTCAGGGCACAGGGTTGACATACACAGAGGCACACACTGCTTTTATCGTCCTTATTTTCGTGCGAGTCACCATGTGGACGCAATGCAGCCGCGCGCTCCGCGGGCGGTCGGAGCGTGGGCTTTACTTCCCCATCAATCACCGCATTGTTGATCAGCGTAACACGTTAGCTTCTGGAGCGGAGGAGGCCGATATCCAGTCACGGTACCGGCGCCAGCTGCGGTCGAGTTTCGTGACGAGGGAGACGCGGCAGACAGAGCCGCCAGCGTGGAGTCGGAGCACTCGCCCTACGCACTTTCTCTCGCTTCCGCTGCCATCCCGGTGCACGCTGCGGGTGCGCGTGAAGGAGATGCACGAAAGCATGATATTCGCCAATCAAAGCATCGAGCCGCTTCTGATTCCCGCCTCGAAGCTGCACGTCACCTTGGGGGTGATGACCATCGGTGGAGAGACAGCCACAGCAGAGGCTGCCTCAGCCGCCGCAGCACCTGATGTGCTGGCGGCCATTCAAGATTGCGTCGACCAGGCGTGCCACGATACGTGCAAGGAGCCGCTGCAGCTGCGCTTCCGCGGCCTCGGCACCTTTGGACATGGCCGTGTGCTGTTTGCGGGATGCATAACAGAGGCGCACTTCACAACACTCGACACGCTTGTGCGCCGCATTCGCAAGGACCTAGGGCTTGGTTTAGGCGTGGACATGAAAGGCAACCCGCACGATTCGTACGTGCCCCACGTCACGGTCGCTAAGATCCGCCCATCGCAGATTGGCCAGTTTGGCCGTCAGCTCCCCATTTCGATGTGGGCGGATCACCAGCATCACGACTTTGGCGACGTCACCTTCAATAGAGTCGATCTGTGCAGCATGAAGGGTGAGGGAAAGAATGGGTACTACCACGTCGTGTCCTCGGCCGCGGTGCAGTAGGTAAGCGCTGCAGGACACAGGTGCAACGCGCGCGCGTGGGTGGCCAAGGTGCCAGCGCGTCCCCGGCGGCAGGCTTGTGTGTGCGTGTGTATGCAATCATTTCCTGCACTGTGGTGACCACGAGATCCTCTGTGCGGAGAGGTTTCTTCGTTGTTTTCTTCCTTGTGCGGTCTTGTACGCTCGTTGGCGGTGTTGGCGGGGCTTCTCTCCCCCCTTCGCCCCTTTCCATCCGCCCGTTGGAGAGGGAGGGAGAGAGACAAGGAGCGTTCCGTGACGCCATGGAGAGACTCATCACCTCAATGAAGCGAATGCGCACGGACTGCAAAGCCGAAGACACAACGACGCCAGCAAACAGACCGACTTCATGTGACCATAGTTGGTGGAGTGACTGCAGCTGGAGCGCGTGGTCGCAGACCACGCAGTGTAAAAGAGAAAGAGGAGGGAAACAGCGGACGTGTGCGCGCACACCACCGTGTGGAGCCGTTGTCACGCTCGCTTTGCTGAGGGCGGCTGCCATAGGAGCGGGCTGCTGAAGTGCTGTCAAGGACAACGGCGCACACGTGGCGGCAGTAGGAAGCGAATAAGGGGATCAGGCCGCCCTTCTTCTCTCCATGCGTGCATGCCCCGCCCTCTCACCAACATCACCGAGATGCGACTCTTGGCAGTGGGGCTTCCCTTTCCAACATCGTAGCCTTCCATGCTCCGTTCTTGTGTCTCGTCCCTTCATAACGGCTTCGATTTCTCTGCTCCACTCCTTTGCCCCATCCTCCCCCCTCCTCTCTCTCGATCCTTGAGTGCGCGATTGTTTCATCAACACACTGTGCCGGTCGACTCGCTCTTTTCCAGCGAAGAGCCCTCCCCTCCCCCTTTCCCTTCCCCTCCCCCCCCACACACACACAGATATATACATACACACACTGCTTCCATTGCGCTCCCTCCCGACCATCTTCTGGATGATGTCTACAGCAGCCAAGAAAGGGCCCCGTACCGGGACCAACAAATCGGCCAAAGGTAGCATCGTCTGCGCCGCACCGGGCACAGATGCGAAGCGCACCGCGGCATCATCGCCATTCACGCCCGCGACGCTTCTGGAGGTTCCGCCGGAGTACAAGCAACAGCTGCGCCAGGCATTCGATAAGTTTGACGACTCCGGCAAAGGCTTTATTCCTGCACACGAGGTGGTGGTTGCTCTCTACGCGCTTGGATACGACGTAGGCAGCGCGGAGCTGCAGCAGCTGCTTCAAGAGGTTGGGGCTGCCGGCGCTGAGTCGATCGACTTCAATGACTTCTACAACGTTCTAGTGCTGAAGATGAGCAAGAAGGAGAGCAAGACGGAGTCGGTGCGCGCCTTTAAACAGATGGACCGAGATGACAAGGGGTACATCGGCCTCGAAGACCTGCGCTCTATGTCCGACTCACTGCACATGAACTTGACAGACGACGAGCTGTCCGAGATGATCCAGTTCGCGCGGTCCGTTGGATACCACACCCCCGCGCAAGGACAGTCGGAGTTCGACGCGAGGGACATGCTGGCGGTCTCGGAGACCGAGTACTTGCGTTTGATGAAGCGAGCCAACGTTTACTGAATGGGCGGACGAGGGATAGTGATGAGGGCCAAGCCTCTCGACGGACTTATGCTGTCGCTGACATTGCGGTGGTGCCGCTAACAGCCTGCATGCAACTTCGATGTCTGCTGTTGCTGCCGTTGTTGTGCAGTGCGAGAGCGCAAGAAAATAATAAGTTCAGAGAGAGGAGCGGGGCAACGATGAGCGGGCTGATCTTCAGCGCTCCTCGCGACGCACGACAGAATCAGAACTGAATGCGAAGCTGGCGCGCTTTCCGTCATGTACACTACAGCGCGAACTGCACTTTAATGTGTGAGCAACAAGGAAAAAAAGCGGAAATAATCTCTATCGCGCGAGGCTGTGACGTGCGGCGCTACCAGCTCTGAGTACAGCGCCACACTTTCCCTCCTCCGCGTGTGCTGTTTTACTCCGAACGATCCGGATGCCAGCAACTTGTTGCTGGCGCTTGGCTAGAGAGCAGGCGCCGAGTGATCTCGGCAAGAGTGAGTGAGAGGGAGAGAGCTCACGGGAGGGGGGGCAGAAGAATGCGTTGCCCTTCTCTCTTGCTCCACTCCACTCCGGCCGGCGTGTGTGTGTGTAAAGGGGAAGGTAAGGATATTCGTTTGTGCCCCCTACATCCGTGCCGTCAAACTGATAGGAGGCTCATCAACGACATCCTTGCGGCGCTGTGACGGTGTGCACTTTGCCCTACTCTTTTCACGTAAACCAGAGTCATCTCCCTCCCCATAAGCACTTGTCTGCCCTGGTTGCCTTCTCGCTTCTCTCTTCTCCCTCCTCTTGTCTCGTCGTTCGCGTGCCATCACGGCACTTGTGCTGTCCCCTTTAACGTTATGCTTGGTCCTGCCCCTCTGGTGCACACTCTTTTTTTCTCTGACGGCTCGTGCCTGCACATTGAATGCCGGTGCGAATCATTCCGCTCTTTCCTGTCACCTTCTGAATGAGCGGAACCGCAACAGCAGCAGCGGATCCCTTCTTCCTCTCCACCTCCCCACTAGACGAGGAGGCGGTGTCGTGCTTGCGCCGCACCATCGCACACGCCAGCAGAAAAGCGGTTGCCTCCTTCTTTGCTCGCCTGTTTGTGTGTTGTGTGCGCACCGATGGAGCGCCACATAATACACCCTTGCGGCTGATTGAAACTTCCAAAACGGGCCTACCACTTCTACGCTCCTCACGCGTGCTCCGCATATCAGCCACTGTGCACATCGATACCGCTAGCATACCCATTCGCACCAGCGGACACGCACGCGCTCGAGGTTTGCTGCTTCAGGTATCGTGCAGTCTACCGAGTTGCCAGAATCCAGCATCGCCAGCATGTCCATCTTTGGCGTCTCTTCCTACTTTCTGTGGACGCAGAAGGGGCAGACGGTGCTGCCACTTGTGCGAGGGAGCGGCTTTCTTATGCCCTTTCAACATCTGAACACCTTCTACAGCTATCACGTCATGTCCGCTGCCCACGTCACATGCCCAGTCAAGCACCGGAAACTGTACGGGGACACCATTGGGCTCAAGGCGATTGGAGAACGGCACATCAGCACCCGCTTGCTCATACCAGACGAAGCCACACACAAGGTGCAGTCATCTTTCGAGCTGGAGTTTAGACAGGAGTACATGCCTAACACCGATGTTGCCTCACTGCGTCTGTGCAAGGAGGAGCAGTTCAAACAAGCGATGCTGCCACCACAGAACAGCGGCACCGGCGCCGCATCTCCGCTGCAGGTGATCCAGCCAGATCTGGACCGCATAGAGGAGGGGGATGAGCTGATCCTGTGCGGCGTCCACACACAGGAGGAGCGCGCCAACCCCAACGACGACGGGCTGGCGCTTAATCCGATGCGTTTGATTGCCACGTGCAAGGCGGCCCTCTTGTCGCTCGACTACGGTACCGTTCTGCTGGCCTCCATCGATGGCCCAGCCGAGGAGGCTAGGGAGAGCGGCAGCGGTAGCGCAGCTTCTGCCAGTAGGCCAGTCACAGTGCCGCCTCTTCCGTTGAGTATGTGCGGTGGCCCCGTGCTGCGCCGTTCCTCTGGAAGGTGCGTAGGCGTGATTGCGGCGCGGGTTATGAAAAACGCGCCACCGCGGGATCCACAATCTACCTCGCTCTACCAGGACCCGTATCTGGACATCTCCGAGCACATCGCCTTGCACGCGCTCTGGCCGCTGGATGTCGCGTTTGTGCCCATTGGTGAGTTCTACGACCCCCTTCGTCGCTGCGAGATGTAGGGGGAGAAGGGGGTGGAGAAGTGGTGATGTCTCTCTCTGCGTGTACGTGCCGTTGAGTGTGCCCATGAGTGAGGCGCATGATGATGAAGCGCGTGCGCGGTGGACCGAAGTGGCAGAGTGGAAACGAAGGACGAAGAGGTTGTGGTGATGGTGGTAGGGAGCGCAGCTTGTGCGTGCGGTGGGACCCTCTGTGTCTCGCTGCTCGGAAACGGAGGGTGATGGTCGCGGTCGGCGTGCCGCGGTGTTTGCACCACCGTCGTGATATGAGTGTGGATGTGTGTGCCGGTGGACCGGAGACACACACCTTCCGCTCACCCGCGAATCCTCTCTTCCACCCCCTCTCTTGCTCGCCGCCCTTCGCTTTCTTTCTTCCGTTTAGTGATGATGACAGCACGCGGCTTTCGATTCGCCTACACGGACAGCTCGCAGAAACAAGACAGCGTTGGGAGAAAAACGTCGAAGGCGTCTTTGCTGTCCTTCGGCCCTCTCCTTGCTGCCCGCTGCTCTCTGGCCGGTGAGTGGGTGGTGGTGGTGGTGGGGGGGGTGCACAAGGAGGGGTGACTCTTTGTGCCCCGCTGCTCAGTTTGCTTCCTTATCCGTGCATCACATGCCCCTTGAGTGCGCGGTAACTCGGGTCGGGTGCGGAAAGCTGCTCTTTCGATGTGCGCGGGTAAAGGCCTGAGCCTCCTTCTTCCTCTGTGTCTGTGTCTTCCTTACCGGCTTGTCTCTCACTTTTTTTTTGTTTCACATCCCTCCCTCTTTCATGCCCTGTTGTCGTCACCCTTGCCTGTGTGTGCGTGCGTTGGGTGTCTCTGAGAGCTGCGCGTCAACGCTGATGCGCACACTGCTTTCTCTTCGCCCTCTTGTTGCTCTGCGACTCTCTTTATCGCGCGAACACATACACATGCACAAGTACATTGCCGGTGCTCACGTGCATCTCATGACACGTTTTATTCCTGTCACTACTCCTCTTTTTCACGCCAACACTGTCGGCGTGTGTGAGCTGACGTGCTTACACACACAGATCAGGCCACTGACTTCTCTTGCCTCTTCCTCCTCCTCACCCACCAATGGGCAGATATTTCTGCTTCGATGTTTTCTTGATTTCCGTGTTCTCTGTGGTGAGTGCCAGCAGCGCAGCCGCCAGGCCCCCCCCCATCGTTTTCAGCTCTTCTCCTTATCAGAGTAGAGTCAAGGCAGGCGCTCACAACACCATCGCCCCCTCGTTTTATCCGTTTTTCTACTGCGCATAAATACGCTTCTGGCGGCAGAGCACAGGAGACCCTTGCGTAGAGCCGAAGGGCTGCGGGTACAGCGGCGGGCGTGCCGCGCACTCGATCTCTGACTCTCTTCACGTGTCTTTTGATAGCGTTTGCGGGGGGGGGGGAAGGTGCCTGCCGCTGGATCGCAGTACTTGACACAGTACTCTGCACTTCACTGCTCCTCATCCCCTTTCCTTCTCGTCTTCTTTCCGCTAGAGCTGCAACGCTCTCCTGACGGGGGAGGGGACGGCACACCGCGCAGCGCGTGGTATTTCAGGGGTCTGCACCCCATTGTGTGGGGAGGCGAGGCAGCCCCCACTACCCCTGCCAATGCACAAGCACCTCTGGTGGTGACAGGGTCAGGTGCCTGCGACGAAGGGAGGTCAGAGCGATGCATGGCTGCTGATGCCGGCGCTCAGGCCCTGGATGGCGTTGCGTGGGGGCGACCTGCGACGGTGAACGCGTCTGTGCAGCCCATATGGCCAGGCAGCGTGTGAGCGTGACTGGAGTGCTGCACCTCATGCGCCCCTCGCTGGCCACTGGTGTGGGGAGCCTGAGCCACCCCGCGGCGGGATGCGCGAGGTGGCGACCGGCATAGTGGGGGCAACTGTGGTGCTGACTGCGAGGCGGCGGGTGGGTAGAGCTTGAGGGCAGGGGGCCGTGCTCGGATGGCTGGGTCGGCGCACGACTGTGATGCGTGTCGAGTGCTGCTTCGCGCGACGCGATGGGCCTGCGACATGCCGGGCGAGTAGGGTGGGCCTGCACCCATGTAGTCTAGCAGTGCATGAAGGCACAGAAAAAGAAAAGTATGCGAGACACATGCGCTTCTCTTCGTGTGAGTGCGCTTTCGCCAGAGATAGAGTCGCGTTGTTATATATATATATATTGGTTTTACGACCGCGCGCCTCGCCGCCTCGTTGCTCTCTCTCGATGTCCACACTACCGTCCTCCTGCACACATGCTCTTTTTTTCCTCCTCGTCGGACACCCTCCACACGCTCGTACACGTGTGCTCGCACGCGCCTATCTGGGACGAAGTCAAGGGTACCCCTCCCTCACCCTCACCCACAGACATATTTCACCGAAGGCTGAGAGAGAGCCGCGCACCAACATTTACGTTATTATTATTTTTTTTTTCGTCTTCTCCAGAGCGCAGTAAACACAAAATGGTGAAAGCGAACTCCGGGGCGGAGAACATCCGCGTCGTCATCCGCTGCCGCGACATCCTCCCGTACGAGGCGGAGCGCGGTGACAAGGCGCTCGTTCGCCTCGATCTGGCAACGAACCAGGTGGTGGTGCAGCACCCCATCGGCGACGCCGATGTGTTTGCCTTCGACGCCGTCTACAACAACTCCTTCACCCAGCGCGACATCTTCCTGCAGGAGGTGCAGCCTCTGGCGGATGCGGTGCTGCAAGGCTACAACGCTACCGTCTTCGCCTACGGTCAATCCGGGTCCGGTAAGACGCACACGATGACAGGTAAGCTGAGCCAGCGGAACATGTGGGGTATGATGCCGCAGGTAGTCGACTACCTCTTCTCCGAGATCAAGAAGCTCACATCGTCCACGAAGACCTTTAAGGTGAAGGTGTCCTACGTGGAGCTGTACAACGGCAAGTCACGCGACTTGCTCTCCTCGAAGCAGGTAAACCTGGAGATCAAGCAGAACACGTCCAAGAACTTCTACGTGAAGGGTGCGGAGATGCCAGAGGTGACTAGCTTCGAGGATGCCATCAAATGGTTCAACGCTGGCACGGAGAGGCGGCAGACGGCCTCGACCGACCTAAATGACACAAGCAGCCGCAGTCACTCACTCTTCACAGTGCAGATTGAGCACTTCGACTTCGAGAACGACCCGAGCTCGCCAATCGTCATGACGAGCAAGATCAATGTGGTCGACTTGGCCGGGTCGGAGAAGCTCAGCAAGACGAACGCAACTGGCGAGACGGCAAAAGAAGGGTGCAACATCAACCTGTCCCTGTCCGCGCTGGCCACGGTGATCGACACAATCGTGAAGGGGGCAAAGCACATCCCATACCGCGGCTCACCGCTGACGATGCTGCTGAAGGACTCCCTGGGCGGTAATGCCAAGACAGTGATGTTCGCGAACGTCGGCCCCTCCGATAAGAACCTGTCCGAGACGATTTCGACGCTCCGGTTTGCGCTGCGCGCAAAGCAGATCGAAAACAAGCCCATCAAGAACATGGACCCAAAGGATGCCCGCATCCAGGACCTGATGGAGCAGATCGAAGAGCTTAAGAAGCGGCTGGGCAACGTAGACCTCAACGTGGAGGACAGCCTGCGCCAGCGCATCGAGGAGCTCGAGGTCGAGAACTCCGACCTTCGCGGCGGCAGCGAGAAGAACAGCATCGAACTTGAGGAGCGGAACCGCTTCCTGCTGGCTCAGATCGAGGAGAAAGAGAAGGAGGTGGTGGAGCGGCAGCACGAGATTCGAAAAGAGATGGAGCGGCGTGAGCTTGTGGAGTCGAACCTGTCGAACGAGTCCAGCCGGCTGCGCGATCTACGGCTTGCCAATGTCAACTTCCTCAAGCGTGTGTGCACCGATGAGCAGCTGGAGCAGATTCGGATGCACATGTCGCCTGACAAGGCAGCCAAGAAAAAATCAGACGAGTGGGACGTGAAAGAGATCGGCTTCTATCTCCATGGCTTTGCCGAGCAGTACGAGCAGTGGCGGAAGGTGACGTACACACAGGAGGACATGGAGAAGTACGCTCGGCGCGCGATGGCGGAACTGGAGAGACAGACGCAGCGCCAGCTGAACGACGCCGCGCACGCGAAGGAAGACTTGCAGCGTCAGCGGGACGAGGAGGCGGCGCGCCGCACCGCTGAGCAAGGCGCCACATCGCAGCTCAAGGTAGATCTCAACGCCTTACGAGAGGAGAACGTCAAGCTGCGGGAGAAGATCGAGCGCGATCAAGAGAAGATCAAGGTGAAGCTGGCCAAGGCGAAGGATGAGATAAAGGCGCTGCAGGATCAGGTCGAGTCAGCAAAGTCGAAAGTCACCGAGAAGGAGCGCGAAGTGAAGCGGTTGCGGCTGATGCTGGAGGAGCAGGGGGGTGCTAGCATTGTTAGCGCCGCCGGCGGTCCGCGCAGGTCGCTCAGCGCTCCTGGGCAAGACCCAACGGAGTGGGGCAACGGAGGGGAGCGTGCTGCCATAATGCGTGAGTTAGAGGCGGCGCGCCACGCCAAGTCCGTGCTCGAGAACCGCATCAAGGAGACGAACGTGTCCCTGCGCCGCTTCGGCATCTGCATCGCCGACCCGCAGAGCCTCGAGGGCGCAGAGGCGACCACCGCGAACGAGGTGCAGGCGTTTGTGCTGGCGGCGACCGAGGAGGAGCCAGTCGACGGTGACGTAGTAGCGCAGCTGCAGCAGCAGCTGCGCACCAAGCAGCGCCTCGCAGAGCTCATGCATCAGCACCAGATGCGGCTCAATGACATGATCTGCAAGTACGAACTCCTCAAGACCGGCCATGTTACAGCGTACTCGGCGGCGACAGGTAGCGCGGCCGCTGGTGCTGTCTCTGCGGGTGTCGCCCAAGGGATACCGGCCGATATGAACGGCATCGGCGGCATCGATGAAGCCACCGCCAACCAGGTGAGGGAGCTGCTGCAGCGCAAGGAGGACCAGATGGAGGCGATGCGGCTGGAGAAGGACCAGGCCTGCGACAAGCTCGTCAAGAAGCTGAACAAGTCGGAGCGCAAGCTGCGGGAGCTGGAGTCTATGCTGGAGGAGGAGCGCACGCAGTTCACCGAGGAGAAGGCCGAGATGACGAAGGAGGTGGCCGAGCTGCAGAGCTACAACCAGCAGCTCGCCCTCGAGCTCGAGAACGCGCGCAGCCAACTCGAGTTTGTCAAGGCGGAGATGGCCAGCGCCGTACGCGCCAAGGAAAGCGAGGTGGACTACTACAAGACCCAGGTGGAGGAGGCGAACCAGCGCCTCGACGACATCCGCAACACCGCCGCCGAGTTCGAGGAGCAGCGCAAGAGCTACCAGAGGCTGCAGGAGCAAGTGGCGCGAACCGAAGACGCCCTCGCCATCAAGAACGAGGAGCTTGAGAGCAACCGCCAGATGGTGCAGTGGTCCAACCGGCAGCTCGAGAAGGAGAAGCAGAAGAATGACGAGCTGGAGCAGGCGCTGCAGGACAAGCAGCTGGAGCTGCGCCAGCAGGAGCAGAACTTTCATGCCGAAATGGCGGATCGTTTGAACGCACTGGCGGCCAGCAACAACCGTCGTCTGGCGGAGAACGCCGCGCAATGCGAGGAGCGCATCAACGAAGAGCGCATGAAGGAAAAGGCGCTGCAGAAGAAGATCAAGAATGCCAAAACGACAGCCAGCAAGGCTGCACAGCGCTACGACGAGATGATCCTGGAGAACGAGGCGCTGCTGTCGAAGCTAGAGGAGCTGAAGGTAACCTCGATGAAGATGTATCTTGAGCGGCAGGAGTCTCAGCGCGAGCAAGACTACCGACCGGGCAACACCATTCGGTCGCGCGGGCTTTGATGCGTGTGCCGGTATAATAACAGGGGCGTGCAGGCCGTACCCCTCTCCCCCTCTTTTCCTCCCCAGCTCGAGAAGGGAGAGCAGACGGGCTCTCTGGCGCACTCTCACAGACAAGCACAGAAGCCTGTTACTACCTCTGCCCCTCCTCCTCTTCACAGTCGGCCCTTTTTTTTTGCCGTGTTGCCATTCTTTAGCGGTATTTTGGTGCTTGGTATTGCCATATCTGTTACACGCACCTTCTCCTGTCCCCCGGCCCTATGGCTCGAGGTGTGTCTGATGGGGTCCAGTCGCTTGCCTGCTTTGCTGGTGCCTATCTCTATTTCTCTACAGGAATGTGTGTGTGTGTGTGTGTGTCTAAGCGCCGGTATGGACAGGCGCTTGCTGCTATTGGGTCTTTGTTTTTCTGGCACGTTCATTCTCCTCTGTTATCAAGGGCCTCCCTTCCCTCCCGTTCCCGTTCTCCGTCCTCCGTCGTTTTTTTTTTCTTCCCGCTGTTTTATTATTATTACGGCGCACAGATTGGACTGTCGCCCTCTCGGGGTGTTCCTTTGCACACACACACACACACATATGTGTGTGTATTTTTTGAAAATCCTTTGTCCGGCGATGAATCTGGCCTTGTCGTGACTTTCTGTGTTGCGCGTGTTGTTTTCCTGTCTATGTGTCGTCCTTCATGCTGTTGGTAAAGTGGGGCCGGGCTCTTCGCTCTCCCCCTTTTGCTCTCCTTTTTCCTCCTCCGCGTCGTGTTTTACCTTTTTTTGTTTGGTCTGTGTCTGCATGTTGCGTTTCTTCTGTCCTGTTCTGGGCATCCTTCTCCGGAAGATGTCAATCCCCTTCCCTGTCTGCGTGCACACATGCATGTGGGTGGTGTGTACGTACGTATATGTGCCTGATGTGGAAACAAAAGGAGGCGCAAAAGAACGAAGACACAATTCAGCAACGCACAAAGAATTAGATTTTGGCGGGGTGCTGACATACACGCACACACAAACACATCGTCTTTTTTTTTCCAATGTATTTTGGTTCTTTCTTGCGTCCATCACTTTTCTCCCTCTCTCCCCCTTCTCCGTGGCGTACGCGGCGGTGCACGACGCATCGCATGTGCTTCTGAAGGCAGTAGGCCCTCCGACAAGCGCGCAGAAAGGAACAAAAGCAAACACGAAAACCGCACACGAGGCGAACAAGGAGAAGTAACGGTGCAATCAATACCCACACACACCCACATACGCCATCGTCAAGCAATCAGCGGCATTCGTGCTCCTAAGAATGGCTCTGCTTAGTGCGTGTTACTTTTGAGGGAATGGGCCGAGAGAAGCCAAGCGGGCCTAGCATCCGACGCTGCGATGTGAACCCTGGGGGCACGCACACGAGGCCGTTTGCCTTGCTGCTGCTCCCCTTCCCTCCGCTGCCTCATCTTGAAGAGACATCGTACCCCTTCACCTCTACACGTGCCAGCACACATGTGAAATGCCGCCCTCCTTTTTGTTTCACATGATCGACCGTCTCCCATCGCCTCCTCCCTCAAAATCTCTCGGGTGCGTTTCTCTTTCGTGCCCAGTGGTCAAACCGTACCCAGCCACGTATCTGCTAGGGGAGCTGCAAGTTCATCAGAAGGCTCTCTGTGTTTTTTTCATTGCACCTCTTCCACAGGCTCGCTAGTATTTTGCGTGAAACGCGCTTGCCACCTTGGACGTCCGCGAGCGCGAGGGGTCGACCATGGCTCGCGACACAGCCGAGAAGAAGGGCTTCAAGGCCGCCATGGGCATGGAAGCCATGAAGGGAAAGATGGAATCTGTGAAGCGCAGCAAGCGAAGCAAGTACACCCCCGCCTCGCAGCACTCCCACGGCAACCCGATTCATCGCCCTCTAAAGTTCCACGAGCGCAAGCTCCTCAAAAAACACGACTTCATGCAGTACCCGCAAGACAACTGGCACGAACCGTTCTGTATCACAAAGTATCACCTTGAGGATCGCGAGGACTACCGCCGCTACATGCGCCTCGTGGGTCTCATTCGACAGCTCCAGACTCAGTTGCGCTACCTTCCGGCGGATAGCAAAATTCGGATTCAGATTACGCAGCAACTGATGGAGAAACTGTACAATATGGGGCTCATTCATGAAAAGCTAGGCCTTGCCGAAGTCGATAAGGTCGGCGTAGAGGCGTTCTGCAAGCGCCGTCTGCCAACAATTTTGCGCGACCTCAAGATGGCGGGTAACTGCAAGCTAGGCGCCGAAATCGTGCATCACGGCCATGTCCGCGTCGGCACCACGCAGATCCGCGATCCCGCCTTTCTGGTGCCTCGCGGCTTAGATGACTATGTGACGTGGATGCCCGGTAGCAAGATCCGCCAGCACGTGGACACCTTCAACGCGATGCGCGATGATTACAACTACTGAGAAGAGTTGCCAGCCGTGCGACAGGGTGAAGCGGTGAGGGCGCGCGCGCAGGATGCAGGCTGCAGCAACGAGGGCGAAAGCATTGGCAGTTTTTGTTTTGTGGGGGAGGGGAGGGAGCGCTGTCCCATCCATGCCGTTCTCCTCGTATGTGCTTCCCCGCGCTGATTCCTTTCGAAATTCGCTGCTCAGTAGTGTGTTGAAAGAAAGGCGGAGGGGGGCGTCGACCGGGCCGAGTGTTGACGGCTCCAGCCGTCTGAAGATGTGTATGGCTGTATGTGTGTGTATGTGTGTGTGTGTGCGGTCGTTTGCGGGTTGGAGACCTACAATCTCTCTCTCGCCTCGACTTTACGTTTAAGAAGATGCGCCGCGTTCGTGCGCCCGCGTGTGTGATTCTCCACCATGAACAGTGCTCTCTCCTTCGCGGAGCGGCACTCTTGCCTGGCGCCGTAGAGGCGCGTGCATGTGTGTCAGTGGGTGGCAGCCTTCGCGGGTGCAACGTGTGAAGACTCTCGTGAGCGAAAAATAAACCCAGGGAAAACAGATTAGCGATGAGAGCGCCGCAACTCTTAGCTGAGGCGACGAGGTGTCTGATTAATGGTGTGTGTGTGTGGATGAGATCACACAGCAGCCACTTGTGGCGCAGCGCATGCGGCTGATTCACAATCAGATGATCTTTCTCCTTATTACTTCCCGTGCTTCTTTTACTGCCAAGCTTTCTGATGCACTTTCGCGATCGCATTGACGCGCGCTTGATGACGGCGGAATGCTCCTGCTTCTCAGCCACCCCTCGGAGTGCACCTCTTCCTTTTCCTTCCCTTTCATCTCTGCCACAACAATCTAAACACCGATACACGTGTGCGCCCACCCACACCTGCCCCCACACACTCGCTCGCAGGTGTTGTGGAGAAGTCTCGTCATGTGTTGACGACAGTGTTTTATGTGCCCGTTTCGTGTTTCACCGCTTGCCCACGTTTTTATTTTTCTTGGTGTGCCCACTTTCAGCGTTGTGTGGGTCTGTTCGCGTGATTTCGTTCTGGAGAGGCAAAAGGAGAGGCGGAGCCGCTCTCGGCTTGCACAGAGCATAGAGGAGAAGCGCTCGCTCCAACGTGCATCGACTCGCGCTATTCGAGTCGCCCTTCTGTGCGTGCGTTGACGGCGGGCGCCTGTCTCCCCCCCTATCTTTGTTTTCTCCAGACACTCTCTGAGGTGAGATTCGAGTCGTTTCGTGGCGCCCGTCATCCCTTTTCGTCAATTTTGGGCTTCGTTGCGCCCATTATCTGGGTGTGTCTTCGCGTGTGCTTTTCTTTTCCGCGTCTTCATTGCATCATCGTCACCACTCTATCTTTCCACTGCCGGCTGTGGTAGTTGTGCTGTGTTGCGCGTGACTGCGGACCCCATCCTGCCTTCCGACCTACTTCCTCTGCGGTGAACTGTTTAGCTTTCCTCTTTCAGCAATACTGCGCATGCGTGCTCACATCAATAATTCTTTTTCGGTCTCCTCCGCCTTGTTTCTTTGGTGTGTGCGTGTGCGTGTGCGTGTGCCTGTATGCGTTACAGAGATTTCTCTCCCCGCATCGCGTGCCTTATTCTACCTGTATGTTTTTTCTGCTCCCCTCCCCTCTGTCACAAGACGTCCTACTCAGCGCTATCGTACGCCCCCTCACTCGTCTCCCTCGCTGCGCGCGCGCTTATATGTGTGTGTGTTTGCTTTGTGGTGTCCACCTTGGGTTTATAATTTTCTGCATCTCTTTCCCCCTCGTACACCATTGCCGTTGAGGCCGGCGACGGTCTGCCGCTTCTTCTTTTCCCTCTTTTCCTTAGTTTCTCTTTCGGTGGGCGCTCCACTGCGTTCTCTGTGTTGAAAGGCAAATAAACAGAAAAGAAAGGGGGAAGGCAACAAAGACAAAGGCAAGACGCAGCCATATACGCGCCACACTCTCGATCGCCACCCTCTCTCCATTGTTCGCTGCTGCTGCGACGATACACACACACACACACACACTAGCACACTCACCAAATAGTGTACATGGGCAATGGGCTGTGAGGTATCTTCGATTAAGGGGAAAGAGGCCAAGCGGGCGGCACCGAAGAAAACCAAACAGCGTAGCGGCAACGCCAAAGCGGGCCCCGAAAACGCCTCGCCTAGCAAGATGGGGGAGACGACGCTACAGACGACAGGCGTGACGAATCTATCGAGCAAGGATCCGCTCAAAACTGATGTGCCATGCACGTCTGACTCCTTAATTGCGCTTATGCCGGGGACTTGTGCGGGTGACATGCACCAGCAACCGCCGGCGACGAACGCCGACCTCAGCCGCTCTGACTCCATCACCAACGAGGACCTGAATGGGTCTTTATGCGTCGATCTTTCTGGTAGCTTTCGCATGCCCAACTCTAACAAAGGCGACATTGCGTTAAATACGAAGGCGCCGGAAGCTCGGCGTAGTCGCTCTGTTTCGCAGGTGCTGCTCAAGTCAGTGTCACCCCATCCGAGCGATAACGACCTCGTCCTCATTTGCATAGACTGCGGGATGGAGATTAGCGAGAACTGCGAGTCGGTACTGTGCCCGCTGACGGGGAAGGCACACGTGTAACGAGCGTGTGCGTGCGTCTGTGCCACACGGTAGAGGCGCCTGTGCACATGTGTATCTCTTTACATCTGGCTAGGGGACCACTCATCAGTATTCCACACTTGAAAGCAAAATGTGTGGTGTCGCGGCTCAGTGGGCCCCTTAAATATGCTTTTACTCCTCCGTGTGCAAGGAAGGGTGCGACTTTGCCTCATTCCAGCGTCTCCGGCGCACTCGCGCATGCTCATTTCGGGGCAGTGGCGCCGTGTTTCTTCTCTCTCTGTTGTCTTCTCGCCATGCTTGGCATTGTGGCCGGTTGCCCGGGAGGACGCCGACGACGACAAAGGAAAGCAGATGGACAGCCGAAACAACAAAGTTCTTCCTTTTTGTTTCGCATGTTTCCTGAATGCCTTCTGGCGTATTCATTTTTTTTTACCACCTCTTCTCGGGTTGCGCCGTCGTTCTGTGTGTGCGTGTGTCCGTTCTTTTTTGCTGCTTGAATCGACCGCGAGGCCAGGCAGCGCCCATCCCCTTTTTTTCCCGCTTCTTGTTCTCTTTGTAGTGCCTTATCATCTTGTTTTCGTTGCTGTACCAGCATTGTTTTTCACGAACTCGCTTATATATATATACACACATATATATATATATGTATAGTGTCTCGGCGTGTGTGTATGTGTGCTCATATGCTCGATCCTGGAGGCAGTTGCTACGTAATTCACCTTTGGAGCTGCTTTTTCGGGGTCGTGTCCATGCATGCATGTGCACTCGTATTTTTGTGGAGGTGTAGCTGCGTCGCCCCCTCGAGGATCCATTTCTTTTGATCCTTACTGTGGATTCGTTTCGGTAGCTCTGCCCCTTTTCATTTTTTTTTTAGCACTGAAGGGCGGGAGCCGAATGTGCAGGCGGAGGGGGGGGAACGGCGCTTTATTTGGACATATCTGTACGTGGTTGCACATGAAATTCCCGACCCTTTCGGTCACTGCGTTGCCTGCCACTCCCTCTCCCCCTCCGCAGTTTCTTACCCCTTCACGTTTGCTTTGTTGTAGCGACTTCCTTCTCGGTCTCTCGGTGTTGCCCCCCTGTCCCTCATTGTGTGCTTGCCTTTGGCGGCTGTCTGTTGTTTGTTGGTGGTCCTTGTGGATGATGGGGCCCTTGTCGACGCTCTTTTGCGCTGTGCATATGTGCGTGTGTGCATGTATGTGTGTTGCTCGTGCATTTCTGTGTTCTTGAATAGCCTTTGTCTTTTTTTTTGTTCTTTTAGCATTTTGCTTGCTGCTTAGGTGTCTTCGTGGGCCATAGCCTGATGCCTTCGTATGGGCGTGCGCGGGCGAGTGTGCAGGAGGGTGTGCACGTGTGTGCAGCAACCAACCTCAAACACGCACCAGAGGAGGTTTCCCTTGAGAGCCATCCAAAGTGTCGGTTGCAGCGAATTCACGCAAGGAGCGGCACAGTTTTGGGCTGCCTTTAACAGCGCCGTCGTGAAGACCACTTCACTGTTGTGCTTGTGTGTGTGACTGCGTATGCCTCCTCTGCACCTGCCGGTCTCTCTTCTCCCGTAACTGTTCGGGCGACAAGGGCCCGCCGCCGAAGATGAGGGCAGCGGAAGCGATGGTGATTCTCTCCCCCCTCGCCGCGTATGCCAGTGAGGGACGCCGCCTTCCTCCTGGCACGTACATGCAGTGATGCTGTGCCACCCCTGAATCTCCGTTCTCTTCCTGCCTCCCTTTTCCCCTCCCCCTTGTATGATTGCGTGCCGTGAGTGAAGGTGCTTGCCATCGTCACTCTCACCACATCAAGCGTCTCTCCATCAGTACCAAACACACCACTGAACCAATCAAACACTATTATTTCTCATTTGCCTTCTCGAAAGCCACCATCTTCCTCCCACTTCTCCTCTCTCCCGCAGGTTCCCGCGACATCCGACATATCCAGCCGAACCTCACACCACTTCCTCCTTTCTACCCCACTCCCGCAAACACAAAGCACTGTATTCTTCCTTCTGCCGCCCGACCTCGACACCTCCGGTGGACAACGAGACGAACAGGGGACAAAAAAACGGGGAAAACGAAAAGGGCGACGCGTAGTCCCACAGCGGCCTTCCGCGTTGCTGTGACCTCGACGCCCTCTTCGTTTGCCCTCTTCTCCCTCTATTTCGCATTTTTTTTTCGCTTATCCTTGCCGCTGTCGCTGTACCTCTTCAACGTGTTCGTCCCGCTGCCTCACACTCTGGCTGATACCGACACACCCACATAGAGGAGTACGGCGACCGCGTTGTGAGGGCAAACGCACGCGCACCGAGTGAGACGCAAGCAGACAAAGATTTACTCGACAGCCTGTTTGTGCCTCCCCTCCATATCCTCTCACTACTCTGCCTGCGCCGTTGCTTTCCTCTCCCCCTCACGCACACCGGCATCGCACAAACCTTCGGCTATTCATACTCGGCCCCCCTTTTTGCCCGTTCCGTCTGCCGTGCCCCTGGGATACATCGAGGAAGGCGCAAGGGACTCGGCGGATCGCGAGGGAAGGACAGAGGAGTCCCCCTCCCTCCCTGGTGTCTGCTCCCTTTCAGCCAACAGCACCACCCTTCTTTCTTCTCCGTTGCTGTTTCTCGCTCCACCACAGATCCCAGCCGCCACCACCGAACAAGGGAAAGGAGGCACACATATTTTCACCGCATCCAACATGAGCGGCGCAGGCAACCTCCGCAGCAACCGCCGTCGGGAGATGGACTACATGCGGTTGTGCAACTCAACGCGCAAGGTGTACCCGTCCGACACAGTGGCCGAGTTCTGGGTAGAGTTTAAAGGTCCGGAGGGCACGCCGTATGAGGATGGCACCTGGATGCTGCACGTCCAGCTACCATCCGATTACCCGTTCAAGTCACCGTCCATCGGCTTCTGTAACCGCATCCTGCACCCGAACGTCGACGAGCGTAGCGGCAGCGTCTGCCTCGACGTCATCAACCAGACATGGACCCCCATGTACCAACTGGAGAACATATTCGACGTCTTCCTTCCGCAGCTGCTGCGCTACCCCAACCCATCAGATCCCCTAAATGCGCAGGCCGCGCACCTCCTCCACGCCGACCGCGTCGGCTTCGATGCGCTGCTCCGCGAGCATGTGAGCACCCACGCCACACCAGAGAAGGCGCTTGAGTCGATCCCGGAAGCGTACAGGCCACATGACAACACGAATGAGGAAGAACCAGACGAGGCCAACGCCAAGGACACGGCCTCTGACGGCCCTGTGAATGCAGGGCACTCGAAGGGATTGACGGACTCCTCAGTGACACCGACAGAGGACCACCGAGTCATGCACGACGACATGGCCATCGACGGCGACGAGGACGTAGAGGCCGAGTACGAGCCGGAGGAGATCGATCTTTGATACTTTGCTGCGACCGCCTCTTATACCCGCCGCTTACTCGCGCGTTTGAGGCATTCCTCGAGAAGTTGTGTGCGCCCATCGTCGGCCCCCTTTCCGAGCGCCCTCTCTCGCCGCCGAATGTTGGGAGACTCGCCCGACGAGGCGGCTCTTGATGCCCCAATATGAGTCCTCCATTGCGAGATGAGAGGTGTGCATCTGGCGCTGCTGCCCCTGGAACCCTCCGACAGCGAACAAAAGAGTAGATGCCGAAATGACAACAACAAGTAAAGCTGCACCGTCGATCCTTGCTGTGTGCGTGCGTGCCTGTGTTGGAGCGTGCTGAATTCGCAGACTCCCGTGTCCTCGTGCGCATCCGTCTCCCACCCCCTCGCACTGCTTCACACCCACCCTCACAAAACTCACACATGCATAGGCATTGGCACAACCCCTCTTCGCTTCATTATGTTTTATGTTTTTTTTTTTCCCTTTGTCTTGCTCTGTTTTACCTCTGCTTCCACTCTTTCTTCTTTTTCCCGGTTATCATCTCCGTTCTTGTTCTCACCTTCTCTTTCCTTCGCTGGCCGGTTTCGCTGTTTTTCCTTGTTCTTCCCTTTTGTTTTCGATGTCATCGTTGTTTCTTTGCTGCTGCTGATTTCAGATTTCTGCTTACTTGCGTTCGTGTCTACATGTATGCTGGTTTAAATGAGGGTGGGGGAGGTACTGCTGCTACGGCTCACCCGTTCGATGGTTGTCTGTGTGTCTCTGGTGTCGCCCACCGCACGTCGCTACGGATGCTATAGCGTTTTTTCTCGATGTCGTCTTTGGACGTTTCGTTTTTTCTCCGTAGGTGCGTGTGCATCTTTCTCTCCATCTCCCCCCCCTCGCAGACGAGCCTGCAGTGTCTGACGTTCTCCACTTGAATGGCGAACAGAGAGGAGAGAAAGAGAAAGCGAGGCCTCAGTGCACGGAACGGCGAACGTGCATACAGCGACTCGCACGAATGCGTCCGCCACCATGGAAAATATATGCGCGGGTGGCGAAGCGAGGCGATTAATGCACCTTCATGCGTTCTGATGTTGGGGCGATTCCGAGCTCCCTGGCACACGACCGCACATACACACCATGGCTTCTGTTGTCGCTCTTGTGGTTGTTTCATTCATTGCACTTCTTTGCTACCTTCCTCCCTCTCCCTCACTGGCGAAGGCGTTGGAAAACGAAGAACAACAGCGAAACAGGTGGTCGCCGCCAGAGGCAACCCATAAACAGCAAGAATAGCAATGGCTCTATCAACACCGCAGGAGTGCGAGCTGGAAGAGGAGGCATTTTGTGGAGCGTGTTGCAAGAGCGACAGCGAGAGCTGCAGGAGGATGGTATTATGCACACTCCTCATGTGCCCCAGTATGTGATCGTGTGCGCTCATTCCTGCTCTTTCACGTAACCCCCTCAAGCAAAAAGGCGACAGTAACTCGTCTTCGCCCTTCCCATCTCTTTTCGCTCTACCTATCCACTGCGTGCGTGTGCCTAGGTGTGCCCTCCCTCTCTCCCCTCCTTGCTGACTTGCCCGTATTTTCCTTCTGCGTTTCTCTGTTGTCTTTAAGTGCGAGTTGACCGTGGCGTTGTTTTTCTTTGCCCTTTTTCCTTTGCTCCGTCGGATGAGGCGGGGGTCGTGTAGCCGATTTCCCGCCTGCTTTCTCAGCGTGTCGCCACTCTTTTTTTTTTCTCCTTTTTTCATGTGCCTGTGTGTTTCGACGTTTCCGCCCATTCATTTCGTCCACCATGTTTCTTTGACTTGTTTGCTCTTCCAAATCCCCTTCATGCTCACTCGCGCCACACTTCTGCGCATCTTTTCCACATATGAGGCGGCGCGCGCCTACCGAAACAACAAAAAGGAATAGCAGCACGTGGCATGATGTTAAACTTGTCAGCCCGTTCCAGCACAAGCGTACTTCGCCGTCTCACGCGCACACACGCGTATGCATGTATACCTGTGCACTCTATAGCTCCATGATGGATGTGGGCACCTGGACATGCGCTGCGTGTCATTTCCCCTATTACTTCAGTCCGAATCGACCAATGACTCTTTTTGAAAATTTTTTTATTGTGCCAAGAGCTCAGATCTTTGGACATGTGCATCCGTGTGCATCTCTGTGCGTGCGTGTGTGTGCTCTGCGAACGCCGTAACACTCGCAAAGACATTATTACTTCTTTTTTTTCTCGCGCTGTTTTCCTTGCTGTTTTTGCTTGCCATTCTTGTGCTTTTCGGTCTCTGTCGAACTTTCGGATGATGCCAGCCACTTAACAGTGATATCAGGGTGTAGTGCTCACTCAGTGGGAGGCCAGCAACCTGCAGTCTGCTGCTGGGCACGGTTTCGGGCTCTTGGCGTTGGCAGACGTGCCCGCACTGGAACTTTGCCGAAAAGATGTGCTGGCATGGCCACACTTGTACCACCTCAGCACGAGTGGTGTCTGCGATTCAACGAATATAAACAAGGATATTGAGCTCGCGAGACGGCAGCCGACGATGCTTGCCCAGCTGCGCGCGTGCAGGTGTCTGTACGGTTGGTTCCTGCAGCGGCGGGTGACTGGAGGTGACCGCATGAGGTGCCGATGGTGTGCCGCCTACTACACCGCTGGCACCGTGGGGGTACCCCTGCGCCTCCTGGTGACATGAACGGAACTGCCAGATGGAGACAGCGAGCCACCCGGGCAGCAGCGTTGCCCTGAGGCAGGCCCCGGCCCCGAAAACGCGCGCCCCGCGCGCACGCGCTGCGAATGGCCGCTGGCACGGTGTATCCCGCCCAAGCAAGGCATGGAGCGGTGAGCAGGGCGCGGGCGACGGTGGAGAGGGGCGCGCAGAGATGCACAGTGATGAGCCCCAAAGTGCATGTGTGGGGAACGTGCGGCATCTCCTGCATCGGACCTGGTGGGCTGATGTGGCGCAGATGCCGGAAGCATGAGGGGGCCACCCCGGGCTGCACCGTCGAGCCCCCGCAGACTCCGATGTGGAGAGTCGCCGCACCACATTGAGGAATGCCGCGGCCTGAGGGGACGGAGGGAGAGGCATGGCACACAGGCAGAGTGTGCGGGGCCTCCGAGGGCCCTCGCCTGCAGCTGGGCAACTGCCTCCCTGAGCTCATCCGGCACGCGCCTAGGCCCGCCCCTAATTACCCGCGCGCCAGACGCCAGGGTGTTCCGCCCCTCGAGCAGGACCCCGGAGGTGGCCTGCTTGGATCAAGGCATGCAGTCCAGCCGGGTCCGCCTGGCGCCGATCGCGCAGCACGTATCCGAGGAAGGACGAGAGGTGCACGCTAGAAGCATGGCCCAATGCAGCGGCAGGACGGCTCGTCCCAGACGAGCAGGGCTGAGCCATGGCGCAGCAGAGGTAGGAGAACTGCGATTGCGTGTGTGCGCATAGTTGTTGACTTGCTCGTGGCAGAATGGCCACGCGGACAAAAAATCTCTCAAGCTTTTTCTCTCACTGCCGCTGATGCCACGAGTGTCTTTCGTGTGTGGATGAAGGGATGCATGGCCACAGTCTCGCACAGAAGCATGCTTGTTGTTTTTTATGGGCCCTCCTTAGCAGGCAAGGATGCGCAGAGAAACGCAGAAGTGGCTGCGGAATTCGCGTGTATGCGCTCCTGTACACTCGCACATCTTTTTGCTGTTCTTCATCACTTGCGTGCGGTTGCGTCTTGCCGTGTTTCGGACTTCTTTTCTACTTCCCATCGGTGGTTGTGTCTTTTTTCGCGTTCTTGTCACTTCTTCGTTGAATGTGCGTCTGCGTCTGCGTCTCTCTCTGTGTGTTGTCGACACACGCGGTTGTTGTGGCTGTGCGTCTCTCTCGCTTACTTCTCCTCTTCTTTCCTTCTTCTGCCCCGCTCTTCTCCTTTTTCGTTTAACTTCTCAAAGGTGAGAGAGAGAGGGGGGGTGAGGAGGAGAGGTGGTCAGGGGTGCAGGCCATCCTGCAAACGTTTAATCTTCTCTACTGACATAACTTTGCCTGTGTACGTGTGACAGCTGCTCTTGCTGGACTGTCTTTCTTTCTCACACGCACACACGTCGCCTCTCTTGTCGGGTGCTTGGCGTGCAGCCGACGCCTCGTCATCTTTTTGGACCTTCGCGTGTCTGATCCGCTCGTTCATTTCTCTGTGTTTTGGCCCTGTTCGTTTTTTTGTTTCGTTTTTTTTCACCTCCGTTTCCGTTTTTTTTTTCCCCGCTCTTCTTTGCTACCCGTCTTCTTTTCTTGGTGAGTGTGTTGGGGCGTCGGTGTATATGCGCTTGCGCGTCTGCTCTCCCTCCATCATCATGTGTCCCTGCCTCGGCCTCTCCCACTCTCCCCGTTCTTCTCGCCGAGGAAGGATGGTGATGCCATTCATCTCAAATCTGCGCGTCGTTTTCCTTGCTATTCTTCGTGTTTGTGCAAACTTAGCAAGCCCGTCAAACGCCGCGTCTCATGTTTGTGGGGCCACCTATGCAGAGCCTAGGGGACTGTTTCTCGCGTCTTTGTCTTGCCGAGTAGTAGGCAGCGCTGATGCGCGTGTCGCGCATCCGCACATCACTGCGGCCGCCTTGCAAGCGCATGAGCGGGCGCGCACCTCTTAAAGAAAGCGCCCTTCTTACGTGGCAGAACAAACAGTGAAGCTTGCATTCCCCATAAACGACGGAAAGGGACGAAAACAAGAGCAGCATGGGGATTCAGCACGCACGGAGACACCAGAGAGGGAGAGCGATGTGTGCGCTATCTCTCATGCACCTCTCTGCCGCACGCGACTGTTTGGAGCCAATGTGCCATCGCCCTTCTCCCCCTCCATATGCGGCTTCTCTTTCGACCTTTGGCCGAGGTAGATGAGGGGAGAGGCCAGCCTGTGCTTGTGTCTCGGTTTTTAGGAGAGGGAAGGGTAATGTGGCTTCGCGCACCTGCTCGCCACCTCTGCGTTAGCGGTACGCCTTTCCACTATTGCAGTCGTGTCTGTGTCTCCGCCTCCACGGTACAGCTGGCATTGCGTTCCACGTGCGCGGCTGCCTCGCCGCGGCCGACGCTCTTAGTGGTGCTCGCGCGTTTCACATTACCTCTCGCTGCGGCTTTGCATGTGGAGGCTTCGCCTTTTCTCATCGCCATCTCATCCCTTGCTCTTTGCTTGTACGAGTGCCCGGCTTTATGTTGCTTCATACCTTCTCGTTGGTGCGTTGTTGCCGCATCACACACACACACACACACACACACGTACACGTGTGAGAACGCCAACAGCGCAAACACCGACATAATGAAGTTACTGATAGAGTTCACATCCCACGAACCCACTCCCCCTCCCCTCCCGCGCACGCACATACACACACGCACACATTATCACCTGGCCGGCACATGTGATCCCGCAAGGGTACACTGCCCTCTTTAATCCGTTGTTATTTTTTCGTTTTTTTTTTTGTGCTGTGCCCTTGCCGAGCAGAAGTCTTCTGTGACTGGTAGGCACACGGCGACGAAACGCTGCCGGCAATCCCATCAAGAGCTTCCGGTGTGAAGCGTTTAGCCTCCATGCCGTGCAACGTGTCATGCTCTACCTCCCAGCACAGCGTGACCGACGAGCCGCGCTTTATTATGGATTTTAGCATGAACAAGGTGGCCAAGTACTTCCGTCTATTAGGTTACGACACGCTCTGCTCCCGCGACGTGCCGCAGGCCGACCTCATCCCCGCCGCGTGCGCTGAGGGCCGAATACTTGTGACATGCAGTCGGCCACTAGCACGCAGCGTGCAGCTGCACAACCACCGCGTGCGCACCATGCGGCTTGGCACTGCAAAGGCGATGACAGGCGCTGCGCGTCATGTTGTGGCATACGATTCGGATGGGGAGTCCATCTACTCGCATGAAAGCGGGGAGGTGGACGTCGAGCTACGGTGCCTCTTTACTCAGCAGTGGCGCAGCAGCGAGTTCAAGCGCGCTATGATCGAGCTCATTCAACAGGCGGGGGTGACGTACGACCTGAACCGGGTCTTCCGCCGCTGCGTGACATGCAACGAGCTTCTTGTCACGGTGAAGAAGGAGGAGGTGCGCGGCCGCGTCGTGGCAAAGATTCACGAGATTTACGACGAGTTCACTGAGTGCCCCGCGTGCCGAAAAGTCTTCTGGGGCTTTGATGGCATTTTTGCGATCAACTACAAGAGCTTTCGCTCCCTCAACCTGTTGCGCTCGCTGTGCATCTGCGCTGGGGCCCCCGTGGAGGAGGAGCGGACGCGACTTACTCGACTTCGCTGCTTTCGCTCGTTTCCTCGTATTGCGAAGGTGCTCATCTTCTCCTACCTGGAGGACGTGGATCTAGCGAACATGATCGCCGTTTTCCCTGCACTGCGCGACCTCGCCGAGGAAGTACAGGAAAGTCGCCAAACAGGGGAGCCTGTCCAAAAGATGCGGCTCAGAAAGCGTTGATCTAACCGCGTCGGTTGAAGGACACGCCGACGGGGAGGAAAAGAAAAGAGCCACTGAAGATGTGCCGCGCCGATATCGTCTTGGCAGCCGCAGTTCTCTCGTAAGGTGAGTGTGTCGCACTGTTCTTGCCGCTCACTTATCTACCCGCACACGCACACAGAAGGAAAAAGAGCAGAGCAGCAGAGCGAGAGGAAGAAAGAAAAGGAGACATATGTGCTGCTGCTCTGTTCTTGCTTGCGCGTTTTGAAAGCTTCCCCGCGTTGCTGTCCTTGTCCCCGCCCTCACACCCGCGCTCATGCATGAGAGGTGTACCGCTCACTGCCTTTTCTTTTGACTCTTGCCACCAGGACGAGGCCAAGCGTCTCCAACGGTGACGGTGCGCATCTCCACACTCGGAACGCTGTTCTCAAATTCACACACACACACACACACACACACGCACAAACACACAGTCAGAACCAGAGGAACGTGCGTGAATTGCAGGATGGGCCACACGAAGTGTCCATTAGGGGAGGTTTCTACCGTAAAAGCGGAGGCCGGCAGAGCTTCATCGCTTAGTTGCACCTCCTCGGTGCAAGACGACCAGTGCCTTCATCTTCTCTTCTTGGTCGCGACGGAGGCGGCGCCGAATGTGAGGGCCGCTACACCTGCCTCGCTCATCATGATCCCTCTCTTTTTTCCATGACTAGCACCACGTCATGCACCAATTTAAACGCCTGTCTTGCACTCACTTGTTTTTTCAACCCCTCTGGTCTTCTCAGCGGATCTCTTGCGCCTCTGTTTTGTGACTCGCACCCACCATTCCTCCTCCCCCCTTCCCTGCCCACACGCATGCAGGCACACCTCGAGGCGGCAAGAGGTGCCCTCCACAGGATATTTTGTTGTTACCGTGCACACCCTCACTCCCTCAAACAGACATTCAGAATGAGCTTCGCACGCCGGCCAATCACTCCCATCGAGATCTTGCGTAACTGCCGCGGCAAGGAGGTCTCCATCGAACTTGCGGACGGCGAGACGGTGAACGGCACCGTCATGCGCACGGATCGTGCCATGAACGTGGTAATCAAGCAGTGCACTCGCACTGGCGCTGACGGCGAGTCGTTTTGGAAGTCGCGTGAGTGCTTTATCCGTGGCGCCAGCGTCAAAAACGTGCGTATGACGGACAGTGCACTTGTCGCCGTGCCGGCGCCATCGAAACGCAAGGCGGCGGGCGGCAAAGGCACCGATACCCACAAGGAGAAGTCGGTAGGAGGTGGCAAGCGGCCACGGAAGTAGCGCTGTTTCCTTATGGGAGGTGAATCGGCGCCTTCCTGACGAGGGAGGGGACGGCACACCGCGCAGCGCGTGGTATTTCAGGGGTCTGCACCCCATTGTGTGGGGAGGCGAGGCAGCCCCCACTACCCCTGCCAATGCACAAGCACCTCTGGTGGTGACAGGGTCAGGTGCCTGCGACGAAGGGAGGTCAGAGCGATGCATGGCTGCTGATGCCGGCGCTCAGGCCCTGGATGGCGTTGCGTGGGGGCGACCTGCGACGGTGAACGCGTCTGTGCAGCCCATATGGCCAGGCAGCGTGTGAGCGTGACTGGAGTGCTGCACCTCATGCGCCCCTCGCTGGCCACTGGTGTGGGGAGCCTGAGCCACCCCGCGGCGGGATGCGCGAGGTGGCGACCGGCATAGTGGGGGCAACTGTGGTGCTGACTGCGAGGCGGCGGGTGGGTAGAGCTTGAGGGCAGGGGGCCGTGCTCGGGTGGCTGGGTCGGCGCACGACTGTGATGCGTGTCGAGTGCTGCTTCGCGCGACGCGATGGGCCTGCGACATGCCGGGCGAGTAGGGTGGGCCTGCACCCATGTAGTCTAGCAGTGCATGATGAACGGGCTGAAAAGAGGCGAAGTGGCTGTGTGTGTGTTAGAGGGGGGGGCAAGACTGCACGATTTTGTGACGCCTCTCCGATGGAACGTTTTCTGCTGCTCCTGCTCTTATTGCAAGGCTTTCCGCAGATGGTACACGTGTGCTCGCGTTGTGATGAATGTCTTTCCGGGTGTCTGCGGAGGCGCACGAAGGCGCTCCACTGCGGCAGACACTTGAGACCCGAAGAGTTGCGAAAAAGCAAAGCACGGAGAAAGCGCCCAGGCTGCCAGTGCGTGTCTGCGTATGTGCCGGGACGGCTACAAGAGGAGCTGCATTGTTGAATGATGCGTAAGAGGCCGTGCTTCGCCCTCTCTTGGCAACTGCATATATCTGAGTGCGTGCGCGGGCCGAAACAAGCACCGCGGAGGCCTTTGAACTCCCCCACTCTCGGCATTCTGCCGTTGATCTTCATTCTCTGCCCCGTTTCCTTTCCCTGTCTCTCTCTCTCCGCTCCTTTCGACCTCACCGTGCACTGCGCTCACACACACGCACGCAAACGCTTGCATACCTCTGGCGCAAACGTTCACGCCAAACCCGTTCTACCCTCCCCCCCCCATCCATCCACACACGCCTCGCTCTGTCTTTCTCTGCCCTTGGCAGGACGACACCTTAGCGATACACGTGGGAGGGTGTTTTGGTTTTAGTGGAGTGTGTGTGTCAGTACACGATAGCAGCGGCACGTTGTGGGTGTTGCTCCCGGCACTCCGCTCCTTCGCCCCCCAAAAGGAATAAAAGAGAGGGAAGCGCGCCGCTTGTGCGTGCGCGCGTGTGTGTCTGTGCCTGTGTGCTGTGACGCCGACATCGACAATCAACGACCGTATCTGCTTCTTCCTTTCGTTTCTAGTTTTCCACTTTTTGTTTCGTCTTCCGGTGCGTGCGCGCTTCTGCGCGTTGTGAGCGGTCTCTCTCCCTTCTCCCTATCCGTGGCGGTTGGTGTGCGTCTACGGCAGTGGAAGGCGCAAGCCAAGCAGACGTGGAGGAAAAGAGGCGTCGTTGTGTAATGCTAGGCAATAGCCAGCACACTCTTGCCAGCACAACTTGTGGCCTGCTCGGCCTCCCTCTTAGCTATCAAGGCAGCAGCAGCAGCAACAATACGAGAGGCCCCGCGAGCGGCGAGCGTCAAGGAATGAACCCAGTCACTGGAGGCATTCCCGGAGTTGCGAATGGCGCGCAGATGATGTCGCCGACGTTTCCGTCGCCCCATAGCCTATACAGCCCGCAGCACCACATGGATGTGTACCGCACGAACGGCAGCCTTTCTTTGGCGGCAGACCCGTTCCCCGCGACGCCGTACACCCCCATCAGTAGTCTCTTCATGTCTCCCTCCGTGCGCAACTCACTGACCACCCCGCACTCGGTGCGGCCGCGTCGCCCGGTCACACACGTCACGTCATCGAAGTTTTCCATGTACACCACCATCTACAACCTGGAGCCGGAGCCGAAGCCAAGCGTGATGATGCCCAAGGTGCGCATGCAGATATACCAGACGAGTGCGCGGTACACCGGCAAGGACATTCTTCTGCGACGGCTTGTGAACGTTCCAGTGAAGGAGGAGGAGTGTGCGGCGGTGAAAGAGGCACTGCGGCAGTATCGGCACCCCAACCTGGTGCCACTGACGAACCTCTTCGCCACGGAGGAGTTCGTGATGGGCAGCACTGACGTGATCATGGAGTACCGCTACATGTCCGGGGCAAAGAGTTTGCAGGAGGCCTTTTTTACAGAGGGACGCCGCGCGACGGAGGGACTGCTGTGGTCCTTCACATGTCAGCTCGTCGGCCTTCTCCGCTCCTTCCACGAGACCCTTATTCCGTTGCACGGCTTGCACTGGTCAAAGATCATCTACGTCGAGACGACCGGGCGATTCTACTTCACCGGCTTGGGACTGACAGACCTGCTAGAACCGCGCGGCACAACGGTGCAGCAGCACATCCTCATGAAGCAAGACATTCAAGCCCTCGGCTTTATCCTCTTCCAGCTCGCCTCTCGGAACCTCAATGTCAAGCTGGAGACCTTCACGAACAAGCAGCCGCTGCCCGGCTTCTCACAGAGCTTCTGGGAGCTCATCAAGACATGTCTGGAGGGTCACGCCGACTCGGCCCAGCTGTGCCACGCTCTCGGTGAGCGGATGTCGATGGAGGTGGGCCACCAGGAGGGACACACGGACTTTCTAATGTCCCAGTGTCAAAAGGAGATGCACAACGGCCGTGTGATGCGCCTGCTCATCAAGCTGAGCTTCGCTCTAGAGTCGCCGGCGGAAGTGCACGAGTACACGTCGGAGAATCAGCGCTATGTTCTGCGCCTCTTCAACCAGTTCCTGTTCAACCAGGTGGATGAGCAGAACCGAGTGAACGTGGACTGGGGCCACGTGTACCACTGCCTGAACAAGCTGGACATCGGCTCTGACGAGACGATCCAGCTGATCGGCACGGACACCAGCAACACTGTGCTCGTAGTGAGCTACGCTGACTTGCGTGCCATGCTCGACAGCGTTTTCGATCGTGTGCAGCAGGTGTCGCAGATGACGACGGACGTCGACCCTCAGCGGTACACCATGACACCTGGTAGCATATAGACGCCGCAAGCAAGAGGGTCGCGACGTGGGTACGTCGGCTTGCTCTTGGTGCGCATGCGCGTGTGGCTCTCGATTGAGTGTGCCTGTGTGGAATGGAATGCGATGCTCATCTTCGTTCTTTTTTTTTCGTCCTCTTCCCCGTTGCGTTTTGCCTTTCTTGGTATTTGCCGCCCCTGGTGCAGTCTGCGTGTGCGCACAAAGGGAGGCGAGGGAGGAGAAGGAAAAGGATAAGCATGCACAAGTTCTGCGGGTTGGGTGCCGGTGGGCCTGTGTGCGTGTGTTCGTATGTTGTTCTGTATTTGCTCTTTGCCTTTGGTTTCTTTTTGTCCATCTCTTGGAGTGTGTGTGTGTGTGTAGGTGTGTGTGCCGATGCGCGGGGCACGTGCTCTCCGTTGCTTCATTCATCAAACGTTGGAGCTCTATTACTACATGGGACTGCGTGTCTGTGTGCCGGTGTTTGGGGAGTGCTTGCACACGGAAAATCGAGGGCGGCTGCTGAGTGAGAAAGAGAGATAGAGAGATATTGGAATTCACTGTCTGGTCCGTCAAGCATGATTTGCACGATGCACCGGCACAGAGTGCAATCGAACCTTCCTGACGCCTATGACGGAGGCGTGAAAGGCAAAGGCGTGCATCCTCTCAGTGCGAACACGTGTGTGTGTACGTCTGATGTCGGCCTTGATGCTAATGACGTAGCACCTTGTGGGTTCGTCTATGCGTGCGCGGTGTGTTTTTCTCCTCCAGGTTCACCCACCCACCCACACACACTCTCTCGCCCTCTTTCTACGTTCATGTTTGCGTACGCGTGTGTGCGTGTTTGTGTGTGCGCGTCGGCCGCCGTGGTGGACCACAAGCGTTGGGGCCAGTGCTCTTTGTTCTATTTTTATTTTTCTTGCTCGCGTCCTCTCTGTTGCTCTCGTTCTTTTGTGTGGGCTCGTGGCGACACGCGTTCTGTATACGTGCGTGTGGGATCGTGCGTGCCGGGTGGTGTCTGTGCGTTGTTATTGGGACCGTTTTTTTTTTCTTTTTTTTGTCTGTCATGATGTGTATGTGCATGTGCGCGTGTGCGTGTGTGTGTGTGTCGTCTGCCTTTTCACTGTTATTTTACTGTTTTTTTTTTCCTTTTAGCTCTCTCATGTTTGCCCTCCTCTCGCTCTCCCCGCCTCTCATCCTCGCCCCTTCGGATGTTTTGTTTTGTGTTGTTGTTCGGCCCTCCTCCCTCTTTCTCGCCTTCCCACCCTCGTGTCGCTTCAGTGCTGCCCCCCTCCCCCTCTGTCTCTCCCGTAATCGCTCTTGTGGTATTGATCGCTGGTCTGCGCACGCTTCGCAGCTTTACCTGTTCCGTCCATCTTGACGCTGGTCGAGATTGCAGTAGAGGTGAAGCGGTGGCAAAATGTCTATGCTTGTGTGCGTGTGCGCGCGTGTAGGGCAAGCCGGCAAACTGCTTCGAGCGCAGACACATGAAGAGCGTGAGAGGGAGAGCGAGGGAGCTAGGGAAGAGTTGACCATAGAATGAAGGGATGAGAAGAGAGCGAGAAACGGCGAGAGACAGAGGAAGACTTTAAAGACGCCAACAAGCAAACGAAGAGACAAAACCAAGAAAACGCGACAGCAGCTAGCAACACAAAAGACGAAACTACCGGGAGGGGCATGCAGTCGCTGTTTTTCGGCGTCTTCCGGGGCCTGCCACCGCTGTCGCCGTCGTAGTGGCACCTCACGCCCCTTCAGTCTTGCTCTTGTCGCCTCAATCTGTTCCTGGTCGCGCCGTCTCTGAGATGTGCAAAGCCCGACTGAGCGAGGCTTCTCCCTTTCCAACTCATTTTCTGCGATGCTCGTGCGCACTAGTGGTGCGGAGAGGCAGGCTGTGGCCCTTCCAAGTCACACCATCCCCCTCACTCAGGGCACAGCGACGCCCACAGCGATGCAGAGGAATTCGGTGAAGAGGCTCGGTTCTGTATGCGGGTATGCTTTTCTGATTGTCTTCTGCTCGTAGACGGCACGCTCCGACTCACGCGCGCACACCTTCACATTCAGAGACGTGCGCTACGACTGAGGCCCTTGGCCAACCATGCTGCGCGCCTGTCGAAGGCGCGTTTCTCTTGCTGCGCGTTTCGACGTGATAGCGATCCCAACACAACACCTCTGTCACTCTCTCTTTTTTGATCTCTCTCGTTGCTCTGCGCGTGTGTCTTTGCCCTATCGGCGGTATCGGCATCCTCGAGCCGTGCGTCCACGCTCGACAGCAAAGGAGGAACCTCCGCCGCGCTTCAGCTTCATACCTCTGTGCTGAGTATTTCGGGCGTGCATCCCTTTCTTGCCACCCCCGTCCCTTTCCACTCGTTCTGCTGTTGCAGAGACAGTGCGGATCCCTCTTTTTTTGTTTGGTCTTGTCCTGAGCGACGCCCTCTCCCCACTTCCATTCCTCTCGCTCTTTGAAACGCAGAGGCGGTAGCATGCCGGGATGGCGGCGATGACCAAAGACGTGATTGTGGCCTCGTGCAAGGCCAATGGCGGGTACGCCGCGCCGTGCCTCAACGATCAGCTCTTTCTTCACTGCTGCGGTTTCACCTTGATTCAGAACCTGGAGCCGTACAAGGATGTGAAGGTGCTGTGGCTCGAGCAAAACGCGCTTTCCGAGCTCAGCGGCTTGGAGAGCCAAAAAGACACTCTCGTTTCTCTCTTTGTGCAGAACAACCTCATTCGGTCACTATCATCGTTGACGGCGACTCTCCACGGCCTGCGCGTGCTGAACGTGTCGCACAACTACCTGACCTCTCTCCACGGCATTGCCGCGGGGTGTCCGTCGCTGGAGACGTTGCAGGCGTCTCATAACCAGCTCACGTCTCTCGAAGTGTGCGAGGAGCTCTGGCAGCTGGCTGGCAGCCTCACCAGTGTCGACTTGTCCTTCAACCGCATCGAGACCGCCCGCGAGCCGGCCGGCAGAGCCGTCACAGCCCCCGGCGCTACCGCCACCACCGCGGCCGTGGGAGAGTCAGAGTGCACTGCAGACGACGGCGATGTTCGCATAGTCGACGCTTCGGACATCAGCGCCATCGCACCCGTCGCTGTCTCCACCACGGCGGTTGCGCTTCCCAAGCCGGACCCGCTCGCCATAGCACAGTTTTTCCAGCACCTCCCGCTGGTCAGCGTCATCTATTTCCAAGGTAACGGACTGTCCCACTGCTTGCGTCACTATCGACGCAACATGATCCTGCACCTGCCCGCCCTCACCTACCTCGATGACCGTCCCATTTTTTCAGAGGAGCGCCGTGTGACGGAGGCGTGGGGCCGCGGCGGAGACACGGCCGAGGCGGCCGAGCGTGCGACTATCCGCGAGGAAAAGCGTGCACATCTCACCCGGTGCGTAACGTTGCTGACAGAACAGCGAGAGGAGCAACGGGCGGTGCGGGATCGTCTGACGCGGCAGCTTGACCAGCGCCGCGCGCAGGAGCTGGAGGAGCTGACTCAGCGGCGTCGGCGCGACCGCGACAACCGCGCCGCCGTGGAGTCTGCAGAGGTTGTCGCCCGTGACGTTGTGGAGAAGGCGGAGCAGGATGCTCGCTGGGACGCTGAGGAGCTCTTCCAGGAGGCCCACAGGGCCATGTTGGTGGCCGAGACGGAGCGCCGCCACGCCTACGAGCAGCGTGTGGCTGTGAAAGAGGCTGCACAGGCCGCGGCGGAGGAGGCGGTGGCAGAGCGCAAGGCGGAAACTGGTGCTGGCAGCGGCGACGACGACAGCGACACCGCCAGTGCCGCCGCGGCTGCTGCCCTGAAGGTGCTCGAGGACGCGGCGACGTGTTCGCCCGACGGATTCTCCTCCACGTGCCGTGACATTGATGCCACCGACACGATCGCGACGACACTCGAGACGCCTCTCTCCCCACCTTCGAGCGTTCTTGCCGCACTACTGCAGTTGGATGACGACGTTCTGAAAGAGATGGAGATGGAGATTGAGCACGTGCTCCATGACATCAACTCCAACGCACTCCCCACCAAGTACGCTTCGACCGCCCTCGAC
This sequence comes from Leishmania infantum JPCM5, assembly GCF_000002875.2. Taxonomy (NCBI): domain Eukaryota; phylum Euglenozoa; class Kinetoplastea; order Trypanosomatida; family Trypanosomatidae; genus Leishmania; species Leishmania infantum. The sequence goes on from NC_009416.2 coordinate 260,527, forward strand.
GCTGGGGCAGGGGAGCTCGATCACAGTCGCGCCATGTTCTCAGGCCACCAGGTCTGGGACCGCGCCACGTTGCTTATGGAGAAGAATGTGCGTGCCGCGGTAGGACACGTGTCGAAGCAGCTGCGGGCACAGCGGAATCAACAGCGGCGTCGCAGCTCTGACGTGCTACAGGAAGAGGTGTGGCAACGTTTCGAGGAATGGAAAGCGCGCCGGGCCTCTCAGCCGTTGGATTTGTAGGACAGAGAGAGTAAGAGAGGCGGAGCAGGAAGATACCACTCTTCCTGCTCTGTATTTTGTTCTTTTTCTATTCTCGCTTCAACTGTTCTTCTCCTCCTCCCTATAGACCGTGCCACGTGCCTCTTCGCGATTGCTTCTAACGTGCGTTTCTCTGCAGATTGCATGCTTGTAGGCCTTTTCTCTCCTCTCCACGTACCCTCTCCCCTCTCCCCCACCCCCGTTCCGCGGCTTTCGCTGTCTGTCTCAGTCCTCTGCATGATGTAGATATGCCACCGCTGCGCTGTGCTTTGAATCCGATAAAGTAGCGCTTACAGCTCCGTCTTCCTCATTTTTTTTGTGTGTGCGCGGCCTCGCTGTGATTGTCCTCTGGGTGGGGTGAGGTGCCGTGCTGCGTGTGTTTGAAAGAGGAAGCAAAGACGAAGGAGGGCATCGCTGTGGTGGTGCAGAGCTGTGCAACGCAGGGATGCATCCAGCCTTAAGCCCTCCCTGGACTCTTCGCAGCACCTCCGGTGTTTGTTGCCGCTGTCCCCCCATGTAGTTCCCCACTCGTGTAACGCGATCGGTGAGCAAGAGTCAGTGCGCTCACTCGGCCCCGTCCCCTTCATTCTCTCTGCCCTCCTCCCTCTCCGTGCTTGCACACATAGGAGTGCAGCTCCGCTCGTTACTTGTCAAAGGCTCTGTAAACACACGCACAGATGACGGCAGCAGGGCCATTTAAATACGAGTGCGGCATCTCAACGTATCGAACATCTCGCTCTTGCTCGCGTGAATGCGCCACACGTGAGATACAGAGAAAAGGTGAGTCGTGGTCCGCTATTCAACCACTATGCGCGGTGCGAGAGGAGAAAGAGAGCCGTGGCTTTGCGCGTGAGCCAGCGTACGCCTGGCAGCATCTTCGCTCCTTTTCTCCAGATCGTATTTCAGCTTGCCTCCCGCGCGGAGCGCACTGCGCCGTGCAGGAGACGAGCGAGCCTTGCGCCCCCCCTCCCCCCGTACCTGCACCCATGTACGTGCTGCACTGCTCTGCTGTCTGGCTTGTGTTCTTGTTACTCTCCTGTGTGCCTGCAAATCTCTTGGTTCCTCTGTTCCCTTTTCGCCGCTCCATGCGCTGTGCAACGACATTTGCGCCACGTCTTCCCCACCCCTCCCTCCCGCACCAGTGGCAGGGGAGACAGCTGTTAAGCACGTGGGACTTTCTGCTTCCATTCCCGATTTTTTTTTCAGTTCCCTCTCTCGGATGCCAGGGGCGAGTGACAGAGGAGCCGGTTATGTGTCGTGCCGCATCCATTGTCTACCCGCGTGCTTCTCACGTGCGGTCATTGCCGTTTGCAAGCTGAACTCACCAGCGCCAGACATTCCACCGCTTGTCTCTCTCTGCAGGTGTGGACTGCCGGGCTACAGCGCACGGGAAGGTGAAGTGTTCAGCGCAGCGGCCAGCGGCCTTCATCCACGACAGCAGCTGCCCTTCGTGCTCTCTCGCGTTGCCGCCTCCAAGGCAATTGCGTCGTTGTCGCCCGACGATCGCGCCGCCTGTCTGAAAGAAAAAGACGGCCTCACCGTCGTGTTCACGGATCGTCGCGAGGCGGCGCCAACGCTGCACGGGTGCTGCCTCAGCATTGCACACGAAGACTCGGTCGCGGCATCGGTGGCATGGCCAGTGCTATCGTCCGACTCTTCTTCCTTCAAGGACTATAATGCGGCTTCAGAGAGGCTCTACATGGGAGCACAGCTGGCGTGCTCGCACTCCACTTTGCCTGATGCGACGGCTACCTCTTTTACATACGCAATCGACGTGGCAAACGTGGCGGAGGTTCACCGCGTGCGCAGCCGCTTTCCCCACCTCGGCCAGCGATGGATGCCTCAGTGCACCACGACCGCGTCCGCCGACGATGTAGGGCGTGCTTTAACGTGCGTTCAGAAGCAGCACCAGGAATGTGTGGCGGCGGTGGGGGCGCCGCGGGACAGCCACGGCGGCGAAGGCGCCAGCGCACGCCAGGCGGCATGCCGCCGAGATGAGTGGTGGAAGCACTTGGCCACGCCGTATGTCACCGAGGCGGACGCATATGCCGCAGTGGTGCTGGCGCAGCACTGGGGTGCGCGTGAGTGCGCCGTGAAGCTGTTAGGCATCCCTGGTCGCTCTTTCGCATACGAGTGCGTGCGTGCGCTGCCGCCAGGAGGTGGTGGTGCGGTGATTATGGAGTCCACCCCGTTTACAGCGTCTTTCCTGGTGCCACACACCCTCTATTCTGCGGAGGTACACGGCGCTGAGGCGGCGACCTTGGCGCGGCAAGGACTGCATCCTCTTCTATACCTCTATACATGGACGGAATGGGTGCCGCTCAATAACACGGTGGATCTCCCCTACGTGGTGGTGCTGGCCTGCGCACCTTGTCGCTCAGGCGCACGGTGATGCACCCTCTCTCTCTGTTTGTAAGTGTGCCGCGCGCGCTTCTTGTTTGAGAGGTACATCCCTTCTGCCATGGTGGCGGTGCGGGCGGACGCGTGCATTGCTAGCTGCAAGCAACGGTGGCGCACTGAGGGGCACTCCTCAGCCTTTTGCTGGCTATGCCTGCATGTCAAACACCGACTTCGCAACTGCTCTCGACCCGGGCACAATGAGACGACCCGCAAGCGGCAGAAGCAATGAAACGCGAGACCAATGCAACACGTCAAACGCGGTCGTCTTTTATGTGATCTGAGAGTTCACGTTGTATCCCATTGCGTATCGGTGGTGATAGTGCTGTGGCCGAGGACTCCTCGACTGTCAGCATTCGTGCTTCTGCTCTTCATGCACACACTCACCTTCTTACCCACTCGCTCTTTCTCTCTTCAACCTTATCGACTCTCTGGTGCTTTCGTGCCTCTTTTGTGCCAACGCGCGCAACACACACACGCACACACACGAACGCACACCACATCTGCTTCGGTGACGCTTCTCTCCCTTCCTCTCTGCGCTCGCGCGGCTCCAACCAACACACCTGCCACGCAGCTTTCAGCTCTCAGCGATCACCTCGGCCTTCGAGTAATAAAAATCACCCACCTTCACACCTCTTCACGTTCCAACATGCCCGCCAAGGCCGCCGCTAAGCCCGTCAAGCCCGCCACGAAGGCAGCGCCCAAGCCCGCCAACAAGGCTCCCGCGCCGAAGGCTGCTGCCGCGAAGCCGGTCGCCAAGGCTGCGCCGAAGGCCGCCGCCCCCGCTGTCCGCCCCGCCTCTGGCTCGTCTAACGGCGTGTACGTGAAGAACTGGGGCACCGGCTCCGTCGCCGACGCCACGAATGTCTTTTCTGCCGCCGGCAAGGTGGTCAAGGTCCAGCTGCGCCGCCAGCGCTACGCCCTCGTCTTCTTTGAAAACTCTGCCGCTGTGAAGAAGGCCATCGACCTCTTCAACGAGAAGGAGGTGCTCGGCCAGACTGTGCTGGTGGTGCCGGCAAAGGCCAGCCCCAAGCCGGACGCGCACGAGAACTCCTCGTGCGTGTTCGTCAGCCCCATCTTCCGCCCTTCGACGACGAAGGCGCAGGTGATGGAGCTGTTTGCTGGTGTGAAGGTCCAGCGCCTGCGTATGTACCGCCAGAACTTCGCGTACGCCTACCTCGACTCCCCCGCTGCGGCGAAGAAGTTCGTGGAGGAGAAGAACGGCACTGCGTTCCGCGGCCACACGCTGCGTGTGGCGCTGTCGGCTCGCTCTCTGGAGAAGCTCCGTGCTCGCCAGGAGGTCGCCAATGTCGTCATTGCCGCTCACCGCCACTACAAGGTGCATGAGCGTCAGTAAATCGGCAAGGCACCTCCTTCGTGATGCACAGCGCCCGGATGCTTCGGCAGAGGGCGTGCCTCACGCCGCTTTCGCCTACACACGCGCGCACCTTATCCGCCTTCTCACCTCCTGACCTTTCCTTCTCTTTGAGTTGCTCATCTTCACCGCGCCCGCTGTACCGCTCCCTCTCTTGAATGTTCCTTCTCTTGCTCACTGCGAGGGAGGGGCAGACATAGATAGGAAGAAACACTGAGACGGAGGGCAGTGAGGATGTGTAAGGCAAGCGCGCGCGAGAGGGAGAAGTAGGGAGCGAGAGCGACGGTGCTCTGTGGCCTCCATGTCTGCGTGTGTATGTGTGTGTGTCTGTGCGGAGGATGGCGGCGTGAGGGCGCATTAATGCCCCCTCCCCCCACTCCACCCCCAGCCGTTACCTCTTTTTTCTGTGCGACGTCCTGGCATCACTTTTTTTCCGTTGTTTGGACGCACACACGTGCTCTCCCCGTCGCACAGGAGGAACGGCCCTCGCTGAAGCTAACCAGAAGGCAATACAAGTAACGCGTCTCCCATCCTTTCCTTTTCCTAAGTGTGCAGGCTCTCGCTTTCCCTCTTTTCGCCGCATGACACTCCGCCCATACCCTTTGCATGGAGGGGAGGGAAAAGGGGTGGAGAGAGAGACGTGCATGGGCCACGCGGACTGATTTCTTTTGTGATTTGTTTTCTTGTTTGTCATGCCCTTCATTTTCCTCCCCCAAACAACAATCAAACGAAGAATCGCCGATGAGGAACCAGATCGTGTTGGCTTGTGCATGCGTGCATGTTTGTGGGTGTGCGGGGGTTTTTAGTCCCACCTGCACGCCCACACCCATCCACACAGGTACGACTTGGCCTCTCTGCGAAGTCACCCCCGCCGCCCGCCGCCACGCAGCGTCTCTCGCGGGATGGGCTCCATCGTGCGCCGTGTACCCACGCGAGAGAAAGCGGTGGGGGAAGGGTGCCGCTCTGCCACACTCTTCAGGCTTGTTCGTCTGCCTTTGTGCCGCTTCTCTGGGTGGGAGCTGCTGGAACCCCTTCGCACGCCACGTCGTCACCATGACCTGGCCAGTGCGGTGCGCGCCATGAAAACCTCCATAGCCCATCATCTTATGCGCATCTCCCTCTCTCTGCGGCGGCGTCATCTCCTGTTTTCCCGGCACCGAAAACACACACACACACATACACACATGCACACACATATAAAGCCGCATCCGCATACGCCTACACGCGCCCTTTTGAGCTGTGCAGCCGCACTTGGTGATTTGATACCGCCTACGTCCCCCCCCTCATACACACACAAGGTACGCACAGGGAGAGGGAGAGCAAGAGAGCCGACGCAGGTGAAGAAGGACAGCCGTGCACGCATCGGGGTGCCGACAACAGAGGAAAGGACACCGACGCCTTTGCCCGTTTCTTTTTTTTTTTCGCTTCCTTCCCTCCTCTCTCCCTCCTCTCCGTTGTCGAGCTGGCAGTCGTGGTTGGGGCTTCTGTGGTAGGGGGGGGGGCGGAACTGTGTCGACACGCACCGCTTGGGCTTTCTCCGACCTGTGGCGGTGCGCACTGCCCTTTTCTCTCCATCTACACGCCATCCTTGATGCACGCAACATCACAAAGGACCCTGCGTTACACCGCAATATGTCGTCAAGCCCATCGTCGCCGGTGCACAGCTCACCTGCGTCTACCGGCTTCGCTGCTCCTTACCTGCCTTCCTTCACGCGCCGCTACTTTCGCCTTTCTCAGTCTGCCTTTGTCATCTCCGACTACCTTGTGCGCAAGTTCCGCCTCACTGAGAGCGTCCTGCTAACGTCGCTGTGCTACTGGCACGAGTTTGTCGCCGCGCACGGGCTGCGCAAAGCCAACGAGATCGTGCTGGCCACCACGTGCGTCTTCCTCGCTGCGAAGGTGGAGCATGCGCACATACGGCTGGCGCGCCTAGTGGAGGCTGCGTTTGACCTCGATGTGAACACGACTGCTCCAGCAGAGCTGGAGCAGTGGTGCCGTGCCGTGCTGGACGTGGAGCTGGTGTTGTGCGATACCATCGGCTTTGACTTTGTGCGCATCTTCCCCCTTGCTGACACTCTGCGATCGGTGCAGACCCTGGCTGAGGCGGGGCAGCTGCAGGACGCTGCACGGCAGGAGATTGGCACGGCAGTGCGACGCGTCTTTCTTTTCTCCTTTGTCACACCGCTCTGCATCAAGGTGTCGATGCAGCGACTCTGCACGTCAATCCTCTATATGATCGTGACGGCAGCGCGCAGGGAGCTGGTGACGGCTTTTCAGTCCATCTGGAGTGCCCCAGAGGCCGAGTTTCCCGATGAGGCGGAGCTGGAGGGGATTACGGCCGTGCTCATGGACGTCTTCGCGTACCTGCACAAGAAGTTCGGCGTGCCGGCACTGGACGACGTCAACGAGGCGCGATACAAGCGCTGCCGATCGCAGCATGGTAACGATGCTGGTGTCGCGAGCTCCGTCTTTAGCAGCGCCAGCGCCGACTTTACACCACTCATGAAGATGTCGGAGCAGTGAGTGGCCTGCCCGAGGTAACTTTTCGACTGCAAGAGAGAACAGCAAAGAAAGCGGCTTTCGCAGTCTGATGGACTGGAACTTGACTTCTTGTGAGGTGCGCCGAACTCTCTGTCCGCTGCTCGTGGCCACTCACGGTGGAAAGGCCGAAGGGAGAGCAGCATTGGGGGGGGGTTTCATGGTGTATATGTGTGCGGACTCGTATTTGCCCCCTGCTTTCTCCCTTTTCTGTCTCTTGGTCTAGTACACCGGTGCGATGACGGCGTCAGAGTCGGTCTCTTGTTTCCTCTTCACAATTGTGCCCATTAGCACATACTGTGCACCTGCGCTTGCGAGTGACTGCTACTATGCTTCTCCAGAAAGGAAAAAAGGGGGCGAACATGAACAAGGACGGTGCCACGCAAGACGTCGCTAAGCCTTGGCAGCGGGAGGGGGCTCGGGTAGCGCTGCTGCCGAGAGCCGGGCGTTTGCTCACACTTTTGTTGCGGATCTGTTTTGTGTGTCTGTATGTGTAGACGGTGTCGCACAAGTAAGCACACCAACTAGTGAGAATCGTGGAGAAAGATGCCAAGCATTCCCGTGACCAGCCTCCCTCAGTCGACACCCCATCTACGTGACCTCTGACCTCGTGCCGCTCTACTCGCACCGGTGCTTCATCCTCCATGTCCTCCCCCTGTACGTTCTCTGGCCGAATTCAGTAGCGCATCTGTGGTGGCGTGTGTCTCCGTGTGTAACGAGGCAGCGTGTCTCCCATCTCACCTTTGTTTCCGTCTTTAGGCTTGCGCCACCTTTTCATCGGCTTTTGTGTGCTTTACGTTTTTCTGTGCATCCTAGCGGCAGTGCTGTCGCCCTCTTCCTCGCGAGGTAGTACCGCGTGGCAGTCACCGTTCTTCATCTTTGTGTTGTTGCTCTCTCTTGCTGCTAGCTACACGCGCGTCCCTCTCTTCGTTGCATTTGAACTGCACCCTCACAGCAGAGGACCGCCCCTCTCTCTCTCTCTCCCTCCCCCACCACCTTCTTCCATACCGTCGTGTGAGGGGATGCAGCTGTGCAGTGGCACCGTGAGCGTGCACTGCCGCGAGGATGTCTGCCAAGATGGCGAGTCCGTGCAGTTCATGGCGGTCAACACCAGCGGCACCATTTTGGCGGTGCTCACGCAGCTCCGTATCCAGTTCTGGAGTGCGGGGCCGAAGGTGGTCTATCTGACCTCACTCGCGGTGCCTGACACCTCACTCGAGGATAATCCGGCCATGTATGTGCTGTGGCGTCAAAGACCGGGTAACCACCTCGCCGTCGTTACCGCTCGCCATGTTGCTTTTTTCGAGGCCGACATCAACCTTAGGACGCCCGATTTCCTCCAGGCGATCGAGAGAAATCGACACGCAGTGTATCTGCAGCACGTCGACTCGGCGTCGCGCGTGTGCTACTCGAGCGGCGTGCCGCTTGTTACGGGACTCGCCACATCCGCCGCCGCCGCCGGCCCCTACGCCTTCCTGGTGACAACCACGGCGGGTGTCGTCTACGTACTGGGGTGGCACCAGCAAGACATCCTCCATCAGTGGACCACTGTTGGGCTGCAGGGAGGCGGCCACACCTTTCGGTGTGCCACAAAAGACGAAGCGTGCGACCTCATGACTGCAGCAGGCTGCGTTGACGCGCTCGCCGCACCGGACAAGGCCCCGGCCAACTCGTCCCTGTCATCACCGGCAATGAGATTGCCCATGCCGTTGACGTCGCCAAAGTCGCGCGTGGACCCCCTGCAGCGGTGGTGCCGGCAAGACCTACGGGTATCCTTCACGGACGCTGTCGGCGACTCCACGACGAGCAAAGCTGTGGCGGCGTCAGCACCCGCTGGCGTTCAGCCACCGGGCACCGCCGTACGAGCCCATGCGACGCAGCTCCACTCGAACGACACCACCACGGCCTCGCCGCCGCTGCCAGACGGCGAGGCGACGAACACCGCGGTGCCACCCGAGAAGGACAAGGATACAGGAAAGCCGGCTGCCGATGCGCGCAGCATCTGTGCCAGTGCCACCATGGACACAAGACCTCAGAAGCCGTGGCAGCCAAGCCCCTTGCTGCCTTCCTCTTCGCACACTGACTGCGCCGCCGCCCGCAGCAGCGCCGGGGCGGAGCTGTTGGCAGGCACCATCCTGCACGCCTCCTTCGCCTCTCGCATGAAGGTGCTAAGCTTCGTCTTCACTAGCGGTAGCGTGCTGCTGTGCCGACCCTCCTGCGGCACGAACTTCACGCACCAGAAGGTTCAGCTGCAGGGTTTCGTGACACCAATCGTGTCTGCGTGCATGGTGGCCATCAACGTGCGCCACCTCCTGTTGGCGGTGTGCACCCAGGCGGGTGCGCTCTCGTGCCGGCGCATTGATAGCACGTCCTTGGCGGTGCATCCGAGCCCTCTGTGGAAGGGCCTTCGCGGTGTCAGCGATGCCGTCTCCAAGTATTCTTGTGGTGTCCCGCCCGCCTCGCAGTCGCTTGGCTTGATTGCCGGGATGGAGTGGTCGCCGTCTGAGGAGCTGCTTTGTGTGGCCTTTTACAAGCACGGCATCGCCCTCGTGCACTACAGTGGCGGTGTCGTTGCCCGCCATCTGTCGGGGCCCGCTAGCGCCACTCTCCTGCGCACTCCTCCAGTGCCTGCGAAAGACGCTCAGCGGCCCCCTGATGATGAGGCGGCTGTGATAGACGAGAACGCGCAGCCGTCATCGCTGCGCAACGAGCAGAAAAAGGAGGCAGCGCTTGGCTGCTCTGCCGTTTCGTGGAAGCCGGACGGAACGCGGCTGTGGATGGCAGCCCCTCGCCAGCCATGCTTCTTCTCGACACAACTGTCTCGTGTGCTGACCGTGGACACGGTGGGACCTACCAGCGGCAACCACACTCCGCTTGCCTTGCTCGCTGACAACGCTCTTTACCTGGTCTCCGTGTCAGAGGCACCCGCTGCTCAGGGCGTGCGTGAGATGGTGCTGCTACCGGACGACTATCTGCGCGACCAGTACCCACTCTTGCACGGTGCTGTGTCGAGCGACGGGAGCTGGATGACCTGCGCTGGCCGCCGCGGCCTCGTCCTCTTCAACCGGGAGCGCTACTCGTGGAAGCTGGCCTCGAAGGAGGAGGAGGAGTCGTTCAGCTGCGTAGCGGACCCCGTATGGCTGCGCGACGTCGCCGTGGCGGTCCCGGCACTTCGGACCGACTCGAAAACCTTTGAGCTGATTGTCTTTTCTACTTCGAGCGTGTCACCGTCGCGCGCCTCGGCACGCGTGGCACTCGATGGCAGACCGACTCAGCTTTCCTGCCTTCACCAGGATTACAGAGGGGAGGGCTACGTGGTGGTCGTGGACTGTAACCAGATGGTGCGCATCTTCCGCTACGACGTCTTCACGGACATTGCCACAGAAGGGTCTTCAGCGACGCCGTACGTTGCCCTCACACCGGTGCAGCAACTGACTCTCCCCAACGAGCTCTCGAACCCTCTTAAAGTCATTCCGGTGTGCCTGCATGGCGACGAGGATGACCGCGAGTCGCCGCAGCGCACTCAAGACCACATGGGGCTGCGCCTGCTGCTGCACAAACGCAGCGACCACACCCTCGTCTGGGTCCGAGGGGAGCGATGCGCGGCTGGCGATGCTGGCTGCGGCTGCGCTTCTTCAACTGGCAGCTTGCCTTCTCTCAACGCCGTCGCGGAGCCGGTGGGCTTGACGAACAGGTGCTTTGTGTTTCGGTGCTGGGTGGACCGCACAGCACCAACACGTGGGGCGGTGCTGCTGGCTCACGAAGAGGAGCAAGGGCTCGTGATGTACCAGCTGCAGCTGTCCGGGCTCCGCTCAAGTGCGACGGTGGCCCCTGTTGCTCACCGCATGGAGGTGGCGGCGACGCGGGACTCGGAGCTGCTGCCGCTCTGCCCTTCCCCATTTGACGGGTACATGCTCTGCGTCGCGACGGACATGTCGGCGCCGCGACCGAGCCGTCGACACAGCGACGCCGGCGTGATTGGTGGCGTAAGCCAAGCCAGCCCGCGGCCGCAACTAGCGCTGCGCCCCATCCTGTACGCTCACCGCATCTTGTCGCTGCTACTGCTGGCGGCGATGCCGAGCAGCCCGGTGCCGCATCGAGTTTCCAATGCACAGGAGGCCAGCGCGTCTTCTCCCAGCCTCATATCATTGGCATCACCCAGGTTAGAGGGGTGTGCTACCGCTCCTGCAGTGAACGCATCCGCGACCTCATCATGCCGCGCTGCCGAGGTCGACGGCCGTGTTGCCACCTTCATGTGGGACCGCAACTTGTTCTACTGGCTGGAACACATGCGGCTGAACGACACCTTCGCGGCGGTGCTTGACTACTTTCTTCACACGGCGCTCAACGAGTCGCCTCCGGCGGCAGTTCCAGGACTGGGCCGATACAGCGCCGTGCGGGCCGCCATCTCTCTCCTCCGCAACTACCCCGAGTTTTACGCGATCGTGGTGGGGTGTGTGCGCAAGATCGACTTTACGCGCTGGCACCTTGTGATGGACTTCCTTGGAACGCCGACGGACCTGTTCCACGAGTGCGTCGCCCATCATTGCTACGCGGAGGCTGTGCATCTGGTTCGGGTGATCATGATGGGGACCTACAAGCCAGCGGCGACGCTGTCTGTCGATCGCGTGGCCGAGTTGGGCAGCGGCGGCCGCTCCGGAAGCGACGTTACACGCCTGCAGCAGGCCAGCCAGTGTGCCGTGGAGCTCTTCGTCCTGTCTGTGGAAAACGGAAGTTACACCGCGGCCTACGATATCATGCGCTTCATGGCACTTCTGGAGGAGGAGATTGGCATGCCGGCTGCTGGCGGCCTCGACCTTCACGGCGGCAGTGGCGGCGGCGCAGACGGGTCAGCGGACTCCTCTGGCAACTTCTTGACTTGGTGGCTTCGGCAGCTCACATTCAGCGGTTCTGCGCGCTACGATGCAGAGGCAGCCGTGGAGGAGCCGTCTGGAAAGAAGAAAGCCTCAACCGGCTCATCGAGTGGCGACGCCACGAAGACTCACTCGGTCGAGGGGTTTCCTGCCCTGGTGTTCGACATCACCCGCTGCGACCCTGTGCAGAGCGGGCGCACGGCCGAGGAGGCCGCCGAGGAGACGCAGCGCCAGGCCGCCGTGCATCACATGTTTCGGCGGCACGGTGCGCTGCCTGACGCGGTGCATCGGGAAGCGCTGCGGCTGCTGCGCACCGGGTACGTGACACAGCTAGCCAAGCTTATGAATACCTTTTCCTTCTCGGTCCCGGAGTTCCTGCAGGCTGTGCGCCCTGTCCTCGTCGCGGCTGCTGCGGCTGACAGCAACGATCCTGCGGATGGAGGGATCGGGTGCGACCGCGTCACGGCGTGTCTGCACGACATCTTTGACGGCCTTCACAAAGAGCTCGGCTTGCCTCGCAGTTTTGCGGCAAACGTGGGACCGACAGCGAGCACGACGTGGAATGCATGGCTGGTGGAGAAGCAGACGGCACAGGCTGCCGCGCTGCCTGGCGTGCTGAGTAGCACGAACCCGAAGGTGTGGACGGTGGCTCAGTCCGCGCTGTACGCCTCGCCAAGTCTTCTCAGCTCCGTAGAGTCGCTGCACCAGCTCTTCGCCCCCGTATTTGTTGACAATTTGGCCTTTTGTGTGCTGCTGATGCGCAAGTCGGACCTCATTTCACTGCTTCTGTCACAGGAAGCGCCAGCACATGCATCCGCGGGGAAGCCGGAACAGGTCTCGACAGATTCCGGGGCGCGAAGCGGCGTTTCTCCAGCGAAGCTCATTGACGTTCTCGGACAGCTCGACTCGCTCTTGGCAGTGCCAGAGAACGCAGGGTACAGGCCTTTTCTGCACGACATCTTCACCTCACTGCCGCCCTCCGTCTTGCAAGCCATTGCGCCACCAGTAGCCTCTCCTGCTAGTGTTGTCGCCGCCGCCTCCTCTGAAGCTGATGCAACCTCGACCAGCGCGGCGGAGTAGCGCCGGTGCGCGTTTTTTTTTGTCGCGCGCTCCTCCTGACCCCCGCCCCTACCCCGCATCCGCCACCCCACACGCACGCACGCTTGCATTTGTGACCTCTCGCACCCATCTGGTGTTGCGTCCGTCTCCCCTTCATCATCGTCTGTTCACGGTGCTAGCGACTGCCCTGCGAGCGGCTGTAGTTGAGGAGATGCACGGATCTACTCGGTTATGTGGGCGTCTGTGTGCCCCCCCTTGTTTCCCCACACTTTTCCGAAAGAAAAAAAAACGAAGGTAACGAAGCGGAAGCCTTTAGAGCCCTTTCTGCTCGCCGCCGGGTAAGTTGGCAACACGCCAGGGGTGTCGATGGGGGCCTCGCGCATTCATGCCCACACCCCATACTTCCCCTTTTTGTGTCTTGATAATCAAACGCGCGTGTGAGGGGCGGTGCCCCGCATTCCTCGCGTTACGTTCCTGTGCACCCGACCTCTTCTCCGCTGCTTTCTCTCCTCTCCCTTCCTCCCCTCACCCTGCACCGCAGGGCGCGCTTTCATGTGCAGCGTTGGAGCTCTGCGACGGAGACCACCTCTCGCTCCCCCATCGCCGCTTCGCTACTGTAGCATACCTCTCATGCCTTTCTTTTCTGCTTTCGATCCACCCTTCCTCACTCTTCTCTCTCCCACGCTTCTCTCTGGCGGACCTTCAGTTTTTCTCTTTCGTGGTTTTGTGTGCTGCTCCCGTGCGCATCCACCGCCGCTACCGTTAAACTCCCTCCCGACTTTCCCTAGCCGCTGCATCGCGGATTCACCAGATCACCTCTTTCTCGCGCGGCAAGTGCCCGGTCTGCGTGTGCATACGCTTGCGTCCAACTTTAGCACTGAATTGTAGCGGGCCGGTGTCGCGTCGCAGTGATACAGAAGGATCGACAGAGGAACACGTCAAGTAGGGTGAAGGAACGGCGCAGAGGCAGAGAGCTCATCGTACCAGTCACCTCTACGCATATATATATATATATATACATGCAGGTGCATCCATACACACGCGAGCTGCTTCAGTGTTCATGTAATCTTCCCCCTTCCTTTTGCCTCCTCCTCTATTGCAGGGTTTCACCTGGAAAGCAAAACACATACATACACACACACACACCAACTCGCTCATTCTCCTTCGCACAGGTTGCCGTCTTCCTTGATTTTCACCAGGAGCACGCTCCGATCTACATATCGCTGCTGCCGCTATCACGGACGTTGCCGTTTTCTTCTGCCGTAGCTGCGACGGCTTCTGCTCTTCTCTTCCTTTTCCTCTCTCTTTGGACGCCTCTTTTTGTGTGTGTTGTTCCAGTGTGCTTGCTAATGCTCGTATTCTCACTGTTGTGCGAGTAGACGTTGCCTCTGTACCGCTCTGCTTCTTTTCGGCAACTGTGGCTGCCGTGTACGTGCGCGAGAGTTTCCGTCGCGTAATTGTGACTGTGACTGTGTGTGTGTGCAGCTCTCTTTCTCTCTGCTGGTATGGGCGTATTTGCTTACTGCTGTCACCCACCGTTTTTCTTTGCTATTGTGTTCCTTATACCTTGATACACGCCTGCCTCCCTCTCTCTGTTGTACACGCGCCTCTCTCTGTGTGTTCCTACGAAACTGCGCGTGTGTCTGTGCGGTTAATCTCGTCGCTGGTGCTCACTGTGTAACATCTTGTTTTTTTTTCCTCGGTAAAGTTCTGTCTGTCTGTCTGTTCTCCCCACCCTCAGGCTAATTGTGAAAGCCGTTGTTTGTGCGGGGGTGTCCGTGCGCTTTCTTGGAGACCGTGTATAATTCCTTTCGCACTCGCCTCTCATCACCGCAGATCCACACCGTCTAACACCCCCTTCCCCCCTCTGTGTATGTGCACGCGTGTGCCTGCGCACAGACGCAAGCACGGGCGGACACGCTAAGATACACTATCGTCCATATATATCGCGAAGAATTGTTCTCTTCCCGATTGGACATCGCATTGCCCGACAAGCGCAACAAGAGGAAAGAGAGACACAGGAAGGGAGAGCGACAAGGGACCTGAACTCTGGGGACTCCTGCCGTGGCGGCGACGGACTTGCTGCTGAGCGCCGCACAGCCTTTTCGGATCTCCCAAGATCATCTTTGCTCTTTTTTTTTTCTCGTTTTGCCCCTCCCCCCTCCCCCTCCTCCTTCTTCCCTTTTTCGTGTTGTGTTTGTCTTCCGTGCTACGTCTGTGCTGCTTGTTTGTACGGGCTTCATCACCAGGGAGGAGCGTGAGGAACGCCCTCACATTTCACGAACTCTTTCTCTCCAGCCTTACAAAAAGTCAAGACCACCAAGCGACGGCAGCTTCCACTGCTTCACCTCATCCCGGCGCGCTCTCGGCCATCGCTTCTGATGGACAGCACGCTGGCAAAGCTCCCCGCCACGCGGTGGGACCGCCTGATGGCGGTGCTGGAAGAAAACGAGCCCGAGCGAGCGATCGATGCCCCAAACATCCTGGAACGGGCCAAGAAGCTGAACTTGTCTGACTTGGAGCTGTTTTATCTTCTACTCATGCGCTACCAGGATAAGCAGCCAAAGATTTTGATGGACGTGGTGAGCCTCTACGCAATGATGAGTACGTGGATGGAGTGGATCGTGCAGGTGCAGCGCTGCCTGGACGCGAAGAAGCGCAAGATGGACGCCGGCAGCCCTTCCCATACGGCCACAGGGGTGCCGGTGCTGATGCCCACTTCGTCCGACTTCGCCGACTCTGGGCGCACATTCCTGTCCTGCCCCAGTAGCAACTGCACGAACACCCCGATTTCCTCAAATCCGGCGTACAGTTCAGAAAACTACGGCAATGACTTCGGTAGCCGGCCGGACAGCGCCACCCATGCCGCCCGCAACCCCGTCTCCTCGACCGTGCGCGGGTTTCACGATAAATCGGGCCGCCGCAGCCACTCGACGAGCTTCCACTGGTGCTTTGACCTCGGCCCTGACTGGAAGTGGGACGGCTCACTGGACTTTCTGCGCAACGGACGCGTGCTGAGCTGTCTCGTGGAGGAGGCCCTGGACCGCTGTGGCAAGTTGGAGGTGCTGCCGGACGACCACCGCGTTCACCCAGGGACGCCGAACCCCATCACCCACGAGATCCTGTACCCCTCGCTGGCGGACATCGATCGTGTCTTCAAGGGTGCAGCCGAGGATGGAGCAACTGACGTCGTCAGCGCGAGCAGGTCCTTTAGCAAACTGAACTATCTCTCCACCCTCGACTTCTCACGTGGGCTACAGCTAAGCCGAGGTGACAAGGCGCAGCCCTCAAAGGCACTGAAACTGATCGAGGAACAAGGGAAGAACCTTGCAGCGGCGGAGCAGTGGGTGCGAAAGCTGAATAGCATGTGCGAGCGCTTTCTCGGCTGGGAAAAGTCGGCGCACGAAAACCGCGCCTTCTTCGACCTCTGCAACCCCGACAACCTTGTACGCCCGCTCAACTCGGACGACGCGCGTTTGCTCTACCGCATGCACTGGCTTGCCGTGGCACTTTACCGCGCTGTCAAGGATGCGTCCATTATACCGGCGCCACCGCGCATGAGCTTCATTGTATGCCACGACGACCTTGGAGGACTGCCGGACACATCGGCGGAGGACGACGAAATCGGCCTTTTAGTGGCTACCAAGTGCAGCTGTCTCCCCCTCAAAGCGCGTCTGAGCGTGACCATGAAGGACTTCAACACCATGCAGCTGCTCCACCCCGACATGAAGCACGGCCCCCGCGTCCTGCCGTGCACCATAGTGAAAGGCGAGGTATTTGCTTACTTTGAGGAGCGCCATACCTTTGTCCCGGTTTGGTCGGTCTTCCAGTACCATCTCCAGCACTTTGACGGGCTGGTCTGGTGCTTCGAGATGAGCCGCCAAGAACGGGAGCAAGAGCGACAGGTGCTCGGGACGAACTTCTCAGCCACTCGCCCGGACCTCGGCGCCAGTGATGACTTCGCCTTCAACGGTAGCAGTGCGGCGTTCGACCTCACGGTGCACAGCTCCACTGTTCGACACGACCGCCAGCGCAGACCACCAGAGTCTCCGAGCAATACCCAGTGGATGCGCGGATCGATCACCCCCAAACCCTTTGATTTGCCCACTGATTGCAAGGCGTCTGTCACGCTGCTGCCACAACGTTTTCCCCACCAGCCAGCGGCACAGTCGGGCACCGGCGTCGAGATGGGCGTCAGTGTGTCAAAGGTGCGGCTAAACCGCATTGCTATTCCGTCCCCCCGCCCTTCCTCGGCATGCCCGTCGCCCTCCTCATCACCGGCTACCACTTCAAGGGCTGCTGACCCTTTTGCGCAACTGAGCGCCACCCCAGCTGCTGGAACCGGCATCACTAACAACGCCAACGCCTTCTCATCGACGACCTGCGGAGTTTCTACCGCTGTCGTCACCAGCGCGTCATCATCGGGCATCGACGCAGTCTTGAACGCCATCAAGAGCCCGATTTCAGACTTGTCGCTGTCGATGACGGCCTCGCGACAGGCTACGGCGGTGTGCACGACTGGGGAGCAGGAGACACCGTCGACGCACATTGCATACCTTCTCCCCCCCAAACGATCGAGCGAGGCGCTTGACGAATCAACAGAGAACACCGAGCTTCTCTCGCGAGAGGTGACGGTGTGCATGGAGGCAAAGACGAAGGAGGTTGTGGAGTGTGACCGCATTGTCGGCGCTGCCGCCAGCGATGCGGCGGTGCTGAAGCCGTCCTGCACCATTTCCTGCTCCCCTTGCTCGCAGGTGATGGTGACTCAGGAGGCGCACTATCACGGCGGCGCCGAGGCGCCGGAGGAAGACGATGATGTGATCAGCGACGCGACGATGACGGTGGTGTGCAGCGAGAGCCACACGATCATCCGAAACTTCACTGCAGCAGTGGTGCAGGAGTCGGAGCAGAGCGGCATTTCGATCTTGTCCCACCACTTCCGCGTAAGCAGCGGCCCCATCGGGAAGGGTGCCTTTGGTGCCGTATACAGGGCTCTGAATCTGGATACGGGCAGAATCGTAGCGGTGAAGCAGTCGCGCTACTCTTACGATGACAAAACAGCGGACCTCAACTGGCGTGAGTTTCAAATGTGGTCGATGCTGCCGCCGCACGCAAACGTCATCACCTTCTACGGTGCGTCGAGGGAGGTCGACACGAACCAGCTACTGCTCGTCATGGAGTACGCCAGCGGCGGCAGCATTGTGCAGCTGTACCGCTACTTTCGGCCCATTCCAGAGCCGCTCTTCTACGATCACGCCGTCGGCATTGCACGCGGCCTGAAGCACCTGCACGACCACAATGTGATCCACGGTGACGTGAAGCCGGAAAATGTGCTGACGCGCTCAGACGGCAGTGTGGCCATCTCTGACTTCGGGTGCAGTAGCTTCTCCTTGGTCAGCTCGGACAACGGCAGTCCTTTGCTCCGCTCCTCCAAGCGAGAGAGCGGCTCCTTGCAGCTATTCGGGACAGCTGCGTACATGGCACCGGAGGTGATCTTGAATGAGCCACACCTCAAGTCAGATGTGTGGGCCTACGCGTGTACGCTGGTGCAGCTGTGGCTGGGAAAGTCACCGTGGTCCTATGGTGAGCGCCGCTTCTCGGCACTGGACTCTATTCCACTCATGTTCTACATTGCGAATGAGGAGGTGGTGCCCTTCACGACGGAGCAGCTAGAGAGGTCGCCGAGGTGGTTGCAATGCATCGCCCGACGCGCGTTTGAGCGGGACGTGGAGCGGCGCTGCACCATGGCAGAAATCATCAGCATCCTGGCCGATTACAGCAAAGTGTACCGCCCGTAGGCCACTCCGCAAGCTTTTTGCGGATGTGCTCATGCCTCATCCCCCTGTTCACTTTATTTCTCCTCTGCTCACCACCTCTCTCGCCTGCTCTCGATCCTCTCTGTCCTTGTACCGTCCGCGCTGTTCTTGTCGTTGCCGCTGGTTCTCATGTCGTGCTTCTGTCTCTTCCATTTTTCCTTTTTTTCCTTCGGGATTTGTGCGTATTTCACTGCCGCCTTCCTCATCACTTTTCCGCCCCTCTGTTGTTGCTGTCTTCTTCGCCTTTGTTGTCCTTTTCGTGGGCAGGCGCCTTTCTTTTCTCCTTGCTCTACCCTCCTCCCCCCCATCTCTCTCCTTGTGCGTCCGTGTGCCGGCCTCGTCTGTCTCTCTCCCAGCCTCA
The DNA here is from genome assembly GCF_000002875.2 of Leishmania infantum JPCM5. Taxonomy (NCBI): domain Eukaryota; phylum Euglenozoa; class Kinetoplastea; order Trypanosomatida; family Trypanosomatidae; genus Leishmania; species Leishmania infantum. The sequence continues at coordinate 279,202 of NC_009416.2, forward strand.
TCACAGCCTCCCCTTCCTACACCTCTGCTCTGTGTCCTATGTGTATGTGCGTTCACGATTGCGTGCGCGCATGGGTGGGACAGGCTCATGAGCGTATGTCTCTCTGTATATGTGTATGTGTACGTGTATGTGTATGTGCGTGTGTGCGGTCATACCTTTCCGACCTTTCTTGCTACTGCTTCTTCTCTCGTCGCTTCGCTTACCGACTTCTCTTGCCTTTTGTATTTTTTCTTTTTCGTCGGTGCGTGCTTTCCTCACCGTCGAGCTCTCCCCCATTCGTCTGTTCGTCTGGTCGGCTCTCACTGTATGCCCAACGACAGCGAGAAACCGAAAATATAACATACACTCGCACACAGCCCCCTCACCTAGGAGCCGTTGCAGGAAACGCTGCGTTATATGGAGAAAAGGGTGTCTTATAATTCCGCCCTATCGCTTTCTTGTTAACCCACCGCATCCTTGTCGTGGCGTGGGAGGGGGCTGGTGACAGCGAGAGCGAGTGCGTTCGATATTGACACCTGTATATGTGTAATGTGCCCGTAGATCCTCTGCTGGGGTGATCTAGAGTCCCATGGGAGAAAAGAGTGCTGCGCAGCCGTCCTTAACATGAGCGCTCCTCCGCGTGCACGTGTGCTATAATATTGAGCTGCCGAGAGGCTGCCGCACATGGTGAGCATTCCCGCGCGGCACAGATCCTCTACTCGACTTGCCATGCACGCACGCTGTACAGCCCATATGTCTGTGCATGATGGATGCTGCATATGCGCCCCTGCTTGCCTCTCTGATGGCCGTACGGTGGATCACGGTACTCGTTGCCCTGCGCTCGCTCGTGTGAGCTCTCTTGTGGCCTCCCTCTTTTTCTTTTCTCAGTTGCGGAACGCCTTTGCCGAGCCATTCCCCTCCCCTCCCCCCGCTTCCTTCTTTTCGTTCGTCGGCTCTACTCGCCCGCATGCATATGTATGCATCCTCGCAAAGCGTGCGTCTTGCCGGCGCACCTCCACTCCCGAGTCTCTGCCCCCGCTTCCCCCCCCCCCGCACTCGTCCCACGCAGTCGGCCGGCTTCTCGTTCTCCTTTTCTGCACCGTCGCGTGCTTCGCAGCTCACGTCTCGCGCCCCCTTTCTTCATCTCTCTTTTTTTTCCTCTTGCGCACAAAGCGCAGCGGCGAAAAGCTGACAGAAAAAAAAATAACGATGGGGCTTGACATTCTCGAGATCGACACGACCACCCCCCACCCCGGCGTCACGATTGACGGCACTACCGCGCAGCGCGAGACAAACGGCGGGTGGGTGACGCTGCGGGCGAAGACGCCGCTGTCGGCCACGAATCATCAGTGGGCCATTCGAATTATTGATCAAGGCGAAGGCGCAGATGGGTCTGGCTTGATGATAGGCCTGCTTCCCCAGCTCAGCGCGCAGCTGGCAAGCGCGACCGGTAGCAAGTACATTTCTGAGCTCGGCGGCTGGTGTCTCTCGCGGGCTGGCGACACCTACGGCGCGTGGAAGTGCGACCGGTTCCCCTACTCGACGGACTGCGTCGTTGAATTCGATTGGGACGCCGTGACGGGCACCCTGTGCATGGTGAGCGGGAACAAGAAGGGTACCGGCCACATCCCCGGCCTCAAAGAGAGCGACGCGCTGTACCCAGCCGTCTCCATGTACTACCTGAACCAGAAGGTGGCGTTTGTGTAGCGACCTATTGGTGCCGCGTTTGACAAATAGCGTTTCGACTTCCCCGCGCTTGCTGGACCATTTGCTACCAGTGGCATGGCCGCTGCCGTTGCTGGGGCTGCTGCTCTCTTGGATTCTGTTCTTGCCGTCTACCCCATCGTTCTCAGCGCTGAGGGGCGCCGTGCAGCGCGGTGTTTCTTCTCTGCTCTTGTCGGCGTCTGCGTGCACCCGTTCGTGCCTTGGTCACCTCCCACTCCAAGGTGCCGCTGCCCCTGCGGCCTTTTCTCCCTCCTTCCACACAGCGTCTTTGTTTTTAGTTTGCCGCACCAGCAGCCGCACGTGACAAATCAGCGACCAACGGACGTGAATGCCGCAGAGAAGATAAAGGCAACTCGAAGGCACACCAACACAAGGGCCGTGGGGACGAGCTGGTTGGTGATGGCCCAGCTGAGCACCCTGAACCCTTGCTCCCACTCCTTGTCTGAACAGAGCGCCGAGTAACACGGCTCTCTGTGCGAGTGTCCGTGATTATTCCACTTGGACCAAACAAACAACGGCAGCGAAACAAGAAGGAACAGTGCGGATGTGCCTCCCCCGTGCACGTGTGCGTGTCTCTCTCCTGCCTCTTTGGTTGGTCTGGCAAACGATCCGCATCACTCATTTGCCCCTTTCTTCCAGGCGACCTCCTGCTGATGCTGCCTTTTACTTTCCGTCACCCCGTCTCTCTCGCACACGGCGGATCTTGTCTTTTGCCTGCCCTGCTCCCCATCTCTTTTTTTTTTTGTTCCTTCCCTGATAGACGCATACGTACGAACACATTTATGCATGCGCTCCGGGCTCACTTCATAGCCAAGGATGTAGCCGACCACGAGAGGGAACGGCAGACGTCTCTGGCTAGCGGTGCCAGCTTCACGCACGATCCCACACCACAGGAACACAGACGAGGACTGCCTGCCGCAGCTTCTGTTTCTCTCGTCCACCATCTCACTTCTACAGTATCTGCGGACTCTGCTTGAGTCTTCATTTTCGTATTTTATGTTTGTTTGGCCTGCTTGCCTGTCAATTGAACGCCGTGCCCCTGATGCGTGGTGACTGCTGCTTATCCTGTGTCTTCTGTTGCCCCCTCCCCCCTCCGCCCTCTTGGCGCTCTCCTTCGCAGGAGTTTAGAGGTTCAGGGCTCTCTCGCGCTTGTTGGATTCCTGTGACACTATCGCGATGTGCCAGCACGCATTATTGGCGAGCCGTTTCGTTGGGGGATTTCTCTGGAAGCCTTCCCCGCGTTGCTGTCGGTCTCTCTTTCTCTGTCCCACTTCCCTCTATCCTGCCCCTAGGGTGGTTCTGGGAGAGGTGCTGCGTTCCACTTTTTTTTTTCAGTAGATGCCGCCGCGTTCGCGTTGCCTTACGTCTGTGTCTCTGCCGCTTTCATCCGTCTCAGCGGAGAACCATTGGCGGTGGACCGTGCGCAAGTTCGCCGCGACATTGTTTGCGTGTGCAAGCCGTCCTTCGAGAGAGAGAGGGAGGGGGGGGTTCCGCTCCTTTTCGTGCATCGGCGCTGCCTTCAAAGCGGCTCTCGTTCGTTCTCTTTTCAGAAGTCTTCCTTAATGCTGCTCCATGCGGCGCGCTCTTATGCCTTGCGCCTCTTCCTCTTCCAATGCTGCATTCCATGGGCGGTGGCGGCGTCGACGAGACGGTCCACGGGTGGCCCGACTGGATGTGGGGCGCTCTTCTTCGCGACAGACACAAATCTGTCTCACCCACCGACGGTGTCGACGAACACCACGCCGCCCTCCAGTGGCATGTGTTTGTGTAAGAGCAGATCGAGCCTCGTGGGGCTGCGCTCGCTCTCGCCGGAAGCGAGACGCTCACAAGCTCAAAGGGCCTCAGGTGAGCACGCCAGCACTCATCGCCTTCACCACGGGCCTTGGCGTGTGCTTCATGGGCCCGTCCGGCTTCTTGCCTAGCTACATCATTGGCTTCCGCAATGGCTCGGCGGCCGCCCAGGTGTCGCAGGCGCAGGCTATTGCACGTATGATGTCCTCCGCCTCCACCTCAGTGCGGAGACTGCCGAACACGTCAAAGGTCATCTTGATTGGCCACAACTCTAGGTGCGAGCGCGCGACGCCTTGCGTGCTGTAGAACCGCACCCAGGCGCTGCTCTCCGTAGCCGGCAGCGTCAGTCAGTAGCGATGCCGCGACTTCGTCTCCTTCATCAACGGCGTGTACGGCGAGGGGGAGAAAGTGTGGCCCGTGGCTGTGTCGACCTTCTTCAGGAAAGGCTAACTTGGTAGCATGGTGAAGAACGACTTTGACCACCATCGAAGCCGGTACCCGTTGGGCCCTACCACGCATCTGCTCCAGCAGCCCTTGCGAGTGTTACTGCGCAAGAGCTCCCCCCCCTCCTCCCGGCTAGTAGACTCATCACCGCACGGACCCCTTCTCTCTCCCGCTTTTGGGGAAGGGGGTCAGAGCTGATATGTCGGTGAACGCTAGTCGAGTGTCTGCAGCGCAGCGGAGCTGCGCGGGCGAGATCTGTCTCTTCCGACGGAGGGGTGGCTGCCCTTGAACTTCTCTGGCTGGTACGCCTACTTCTCCGTACAGGTGCTCGTGTGGGTGATCACCGAGAGGGGCAGCCAGAGAGAACTCTCAGGGGGTGTCGTAGGCAACGCAGATGCGGGGTGACCATCGTAAACTCACGGAATCAGTCGCGGCAGCGCCTGCTCGACTACGACTCCGCCTACGGCCCCTTCGCGCTTGCCAAGGTTCAGCGTCCGCTGGCGAAGGCGGTCGTCGAGTATCCTCCACGACGACGCGGCCATACGGCGGCTTTAAGGGATGTCGTCGTCGCTGCCGAGGGCATGGTGGCCTCAAGTCGGCTTGGTGGCGACACAGCCATGATGAGCTTTTCCTGCTGCAAGTGCGCCAAGGGGCAGGAGCCAGTGTTTGTGTCTGTTGTCCTCCAGTACGGCTCTTTCATCGGCATCCACCGCACCCTGCGCGTCCTCTCCCTCACAATGCTGGCAGCCGCCTCGCGCTCGGCGTGCGCCTCGTCCTATGTGGCTGCCGGCTTGCGCACGGTCGTTCATTAGCTCACAGCAGCGCTGTAGGTGTCGTCCACGTTGCAGCTCGTGGCCGACGCGGCGCGCAAGTTCGTAAACGACGCTACCAGCGAGTTTCGCGGCTGCCTCCTGCTCCTGCGCTCTGACTATGCCGTCATCACCTTCAACGCCTTGACGTGTCTCTGCCGCAGCACGCGAAGCGCTCGTGCGACTTTGCTATCGCAGTGCAGAGCCGCATCAAGCCCGAGAATGCCCGTCGGATTAGCGTGCAGGTGATCACGAACAACTTTCTTTTTGGCACCTGGGTCAGTGAAACCGGCTGCAAGAGCTGCGTTGTGTTCGGCAGGGCGCACTTTATCGAGTTCTTCATTCTGCTGCACAAACGCGCCTTTCCTGTGTCGTCGTCACGTAACCAACGGCGAAGCGCGTCGAGTTTTCCGAGACGATCCTTCTCGAGTTCGCTGCTATCCCTCATCGAGAGGTGCCGCACTCACTCTGCGAGCTGCACGACGCTATCGAAGGAAGGCTGGCGCGGATGCAGCCCCGCGCGGAACCATTCTGAGCGGGCTTTCAGTACCTGCGCGTGGGTGACTGCGTCATCGTGCTGCGGGCGCACAGGCGCGTGAGCGCTATCGATCCGACGTCGGCGCACTGTATTCAGCTGCGCCTCACGCGGATGCAGGAAGGGAACACGACGTACTATACGAGCCACTTCCACGAACCGCCAATGCGCATCGTTACAGAGGCTGTGCACTGCCGCAAATGTAAAGGGTATTGGCGGTACATGCCACAGCGCATGGGGCTGGCGCATCAGGATGGCCCGTTTGCTTCAGTTTCCGACACCGCTCGCAGCCTCATGGACAAGAGAGCCGGCGATGCGACCTCGCGCCGACCCGACCCATTCGCACCGGAATGGGTCGCGTGAAACACGGCGGAGGGCGTCCACTACAAACTGAGGATGGGAATGGCCAGCCTGGAGGCTCGTCGCTTTCCGACGCCCGGCATTCACTGAGGTGCGCCTCTGGCGGCCGTGACACCAGCGAAGCTTGCCTTCGCCAGCTACGCAGGCTCAGCGCTGAAAGGCACCGAGCAGGGACTTATGGAGTGGATCTACTTTTAGCCCCAGTCGGGTGCAGCAGAGGAGGAGGAGCTGCCGGCGCCCGACAGGGGCTCGCCGGCGACCGCCAAAAACATTCTGCTGTGCCTGCTGTACAGCAGCGACAAGACGTGGAGCCGGGCTCGCTAGCCGGTGCCCACGCGCTCATCCAGCATCGTGCACCCGGCGATCGCCGGCGGCGAACCTCCAGTGGCCATCACCTTTTCACCCCCCGACGAACCCGCAACATTCTGGAAGTGCCGGTTGCACAAGGAGATGAACATCATGCTCACTTTGAAGCCACTCAACGTGAACCAGTACATCTCCTCCACGTGGCAGGAATTGCAGACGGACATCATGATGGAGGGCGCACCGGACGGCTCGCTGAGGGACGCGACGGCCCGCTTCGGCGTGCCGACCAAGTCCTTGGCGCGCCGCTACAAGGTGGACATCCTGCACGGCTTGGCGTGCCAGCACGGCGGCGGCATCACGCATGGCGATGCGAAGCCGTACAACATCTTCCTTGGGGCGGACCGCATGTGAAAGGGGTCCGGCGTCGGCTCCACAGTTTCAGAGGCGGCGGACTTGGCACAGTGAAGCGGCACGCTGGAGTTCCGCGGAACGGCCGTGTACCAATCTCCTGAGGCCGAAACCAGCCATCCTCTCACCGCAGCGTTTGAAATTTACTCCCATCGGCATATCTTTCCTGGAGATGCAGGCGGCTCGCCTGCCGTAGCGTTCGAGGACTTCCAAGCTGCGTGCCAGGCACCAGGGGATTGCGTGGTGGTGCGTTAGGTGGCCTTTCTGCGTGTGGTGGGGATCGGCGAGGTCGAGCCGATGATGGTCCGTGACCTCCTCTCTGGTGCGGAGGAGTTCGCGCAGGCGTGTCGTGCGCAACCTCCTCTCCTTTTCACTTTCTGTTCGGGTATTTCCTTGCGAGGGCGAAGTAGGTGTGGGGTGGAAGCCGGTGTACGGTGGATGGAATTGGCTTGGGGATGGGGGGGCGGCACCAAGGCTGTGCACGTTGTGCTGTCCTTGCCATCGAGCGTGTTGTTCGGTGTGCACGTGTCCTCCTGTTTTGCGTATATCTCAACCACGACGCCGCCACCCTCCCTTCCACTTGTCTCCTCTCCCGCCGCCCTCCCTCCCTTTTGTATCTCACGTCGGAAGAGCACATCACCCGCTGGCGTAGGCTCACTCCTTTTTGTTTGGTTGCTTCTTACCAAGGTGAGATGTCGGTCCTCCCAGCCCCATTCTGCCTCTCACCATGTATGATTGCATCTAAAGTCCAACAGACAAGTGGAAAAGCAAGGCAAGGGTCATCACCACGCTACAAGCGTGACGGCGAACACAAATGCGCAACCCACCATCGTGCTGTTATTCTTGTGCGTGGGGTTCTGGAGGGGGGGAGGGAGGGACTTGTGAGTTCGTGCTACTGCAACCTCCTCGCTCCCGCTTTCCTGTATGCGCACGTCCAGCAGCTCAACCGATTTTCCGTGTTTTCCTCTGGAAGCCACGTCTCTCTCTCTCTCCCTTTAGTCGACCAGCAACGAATACAAGCCGAATCATCGCACCAGCCACATCAGCTAGAGGCAATCCGGAGTGGACAGGTAGTGAAAAAAAAAAAGAAACGGCCGACGCCGCGTTGCCGCAGATCCCGTGTGCGCGTGTGTGGGACGGCTGCGACTGACTCGCCCAGCATGGTTTGAGATACAACAGTGTGAAGAAGAAGGCGGAGGGGCGAGGGAAGAATGGGGGTTTCCACCACTGCGTGTGTGTGTGTGTGTGTGTGGGTGGGTGGGCGTGCACGCGCTCTACTGACGCCGTCTCTACCGTCTTCCTTCCTCTTTGCGCTGCGTTCACGCTCAGGCCATGGAAGAAGTGAGCCTGCGAAGGCGGCTTTAAGCCGGCTTGAGCTTGCGTCTCTCTTTGCCACTCGCTGTCAATCTCTGCCTTTTCTCCCCTGCGGCTTTTCCTCTGTGCGGTCTTCGTTGAATCCAGCCTGGCAGTCGTCGCTCCCGGCTGCTTTGTGCGTCGGTTTCGCTCTTCCAGACGCTGGCGCCGAGGCATGCTCTACACCCCTCCCTTCCCAACAGCTCCCGATTCACACAGATACACTGCCACGCCCTCACACTCTTCCAGACGAGCAGAGGGACACACTCGGAGACTGTCGAGATCAGGTAGGAGCCGCAGTCGCCTTCCGCTTGCGAATTTTCAGACACCGCTCCCTTTTTCGGCCCTCATCACTCTCTCGGTGTTTTGGTTTGCGGTGTGGCATCGCCATCCGTGCACAGCTGTGAGGCCAGTGCGTTCGATGCGCAACTTGCGCCCTCTCCCACTCTCTCTCGCCGCGACCCTTTTTCGTTCCTGGACCCTCTAGACCCTCCCTTTGCGCGTCTGTCTGTGTGTGTGCATGTGTGTGCACGCGCATGTGTGGGGTTGGACGCAATATGCTCCGTCATGCGGGCCAGTTCTCACGGATGGAGGCTGGGGTGTGCTTATTCGGGGGCAGCGGCACGAATGCTATCCACGCACACTTGCCATCAACTCGCCGCATTATCTTTTCTGCTGCGAGACCCTCGACAGTTCCCGGTGGTGATCGTGACAGGACGCTCTATGAGCGCTTTCACAACTCTCTATCGCCTTCTCCCGACTGCTGCATACATGATGTACAACACGGAAGCTAGGTTCGACGGATGCACCGCGTTCATCAGGGCCGACTATCCAGATGTGCCGCGTCCGTCGTCGGTGCGTTTGGTCCCACACACTTCAGCACTCCTGGGCCCGGAGCTGTGCGAAAAGAGTGGCGCTTACGTGGACGTCATGCAAGCAGCTGCAGAGACGGTCGGTGCCGCAGAGGTGGCGCCTTCGTTGAATGTTGACGATGGGGTCGCCGCCGAGTTCTGTGGAGGCGGGAGCATCACTCCAGGTGAGCTGGACGAGGAGCTGCGACAAAGCATTACCTCCTCCTTTAATGAGCAGTTCATCGCTTCCATCGAGGATGAGTGCGGCCCGCCATCCGCGCATCGGTCCTGCAGAGAGACAGCGCCGGTGCAGCCCGCGGGAAAGCTAGAGGCACGGCGGCGGGGCCGCGAATTCTTGCACCACAGCAAGCTTCACCGTGTCGGCAGTGGCTCAGTCGTCTCTCATCACAACATGCATCACGAGGCAGTGCAGCACGGCATTCATTGGGTGGTGCCACGGTGGCTCATCGACTGTAAAGTGGATCTTCGAAAAGCGATGTACGCATGGCGCAGTTTGTTGAGTCAGTCACGCCCCGGCGAGGTCGTTTCTCTTGTACTGTTCGTCAACGTGGATGTCGTGGACCTCACCTCCCTCATAGGGCATTCTGGTCTTCGCGACGCGCGGGGGTGGCCACGTTTGAAAAGCAACGCGGTCCAGTATGAAAAACTGTGCCGAGCCTCACCTCCACCTGAGGGCTGCGCAGCTTGCGCAGCCCTCAAGTTGCCTCTCCGCGCTCCTTCGCAGCTGCGGGCAGCTCTGCTTTCTCTGGAAGCGAACGCAACCGCCGTCGCCGAATCCTCCTCCGGCTGCGCGCCATCGGCTGAAGTGGTGGGTGCAAGAACACCTGCGCAAAGCATAGGCGCGCAGAGCGGTGCCTCAGCTGGCCTGCCGCCGCGAAGAGGGAGCTTAGAGGTTCCTATTGTGAATTGCTGGGCTAAGGCATCCGCGATGGAGATAGAGCACGCAAAACATGCACACCGACTTACGGTAGACGCTTTCAGACATCTGTTTTCCGTGTTCGACGTGCACCATCCGATGCACCGGCGTCGCCTGCGTGGCCAGCGTTCCATGCACGAGAGCCTTCAGCGGATTCCAGATCCGCTCCAGAAGTGGCAGTGGGTGTTGCAGAAGGACAGCACTCCGTACCCCGTGCCACTGTCTGATGCAACGCTGTCTCGTGTGTTGCCTTACGTGCTGGTAAAGGACGCGAAGGAGCAGCGCCGGCAGCACCAGCGGGCGCTCCGACGCAATGTGGTCGATGCGGCAACGTTGCAGAGCCTGAATTCCCGGGGTCTCTCCGCGGCCGTCTTCACTGCGGGCAGTGCCCGGGCTGGCGCCCCGTTTCCAAACCCGAGGTACTTCACCACCCTTGTGTCCGATGCGGGGTCGCTGCTCGTACGTGATGGGTGTCTCTCGGACCTCTTTGTGATGGAGTTTCAGCCAACGCTGCTAGAAGCGGAGTTGAGCTCTCATTACTGGCGGTCGGTGCGGGAAAAAGCTCTTGGCGGGATTACAGGCTTGTCACTGAGGCAGTATCGCGCCCTCCTGGAGCTTCTGTCAGCGGCTGAGAAGCTTGTGGCCGCAGAAATGCCCCCCGCTTCCCTGACTCGCGATGTTTTGAAGAATGCTGTGCGCTTTCTCTACACGTGCGGGCGCGGCCGTGGCCTTCTGGCATGGCCGCTCGCAGATCCGGCGGAGGGTTATCATCGCCTTCGGGTAGCCTTCACCTTGAGCTATGAGTTCTACGCAGACCCTCTTGTTTTTTCGTGGCGCTTTCGAGGTGCGCCACGAGCAGGTTGCGTGGGGGAGGCGCAGATACGCCACCTTGCATCTGGCGCTGGCGTAGCCTCGTACCACGCTGCTGCTGCCGCTGGATCTGGGAGTGCTGAATCACAGTGTATTATAGAGACACTGAAAGATGCTATTAGCTACATACTCGCGACCATGAGGAGGCTCGGCTGGGTCTTGGTCTGGCAAGAAGATCATCATCGCTGGCCAACCGCAGTGCCACCGCCGCACATGCACCACCCCCACATCAACGCTACGCGCTCTGTTTTTCCGCTGAGCAGATGTACCGGGCCGGCGCTGCAGGAACGGATTGCCGCGTCGCTGGAGAGGTGGCGCCACGAACAGCTGCGGTTCAACAACAAGAGATATGACGCTGACGTGTCGGCTGGGGCGTTGAAGACGCCCTCGTCTCACCAAACGGTTGAGTCGACGAGGGCAGCGGCTGCAGACGCGGCCACAGCGTCGCCGTACACGAGCCTCGATGTGTGGCAGGCCGCTCTCATCCCTGAAGACGCTGGCGTTTACCTGTGGGAAGGGCAAACGGTGTTTCTCGATGAAGGTTGCCCGGGTGTCATCGTCGAATTCCGACCACCGCCGGCGGAGCTGTTCACGCCGATCGAGCAGCACCCGACGGAGGCGAAGCGCGCGTACTGGCGTGCGCAGCAGGAGCTGCACGCCGACTTCATCCGCTTTTATCGCTGGCGCCGCGACTGTTTTGCCGCGGCAAACCCGCGGCAAGTCAGGGCCGCCTTCACCAGCCTCCCGCATTACGTACGAGCACGGGAAATGACGCACTTTCCTGTGGTGGAGCTGCTGCACGCATCCCCAGATGGTAAGCGACCGCTTGTGCAAGTGCTGCCGATACGCGCAATGCAGTACCACGTGGCGTATCCGCGCGTGTGCGCCGTGAGTGGCGCGGAGCAGAAGAGCTGGCACGAAGCGCAAGGCCGGCCGGCGCCTTCCAAGGATGAATTGCGAGACGTGGTGTGGAGGCTATCCACCACAGACGTGGACAACCGCTCTGCGTCGCAGGTGACGCTGTTGCGGCTTCCACTCTCGCCGTTTCGCATTGAGGCGGCCGCGTTGCCTTTTGTGTCTCGTGTGATGGAGCTCTCCAGGCGCCCTGTTGGCCATCGCACGCAACGCGCTCTGTGGCACGCGACAACTACGAAGAAAAGGCAAGCGCTCTTTCAGCGTTTGAATGTGGAGTGGGCCAGCTGCCATGGAAAAACCGTCGTTCACGACAGGTTGTCTACTCCGCAGCTGCGGGCGGTGAAAGAACGTGCGCACATTAACTGGAGGTTGGTACCCGCGTCGCGCCATTCCTCGGCAGCACTCTATTTTGCCTTCTTCACCGCTCATCGCGACACTGTGCTGCCCTGAAAGCAGAGGAAGCGCTGACGGACGATGAGACACTGCTGAGCCGCTAGCGTGAGCCCGCCCGTTGTCGACTTGCCCCTTGTTTTCGCTCCATCGTCGATCGGTTTTCCGCCGTGCGACAGCCGGGTGTCTCATGCGCTATTTTTTACCGCCTTCTTCACTGTATCGCCTTAACCTTCACCCTCTCCGCCGCTCGGAGGTGACTGCCGCGACTGTGGTGTGCAGGTACTGCGTGTCCTTGCTCATTTATTCGTTTTCCATCGATTGCTCCTGCTTGTTATCTCTGCTAGGTTGCTCCACTTCATCTACACAAGGATGCATGAATCCGCACCCTCCCTCTGAACCCCCATCCCCCGTGCTCACAACAATACACACACACACACACAAAGCGGTGAGGCTGCGGAAAAGCCGCCCTCCCCCCCTCCCGTCCTCCCTGGCGCTGGTGCTGGTGCTGCTGCTGCGAGGGATGGGGAGAGGGAGAGAGGAAAAAAAAGGAGCTTTGGGACGCGTTAGCGTTCACGCCACCCTCGCGCTCTGCCGCTCTCTTGCAACAGTGTGATGATACCCCTCCCCCCCTCCCTGCCTCCACGGCCGCGATCCTACTCTTTCTCTAGCGTTCTTGTGCTTCTTGTAAGGGTGCTGTGTGGGCGCTGTAGTGCTCGGGAACGCCGACGACGGAGGAGGCGAGGGGGAGGGAAACCAAACGAACGGATAATGTGGCGGATGTGCCAGGAGACGCGTGGGGCGAATTCGAGGTGGAAATAGGGCTGCGAGGCACAGTTCACTCTTGTTCTTGCTCCATGAAATGACGCAGGCGCCTCCTTCCCCTCTCCATTCACCACCGCTACCGCGACAGCTGCTTATCCTCTGCCTTGGTGCACATATATGTTGCTCGTATCTCTCTCGCTATCTTTATCCTCTCCTCGTTTCTCATGATTTCTTCTCCGCTCCTGTGTGCTTTACGGCGTCATCCATCGACACACGATCGCTGCTGCAAACGAGAAAGCGGTTCTCACGGCGCCTCGTTACACACATTGACACACACACACACACACACACACACACGAAAGCAGAGACTCTCTGGCTCTTGCCATTCCCCTTGCTTTCCTCATTTTCTCTGTGTGTGCCTACCACGAAAGGTGCGGACGCGTCTCTTGTCTCTTTGTTAGCCTCTCTGTCTCCCTTGTTGCTGCTGGACCGACCCGCGCCTTCTTTCTGTTTTTTTTTTGTCTCCTTCCTTTTTCATCGCACCCCCTCGTGTGTGCGCGCGTCGCTGCCGTTGTTGACTGTGAGTGTAGGTGTGTTTGCGACACAGGTAGTCGCGAGGAAAATTCAGCAAGAGAAACCTAGCAAGACACCAAGATCACGTGGTATTGATCATCTTGTTTCTGGTGTGTGTCTTTGAGCACCACAAAAAGGGAAGGCTGAGCGAAGGAAGCCTGAACCGAGGCGTGGGTCTCTACGCAAAGCAGCAAGGCAGCACACCGCGTGGTGGTGGCGGGAAAAAGACGATATATACAGCAACCCCTCCTCTCTTTCGCATCTTACTGTTTCTTGCCGTGAGCTCCGACAACGTTTTTTTGCCCGTTTTTGTTCACTTGTGTTTATCTCCTGTCCCTCTGGTGCTGTCAAAGGCATTCATTGCGTCTTGATGCTGGTGGTGTTGCGAGAAGGTCTTGATCCACATACGCAGGCGCGAACCCGAATACACAACCCCCTCCCCCCACGCGCGCGTAAATACCTACCTTCACCACTGTACCCATACACACGCACAAAGGTGTAACGCGTGCTCTCTCAAGACACTCCTTCCTGCTGTTCCTCTGTCACTCCCGCTGTTACATCTTTGCCTTTCCCTGTAGAAAACCTCGTTGGTGTTTCTTTTTTTGTTGTTGTTTGCTTCTCTCCTGCCTTGCATGTTGTCCTCTATCGTTGAAGGTGCGTTGTCATCTCCACTGCTGTTTCTTTCTTTTCCGTTTTTCTTTTTTTGTCTTTCGCTAGTCCTGTGCTGTTCACACGTGTACCTTCGCGCTCTTCTTGTTTCGGCGTCTCTCACACCTTTTTGCTGCTGTTGATGTATGTTTTGTGTGTGCGCGCGCGCTATCTTTTTCTGTAGATTTACTGAGTTTTGTTTCTGTGCCTTTTTTTTTTCGGGCTTTGTGATTTCTGTAGTGGCGTTGGGGTTTCTTCTTCGTCTGTGGATTTACTCCAGCTCGAACTTTCTATTGCGTTTTTTTTTCTAGCGCGCGCGTGTGCTTGTGTGGGTGTATCTGCCTCCCGCCCTTTCTCTTACCAACACCCTCTGCCCTTCTTTCTCACCCTCTCTTGCACGTTCTTTGTGCCTGAGTTGCATAAAACCTCGGCCCGTGCTTGTTTTGCCCACCCTTCATCTTTTGTGTGTGTGTGTGTGTGTTTTATGTTTTTTTTTTTTTTGCTCCTTTCGTCACCGCTCTTGGATTCCAAGCTGTCTCTTATCATTCTCCTTTATTTATCAATCTCATACACCCTCACTCCTCTTCCTCTCACCAAAAGAAAACAAAAGAAAAAGGGGGCGCACACGGCTTCCTCTGCCCTCCTTCCCCCCTCCCCACCGATTTCACCATATCTTTTTGTTGTTGCTGCTGCTGCTGCGGTTGTTGCTGTTTTTGTTGTGTGTGCGCTCTTCATTTGTGTGGGTTTGACCACCCTCCCGCGCTTCATCTTTGGCGCCCTCGTCTCACTGCTGCTGAAAGACACTGTGGTGCGCTTTAGCTCAGCAACGCGATCGTTTAAGGTGGGAAAAGGTGTTTTACGGCTCTCTTACTCATCTTTTTCTCCGCCTATATCATCTGTGTGTGCATGTGCGTGACCGGTGACTGCGCATAATATTTGCTGATTCAACAGAAGCAGCTTTTTCTTGCTGTTTTCGTGCTTGCGTTCGCTCTCCTTCCTGCATTCTCCTTTTTCGGCCTCCTCCCCAACCATTTCCACTGAATTCACACTTCAACCCTTTGGGCGTAGTCAGCTCTTCTTTTCGTTTGCGCCTGCACGCCCTTTATCTTACTTGACTCTCCGTGCTTCTTTCCCCTCTCCCCACCCACCCCATCCTTCTTCTGCCCCTCGTTTTCGAGGGTGCGTGCCTCTGTTGCGTGCCCTCTTTTTGTTTTATGCGCTCTTCTGCTTATATATACGTACATACGTCTTTGTTTGTGCACACAAGTTTTCGTGTTTTTTTTTTCCGCCTCTGTCTCTCTCTGCGTGGGTGTGGGTGTTCATGTTTCTTCGCCTTTGTTTGGTTTCACCTTTTTCTTTGCCTTTCTCGTTTTTCTCGTTGAGCGCTTTGGTTTACGCGCGTGCGCTTTATTTCCTCATCATTTCTCTTTTACTTGCCCCCCCTCTTGTTTTTTTTTTTCGGCTGCGTGCTGCTTGTTTCTCGAGGTCTGTGTCTGTGTCTGTGGCTCGTGTGTGTGCGTGTGCGTGTATTCGTCCCTCCGCACTAGAAAAAAAAAGGAGAGTCAACGAACACATTTTTTTTTTGCTCGCCTCTGACACTTTCTTCTCCATCCTCCTCGTCTTGTGTTCTTTCTCTCTTGTCTGCTTTCTAGATCGTACCGTGTGAGGTGCGGTCACACTGCTGAGTGTTGGTGTCTGCGTTGCCTGTCCGGGTGTTTGCGAGCCTACCCCCACCCATCTGCATACAACAGCGGCAAACAACATATACACACGAAAAAAGAACTGACTTCACTACCCACTCGTACTTCTCACACGCAGGCACCGTGCACGAGCAGACGCCAGTTTTATTGTTCCTGTATTCCTTTCTGTCTTCCAACTCGATCGACTCGTTCGAGCCTGCAGGTCCTCGCTCACCTGTCCTTTCTCTTCTGCCCTTCCCCATCACCTCTCCTTCGTCCTTTCTTCCTTTCCCGTCACCTGGTGCCGTGTCTGTCGGCGTGTTCGTGTTTGCGTCTAGTGTTCCCTTCTTGTTTTATTATTATTATTGTTGCGGTGCGTTTTTGCTCTTTCCTTCGTGTGGTTTCTCCTGTGTGTGTGTGGGGTGGGTGGGTGTTGCCTGCGCCCGCTGAGGGGCCCCCACCCGCGTATGAAAAGGCGTCCAGAGCTGGTTGTCTCGTTCTCTCTTCGCACCCTTCCCGCTCATCCTTATTTTTCGTTTTCTTTTGTTTTTGTCGACGACCATCCCCATACATGCCCAATACTTGTGCTAACCTTCATCTCTAGCGTTACTTTCACCCTTTCCCCTCCCTTCCTCCATACCCCATCCCCTTCTCCACCGATTCACGCACGCGTACCTGTACTCCCTCCTGTTTCTGTTTTGGCTTTGGTTATGTTCGGTGCTGTTGCTGCTTTTCGTCTGTTTTTTTTTTTGTTTCTTCTATTCCGCCTTTGCGCTCCCTCTCACTCACTCTGTCTTTCTCTCCCCCACCACGCCACACCGCACCGGGCGTTGTGCGCAAGAAACGAAAGGACGGCAAGCGAGGCATAGTCGCGCGTTGCACTGCTTGACGTCCCTTTTCGCTCTTTTTGCCTTCCTTCCCTTCCTCCGTCTTCATTTTTTTTCTCTGCTTGTTTGCTCATTGGGGTAATCGGTTTGCGAAGCATTTCCAGCACGCGGGCTCTCTGGTGTGTTGTTGCCTCTCACGAGAACAACATACGTGCAAGCCTCCACGCGCATAGTGGCGAGCCACAGGGTCATGCAAACGCACGCGCTTTCTCTCTTACTTAGTGTCTCAATAGGCTCTCAGCACGTACACCAGTGCAAGGAACAGCGGGTTGCGGAGCACCACTGCTAGCACAGATTCAGCGTCGACGGGAAAGCGCACTGCTTCCGCACACTCCACCGCACCTCAGCGCAGCAATGCTTAACGGCAATAGCGTGCAGCCGATCATCATCAACTCCAAGCGCTCGTGTACGTCCAGCGATAGCAGCGGCGCAGACGGCACTAAATCGCAGGGCGCACTGATTTCAGCCAGCGCGATAGCGGTGTCTCCGGGGCCGCCGAGCGGGTCTAGTGCGACAACGCCGTCTAGAGTCTCCGGGGCTGTGCTGGCCTCCCGGCAGCCGATTCCGTCGGGTGCCAGTCCATCGGTGACAGGCGGTGGCGCGACCACCGGCATGTGGTACGACCCCGCCGCCGCCAACTTTGCAGCACAAGCGCGCGGCTCTGTCATTCGCGTTCTGCCGACTGCTGGCGGCTACGCCACGGGGGAGCAGAGCACTCCTGCGCCGAGCCGGAACGTCCCGAATCCGGCGCATTCCGCTGTACAACCGGGACAGCACTTTTCATTGCTGGATCTGCAGCAAAGTCATGCAAATAACACGTCCACGACAGTTGGCACGGCCTCGACCATGATACGGAACGCCACGATCCCGGCGTACATCCAGTCCAGCCCGAATCACAGCAACCACAACAATATGAGCTTGTCGCTGAGCCTGCAGAAGCAGAAGGACGCGAACGCCGACGGTGAGGACTACGCCGACGGCCGACGCATCTTGATGCACAACCCGCTCAAGGGCCATCTCTTCAGCAGCACCTCGGACTCCTCGCTTCACAGCTCCATCGGCCAGCCGGAGATGATCGCGGCGGCGTCCAGCAGCGTGCAGAAGGGGAGCAGCGGCGCCGGCAACCGTCTCGACACAGCGCTCGGCTTTTGCGGTGAGGAGACGGCGCAGGGGCTGGTTGCTGAGCAAGTCGAGGGCCCGTGTGATGAGAAGCACGTGAACCTGATTGAGGTGCGCGCCATCGACTCGGACGACGATCCATCCTCGCTTGAGGAGCAGGAGCACCAAGTTTGCTGCACCATTCCCAGTCTTCCCGCCGTTGCTTTTATCATGTGCTTTGGCGCCATCATTGTGGGGCTGTTGGGTTTCCTTCCGTTCTACTTCGTCGGCGTCCAGTCCAACGCACACACGACAGAGTATCTGCTGAGTGAGGCCATGAAGGGCGTAGCCTCCATCACGCAGAACAGCCTGGCGATGCTTCCCGCGTTTGTGCACATTGTGACGTTCAACTACATCAAGCGTCATAACACGACACTGGAGGAGACGAACTTGCCCCAAGACCCGGATCAGCTGCTGGTATCGCTCCTCACGGTTCTCACTCGCTTCAACGAGGCCATTTCGTATCTGCGGTTCGTCTACGAAGGCGGTCTCTACACGAATGCCGGTTACACAGACCCGAAGCCAACCGATGCAAACCAGACCCGAAAGATCTACGGCGGTTACAGCCGCACGCACAACACGGTCCCCATGCTCGAAATGTACAATGAGAGCGTCACCGCGGTTGAACCGCCCAACGTATTGGGTTACTTCGACTTCCACCGCGAAGTCACGCTCCCTGAAGGCGCCATGAACCAGATTGTGAAAACGTGGGTGGCGGACCCGCAGAACAACACCCGCTGGCTACTGGCCTCTGATAACACCACTCCGACGTACTTCAACTTCGTGATGCCCTTTACCGTAAACGGCTCCCTTGGCTACTTCGCGGCCGGCTCCTCGTCGGACACGATCATCGAAGAAACAACCACCCTCGTAAGCTTTCTGCG
This sequence comes from Leishmania infantum JPCM5, assembly GCF_000002875.2. NCBI lineage: Eukaryota > Euglenozoa > Kinetoplastea > Trypanosomatida > Trypanosomatidae > Leishmania > Leishmania infantum. The sequence continues at coordinate 297,469 of NC_009416.2, forward strand.
CAAGAACGGCCGCATCTTTCTCGTGGATGCCACACGCAACATTGTTGTCGGTAACAGCTGGAACCAATCAGTGCAGAGTAGAACGGAGGACAGCGCGATCGGCGCAACCATCTACACCCCGACTCGCATCTACGAAATCACCGAGCCCATCATTCTTGCTGCCATGCAGGTGGTCAACGAGAGCGGTAGCTTGACGGAGGTGTTGAAGGACAAGGACACGGCCCTCATCACCTTTCGGTACAAGGGCAACAACGCGTTTCTGAACCTCACAAAGGTGAAGGACTCGTACGGGCTGGACCTCGTTCTTGGCGTCGTGGTCGTGCGGGCTGACTTCGAGAAGGCTTTCTCCACCGCGCGCACGGCGGCCTTCACGGTGACGGTTCTGGTGGTTGTGATCGCCGCTGTCGTCGCGGTGGTCATCGCGTGGTTTGTCGTGCGGGAGATGAAGCGGCTCATCCCGCAGCTCATCCGCGCGTCGAACCTTGAGGTGTCCCGCGGCGACGGCAAGGATCACCGCGTGCAGGGCTGGCTGGCGTACATTACGGAGATTCGCGGCATTCACGAGGCCTTCGTGCGCGTCGAGCGGAGTCTGCGAGAGATGCGCACGTTTGTGCCGGCGGCCGTCATGACTCTGGCGCCGTCCGACGGCTCTCACAGCGACGCGGATCTTGCTGACGGCAAGACGCGCCGTGTGCGTACCCGCTTTAACGCTAACATTGTCAAGGACAACACGAACGAGTTCTCACGAGTGGATGTGGCGATGGTGCTGGTGGATGTGCACCGCGCCATGGACACGACTGAGGCGTGCTTTATTATGGATATCATCTCGCAACGCGCCGAAGAGTACACTGGCTACATCGAGTCCGTCAGTTCCAGCAGCTTCTTCGTCAATTTCGGCACTCAGTCACAGAACCCGCTCGTGGTGTCGAAGATTTGCCGCTTTGCGCTCGAGGTGTACCAATCCGTGCCGGACTTCATGCGCAACCGCGTCGTCTGCTTCGCTGTCCGCATGCCGTTTCTTGTCGGCACGTGCGGTGCACGGCACAGCAAGGCCCGCGTGGTCTTTGACACGCAGCGGATGCTGGACATTTCAAAGGTGCTGTGGGACATCGGCTGCCACGTCGCCTCCACGACAGACACACTCTCGCACTTCGCCACGAGCAGCGCGCAGATCCCGTGGTACCGGATCGACTGCGTGCGCTTTCCGGACGAGGTTTCGCAGGTGACACTGTGCGAGCTGCGTGACCCGCGCTCGTCGCTGCAGGATAATGAAGACATGCCAAAGAAGATGGGCGACGGCCTCTCGAAAATGTGCAAGGGCGAGTACAAGCAGGCGCTTATGATCTTCGACTCCGCGCACAGCGAGAACGTGCAGCTCAAGCGGCTGCGCAAGATCTGCATTGACCGCATCGCCTCTGGCGACACAAGCAAGTACATCCATCTCATCCAGGACGTCTACGCGCTGGACGCCACCCCCAGTAACCACGAGGACATGGCGGTGGGCGGCGGCGCTGCGATGTACGACTACGACGCCGGCAGCCCTGCCGGCGTGGCGACGAGCAGCGGCGAGGTGTGCGATCCATCGAACGAGCCACCATTGCTTGCATGCAGCTCCTTCGAGAATGGTGCGGGGATGCCGGCACCAGTGCTATCGCAGCCCGCAGCTCACGCCTCGCCTCCTGTTGCGCCCCACACCACGCCAATCTGCCACTCGAAGACGTCGCCGACGCCGTCCGTGACGACCGGCGGTGAGGCGGCGGAGCCCTCGCACCTCACCGAGCGGGCTGTGACGGCCGCCATGGGCCCCCGCGAGTTCCCTCCATGCGGAGCATCGCAGGTGGTTGGAGCCAGCGGCGCGGGTCCTGGCCTCCCTCCCTTCCATCCACGAACCCCTGGCGCTACGACGACGGCGGCCAGCGTGCCTGGAAGCTCCCCGCCCTGGGGCGCGCGCGACGACAACGCGAGCGAGGCGCCGTCGTTTCTCACGAACGCCTTCGTCTTCGACTCCTCCATGGCCTCCGCGGACGCTGTTGGTGCGACCGTGCAGGCCGCCGACGAGCCGCAGGTGCTGCGGGACGTGAACCAGCATGAGTGGCAGGTCTCCCTCTACCCGATCGGCAGCGGCGCCTTCAGCTTCATCTACCTGGGCATGTCAGACGATGGCGTGCAAGTGGCGATCAAGCGCATTCCCCGGCTGCACCGCGGCATCAAGGAGGAAGAGATGGTGTCCGAGGTATGCACGTGCGCCAAACTGCGACATCCCAACATTGTTCCCTACATCTCCTGCTGCGTAACCCAGTCGTACCTGGCAATCATCATGGAATACATGCCAGGGGGCTCGCTGCATGACATCATCGACAACTTTGGCAAGCTGCCTCGCACCGTGGTGCGCCGGTTCATGCTCGACATCGTGAACGGCCTCGCGTACCTGCATGAGTCCACCACGCACGGTGACGTGAAGCCGCACAACATTCTGCTTGGCGTGGACGGCGTCTGCAAGCTCTCCGACTTCGGCTCCGCCTCGGACAGGCTCACGGAGGCGTGCTGCGTCAACGAGGACCGCCTGATGCGCGGCACGGCCGTGTACATCTCACCCGAGGGCGCGCGCAACCTTCCACTGACCTCCGCCTCTGACATCTACTCGCTCGGTATCTCGTTCTTGGAGATGGTGCTTGGCCGCCTGCCGTGGAAGTGGGCCGATCCCGAGAGTACAGACGAGCTCCCGCTGCGTCACGACCACGAGTTTGTGCAGTGCCTCACCGCCAATGCCATTGTCGTCGACATTCCCGACGACCTGGACAACGACATGCGCGAGTTGGCGCTGGCGAGCTGCGCTGAGAACCCGGAAAAACGACCGACAGCCCAAGAACTGCTCTCCTTCGCCTTTTTGATTTGAGAGCTCTGCTCCCCCGTACCTCCTAAGTGTCCATTGATGCATCCCTTCTGTGCATCACGTTGTTGCTTGCCGCGAAACGCAGAGGAACATCAGAAGGGAAGGATACCGCTGCGGCGCTCTGCACGATGCGATTATTTGCCCTGGCTGCCCGCTCCGAACGCGCGCGCCCATGACGCGCATGGCTTTTGGGTGCGGTGGCCTCCTTTTGTGCGTGTCGGCGATTTCTGTGTTTCTCCTCTCTCCGCGTGCGTGCGTTGCCTCTGTTGTTGTTTTCGTGATACTCTCATTTTTTGTTCGTGTTCGCTTTGTGTTCTACCTTTTTGCTGTTTTTTTTTTTGTTGATGCTGCACGCAAGCTGCCTCGCCGGGGTCTTTCCTCCGACACACCCACCTGCCACTCCTCTCCTGGCCACTTCCTTGTACGGGAGAAGAGGCCAGCGCGAAGAGGAATGGACAGTCATCGAGCGCCTTTGTCTTCTCCGCGTCGCCTCGCGTAGTTCTGAGCACCCCCTCTCTCCCTACCGGCTTGCCTGTTGATGGCTGCCCTTGTATCGCTCTTGCTTCTCTCCGTTGGTGGGTATCTTTTTTTTGGTAGTGGTTTGCTTGTTTCTTCTCTGTTCTTGCTGCTGGTTGCATTTGCCTTCTATCCTCTCTCTCCCTCCCTATTGTATGTGCGTGTGCTCGCGTGGCTTCTGTCGTTGCTGTGAACTCGTCCCCTTCCCTCCCCCCGCTCTCGTAAGTCTTCTTATCCAAATGAACTCACAGACACACAGCAAGGGCATACCGCTCCCTCCGCATGATTGAGTCGGGCTTGCTTTGGCCTTTTCCTCATCGACTGCCAGCACACCGGGGGCCTCACTGCCACCTCTTTTTATTTTTCTCCCTCGAAGGCGCACTCAAGCAATCGACAGCCATCATCGTCCTTCTTGTGCTGCGCCGGTGCCGTTTGACGTGCAAGGTTTGTTTCTCGGCGCTTTGTGTGCATGCTGTGGCTGCATGGGTGGGCCGCCGCCGCCACCGCCCCCCTCCTCCTCTCCCTCTCTGTCTTGCTCGGCCATTGGTGTTTCTTTTCGCGTTGGCTCCCGCACATGTGCGAGGGGTGATGCTAATGTGTGTGCGTGACGTTCTGCTCTTCAGGTCTTCTTTATGGCTCCCCATTCTTTTCCCGTCTCCCGTTCTCGCCTCCCCCACTATTTCTCTCATTTTTTCCTTTTTCGTTCTTCACGTTCTATACCCTTTCCCTCTTTCTTCTCCCCCTACATATCCTCTCTGCCTTTTGCCGTTGTACCCGCGCTCTTTCCCTACACACTAATAACGAAAGGGGTCTCTGTCACTGCACCGGAGAGTGCATCTACACGTATGTTTATATATGTGTGTATGTGTGTGTGTGTGGGTTGATGGGTAGCAGTGTGCGAGCACGAGTGGGAGAGAGAGGTCGTGCACACAAGGGAAGCACGAGAAGGTGAAGCATCGCGAACAAGAAGCCACGAGAAGCGGAAAAAAGAAACAGCAAAGAAGGGAAAGAGGAGAAAGACAAAAAAAAAGGGAAACGAGAGGAAACAGTGACTCAACTGTTCCCTCATTTCACTTCTTTTTCTTTCTCTTATCCTCTTTGACGCACTTACAACCTCGTTTCTTCGTGACATGCGTTTCGGCCTCGTTGTTTTGTGGTGGCCACGCCCACACTGTCTAACCGCGTCGCTCTTTCTTTCTCACTCTCCTGCTTCTTTTCTCGTGAGCAGTCGCGTGTGGAAGTATGCGCTTGTGTTAACGCCTCCTCTCTCGTGTGCCTTCGTTTCCCCTTCCGCCCACCGCCTAAGATGGGACTCTTCTTCGGTTGCTTCTTTTATTATTATTTTTTTATTGCTGCTGCTGCTGTGGTTGCTGTTCTGCCCGTAGCCCTTTCTATCTCCACCACCGTTTTCTCTAGACTTTGTGCGTTTCTACTTTTTTCCCGCTCTCTTCTCTCTCGCCTTATCTCCTTCGTCCACATCCGACGAGGTGTGAATCAGATCGAGAAGAAGAGAGGTACGACGCACAAAAGCGGGACAGGGAAGACGTGGGGAGTGGATGGAGGGTAAGGGAGGCAAGGAAGCGGCCGTATTCCAATCAGTCCTTTTCTTCGTCTTTCTTGACACGCCGAATCACCGCCCTCTCTTCCCCCCCTCCCCACACACACCCTTCCATCTGTTTTTTGATTCACTTTCTTCTCGCGTCTGAGGTACAAAAACAACAACAAAAAAAAAGAAAGGTGAAGGAGGGCGCCAGTAGAGGTGAGGCTGCGGTGGGGAGGGGAAGGGTGAGCAGCGGGGATAATGAGGGAGCTGCTTGGGGGACGGACAGAGGCCATACATGGTACGCTTTTCGTTTTCACCCTTTTATCACGAAAAAGAATTGTTGTCATTCATGCTCGTACCCCTCTCTCTTATTTCTACTCCTTTCTCCTCCTCTGGGTAAAGGTCACATGTTCGTCTTGTTGTCTTCATTTTCTTCACTCTCCTCTGCCCCCCTCCCCCATCCTTTCGTTCCCTTTTCCTATTTTCTCTCTTTTTGTTCTGATTCCTTTACGTCTTGTCTTCTCGCATCTTTCCTGCTTTCTCTCGCTGTAGCTGTTTATGTTGTGTTTCTCATCATCTTGTTCGTTTCACATGTTTGTGCTTCTTGTCTGACGGCTACATTTCTTCCTTGTATTCTGCGCCACTCCTTTCTTCCCTTCGTTTTTCTGTTGGACTTTCACCCGCTTCACCACCACGACCAAAAAAAAAGTTTCTGGCGTGCGCCGGTCTCCCATCACCCCTCACGTCTTCTTTGCGCTGTTTCTCTTGCTCACGCAGCTGAATCTTGGGTCTCTCTATCTGGTTCCCCACTCTTTCGGCTTGCTTGCTGCGGCATGCTCTCTCCTCCTCTCCCTTGAGAGTCTTTCCTCCTCTTGTAGCTCCCTCTCGCGCTTGACAAAGTCTGATTGGGCCTTGTAGAAGGCACGGACGCACGAACACAGGAGACTCCACAGGGAGGAGCGGACGCCAACAGCTATTCACACAGACACATGCACACACAAAGAGATGTGCACAAGAGGGCTTTTTACACTTGTTGGGCTCCTCTGCTTCCATGGATGTCCACCTGTGAATGCCTCGACGTGCTTTCGACATTGTTGTTCTTGTTTTGCTGTCCACGGTATGTGGAACTCCCTTTTTCACAGCCAAGTTTTTTTTTTGCGTCGTAGTTGCTTGCTTCTCGTTGCAGACGCGTATGTACCTCGCCACCTTCTCCTTATAGGAGCGCCTTTACCTCAGGCAAGCGATGGTGCATGAGGGGGTGGTATTTGCACAATACACAAACACAAACGCAGGTGTTTGCATGAGCGCAGCGCAGGCCTTGGTGTGTCTGTGCTTGTGTGTGTGAGGAGGGGGATATGGTTGTATACACAACTTCAATCTTTACTTCTCACTTTTTTCTTGTCGTTTTATGCCCCGTGCTTTATGTATCACTACCTCGCTCTCTGCTTTTGGATCTCCTCTCTACCCCTGTGTGTGAGTAACACACGTTTTTTTGTTTTCGTTTTCGTGCTTTCTGTCCCTACTTGTGCCATTGCCCCCTCTCTGTTTCTCTTGTTACTTGCTGTTATTGTTGTCGGTCTTGCGGTCGCTCGTGATTGGTGCTGCCACTCAAGCGCTTCTCCCACAAACGCCTGTGCGTGCGTCTGTGGGAGCGCGTAGGAGGAGACGTTAAAAAAGGGGAAGCATGAAGACAGATGTACACACTGACCCCCTCCCCCACCCACACATTCCACGCCCCTTTCTCCAGACTTTCTCTTGTCTCCTTGCTTTTTCTGCGCCGTTCTCGTTCCTTTCTTCGTACTTCACAGTCAATTCTCATGTACCCACAGGAACCTCCTTTTCCTCACCACGCCCTTCTCTCCCTGTGCTCTGTTTTTTTTTCCCGCCCTCTTCTTCTCTTACTCCCTCCCACCACCTCCCTTCGCTCACCTCTCGCTGCGTGTGCGTCTTTCTTGATGAAAAGTTAAAACGAAAAAATTGCCACAGGAACCGCATCTGCACCGAAGGCGAAATACGAGTTGAACCAGAACCGTTGAGACGGTGGACGCCATCGCTTTTCTGTGTATTTTGTACGTATATCTTTCTTTCCAGTGTGCTTACGCGCGTGTCGCGTTGCACACGTTATTCTCGTCCTCTAAAGTAGAGAGGCCCAAATAACGTGACTCTCTCTCTTCGTGTTTCTTTTCCCGTCTCCCCTCCTCCTCCTCAGAGCACGGCGCTAACGAGTCCCCCATGCGCCTTGCGGCCTGCGCCAACACACACACACACACGCACATAATGCTCACAGACAGAAGACCCTAGAGTGTGCAGACTCACGTTGGTCATCGCCCTAATCTCTATGCCTGTCCGGTGAGCCGCGTTGCGTGATTCTTCGTTGCCTTGCTTATTGCGCTCTTGTTTGTGCTGTTCCAGATCTTTGCGTGCGCACATGCGCAGAGCTGGAGGAGTAAAGAAGGCCGATAAATAATGGGGTAGGGAACTGCGAAGTATGCCTCTCCCCCTCTCTGGTCACGCTCACTTTCTTGCGCAGGCATCGGTGAAAAGAAAAAAGAAAACTGAACATGCCACGATAGGCGACATCAACAGGCCTTCTTTTCGGAACACCCCCCCCCAACAATAAAGGAACAGTACACGCGCACAACGGGCCACCACCAACACAGCACCAATCTTCTACGGTGCTTGAGCAATCATCTCCACATCAGTGATTGCGTTCGCCCTTTTCTCCCTTTTCTTTTTGTGCCTCTCTCGTCTCTCCCGCGCTCTCTCCTGCGCTTTCACCCGTTGTTTCCTGATCGCTCTTCTTGCTCCCTCGTTTGCTTTCTTCATACTTCAACTTCCCTGTGCACCTGCACGAGCTTCTGCGTGCGCGCGCGCGTACTTGTGTGTGTGCGGCTCGCATTGCACTAGGAATGAGCCATTGTTTTCCGCCACCTTTTTTCCACTTCGTTCTTGTGCGTCTTTTTTTTCGGTTAGACTGATAAGTAAAGGTACCGTAAGCAATCAATGAAAGCAGACCCACCATTTCTTGCATCATCGCCATGATGGAAAAAAACGCAGGGCGGGTAGGAGGTGCGGCTGCCGGCCGTAGTGGGGCGACATGAGGACCGTTTATGAGCTGCCTCTCTTGCAGTCCAACACTGTGGGACCCCGGCCGGCTTCCTCTCAGCAGCACCCCTTCTATCCGCCTCCTCCCACTCCGTCGAGCGTGTGTGACTGTCGTCCTCAACCCCGGCGGTAGCGAAGGGGGGAGAGAGACGCGTTGACTGACTGGATTCCCGTGAACCTGCTTCGACGACGATGTGACAGCCGTTTACCACAGCGTCCGTCCGTTCTGTGCCTGTCATTAGAAGCACCGCGACTCCGGGCAGGACAAGCCAGAGGAGCCGCTGCGGGTGGTGGACAGCATTTCCAACGTTTGCTCCCTCTACACCTTGCAACCCCTCCTCCCTTTCGACAAAGTCGACGAGGCCGCTGCGTGTGCCCGTGTCTGTGCTGTGCCTGGAACGCATGCCTTCACCCCCCCTTCCTCTCTCTTTGCACACGTCTCATTCCTCTCTTGCTCCGTCTCGTCACCTTATCATTGCTGCCGCTGCTGTGCTTTTCTTGACATTGCCCTTACGGCCTTGCGAATCCTTCATTGTCGCTATGGACTTCGCTGTACTCGTGCGCGTGTCCTGGGCGAATGCACTTGTCCCAATCCTCTGCTTTCACGCCTTTCATCATACCCACTCGCTCATCCGCCAACTTCTTACACCCGAAGCCGCTTGTAATCCGTCTTGTGGGTAACAGTATCCAACTGTTCTTCGTGCGTATATATTTCTCTATCGTCCGTGGAAGCTGTCATTGGTGGTGTCGTTTGCAGGTGCACACACAGGTATTATAATAAGCACACGCGTACACGTTCACACCCACATTCCTCGGCGCAGAAGAAGAGGACGGCCGCGCTGCTGCACATAACGACCCATTCATGCACATAACGGACATCTACGCACCCGCATACACCACGACCACCATCTAGCCACCTTTTCTTTCAATTGGAAAACCACAGAGACCGATAAATTTTCAGAGCTCTTCGCGTTCTTCCCACTCTTGTTCAACGGTTTATCTTCGCCACACGACTCCTATCCCTTCTCTCGCTCACCGACTGCCTCCGCTTGCCGCTGCTTCGCCGGTCTGCGTGTCTTGCTCCATCTTTGACTTCTGTTGCCACAACACTGTTTCTCAAGACCAGCGTGCTCTCCTTTTCTTTGCATTTCCCTTGGCTGTAAGTAAAGGCAAGGCCGAGCACGCTGACGTGCGCACGGGACAGAACGGCTGTTGCTCTTCTCTTTGACCTTTTCTTCCGTCGAACTCTCTGCGGATCTCCCCCCGCTCGCACACACACACACACACACACACAGAAAAGGAGAAACATCACTTTCACCACGCGTGCTGCCACCGCGGCATTACTAACTGGTACTTGGCAGCCTTCCCTATCACCGTATCACTCACTCACTCCTTTCACCTCCTCTCGTCGCTTCTTTTTCTTTTTTTTTTTGCAATATCAACACGCGCACACACGCACACATATATATTTGTCCTTTCCGTGTTATATACATCAAGAAAGGAACGGAAAAAAGAGAAGCGCTTAGCGACATCAAACACGGTGCTGATCATCTTGGGGGTACATCGCTTAGTTGTAGACAGGCACACAAACGCAAACGTGTTCCCTCTGTTGTACCTTCGCACAAGCGACGCAACACGCCCAAGGAGCAGCCCACGAGCGCTGGTCGTGCGCTTGTCAAGTTAGCGCGCCTATACACGTGCGCATACGCACCTTGGCAGAGAAGCGCAGGCAGATTGCGCATGCCTGATCTCTTGCATCGCGCAGCCACAGAGGGTAAAAGCAGAAGCATTGGTCTCTGTCCCGCGAGAGAGCCGATACACCAAGGAGCGGGGGAATTTTGGCAATACCGTGTACGTGCATAGGATCACCACTAGTATTTATCGTCTTAATTTTTGTTCTATCTGCATCGCCTTCGCTTTGGGCTTCCTGCCACGACTGTTATTGCGGACGGGCAAACGAGCGCACGACTTGAGTGGACTTTTTCGCTAGCCGCCCCCCCTCCCCCCACTTTTTGTCAGTTTTCTTTTCCCAGGGTCTCTCTCTTGCACTTGCTAGCGGACTCCACCAGTACTCTTCGTCCTTTTTCGCTTTCTGTGCTGCTCTTCTCTACGTGCGTCCGCCGGAGTCTGCCTGCCTGCCTTCCTGCCTGTGTGCCTTTACACGTCTCCGTCATCAAAGTGTTTCTCTCTTCTTCTCTCTTACATTCTCACGACATTCGCACCACCTCTTCAGGGCCGCACAAGGCTCAGCGGAGAAGGCTCGGAAGAGAAAGAGATTGAGGGCATATCCTATTACGTGTTTTCTCCTCCTGCCGAGCTCTTTGCTCCGCCGTCCACCGTCTGTCCACGCTTCATCTTCGCCTCTTCTTCGAGAGCAGCCCGCCTTGTGTGTTTTATTTTCATTGTGTGTTCCTCTTAATTTTGTTTGTTTCGCGAAGTATTTCTCTTGTCTGTTTTTTTTTTTGTGGTTGCCTGTTTTGTTCGTGTCGCCTCGTCTTCGGAATTTTGCTGTCGTTCTCTTCGGTGTAATTTCGTGTGCGTGTGCGCGTGTCTTCTTTTTTTTTTTCGCTGGTCTAGCCTTTTTCCTCTCGTGTTCTCTTGCGTTTTGTCTGTCTCTCTCTCTGGACCTTTTCCCTCTCCTGTTTTCTCTGTCTGTGCACAGCAACAACTCTGTTCCGAGTGCTGCTGTTGCTCGCTCTCTGTGTTCTTTTCCCTTCGCTTTTTCAACTGTGTTGCCTCTCTCTCTACCGACGAGGACGTGCTCATTTCGGTCTGCGCGCTTGTATGCGGTCACCCTCAAGCTTTCTCTATGGTGGGCCACATTGTTGCACCTCGAGTACTCTGGGTCGTTGATCTCGTGTGTTTGTGTGGGCGACCCCTTCTCACAAGACGTCCCCGCGTGTACCAGGCTACCATTTTCTCTTTTTTTTTTGAAGGGCATCGCGGGAGGGCACGCCTCTACGCCCCTCTCCCTCTGCCTTCCCACAACGGTAAGCATACAGGCGTGTGTGCACGGGAGCAAGCCTACGACCAGGTCCGGCTGCCGCGCGGCGGATAGGAAAGCTAGCAACAGTGCAGAGCACCTGGTTTCCAAAAGAAAAACGATTTTTGTGGATAGCGCTCCCAATCGCCACTGGAAGCGTCGCCAAGAATGATCTCAATACCGGTAATGACAGATGAGACCGTGGTGCGGTACCACTCGAACATGAACGGCGGCGGTGTTGCTGCGGAGGAGAACGGCGACTATCACACCGCGGCTGACGCAGCAGGGCGTGGCGATGGCGTAGAAGCAGCGACAGCGGCCGCCGCACCGCCGACAGCGATGGACTACTACGATCAGTCGCTTTCTAGTTCTCCCACTTCTCCAGTCAGAGGAGGCGGTGCGTTCGCAGCGCCGGCGCAGTACACCGCCGCTGTACCCTGCAGCTGCAGCATCCTTGACGTGGGTACTGACCCGGCTCCCATTGCGGCCCCAGTAGATGTTGCCCCACCGGAGATGCCCCCGCTAGCCCAGCTGTGCGCACTCGCGCTGCAATACCGCTGTGACCTGAGCCAAGAGACGGACCAGAATATTCGCTCGTGCTTTCACAGCAGCCGCGTCCCCAGTATCTCCCTCTGGGACTACGTACGACGCTTTGCCAAGTACTCTGTCTGTAGCGAGGAGTGCTTTATCTTAGCCATGGTTCTGATGGATCGGTACGTCTGCAAAACCAGAATCCCGATCACCCTTCGCAACGTGCATCGACTCTACATCACCGCCATGACGCTGAGTGTGAAGCTGCGCGACGACTCCTATTACAGCAATGCCTACTACGCCAGCATTGGGGGCGTGGTGAATGCGGAACTAAATGTGCTGGAGCTAGAGTTGCTTGATATTGTGCAGTGGTTCACGTGGGTAGAGAAGTCCGTGTACGATGCTTACGTAGCTCGGCTAGAGGCACTCTTCGGCGATGCGATGCCGAAGCGGTTGGTAGCATCGCCGACAAAGTAGCGGACTGAGGCGTTCCGTGAGGATTTTGCGGAAAGAGATCCCCACTAACCTGCTCGTCGGAAGGTGTTCGTTTTTTTTTTCGTTGTGCCCCCATTGCCCGCCGTCTCACTCTATCCCTAACTGTTCTGTCGAACTATTCTTAACTGTTGTAGTTTCTGTTTGTATTTGTTTTTCCTTTGTCGGTGCTGTCGGTACGATATCTTGTGTCTCTTATAGCTTGTTTCTGCCCCTCTGCTTGTCCTTACGTGCTACTCTGTTGGTTTCACACACACTCTCTCTCCTTTTTTGTCGTTGTCATGCGTGCCGTCATCCATTGCCTATCCTTTCCCCTTCTCCCCTTTTCGCCATTCTCGCCGTAAATTTCCGAAACAGAATCTGTAGGAGCTCTCTAATTTTCACGCACGCGTGCGAGAATATGCTCGGGTGAAGCGGCGCACAGCACCGACAAAGAGATTCTTTCTTGTGTATGTCTGTGTGTTGGTAAGGCGAGGTGGTGGCAGTGGTGGTGGGGGAGGGTGAGCAGCAGGGCCCCCTGGACACCGACATACAGAAAGGCACATACCATGTAACTGTATTTGTTTTTGTGCGGTGCGCGCCTGCCGGGGGGGGTGGAGTGTATGTACACTTCGCTGTTCTAAGCGGGCCCACGAACGCACGCACACACGCACGCACGTACCCCCCTCCCCCCCCCACACACACACACGCCAATGCTGGGTGCTGGCGGTGTGCGGCTCCATGCCCAGGCATATATATAATGAATTTTGATGCTACGCTTTGTTGTTTGTTTTCACAGGTTGTTCCTTTTTCTGTGTGTAACTTGTTTTATTGAGTCGCTTTCAGTTTTCCTTTTTTTTTGTCTTCTTCGCGTTGGTGCTGTTTGGTGATTGCGTTGCTCTTTTCCTTCTCCTCTCTCACCCTATATGTGTTTCTTTCGTTGTTATTTCCGTTTCTTTATGCCATACCACTGATGGAAGCAGTTGGTGATACGGGAAGCCGAAGAGAAGGTAGACGAGTCGGGGTAAGTATGCAGAAGTATCGTAGTGCTCATCGGTTTCGTAGGGCACCGGCAGAACTGTGTGGAGGGACAAGAGGCTGCTGGCGACTGCGAAAGAGAAGGAGAGAGCGTAGCGAGGTTGCCAACCTCAGCACTCTAATGCATCTCAGCGACTGTGTGCTCTCTTTCATTGGAAGTTCGTGTGTTGAGACTTCTCCGCTTTCTCTTCGTCTGCACTTCTGCGGTGCCCCGCCTTGCGCTTGTGTGTGTTTGTGTGAATTCCTGTACCCCTCTCCTCCTCTTCTCCCTCACACAGAAAGGGAGGAGGAAAGGGCAAAATCACGTGCACAGGTAAGCAACCACGTACACACGCACAAGCACACGCACACACACTCAAGCGTGCGCGGTGTGAACGCTTAGTAAGACGATTGAATTTCAAGGGTGTGTACGTGTGCATGTGCGTGTGCGTGTCTGTCACTTCAAAATACATGTCGTTTTGTGCACCTCTTTTTTTTTTTCAAGCATGTCCACTCGGCGATAGAACATGAACTAAACTTCAATTCACCCCCCCCCACTCCTTCCCCCAGTTTGTCGCAGGGCCATCGTGTGGTGCGAAGCAGCACAAGAGACGCGCCACAGCCATGCGACGACTTGGTCATGGGAGTGCAGCCTTCGTTTCACACTTTAGCGACCTCCGCTCCGAAGGTCGCCTCACAGCCGCTCCCATTGTGCCGGTCGCTACGTGGTGCATCCCCCCCTCGGTGTGGCACTCCGGCTCCCCACACCAGCAGGCAGTGTGAGGACCGGGCTTTGAGATACGCTCGAGTCGCGCTGGGACGCTCTGCCCATCATGTCGACGGCACAAACATGTTCAACACCGCAGGTCACTCCGACGCAGCGCTATCCAGGACCTCACCGCCGACACTAGCAGCAATCCATCGCTCTGACCTCCCCTAAGTCGTAGGTGCATGACTCCGCCACCACCAGAAGTGGCTCGGCATTGACAGGGACAGGGGCTGTTTGGCTTCCCCCCCACACAGTGGAATACTGGAGCGTGAAGTACCACGCACTGCGCGGTGTGTGTTTTCCCCTGTTTTCAGGTTATGTGCTTGTATTCGATACAGAAAGAGTTCTTGAGAGGCGACGGGGCGGGTGGGTAGATGGGGGGGGGCAGCAGCGCCATGATGACCGCTACTGCTTGTGTTGCACTTTTTTCGCTGTTTTTGTTGTCCCGCCTCCTTTGCTGACTCGCTTCGCTCACACTTTTGTGTGCGTTTATTTTTTTTTTGCGAAAAAGAAAATTGGGCTTCTGCTTGGATGATTCTAAACGCGCAGATGCTGAGATTAGGCACTCTCGGCCGCCGCTGATGCCGGCGCTCCTCTGGTCATTGTGGCGGGCGCTGCTGTGCGGTCTCCACGTGTATCCGCAGATGCCCCTTTTTTGTGTGTGCGTGTTCGGGTGCGTGTGAACATATCGGCACTGAGCATTGAGGAAGCAGCGCATGTGCTCATGTCGATGGTGCGCGCCTGTGCGTTCCATTGTTTGTTTCCTTGAAATTTTTTTGTTCGGTTCTCCTTCTTCTCACCTCTCCAGTGCCCCACGCCTTATCTGCGTTTTTCTGTTACATGTATTTTTGTGTTGTGCTGTTTTACGTCCTTTTTATTATTATTGTTGTGCGTACGTGTGTATGTGTGTGTTTCTCCCCGATTCTATCCCACGCCCATCTCTCTTGCCGTGTTTGCGCTTTTTCTCTTTTACTTATGAGGTGCTGCCCTCTTTCTATCACTCTGTCGCGTTTCTGTGGCGGGTGAGAGTGATGATGCTGTTGTTGCTGTTTCTATGGCGGATTGTTTTCTTCTCCCTTCTTTTGCGTGTGCATGTGTGTGAAGATGTTTGTGTGCATGCAGTTATGTTGCGTGTGGGCGCTTGCGTGCGCGTGTTTTTGTTTTGGCTGTTGTTGTTGTTCACCTCCTCCGTTTCGGCTCCCTTTTCCTCCACCGTCGTGGCGTCTTCTTGTCGTTTGTTTCCGTTTGTGTTTCTCTGTGAGCGTTTGCTTGTTTCCATTCTTGTGTGTGTGTGCGTGTGCGTGTGAACTTCACAAGGCGAGGCCGCTTGCTTTTTTTATCTGTCTGCGTGCGCGTGTGGGCGTGTACTCTCTGGACCTTGTGCCTGTTGCTCCCCCTCTGTGTATGTGCGTGTATTCTCCCTCCTTTCCCCTTCTCCTTTCGAGTGTGTGTGCGCGTGTCGTTGTGACATGCACTGGCGTAGTGAACTTGCACTTGGATGTCGTCTCCTCCTCTGCGCGTTCGCTCGGTACCTTTCTTTTGCTGTCCGTTGTACCGTTGCCGTGCTTGGATCCTTGCGGCTACATGGGTTTTGTGTCGCTGTTGGTGTTATTCTCTCGACGGACGTAAGAGTGTCTTGGAAGGCAACACACGCGCAACGTGCTGGTGGCGCCAATGGCCTTCACGGTTGAGCCACACACACACACACACACCCACACACGCAAAAAGAAAAAGCTGGAACATGCACGAATGAGCTAGCACAGACACACACACACACAGACACACACAAACACACACACAACGTGAGGTGACCCCAATCCGAGGCGATGTGCGGGGCCAACATCAGCCGTTGCGTCTTGATCTTTTGCGGAAATGTGAAGCGGCTCGAGTGGCATGGCGACGGCCTGCGTAGCAGACCATGTCGGTGCTGTTCGTCATTTGAGGCGATCGTTTCCGAGCACGTGGGAAAGGGAAGTGACAAGGAAAGCCTTTAAGGTGAGCGCCGCGGAAGTAGAGCGGACCTGCATACCGACTGAAACGAATGATGGCACGCTCATCAAGCAGTGAACACACAAGCGGCGTGGCTGAACATGTGCTCTCAAGAATAGCTCTCTCTTATCATGGTAATCTACTCTCGCGCGCCACCACTCCTCTTCGCCCCCCTTTCTCTGCGAGTGTCTTTCCCTGTGTCTGTGCGACTTCTTTTGTTCTCGTTCTCGCTTCTCTTGTCGGCACCGCTGCCCTCTCCCTTCACCCAACCTCGCAGCTACTTATCCCCCCCCCCCACGCTGCCGCTCTGCCTCGATCTCTCGATCGGTTACTGAATATTGCCACGCAGCACATCTGCGCAGTCAAACGATTTATTATTACTGCTGTTGTCGTTCTTGTTTTTGGCCGCTTCTCCACTGGTGCTTCCGTATTGCCCCTTGTTTTATTTGCCGTAATGCGCATTGCTTTTCTTCTCGAATACGCCCTCCTTCCCGTCTTGTGGGCGCCCCACAACGCTCAATACTGAGCAGGCATTTTCTTGCTCACGCGCACGTCGTATAATCGAGGCTGTCCATCGCATTAGCGTTGCTTTGCATCGTACGTTGTCGCCGTTGCCCCCCCCCGACTCAGGAGAGTGCACGGCGGCACTTCCCGGGTCAGGACAAGCACCATTCGAAGTCTTTATCGAGCCTTTCCACTCTCCTGGAGCCGGCAATCGCGATTGAGAGAACAAGAAAAAAACCGCCACACCACCAAGCACCAATTTATACAAACGCGCGCACCGTTATACAACGCTGTTAGGCACGAGCCTACCCAAGGATGTCACAGGAGTCGTCCACATCGCCGCCGACGAGAGCCGATCGACATAAGACGTCAACCTCGCCGTCTCGAAGCGGAAGTACTTCGTCCTCCAACACCAACATCCCGTGTGAATCCGCGCTGCAGCTGGGCCCCACACTCTGGGTGGAGATGTGGGAAAACCAGCGTTGGTATCCGGTTATAGGATGGGGAACCAGCCGCTTCCTCACCGACCTTCCGGTCTTCTGCTTTGTACCGCCGGCGTACCGCCTCTGCGGCGCTCACCCAAACGACTTCGACGCCGCTTTCCACTCGGTAAACCCTCCTTCTCCTCACTCCCCCAATCCACAGTGGCCGGCCCGCCGCATCCTCACGGTGGCGCTCCCCGCTGGCTACCGGTGGGTGGGTTTCTGGGAGGTTCACACAGAGCATCCACACGGCACTGACACGGCCGGCTGGCGCTACGGAGAGCAGTTCCTGCGACCTGTCGACGGGGCCAACGCTGACCCTGCCAATGCTGCGTCGCCTCAGCAGGTTTTGGCTCCGTTCAAAAAGACACACACGCCCTTATGCGTCGTCCGCCGTCGCCTATGGCGCCGCCGTGTGGCACTGGCGGGGGTGGACGAGCCTGCCTCGTCTACGGACGACCTCTTCCCTGGCCACTCGGAGCAGCAACTGCATTCCTACCTGAGCGAGAAAGAGGAAGAGATGGAGATGGCCGAGCACCTCAAGGAGGCGGAGTTCATGGCAGCCCAGGCTGGCGAGCCGTGGTCGCAGGAGCAGCAGATGCGGGCGGAGGAGGAGCTGCGCAAATTCTGCCGCGAGCGGCAAAACCGCGAGAGTGCGTCCCGCATGCGCACCATAAACCCGAGCTTCGCGAACCCGTTTCGCCAGCCAGAGGGCTCTTTTCATGTTTCTCCAGACGACGACGACGACGGCCCCACAGACGTCAACGCGCATCCGGAGGAGCAGTTCAGCGGCGCCGTGGCGGCGGCGTCGTGGGTGCGGGACAGTCGGTCGAATCGCGCGGCGCCTGCCGTCTCGTCCCCGGTGGCGACGCCTGATGACACGACTGCCGAGCACAGCGCCGAATCCTCGCATGGCGGCTGCACCGTTGAGGCTTACAGCACCACGGCGCCGAGTCGCGTGGATGGAAGCGATCTAGTGGGGCAGAACACGGTTCAAGAGTTCGTCGCGTCCACTCCGACAGATGCGGAGCGGTCGCGCACCGACGGTGCCGATGCTGCCGCCGAAAACGCGGTGGATCAGTTTGTGGCATCCTCGCCGACCGACCCCGCTGCCTTGAGCAACGACGACCAATCTACTGGTGTGTCGATCGGTGGCATCCGCGATCCTACCGATGCGGACTTCCGCGCGATTTTTTCGCAGTTTATGACTCCTTCCGGTGGTCAAAAGCCGTCGTGATCGAGGCCTCAACGCTCATCAGAAAAGGAATTAGAGGGAGGGGAGACACAGACGTTCGCCGGCAGGGCATCAAAACACACAGACACACGAGTGGCGCTTGGCCGTGTGCGGCCTTTGATAACGAGATGTGTCTGTGTCGCTGTGGTGCACACAGCTCTCATCCTTTGCTCGTTGCTCTGCCTTCTCGTTGCTATGCATCACCTCTCTTTGCAGCTGCTCTGGCTGCTCATGTGCGTCTGTTCTGTTTTGTTGCTCCGTATCAGTCGCCGTTTCCTTGCGAGACGTCCTGCCAACCTTTTTTTTTTGCCCACCCACTCCTCTTCCTTCCTTTCATTCTTCTTTTGCTGCATTCAGCCTTACCAGCTCTGTTTTTTTTTTCTTTAGCGCTTGTGTATTGCGTGCGGTGTTCATGCATCCTGTGCGAGTACGACCTTTGTGCTCCTTGAGTCTTTCTACTCCTATCAAGCGTACACAGTCAAGAAAAGAACAAAAAAAATGTCCGAACCCGATGCGCCAAACGCTCGAAGACAAGGTGAAAGAGGGCAACACCGCAGCGGTTGCGCGCCCCCTCTCTGTGCGTGGGTGTTCCTCCACCATCGACGGCATGCGTGTGTGTGCCTTCATGGCACACCGCCTGACCGCACAGTAAATTCCACGATACCCGCCTTAAAGGCGGGTCATGCCATCCTTTGGTGGTGCATTGCCATTAGACTCTCGCGCGTGCTGCTGGAGCAAAAAAAAATGGGCACAGATGTTGGTGATGGACTGCTGCAGGATACGGCGTCCTTGTATGAGCCCTTTCCCTTTCTCACGCGCTTCTTTCACCTCCGCAAACACTTATCTTTTTGTGTGCTTCTTTCGTCATTCACGCCCTTCTCCCGCCTCTCTCCCTTTGGCTCGCTCGCTTCCTTATTGGCCCGTACGTACGCTATTGCATTGACTGACGCCTCATGGTGACTTGATGTATTCTCCTGCAACGTTTTCGTGACCCTCGCACCAGTACTCCTCGTGCCCGCAGTCAGTTATTCTGAGTGTCTCTAAATCTCTCGCTCTCGCCGTGCTCCTCGCCACTCCCTCTTCTCTCGGTTTGGCCCTCCCCCCTTCCCCCACTCTTTCTTTTTTTTCAACCTACTTTACACACTTCTCTGTCGTCATGCGCGGTCGTGGCGGTCGTGGCGGTCGCGGGGGCAGCTTCGGCGGCTTCTCGCAGCAACCTACCAACACCATCAGCATTCGCGTGTCGGAGATTCAGCAGCCCGTCACGGAGGATGTCATGCGCCGCGTTTTCCAGAGCGTCGGCGTGTCGTGCAACTCGATCCAAATCACTCCGACAAACAACCCGCAGGAGACGTCTGTGGTGGCGCAGTTCCCCGACAACTTCGCCGCCGAGCGCGTCATGTCGAGTCTGAACAATCGCAACATCTTCAACAACGGCAACAAGATGACCATGCAGTACACGAACTGGATCCCGAGCGGCAGCCCGACCCCAATGAACAGCAACGGCGGTGGCGTGCTGCAGACCTCGGCCTTTGACAACGGCAACATCTTTGCGGCCCAGCAGTTGCCACCGCAGCCACAGATGCCGCCGCAGCCCCAGATGCAGCCACAAATGCCGCCGCAGCCGCAGATGCCCCAGCAGCCCCAGATTCAGTTGCCGACCCCACAGATTCAGCAGCCGTCGCAGATGCCCCAGCAGATGCCGCCGCAGCCGATGCCTCAGATGCAGCACATGCCGCAGCCTCAGCCGCAGCCGCAAATGTCGGTCTTCAACAACCCTGGCCCCGGCATGATGCCGCCGCAACAGATGGACCCCTGGTACGGCGCCAACCCCGCCATGGAGATGATGAGCGTCACCGTTGGCTTTCCGGGTGCCGTTCGCGGCAACGCTATGATGCGCGGCGGTCGCGCTCGCGGGCGCGGTGGCCGCGGCGGCTACGGCCTCGACACCATGGGTGTGCAGACTGGCTACATGCCATTTCCCCAGGTCGGCGGCATGGCCCGCGGTGGCGCCAACATGATGCCGCGCATGAACTACGTGCAGTACCAGCCGTTCGGCCAGCCGCCGACCGTCTTTGTGAGCGTGACCCTCGTCCCGATCACCGAGCCGCTGCAGACCATCTTTACGCTGATGGAGGCGTTCGGCGGCGTTGTGGCGATCCGCCGCAACCAGAACAAGAAGGAGATTCTGACAGTCAAGGCTGCGTCGCCGGACGACGCGCTGGCCATCGTGACCTTCATGCACCGTGTGCCGTACGTGGGAGGTCAGGTGAGCGGCAAGCTCTTTCCCAACTACGTGGAGCGCTACCCGTGCACTGACGAAGGCGACCCGCTCGACCCCGAGACGCTGCAGTACGACTTCACCGCTTCCCGTCACCGCAGCCCGGGCCAGCGCA
Organism: Leishmania infantum JPCM5; assembly: GCF_000002875.2. Lineage (NCBI taxonomy): Eukaryota > Euglenozoa > Kinetoplastea > Trypanosomatida > Trypanosomatidae > Leishmania > Leishmania infantum. The sequence continues at coordinate 317,902 of NC_009416.2, forward strand.
GCAAGGCTGTGCCGTCACGCATCATCAAGATCACGGGCTGCAGCGCGTACGAGGATACTGAAGTGATGACGTACCTCAACAGCAAGGGCATCAACCCCGAGCGCGTCACCAAGTCCGAGGACGGCTCCTTCGAAGTTCATCTGAGGGACGTGGCGACCTCCGTGAAGGTGCTCCTGGAGTGCCAGGGAAGCGTGTGCGACGAGGAGAAGTCGAACGTCATCTTTGTCGAGGGCCCTCGCGACGATCCGGTCAGCACAGAGCAGAAGGCGATGGAGGAGCAGGCGAACGAGCAGTAGGTCCACGCCGACCCATTCTTTCGCCGATCACCACCGTATATATATATATATGGTTGGTGCCTCATCCTATGATGTGCTCTCTTTGGTGCCGGCGTTGATGGCACGTGCGAGGAGTGTCGTTTTGTGCTGCCGTCCCTTCCCTCCCGCCGTTTTCGTTGCGAATACGGACGCGTACGCGCGCGTGTGTGTCTGTGTGAGAGTCTGTTGCCGTCTTCGCTGGTTTCGGTGTCGGCGTTCTTGGCGTGGTGGTGCTTGTACTGTGAACACGTAGTGAATCGGATAGACGAACGACGGATTATTTAGGAATTTTTATCATTGTGTGTTTCTGCATTCTGTATTTTTCTGTGTAAACATGCCGATACTGTAAGGAGAAAGGGGGATTAGGGTTGGAGAATGGGAGGAGGAGCAATGCCCGCAGGTAGCCGTGCATGCGTGCGTACAAGCACGCACAGACGGACATATCGGTTCATCTCTCCATCTTGCTCTCAAACTCGTTGTCATCTCTATTGCCATCCTCTTGAATGCTGGCGTTTTCCGGAGTTTAATGTTTTTTTTTTTGTTTTTGTTTGTCCCTCTTGGGTAAGGTACGTTAAAAAGCCGAAAAGGAAAGAGAAACGAAAAGACCTCCATGAAGTGAAACATAACCCCCTGCCCGTGTCCTTGTGTTGTCTTTCCGTGTGCGCGCGCGCAGCCATTCGCGCGCACGCAGTTCTGGATTGCGTCGACGCGGAAACGCTACTTTAGTGTCTCACCGCTTGTCGTCTTTCCTTTTCTCTATGAAGACATCACCCGACTCTTGTCTCTCTGTGTATGCGCGTATGTGTGTGTATGTGTGTGTGCGTGAGTGATCGGCGGCATTTGCTGTGCGCTACGAGTTTAGAGAGAGCAAGAGTGACCCTGAACGGGTGCTCGGCGTGCGTGTGCCATTCCTCGTTAGACTCTCTCTTTCCGGCTCTGAGCATCGCCGCGAATTTCGCACCTCTGCGCTCATGCGTGTGTGCATGTGTGTGACGCCGAGTGCATTGCACAGTCTGCAGAGATGCGCTCGCTCAAGCTCCAGCACAAACGCATGCTCACGTACATACATACACACACACACACACACAGCCGCCGCCGGCTCCTCCGCATCCCTCTTCTGCACGCTTTCCAGTTTTGATTGGCGCTCGCGAGCTTGCAGTCGTACCTGTTTTTTTTTTTGCCTTTTCGTTCACCGTTTTCTTGTTGCCTGGGGAAGGGAAGGAGGGAGGGGGCATGGCCACCACACAAACCCCCCTCTCCTCCCCCATACCTTCCTGAAACCTCCACGTCCACTTTCGGTCGTCTTCTCCACCGTGTTCGCTGTCTCTTCTCCCCCTCTCTTCCTCTTTGTCCTTTTTTTTTGTCCAACTCCCGTGTTTCCCACATATGCGCACACCCACATGTGTGCGTAAACGGCACAGACGTCTTCAATTAACTTAATGCTCGCGCTCAGGGTTGCTCTTTTTGTTCGTATGTTTTTCCATCTCTTGCGCGTGTGCGTTTGCGTGTGTTTCTTCGCCTTCTTCTTGTAGCGCGTCGATGAAGCCCTTCTTGTCTCTCTCTCTCATCTCTATGTTTGCGTGACGTCTCTCGCCACACCGCAGCCCGTGACGAAGATCGACATCTTTGTTTTCCACTTATCGGCAGGCACTCACGCATATGCGTGTTATCCTGTTCTCAGCAGCCAAGGCACCTTTCCGTTTCGTGCCACATGATTGTGTTTCCATCCAAAACACTATACGATAACCGACTCCATCGCCAACACCCTCGTGGCAGCTCATGATGCGCCGTTGAGAGGTGGCGACTCATTCTAGGAGCTCTCCTCTCTATCGCTTTTCGGATATCTTTGTACCAAGCCACTGCTCACAGCCCGCCGTTGATGCATCATTCTTTTCAAGTAAATAGCTCCACTGATATCAGTCGCTTGACCACAGATTCCATCTTTCGCCCCTTTCATCAGCAGAACATCGCTTTCGTCTGCTTCGGCCTCCCCCTCCCAACGTCGTCTTCGATGCCCTCCCCCCACCCTTCTCCACCCTTTTCCCCCTTTTACTCTGCAAGCGGTGCCACGTCTGCGCCGCCGTCCCTGGCGCGACGCTCCACCGACGCAGGACCGAATATTGCCCGATCCTGAGCAAGACTCATGTGCCTGTATTACTTCCTTGTTTTCCTCGTCTCTCAGATGATGGAGACTTGTCCTTGTTTATTCATTGGAAGTGCTGCTGTCCTTCGTAACAGTACAAGACGAACTCGACGAGAGCCACAACTCCTCGGTGATGCGCCTGCTTCTTTTCCTGTTGCAGCTAAGGAAGCGTCGAATGTGTGGCGGCCCCCAGGCAGACTCTCTCCATTTACGCGACCTGCTTCGCCGCCAGCGTCGGATTTCTTCTCACCTCGCGCCGTGTTCGCACTCCCTGCCTGAGCTGCCCTTCGTCGACACGAGTTTTAAGCTCGGGTTCCACTTTTGCTCGAACGAGAAAAGCGGTGGGGGTCACACAGCACACGTGCGTCGTCCTTTGGCATTCTGCTGGGCATCGCCGCACGACTATGCGGATCGCCTTCTTGTGTATTTTTGTGCGTGTGCCGTTCGTAAACGATAAGCTGGCACCCTCGTGTAGTGCTCTCCTTTCGCGAACGAAAGAAAGGATGGTGGCGAGGAGGAGGAGGAATAGGTGGGAATGCGCAACGCTTCCTGCATCTTACCGCTCCCCCAAACCTCTTTCTATGCTATATATTTTTTTTTTTCGTGTTCCATTCCCGCGATGCGCACCTCTTCCCTCTCACCCATCTCTTGCCTCTCGATGTCAGAACCATCTAACAAACAAGCTGGGGGTGTGGCGTAGTGGGGTGGGAGAGCGCTCTGGATAGCCTTGCATCTTCTTGTGCACATGTGCGTCATCGTGTGTGTGTTGCGCGTTTGACTGTTGTAATCTTCTCTGCCTTTTTCTTTCCGGTTCTCTCGCTACCGGTGCTCGTATAACGGATTCATATCTGTGTGTGTGTGTGTGTGTGTGTGTGTGACTCGGGGACGGCAATGTGCTGTTTGCAAGGCTTGTGTGTGCGCGTGCACAGCTATCCGCCTTTGTTGTGGTACTCCTCCCTCCCTCTGCTCTGTAGAACTGGGTCTCTGTGTGACGTCCACAGGCTTACCTGCCGCCCCCACCTTTCCCACTTTCTATCAAGTGGCTTCCGCCCAACTGCCTCGCGCTGCAGCTTCTTTTTGTAGGCTGAAACATGGGGTATTGGAGGCGGTAAGGGCTCAATACCGCGCATATGGTTGCGGCGCGGCTGTTGGCTTCTCTGTTAGGCTTCACGGGCGAACACACACACACACACACACAAATCTTCGACAACCCATGTGTGATGGAAGCGTCGAGGTTCCATGGAGGCGCGCACAAGGCAACAGGCGGCGCAGCGACGCGGCTGCCCCTGTCTCCCTCGCCACCCCTCCCAACAGCAAAAAAAGAAATCGTCGACTCAACGGTAAAGGCGCTACATAAATGAAGAATAACCCGCGCGAGAAAGACTGTGGGCTGAGAGAAGAATGCCCGCCGTGGTGTGTGTTCTGAAGGATCTCACCCCCTCTCCCGAACATGGTTTAGATGCGCATGTGCGCTTGAAGGATCTGTTTCGTCTCCCGCATGTTCATCATTTCCACAGCCTCACGGACACGAATCGCCGGACGTAGGTGGACGATGGAGGCCAAATGGACTACGCTGGGAGTTCTCTTGAAGTTATGCCTCGCTCGCCGAGCGCCACGTGAAGCGTGCGCTCAGCAGCGTGTTGTTATCGACGACGCTACATGGGATCTTGCAGTGCCTCAGTTGGTAAACGTCTGATGGAGACGACGACGAACAAGAGGAATGTGTTGTGCTGCACCGATGCTACCCAAATGAGGGCGAGATGTGCAGGAAACGGAAATCAGAAGGAAAAAAATCACCGGTGGATATGACTGGTGGAGCATTGGGGTGAAATTTTGGAAACAGGAAACGAAGAAGGACCAGGCCGGCACCCGCGTGCGTCAGGTTGGTTTTGTGTGCATGAATGTGCGTGGCTGCATGCGCCGTCTCACCCGAAGCGTGGGGGGAAGAGGTGCGCCCGCGTGCCAAGGAGCGACTGGATTTCGACCATTTTGTGTGAGGGTGCGCGTGAAATGCTGGTGGAGCCTTGATGATCTTTTTCAAACACACTGTGCATTATCCGTCGACACGGGCACACGCACACGCACACGAGGAGGATGAGGGCCAACGACGCCACATAACCAAGACGAAAGCAAAGCGCGCGTAGAGAAAAAACAAAACAAGAGACAAACACTTGCGCTGCTGCGCAGGCTCGCAGATGAGGATGAAAAAGATGTTTTTTTTTTTTCGCGCTTCACCCGCACGCACACATGTGCTTTCACGGCGTGCACGATAGTAAACTACCGCGGTTTAACGGAGAAATACACCAAGAGAAGGAGGGAGGCAGCGAGCGATGGAAGCTGCCGGACACGCGCATGCAAAGAAAGAGAGACGAAAAAGCAAAAGGAAAAGCAGCATGTATGATCAGCCGCGCGCGTTGAATGCTTCATTGAACTCCCATCCCCCTCCCCCTTTCCCTTTCTCTCACACACATACATATATCCTCTCGCTGTCTCTGTATTGAAACCGCCCCCCTGCTCCTCTTGTGCGCGCGTATGTTGTGCTTTCTTCCCCCCCTCTTCTTCAACTTCACGGGTGTTTTCCGCGCCTGCGACGCGAAGCATCACGAAGTCAACGCTACAAGCACGAAGACGAGCCACACAAACAGGAGACCACGACTCTACGTCCGCTCGATTGCCTCTCCCGTGCTCCGCCTCTTCTGGAAGGTGTTGCCTTCCGTGTCTGTTTAGTAGTTGCGCCTCTCCCTTATTTTTTTTCCCGCCGCCTTTTTCATCATTTTCTTTTGTGCCGAGAGGAAGAAGAGAGGAAGGAGGAGGACGCAACACCAACGCAAAGCCCAAGCAACAGTCAAGGAATAAAAAAGGAAGCGGGTGGTTGCACAAGGCGCCCCGTGCCGCACTTCATTTTCAGAGAGAAGAAGTGCGATCTTGAGTTCTTAGTTGTCCTCCCTTCTCCCTTTCTCGGTGAAAAAGAGACGAAGAAAACACATCGGCGCAGGAGGAGGAAGATCGACGTTGTTTCAATACAAAAGAACCTGAAAACGCGGACCAGCCACGACGAGGAAGAAGAGGTGCGTGCGCATCGAAGTGGCCATTGGGGCAGGTCAGAACGTTTGCAGGGCAAGGTGACTTCACGTATCGGCTGTCTTTGAGTTGTTTTTTTTTTCCTACCGTCTTTCTTTTGTTTTCCGCGCTGCCATCCACACGCGCCTTTTCATCCTCGTCGTGTCGATGCGTTTTGTCTGTCGCACATTTGCGTGAGTTGATCGCGTCGCATCACTCGCCATCTCCCTTAACTCGCCAGACGGCATCTCCTTCGCGGACTTTGTCAGTGTCTGCCACTGTCGCTCTCTTTGACCCTCGTTCTCTGGCCATCTGTTTGTGTCTATCTATATCGATATATAGGTATATATATCCATATATAGTTTAACGTGTTGTTGCTTATATGTAGTTGTCCTCATCGAAGTGCTGCGCCGGTTCTTATTTCGCCCCTCTCGCTGTCTTGCTGCCCTTTTCTTGACTCCTCGTTCTCCTCCTCCTTTGTTGTTAGCTTCGCCTCCACTCCAGCCATCGTCGTCGTCTCAGAATGTCCACTGTGGTCCTCAGCAACCTCCCGATGGGATGCATCGAGTCTGACATCCATCGGGCTTTACTCATGTACGGCACCGCCGTGAACATTGAGATGAATTCGCACGCATCACAGGCCACTGTGACGATGCGCACAAAGCAGGAGGCGCAGGCGCTGCTGAATCGCCGCTCTGTGAACGTCATTGGCACCTCGGTCCGCGTAGACGCTCAGGTGCAGGCTCCACCTCCACCGCAGCAGCTCCAGCCACAGCATCAGCATCAGCCGCCTCAACAGCAGCAGATGGTGCCCCAGCCACCACCGCATCTGCAGCAGCAACAGGTGGGGAGTTACGGGTATGGGTCCGGCAATGTCGGGCAGCAGCAACAGCCCATCTATGGCAACATGGCACCGCAGCAGTATCCCCAGCACGAGCTCAATCATCAGCCGCAGCACTTGCAACAGCAGTATGCGCAACCGCAGCCGTCGTACCCGCAACAGCCGCAACAGATGCCCTTGCAGTCGCCACCGCAAAGCACGGGCAGCTACGTACCAAACACCAGTCACCGAAGCGGCAGCAGCGGCCAGGCAATTATGCCAGTGCCTCCGCAGCCCTCTCGGCGTCTGCGTGTTCTGGTGGAGGACTGTCGCTACCCGATCACCCGCGATGTGCTCATGCAGATGTTCAGCATGATTGCCCCGCCCGTTAGCGTGTCTTGTGGCCCGTACGGCCCGACTACCACCGGCGCGGTCGAATTTGCGGACGCGACGGCGGCGCAACAGGCCATGGATCAATTCCACAACAACGCCATCTACCCCAACTGCTGCTACGTCAAGCTGTTCTTTGAGCCGATGTGGGACCGAGTCGACCCGGTGCAGCCGCCTCTGCAGTCGCACCAACCGCACTCGTACGGCGGCAGCAACAGCGGCTATGGCTACCCCGCACAGGGCCCCACTAACGCGCCGCCATCGGTGCAAGCGAATCCGTACAGCGTCGCACCGCATGGCCCTGCGCAATCGGACGCGTACGGAGCTGGCTGGGGCGGCAGCGATGGAGCCCAATATTACGGTGGTTCCGTCCCGTCGAGTGCCGCACCGCCGTCGCAGCCGGGGCAGCCCGCAACCGATCCTTTCGGCCGCCGCCGAGGCGGCTGCGGTGCCGGTTCTGATTCTGCCAACGACAACGACCCTGCGGCGCAACATGGCAGCGAGAGCAGGGCTACTCGTGGCATGGCGCCTGGGCCGATGGTGAGAGGTGGCCGGGGTGCCATGCGAGGTGGCATCGGCGGCCGTGGCAGTGGTACGGGGCTCGGGGCTGCGACCGGCTTCAGCCCGTTCGAACCCTCAGGCGCACCGCCGGCGCGGGGTGGCGGTGCTGGCGTCGGACGCTATCCGGGATTGGAGACGAACGGCTGCACCGTCATGGTTAGCTGTGTGAATGAGTCGGTTCCTTTGTACGACCTATGGGTGCTATTGGAGGTGTTTGGCAACGTGAACTCCTTGAAGCGACAGTTTCGCGATCGCACGAACGTGATGGCGCAGTTCCAGCACCCCGGCGACACCCTGACGGCGATTCAGTACCTGCAGCACTGCCCGTTTCGCGGTAGTGTGCTGCGTCTGAAGCGCTTCAGCGGCTACCAAGATCGGGATACCGAGTGGGAAACAAAGTCATCGACCGATCCGGCAACTATGGCTGCTCTCTTCACCACGGGTTACCACCACCGCACGGCGCCGCGAGCGCCGGTGAACGTGCGAGGCCGCGTGCACCCGGACAAGAACCTATACATCACCAACCTCACTGAGGCCATCTCGGACGACGAGCTGAAGGGGATCATGAAGGAGGCAGGCTTTGAGCCGCATGCGTTCTTCCGTCGCGGCCCGAAAGGAGCCATTGTCGCCTACAAGGACACGGAGACGGCAGTGGATGCGCTCATCGCGTTACACGCCAAGGAGGTGCGGGAGCGCTTCCTCCGGGTAACCTTTTCGCGCTTCCCACCCGGCCCGCGACCCTCGCGCGACGGCGTCGACAAGGGAGACGACGACGACGACGGGGATGCGGAGCAGCGCGACGGGCAGCAGGAGACGCAGTCAGAGCCGCCGCCGCAGCAGCAGCAGCAGGTGCCTGAGCCGTCGCAGTTGAATGAGCCAGCTCCTCAAGAATCTGCCGAGCCGCCGGCGCCGCCACCACAGGAGCCTGAGCCTGCTCCGGAGGAGGCGGATGGCGGCGAGGTGGAGTCGGCCGTACCTGAGGCGGCTCCAAAGGTGGCAAAGGTAAAGGCGAAGCCTTCAAAGAGGTAGAAGCGCGGTGTATTCCTGCAAGGCAGCTGCACCTGTCTTGCGTTAGGTCGTCCTCGGCGCTGCAAGGGGTGTGACACGTGCGCAGAGATGAAGAGCGGCTGGGAGAGACTGGCACACCAAATCGGTTGAGGATCGGTGTCGGGTGTGCTCTGCGTGGGATGAGCCTGAATCGGAGCCGACGGGTACAGTCACTGCCGCTGACGATGTCATCAGGGAACACTCGTTTTGTTTCGTTGTGGTACTCTCGGGCCTGGGGCCGCTTTTTTTCTTCTTGCGGGATAATAAAAGGGCTGCCGGTAGGTGAACCTATGAGGGGGGGGGAGGAAAGGCACGAGAGGAATCGCCGCGCACGACCTCAGACGTCTGACCACCCGCGAGTATTGTACCCACTGTGCGCGGCGAATGCAAGAGAGGGCTTCTGAGAAGAGGGAGCGAGCCGCGACGCCTCTCCCTATCGCCTCAGCGCTTCTTCGGCTCCCCTCGCGCAACTAAAGTGCGCGAGACACGGCATCGGCCTCTCTGTGCGTGCTTGTATGTGTATGGATGCCGTGTCTCACAGCCACAGCGTCACGAGCGCGCGTACTTGACCGCGTCGTGTCTCTCCGTTTTCGTAGGCTTCGTGGCTCGCCTAGGTCGTGCTGAATGCACACAGTTCGCCGTGCGGGTAACTGTGCTGATGGCACTGTTTCCCTCACCGACCTTGCTGCACGTTGGCTGTGGCCCTCGACACGTGCGCAAATACAGTCGTCTTTGTGCATATGTGTGCTCGCGTATTATGACCTACCTCCCTTTTTGTCATTATTGTTGATCGCTTTACAACACACGCCTGAGTACATAAGCGAAGACGCTGACAACACGCGCCCCGACCCCCCCTCCCCAATCCACGTAGTCACTGAGGATGAAAGGGGCTGGATCGTTGGAGCAGGCGTGGGATCCGTCCGCGCCTGGCGCCGGCGCGCTCCGCGCCACGGCTATCGCCCAGCTCTATTTCCGGATGACCAGTCATCACCCACTGACAATCTTGGTTGTGGACGCGATGTGCCTCGTCTTCGGGGCGGACGGCGTAACAGTGCAGGAGCTGGTCAACTACTTGGGGATCACCGAGGACCGGGTGCGGTTTGGCCTTGAGGGCATTCCGGCGGAAATGCGGTGCACCGCGCGACAGCTGGAGTCGGAAGGGTCGCTTGTCGGCGCTGCGCCGGACGCAGTGTGGGATTCGGATGCGGCGCAACGTGGCCGACGCCTCGGCACCGGAGAAACAGGCTCGAAGGAGGTTCGATATTACCTGAACTACAAGCGGATGTTGCCGCTTGTGTACGCCCACGGGACGCGTCTGCTGCTGTCTGCGTGCGTGACTGACGTTCCACCATGCAGGTACGTGGAGTCGGTGCAGCAGGCGCAGTTAGCGGCGTACCAGAAAGCTGACGCGAGCATCGCTCACGCCTTCTTTGCCTCTGGCCACCCACCCCACGCAGAGGAGGCGCTGCACACCAGCGGCGGCGTCGGACCGTCCGACAAGGGCGTCGGTGATCACATCGACGTCTCCGAGGCGATGCGGCGCAGAAACGCGATTCGCGGTGTCCTCTGCCTCGGCTGCACTTGCTACTTCCTTGTCGAGGAGTTTTGTGAGACCCTTACCCGCTGCCCGCGGTGCGACAAAAACATCCTGAGCCTCTGCCTGCAGGCCATCCAGGCGCAGCTACAGGCGCTTGTGAGGGAGAAGCAGACGCTGGTGACACTGCTGCCGCCTGTGAGGCAGGTGTGGAAGCGGCTTTTTGCACGTGAACAATCACAGGCGCCAAGCGCCGCCGCAATGGCTTCATCATCGACGGCAGAGGCGGACAAGACGGCAGCGCATAATACTACAGCAGGCACAGGCACTTCCTTCAGTGCAGCTGCATTGCCGGTGAGACTCCAGCTAGATTGCATGCTGTCCCGCGACCCCTTTTTGTTTCAGCAAGCCGTCGCATTCTTGTCGCTCTACAGCACGCCCTTTGCCTCCGTGAGCGACGCAGCGAGTGTGGTGGATGCGCAAGAGATACTCACCGAGCGCGAGTACCAGAATCGGCTCTGCGGGCGCGCGTCGGTGGCCGATCAGTTTCGGTCTCTTCACCGTCACGCCTCATCGGTGCACGTGCGTCTCATGTCCCAGCGAGAGATTGACGCAGCGCGGCAGCAGGAGAGCCACCAGAAGCTGCTGAAGCGGGCGATGCTGCCGCCTTGGCTGCGAAACACAACCGCTCTTGATGAGCTTGGTGGCAGTCATATTTGCGCCAGCGCCGACAAGGGTGCCGCCGCGACGCAAGAGGTGGAGATGAACGTGGCGAAGGAGCCATGGGAGATGGAGGACTTGCGGTTTAGAGAGACTACAAAAGGACACGTGCCCACTGGCGGAGCGCTCTGGGCGGCAGAAAGTAGCGTCGCCCGCTCCTCGGTGACGGCGACGCCGGTGCAGAAGCGTCGGCGAGCCACAGCCGATGCTGACGAGAAAGCCGAGCTGACACGCACCGCCTCCTTTATCGCGACTCACTACTATGATGACGAGTTTGATGCGGTGGCGCTTCCACAGACGCGGCGCTTGCGAGGGAGAAAGAGGGAGGCATGAGAGATACAACGAAGAGTTCTAAATATGAGCTACCTGCGTTTCTGGTGTTTGGCAGAGTCTGCTCTGCAGGTAAGGATGCGTGTTGCTTCAACTCGGGGGTTTTCTCTTTTCCAGCCATGCCTCACGTCTCCGTGACGGAAGGGGGGGGTGCAACCTCTGCCAAAGATGTCCGTGGCACAAACAGCGTGGCCGGAGCTTTTTTTGCCTGGCAATTCTGTGGGCATGAACAAGTGTACCCCCTCCTCCCCCTCTTCTTCCGCCGCGCTGAGCGTCACGTGCGCCGTTCAGGTGGCAGATGTTGAGGCTAGTCCGCTGAGACTCGCGCTCACTGAGCGGGAGGTTGTATCCACATGTCGTTCTTCACCGAAACAGTGGCGAGACGATAGTATGAAGGATTTTCCCATGTTGCCTACGTATGCTCTCTCCCCCTTGTGCGATGAGGGGCAATGCAGTCCTTGTCGCGCAGCATATGTTTGTGCGTCTATCTCCTACGTGCCTCGGAAGCACGTGTGCATATAGTGTCTCGTCTGTTTCCTCTCTCTTCTCCGTGAGCTTACCATCGTACCATCAGCCTGTGCTGCCTCCCTCCCTCTTACGGACACCCATGGCGTGTGCACGCGCCCGCGTTTTTTCACTATTCACACCGGCACTGCTCCTGGCATGCTTCTGGCCACCGCTGTGCAAATCCGCAATTCCATCACTCCAGCGTATCGTGGACGTGGCACCATCCCCTCACTCGCTTCCGTCCTCATTCCCGCCCTTTTTTTTTCTCGAAGTCTCTCCCTCTGACTCCCTCATGCATCTTGTGAATCCCTTTGCCCTTTGATGGCTTCTCCGTGAAGGGACACACAACCGAAAAGGAGAAAGAAAAACGCTCTGAGTAAAACACACGCGCGTGTATGCCTGGGAGTGCCACTGCGGGATCGTTCCCGTGAGCATTCTCCCATTCTCTGTCCAGCCTTCCCTTGCTGCTATTTCCTCCCACCCTCTCCTTGCCGTTCTCCCGTGCGTAGCGGCTTCTCTCTCGCTTTTCCTTTACTAAGATCGTTGGGCTCTCAGCATCCACAGCACCGCTTCGGTCTTTGGCTCCGCTTCTCCTTCCTCTCTTCGTGCACGTGTGTGTGCGTGTGCAAAGCCAGCCCACGCCACCTTGCCAGCGCTCCACGATCCACTTACAGCGAGCGAAACAGGCACTCTCCCTTACCCGCTCATTACGGGTGTTGGCGGCCTTTTTTTTGCATTCACGCAGAACCATCCCGCCTCCCTTTCACCGCTCTGACGTGCACTTGCCTTCGAAACGCGCGCGAGAGAAACCAGAACGCAGTATCAGAGACGTGGGTCAGTTGTGCAGGTGGGCCTTGAAGCGTTGGCGCGTTGGGTGTGCGTGCTTTCTTGTCGCCCGGACTCTCTGCGATTCGGTGCGCGCGTGCCTGTGTGATGAGGTGCTTAGGTTTCAATCTCCATCGTTTTGTCGAATCTACGCCGCCGCCGCTACCGCCGTGAACCCTGCGGCGCGTTCATTTTTTGCCGATTGTTGGGTGTTCTGGCTGCGCTCATCTCACTCGCTCTCTGTGGGTGTGCGTGCAAAGTCTTCTCTTTCTGGCTGCACTTCGCTCGCTTGTTATCCTTCCTTCGTGCATCAACTGCATGCCCTCAATATGGGGTGCGCCAGTGCTAGATGAATCGCCAGTGTACACGGAATGTGCCCTCGTGTAGGGCTCGGCCACCGATGGCGTACCTCTACTTATCCTCGTGAGGAAGAGTGCGTGGAGGGCGAAGCAGCAGCAAAGAGAAAGCGGTTGCCACACCTTGTAGCGACTACGCGGTTGCGCAGGTCCGGCAACGACGTCAGCGCCTCCAGCGTGCCGATGCCGATAGGGAGGGAGGGGCGTGCCTCTTGGCAAATGGAGCCGCCACTCCGCAGCCGGCGATTCGCTGACGCACACCGGCGCCGTGGATGACGACATCGGTTGCGACCGCTGCAGCACCAGCGAACTGGCTGGGCTAATCGCGACGGAACAGCAGTTTTCGAGCGCCTCGCGTCGCACCTCAGAACCTCTCCATTCGTGTAGTACCAGCATAGGCAGAGTTGCGATGAAGGTCGCACGCCCGCCGCTGCTGCGCCATTGGCAGCTGGCATTGTCGCCACGGCATCCGCATCAGCAGCTCGACAGCGACTTCGCCGACGACTCTGCCTCGATTCACGCAAACCGCGGCAGAGGATGGCGTGGCAGTTTCCACCTGACCCACGACACGGGTTCCGCACACACGGGCCGGCGGCCGAGCTCGAATCGTACGGTGACTACCGTAAACTCCCTCACGGCAAGCTTCATCTTCTGGGGCAACAACGCGGACGGCGTCGCGACTATCATCACGGGAGACGTGCTGCGCTACTTCTTCTGCGCACGCGGCGCCGCACTACGTCATTGCGAAGCGCGACGTGGCAGCGGTGGTGGTGTTGTGCATTTACCCCCGCGGCGGAGGACAGCGCCCTCAGCTCGCAGCTCTAACTCGTGCTGATCCCGCGCGCCTCGTTTGTGCTGCGTCTGACCAACACAGGCGGGCGGGCGTACCTCTTCACCACAGCCGACAAGCGAATGGGGCTGCGCGGCGTTTTTGAGGACCGTCCTCAATTTTATCCCCATTATTGCAAGACTGTGTGGGTGGCCACTCATGCCTGAGAGGAGGCGGGCACAATACGTGACGATGCGATGCTGTCCGCGCGCGCCGCGGAAACGCCTCCGCTGCCCATCTCCGACTCGTTGCCGAATCTCGTGAGCACGCTGATGGATAAGCAGGCAAGCAACGTGCCCCTCGATGCTGACGACTACCACTGGCTGGCGCACGAGCCGCCGCCGTGGCGACAGCGAAAGTCGGTTCCCCTGCACTCGTGGGGCTCATCGTCCACTTGAGTCACCGGCGGGGAGGGGGTGGCGCACAACGGCACGACATGGAAGCGGCCGCTCGAGCGCGGTGGATTTCGCAACGCCAACGAGCAGCGGGCTGCGATGCCGGTGCCTCCGCAGGTCGCCTTTACATCGTCTCCTTTTGCAGACGGTATCTGGTACACCACGGCCGCTGGCCCTGCATTGGCGCCGCCCGCTTGCCGCTGCACTCTACTTGAGACCTGTTCCCGGTGCTGCGCACCATCGCATGCCGTCGTTGGTGGGCGCACAAATCCCTGCAGCCGCTCGCGGGCGTTTGGCAGCTGCGTGATGCTCATCGAGCCGCTAGGCGTCCTCTTGCAACTGTTCGAGACATCGGAGGACATCTCTGGCACGCTGCTCGTCGCCGTTGATTGCGACACTGCTGCCGTGGCAGCTGCAGGAGCTCCTCTTGAGCGATAGACGAATAACGGTGTCTGCCCCTGTGCTCGCGAAACGAGGTGCCACACCAGTGATTGAATACGAGCAGGGTAGCGACGGCTCTCCCCACAGAGATACACCGCCCATTTCCTCGATCGCGTGCACTCGGCACCGTCCGCATCGCCTACGGCAATGTGCACAGCGTTTTGGTGCAGTAGCGTCCGTATGCCGCGGCGGCAATAGGCGTGCTGCCGTGCATGTGCAGCCGATTCGCTCTGGGAGGCCAGCAGCCAAAGGTGAGCGCGCGCGCACACGTCCACGCCGTAGGGGGTGAGCTCTCCCAGAACCGTTCGCGTTGCGATTGCGAAGCAGTTGTCCTTCTTTGTCCCGGCAGCGCCGTTTCCATTCTCACCTCTGTACCACCCCCTGCCGCTCTCTCTGTTTTCCGCTCCGCTTCCCTGAGTTTATGGGCCGCACACGTATGTAAACAAGAAAACAAAACGAAAGGCGTGCATCGAGGCGAAACCCTTCGCGCATTTCCACAGACACGCACCCAAGCGCCTACGCCCCAACTGCGTAATACCACTAACAAGCGCTGTCATTCAAACATATTGTTAGCTCCACTTTCTCGTTTGTTTCGCAGCAGTTTTTTTTTTTTTTCTTTTTGTGCCGGCCGAAATCATGGAGCAGGCGTTGATTGAGGCGGCCATTCTCAAGGCGCTGTCGAGTGCCGAGCGAGTACTCTCGACGGATGTGGCAGACTCGATTAGGGCCGACCACCAGGACATCGTGGGCGCCGGCAAGTCCCTGGAGGCGGACAACTACATCCGATCGGAAATGGAACAAAGGATGGTTCTGAGGCTCTCCAACGAGGCTCAGCAGATCATGGAGAGCGGCAGCCCCGAGTACCTGGTCTGGTGTCTGCTACAGGACGGAAGGATAAGCCAGGAGGATGTAGCAGCCAAACTTGGCAAAGAGGCGACGGGGGTGGCGCTGACCAACGGCATCAAGTCGAAGATGTTCAAGACGATAAAGGAGAATGGGAAGGTGTTCCTGGAGCGTGTGCCGCGCAGCGACAACGTTGTCGATGCCGTTCGTGAGTCGCTGAAGCAGGCTGCCGCCGCGGCGGACGAGGTCGACACCAAGACGCTGGAAACGCTCAAGAAGCGCAAACTCGCTGCGATGGAGGCGAAAAAGGTGTTTGTGTACACGAAGGGTGCCGCGTACGCTCCGGAGCGCGCCGCTAAGGCCGTGGGTGACCTGACACGCGAGATGCTCGTCGACGGTTCTTGGAAGAACCGGCAGTTCAAGGAGTACAACTTTTCCGCACAGGGTGCCGAGGTAGGTGGCGGTGCACTGCACCCGCTGTTGAAGGTGCGGCAGGAGTTCCGCGAGATCCTCATGGAGCTCGGCTTCCAGGAGATGGACACGCAGCATTGGGCCGAGGTGTCGTTCTGGAACTTCGACTCACTCATCATTCCTCAGCAGCATCCGGCGCGGGATCTGCAGGACACCTTCTTCCTGTCGAAGCCGGAGACTTCGAAGGTTAACGATTTGGAGTACGTGGCGCGCGTCAAGGCGCAGCATGAGGAGAGCTTCCGTACGCCGTGGAAGCTTGAGGAGGCGAGCCGCAATGTGCTGCGCACTCACACCACCGGCTCCTCGGCCTTCGTGCTGAAAAATCTCGCCAAATTTGCGATCCGTGGCCCGGATGGCAAGCTGCACTTCAGCCCCGGGCGCTACTATAGCATTGACCGCGTCTTCCGCAACGAGGAGATGGACCGCACCCACCTGTGCGAGTTCCACCAGGTCGAGGGCTTCGTCATTGACCGCGACATTTCGCTTGCCAAGATGATGCACACCTTTGACTCCTTCTTCCGTCGCATTGGCGTGTCGCAGCTGCGCTTCAAGCCCGCCTTCAACCCGTACACGGAGCCTTCGATGGAGATCTTTGGCTTCCACACCGGCCTGAACAAGTGGATCGAGGTGGGCAACAGCGGTCTCTTCCGCCCAGAGCTGCTGCGTCCGATGGGCTTCGAGGACGGCGTGACGGTGATGGCTTGGGGCCTCTCGCTGGAGCGGCCGACAATGATTAAGTACGGTATCAACAATATTCACGAGCTCTTTGGCCATCGCGTTGACATCCGCTTCATCAAGCGCGCCGCGATTGCCCGCTACTAGGCGTGAGCGAGGATGTTGGGCGAAAAAAGTAATGCGGCGTTCCCGGTGCTGGAGGCGCGTGTAGTCTTCACTGGTGGGGTGGGTGCTGGCTGCCCCTTCGGCTGTCTTTTTTTAAGGAATCTCCGCTCTCCCCATCTCTCCTGCGTACTGCATTTTTTTTTTCGCCTCCCTGCATAATCTCTTCTTCCCCTTGCGACGTGTCAGAATTGTCGAGCAGACGTGCAGTCGTGGGTTGCAGCAACGAAGCACCGCTTTCCACGTAAGCGCGTCTTCTGACCCCGCGGAGTACCACCCCAGCCCCTCCTGCTGCCCTCTCTACACCCTGGAAGGAGGCGCTCGTGTGTGTGTGTGTGTACAAGCCGTGGTGCGCGCGCAGTTTATCCACTGGTTCAATCAATGTTTTTGGTTGTTTGGTTTGGCGCTCTCGTGTTGGCCGTGTGCCGTGTTTTTTTTTTCGTGTGTGTGCGTGCATACAGGCGGTTGCTTTCAATGTGGTAAAGGGGCAAGAAGAGAAAGTCATGCCGAACCCCCACCTTCTCTCCGAAGAGGAGAGGCAGAGAGACAGCAGACGAGGCCGCGCCTATGAATGATGTGCGTGGCTATCGTCTGTGTCCCCCCCCCCCTCCCACACACACTTCTCTTATTTGCTTTCTTTGACAGGACATGCGTCCTCCCGAAGCCCTCTCGTCGTGTGCGAGCGTGAGATGGAGCGCATTCGGGACGCAACACAGAGGGGACTGCGGGGAGTGGGGAACTGTGATCCATGTGGAAGGGTGTGCAGGTGCAAAGGGTTGGTAACGATCGCTACTTTTCTCTCTCTGCCTTCTTGCCATCCTTGCCGCTGCGGTGGTGGTGTGGTGGTGCGCAGGGTGATGCTCACGTGCCCGCCCTCTCTTAAACCCCCTCCTTCACACACGCCATGGCGATAATGGTTGCGTCTGTGTGGATATGTGACAAATCCGCTTTCTCGCCTGATTCTTTTTCGTGGCGTATGTCTGTTGTGTGTCTCTTTCTCGGGTTCGTGACAACGTGCCCCCCTCTCCCTGGGGGAGATGACGCTTCTACGTTTGTTAAGGCTGGCTCGTGTACTTAATGGATCAGAGTATGCCTCCGTGTGTTCCGTGAACAGCGAGATCAAGGGAAAATGGAAAGGTCTCCTAACGACCGAAAAAAAAAAGAAGCGGGACTAAGATGACAGGATTGACGAAGGGCGTTCGGCTCACGTATTCCGTATAGCGTGGCGAGGCAGTCACCGGGAAAGTCGAGGGTGAACTGTCTGGTGGGGGGGGGGAGAGGGATACGAGAGTAGGAATGGAGTGTGGAAGCGTGGGAGGAAAGGTAGAAAGACCACGTGTACTGTACATTCAGTTGGGCACAAGCACCTACCAAGCGGCATGAACGACATGCGCCGTGCCACTCAGCTCTTCTTTGCTGTCAGTACGTCTTCTTTCCCCTCCCCACACTCGCCGCTACCCCGCCTCAGCGGCGTAGCGATGCGTTGCTGCAGCATAACTGCTTCTTGTCTCACATGTGCCGCGCCAACTTGCGGAGCAGAGCGTCCACGTTTGTGTGTGCCACCTTTTCCTTCCTTCCTCTCACCCTGCATCTCTATGCTCTTCTTGCACTGCTTTCGATCCACCCCCTTTTCCCTCCCCTCTCTCACGCGTCCGCGCTTCCCCGGGCTTTACATGTTTTCTGTGCCTCATTTCCTCGTGGGAACATCGGTGGCTAACCACTCCTCCCGCTTCGTCAACCATATCAAAATAATCGAACACACATGCACTGTGCCTCCTCGTCCCCTGCTGGCACTATCCCACTCCCGCCCACATGCCTGCGTTCGTGCGCGTCTCTTTCTTTATTTGCCTAACGCTGCTGCGGCTTCAATAATCGCCGTGCAGGAAGTGAGGAACAACTCTTGTGCGTCTCAACAAAAATGGTCAAGCCGCACTTGCGCCACTACCAGGTGGTCGGCCGCGAGTCGCCCTCGGAGAAGAACCCGGAGCCGACTGTGTACAAGTTTGAGGTGTTCGCCCCAAACTTCGTCGTCGCCAAGAGCCGTTTCTGGCGCATGATGAGGGTCAAGAACAAGGTCAAGGCCACGCACGGTGACGTGCTCTCCTGCAAGGTCGTGAAGGATGCGAAGCTGGTGGCGCGCAACTACCTGGTCGACATCGCGTACTACAGCCAGCGCTGCGGCTACACGCGCATGGTCAAGGAGTTCCGCGACGTCTCCAAGACCGGCGCCGTGAGCCAGGCGTACCACGACCTGGCCTCCCGCCACCGCGCCCGCTACCACAACATCGAGGTGCTGAACGTGAAGAGCATCCCGGACCACGAGGTGAAGCACCTGAGCATTGCCCAATACCACGCTCCGAACCTGTCCTTCCCGCTCCTGCAGCGCCGCATCAAGGCAGCCCGCAAGGACCGTGCCATCTTCGTCAAGAAGAACACGAAGCGCGCGGTGGTGGCGTAAGGGAGGGGGTGCGGTCTCGGGTGCTTTGCCCACATCGGCACGAGCGCATCCACAGGAGCGTCTGCGCGGGCGGGGGGGGTGCGCACGCTGGCCTGGGCGCTTGTGCGCTAGTGCATGTGCGTGCAGTCTTCTTTCGCGGTGCTGTGCTCTCTGTCGTGCGCGGGTGCTTCTGGCGCCCACTTCCCTCGTCTCATTTTTTCGGTTCCCCTTTTTTTTTGTTCGCTTTTGCGTCTCCTTTACGTGAAAAAAAAAGCACTCTTGCACAACGAAGAGAGAGCAGCGAAGGAGGTTCCACTCACAAACGGAGAACCTTGAGTAGCCAGCACTTACTTGTGTGATGGACGATACTCCTCCCCCTCAGTGGCCCATCTGGGTCGTGCCGCCTCCAATCCCACCCCGCTTGATGCGTCGTGAACACAGCCCGCATACACATCGAGGATGGGTCGCTTTCACGCGGTGAGAAATCGGAGAAGGGAGGCGAGGGGCCGAAAGGTATGTCGTGCGGCGGGCTTTTGTTCGCAAACTGCCGGGTGCGCGCTGTACAGTGGGCATAACACGCAGCCCGTCACTGTTGTTAAGTACGGCTTCTTGTTCCCCGTTTGGGGGGGGGGGCTCTCCCAACGAGGGGGGAGGGCAGAATGTGACCAGTAACGTGAGGGAGAGACAGACACCCAGACGCAGGTACGCACGCAGATACACACACCTTTCGCCTCTCGTGTGACGCGCCTTCCCCTCCATTTTCCCGGTCACCTCACCCTCGCCTCTACTGAGGCGCCTTTTTAGCAGCGCATGTTTTTTTTTTCATTATATCGGATCCGTCAGAGGTATACAGACAGACGGATACGCACACACACACACACACACACATGTATATGCGTATATGCATACCTGCTACACGCAAACCACCGCAACCCCTAAACGAAAAGGAAAAGGTATTAGCTACTGAACACACAGACACTTCTGTGCTCTTCACATTTCGGTATTTCGGTCTCTCTGCGCCTGTCGCCCCAAACCCCCTGGCTCGCTCCACACTCCCAGCATTAGCTGTGAAGGCGGCTCCTGTCGTCTCTTTCCTCTATCCCCCTCCCTCCTCAGACAGTGTGCTGTGGAACCTCGGAAGTAACGCCCCTTCGACGCGCCCTACTGCACCGCGTTAGCGGTCGCTGCCCTATCCGCGTGGCGCATTCGTGCATCGCGAGGGGCAGCAGCACACGACAGCGGATACCTCCTGTGTCTTCACTCTTCGAAGCGCATACACAATCCGGCGTGGTGCCCGCAATTTCATCGCGCCTTTCCAGTGAGACGGCACTCATCCTTTCCGCTTCTGCCGCCATCATGCCCACCGTTCCCTCTTCAACTCCGTCGCCCGCCTCCGCACCCAGTGTGGAGGTGCCACCAGGCAAAGTGTGGCTGAACGCCGACGAGCCGAATGACGAGTACTCGCTGTTCTGCACCGAGGCGATCCCGCCGAAGGTGCCAGGCACAGTTCGCATTTGGGTGGACGGCTGCTTCGACATGCTCCACTTTGGGCACGCGAATGCACTGCGTCAGGCACGTCGACTCGGCGACGAGCTCTTTGTCGGGTGCCACAGTGATGAGGAGGTAATGCGCTTCAAGGGGCCGCCGATCATGCACGCCGAGGAGCGCTATGAGGCGCTGCGGGCGTGCAAATGGGTCGACTACGTTGTCGAGAACTATCCCTACTGCACACGGCTCAAGGATGTCGAGCGGTTGGAGATTGACTACGTCGTTCACGGTGACGATATCTCCGTCGACTTGAATGGCCGCAACTCGTACCAGGAAATCATCGATGCCGGCAAGTTCAAGGTGGTGAAGCGCACCGAGGGCATCTCCACGACAGACCTGGTGGGACGCATGCTCCTATGCACCAAGAACCACATGCTCAAGTCAGTGGACGAGGTGCAGCTGGAGAGCTCCCTGTTCGAGCACAGCCCCACTATGCACTGCCTGACTACGTCCCGCAAGATTGTGCAGTTCAGCAACAACTCGAGCCCCAAGTCAGGCGACCGTATCGTCTATGTGGACGGGAGTTTCGATCTCTTTCATATTGGCCACATCCGCGTTTTGCAGAAGGCGCGCGAGTTGGGCGACTACGTCATTGCCGGCGTGTATGAAGATCAGGTGGTGAATGAGCACAAAGGCAAGAACTACCCAATCATGAACCTCAACGAGCGTGTGCTCGGCGTCCTGTCGTGCCGTTACGTTGACGAAGTGGTGATGGGCGTGCCGTTTGACGTCAGCAAGGATGTGATTGACGGCCTCCACATTAACGTGGTCGTAGGCGGCAAGTTCTCGGACCTGGTGGTAGAGGAGGGAGGGAGTACGAGATACAAGGTGCCCAAGGCGATGGGCATCTACCACGAAGTGGACTCGGGCTGCACCCTCTCGACGGACTCCCTTATCGACCGCGTGGTCGAAAACCGCCTCGCCTTTCTGAAGCGGCAGGCGGAAAAGCAGATCAAGGACAAGAAGAGTCAGGAGATAAAGCCGGACGACTACCGCAATGTGCGGGAGGTGAGCTAGCGTAGTGGGCTGGAGGAAAGACACAGAGGAGCTGCGTGTGTGTGTGGGGGGGGGGGGGTGGAGAGGCCGCCAAAGGTGCAAACGGCGGGAGCGAGGGGGGAGGAGGAGCGGGAGGAAAGAGGGCTTGAGGGAAAGCGAACGTTGTTGTCGGACTCTCTTGCCACCAAGGGGAACCACTCTCCTCTTTTGAGTGGTTTGGTGTGTGCGTGTGCAGGTCGCGGCTGACCTTCCACCTCGGTGCTCTTCTCCTTCTCTCTTGGCGCTTCGGTTTGCCGAATCCCATGCAGTGTTGCCTTCAGCGTGGTGTTGCGGCGAGCTCGCCCGTATTCTCACCGTTGGCATTCATTTGCCTCGGCGGTGCCTTGCCTTTCTATCTCTCTGTGCCTCCTTAGCGGTTGCTGGCCTCGAATTTTTGTTTTGCGTACCTTACGTTGCTGGCCGCGACGGCGCACATAGCTGCCGGTGCCGCACAGCACCGAAACAGCAGATGCCCTCCCACGAAGACACTTTTGTATTTTTTTTGCCCATGTTGCCGTACCATTTCCCGTTGCAATGTGAGAAACCAGACCACCACCCTCAAATTCGCTTATTACCCTTCAGGACACATCTCCTAAGTAAAGCACGCCCAAAAACGATTCGAGGAGCATAGACACAGCTCACACATCCGCACTAGAAGGGGACTGTCGGCTTCGTTAGTGCGATGTGCGACTTGAGGCTTTCGATCGCCTTCATGTTTGTTTTTCTCCACGGCGGCACGTGTGTGGTTCGGCAAAACGCTGTAACGTGCTCTTCAGTGAGTTTCTTCACAGCCTATGGAGTGAGAGGAGGCTCATACTCGAGCCGCGTTTCCCTCTTCTGCAGCTGAACCGCTTCCAGCGTCGTGTGTACGCCGGCCAATACCTGCCCACGTCGACTCCTGCCGCTGAATTTATTTCAAATATCCTCCTCTCCACTCTCCACCTTTCTTTTTCCTTTTTGTGTGGTCTCTCTGCTCTTCTCATGGCTGTGTTGTAATGCATTGGACTTCTAGGCTGGCACGCGTTCCTTCTTCGTTCTTTTGCTGCGTCTGGACACATTCATCCGGCAAGCAACGCCTGAGGGAACAGAAACAAAAAGAACTGATCGACACACAAGCACACACACTGACGGACAGGCCACCGCGTCTATGTGCTCCACGTTATTCTCCTCCTCTCGCTCTTGACCCCCTCCCAGGAGCCACCTCAGTGTCGGCCGACACAACACCGCTAAATCTCTGAAGCGCCCCTAGCAGCGCCGTCTCTCGAACTCCCTCTCCTCTCTTAAAAAAATAGCAACGAAGTTCTTTGTAGCGCAGCCCCTCCGCCCCTTCACCACCCCTTCGCTGCTTTTACTCTCCGCCTCTCCTCTTCCTGCCATCGCACGCACTCTTCTGTCTTGTGCGCTCGCTTCTCGCGCACGTGAGCCAGTCGACGTAGGCCTGTAACGTTAGTGTGTCAGTTCTTAGTCCATGCTCGCGATGTTTGATGGGGTGGCACTTCCGTTTGGGGACGCCCCCCTGGATGGGACTTCCTCAGCGTCAGAGGAAGTTCGATGGATGGCCTTTGCTCGCGACCTGGTTCTGCAAGAGCTCCGGAGTACCCCTTCTACGGCGCAGGCGTGGGCTGATGCGACTGCCCGCTCGCAAGAGGCGCAGCGTGGGCATTACCGAACCTACCGCGACTTTGTCAACCATATGCAAGAGCGGCTCCCGTGCCACATGGGTGTCGGTAGTCCGTCACCGATTTCAGGTGCTGTTCGACCCATTGCTGGACGCTACCGCTGCGGTTTGCTCGACCGCGTTGAGGTTGCCGCACCGCCTGCTACACTGTGGCGTGCGACGGCGCTGGGTGCACCAACGAGATCTGTGCCGCGCCTTCGCAGCCACGAAGGGCCGATAGAGGAGGATGGAGAGGAGGAGGAGCCGCTCTTGATGTCGTCGTCTACGAGTGTCACGGACGGCATGACGCAGATGGTGGTCTCCCAGGCCTCTCTCGACGGCGTTTTTTTTGAGGCTCTTCTGGGCCAAGAACTCAACCTAGCGCTGTGGCGGAGCTGCGGCGCACCACAGGAGGCGCTGCAGTGTGCTCTGGAAGAGATGCAGCGGCTAGATCAGGCCGCTTGTGAGGAAGACGCCGCTCTACGCTACCTCAACACCACGCGCTTCGCCGAGCAGCGTACGTACAAGCGACGCCGCGCTGAGCTGCAGTCGCAGCTGCAGAAAACGCGCGAGAAGGTCTTCGCTCTGGAAAAGTTGGTGCGCGTCGAAACTGCGGGATCGTCTCCGCGTGAAGTTGGTGCTGGCGAGCGCTTGCGTGCGTGCTTGCTCGAGTAGCGTTTCCCTCTTCGCGGGTCGCGCCTCCTCAGTGTCGGAGGTGACGGTCTGTGCCGCTCGCGGTGCAACGCCGCGGCGCTAAAATGAGAAGAAAACCTCCCCGTCTTCCCGCCGCCGCCTATCATCGCGCCACGAATGGCGACGCGTCCAGGGAATTCAAGGACAGGCAAGCCAAAAGGAAAGTACTTCATGGACGAGCATGTGCAAGTTATGCGGCGCTTCCGAGCTGGTGTGGTTTTGCCGAGGCTCCCCCTCTCCCCCCTTGTGCTGGAGGACCACGTCCGCTGCCTCGGTGTCGTTTCTGCCGCGCCAAGAGCTGATGCAGCAGGGAGTGACGCGGCAGGCGCGTTGTTCTTTATCTCCCTCAGTGCCTCCCCTCCGCTCATGCCGTCCCTTTTCCATCCTCCGTCGTGTCGGCTCTGGCTTCCTCGTGCGTGTTCCGACCCCCTCCACCCCTCAAACTTCGAGTAGAGAAGGAAATACGCACCCTTCATCCACCGGCAGGTTTCACACGTACACCCCGTCCACAGAGCGCACGCTCCTTCACGACTCATCCTGTACCGGCGCTACACAGGCGGTGATGATGTCCGTTGTTTCAACCAGTCCGCCGCTGCCGTCCCCTGAAGACCGCGTCTTCGTCAACGCACAAGGCGAGCGCTTTCACTGCACCACCTTCGCGCCGTCATCGTCGTGTGTGCCACCCAACTCGGCCCATGATGCACGGACCCCGCTTCTCTTGTGCGTGCATGGCGCCGGTATGAGCGGTGACTGCTTTTTGCGCATGGCGCGAGAGATTCAGCGACACGTCGACAAGCCCGGTGACGTAGCGGCGTACACCTCTTCACCACCGCGTGCGAGTGATGTGGCCCTGATGCCGCCTTCCGCACATGCGGCGACAGCGACAAATGCGGAGGCGCAGGGCGATGACGTGGACATGCACGTCATGACATACGACCAGCGCTGCCACGGCCGGTCCACCTTTGCCGGCGGCGAAGATCATCTCTCGATCGAGGTGCTGATGCGCGACTTTTTGGACGTGCTCCAGTATGCCAAGACTGAACTGTACCCCACCAGCAATGTCTACGTCCTCGGCCATTCGCTTGGCGGCGCCGTCGTGGCGCGTGCGCTGAGCGGAAACAAGTCCGCCCTCGAGCGTGTTTCGGGCGTGCTTCTTGTAGACGTGGTCGAGGGAACGGCGCAGCTGTCGTTGCAGCACATGAAATCGTTTCTCAAGAATCGCCCCAACACGTTTCCCGAGGTGAAGGACGCCGAGGTCTGGTTCCTGCGCATGGGTGGCATGCAGAACCCGCAAGGCGCCGAAGTTTCCGTGCCGCCGCTTTTGCAGCAAAATGACAAAACAGGTCTGTGGCAGTGGCGGACGGACATCCGCAAGATGGAGAGCGTCTGGGACGGGTGGTTCGCCGGCCTCGATGAGGCATTCATTTCGCTGCCGTGCGCCAAGATGCTGTGCACTGCGAACGCGGAACGGCTCGACAAGACACTCACGGTCGCGCAGATGCAGGGCAAGTTCCAGTTCGAGGTGATTGGCAACGGGTGCGGCCACTACGTCATGGACGACGCGACGTCGACAGTCGTCGCCAAGGTGCGGCGCTTCGTGAAGCGCAACGAGGTGTTGACGCAGAAGCTGCAGCTCATGAACAAGAACCTGTCTGGCCAGAAGAACAATACGACGGTTCCGCCAAACCGCATGTAGGCAACAACGACCGCTGTTGCGCCACACCTACGCGCTTATCCACAAGAGCGCAAAACTCACCGCGCGGAAGCGAGAGATGGAAAGGGACAGGGCACGGCGGCAGCAACAGCGCCGAATACATGGTGCAAAGGCTTTTACGTACGTGCGACGTTTGTGCTCAGGTTCTCCCGATTTTGCCGCACACGCGGTACATCTTAGACGTGACGCACATGCTCTCCTCCAGCGGAAATAATGCTTGCTTTGCCTGCGTGCCTGTTTTGATTGGAGACCGTGCAGGGCCCTCCCTGCCCCTCACACGGACGCGCACGCGCAAAGAGAAGGCCTGCAGCCCTATGCATACATCCCGCGTCTTGCGTGATGCTCGTAAATCCTCCTCTTCTCTCTACATAACATGACGCCAAGAGAAGATGCCACACTGATCGCGTGCGCGCATATGTGCAACCTCGACCTGGGCTCTGGCTTCCCTTCTGCAGGGCGTGAGGACGATCGGGCAAAGGCGGCGGGTGTCGCATTCGGCTTTCCCTCGTTTTCCTCGGTCGTCCTCTTTTCCGCACCGTCGCACGGCTGACGAAGCACGCGGCGTTCACATTCCGCGTTCCTCGCTGTGAATCAGCAATCCATTCTCACCCTTCGTACCTCACATTCTGCCCACGCTTCTCTTTCGTGTGTGTATGTGCTCTCCATGGCCCACGCCCTCTCCTCCTCGCGATGCACACGCTTACGTGTGCTGGCGCCGTGTGCTCCGAATGCCCACGCTCGACATGGTTCACGCTTTCCTTCTCCCCTCTCTCTCACTCGCTGCCCGTGCACGTCCATTCAGAAGAGTTCAGCTGCGTATTTCTATCGGTCCTACCACGTACAGTCAAAAATACATGTCGACGTACTTGAGTTGCGTCATCACAACTCTCCATTCCCTCCCTCTCCTGCCATCACCTGCACACACGACCCACTCGTTTTCACGCACGCACACATTCTCGGGCTCCACCACCGTACACATAAACGAGGTGGAGTCGACTCTACTGCGCGTCCATGCTTGGAGGTAATCAGCGTTCTCTGAAAAGAAAGAAAAAAGCGGTGCCTCCCTCCCCCCTGGCGAGTGCGCAGAGACTACAGGGCCCAAGAGGACGACACCGAAGCACTCCCCCCCCCCACACACGCTTCCCCTTCCCCCTTTCGCGTCTGCTCGCACTCGCCGTGTGCGTGTGCGTTTTCTTGTCCACAATTCGAGGGTTATCAGTTTTCTCTTGGGGGATCGAGGAAAGAAAGAAGTACGTGCGAGCGCGGGCGTGTCCCTCGGGTGTGTACCGAGCAGTCAGAAAACCTCTCTCCTCGCACCCTTCCGTTCTCTCTTTCTTTCTTCCGGGGAGAAGGGTGAGCTGCGTGCCTGCTAGGCGCTGTTTAGACTTCTCGTGTTCCCAGGGCATGCCTCTGCTTAGTGAGACCGCGGTGGGCCTCTGTTGTGTTTTCTTGTCGTGCCCTTGTTGTGCACTTTTTCACTCCTATTGGCACTGAAGCGCCTCCATCTCTGTCTGTTTTTCTGTATCATTGTGTGTGTGCGTGTTTGTGCGCTCGCACTTTTTGCGTTGTCCTCTTCGCGAGTTGACGATCACTTCACTTGTGAAGGATAAGAACGAGGCCGAGGAAGGAGTCGCACACGTGGGACAGGATAGGAAGGAAACACCCGTCACGCGCTTGGCTGCTGTGGCTTTTTTTTTTTCGGCGGCTGCTGTTGACTCGCGGTAACTCCGTAGCTTGCGATTGCGTTTCGGTGCGTTCTTTCGACGGCGGAGTGTGACAGCTGCTGCTGCTGCTGTTCCTCTTTTTGGGGTTTTCATGTTTTTCTAAACATCACTGGATGGCAGAAAGACCACGCGGCCCTCTTGAACGCTTTCTATTGGGCACCCTAACCTCCTTGTTCCTGCTCTCGCCGCTTTTCCGCTCTCGCATCAACTCCTTTTCCCCGCGCTGCTGTGCTGGTGTAACGCGACGCATTCCGCAGTATTCATTCTTGTCTTGTAGTTTTATTTTTCTCTGCTTCATTTTTCAAGGGCACAGAAAACAACGTATACGCACGCAGCAACCTTCTCGTGTACTGCCCTCGTTTTTTTTTTTGCATTGGCCCATATTGTCACTATGCCGTGGCGTCAGGAACATTGCAGCGGCTTGTGGCGGTCGGAGGACATGATCCGCGTCAACATTATCCTTCAGCGAGAGGTCCTGCACGACACCATGTATGAGGTTGGTATGCTGGGCCGCGTGCAGTTCCTCGACATGAACGAGGGGGTTACTGCGTTTGCCAGGCCGTTCACAGAAGAGCTGCGCCGCTGCGAGGAGCTGCAGCGCAAGCTTCACTTCATTGAGGAGTCGATGTGCAAGGACGCGGACTTGCTCGAGAGATACCCCGGGGACGTGAACATGAGCGCCACCGTGGAAGAGATGCGGTCATCGTTGCTGCGGGGACAAATGCACATGATCGACGACCGCATCGAGTCGACCGTGAACGAGTTGACCGCAATGCTCACATCGCTCGAAGGGTTCCAGCATGAGATGAACCAGAACCAGGAGATGTCACTGCTCTACTACAAGTACAGGCTCTTGGTGGATACACCGTCCGACATGGCAGCGAGCAACAGCACCTCCCCCCACCACGGCGCTGCCGTCAGCTCGGATGCGTTCTCCCGGCTAGCCAGCCTCTTCGGCTTCATTGAATCAAAACTCAGCGAGGAGCTCTACCGCCTCTGCTACCGCATCACCCGCGGCAACGCCATCGTCGAGATCAGTAACGAGCCGGCCATGTTTGTCGACGTCCAGACTGGCGAGCGCAATGTGGCCAAGACGTCATTTGTGGTGCTGTGCGCCTCGCCGACGATGATCGTCCGCTTGAAGAAGCTCATGATTGGGCTCGGCGCCGACGTTTACACCCTGGACGAGGTGCAGAGTCGCGGTATCGAGCTCACCACCTCCACCACCGCCCACCACGTCGAGGACACCATCGAGGGGGTCGAGCGGCGCAAGCGCGATGTGCTGACGCAGTGGTACGAAGAGCACCGGCTGTACAAGACCTACCTAAAGGTAGAGAAGGTGGTGCTGACGGCGATGAACATGTGTGCCATGTCCGGCTCCACCTGCACGGCCTCCGCGTGGGTACCACTGCGCCACGAGCAGTCCCTTCGCCGTGCGCTGCAAGACGCCGTCGCCTCGGCAAACGGCAGCGTCGAGTCCATAGTGACGCTCCACGCCGAGCAGAAACACCCGCCGACGTTTTTTGAGACTAACCGCTTTACCGAGTCGTTCCAGGGAATTGTCGACAGCTACGGTATGGCACGCTACAAGGAGGTCAACCCGGGCGTGTTCACCATCATCACGTTCCCGTACCTGTTCGGCATCATGTACGGCGACATTGGCCACGGCTTTCTGCTGCTCTTCATCGCCCTCTTTTTCATCGGCAAGGAAAAAGCGTGGCGGACGGCGCAGCTCAACGAAATAGTTGCCATGGTGTTCGGCGGCCGCTACTTATTGCTGCTCATGTCCCTCTTTGCCATCTACATGGGAGTCCTGTATAACGACTTCTTTGGCTTTTCTCTGAACCTCTTCTCCAGCGGCTACACGTGGGCCCCGATCTCGGAGCAGAAGGGCACCACCTACCCGACGACGCCGAACGGGCTTCCAAGTGTGAAGCCGCCGCACGTTTATGCGATGGGTCTGGATGCGGCATGGACTGAGACAGACAACAAGCTGGAGTTCTACAACTCTGTGAAGATGAAGCACGCTGTCATTGTCGGCGTGGCGCAGATGTTCGCTGGCCTCTTGCTCTCGCTCAGCAATAGCATCTACGAGAAGAACTGGTACAAGATCGCCTTCTTGTTTGTGCCCGAGTTCGTTTTCCTACTTTGTACCTTTGGATACATGTCGATCCTCATCATGGTGAAGTGGTGCCGCACGTGGGAGAACACGAACAAGGCGCCGAGCATCCTGGAGATCATGACGAACTTTTTTCTGCAGCCTGGCTCGGTGCCGAACCCGCTCTTCAGTGGACAGGCCGGGCTGCAGGTGTTTCTGCTCCTCGCGGCTTTTGCGATGGTTCCGTTCATGCTGCTGGGAATGCCATACATCGAGATGCGGGACTACAAGCGGTGGCAGCAGCGCCGGCAAGTTGGGGGCAGCCGCCGCCACCACGGCAGAGCGCTGCGGGTCAGCGTGGTCGCAATCGAAACCTCAGACTACACGGACGTCTTCTTGAATGAGCCGTCGGCGTCCCTGCAGCACCGGCAGGCCAACTACAGCGGTGACGAGAGCGCGCATCGCAATTTGATGAGTGACGACGACGAAACGGCGAACATCTTCGGTGACGACAGCATGCATCCCTTTGGCGTGTCTACAGCGAACAGTGAGGAAGGTGCCACAGCCACGGTGATCGAGCGCGAAAACGAGAAATTCGAGCACTTTGATGTCTCGGAGTTGATCATCCACTATGTGATTCACACCATCGAGTATGTGCTGAGCAGTGTGTCAAACACCGCCTCGTACCTGCGTCTGTGGGCGTTGTCGCTCGCCCACGCGCAGCTTTCCGAGGTCTTCTTCAGCTTCACGGTGGCCAAAACGCTCGACATCGACAACAGCTCTGGCTTCGTGATTGCCATTGGGGTGCTGCTGTGGCTTGGCGCGACACTCGGTGTGCTGGTGGGCATGGAGGCGCTGTCGGCG
The DNA here is from genome assembly GCF_000002875.2 of Leishmania infantum JPCM5. Taxonomy (NCBI): domain Eukaryota; phylum Euglenozoa; class Kinetoplastea; order Trypanosomatida; family Trypanosomatidae; genus Leishmania; species Leishmania infantum. The sequence goes on from NC_009416.2 coordinate 348,095, forward strand.
TTTTTGCATGCGCTGCGTCTGCACTGGGTGGAGTTCCAGAACAAGTTCTACGCTGGCGACGGGCAGACGTTCGATCCGCTGGACCTGACAACCCTCAACACGGCAAACTAGCGTGGCGAGCGGAGGAATGGAAGGCGGCGTTTTCATGGTCACCTGCTCTGGGATGAGTACAATGCAGGTGGGACCAGGCACGCCATTGCAATCGTTTTCCCCCTCTTTTGCGCGTGTGTGGAAGTATCAGGGAACCCGAGCGGAAACCAAGGGGCACAAGAGCCCGCGAAAGGTGCCATCGGTGCCACTGGCGTAACCCACGTCTTTCCCTTACCAGCTTTCCGCCATCGCCTCCTTTTCCCCGCTCCCCGCTTCCGTGTTTTGCCCCACCGCCTCCTGTCGTTTCGCTGCTCTCTTTTTCGCGCCTCATTGGCGATGAGCGCTGCGGACAGCTCTGCTCCCGAATTGCGTACACAACGTCAGTGAAGTGTGTGAGTGTCTCCCTCTCGGCCTGCCGTTGGCGTCTTCCTCTCGTTTTGTTTTCGGCGATGTGTTTGTTTCGGTGCTCCCTTTCTCCTGTGTCGCCGTACTTTGCTCGATGGCTTGCGGCGTCGAGGCACATCTCACGCATTCATACACAGGACAGCACACACACACACACACACACGCAAGGCAGAAGAGCCAACGAAAATGCGAAAAGAAAAGGGCGAGGCCGTGCCCCTGCTGCCTCGCTCTTTTTCCTCTCAGCCCTCCCTTGCTGTGGCATTCTGCGTCGTCCTGTACGCGAAATGAACGAGCGGATTCTTGGCTGGTAGGCGGCGGGTCGTGTCTTAGAGCACGCTAGGTGTATTGACCACAAGAGATGCTCCGCCTCCCTCCCCCCACCAGAGCACCCCTGTACCGCGTCCATGACAGCTGTCAACTGCCCTGGTGCGCGCACCCATCATCGACACACTTCTTCCACTCCCCCCCCCCGTCCTCTACGTTCTATTTCCCCTGTTTCCCCCTCTGTGTGCGTCTTTCGCACTGTCTCCACCTCCTCTCGGCTTCCCTATGGCTCGTAAAGAGTCCACGAGTCCTCCCAGCTCATTGCATCATATAAGAAAACGCAAATATCAACAACACAAAAAGCGTTCATCACGTACACAACTCTTCGTTTTTGGGCTCCCCTCCTTTCGCCTGTCGTCATTGTCGCTGTCCTTTCAACACCACCATTAGACCCCGTCGACATCGCCAACGCCCGGAGAGTTTTCTGCTTCTTTCTCACTCTTGTTTCGCCCCACGTCTATGGTCGTCGATTTCATTTCTCTGCGCCTCTCTTAGTACAACTCTTTTCACGCCCCTCTGGCACAGGGTCGGTCGAAGTCTCCCTCCCGTTTTCTTAATTCTCTTGCTTTCGCCATACACACAGCGGCCGTGGTCCTCTTTCATCGCTGCTGTTTGGTGTTCCGCTTTTCGCCTTCCTGCCTTTGTGTGCGTGTGTGTGGTTGGCGTTCTGGTCGATTTGACTGCAGTTTTTTTTTTTTTCATTTATATTTCAGTGTGTGTGTGTGTGCTCCTTCACATACACCCCTCCTTTCTTCTTCTGCATATGTGCCTTGTTGTCGCGTGTGTGTGTTGCTCTCTGTACCCGTAGCGCTGGACGCTTCTTTTTTTTTTTCGACCTCCTTTGTTTTTCGTGTTTTTTTTTCTTCATTAGCTCCAGCTCCATACGGCGTTTGTGCATCGTGTTTCTCATCTCCTCCGTTGCTTTCCGTGCTTTCCATTCTTTTCCCTCTTCCTCCTCCACCGCTCTTTAGACACCATCGTCAGTGAAGAACCGCACAGCTCGTACGCGAGATCGAAACGAGAACGGCAAGATCCAAGAAAAGGGAAAGCGGAAAGGCAAGCTTGGATTGCGTGCACAGGAACTCGACTCAGGGCATCCGTTCCCTGCTCACTCCTTTCAAGCTCTACTTCTCCGTTTTTTTTCCCACTTTACCGGCTTTGCTCGTCTTGTTTTCTCTCCAGTCCCCGACCCTCTTGTGTGCCGCTTCTTTCCGTCACAGCTGCCGATTCTTTGCCAATCACCAACCTCGCCGAAGGCGTAGTAAAGAAATAAAAACACACAAACACGCCGAAGTCTTTATGCCAGCCATGACAGAGCTGCGTAGCAAGAGCTCCAATGCCCTTGCGGATGTTGAAGACCGGCCATTTTTCGTGGCCACCTTTCAGCGCACCACCAGCCGCTGCGGTACTTCAGATAAAGATGATGATATGCCGTCGAACTTGATCACCTCGCGCTCCAATGTGCCTGGTATGACACCACAGGAGCTCCTGGCAGCACACCGCATGTCCCTCGCCGAGATATCGAAGCGGGCAGATCCCGATCTGCACAGCCTCACCCTCAGTCGCCATCAGGTGGAGCAGGGGGATATTTGTCACGCTTCGCTAGGCGACATCTCAGACCAAGCGTACCACGACGCGTTGGAGAGCTTCAGATTTCGTCCTGTCGAGGACTGAGAGCGATAATCGTCTTCTCTTTTTCTGCTTCGTTGCTGCTGCGCACTGATGTTGCTTGCTTGCATTTTGGTGTGAGACGACTGCGGTGCTCCGGCGATCTAGAGTGGATCGCACCGTCTGCAGTCGGGGGGAGGGGGAGGGAAAGAGTGCGCTCAAAAACGAGGGCGAGTCGAGAGAAGTAGACATACACATCCTCAACACTCGTTTCCGTCGTCCTTTGCGTCCCTTTTCCATACTCCTGCTTTTCCTTTTTTCTCCCCCCGCCTCTCCTGTTCAGATAGACATCTAGCCATGAGCGGCCGCGATGCTTAATGATCATAATACACTCATCGATACAGCGTCAAGAGGCTGCGGCCGGCTTGCTTGCAGCTCTCGCGCTGGGTGGTAAGGGGTGGAACTCGGGACTGGATCTGCTGCGAGGATAGCTGGATCAGCACAGACACAGCAAAACAAGCCCTGGGCGCTGCTGCTGCGGGGCTTGCTCTCCCTCCTCACGGCGCTGAGCACGGGCCCCAATACTGGGGCTGCTGGCCCGCCGCGCGCGTCTCTCATTTCAGCGCGTCATTGGCCATTGTGCGTGGGAAGCGAAGGGCAGAAGCCGACAAGCTTGCAAAGTGGGCCATGCCAGAGAGGGGGCGGCGCCGACGCCAACGTACAGGGCTGCTGCGCTGACGGGGCGACGGGCGGCCGTGCTCACCCAGCTGCGCGCGGGCAGGTGTCCGCACCCTGGATTCCTGCAGCGGTGGGGGTGGCACAGCGGCCCACGCCGACGCGCATGCGTGCGAGGGATGCGGCGTCTCCTCCGTGTGGCCGCGTGGGCTGATGCGGCGCAGATGCCGGGGACAGGACGAGCGCGCCCCGAACGGCACCACCGTGTGTGCCAGAGCCCGGTGTGGGAGGGTCTCCGCACCATATTGCGGAACGCCGCGGCTGGGGGGGCGAGAGAGGGGAGAGAGGCCCGGCATGCAGGCAGTGTGTGTGGCCGGGCCTCGGAGGGCCCTGGCCCGCGGCTTGCCCACCCCCTGCGTGGGCTCCCCCGGCACGCGTGGCTAGGCCAGCCCCTGCCACCCGCACGACGGACGCCACCGCTTTCCGCCCTCGAGCAGGACCGTGGACGTGGCCCGCGTTTGCATCATGGCATGCGGTGCACCCGGGCCGGTGTGGCGCCGGTGGTGCGGCAGATGGGCGGTGAGGGGGGAGGGAGAGGCGGGGAAGAAGGCGGAGAGCCCGCTCGCCGCATGGCCCCGCTTCGACGGCAGCGCGGTTCGTCGCGGAGGAGCAGGGTTGCGCCGTGGCGCAGCAGAGGGGTGGGTGAGCTGTGACCGTGATATGGGCTTCCTTGCTGACCTGTTGACAGCGGTAGAATGGGCAGGCTTCTGGAAAGTAAAAGCAGAACCCAAAGAAGGCAGCGAAAGAGTGAGAGAGTCGTGCCGGCGTGTGTATGTGTGCTCTGCTTTGTGTGTGTGTGTGTGTGGTTGTTTCGCTGACGTTTGTGTTTTTGATGGGCTGCGTAGACTTGGGTGGTGTTGGCTCCCCTCTTTTCAATCGCTGCTGAGTAACAGAGAAGAGGGAAGAGAAGGGCCAAGAAAATAGGGAGAATGATGCGCAGTGCATTTGCGAGCTCTCGCTTTCTGCCCCATTTTTGTTTATTCGTGCAGCAGCTTCTGTATTATGGTAGTTAGTCTCCGTTTGACGGTGCTTCCCTCGTCTGTCTTTTTTTTTCTGTGTCTGGGGCTTGTGCATGAGCCACGGGTGTATTAGAGGTTGATGAGGATTCGTTTCTTGGACGTGCTTTCTCATTCTCTCGTGATTTGTGTTGTGCCGTGGTTGTGTACCTCTGCGTGTGCGTGGGGGTGCGCATATAGCGCATGCCCGCATGCTGGCGAGAAGGCATATTGTTTAGCGAGCGTACAGGCGCCGCGCGTTTATACTCATTGTTTTTCCCACTCACCCAGTATGCTCTCATTCACACCCGCGCAGTTGTGTTTTTTTTTTGTGTGTTTTTGGTTCTGTACTCTCATCAAAGGTCTTCTGCTCTCATTTTGCTTTGCCTCCCCTATTCGGGGTCATCGACGTTAATGAATTTCGTTTTGTTCCGTGTTTTTTTTTTGTTCTCACTCCGTTCTCACCGTTCTTTTTCTGTTTTTGAGTTTGTTTTTCTTCGGCCTTGTTGTTCCCTCTGTGTGTATATGTGCGTAGCTGGCTTGGAGAATGTGAAAAGCACCTCGCGCTCTTGCTATTGATGCCGGTGACCGGCCGCCTTTGGGGGTGCCGTGTAGAGCATTTGTTCGTCTTGGGAAGGAAAAGAAAAAAAACGTGCAAGTACCCCAGAGTCTTGTTCTTTTTTTTTTCGTGAAAATGGGGGGGGGGTGCGTTCGTGTTCGCGAAGTGTCAGAGAAGGGCTTTGCCCAGGTGCTGGCATTCCGCTGAGGATGGCGCCCTCGGAGGGGAGATGGGAAGGGGGGTGCAGGCGCCTGTGTATATGCGCAGGTACTGTCAAAGTTGGCGGGCAACGGTGAGGGAGTGACAAGCGATAGGATTGCGGAGATGCAGTAGCGTAGCTGCTTACTCTTTTTTACACTCTTGCTTTCTTCTGAAGCTGTTCAACCCTACATTAGCCGAAGACAGCGTGATGGTCTCTCCCATTGCGCGACTGTGGAGTGGGAGGGTCGTGGCACAGGCTTCTTCGCTACCCTTCAAGGAAGTATCGCTTCAGGGTGTGTATGCACTCTCCTTTTTTTTAGTAGCAGAACGCTCCTTGGCCTCCTGTTCCTCTGCAGATGTTGTCCTCGCCTTTCCTCTTCCACTCCTCCTCCTTGTTCGTGCCATGTGGCCGGGCAACGCAGTCACCGCCGCCGCCTCCCCTCCAATGTCCCTTTCCCCACACTCTCTTCCTTAGTAGCTAGACGGCGCTGATGTACTTGTAACGGCATTCTCTAACCCCTTCCCTTCTTCTTCAAACCTACAGTTTTTATCTTTTTGTTTTTCTTTCCTCTCTCTCCCTTTACCATCTCTCGTTTCGATTTCCGTTTCCCTCACCAAATTCTTGTTACCTATATTAACTTCCGTTTTTATTTTGTTTTGCGTGCTTCGTTATGTTTATCTGATAGGCGTGGAACTTGTGCGTGCCCATCTCTCTGTGTATGGGCGGGGTTTCTTCTTTTTTTTTTCCGCCTACTGATTCACGTGTATTTTGCGTTTAGGCGCATGAGGGATCGCTGGTTCATGTTTTCCCTTTTTCTTTCGTTTCTTGCTCTTCCCTGACACTTCTCGCGTTTGTTGTTCTGTGGATTGCGCGAGTACTCATACCACATAGCCCCCACCATTCTTTTTCGTTGTTGCTTGTTTTCCTTCACTCTTCGTTTTTTCTCTATTGAGCAAGTACGAAAAGTGAAGTAGAAAATCACGCAGCCGCTCGTGTTGGTTTGCGGTATGCCTTTAGTACCACTCCCAGCACACACACTCACACACACCTCCCTCCCTCCCTCCCAGTCTCTCTTTTTCTTGGCTCCGTGGGTAGTGCTGCATGCTCGAACGCGCATCCCTTCTCTCCGTGTGTGTGTGTGCTGCGCCTCATGTGATCGCGTTTGTCTGCTTTCCTCTGTTGTTCTTCGCGCATGTGTGTGACCTTCTCGCTCCTCCTTTCACTTCCTCGTCGTTGCCGTGACAAGAAGACACCAGCTTGGTCGTGCCTGTGGGAGAGCGCAGAGAAGCACGGGGAGGATAACGAGGGCTACGGCCAACATCGCGGGCTCTAGACAAGATCTTAAGGATGGAGGGGGCAAGCAAACGAAAATCGCTAGGAGGACATCTACTTTTTTTTTTCATCGCATCATTCATCTCAATGCTATAACAGACCAAAACGACAGCAACAGGAGGGAGAGGCAACCTAGCCTACACGAAAAATTGTGAGCACCGCCGCCGAGACCCTCCCCGCAGCAGTCTTCACGGGTGAGAGGGAGTGGCGGCCAACAATATTTTGTTTTCTCTTTCTCACGCGACCATCACCCACACGAGCGCAGCGCCGCATTCGTGTGCAACAAACAGGGGCGGCTGTGCCCGCAGAAACGGAGGAGGTGCGCACGCTTGCCCAGTCCAGGCTCTGTGCGTGGGTCCTTGCTTCATGTTGGCGTTTTGAGAGCCGCTCCGGTTCTCCCCGCTCGGGCACCGCGCGCCACGCGTAGAGAGGGGCGCATGTGGAACCAAAACGGGTGGAGGGAGGGACGGCGGTGAGAAGGGGTGGTTGGTTCCTCCCTTCCCTTCTTGCTGCCTTCCTGACCACTAGAAGGCCAACGGTGGCACCGACATATCTTCTCACAAGTTCGTCATCGTATGCCTTACTCATTCCTTCCTCTATCCCCTCCACGCTTTTTCTTTTCCGTGGGATAACGCCCTCGACACCCGGGTGACGGAGGGGGGACCTCAATGTGTGGTATCTGAGGGCGCGGCGCACCCCCGACACTGTCTGTGTGGAGAAGCGAAGCAGCCACCCCCCCTCCTCTCCCTGCCGGTGCACGACCACCTCTGACCGTGATAGGGTCAAGCGCCCACGACGTAGGGGAGGGGGGAGAGGAGAGCAGAGTGATTCACCGCTACGGATGTTGGCGGTCAGGTCCTGGATGGCGTTGTGTCGGTGTGACCTGCGACGTTGAACATGTTTGCACCACCTGCATGATGGGCAAAGCGCTAGCGTGGCTCGAGCGTACCTCACACCCGGCCCCTCACACTGCGCACTGGTGTGGGGCGCCTGAGCCACCGCGAGCGGTGTGTGTGTGCGCGCACCACGCGGTGAGCTTCTCAGCGGGGAGGTGGGCAGACTTTGAGGCAGGGGCCGTGCTGAGGTGACTGGGTTGGCGGAGGGCTGCAACGCGTGCTGACGGCTGCTTCGCCACACGTGATGGTCCTGTTGCAGGCCGGGGTGGACAGAGTGGTATTCAAGCTATGCTGTATGGTAGAGAATGGTCTTGCTGCAAAAGAAGAAAACGCTGTCGGCTGCTTCGCTGGTTTCCTACGTCGTCTGGGTTACGACTGCTGCAGCTCCCCCGTTACTACCACATTTGTCAGGGGCCGACTCTGCCGCAGAAGCTTTCCATGCGTGCCGCTGTAGGTGGTTCATGTTCCTCCTCACTTTATGCCGTTCAAGCATCCCTTTTCGTTCTCTTTCGAAAGCATTTAATCACTGTTCTTCGCTCCTACGAGCTGGCGCTCGCTTCGTCATGAGCGCGCAGATTCACGTACGTGTACGCTACTACGGTCGTCCTAATCCTTTTCTGATCTGTTTTGGTGGTGGGGCCGTGCAGACATGTTTGTCGAAGCGGTGGTCTTGGTGGTGGTGCTTCTCATCTGCTGGTATGTGAATTTCCGTCCACGCTCGACGAATCAGCTGCGGCCTTCTTATCAAAGTCATCACTCAACGTCCAGCGTTCCTGCCGGCGACTATGTCGTCATCGGCGGAGGCGCTGCAGGGCTTGCCGCTGCGGCGGAGTTGCTGCGTCGCACCAACGAAATATGTCACATCGTCCTGATCGAGAGTGGGGGGGACCCGCAGCCAGCGTCTTCATCAGCCCTCCTCTTGGAAGCCGGGCGACGCGATCGGCTGCTGTCCTTCGCGCCGGACCTTGTCCAGGTCCCACTGGAAGCGCGGCTTAAGGGAATGCACCCCACCTTCCTGGGCGGCACACCCGATGAAGGTTACCTTGCTCAGCGCCCATGGCGCTTTTTCCAGGCGGAGGAGGCCCTCGTGGCCGCCCCCGCGACGGCGGGCGAAGCAACGGTGACAGCAGCGGCACCAAAGGCGAATCGATATTCGCTCCTCCAGTACGCGCCCTACCCTCGCGGAGTCGGGCTGGGCGGCACAGCGCAGCTGGATTGGGGCATGCACATGAACTCTCTCTGGCCAATCGCGGACGAGTCAGTGCCATGTGCCGAAAGCGCATCGTCCCGCGCGGCGCAGAGCAGCTGTGAATCATTGCCGCAGTGGACTCGGTTGCCTGTGCGCTTCGCAGCCGTCCGCAATCCTCTCTCCTGGGCCTTTGCCGAAGCCGTCAAAACCCTCAAGCTGGCTGCCCCATACCTGCCCACGACGTCCGTGCCTGTCAAGCGGGGTGTCGTGTTTCCTTGCTACCTGTACCTCGACGAAGATGGCAGGCGTCTCGCATTGCCTTCCGCTCTGCTGGGCGATATTGCCGCCGACACGCTGCACCGGCGACTGAGCGTGCTGACAGGGTACACGGCAATAGACGTCGACGTGGCGACGCAGGATGGCGGCGAATCGGAAGAGCGTGGACTGCGTGTGACAGGTGTGCAAGTGCGCCCCAGCCGCGGCGACGCAGGTGCGATCGTCTCCATCCCCGTCGGAAAGGGCATAGTCGTTGCGGCCGGCGCTTTACACAGCCCGCGCCTGCTACAGAGGGTGGCCAAACACCCTGCTCTGCACGTGCTGAGGCCGCCACCGTCCACAGTCCCTGTGCGCGATGCGCTGGCGCTGCCGCTCATCTTCTCCTCGGTGCCGGCAGTATCGGCGGACAGCTTCAATGCGCGGGATGCGAGGTCGACTGCGATGTGGTGGCTCACGCAGCGAGGCCCGTACTTGACACCGCTGTGCGACACTCTCTTGTCGCTACCGCTGCCGCACATCGCCCCGCAGGCGGAGCTGCGCGTTGTTCTCTTCCCCTTTGGTGGGCGCGACGCCGCCCGCTTCAAGGGCATGGGATGGGACACCGTACTCGGAACTCCGCTTCAGGGCTTCACAATGCTTCTCATCGTTCATGGTATTGATGGGTTGGAGCATGCGCTGGCGCTGGATACAAAGGCGTCTCCACCTGGTGCAACGCATGCCTGCGCGCTCTGCTCTCACCAGGCTGTCTGCCCTTTGTCCGAGGAGGTGCACCACCAGGTCCAAAACGCATTCCTTGCAGGCATCAAGGAGTGCCGCCGCCTCAGCGAAACCCCACCGCTGTCGAATCTAACGTTGGAGCCGGGAGTCGAATCAACTGACTTTACTCTCCTCGTCGCCAGTGACGAAGCGAAGGCTGTTCGACTCGCGCAGCTTTCCCGACTGCCGCCGTCGAAGCACTCGGCTCGCGGGAAGGTGGAGCTGAAAGAACTGCGCGAGTGGTCGTACCGCGTCACGGCGACGGAGACGTACATGCGCCGCTATGTGGACGCGCACGCATATTGGCTTGGCTTTGCCAGTGGCAGCAGCGAGGCCTTTTTGGCCTCATCGTCGTCTGCGTCCTGCTCGTCGCGGGTCACAGGGCTGCGAAACGTGTTTGTTGGGGACAGCTCCGCAGTTACCACTGCGCAGTGGTCCGATGTGGGAAAGCGCGATACACTCGCGGCGGGCAGCCGTAGCACCAGCATGGATGCCGCAGTGCGGGCGGCGACGGAGCTTGTGAAAAGCTGCGGTGATTTGTAGGGGCGTGGGTTTGAGCAAGGGGGTAGTGCAGAAGTGTTCAGGAGGACGCGCGCGCAGCTGCGGGGAACCCGGGCGCTCTCGCGCACACGTCTTGTTCCGTGTGTGGCGTCTGCCGATGGCGCGGGAAACCCAAACGTATCGAAAGCCCTCTCTATGTCTCCCCTAGCACTTGGCGCGCGCTAAGGATCATGCCTGTGCCCTTGGAAATCATGTCGCTACAGGCTCCTGCTCCTCCATGTTTTACCCGAACAACGTGAGGCAGCGTTGAAGGAGTTTGTATGCGGAGCTCAAGTGTGCGTGCTCGTAGGTTTTGGCTGTCGTTAGGTCCCGTAGATGTTCACAATGGTGTTTTCTATCGACGTAGCGCCAAGCAGCAACGCGAGGAGCCGGCGAATGGGGAAGACGGGCATGGCATGCTGCAGTGAGGTGACATTGTACGAGCCTGCGCGGAAGCGACTAAAGACGAGGCTCGCACGCCGAGCCACTTCCTTCTCTTCCTCGACTCTCTCGACACCCTGACGTTACTTGAGCTCGCGACGTGCTGCCGTGGTGCGATAAGCATTGCATGACCGTACGCAGAATGTCTGCATGTGCTCGTGTAGGTGTGCTGGCTACCGCGTCTCCGCATGCGCTCTGCGCTTTCTTTTTTCCGCTTCACCATCCTCGTTCGATCTCGTCAATTCCCATCCTCCTCTCTCTATCCCTCTGTGTGTAATCGCGACCACGGGCCACGGCTTGCCGTCAAGCGGCCGCGGTGGGGCGAGGCACGCTCGCCCCTTTACACTGACGCTGATGTCTCCCGCTGCTAACACAACCGTCAAATCAGCACACTGCACCTCGTCTCCGCTTCTGAGACGCCGTCGGACAGCCGCCAGCGGAGGTCGGGAAGGGCTGTGCACCGCACTGCTGTGCAACCGATCTCCCCTCCCCCCTACCCTCGTGAGAAGCGGCGAATGAAGCTGCTTCCAAGACACCTAAAGCGCGCACGTATCCCAGAGCAACACGCAACGGTGCACACCGCAAGACCACGACCATCATGGCGCACACATCAAGCGTGGCATTGACGGATGAGGAGGTGCTGCGACGCGTGCAGCTGCTCGGCGACGCAATCGCCGAGGAGCAGCGGCAAACTAAGCCTTCGGTCGGCCTGCGGCAGCCGTCGCGGGACTGGCACATTCAGGTTCGGCTGCTGGAGGAGGTGACGTGCTTGCTCGCCGACGACATCTCCGGCCGCCGCGCCTTTGTGGGGTGGATGTCCCTCTACATGAGGAATTGCCTGCTGCACGCGCTGCAGAGCCGGCGCGCACCAATCGCGTTGGCAGCGGTGAACGCTGTGGGAACGGTCGTTCAACATGGCGCCTGTCGCGGTGCTGTTGCAGTCGTGTGCTCTTGGTTTCTCGCCTGCCTTGTGCGGCTCGCCGCGAGCTCCTCTGCAACGTCGGCGGTTTCCGCCGCGGCAATGTGTGTGCTCCTCTCCATGGCACAGAAATGTGTGCTTACCCTCGAGGGTGTGAACAGCCTCTTGTGTGACTGCGGTGCTCCCAGTGCAGCCGTGCGCCGGCGTTCTCTTGAGGTTCTGCGCTCCTACCTGGAAGCGGCCAAGGGGACATCAGCCCAGCTGTCTGTCAAAGCCTACACTGAGGCGGTCCGCCGCGTGATCAGCGATCGCATGCGTGACGCCGACGCCGAGGTTCGGCGTGCGGCGCGGCGGTGCTTCTGGGCCCTGCATGTCTTGGAACCCGCGTCTACAGGGGCGCTGCTTCGCGTACTGCCCGCGGGTCTGCAGCGTCAGCTGGCCGCTGAACGCGCGGATGCGATGCAGGAACTCAAAGCAGTGGAGCTCCCGCCGGCACCGCCTACGTCGCCGTCGTCGGCTCTGAGGAGTGGCCGCGCTGCGCACCGGAATCCACACGCTTTGGACGCCGCACACGCGTCCCGCACCGTCACGTTAAAGGATGATCTGCAAAGCGCAGTGGCGTGCCGTGCGCGCGCGGTCACGCCACGCTCCACGTCTCCAAGCAAGGCACGTCGGCAGCTGTTGCGGTCGGCAAAGGAGGCGGCCGCCCACCAGCAGAGGCGCACTATGCTTCCGACGCCGCATTTGTGCGCAAGTGGACCGGGTACCTTCGCCACAAGTACTGGATCTACGCGCCTTTACGCCGCATCGCGTCGTGCCGGTGGTGGCACGTCCTTGCTCACATCGATGGAAAGCACCGACTGGTCCATCCGGCGTGCTGCCGTCCTTGAAGGGCAGAGGCTGTGCGAGAGCGGGTCCTTAATGAGCGAGGACATCGCCCAGTTACTGACAGGGCTGCTCATTCGTGTTCAGGATATTCATTTTCGCGTTGTGGAGGCGGCACAAAATTTTCTGCGCACGCTGATGGCGCGGGCACCAACGGCAACGCAGAACGAGTTTCAAAGCCTGCTGCCCTTCCTGGTGAGTGCCCTCGTTCGCAACACGAGCCACGCTCGACCGGTCGTGCGTGCTGGTGCTCGTCACTTGCTCGACCGCATTGCGCGCACCCATGAACCCCCGCTGGAGGTGCTGAAAGCGGTGCTGCGCGCCGCGGACGACGTCGGCGGCGGCAGCGCCGCCATGGATCAGCGCTGCGCGGAGCTCCTCCATTATGTGATCGTGGTACATCCCTCTCTTTTCGCTGAGACGTCGTCGATGGGCATCGCTGTACGGGGCATTCTCGCTCATCTGCGCGCGCTGGAAAGCCGTCAACCAAAGGAAAGCAGTCGAGCTGGAGTGCGGGTGGCACAGGTAAGCTGGTTCACTGCGCTCGGTGCAGCGCTGCTTGCGTGTCCCGAATCCTTTCGACAGATAGCGGAGCGGCTCGCGCCCTCGGAGCAGGAGGAGGTGCGTGCGGCCCTCCGCGAGAGCTTTGGCTTGATGGACAAGGACTGGGAGGGGAAGTTTTCGGACGTCTGCGCAATAGGTAACGAGCGGCTGCGCTGTCTCTTTGCCGAGGAGCTGAAGGCCTGCGCGATGACGGAGCGCGGTGTGACCGGCACTTTCGAGCCGCTGCCCGGTGCAGACCGCCGAATGACCAGGGGCGGTGGCGCGTCGGACGTGGCACCTCTGAGTAGTCGTGCGCTGCAGAACGCCTCAATGCTGCTGCGTGAGTTTCTCTCGGTCGACGAAGCCCGCCTTCTGTCATCAGGAGCAGCGCGAGAGTTGCCAGAAGACGCCGTCGCCGGTGCCGCTTCTACGCCAGTGCTCGCAGCTCTGCCTGAACTGGCGCGGCCGGCTAATGCAAGTTGTGCGCCGTCTCCAGTGCTTGCTGGTGTCGATGGGGGTGATGAAAGCAGCGTTGCCCATGCGACTGTGTCGCGGCGCGCCTGGCCCGGGCCACAGTGTGGCAGGGACCCTGTTGCTCACTTTCTCCGTCAGCGGCCGTACTGCAGAGACACCGAGGAGCGGCGCTGCGCCCTGCTGTCCTTGGCGGAGGCGCTACGCGCTGGCGGCCCCGGCGCTGAGAGGGAGAGGGGAGCGGACGTATACCGCCCGGATTGTGTACCAGAGGATGTGGAGCGGCTTCTGGTGTACTGGGAGCGCGAGCTATCCGGTGTGGAAGGGGCGACGCACCACAACGTGCGATGGGCTATGGTTAAGGCGTTGCAGGCACTCCTACAGTGGCCCGCTGCCAGATCGGCCGTGTCGCGGCAGCTGACTCGCGTATTTAGCATCTGCCGCGCTGGCCTCGACGACCCTTTTTTGGAGGCACAGCTGCAGGCGGCGTGCTGCCTCGACACCCTTCTGACCGTTTGCAAGCCCCCAGCGGATCTCTGCCTCAGCGCCATCGCCAGTTGTGTAATGCGGTGGTTGGAGGGTCCCATGGGCGACGGCGCCACTTCAGGCTGGCTGGAACTTGTACACATGAATCTTCGAGTCGTCGAGCAAGCGCAGCCGTCGCTAGCAGGGGTGAAGGGCACCAACAGACTAGCCTCTGTAGTGCTGCCAGACGAGACAGACTATCAGCGTCATCCCACCCTGACTGCTGCGGTACTCCATCGAGTTGTAGCCGTGCTGAACTGCTGCCTCAACCATTGTCACGTTTCTGTACGGTTGTGTGCTGTGCTGGTGCTTGTGGGGATTCGGCGCGCATTGGGGGATGCCGTAACGCTACCGTTTCTGGCGCCGCTCTCTGCTGCTCACATGCGCCTTGTTGACGTCTACCTGGACAAGGTGATGGAGGAGCGTCCATGGCGCCTTCTGACTTGACCAGCTTCACGCTGCGGAATGGTGATGTTGCTGGCGGCCGCACCACAACGCTACGCGACTGGTGCTACACAGCAATGCTGCTGCAGTGGCACGAGTATTCTCTTGAGGCAGCGAGAGCGTGCAGTTTGCTCGTTAAAAGCTTTCTTGTGCACCCCAACTTGTTCGGCTCGCCTCACTCACCCCCCCCTGCTCCCCCGTCGCAACGGCGTCTAGAGCCGTTTGGACGAGAGCGTCCACTTGGATGTGCGTGGATTCGCTTGTGCGTGTCTGGGGTCGTTTGATCCTTCTCCATCCTTTCACGCGTTAGCCTCACATGCTGCACTATCCTTCCTCCACGTGTGTGTGTGTGTGTGTGTGTGTCTGTGTGACGGCGGGATGGAGACACGTGTGTTTTGTGCTGTTTTGCTGTGGCTCTGTTTACGCGCTCTGTATCGATCCTGCCAACGCGCGTCCTCTTCCCTTTGGCGCATGGCAGGCGGAGGGAGCACGAGAGAAAGGGATAGAGCGGCAAATGAGGAGATGAGCACGTTGCGTCATTTCGCGTACGTCTTTTTTGGCCGAAAGCTACACCTGCATGGGCGCACAGTGCCCCTCCCCCCCCCCAACTCTGCCCGCGCCGCCCCTCTCCTTTTCCGCCAAGAAGCTACCTTTACACCCCTCCTTCCCTCCCTCTACGTTATCCTCTGTCGCTGTTTTTTCAACCGTCGATTCCCTTCTGCACACACGACGTCCACACTCACGCCTAGATGTTCACGTGTTTGCTAACTCCAGATACGTGCACATTGTATCCTGTAAGAGCTTCCCTTCCCCCTCCCCACCCCACCCAAGCCATTGAGTCCACCGATCAACAACAGCACCAACAACGTAATACAGAGGCGATTCGTCGTACGAGTACACACTCAAAAGCTTCGCGCGCGCACGCCCACCAGAAGAAGAGAAAGAGCTCAACCCTGTTCGCTGCAGGGGCACGCTGAACACTCCCACACTCGCACGTAAAAGTACAGACTTTTAAATCCATGTCCTACGTTGTGTACGCGGTGGAGAATGCGGATCGGATGATCCTGATGGGTCCGACGGTGGCGGACCAGCCCACCTTCAAGGCCATCACGCTTAGCTACATTCAGGCGCCAAAGCTGGCACGCCGCACGGCCTCTGGCGACTTCACGCCGGAGGAGCCATACGCTTACGAGGCGGCCGAGCTTATCCGCTCCACCTTCATTGGCAAGCAGGTGCAGTTCGTCGAAGACTACTACATCGAGGCATTGCAACGAAGCGCCGGCCGCATCATGGGCTCTAACCACCAGGAAGCTACGGGCATGCTGCTCAAGGAAGGCTTGGCCACGCTGCCCGACCGTATGCCGCCGCGTATAGAGAAGGAACTGTACGAAATATACTCGCAGATGTCCGCATCAGCGCGCGCGGCCCGCAAAGGTCTCTTTAGCGGCGATAGTGCCAAGCACGTGCGCCACATGAGATCGTATGCCCCAGAGGAGCTCGCAGAGAAAATTGAGGGCGTCAAAGGCCAGCAGCTCTTGTCGCGCGTCGAGAAAGTGGTGTCGCCGACGCTGCTCATCATCTCCGTCAAGGAGCTAGGCGACACGCAGTTCGCAGCCCATCTGACCGGTGTCACCACAAAGGACAACGGCGACGAGTCCATCAACGCCGAGGCCAAGTTCTTTGTTGAGCGTCTGCTGCAGAACCGCAATGTGAAGGTGCGCTACGACGGCCTCGACGGGTTCAACAACGTCATGATTTCCATCATGTCCCCAAAGGGCTCCTTCCAGGAAGAGCTCCTGTCCAAGGGCTACGTCAAGGTTCATAACATGACATTGCCGCTCTCCACCCGCATCGACGAGATCGCCTCTGCCGAGGCTGCCGCCAAGAAGAAGCGCGTCGGGTGCTGGAAAAACTACGTGGAGCCAGTTGTGATCGCTCCGACCGAAACTGCCAAGGACGACAACGGTGCCTCCGCCCCTGCTGCTAACGGCGAGGAGGCCCTGGTCGACTCCAAGGCCCCTGCGGCACCCAAAGTGGCCGGTCTTCCGACCACGCTGCCGGACGGTACCCCCGGCCCGGTGTACACGGGGCCGATCGAGTTTGTTGGCACGCTGGTGCAGGTGGTGCACGGCGACACAGTCGTTGTCCGCGACGACGCCTCTGGTCGCCTCTTCCGTGTCTCTCTGGCTGGCGTGCGCAGCAGCAAGAACATTGACCGCGACCAGGACGGCAACTCGCCCGAGACGCGCGTTACGTACCGCGACTACTCGTGGGAGGCCAAGGAATTTCTGCGAAGCCGGTACATTGGAGCGAAGGTGGTGGTGCTCGTCGAGTACGCGCGTGTGATGCCGGAGACGAAGGAGATCCGCCCCGCTGCAACGGTGGAGGTGAAGCACACGGGTGTCAACATTGGTGTGGCGCTGCTGGAGACCGGCTACGCTACCTTCTTCCTCGGTCGAAACGACAAGAACTCCAAGGCGAGCGAGCTGGCCGCCGCCGAGGATGGCGCGAAGGAGGAGAAGAAGGGCATTCACCGCGACACCCCTGCGCCGCCGATGAAGGTAGTCGAGCTGAACCATCTCGGGGAGACGCGCAGCCGCTACTACCTCAGCTTCCTCCAGCGCGGTATGCAGGGTAGCCGGCCGCCGTCGCTGAAGGGCGTGGTGGATCTCGTGCTCGGCCCCAGCTCGCTGCGCGTGTACATTCCGAAGGAGAACTTTCAGATCCCGGTCAAGGTCGCCGGCATCGTGACGCCGTCCGCCGCTTTTAACCCAAACGAGAAGGCGGACCCGTTTGCGCAGGAGGCGAAGGACTTCGTGATCGACCTCGTGCAGCAGCGCAATGCCACCATCCAGGTTTTCACCTCCGACCGTGCAGGCAACTTTATCTCCTCTGTCACCCTGGAGGACGGCACAAACATCTCCGTCGCGCTGGTCGCCGAGGGCTTCGCGACGGTGGCGAACGCCGACCGCTTGCCTTTTGCGCAACAACTCGTAGACGCGGAAGGTGCCGCGCGCGAGGCGAAGAAGCACATCTGGTCCGCCACGGGCGCCATCCCGCAGCGTGCAGTGAAGATGGAGCAGGAGCGCGCCGCCTCCAACCCGCAAGCGCTGGCCCGCGTTGTCGACGAGACGTCCAAGTTCGCGCCGTACATGATCACCGAAATCGCCGACGACGGGCTGTCGGTGTACTTGCAGGGCTACGACGCAGAGCAAGACAGCAGGAAGGGTCACATCCAGGATCTCATCAACCGCACCGCCGCCGGCGATGGGCACACCCCCAAGAAGGGTGAAAGCGTGATCGCCCAGTACAGCGGTGACAAGACGTGGTGCCGGGCCACAGTGCTCAAGGCCCCACGCGACGACAGGGCGGAGGTGAAGTTCATTGACTTTGGCAACACCGAGACCGTGCCGGTGAAGAACATCCGCGCCGTGCCGCGCGGCCCCGAGTACGCGCTGGTGCGCGACACGCCCGCGTTTGCGAAGCTGGCCCGCCTTGCCTACCTCAAGTCTGGTGATGCGAATGAAATGCTCGCTGGCGCCACCTACGCAGCCGTAGAGGAGTACTCTGACGGTGAGGTTCTGGCGAAGGCCGTGTACCGCGACGGCCTTGGCAACGTGTATTATACCGTCACCACCAACGCGAATGTGCCCTCGCTGAGTGAGACGCTGCTGCAGCGTGGCTTGGCTCTGCTGGACCGCCGGGCCTCTGCGGTGGACGCTACGGATTATCGCCGCCATGAAGCTGCGCAGGAGATCGCACGTAAAGGGCACAAGAACCTTTGGCAGTACGGCGATATTGACGAGGCTGACGTCGACTACTAGAGGGGTGCCGTACACGCGCGCACACACAAGCACGCGCACAGTTTCACACAAGCCCCTCCGCTAGGGCTTCTTTCCTTTTTTGTCTGTGCTTCTGGCTCCAGGGAGTGAGCGCCGAGTGCTGCCGAACGTCTCCGGGTGAGATCGGCAAGAATGTGTGACTTTTGTCTGTGCTTCTTACGACGATGGTGTCTGCATGCGTGCGTGGCGAAACCTCAGCGACTCTTTTGCCTTCACCGCGCCAGCCCTCTCTATTCCTCTCTCATATGCGCGTTTGCCCTCTACTGTCTGTGTCTGTATATATATACACACACACACACCTGTGTGTTTGCCTGTGTGTATTTGGACGGGGTGTGCGTGTGTGTGGATGAGGTTTCTGTATTTTTTTGTGCGTTTTCGTTTTCCACATGGGCGTTTCTTCTGTTTTACTTCTCTTTTTCTCTATGGATGCTCCCTACCACCCTTAATGATTCCCTAGTGTTTGCTCTTTGTCATTTTTTTTTTGCGTGCGCACGCGGTATCGCTCGCTGAGAGATTGTGTTCGATGTCGCGTGCTTGTACTTCCTTGTCTCTCTTTCTCAGTGTCTCTGTAGAGGGATGCGGGTTTGGCTGGACAGCAGGATTCACTGTCATGCGTCGTAACTCACGTGCCCTTCTGCGTGCTCTCACCACTTCACCCTGTCTCGCTGATGTCTCCATCACGCTTGTTTGTGTGCCTGAGTGTTTCCGCTCGCGTCCTCTACCGCATGCGTGAGGGTTCAGCGACGGAAAGCTTACTCGCACGCGGGTTGTGTGGCTTTAGCCGCCCTGCTTGTCAACTAGGTCGGTTTCACGTCCCTCTCTCCCGTCCGCGTTGCCTTTTCTGTAATTGGCGTTTTTCTTTCCTGTGTGCATACGTCCGTGCTGTTTGGCCTCAACGCCCGGTGATGTGTTGGCGACGTGAATAATAAATGTGTCTTTCTTTTCTCCCCGTCATGAGCCCTGCGGGAGGCGATACGTGCAGCCGGGCAGCGAGGTACATCGCCCCTCCCTCGATCTCTCCAGCCTTTTATCTCTTTATCTCGGCTGGTCAATGGGCAATGTGGAGATTCCATGAGCTGGCGTCCGAAAGATGAGCGCGTACCATTTCGATTCACGACTTGCGTCAACTTAACCGACACGTGCCGCATGTGGTGGTGGTGTTGCGTGGATGTCGATGATGTGTTCTGCGTTCTTTATCACGATCTGAAAGGGAGTTTACCTCCTCCACCCTTTTCCCTGCACATTATCTACGCGCTTGTTTGCGTGGGCCTCTGCAAGCCGCGCATGGGCTGGCGGGCGGGGGCGTGTGCTGACAGCCTTTTTGTGCGCATGAGGCAAAACAAAGCAAACAGGCACCAAGACGAAGGTGGAACGAGCGAGCTGTGCAATGACTGCTGTTGTAGCGCATTAATGCCGAAACGCGTAACAGAGGACCTGATGCGACTCCTGCCAACCGCGTCTCACTGCGCTGTCGCTGTATTTTCTCACCGTGGTCGGTCTTCGCGCCATCGAGGAACCCTCTCCCCTCTTTGCTTCGTTCGGTGAACGCAGTGATAATGACGGTGTGCTTTGTGAGGTGCGAATTTGAGGAGAGGGGTGTGTGTGCCCCGTACACACGCAGCAGGCTCTGCGGCATAGTCCAGGCACCCACTATTTCTGCCCTGTCCTCATCCTATCACAACAACGAAATAATGTTGTGCACTCTCTTTGTGTCTTCGTGTGCCGTATCCTCTAATGTGGTGTTTGCTTCCTTTTTTCTTCCTCTCTTGACTGCCCCCCCCCCAACCCCGGGTGACGGAGGGGGGGACCTCAATGTGTGGTATCTGAGGGCGCGGCGCACCCCCGACACTGTCTGTGTGGAGAAGCGAAGCAGCCATCCCCCCCCCTCCTCTCCCTGCCGGTGCACGACCACCTCTGACCGTGATAGGGTCAAGCGCCCACGACGTAGGGGAGGGGGGAGAGGAGAGCAGAGTGATTCACCGCTACGGATGTTGGCGGTCAGGTCCTGGATGGCGTTGTGTCGGTGTGACCTGCGACGTTGAACATGTTTGCACCACCTGCATGATGGGCAAAGCGCTAGCGTGGCTCGAGCGTACCTCACACCCGGCCCCTCACACTGCGCACTGGTGTGGGGCGCCTGAGCCACCGCGAGCGGTGTGTGTGTGCGCGCACCACGCGGTGAGCTTCTCAGCGGGGAGGTGGGCAGACTTTGAGGCAGGGGCCGTGCTGAGGTGACTGGGTTGGCGGAGGGCTGCAACGCGTGCTGACGGCTGCTTCGCCACACGTGATGGTCCTGTTGCAGGCCGGGGTGGACAGAGTGGTATTCAAGCTATGCTGTATGGTAGAGAATGGTCTTGCTGCAAAAGAAGAAAACGCCATAGATGCGCTGCAACCTCTTTCTTTTACTATCCCTCTCCCGCCTCTTTCTCCTCTTTTCTTCCTTCTGCTCGCATCACTTTTTGCCCTTGTTGCTGACGCACACACGACGGCCGATTTTTTTTTTGTTGGGGGGGGGACGTGCACGAAAGATATCAGCTTCCCCCTTCGCCCTTCTTCCGATTCCCTTGCTCAGTGCGACGACCTTGCAGCTTCATTGACGCGCAGAGAGAGAGGCTAGTGAGAGAAAAAAGAGGAACCATACTAAGAAGCATCAAACGTAGCACGGCGCTTGGGGTCGGCACGCATCGTCCTTGAATCATTGACTCGAAGGCACACGCACACCGATATATATATATATATACATATACATAGTCCCCTTCCTGCTACCGCCAATTCGGGCATCTGCGCAGAACTTTTGTGCTACAGCGATACAGAAGCAAACGAAGCACAAACGGCGGAGGAGGACATAAAAAGAATACGATCGGGAAAGTAAATCAGTGAGCATACTTATGCAGGTGTAGTAAGCTGATAACAACTGCTCGCGTCTGCCTGTGTCGTTCATTCACTTCTCCTGTCCTTCTTCCTCATTAGCTCTTTCCTCCCTCTTCTTTTCGTTTTTTTTTCACGTCCTGCTCCTGTACGCTGACCCCCACCCACCCACACACTTCCCCCGTGAAATTCACACCTCGATTTCTCTCTCGGTGGATGCGTCCTTGTTGTTTTTGAGGCTGCGCTGACTTTACTGCTGCTGTGGTTTATCTATACATCTTGGTAGCGGCACCTTCTGTCCATTACGTTTTCCGTCAAGTGTGGACCGCCTCTGCCGTTGCTGTTTTTCGTTGCCCCCTCTTTTGTGTGTTTATTTCGTCTTGCGGTCGGTGGTTGTCCTTTTTTGTGGCAGGCCCTTTGTTTTTTTTTTCTTCCTCTTTCTGTTATTATTATTACTACTATTATATTATTGTGTTCCCCCGACACCGTTGATCGGTGCAAGGGAAAGCCCTTTTGCCCCGACCCGCCCCCTCCTCACACACACTCACAAAGAAGGGCCGCTTCTCCCCCGATAACAGCGTGTCTGTGTTGTTGTTTTCACCACCCCTCTTCCACTTTTTCCCACTGCGCGCGTGTGTGTACAAACCTGCTCTCTCACCCTTTTTTCGTGTGTGTGTGTGTTTTCATCCCCAGTGCTCGTCTACTTGTGTGTTGTGCTCGCGCTGGTATTCCTGTTGCTTACCTTTACACGAGTCGAGGTCTTGTTCCGCTAGCGTAGGTGATTGCTGTTTACGCATTTGGTGCGCAGCCTTGGCATTGAGTATACGCAAACAGAGAGAGGCGTGCGCGGAGCTCTCCATCTCACTCATCTGTTTGTTCTGTATTGTTTATCACGCCACGCTTCTCTGCGCACCAAGCAGGGCAGTCAAAACCCCCTGCCTTCCCCACTCCGCATACACATAGGAGTGTTGTCACTCCTCAACGGAAGAAGAATTCAAGGGCGTCCTCCTAAGCAGCAGCGGCAGCAGCATCACACACACACACACACACACAAAGAGCGATGTCGGCTCTTCCGCACATTCAGAAGGAGTTCCGCAACCTCACGAAAGACCCGCCGGCGGGCTTTCGTGTGGAGCTGAAGGACAACAGCTTCTTCACCTGGATTGTGTGGTTTACCGGCCCGGAGGGAACCCCGTACGCCGGCGGCCAGTACAAAGCGTCGCTGACGTTTCCGAAGGAGTTTCCGATGGAGCCGCCCACCTTCCGGGTCATCTCGTCCTTTTGGCACCCGAACGTGTACGCGGATGGGCGAGTGTGCATTTCCATTCTGCATCCCCCAGGCGTGGACGAGATGAACTCGGAGGAAACGGCGATGATGCGCTGGACACCCGTGCAGACCATCCGCTCCGTCCTGCTCTCCATCGTCTCCCTTTGGAGCGACCCCGATCCGTCCGACGCCGGCGCTCCGGCGAACGTGGATGCCCTGGTGCAGTACCGCAACAGGCGTGCTGAGTTCGACGCAAAGTGCCGGAGCCTGGCAGAGAAGTCTCTCACGGAGCTCCCGGAGGACTTTGAGCCGCCGTGCATGGAAGAGAAAGTGGAGGTGACCAAGGCACCGGGTGACACCTTTGACTATATGCTCTCCGAGGACGATCTTGAGGACGAGGACGACTTCGACGACTTCAGCACCCCTGCCCCTGCCGCGTCCGCTAGCGCTGGCGCAGCCGCCTCAAGCGATCCGGCAAAGAAGTATGCGGAGGAGCTGATGCAGCTCCGCGCGATGGGAGTCGGTGAGGGCAAATCCGACGCTGACCTGCTCAATCTGCTAATCAAGCACCGTGGCGAGCTGGCCAGCGTCATCGGCGACTTATCATGATTGTGTGCTGACGTCACGGACAGACCGCGGAAGCAGCAAAGCACTCGCGACGTGCGAGTGTGTTTCGACTGCTTCGTCTTTTCTGTCTCTTCTTCCGGTGCTCTTGTGTGAGGTGTGCAGCAGATGCTCTTTCTTTCTCTGGTACGTTTTATGTGTATGCTTGCCCGTATAAGAGATGTGTGTGCATGTGGTGGTGTAACTGTGTGCTTCCCTGTCTCTCTTGTCTCCCTCGACGTTTCGGCGCAGGTGCGGCCAGGCGGTCCTTGCCTCTCGGCGCTGCTAGGGTTGACATCAAGGGCACGAACAGCAAGAGGAAACAGAAGGAAGCGCTGGGGAAACTACCGCAAAACCGCGAGCCACCCTCTCCGCGTGTGTTGCTTGATAACAATTGGCAGCCGAGTGGACCGAGACACATGTTGGTGTGGCTTTGTGGCGGTCGTGTGCAGGTGACGCGGGAGGTAGGGGGCGAGAAATAAGGAGCGAAATGATTTTTTTTTAAACCTTCCTGTGGCACCCCCGTCTCTCGTGCGCTGTGCTCATTCCTCAGCGCCACGGCGGGGATCCGCTTCGAACGCGTTCCTGCGCGCATAATGCCCCTTTTCAGTCAAGTCGTTCCGGCTTTTTTGACTCATAGCTGGATCCCGAGTTTTACATGGCCTGATTCACGCGCACTGCCAATGCGCCCTCTGCGTTTCGCCGTGTGCTTCACTGATGTACTTTGTCCCTCGACGCCGCTCCTTACGATTGCCCCGTTGCTTTCCTTTCACGCGTTAAGTTGCCCTTGGTGTGCCCGCCACATCCCGCCACACGCTCAACCTCTCTCTCACTGATACCCGACGGACGGCGGCTTGCAGAGAGGTGAGCACGGAGGAACAGACGCACAGGCATTCGTTCAGAGCATTGAAAAGTACGTTTGTGCTTTGCCTTCCTTAGCGCTCCGCTGCGCACTAGAATCCATCACTACCCTCGCGCCCTTGCCACCCTCTGCGCCCAGTTATCCATTCTACCTTCTCCCTGATATCTACGCTTGGATGCCCTCAAAGGAGTTCTCGGTGCCTTCCCGCGCCGCCTGCCCTGTATCGTGCTCATCCTTTGTGAACAGCCGCTTCTGCAGCTTGCCCCTCTGGGATGATGCTCAGGTGGTCCAGGAAAACTGGGGCGGCCCGCTGGCTGTGCCCGTAGCGAGCGGCGGGGGCGACGACGGGGGCAAGGAAGCAAAGCAAGCCTTGAGCAAATCCAAGAATATCACTGGTGGCAGGAACGCGCTAACGTGCGCGGCAGAGGCGCACTTTGAGGACGAGGCAACGCGTCACAGCGTCGAGGATTTTATCGCATTGCTCTGCCCGCCGCTACAGTCGGACCCGGAGGCCGGGGAGGTGTGCGACGGGTCCTCGCCCAACGAGGTGACCTGGCTTCGACCGGCGGAGGTGTTCTCCCCTTTCCGTCCAGTGGTGCACCGCAACGTTACACCGTTCGTTAACCCGTACGCAACGGCGGAGACTTTGGTGCCGGTCGATGCCAAGGCAGAGGAGACACGGTGCCAGGAGCTGTTGTCTGCTGCCGCTTGCAACGCCAACAACAGCACCGGACACCGCAAGAGCGCCGGTCTCGCGCGGCAGAGCGACGTGGCGACTCCTGAGCCGCAGGCGTTTCATCTGCTGTACCCCGAGACCATCAGCGTACTGGACACGTTCTCGCATGAGGAGAGAGGGCTTTGGTCGAACTGCACGCCTACAGAGTCGGTGAGGCGATATCGAGCGCTGCCCCCGCTAATGCAGCCTTACGATGGCGCACTGATTGCTGGCTGCGCCGAGACGCCGGCGCAGGCGTGCGAGTCGCGCTACAGCACCAGTCTGCGCCACAAGCTCAAGCAAGCCGAACAGCTGGCTGCCCTAACAAACGCGCCGCCGTTCCTGATGAGTGCCTTTAACAGCGCTCTGCTGGCGGTGGAGCAGGCGCAGCGGTACGTGCCGGAGGGGTGGTACCTGTGGGAACTTGTATACCCGCATGCCCCCGGCACGTGCCACCCAGTGTACAACCCGTTTGGCAAATACGCCGTGAAGCTGTTCGTCGACGGCGCCTACCGCAAGGTGCTTGTGGATGACTGCCTGCCAGTAGACGTGCTTGGCCGTCCGCTGCTCAGCACTACAAGCCGGAAGGAGCTCTGGCCATGCCTAATCGCGAAGGCCGTGCTGAAGGCGCTCGGCGCCGTCAGCGGAGTGCAGGCCTTGACCTCTTCACCGGAGCTGATTGTGGCGACGCTGTTGGGCAACTGGGTGCCGCAGTACCTTTCCCCGAGACACAACACCGTCTCTGCGACCGCGCTGCTTCTCCTCTACCAGCGTCAGCTGACGCAGCTGGAGAGCCTGGCGGAGCCGTTTGCGAAAGAGTCGATCGCAAGCGCAGCGGGGCATGGCGGGGCCGACGGCACGGGCGACGTTACGGGGAAAGACAGGAAGAACAGTGCGCGTGGCCAGCGCGTGTCGGTGGTCACTGCGCCGCAGAAGCGCACCCCGTCAATCGGCGCTGGTAGACCTTCGGTGAGGCGGCAGCAGAGCAGCCGTTCAAGTGGAGTCTCTGGCGGTGACAACGAAGAGGAGGACGCACTGAAGCCGCTGAGGGCTACGGAGTATTGCGAGCCGGTCATTGATGAGCCCCTGCCTGAGCAGCCCTTTTACGTCTGCGGCTTGCACGCACCGCCCGCTGAGGCGCTGAAGTCGGAAGCTGCACATACCGCCCGCGGCGGCTACGGCTTCGGACCGCAGCTATATACGATCCACGCGATGAGGCCCTTTCGCAACACAGTGGCGCTGTTGCTGCACACCACTCCCCGCGCGTGCCTCTCCGAGGGAGTTTTCGAGGAGGATAAGGACGCAGACGACGTGAGCACACTGCATGACTGGAGCAGTCGCACTACAAAACGCGGTGCGCATGCAGCCAGCTCAGTGAAACCGCCACGTGCTCCCGACGGTGTAGCACCGGCCGACGCCGTCGGTGCACAAGGGGGCCCGACTCCCATCACGGACATGGTCGTCATGGACAGCGACAGAGCGGCTTCTGTGACTTCCTGCTGGCTGACGCTGGAGGAATTCATGCTACGCATGGACGCGATCATTGTCTGGCGCAAGCTGGCCGGGCGGTATGCCAACGCCGTCTCCGTCAGCGGAGAGTCTCTCCTGCGTCACCAAGGCCATGTCTCTGCGACCGGAGACAACGGGGCCAGTGATTCCTCGTCATCAGCGGCGTCGCGCAAGAAGTCACCGCCCGCGCGCCGCGGGGAGACAGCGACGACGGCCGCCGCGGCATCCGGTGCCACCGCACAGCCCCCTACTCCATCGCCGCCGTCGAGTATGTGGTGGAAGCTGACGGCCGAGAAGGCGTCGGAGGCGGTTGTCATCGTGTCGTGCCCGGCGCTGACGGAGGCCGTCGGTCGCGGCACCCTCGCCGAAAAGGTGCCGCCGGCGACGGCGCCATTGTCTCACTCTTGGCTGTCGGTGGGGTTGCCGGACAAGGTGGCTAGCTGTGAGGAGTCACTCGAGCCCGCGGGGGCACAACTGCAGCGGCGCGTGCACTTTCACCACGTTCAGTGGGATCGTGCGGAGCCGCTGAACCACATCGGATCCCTCACCTACGCGAACGGCGTTCTGTGCTCGACGGTGCTGTACTTCCGCCCCGGTGTGCATCTGATCCGCGTTGATCTACACCACGTGCAGGTCGCTGATAAAATTTCCTTTCTCTCTGACGCTGAGATGGACGTGCAGTTGGACCTGTCGCACGACGCCAGCCGCGACGGATTTGCATGCGTGACAGACGCCGGCGTATACCCGGCAGTGCAGTCGTGCGACACGGAGAATGTGTGGCTGAAGCGCGTCTTCACCCTCGCTGCCCCGACGTGTGTGACGCTGCAACTGTCGACGCTGGACTCCACCGAGGATGTGGGGGCGCACCGGCAGATTTACACCGCCGCTAGCCGGGCATCTGCAGCAGCGTCGGGTGGGAGGGGCGGCGGCAACCACAGCAACGCGGCGGCGAGCGGGCGGGGCGCACCGCACGGTGGGGGCACCGCTGCGGGGGCTGGAAAGTCTGGCAACGCGCCTCCGGGGCCAGGCTCCACTGCCGCGGACGGAAAGAAGCGCGGTGATGGAACGCTGACGGCGGATGCGAAGAATGGCGTCGTATCAACCGTCCCGGCCAGGGATGCCTCGGTGCCCATCTTGCGGTTCACCTCGCTCGTGCTGGTGAACCTAGACCGCCCAGAGGACTTCTGCGTCGGGACTGCTGGACGACTGGTGAAGCTGCATCTGAAGCCGAACGAGAAGGGGTATCTGATCATGGCATACACCGTTGTGCCGTCCCTTATGGCGCAAAATGCGCAACGGCATAACAAGGCCGCTGACGTGGCCGGCGGTACGGGCTCGTTGCTGCCAACGATCACGCCGATGGACTCGCTCGCAGAGGAGGAGGGGCTCCAGCCGCCAGAGTCGTCGTCGTTGGGTAACTCATTTTCTCCCGCTGCCTCCACGGCGCCACCGCCGCTCTTTCCTGCGGGGCGGTGGAAGCTGGTACTTCGCTCCAATGCGGAGCTGCAAACCTTCGACGCCGTTGCCCACGACTTGCATAACGTGGCGATCGTGGCTGACCTCCCTCGTGGTGGATCGCCGATCCTGTTCCGCCGCACGTGCACGATTGTGGAGACTACCCATGTCTCCATCGTCGCGGACCTGCGTGCCCCCGTTCCCATGCCGTACACCGTGCGCATCGTGCGCCTGCCTGCGCCAGCAGCGTCGACGTCGACATCCACTACACCGAGAGCGCTGCGGGGACCTAACAGCAACATCCTGCCTGCCAGCGTGCCGGAGCCGCTCGCGATAGATGCTGGCCGCGGTGCCGGGGCAGCGCCTTCGCGCGGGAGCATGTTTGTCGTATACGAGTCGCCCCCCACGCAGCACCGCCTCTTTGTCGCCGACGTTCTTCTCAGTGCTGCGGCCGACACGAGCTTGGCGAAGGGCGGCAAAGGGCCTGCCACGTCGAGTTCGACAGGGGGAGGGATGACGGCCTACGCTATTGAGGCCGCCGTCGCCGAGGCGGACGCTGCGGCGTGGAACGAGCGCTGTCGGCGGAGCCAAGAGGACGCGTTTCTGCAATACCGCGAGGCTGCAGAAGAACAGGCCTCCGTTTCGAGCGGGCGCGACCTGGCCGAGTACCAGCGAGACCCTGTCGCCTTTGTGCAGCGTAAGAGGGAGGCCTCCGCTCAGCGCCGACAGTTTGCCACGGAGGCTGCTGAGAAGGCCACACCGCGCTCGACAGCGATAGCGCGGAAGCGTAGTGGCATGACACGGCGACAGAGTCATCACCTGTCTGCGGGGCTGGAGAACCTTCCGAAGGACTCGCCTCGTCGGCACTCATCGTGCACGCAGCCAGAAATGGCGCAGGAGGGCGACATTCGACACAGCCTGGACAATGTAGACCCCGACACAATCGTACGCATGAGCGTTCACCTGAGCTTCTCCACCTCGCGCGCAGAGGTGAAGGCAGACACGCCGGCGCCAGACGCGCTCGTGGAGCTACGCAAGCACATGAGGGAGACGGTGTCGTGGCTGCAGGAGTGGAATGAGCCCGGCTCCGCTGGTGGGGACTCGACGGCAGCCGCGTGCAGCGTTAGCCCCATGGGGGCTGCCACCTCGTCGGGCGGCAAATCGGGGGCGCAGCGGGGTCAGCGCGATGCGGCCGCCGCGGCTGCCACCGTGGAGGATGCTTTGCGATCCGAGGCAGCCCGGCAGAGCCGCGTCGAATACCTGCGCAACCCGCAGCACCTCTTCGTCCCCTCCTTCGACTCAGAGTACAACACGGACGCTGCCGAAACGCCCACCATCGCCTCCTTCGCACATCGAGCGAGGCACGACGCCAGCGGCAACAGTAGCGGGACCGGGGCTGCTCACTCCGTAGCAACCGGCGGCATTCAAGGCGCACGCTCCTATCGCAGGGAGCTCTCCCAGGCGAGCGTAGGCACGTGTGCGAGTCTCTCGGACGACCCTCATGCGCCGTACTCGCCACCCGTGCTGATGCAGGATGGACCCGCCACGCAGTTTCGCTACGCGGCCCCGCTGCAGCAGCCGCAGTACTGCATCGAGCTCCTGCCACTGCGAAGCTGGGAGGAGTCTCCGAGCGTTGCCAGTCAAGGTAAGGATGGCGCTGGGGGCCTTGGTGCCGCTGGGGCTGCGGCGACCAACCGCGGAAAGCGACTGAAGAGCTCAGGCTCACCGTCTGCGGCCTTGTCTGCACCAGCTCGTCCGCACGGTAGCGGGCCGGTGATGACGAGCGGCAGCTCTCCCCGATCCTTTGCGGAGGTGACGCCAAGCGGCCTCTCTACCGCAGCTGCTGCCGCCGCATGCACCCTGTCTTGCCCGCTCACAGCCGCCGAGCGCGAGACGATCCTTCTGCGCATGCGTCGACCCCTGGCCGAGGCGTCGGAGAGCTGGGACCTCGCTCTCGGCCAGGCACGCGTTGCGAAGAGTGAGAGCCAGGCGCAGCTCCGAAGTAGCTTCCACGCGTACTATGAGGCGATGGTGGAGCAGAAGGCGGCGAGCGGCGACATGAGTAGCATAGCTGTTCCCGTTGTGTACCACTCCCTGCTGGGTCTCAAGGAGGAAGACCTGGGGGTGTCACTCAGGCCTACAAAGTCGCTTGTGCTTACGTAGGTCTATTGGTTTGCTTGCGGGGTTCTTGCCGGGCACCGACCATCCCTCCGTTGTGCTCATCGGTAGACGCGATTAGGGGTGAACTCAGTGTTGCGCTTGTCCCTTTCTCCTTCACCTCCTCCTCCCCTCTCTCTTTTGCCCCCCTGCAGCGTGTCCATGTGGGTCTTTCCCTGAAGGGCGCTTCGTTCATCGACTTTACGGTCTTCATTCATGTACAAGAGCATCTTTTTGTTTTCTGTGGTCGGCGTTGCGTGATAAGCGCCTCCTTTTGCGTCTCCGTCTTTCATGCTCCCTCTTCGTGGGCGCACGCGGCGCCTGAGAGGCTGTCAGTCTGCCTTGCAGCGCCTCTCCCGTGGCCCGCCGATGTACTAGGGCGTTGCCTCTGCCTTCCCCCTCTGCCTCCCTCTCCTACGCTGAAATGTACGCGGAGGCTTTTGAATGGAAGCGGATCTGCGCGTGTGTGGCGGAGTGACGAGAGGGGGAGAGAGGGGTTGCGGGAGAAACCCGTTCCGCTCTCGAGCAGTGTCCCTGGCGACACCTTTCCGAAAGGTAAACCAAACGGTTTAACTGAAGCACGCATGCAGCAGGAAGTGGCGGCTCCGTGCCGGCTGTGGCTCATGCCCAGGGGATGTGCGATCCCCACCGCCGGCATACATCCGGCCTTTGTCGCGACCAAACGATCTGTGCATCACCGCCCCAACGGCACGCCTTTTGCATCCTTGGCCCTCACCGAGAAAACGGTGACAGCTCGGTAAGCGAGAAAGCGAGGAAGCGGACAAGCACACGCGCGCGGACGTGTGGTGCTGCGCAGGCGCGCTGGTTGCGCACGCACACAGAGATGGTCGTCTACTTCCCCTCCTCTTGTCGAACGTCGTGCTTTCCTTCACCAGCACCACCGTCCCTCGCACTCCCTGCAAGTGTCTCCTCTCCTCACCCCGTACTTTCTCTTTCGGAAATATTCACTCCATCTTCTCTTTCTTCGACTACTTGCGTGTGCCGTCACACACACACACACACACACACACACACGCACGCACGCACGACGAAACTCCGTCGCTCATCCGTCACACTCTCGCACATTATACGTGCACATACGCCTACATTTGTGTGCGTGGATCTACAGACTTTGCACTTCACAAACCATTACTTCCATATTTCTCCCTTTTTTTTCTTTCTCTAGTCTCTTGTTGTATCAGGAAAAGACGTGTGTGCGCGAGTGCTGACCCCACTTCCGTCACCCTTCTTCCACTCTTGACCCATTTCTATCTCTGTCACTCTCTCTACTTCCGAGTGCATCTCGTACCTTGTTCTTCTGCCCGCTTTCATATTGTCCTGTTAGCATTCCTTTTCCTTCTCTCGCCCGCTTGCGCCCCCCCCCTCCCACTCATTCTCTCTTTCCACGTGTCTCGTGCTTTGGTGTGTGTGCGCGCACCCCTTCGGTCACGCTCTTCCCTCCTCAACCCGCCACCGTCCTTCTCCCTCTGTGCTTTTTCTTGTTCGACACTTTTTTCTCTTCTTATTCGCCCCCTCCGCGACGTTCTCTTACGCGCGTGCGTTAGCGTGTCCCTCCTTGTCGCTCTTTCTGTGCGTGTGTGTCTGTCTCTCGCTTTTTCTTTCATTGTGGAAGTGCATTCAGAGCTGTTTGTTCTGCTCACATCAACGACTCTGAACGTAGAACAGAAAGGAAGCGACATAGGTTGTTTACTCTTGTGCTTGAACCGTTGTTTTCTTTTTTTTTGTGCTAGTTTGCTCTTGTTCACCCTCCCTCCTCCTCTCTCTGCGTGTGCCTGTGCGTGTGTCTTTGTACGCGTGGTTTTATTTTTGTTGATTTTGTTTTTTCTTGCATTTTCACATTTTCTTCGCTCGTTTCTTTCGTCCCCCCTCTCTCCGCCCCTTCTGCTCTCCTCTCCTCCCTCCCTCCTGCGTGCGTGTGTGTATGCGTGTCGCTTCATGTCAGATTCGTTTGCGCTTCCTGTAATTGCCGTAAACGTGGTTGTCTCTTTCATTCTTTATTCCTTACCGCGCGCGTTGTTGTTGCGCGTACGTGTCTTGGGGTGTATGCTTGTTGTTTAGCGTCTGTACTTCTTTGTATTGATTTCATTTTTCGTTCTTTTATCTTTCAGGCTTGCCCGTTTCACATGCTGTTCGATTTGCGTCTCTCCTGATTTTGTTTCTCGTCCCCTCCCTCGTTTTCTCCCCCCTTTCTGTGTGCTCTTTCTTTTTCTATCGTCGACTTCATCGTGCCTTTCACCCTGTGTGAAGGCTCTCGGTCCCCCTCGACGTTTCATAATCACCACCACTCTTGTCCTCCTCGACTTGTGTGCCTCACGGCTGCACCCCGCCTTCTCCTTACCTCCCTCTACCAGGCGGCGCGCATCCTTCTTGCTCCTGATTGAGTCACCCCGCACAACTGGTGTGTGTGTGTTTTATTTCAAAGGTGATTCATCACAGAGCGGGGTAAGCCCTTGCGTAGCATCGGCAAGGTGAGAAAAATAACGAGCCAGCCACGAGCGTGAACTTGTCGGCACAGCTCCAGCGGAAGGGGATAACCGAATCCTAGAAGAGCGCCGACGAACAGCTGCGCAAGCGCTTCCTGACGTGGCGGTATCGGTGAGTCGAAGCTCTTGTTGTGAGTACAAAGGGACGACGAAAAAAAAAAGATACAATATTGAGAATACAGAGACCTATCGCGTACGCCCCCCCCTCTCCAGTCATTGAGGCTGTTTCACAAGAAGGGATACAGACAGCGGCGGGCGCTCGTGTGATTATCGCTGGCTTCCCTCTTTTTGTTTTTGCCTCCTACACCCCCTGTGCTCACGTTTCTGCGGGTTGTGTCTGCATTGCTGTATCCCTCGCTGGCACTGGTTACCTGCAACACGTGGCATATATTTGTGTTCTTTGTTTTTGTGGTGCCCTGCTTCGGTGGTTCTTGCGGTCTTTCGACAAGAAAAGCATTCGCATTATATTTGCACCTGCCGTCTTTACTCTTTGTGTGCGCGTCCACGTCTCTTTCCCCCCTCCTGTCTTCCTCTGCTCTTGGTTGCTTGCTCTGGTGTCCGTTGTGTCTCTCCATATCTCCTACACATCTCACGTCTTTTTTTTTATTCTCGGTCCCCTTTTTTGTCTGCGCTTTATTTTTCGTGTGTGTGTGCCTGTCTGTGCGTGGGTGTGTCTCTCGTACTCGCCCTTTACACGCTCTGTGCTTTCCGGTCTTTCCGCTTTCACGGGTTTCTCCTCTCGCATCTTTTTGGAAAGGATAACGACAAGAGGAAACAAAACGAAAAAGGGGAGAGGGAACGAGAAAGAGAGAGCGCGCGCGAGGATTACATCAAGAAACGGACGAAAGACGGGACACACACACACACACACAGGAAGTACGACTACCGAAACAACAGCAAAAAGACAAAACGTGAAGAACGATATATATATATATATTATACAAGTCAGCGACGGGCGTCGCTGTCAATTCTGGTGAGGAAGGAGTCGCCACCCACAAAGAGGGTTCACGAGAGCTCTTCTTTTCCTATTGATTGATTTCTGACGGAACAAACCACCAAACACAAAAATATACGCAGAGGGCTGCTGCTCAACTGGAGAGAAAAAAAACAGAGAGGACTTGCTTTTCGTGTGTGTGTGTCTTCACTATTGAATTTTTTTTCCCTCGCGCGCGTGTGCGTAGGGTTTTAGAGAAAAAGAGAGAGGCGACTTTCCCGCGGCCGGCTCGAGCAGTTTCACAGACGCTTTAAAGAAAGTATCCAACGCTTCTTGCACATAGACACTTTTTTCTACTTCAGCCCCGCCCCTCCCTATACCTCGCCTCTATTTGTCCCGTTGCACGTGTTTCTCTGCCTGTCGTTCGCTAGTTGGTGTCACGTTGTAGTTTGTCTTTTGCATTTTTTTGTGTCTCGTTCTCTTCGATTTTTGTTTTTCGTTTGCTGCGCGCGCGCGTGGTTAGCCACTAGAAAGGATATCTATAAGGCATACGTACCCACCCACCCACCCACCTCCCACAAACACACACACATCTATATATATATACCCTCTCTCGTCCACGTTTCTGCCAGTTTGGTGCTGTTTTCTTTTTGTTTGTTTGCAAGGCTGTGCGGATTTTTTATCATTCTCATTTTTCCAAGCTCGAGTTTGTGCCTTCCTCTCCTCCGCGTGTGTCAGTGTTGTTTCTTTCTTGCCCCACCCCCTTTTTCCCTTTTCCCTTTTATGTTTGTTTGTTGCATGTAGTCTTCGCATTAGGCTTCGTTTGCTCTCGTGTTGACACCATTTCTCTGTGTGTCTGCGTATCGTCAGTGTTGTCTTTCTGTTCCTTCCTCACTGCTAAAGTTTGTCCTTGCCGTTGTTCTGCGTGCGCGTGTGTGAATTAGTTTTGCTTGTGTACCTCCGCCTTCTCCATCTCCGTCTCTCTCGCACCCACTCCCTCAAGAAGTGTATTTCTTCTCACCTCAAAGATACACCCCATTCTCTGTGTTTCTTTTTTATTGGGACTCTTCCTCTTGTTTCGTCGCTGTATTGTGTCTTCTGTCTTTTCGTCGCTATCCGCACATCGGTGTGTTCCCGTTTTTTTTTGTCGCTTTCACGTCTTGCGCCCTGCTACACACGCTTCTTGTCATTCTTCCTGTTCTCGTTGCTTACAGCAAGCTCTTAGCCCTCTGACGCACAGGAACTGTCTTTGCGCTTGCGTTGAATCGAAATTGCTCAACCCCCTCTTTTCCTCTTCTTGGAACAAAACAGGCAAGAACAAAAATAGCTGTGCAGTGTGAGCAGAAGCGCTGCCTTGCACATACAAAGGTGCCGCCCTCGCGCTTATCCATCGCCCTCTTCCCCTTTCACCTCTATTGACACACACACACACACAAGCTTGAACGTGACTGAGCATCTGAGCTTTTTCTTTCTTGTTTTCACTCTGCTTCCTGGTTTTTCTCAGAGAGATTTACTCACAGCACTTGGGGTGGTGGTGGCTCCTCACGTAGAAACTCTGCCGCTGCGTGAATCTTGCTTGGCGCCTTTTCTTTGTTGTGTTGTTCTGCTTCTAAAGGTCTGTGGTCGTTTACGGCTTTTGTGAGTCTCTGCGCCCTTCGTTTCAAGCGCGCCTGTTACGCACACGCTTCTCTTTCTGCCCCCCCCTCCTTCCCTCCCTCCTCTTTCCTGTTGAGCACCGTCACCACTCAGCTCTTCGTGGCCACCATTACACAACACCTACGCGTCAGCACATCTGACGTGCGTGTTATATCAAGAGAAAGAAGGCGCGGGAGACAGCACACACCTGAAACCCAACGACGTAAACAACGTCCTCTTTTGAACCTGGTGTGATTATCCCCATGAGTGCCATGTACGAGCCTTCCGATGATGAGCTTCGCACCAATGCGCTCAACGACCCTGGCCTCTTTTTGGACATTGAGGACGATGATGAGGATGTGGTGCTGTCGGCCGGGCTGCCGACACCCGCAGTCGTACTCCAGCGTCAGCAGCAGCAACAGCAGCAGAACGCGACGTCACCGACCGCAGGCGGGCAAGTCAACGGCGTGCCGAAGCTGGACGTCACGGCGCTAACCAGCTTCCCGGTTGACTCCAATCAGCACCCCATCGCAGGATTCATGGCACCGGCCGCGTCAAACTCGCCGATATCCTTCTCGCGCGAACTTGGCGTGGATCACACCACCGGCAACGTTTACTTGATGGGGGCAGCGCCCTCGTCGAGCCCGGCATCGTCGCCGCAGAATACATCGCAGAGTTTCTCGTCCTTGAACGTGTACGCGAGCATCGCAAATCCGCCGCTCTGCGCGCGCTCACTGCCATTCCGCGACTTCTTGAACCAAAAGTCGGTGCCGCCGCACATTGAGAACGAGGAATCCACTGGTATCTTCGTGGGTCAGCTGCCCAGTAGCTATGCCGAAGACGACATAGAGGCCCTCTTGAAGGCGATCGGACATGAGCGGGGTAAGATAGTACAAGTGCGCGACGTCAAGTGCCATAACCGCGACCGCACATGCGCGTTCATCATGATCAACGCGAGCGCCCTAGCGGCGATTTTGGAGTTCACCAAGCGCGTGTTGTGCGATATCAACTGCGTGTGGATTGTCGAGCACAACCAGGCCGCCCAGCTGCCCTTGTTCATTCAACAGATGCCTCGCGAGCAGCTGCGTGGAGTGCCGAAGGCTGCACTGGTGCTCGAGAAACTGACTCCGCAGTCGAAGTCGCGGCACTCGAACCACAAGTCCAATGTGGCCACGAGCCCAAACACCGGGTATACTGCGATTCAAACTAGGATGCTAAGCCCGATGCAGCACAGCGTACCCGGTGTGAGCATGCTTTCCCACCCAGTGTTCCTCCAGCAGCAGGGGGTCGGCGCTTCTCCTACTGCCGCCGCCGGCGGCCATCTTGATGTGTCGGCGCTTCAGGCGACGTCTCCTTTTGGCGGCTCCAACTACCTCCAGGCGGCCAATGTGAACGGCCTGCCGCAGCTCTTCGGCAGCAGCAGGTTTCAGCCTGGCGCGCCGATGGGCACATTCTTCGCGCCCGGTGGTGTCACTCCGTGTTCGAACTCCGTCTATACGATGCAGTTAAGCAACAGCGGCATCGCCAACATCGAGGTCGCGAACCAGATGATGCTCGCCGCCTCGCGTTCGTGCGGCGAGTTCCCAAACTATCAGCTCAACATGTTCCCGACGTCTCCGTCGAGCAAGGAGGCGAGCGCACCCCCTCCAAAGCCGACCACCGTGACGCTGCAGCCAGCTCTCCAGTCTGAGCACTGCAGCTGTGGGCAGATGCTGCTGCTTTCTCAGTACCCGGAACAGGGCACATGCGCCAAATGCCAGTGCGTCATCTTGCCAAACGATGTCGCCTACTGGTGTGTGTCGGGCCACATTGCCGTATGCGCGAACTGCGCGATCAAGTCCAACCGGCCTCAAAGCGGACAGAACATGACGGGGCGGCGCATGTCCGCGGACACAAAGTCGCAACGCACGGACGCGGGCCTTGCGAACCGCGCTATCAATTGAACACCTTGTCAGAACTCCTTCACAACATGGCGCATCTGCACTGGTATCGAGTTCGATGCGGCGGGCGTGTGTGTGTGTGTGTGTTTGTGCCGCACATGCTTGTTTTGAGAGAGGCGTATGCACACATCTGCAAGCATTCCGTTCTACAGGTGCACCGGTGTCTTCTTCTGCCCTGCCTAATGTCCCAGCGCCACCTCCTCGCCGTCTCGTCTAACGAGTCACTCATACGGAGAGATTTCGTCAGGTGTCTAGGTAGCCTTCGAATGGTGCCCCGTTGATCCCAGCTGTCCTCATCACCCCACGTACATGGGAGCACCTCGTGCCTCTTTCTCGTCACGTATCGATGACCCTTGCCTCCTCGGCGTTGTCGGGGTTCACTACCGCATATCTGCAGCCTTTCCGTAACGGATTCACCCACCCACACACACACACACACACGCACAAGCACACGGAGAGACCCTTCCATTGCTTCTTTCTGTCTTTGCCTTTCTGTCTCTTCTCCGCGCGCCGCTGCCTCGTGTATTCCTTTCCTGCGTGCCGCTGCGATCCCTTCTCTCCACTGCGTGTCTTCGAGACTTCTCTTTGTTTTCGGTTGTTTGCATTTTCGCTTTCTCTTGAACTTCCTTGTTTCGCTGCTGTAGCGGTTCGTCCCGGTCGTAGCGGGCCCTTTCGAGCACGACCACTGGAGAGATTTTTCTTCGTCGCCCTCGCTGAACATAGACGTCATTTCCGCTTTTTCCCTACTAACTCGTTCCATGCAACGACAGTCCCGCTTTGCGAAGCTGCCGTGCTCCCTGTGGACAGACGGCGCGCTGCAGGCGGGCGCCAAGGTTTGAGGGACCGCGATGCTTAATGATCATAATACACTCATCGATACAGCGTCAAGAGGCTGCGGCCGGCTTGCTTGCAGCTCTCGCGCTGGGTGGTAAGCGGTGGAACTTGGGACTGGATCTGCTGCGAGGATAGCTGGATCAGCAAAGACACAGCAAAACAAGCCCTGGGCGCTGCTGCTGCGGGGCTTGCTCTCCCTCCTCACGGCGCTGAGCACGGGCCCCAATACTGGGGCTGCTGGCCCGCCGCGCGCGTCTCTCATTTCAGCGCGTCATTGGCCATTGTGCGTGGGAAGCGAAGGGCAGAAGCCGACAAGCTTGCAAAGTGGGCCATGCCAGAGAGGGGGCGGCGCCGACGCCAACGTACAGGGCTGCTGCGCTGACGGGGCGACGGGCGGCCGTGCTCACCCAGCTGCGCGCGGGCAGGTGTCCGCACCCTGGATTCCTGCAGCGGTGGGGGTGGCACAG
The DNA here is from genome assembly GCF_000002875.2 of Leishmania infantum JPCM5. Taxonomy (NCBI): domain Eukaryota; phylum Euglenozoa; class Kinetoplastea; order Trypanosomatida; family Trypanosomatidae; genus Leishmania; species Leishmania infantum. Next base: position 385,822 of record NC_009416.2, read on the forward strand.
CGGCCCACGCCGACGCGCATGCGTGCGAGGGATGCGGCGTCTCCTCCGTGTGGCCGCGTGGGCTGATGCGGCGCAGATGCCGGGGACAGGACGAGCGCGCCCCGAACGGCACCACCGTGTGTGCCAGAGCCCGGTGTGGGAGGGTCTCCGCACCATATTGCGGAACGCCGCGGCTGGGGGGGCGAGAGAGGGGAGAGAGGCCCGGCATGCAGGCAGTGTGTGTGGCCGGGCCTCGGAGGGCCCTGGCCCGCGGCTTGCCCACCCCCTGCGTGGGCTCCCCCGGCACGCGGGGCTAGGCCAGCCCCTGCCACCCGCACGACGGACGCCACCGCTTTCCGCCCTCGAGCAGGACCGTGGACGTGGCCCGCGTTTGCATCATGGCATGCGGTGCACCCGGGCCGGTGTGGCGCCGGTGGTGCGGCAGGTGGGCGGTGAGGGGGGAGGGAGAGGCGGGGAAGAAGGCGGAGAGCCCGCTCGCCGCATGGCCCCGCTTCGACGGCAGCGCGGTTCGTCGCGGAGGAGCAGGGTTGCGCCGTGGCGCAGCAGAGGGGTGGGTGAGCTGTGGCCGTGATATGGGCTTCCTTGCTGACCTGTTGGCGGCGGTAGAATGGGTAGATGGGTAGGAAGAAACGAAGTTACCTGGTCCCTCTTCTCTCTTTGTCTCCCTGTTTGTTATCGTTTTTTTTTTTCGTGTCGTGCCCTTCGTTCTTCGCATGTTTCGGTTTTGCGGTTTTTGTCTTGTGGGTTTTTTTTTCATAAGCGGTCACGTGGTTGGGTGCATGGCTTAGTTCTCTGTGTGGATGAGGTCTACGACGGGAGCACACTGTTTGGCTTCGCTGGCGTCTGTCTTGTGGGCTGCGTTGTCTGTTGTTGTTGTGTTTCAGGTGTGCCTTTCTGACGGGTGTAGACGGGGCGTATTTTCGGGGGACGGCGTATTCTTCGTTCTGGTTCTCGGATGACTTTGTGTGTTTGAGTCTGTGGAAAATCGGCAAACTGTTCTCTGTCAGCTTCTGTTCCCTCACCTTCGTGAGCGGCGAACACGTTTGTTTGTTTTTCACCGCCTCGTACACGTTACTGTAAAGTCTTGCGTTTCGCAGTTCCACTTCTGTTTGAGGGCCTTCGCTGGGGCGGTCGCCTGTAGTCTGCACATGGTGTTGGTCTTCTCCTCTGCCTCTCCCGTGGTCACCGAGATAAGGGGCACGTAGAGAGAGATGGGAGAATGAAATCAGTGAGGGATAGTGCGCAACTCGGCAAGCGAATGTAATGTGCGTCTGGCGTCTCGTAGCTCGGAGTGATGCGAGGCGCGTACGCAGATGATAAAACAAGCGGGTAGCAAAACTGACAGAGGCGGGCTGCGAGGACGGCAGATGTAGCGTGTGCCCGCAGCTTGAGGAGCCTCTTAGCCTCTCTAGATGCTTCTGCTCCTGGGCCGCTCAACGTGCATCTTAGTGCCCCTTCCATTGTCTTCTGTGATTTCTTTTTCTTTGGTACACCCACTCACCATCCGAGGACTCGGGGAGGGCGCCTCCGAGACTTGTTGTCGTGTTGGTTCGGAGGCTTGCTGTGTGGCTTTTCCACCTATTGTCGTTGTTTTTCTTCTCTTTCGCCTCGACCGGAGATGGACGATGTGTGTTATGAGCGAAGTTGCTTCTTCTCCTGCGCCGACCCCCCCCCTTTTCTCGCGTTAACTTCGTCCGCCAACCACAAGGGACAGTGACCGTGAAAGGAAGGCAAGGTACGCTCGGAGGCCTTCCGGGTCAGGCTGCTGGATTCTGTAATGCTCCTCTTTACTTATTTCCTCGCTTCCCTGCTCGCCGTTCGTCCCCCCTACCCTCCCCCTTTTGTTGTTGTTTTGGGTTGGTGCTTTCGGTAGAAGCAATCAAACAAACGAACAAGGAAAAAAACGACGAAAGTAAATCACAAAAAAAAAAGAATCCCCACAACGCCCCAGCATCGCACACACACACACACACACACACGAAATAAAAAGCGTGGCTCGGCGATTTACTTCCCCCTCACTCATCTCTCTCTTTCTCTTTGGTGTTTTGTTGTCTCTCTTTGCCTCTCTCGCTGCCTCTGCTTTCATTGCTCCACCACCCTCTCCCTCCTTTGTTGTTTCATGTTAGTCGTGTGTACTTCCGTTGCCTATAAGGACGCCATGCTTGCTTCTTCACCCTTTCATCTCCCCATCCGTGTCCTTTCCGTACTCTCGTGATGTGCGCGACGGCTCTTTTTCGTTTGCTTCGTCGTCGACTTGTTTTTCTGTTGCGTTGTCGTTGTTTATTTCTCGCTGATGTCTTCTTTGCCTCGTAATTGTGAAGCTTTCTTCTAAGATTAGTTCTTCTCTTCCCTTTTGTTTTTCGTGCTCTCTGTTTCATGTGCGTGTTTTGTGTGTGCCGTGTCTTGTGTGATGACCCCTTCTCCCTCCGGTTCCTTGAACCGCCTTCTCTTCTTCCTCTCGCTGCTTTGCTGGTTTTCGGGGTGGCTTTCGGTGTCTCTGCGTGTTTTCTTCTTCCTCCCTTGCCCACCTGGACCTTGCTCACTTGTCTCTATTGCTATCTAAGCATAGGCTGGCAAGCAAGCTCATACCTGCGTGTTCAGAGCTGCCCCCCCTTCTCGCCCCCACATACCCAGGACACGAAGGTCGATACAAGAAGGCAGCAGAAGGGGGAGTGAAAAGAGAAGGCACTGACTTTGCTGAACCACTGAAATGCACGCAAGTATACGAATAAGCTGTTGAGCACACCTAAAACAAAACACTTGAACCCACAAATGCCCGGCACTCAGCCGCGAACCTCACACTCAGGCGCACAAACCCTCTTTTTCTTCCTCCCTCTGTGCCACTCTCATTCTTTGCCTTGCTCACGCTCTGAACTGCATCTGCTGGCATGTTTGTGTGCGTGCGTGTCTCTCATTTTTACAGGTTACGCTGCCTCTTTCGTTGCCGTGTTGCTTTTTGCTTTCTTTCAAACTCCTTCCTTTCGTTGGAAATCAAAAAAAAGGATGTGCGCACACACATCTCTCTCTCCCCCTCATCAACCGCCTTTTCCGTCTTCATCCCTGCGACTTCGTAGCTGTCCTTGTGCCTTCAAGTTGTCTTCTTCTCCCGCCTATATACATCTATATATACATACATATACACACATACACATACATCTATACCTTTGGTGTGGTGGTGTTGGGCGTCTATGCTTTCACGTCTCTTCATTGTTCATCTTGTCATTAATCGCGCGTAGATGCACGCTAAAATAAAAGATTTGCATGCAAATCTGCGCATGCGTCTTTCTCTCTTTTTTCGTTTTCCGTTTTCGTTCTCGGGTGTCTGTGAGCGCCCTTTAGCCTTCGGTGATGTTTTGAAGGCCCGCGTGTGTGTCAAGAACGTTTACGCAGTGATTCCTGTACTGCTGGCCGGTTCAGACGACAAATTTGATTTTTGCCATCGATTTTTTTTTTGGTCGCGGACTCTTGGACATCCGCACTTGATTAACTGGTCTTGCTTTCCGTTCTGATTTGAAAATATACATAGAGCTTATGTTTATGTGTATACATGCGTGTGCCGGCGCATGTGTGATTCTCAGCCATCGATTTTCCTTAATGATCGTCTTTTTGTTGTTGTACTTGCTTGTCGTTTCGAAACTACAAACTGGCACACATCATCCCCCCCCTCTCTCCCCCACCTCTTCCCCCCGACTTTGCCTTTTCTGTGTTTTTTTTTTCGTTTTGTTTGATTTCTCTCTCTTCCTCAAACGTTTTGCAACTTCACTTCAGGCACAGTATGGAAATTTCTGTGTACTTATCCGTCGCTTGTCACCTCTCTGTTTCTATTACTCGTGTGGTTTTCTTTTTTTTTTCGGCTCTCTTCCCTGTAGTCTGCGAGTATTGTGAGTGAGCGTTCATTTGTGTGTGCGTGCATGTGTACTTTGGTGCTTTCTTTTTTTTTTCCGTCCTATTCCGAGTCTTTTCATTCTCCACGACTTGGTCTCTCTTTCCGATCCTCTCTTGCTTCACTGGCTTCCTGCCTTTGCTTTGTTTTTTTTTTCTGTGCAGCGTGTGACTGAAATGGAAAATGGCGTTGGGCACAGGCACCAACGCAAAACCAAAAAGGAAAAAGTCGCCTTGGCTGTTTGTTCTCTACATTCTCTGTATATGCGCCGTTCATTCGTGCTCACGAGCATCCGAAAGTGCGCTTCTGCCACTGTAAGCATCGATACGTTCTCAGCGTGAGTGTGTTCTGGGATTGATGACATTACTGCGCTTGTAACGCCTCGTTTCCCCGTCCTCCAAGCTCGCTCTCCATCCGAGAATGAGTGGCGGATACGTGAACCAGGGTTTTCGGGTGCTTGAGTGCGAGAGAATTGTCAGCGGCCACTTTTCAATGTAACCCCTCACCTGTGTCCCCTTTTGTCGTTTTTTTTTTCCGCTCCCTCCTCCCTCGTTTCAACTGTCTGGAGGGAGGGGCTTTCTCTTCTCTCATCTTTCTTCCTTCGCTCCACTCTCCCCGGTATCAACTCCGCTTCTCTGTCTGTTTGTGTGAGTGTGTGTGTGTGTGTCTGTGTGCGCGCTGTACGCCGTCGCGGCGACTTCCTTGTTGTTCTCTTTCTCTCTTTCGTCAACTTCGTTTACGCTGCCATTCTCGGCTGAAGCCTCTTCTCAGTTTTCCGTTGCGCTTTTGAACAACACGGGGGAGTGTTGAGGCGTGTGTGTGTTTGAATGGGAGGGGCAGCATCAATGACCGAAAGAGGATTCGGAGACGATCGCGGATGAACAGAGAGAGGTCACGCACATAGAGATGCGCACGCACTGGAACGCAAAACCAGCATACGCCGCAAATACAAAAGGAAACACGACAGCAACTTTACGCAGGCAAACGCATGCACTCGAGCACAACTACGTATACACCCGAACGCGCCATCTTTCCTGACGATACCATCACCAGCGTTGATGAGTAGTATGTTGTGCGTTTGCGTGTACGTTGCCGATCTTTTCTTTTTACCACTTTCTTCATTGCTTTTCGGTTTTTCCTTTTGTGTACCTCCTTTTCCTTTCCTTCCATCTTTCTTTCTCTTGTGTGAATGACCGTGCGTGCGGTCTAATGTCATCATTGTCATGGTCTCTCTCGTGGCTCTCGTCATTTTGTTTTGGTTGCTGTTTGTTTTCTTTCGCTCTTGCTTACCCGTGTAGGAGGTTCCCGTCTTGTGTGATTTCGTTTTCCCTTGAATGCTGCGACTTTTTTCTCAGACCTTTTGTGTGTGTGTGTTTTCCGTTCTCCATGTGACCGCATGCGCTACCTTTCTTTTTGTCCCTCGACGCTGTCCTTCCATTGGCCGTCTGGATCGAGCTTCGCACTGTGTACCAGCTATTTTTCCGGCGGTGTCGGTGGCGCTTTCGATGAATTTTTCTTCCTGCAAGCACGCATCAGTGGGCTTATCCTATCGCGTCGGTGCAGGCACGAGCAGCCACACAGACACAGACACACGCACACGTACACATGTGAAACTCCACCGCTCCCTTGAATATAATAATAAGCGGAGACAGATAACACACACCTTCATGTGTGCATTTACGTATGATCCCTCTTGGGTTCTCTCGCACTTCTCCTCTGAAGCCGACGTTTTTCTTCATTTTTTTTTAAAGCCTGGAGCCCTTTGCCTCCTCCAAGACTGCTTTTTTTTGCAAGTACTGTTTTTGAGTTTGTGCGACGTAGGTCGACGCTGCCTTTGGTCGTCACTGCGAAGCCTCTCTCTGTGTGTCCTCGCCACCACACACACACACACACACACACACACACGCACATGCATCCGGCCTTTTTTTTTCGCGATTATTATTTTTGTTGTTACTCCGAGTGGTGCTTTGTTTTTCGCCGTTTCCGGGGCTTAACCGCCCTTTTCGTTATCATCACCACAGCTTTTGTGTGTGTGTGTTGTTGTTTGTTGTGTGTGTAGGTGTCTGTCTATGAGTGTCTGTGGCTCGGCCATCTTCTCCTTGCCGCTGTTTCCTCCCGTTTTGAGGTGTCTTCTCCGTTGTGGCTCAGCCAGCGTCCAAAAAAGGGAGAGACATCCAAAAAAAAAATGAACGGAAACATTTCAGCGCACAGACAGCAGCTGTGATCGAGCCGCGTTCCCGCTTCTTCTCGTTATTCTGCTGGTTGGAAATGAAGAAAAAGCAAAAGAACGGTAGGCTTTTCGCCGAGAAGATGGCGACTGACATCGGTCTCCCGTTTTTCTTGGCACTCTCTCTTTCAGTTCCGATGGAAAGAACAACATGGTCGAATGCTTTGGTAAGTACACGGGACCATCTACGTTGACCTCACTGGCCCTGAAGTTCCACTTGGGGGGCTCAGGGGATGGTGCGAGCAGCCGAAGGCCTCGTGAGCAAAGAAAAGGTATGCGTGCACACACAGACAAAAACGAATAGCAAGCCTGGTGCTACCTCGGTGCTGGGGCGTTTGCTCACCTCGTTTGTGATCTGTTCATCATTGATCACGTTTTTTTTATTTTGCGCTTCTTCGCAGCTCTTCTGTTTCTTTCTTGCTAAGCGGGAGTGGCTCTCACCCCGGGGGGACCGATGAGGGAGTGCCCCTGGTTTTGCGTATGCGTAGGCGTGCGTGTGTGTGCGCGTGGCCATGCTGAAAGGGATTAAGGGTGTGAATGACTCAAATGTCAGCATTTATTTTTTCCCTTGAGTGTTTTTGTTTCCGTATTGTGCGTGTGTTCTGTGCATGCACTCACAGACACACAGACAAATACATATGTTCCTCTTGTTGTTAGCTCTCAACTGGCGCACACGCACACACGAAACCAACGGAAGGCCCCTCGTAGCTCTCTGTGCTCGTTTCCTCACCTTCATCGACGGTGCGAGGTCTTTCTCTTGCTAGCCCGTTGCTGCTTTATTTTCGTTTTTTTTTTCAACTTCTCTCTGTAAGTGCCTGCCCGCCTTGAAGGGCTGTTGGTGAACACCTCATGTGTCGCTCTGGCCTTGTTCCTTTTTTTTTTGCCTTTTTGTCTTCATAGCACTTGGATTCTTTCATTTTTTTTGTTTCATTTCTGTCTTCACTGCGGTTGCCGATAACACTGATTGTGTATGTCTTCTCCTGTTTTGCATTGCGCCGGTAGATTCCTTTTCGTGTGTGAGTCGCAAGATGCGGATGAGGAGGAGGGAGGAGAAAGGGAAGGTGCGGACGGGTGATGTGCGGGGTAGGCCCCAGGCAGTGGCTGCCAAAGTGCTACACAGGGCTCTGTGGACGTTGCATGATGTCCTCTTTTTTTTTGTTTCAGCACCTTTCTTCCGTCCCTCCATGCGGACCGTGCGCATCAACGATGGCAAATCTTTGATATGTGGCATGCTCTGAGACCGTCTCTGCCTTGGCCTTCATCTCGTCTTCCATATTGAACAGTAGAACACAAATACATACAAACGCCCCCATCCCCCACCACCCACCCACACACACAGACACCTCCCAAAGAAAAAAAAAGCGTGCACGTTTTTTTTTTCTGTTGCCCTCTTGAGCGCCTGCACAGAGCAGACATCCGTTTTTCACCCTCTCCCTCCCTCGTGCCACTCCCTCCTCTTACGATGCGGTCCCACCCTCCATTTGTGTGACACTTTTTTTTTCGGCGGCGTTTGCGCTTTTACCCGCTTGCCTGTCGTTGAACGCAGAGAGGGAGACGCACGCAACGGAAAAAAAAGAACGGCACATGAGCACCCACACGCAAAGATGTGCTTTATGCGCAATGGGAACTTGTATGGCTGCATATGTGAGCGTGCTATAAATGGTTGCGTGCACGTTCCTGTACTACCCCCCCCCCCCACTCCCCCAATACTTCCACGGCCACCCCGTTCATAGCGACGTTTTTTTTTTTGCTTCTCGCTTTTGAGGCCGACCATCTCCACCGCCAAAATACCTCTCTCTTCATTTGTTGTGGCGGGCACGCATACGCTCCTTTCCCGTGCCCCCGTTCTGCTTTGCTTGCTCCGATGCGTCTCTGCCTCCTTTTTTTTTCGTGCGTGTGTGTGTGTCGCCTTTCACTCTCTTTTTTCTTCATCTTTTTCGCTTCCCATGGAGAGTGCCTCTGCACGTCCTTTGACTGTTCTTTTATCTTTTCTGTCACCAAGACCTTCTTTGTTTCGCTTCTTCTGCTTGTGCGCTCCCGTGTGTGCGTGTATGCGTGCGTTAGTTGTTCTCTCTTCCTCGTCTCTCTTTTTCTTTTCTGTGGTGTTATTGGAGTCTTTTGTTGGGTTTCTCTTCTTTTTTTTCTGTGAGTGCGGACGTCTTCGCTTCTCCTCATCTTGATATTTGTCAGTTGCTCTGTGCGCGTGTGTGTGTGTGTCTCCGTTTCTGTGGTGGCAGTGTGAAAGACAAGCGGGAGTGCCGGCGATAGATAGAGACGGTCGTGTCATGGGTGCTAGCGTACGTCTATTCCGTCGAGTTAGGCATTTCCGTGTGATGGCGGCTTCTCTAGGGCTCTGTTCCCTCGCTATCGCAGTTGACGTTTGGGCATCGGCTGCCGCCAAGCTCTCTGATGCAGCATGAAGGCACTCCAAGGAGTTCTCGATCAGTAACGTGGGCAACACATCACCATGCGTGCGGACTCGAAAAAATTCAGCAATAAGTGGAAGAATAGATCATCGAAATGCGGTCGCGTGTGTATGTGGGGGGGGGGGGGGCAGAGCGGGGGGACGAAACGAGAGAAAGAGAGGCAGCCGTGCGAGAGATGTGAGTGGTGCTGCGATGCCTCTCTTCCACCCAACGCGGAGCTGCCGCGGCTTCCGGCTGCTCCTGCTCACCCGACCCTTTCTCTCTCTCATTGCTGTGCGACTGGATCCTGGACTGACTGGTGACGTCACTGCCGGAACACGGGCGTTGTCTGTAGCCCCTGCTGGGGTGTAGACCAGATAAGGCCATGGATAGCCTTCGGAGTGGTTCATGCCGTGAAAAACGACAAGGAAACCCGCCGCACAGACGCGCCGTGCTTCGATTCACCGTGCTCTCTCGCCTCTTCAGTGGGACCCCAAGCCTTGGCATGATAAAACAAGAAGCAATGTCCTGGAGAAACGGGCATCAACGCTGTTCTCCCTCACAGCTCCTCCAGAGCATGCAAACGGCGACATTAGCAGACAGAGAGGTGAAGGCAGAGAGGAGCCATGGGAGAGGAGAAGCGTACCCGATGGGAAACCGAAAAACTCTTTAGAGGCTCTCGGTGTCATCTTGATATTCTTTCCTCTCCATTCTCTGCTTCCCCGGGCCCGCGGCTTGCCCACCCCCTGCGTGGGCTCCCCCGGCACGCGGGGCTAGGCCAGCCCCTGCCACCCGCACGACGGACGCCACCGCTTTCCGCCCTCGAGCAGGACCGTGGACGTGGCCCGCGTTTGCATCATGGCATGCGGTGCACCCGGGCCGGTGTGGCGCCGGTGGTACGGCAGGTGGGCGGTGAGGGGGGAGGGAGAGGCGGGGAAGAAGGCGGAGAGCCCGCTCGCCGCATGGCCCCGCTTCGACGGCAGCGCGGTTCGTCGCGGAGGAGCAGGGTTGCGCCGTGGCGCAGCAGAGGGGTGGGTGAGCTGTGGCCGTGATATGGGCTTCCTTGCTGACCTGTTGGCGGCGGTAGAATGGGCACGTTGGTGTGTGAGAGCGTCTTATCCTGTTTTCAGGTTTGAATGCGAATGGCAATAGTAGTAAAGGAAGTCCTTAAGAATCGGCGCCTGTAAGGGAGCAAGAGGAACGCGCTTCTCTCTGCGGTCTGCGTTCATGAGATCACGATGAGGAGTTGCGAGAGCGCTCCTATGTCCTTCTTAGTGCTTATGTATTATTTCTGGTTTCCTCCGAATACTAGACTGTGTGAAGGCGAAGCACGGGGCAACGGACGTGTTGCTTCCGCGGGCAACTGGGGAGCGAGGAATCATCGACGTGACTCGCTTCCGCTCTCTGCGTTAGGTGCTTGTGCTGCATGCCATGCTGCGTACTCTTTTTTTGTGTTTTTTTTTCTGCTTGATGGTACACTTGCCATCTCATATGGCGTTCGCAGGTCTTGCGTGCAGAGAAAAAAAATCTTCCACACGACTCACTCCCATTCTCTGTCTCTCTCTCCCTCTCTCTCGGTCCCTTGACACACGCCTCTTCTTCTGCGTCTGACCCTTCTGTTCACGCATGTCCCGCCTTTCAGCACAGTAGCTACTCCGGTTGCAACTCACTACCGTATGTGTGGCAAGTGCCAAGGGGAATAAAGGTGCACAATCACGCTTGCACGAATACGACGTCGAACCTCGTGTGTGTGTGGGGGGGGGATCCATGTGGTGCACGTGAATCCTATTAGTGCATTCTGTTGGGGTTTCGTTCTCGGTTGACCACGTGGTGTGCGCGCCTGGACGCTTCGCAAAGGTCGGTGTCGCCGTCGGCGCTTTTCGGTTCTGCGGTAAGTGCATGCCTTCACGGCTGCTGGCTTCGGTCTTTCCGGTTTGCCTTTGCCTCCTCTTGCCCGCGGTCTTCTTCTTCGCCGTCTCCCGTGCGCACCTCATTCGTCCCAAGACGCACAAAGCTCGGCTGCGTCGCGCCTCTCGTCACTGGGCGTGCTGCCCTGCAACGCTTGCGCCGGTGTTCGGAGGGAGGCACAGCCTTTCTCCCAACCCCAAATTCGCCTGGCTACCCAACAGCCGCGCGGCTGTCCTTTCCTGACAATGGAGCTGACACTGCATCAGGCGGCAGACATCTCGATTGTGTCGCAGTACTATTCTCCCGTCGCTGCGAGCGCCATCACGTACGCGATCAGCAACTTCCTTCCGTATGCGAACAACTTTCCCAACGCGAAGGTGCGGCTGACGCCTGGCAAGGACATTGCCGAGCCGCTGCACTTTGAATGCTTCTTGACGATCCGCAAGAGCCCCCAAGACACTCAGGGTACTCCCCTGCTCGTGGTGATCTCCTTCGCGGATCATTATCCGCAGCAAATGCCGTCTGCCGTTCTCGTGCCGCCGCCTGGTGGGGAGAAGATTAAGCACCCGTACTCGGTCATGTCGATCGACGGACGCATCCAAGTGGAGTGCTTGTCGTTTTTGCGGGGGGTAGTGCGGCCGTACTCGTTGCTGGACATGCTGCTCGCCATTAGCGAGCAGTTTGAGCTGGAATATCCCCTCGTTGGGGCGAACTACGTTCCTCCTACCGCAGCGGCGAGTGATCTGCTCAGTGCTCAGAGTGCCGAGCTGAGCGATATGGACCCCGCCCGCCAGTCACTGGTACAGGAGGCGGCGGAGCGTGTCGTGATTGATGTGAACCAAAAAGCTAGCAAATACCTTGACATGCGCGAGCAGGCTCTCCTGTACCTGCAGAAGCTGAACGAGTCGAACCGGGAGCTGCAAAGGGCTAAAGAGATCCTGACGGAACACCAAGACGAGCTACAGGAGTACTTGCCCAGCGTAGGGAGCGTAAGCTCACTCGTGCGTCAGCTGGACGGGCACGAGGACACGGTAGAGGAGCACGCTAACTGCCTCGTCCCCGCTGATCCGCTGCAGGCGCGTGCGCTGGAGCTTCTGGCAGAGATTCATGCAGCGGACGACACGCTGGCGTTGTTGGAGGAGGGGCTGAAGCGAGAGTTGATGACCTGTGACGACTACGTCAAGAACGTCTCCGATGTCGGCCGAGAACAGTTCGTATCGCGGCACTTGTACTTGAAAGTATCGGATAAGCTAGGCAAGACAAGCAGCGGCGCAGCGGCCACCACACCCGTCTCCACACCACCCCCTGGCCAGTCGCCCCGCTCCCCACCAGAGGTGCCGCAGCGGCTCGCGCCGACAGAGGCTCTGCGGATGGAGTTTCCGTCGGCTGATGTCGACGTCATTCGTGATGTTTTGGCGTCCGTGGAAGGTGACCTGACAATTGCCCGACAGCAGCTCAAGATGATGTTCCCCTAAGGAGGGAGTACGCTGCGGCGCCGCTTCCCACACTGGGTGCAATCACCTCCAAAAGCGCAGCAACGCCACGAATAGATACAGCGCCAGAGATCGCACGATGGGATCGTGGAAAGGCGAGATATTCGGAAGCGAAAGACGAGTTCTCTGCCATCGCTCTGCTTTACCTATGAGTTTGATGCGGCCTCCTAGCCGAGAAAGAGCCTCGCATCATGCATGCAACGACAGTCCCGCTTTGCGAAGCTGCCGTGCTCCCTGTGGACAGACGGCGCGCTGCAGGCGGGCGCCAAGGTTTGAGGGACCGCGATGCTTAATGATCATAATACACTCATCGATACAGCGTCAAGAGGCTGCGGCCGGCTTGCTTGCAGCTCTCGCGCTGGGTGGTAAGCGGTGGAACTTGGGACTGGATCTGCTGCGAGGATAGCTGGATCAGCAAAGACACAGCAAAACAAGCCCTGGGCGCTGCTGCTGCGGGGCTTGCTCTCCCTCCTCACGGCGCTGAGCACGGGCCCCAATACTGGGGCTGCTGGCCCGCCGCGCGCGTCTCTCATTTCAGCGCGTCATTGGCCATTGTGCGTGGGAAGCGAAGGGCAGAAGCCGACAAGCTTGCAAAGTGGGCCATGCCAGAGAGGGGGCGGCGCCGACGCCAACGTACAGGGCTGCTGCGCTGACGGGGCGACGGGCGGCCGTGCTCACCCAGCTGCGCGCGGGCAGGTGTCCGCACCCTGGATTCCTGCAGCGGTGGGGGTGGCACAGCGGCCCACGCCGACGCGCATGCGTGCGAGGGATGCGGCGTCTCCTCCGTGTGGCCGCGTGGGCTGATGCGGCGCAGATGCCGGGGACAGGACGAGCGCGCCCCGAACGGCACCACCGTGTGTGCCAGAGCCCGGTGTGGGAGGGTCTCCGCACCATATTGCGGAACGCCGCGGCTGGGGGGGGCGAGAGAGGGGAGAGAGGCCCGGCATGCAGGCAGTGTGTGTGGCCGGGCCTCGGAGGGCCCTGGCCCGCGGCTTGCCCACCCCCTGCGTGGGCTCCCCCGGCACGCGGGGCTAGGCCAGCCCCTGCCACCCGCACGACGGACGCCACCGCTTTCCGCCCTCGAGCAGGACCGTGGACGTGGCCCGCGTTTGCATCATGGCATGCGGTGCACCCGGGCCGGTGTGGCGCCGGTGGTGCGGCAGGTGGGCGGTGAGGGGGGAGGGAGAGGCGGGGAAGAAGGCGGAGAGCCCGCTCGCCGCATGGCCCCGCTTCGACGGCCGCGCGGTTCGTCGCGGAGGAGCAGGGTTGCGCCGTGGCGCAGCAGAGGGGTGGGTGAGCTGTGGCCGTGATATGGGCTTCCTTGCTGACCTGTTGGCAGCGGTAGAATGGGCACGTTGGTGTGTGAGGAGGAAGAGGGCTCGTTTTAGGTATTACGAGTGTGCGCCTCTTTTGGAGGTGTGTGTGAAGGCGGAGTTGCCTCCCAGTATGAGGTGGTTGTTGTGGGCGGTCAGCTCTTCTGCCTCTGTCCTTCGCGTTTAAATTTCTCGTTGGGGGCCCGTGGATGTGACATCGGCGTCTAGCTTCACGTTCCGTGGTCGAAGCGGTTGGACGGTGTGCAGTTTCTCTGACCAATGTTCTCTGCTTCTTGGACGCTTGCCGGAGGTCATAATCTTTGCGGTGACGTTTTGTGATTTGGTGGCGTGGATGCGCATCGTTTTCTCTGTCATCGTACGAAGTGTGTCAGGTGTCCGATGCATCCTCTCCTCCTGGTGGGTCTCGCTTCTGTGTATTTTGACCAGCTTTATTCTGTTTTCTTGTATCGGATGCGTGTGAAAGCCCCGCTGAGGGGCACATTCATACCGAGCGCAAAAGGTGCGGAGAAGTATGGCTGCAACGACAGAAGATGGAAAAACAACCGCGAATCGCGGCTTTTTTTTAGCGGGTATGGCACGCCACACATCTCTTAGAGATGCAAGGTCGAATGTCGACTTTGGGTTGGCCTTTTGCTATTCAGCTGTGTTTTTTATTCCCCCTCCCCCCCTCCCGCAGCGCTCTGAGTCGAAAGGCGAAGAGGAAGACTCATTGTCGCGGCGCACCTCTGAGCCTTGGCGTTCACCAGCGGAGGACGCTGCGTAGTTGCTTCCTGTTTTCTCGCTGACCTTTGGCGAAGAGGCGCCTTCATCATTACATTTGCGTGCATGTGCTTTCATGCCTGCAAAACCTTTCCTGTGCGCCTCACCCAGTCGCTCCTCCGCTCTCGACTTGCACTACCATCCCTCCTCTTTATAGTGCAGCTCGCTTGCTTGGTTGCGACCTGCCCTTTCACCGAAGGATCACATCTCCATGCACGACAAGGCTGCCGACACGCTTCGTCAGACACCGACAGGCACAGCACAAGCACATTATACAACCGTACCCGAGAACGTCATACCTATCGACGCGGGCACCGTAGCAAACACATCCATCGTATGCACACGCGCACACACGCTTTTCTACTCTTCCTTTTCCCCGGCGACCTGATGCATCTTTGAGGCTGCAGTGCAGCGAGTAGAAAACCAAGCTACCACCCCCGCAGAGGGGCCTTGCCGTCGGTGAGGACCTCACCAAAAGACCTCAGCGCGTCTTTGTGCTTATGTGTGTATGGTTTCGTTCGAAGCGCCGCTTCCCCGGCTCCGCAAGAGAAGCACACACACAAGCTCACACGCCTTATAGCGATGAGCAACTCTTCTCTCTCCGTTAACCCGACGCCGCCGCCGCACGATGCTGAGGTATCAGTGATGAAGAAAGATGACGATGACGCCACGCCGCAGCTTCTTGAGAGCTCACTCGCCGCGTCGCGGTCGCCAGCGCCGCTGCCGGCACTTCCACCTCCGCCAATTGTGGCGCAGATGATGAACCCTGCGGTGGCGCCACCGTCTCCAAGCTGTTCAAACCTCGTCGGCCGCGCCAATCACACAGCCGCGCTTGCATCACTGGTCACAGCTTCTAGGGGCTCCGACAGGGATGTCACCCGCCTTCGACGGCCGTCAGTCACGCGCATGCGGGAAACCCTTTCGTTCTCGTCGGCCTTGAGTGACCTGCCTGTGGTGCCAGCGATCCCGGTCCCCGACAACGCCGTCTCTTCCGTTACTCCGCCACCGCTTGCGAGCTCGCAGCAGAATGCCTCGCCCTCAGTGGACCTCGGTGCGCTTCCAGTAACGGGTTCGGAAACGTGCCCGCCCGTCCACAGCCCTCCATCTTCCCCAGTAGTGCCTTCTGCGTCGCCTCTCGCTGAAGACACGTCTCCGACGCTTACGCCGCCCCTCGAGGCGGCAGCGCTGTCGTTGCCTGCTCTGCCGCCGCCTCCAGCTCTACCACCAACGTCCACGCACACCGACGACGCGGCTCCTGTGAAAATACCTTTGTATCCATCGCATCCGACCGCTGCAGCGCTCGCAACGCCATCATGTGTGGAAGGAGTGCGTTCGATGGATACCACCACCTCTGCTGCTCCGGCAAACCTCCCTCACGCCGTCACATCACTCCTGCCGGTTCCTTCGGCACCTGCAGTCGTCGTGCCAGCGTCGCCGCTGCGGCCGCCGTCCGCGAGTGTCACGCCTGCGTCGCTGGTAGATACTCCTGCGCTTGCGGCGGCCGTCACAACTATGCCATCACCTGTCACGAATAGTCGGCCACAATACCTTCACTCCCAGCGACGGACTTTGGAAGCAGCGGCGCGCGATTTGCTCTCCGCCCGCAATGAACCAAAGGACCTTGTGATTTGCTGCACATCAACCTCCTCGTGCGGAGGTAGCAGTGACAGGAGCAGCACAGGTGGCGACAGCGGCTGCGTGAGGCGTACAACGCGCATCAGTCAAACTCGCGCCCGAGGAAGGCGGCGCCAGCGGCGCGGTGGTGCTCACGCGAAAGCCGCTGCGAAGCCAGTCTCCTCGCGCCGGCGTCGGAAGACCCCCTCCTCCCATGGCGCATTGCCGAAGGTACAGCGGCCGCCTGCTGCACGTCTCTTTGAGGGCGAAGGCCAACGGGGGCCGTGGTTGTCGTCGGCGTTGCGAGAGAAGACGTCCATGCCATCGCAGAGCACAACCACACGGGCGCCGTATGGTGACACCAAGCGGAGAAAAAAGGGTCGTGGTGATCAAACTAGTCGGGGCTGTGGAAACACAGTGGCCACGGATGCAGCGGGCATGGATGGGGCGGCGCCTGCCGCTTCGGCCGGAGGTGGTGCCTCACCAACCGTGGGGGACGGGTCTGACGCACCCCTACTCTTCACGAGCCCTGCAGCGCGCTTGCATGCAGCGTACCAAAACAGCACTAAAAACAAAGGGCTCACAAAAGCAGAGGCGAGCCGACTGACTCAGAGATCGTTCCTGGGGAGCACGGACGCTGGACGACGGCACAAGACGAATAGGTCGAGTGACGTGATCGCTGCCAATGATGGCGATGACACTGGCGGCACCGGTGGCGTGGGTACGGAGCTCGCGGTGCAATTCCGCGCCACGGGTGCTTTCAACGACGAGGACGAATGGGCACGACCATGGCACACCGGCAGCAGTGACGTCCGCAGTTGCCAAAGAGGGGGGAGCGCTGAAAGCACCACGTCGTCGAAGCTAGCCGCTGACAACGCATCCGACGAGCATGGCGTTGTGTTGGTCTTGACAATACGCGGTATGAGCCCTCTGCACGCCGACGCCGGCGTTGTGCATCCCCTGGTGCGCGCGTGGGTCGTGAGCTGTGCGACGGGGCGCAGCCTGGTTCAGGCATCCACCTCTGTCCCCTGCGCCGTGACACATCCGTTTGATCTCCGCGCACACAAGACGCGCGCGCCGTGGTGGAACGCGCAGCTGGCTCTGCGGCTGAGTGCAGAACAAATGCGCACCGCGGCGGAGGACGCGATGCTTCTGCTGGAAGTCCTGGACTTTGGCAACGAGACCATCCACGGCTTTCCACTTATGCGTGAGGGGCTTTATCCCATCTGCTGGGGATTTCTGATGTTGCGCGGCTGCGCCGGTCGCTCGAACCTGCTCGCGGCAGACGACTTGCATGTGCAGCTTTACCGCTACCCTTCTCGCACGCCGTGGTACCTGTCTCTGCTTAGCGCGCTGATCCCCGTCTCATGGTCCACGGCGGGCGCGGCATTTGAACCGCATGATGCAAGTGCAGCCCGCTTCTGCAGCAGCGGCCCCAGATCCTCCATCGCAAACGACGTGCCAACCATCTACACCGTGTTTGCAAACGCAAACACCCGCAAGATTCCGTACGAGGGCTGCATCGTGCTCCGAGTACGTCAGACGAGCAACACCGCCTTCGTTCCTGACACGACGGAGATGCTCCTCTACGAGGAATACCTCCTCTCCATGCTGGCGGCCGATGGTGGGAGTGTCTCGGTGCCGCGCTCCTCCCGGTATGCTTGCGCAGCCGCCAATGACGAGGTGTCGCTGGGCCGGATGAGAGAGGAAGACTGCGTCCGCGGGGCAGCGATTCCAGCGAGCCCCTGGTCCACGATAGTCCTCACCGAAAACTACTACCGAATGGACGGCGAGCGGTCATTGCTGCCGCACGAGATTCTGCAAACGACCGCAGTTCTGGGGGTGGTCACGTGCGTCTCCTTCGCCCATAGCGGCTCCTTCGTCGCGCTCGGCGTCTGTCGTCACCTCCAGCACGTGGTTGAGCTGCGTAATCCCCTGCTCCCTGAGATGGCCGTTGTTGCCCGCCTTGTCGGTCACACCGGCCACGTCCACCGTGTCGTGTTTCAGAAGGAGGACAAGTACCTGCTCTCGTGCTCGTCTGACGGGACGGTGCGTGTCTGGCAGCCCAGATCGTCGGACGGCGTCCTCACTCCTGAACCGAGCGCAGGGCCTGAAAGCATGCAGTGCGTGTGCACGTTACCACAC
Source organism: Leishmania infantum JPCM5 (assembly GCF_000002875.2). Lineage (NCBI taxonomy): Eukaryota > Euglenozoa > Kinetoplastea > Trypanosomatida > Trypanosomatidae > Leishmania > Leishmania infantum. Next base: position 403,590 of record NC_009416.2, read on the forward strand.
GGCTTTCCGGTGTATACGGCAGTGTTCCACCAGGGCAAGATAATTGCTGGCGGCTTCAGCGATCATCTCTTCGTCTGGGATTACGAGCACACGATCCAGGGGGAGATGGAATCGATGATGACGACAGGCAACACGACGCTGCGTTCCATCACCACATTCACTCCAGCGCACCTCACAAGAGCCCCTCCCACGCATTCGCCGCGCTCAACTCTGGCGGTTCTCGGGCAGCTTGTGCAGCGGGTCGACACGGCCGGCGCTGCGGCGGCGCGGGAGTGCACGCCGACTATGACGCTCAGCCTTGCCTCGAACGAGCGCAGCAATCGAGTATGGTCCGTCCACGCGAACGGCTCTGTGGTGTGCTGGCGCGCCACCACAGAGACTGCGAGCCACGGCGGGGGCGACAGTCTGTGGCAAATGTCGACGCGACACACGGCGGACTGCAGCGGCGCGGCAGAGGTGCAGGTGAAGGGCGGATACGCCATTGTGACCTGCGGATGTGCTCCCGTTGTATTTGTCTTTGACGCCACCACGTGCGAGCAGCTGCGCGTCGTCAACACACGACTTTCGGTTGCCACGCCGATTCACCTTTTGCCCGACGGGGAGGCGTTCGTTGCGGCCATGGGCGGCCCAGGCCGACTCCTTGCATGGGAGTGCTTTGATGGCGGCTTGTGCACCGCTGCCTCCGGCTACGGCAAAGCCTCTCCACTGTTCAACGTAGCGCGGATGGCGTGGGCGGAGTCGCAGCAGCTCGCCGTCTTCGTCAGTCGTTCACCGTCCTCGGAGGGGGAGATGGCACGCTATACACAAGGGCCAATGCAGCCGGCTGCTGGAGAGAGCGCAGCCGCTTTCCACTATCGGCAGCAGGAGCAGCAGTACCGGCAGAGCGACATACCGACCGAGGCAACGCTGATCACGATCGCAGGCACGGTTCGGCGCAAGTCGACTGTGCTTCTGAAGACAGACCCTCACTCCTCCGATGCGTTTGTGACGATGTTCGGCGGTGATGTACAGCTGAAGCGAAAGGCGGCTTATCTGGCGGAGCGGGAACGCGCAATGCACCAGCGCGCGGCTGAGCGCGCTACGCGCAACGAGCGGCTGCACCCGAGAACCGCCTCGTCGGAGCTCTCGGCGCTGTTCGCGGCGCCGGTGGCTACCAGCATCCCATACGACGCGACGGAGAAGGGGGCGCGCATGAACGCCATCGTGAACTTCTGGCGTGGGCTTGTTAGTCAGCACCGACGCACGGAAGCGCGCCCCCAGGATTCCGAGGGAGTTTCCTCTAGCACCGACGCGTTTGGCACGCATCCTGCAGCGTGGCGTGCGCTGCAGTACATCGAGGATGTTGCAGATGCTCTATGAGAGGATGTGCACCTCCCCATTCCCGTCCTTTTCACGTGCATCTCCTGCTCTACACGGCGTGAGCGCATCGCCTTCTGTGGCGCATTGTTGAAGAGGAAAGTAGGCGGCGATTCACTGTGCGCGACACGCGATGGCCTGGGTCTGCTACATAGATGATGTCCATTCAATGAAGGAAACACAAGACACAAGCGTGCTCCTGCGTTTTTTGTGTGTGTGTGTTTGTGTCTTCGTCCCCCACACCGCTCATTTGAGTCCACGGAAGGGAGGCGGGGAAGTCTTGGAGAAGCGAAATGCTGCGGGAAGCACCTCACACGGGCGGCACTTTGCATGCGAGCAAAGTGGCAGGACAATGAGGCGGCCTTCCTTACCCACGCTTCCGCGACACCCAAATGCTGGTTCCTTCTCGATCTTTGCAGAATCCTCCCCATCCCTTCCCCTCCTTCCCGCGCTCACCTCGCCCGCTGCGTGCAATAACAACAAACACACACACACACATATATATATATATACTCATGCACACGTGATCACGCAACTCGTGCAAGCCGCTTTCCTCGATCTTTCATTGGCGCTCATCAGTGTGTTGTTGTTGTTACGTGTGGTGGTTCTTGGTTAGTCGTGTGCATTTTCCGTGTGCCTTCCGTTATTGTTCGTGTATCGTGCCTGATCTTCGCCGCCTTTCCTTCGCCCTTCCCGCTCAACATCGACGACGCGCGCAAAGCAGGCCAAGAAAACAAAAAAGAAACAAGAAAAACAACGCGCAAAGGAGAGAGGCACAACCGCGAGCACAGAGTCCATCTTTTTTTTCCTTTTGACTGTGTGTGTGTGTGCACGTCAGAGACGACCATCGTCCCTTTGTGGTGGCGCATGCACACGCACACAATCAAGCAAACACGCACCCTTCTGCCGTGCACGTACTCTATCTCTTTATCTCTCCCTCTACAGACACACACACAACTTGTGTGAGCTCTCTGCACCAGCGCCGTACGCTTGCTTGCATTCGGCTTTTTTGATTCGTATTTGAGAAAGATGTCTCTTGCGTTTGATGAGTACGGACGCCCCTTTCTGCTGGTGAAGGAGCAACAGCAGAAGGAGCGTGTGAGCGGCGTCGAGGCGCAGAGAGCGAACATACTCGCTGCACTCGGCGTGGCGAATGTGCTGAAGTCGAGCCTCGGCCCGCGAGGCATGGATAAGATTCTCACCACGCCAGACAACGAGGTAGTTGTGACAAACGACGGCGCCACCATCCTAGACCTGATGGACATCGACAACGAGGTTGGCCAGCTCATGGTGGAGCTGAGCAAGTCGCAGGACTCTGAGATCGGCGATGGCACCACTGGTGTTGTGTGCTTTGCAGGCGCGCTGCTGGAGCAGGCAACGGCGCTGCTGGACAAAGGCATCCACAGCTCACGCATCTCGGAGGGGTACGAGAAGGCGTGCGAGATGGCGTGCAAGCGCCTGGAGGAGGTGGCCGAATCCATCTCTCTGGAAAAGAAGGAGTTCCTGCTGCAAACGGCCCGCTCGACGCTCAACTCTAAAGTGGTGAACCGTGATCGCGACCGTCTGGCGCAGATCTGCGTGGACGCGGTGCTTGCCGTGGCGGACATGGAGAGGCGTGACGTGAACATGGACCTTATCAAGGTTGAGGGCAAGGTTGGCGGCCGCCTGGAAGAGACGTGTCTCGTGGATGGCATTGTTCTTGACAAGGACTTCTCGCATCCGCAGATGCCAAAGGAGCTGACAAACCCGAAGATGGCCATCCTGACCTGCGCCTTCGAGCCGCCAAAGCCGAAGACGAAGCATACTCTGCAGATCAACAGCGCCGAGCACATGCGTGAGCTGCACGAACAGGAGCAGGAGTACTTCCGCTCCGAGGTGCAGCGCTGCAAGGACGCCGGTGCGGACCTCGTCATTTGCCAGTGGGGCTTCGATGATGAGGCGAACTACTTACTGTACCGCAACCAGCTGCCGGCGGTTCGCTGGGTCGGTGGCGTGGAGCTGGAGATGATCGCCATCGCCACTGGCGGCCGCATCGTCCCTCGCTTTGAGGATCTGACGGCGGAGAAGCTCGGCACATGCGGCCGCGTCCGCGAGGTCGGCTTTGGCACCACGAAGGATCGCATGATCTTCGTCGAGAACTGCCCCAATAGCAAGGCCGTCACCGTCTTCATCCGCGGTGGCAACAAGATGATGATTGAGGAGGCAAAGCGTTCACTGCACGACGCCATCTGCATGGTCCGCAACCTGATCCGCGACAGCCGCATCGTTTACGGCGGGGGCTCGGCGGAGCTGGCGGCGTCGTCTGCGGTGCTCGCCCACGCCGACGCCGTGTCCACCGTGGACCAGTACGCCATTCGCGCCTTCGCTGACGCTCTCGAGTCGATCCCGATAAACCTGGCCCTCAACAGCGGTCTCGACCCCATCCGCGCCCTTTCCGATGCACGCAAGGCGCAGATCGAGGGCAATAATCCGTACGCCGGCATCGACTGCATGGACCGCGGCACGATCGACATGAAGCAGCAGGAGGTGTTCGAGACGTTGAGCGGCAAGTGCTCGCAGCTGCGCCTGGCAACGCAGGTGGTGAAGATGATCCTCAAGATCGACGACGTCATCGTTACGAAGCCGGATGAGGAGCAGCAGCAGTAACAGGCTGGCTAACAGAGGCCGACGCAGCGGGGGGAAAGCGAGGAAGGTGTCGAGGGGGTTCATTAGGAGCCCAAGCTGCCTTGCCGGAACCTCGTGGCTCCTCTGCTCCCCGCCCCGCCCTCCGCCCGACGTTCTTCACCTTTCATGTGATATGCGTCTCATAGAGGCGGCGCGAAATGTTGCCAGCAAGGAGAACGGATGAGGGGAGTGGTGGATGGCGGCATTGCTGACCGTCCCAGGGGCGATGCCCGTAAAGGGAAGAAAGAAAAGACGGTGCGCGTGCTGATTGAGAGAGTTTATGATGTTTGCCGCCCCCTCCCCTCCCCCACCACCTCGCCTCTCTCATCGCGCTTGTAAGACCTTTGCGTTCCTGCCTTCAACGCTCGCTCGCGTTCTGCGCAGCCGCTCTATGTCAGCGCGTGTTGGCGCGGCCGCGCCTCGGCAATGGTGGCTTCTCGTGTTGCCGTGTGTTTGCGCCTGCAGCAGTGATAGTGACTGTATTTGTGCGTGCATGTGACGTTGGACCGCCTCTCTCCCCTTCTCTCGGCAGAGGGCGTGTGTTGGTGGAAAGGTAGATTATATATATGTGTGTGTGTGTGCGTAGAGAGAGAGGGAGACGCTGTTGTAACGTTACACCCCGTAAAGAGGGTGTGTCGCGGCGTTGGGGATAAGAGCGATGGTAAGCTTCTCCTCTCTCGTTTGTTGTTTCTCTCTTGTAACGAAGAAAAGAAAATGTCGGTGCAACGCGTCGCCACTTTGTTTTGGTTTGGGAGGGGTCTGTGTGCATTCGTCCCGCATGTATGTGCGTGTGTATGCATCGGTCTACCATAAATATATATATATATATATATCAGACCGATACATCCGCACACGCAGACAAAGGAGAGGGGGCTCGGGGAAAAACAAATGGAGGCAGCGCCCCATGCACGAAGCCACTCGTAGCGTAAATGAAAAAAGAAGAACAAGCAAGAAACACACAGAAAAAGAGGATGAGAAGCTGCCTGAAAGAAACGGCAACGTATGTAATGAGCGTGTTTCAAACGGTGGCTGTGCTTGCCGTAGTAGCGATGGAGCCGCGTGCATGCGTTGGCACCTTTGAATGAGGTTGTATCCGCCCTGCGTCGGGGACGCAGGGAGAAACATGCGGTTGCCGTCGGTTCAAGGAGATCCTGTCATTCTCCGTTGATCTGCGGTAGGGCATTCAAGCTCTCTTTATGCGAAGAAAAATGCGAGCCGAATCTCTCTCTGTGTGTCTGCAGGCTGGCAGGCAGCTGCGGTCGATCGTGCTTTACTCGTAGCGCTTTCTGTTGCTGTTCCTTTGCCTTCCTTTTTTTTTGCTTTTTTGTTCCCCCCCCCCTCCCTCTCCCCCACACACACACCTCTCGGGCTACACATCGCCTGCCCCTCCATTCACTTCCACGGCAATGCTTCTATCGCACAGACATCAAGGGTATATGGCAGAGGGATGTGTTTGGTGTTGCTTGCACTTGAGCAGCAACAGAAAGAAGGCGCGGCTTAGTTGCGTCCCAGCAACCCCTTCCTAGCACTACTGCTGACACGTACGACTAGGACGACGTCGCTGGCGCTCGTTGAGACCGTAATGCTGCGATAAAAGTTGTACCCATGAAGAGGAAGTGCTGACGAATCTCGCCCCTCTTCACCTCTCTCGCAGCTCGTCAGTAAGATCAGCTCCCCCATACCCTTTCCCCCTCCCCCTCACCGAAGGCGAACGCGAAAGCTAATCGATGACATCTCCAAGTGCCCGATTGTCCCCACATCGTGTGCGCCACGCTGGCGTCCCCCTCACACGCATGCCGAGCCGGCCACGGTGGCGCTTGGATGCGAACATGTGCGCATAACACCTGCGCATGGGCTGGTCATGCTAAAGGACGGCACCTCTGCCCTGTCGCTTGCCGAGTTTGATGAGAGGACTGCATGCCCTTCAATCAGGACGGCATCACAGAGGCGTGATTGCGGGACCCCCATCGAGAAGACTCCGATGGGTCGCATTGCTGCACCCGCAGCGCAACCATCATACACATCTCTCGCGAAATGACGTAGATCTCGCCGGGGCGTGCGTGACGCTGCACGAAGAGGGCGAGCACAGGAAACTCGCATCCGTTCAGGAATTCCGCTACGTCTTGGAAGAGGTGTGAGCTTGAGATGGCCGACTCGCGTGTACCCCCACAGCAGCCCCAGTGATTGCCTTCTCGCCTCAAGCACGGTGGCCACCGCCTTACGGAGCTGCCGCGTCCATAATGCGACGTCTACACGGCACAGGGCGCTCCGATGGCGCCCACATCCCCGCAGGGTGACCGTGAGCAGAGGGAAGCAGCCGAAGGAGAGCACGCATGTGCTCCCCACGCCTCGAACACGCGCCATCTTGCTCCCGTGCAGGTTACCCGTCTCTCACAGCCTGAAGAGGAGGAGGGGCCATCCTGCACCTCCTACAAGCCGTGCCCGAAACCAGCCCATGGACGCCTACCAGTGGCCAAAGAAGAGCGGCGGGAGCCCCCTTGCACGCGGCACAGGGGAAGGCGATGCACCTTGCCGATCTGTGTGGCGAGATGAGAAGCGAGAGGCAGCAACGGATGCGGTGCATGGGAAGTACCCCCGACCAGTGCCCCCGCGCGTTCCCAGAAAGCGTCACTCCTCCGCCGCCGGTGACAGACGCGGATGTCGAGGCCCCTCCCCTCAGTGGCAGCAATCGTTATGGTGTGCCCAGCGCAGCAGCGACCCCTCTCCTTGAATGAGCCCCCACCGTCGTGGAAGAGAAGAAAGGACGTATCGGACGGCGGCACCTTCATTCTCTGGCCGCGACAAGTCAACAGCTGGCCAGATGAGCAGCGTTACAACGCGGAGGTGGGTCTGGATGCGCAGCCATGGGAGAACTCGTGCTCGACGACTGTGTGTGTGTGGGGTGGTGGTGGCAGATCTGGCAAAGTCATCTTTTCCAGGTGCGTCTTTCCGTGCTTCTGCGAAGAGCGCACCCGAATGAACTTGGCTGTTGGCCCAGAGGTGATGCGGGTAGTGACAGCAACATCGGCCTGCCATCCTATGTGTGCCGCGCGACCCGCCTCCGAAATTCACGTGAAGGTCTGCATCGACAGCATCCAACGGACGGGTGGTCGACAGGCGGTGGAGACAGCTCTGCCGGCGACGCAAGCCGCAACCCCGCATACCACACGAGACGGGTGCTGACTAACAGCGTGGCGAGGGATGGGTGGTGATGGATAAGAAAAGGTGCACCCTGCGCTGTCGTCCAAAACCCCCTCCCTCCACAGACACACACAAAAAAAGCGAAACAGCAATTCAGCAAGAATGGACTACACACGTCAGCTTACCCCCCCCCCGACTGCCTACCTGGCAACGTGTTGCACGTTGCTGGAACCCCCGTCGAATCACCGACCTTCCTCTTCCGTTTCCCCTTTCTTCTCTGATACCGCATTAGCGAGGGGCAGCAGACCGTCATGTAAACACATAGAAAGACAGCGACACCTGCGGTTGGTCATACGCAGGCTACCTGCGCACCTCTTCACCTCCCTGGTAAGAAACCCTGTCCGACCATGACGTCTTCAAGCAAAGCAAATGGCCCACTGCTTGTGCCGCCATCGAATTTCGCCATGGTGGAGGATGGCGTCTACCGCAGCGCCTACCCAACCGAGGAAAATGTGCTTTACCTGCGCCACATCGGCGTCACGCATCTTGTGCTTCTCTCTATTGAGCAGCTGCCGGGCCCGGTGAAGCGGTTGCTCGGATCGGAGGTTACTGGGAAGACCGCCAGCAACTGCCTCACGCGTGGCCCCATTCGCATTATTAATATTGTGGACATGCGCACCTGGCGCGTGGATGGGGTGAATAGTGGGGACGACTTTAGTCCCCGCGACGTGACCCGTGCGCTGGACTTTGCAGTGGACCGGCGATGGCATCCAGTGCTCTTCGCTTGTCCTCTCGGCGAGCTACAAACGAACGTGCTGATCGGGTGCATGCGGCGCTACCAACACTGGGCCCTCTCGGCCATCTTCAGCGAGTGCGAGCTCTACACGAGCGTGTGTCGCACTCTGCGGCAGTCAATACTGCTCTTCATTGAGTCCTGGGACCCCGCCAATCACCCCCTTAGCGCGGTGAACATTCAGTACCGTAATCGCAAAATGGCGCAGCGGGAGCGCTTGCGTGCGCACCAGGAGCGCCGAAAACATCGGCACGCTGCCGCGTTCGACGACGACCGCGACAGAACGAGCGGGTCCAACTCCTTCGAGGACTCCGCGGGGGAGATGGAGCCGGAGGTACCGCTGAGCGTCATGAGCGACCTACTTGACAAAAACTCCGCAGATGGCCAGCACAGCAGCACCGTTTCGTCCACTGTGTGGACCTTTAGTGAGATGAGTGTAAGGTCGACGTCACCGCCGATGAAAGTGAAGGCGCCGAACCCAGACGCGGCTTTCATCTCGACAAGCGGACAACGCCCGCCAATGATGATGCGTCGGGCGGCTGCCGCTGCCGCGGCGGCGCGACTCCGCGAGCAGCAGGACCAGCATCCTCACAAAAAAGCGTCAGCGAGTGAAGCGGACGAGCAGGCGGGCTTTGTGCAGATGGAGGAGGGCAAGGTGGCCGGCGTGATCTGGGCAGAGTGGTACCTGGAAGCCCTTCGTACCGCTGAGGAACTAAAGGCGCGCACATACAGCTCGCCGTGCATGCCCTACAGTGGCGCCGATGTGTGCTTCGGAGCCGAGCTTCCCCCACCGCATGTGCTCTATGCCGGCGCGCGCAATCCGCCCGCGCTCGATGCCCGCTCCACCTTCACGAAGGAGTCCATCGTCGAGGAAGATGATGACTAGGGCGCGTCGGGTGTGTGTGGGGGGAGGAGAGGGGAGGGGGGGCAGTCGTCTCTCTCTGTCTCTCCCGATCCTCCTTGTATGTGTGCTGCCGTGTGTGCGGCGTCGTCAATCTGAGTGCACTGCGGGAGATAGGAGAAAACTTGGTGGTGAGAGGGGGACGCCACCGGAGCTCTTTTCTATCGTCGTCCTCTCGTTGCAGGCGCTCACGGAGGGCGACCCACGGGATCCGCTTGTTGTTCTGCTCCGTCTCCCGCGCGTGTGCCGTGTGTCGGCTTTTCCAACAGGATTGGGCAGTTCTGCGTTCACCTTCTTTTCAACTCTACGGCTGCCCTGAGGCATACCGGGTGTGGGCGTCCGAGCTGTCACCATGAAAACAAAAAAAAAAACAGCGACGAAAAAGAAAAACATACAGCGCAGACAGGAAGGACGTGTGACAGGGTATCTGGTGAACATCTTCCTCGCCAACCGCAAGTAGAGCCCCCCTCCCTCACACTCACCCCCTGATTTTTCTTTAGTGTACACCACGCTGATGTGAAGCGTGCTGTGCATCGTGCCGCGTGCATCTTTTTTTTTTCGTTATTCTTCAGTGGTATCAGCTCAGAAGATGCGCCGCGGATTTCATTCCTTTGGCTGTTGTGTATCGTACGCACGAACACGCACACGAGCGCAAAGGCGTTGCTTCTCCGGAAGGGTGGGGTGGGAGACGCTTCGCTCGTTGGACCTCATTCGGTTTGCGAGCTACACCAATCCGTAAGCGTTGAATGCGCGTCCTTTCTCAGAGCTGCGCCAACCGTCTCCGCTCATCTCTCTCTCTCTTCTCGCTCGTACGCTTCCAGTTGGCTGCTATTTCCTGTAGCCTTTCCCCAGGACTCGCTGCCTTTTGTTCTCTCGCTCTCACTGATGGTGCCGCAGCATCGCCGTGCCGTGTAAAATAGAAAACGCAAAGGAGCTTCTACCGCATTTCCACTCCCTCCCCCAGTGCGGCGACAGTCAGGCACCTGCCTCGAAGCTTTCCGGCTGTTGATGCCGCCGGGCGGGTGCACGCAGGAGCGGACACAGACACACACCCACATAAAAGCTCATATAGCGGCAGTGACGGTGGACGTCTCTTCTGATACTGACTGGTGCTGTCCGCCTCTTCTTTCCTTTTGCCTCTCCGCTTGCTGGTTTCTGCGTAGTTGTCGCGGACTGGGTGGGGGTACTGAACGCAGGTGGCCCGAAGACGTTAAAACTTGTCGAGTGAGACGCGTCATCGAGCCAGAGGTCGCTGCGCCGTTGCTATGGCCGCTTTCATGCGTCTTTCACGCATAACCGCATACACGTACACCATACACCAGACGTGAGGGAGTTTGCAGTCGGCGCGCGTGGGCGCTTTTGTTGTTTACGTGTTTGTGTTCATTATTTTTTTTTCACATTTCCTTTTGGCGGTTTATGCGTTTGTTTCTTCTTTTTTTTCACCCGCTGAGTGCGTGCGAATGTGTTGCAGGGAGGGAAGGCTGGCAAAGGAAGAGGGAGCAGTAATCGAGTGGATGCCCACGAAAGGCAGCAAAACAACAGGTAAACGGAAAAAGAAGACGCCTGGCGCCGCCGTTTTCGCAGCAGCACCGCTGAACTCTTCGGTCCAGGCAGTGCGGTTGCGTGCTCATACTCGGACGCGGCGCGCAGTGCAGGTGGGCTCCCCCCTCCCCTCAGCCCGTATCACCACCATCGCACGGCGTGCGTTCATTCGAATATCTTTGCTATCGTGATATCTGTCGAAGTCTGTCACCGAGCTCATTCGGAAAGCTGAGGTGCTGGAGTGCGGCTGTTGTTTCTTCGCAGATATCGGATTGAGGGCGCAAGAAACATGCGTGCGAAGCGCCCGCTCCGTAAGTCGGGGCCGTGCTTCGACCTGGCGGGGCTCATGGATCACGCAGCCCCTGAGCTGCAGGTGCAACAGAAGAATGAGCAGGAGCTCAACAAGTTCTTCATCGACGTGGATGACAATACCGTTTCACCGATGATCACGACCGGCCCCAGCTTTTGTGCGACGAACACGGCGGGTCTGTCGAGCAACAACTCCACGGTCGAATTGACGGCAAGGGAGATGGCAGGCACCGGCAGCAGCGCGTCGGTGGAGAAGAGGACGATGGTGTCCTCGCAAAACGAGGCCAAGTTCATTCACGTCAATGACACCAATATCTTCGTGCTGATTGACGGCATCTCGATGTTTGTGGAAGGAAAGAGTACGTTCACCGGGACAGAAGACGCACGCCTACTGGTAGAACGGCTGAGGCAGAAGAAACTCGCTCGTTCCGTGGACACGGTTCAGGAGGCCATCTTGAACATTCAAATGTCGGCTGACCACTGCGACCGCAAAGAGACAGCTCCGGTGGTATCTGCCGTCCCCTCCGGCTCCCCTGTTGTGCCAGCAGAAGCATCGCCAAGGCAGTCCACAGCGAACACTCTCCCAACGAGCGTGCCGCCGCTTCAGAGCGCCGTCGCCCCAACCGCTCTACCTGTGCCGCTGCCGCCCCCACAGCCGGTCCCCATCGCGAATCCGTGGGCGTCGCTGTTTGAAGACGCCAAGGTGCCATCTGGCTCGCCTCTGTTTCGCTCCTTCAAGGCCAAGTCTCTAGGCAGCACCAGCAGCCATGGTTTTCCTCCTGTGCACAGCACGCTGCTGTGTGAGAGCGCCGAAACGGGAGCCACGCCATCCTCGCCTGCGACAACGATTTCGCCTGTGACGGTGACCACCCCGACATCGGCGTTGTCGCCCACCACGGGCTTCAACGCCTCTAGCCGTCTCACGCACTCCGTCAGCTTCCCCAGTCTGCGTCACCAGGACAGCTCTTCGTCCCTCCTGTCAGCAACCTCGGGTGCCGGCCACCGCCACGGCGGACACGCCAGTCGCGGCGCAGCGGCGCGGCGGACAAAGCAGATTTCGGCGGAGGAGATCGGCCACAGCAACTGCTCACTTGACATGGATGAGGTTGCGGTTGAGGCGATGATTGGAAAAGGCACTCAGGGAACGGTGTTCCGCGTCCGCTTGGATGGCAAGTTGTACGCTCTCAAGTGCATGAACATTGACGAGGCGATGAACGCGACGAACGACGTGGAGCGGCAGGGGTACAAGAAAGGGCTCGTGAAGGAGCTGACCATGATCACTCTGCAACGATCGCGCCCATCGCCGGCGTACCTCATGCAAATGTTCAACGCCGTGGCCTCACTCGATGCGGAGAAGAAGCAGCTGAGCATCCTGATGGAGCTGATGTCCTTCACAGTGGAGAACATTCAGCAGATGGTCTCTCGCATCCCTAGCGAGGAGTTGATGCGGGTCACTCAGTCGACGTTTCGAAACTACATGTCCGGCGACCCGTCAGCGAAGCAGTCAATGAAGGAGTGTTGCAAGGACCAGCTGCTTTACGGGTCTCCGCGGCACGCTCTGGGCCGCAGCACGTACAAGGAGCCGGCCGCATGGGAGAAGAACGTGAAGCGTGAGACGCCGATGCCGGAGGTGCTGCTCTCCATGCTGGCTCGGGACGTGCTGATGGGTCTGAACGAGCTGCACACGGACTACTCCATCATTCATTGTGATCTAAAGCCGGCCAACGTGATGCTCTGCTATGATCAACAGAAGTTCAAGCTTGCCGACTTCGGCTGCGGCTCTGTGATGGAGGACCATCAGCACGTCGAGCGGCGAGGCATCGACCTCGGCACGATACTGTACAAGGCACCCGAGCGGTTCGTAGCGAACATTTTACACCGCATCGCCGATATCGACGACGGCGGCACCGGCGAGGCGGTGGTGTTCACGGCCAAGGCGGACGTGTGGTCCCTGGGCATCATGCTCATGGAGTTGGCGGCTGGCATTCACCCCTGTGATCAGTTCAAGTCTGATTTCTGGAATTACAGCACCATGTTGAAGCTCTCCAAGATGGTCAAACCGCTCAATTGGTCGGAGTCGTTTTACGACTTTATTCTCCGCAGCGTCTGTGTCGATGTGTCACTGCGATGGTCTGTGCAGCAGCTCTTGAAACACCCGTTTATCATCAAGTTCAATCACGTGCCGCGCGAGAAGCTGAAGCTGTTCGTGCAGCGCCTGGAGGCCGACAGCAAGACGTTCCACAAGCGCCAGCAGAGCGAGTTGCTCAAGGAGCAGATCCTGCTCAGCACGACGCGTCGGCACAAGGACACGTTCCAGCTGCAGAGCAGGAAGGTGTGGTCGACGTACACCGCTTATCTGAAGCAGGCGCCGCCCACCAAGGACCAAACCATGTTTCCGGAGCTGCGTCACACGTAGCGAGGGCGAACTGGGTGGTTTGCGGTACGGGTGTGAGGCACTGTTGGTGCGGCCGCATGGGGCCTCTACCTCTTGGTGTAATCTTGCACCTGAGACGCTAGAACGTGTTCGTGTGTGTGTGGGTGTGTGTTTGGTGGCGGTGGGGAGGTGGATAGTGGAGGAGGAAGGCAGTGCATGCGAGGCGTGCACTCAGTAGTTTTCACTTGCCGAGAGGCTTCTACGCTGCCGTTACCTTTTTTTTTCTCCTTGTGCTGCGTTCTCTCAGGGGTGGATCTACCTCCTGCCCCTATCCGCCTTCTCTCATGTGTGTTCTTTCCATTTGTGCGTGAGGAAGCGCGACGGCGGAGGCGATAAGCGCACGTGCATGCCCACACACTTGCATATCAAAGGATGCGAGTGGCCTCGGAATGCCAAGGCGGGCCGTTATCACCGCTGTGTGTGCATATGCGGGAAGCGGCACTGGACTTTTCCCCGATTCAACGACAGAGAGGAAAGGGGGCGATCATAATACAACGGCGGCGCTCGTTGCGCCGGCGGCGGCTGCCGTTGTCCTGACTCGGGCCAGCGGGCGTTTGCATGGATGCGCGGCTGCCCTTCGACGCCATTCTTTCCCTCTCCCAATCATATGCCGCTGCTACCTCTACCTTTCTGTCGCTTCGTCGACGACTCTCTACGATGGCAATGATTGCCATCGCGGGAAGCTGCACAACAAGGAAAGGCGCTGTCGACAGCGCCAGCATATACACATCCAAGAATAAGACACGAATCGATGTGGAAAAAATGCAGAAGCCCATCATGATTGTTGGAACGAGCGCGCCACGCCGCCGCGAGATTGCGCAGCGCCGCTTTGGTTCCACCTACGATCTGGTGTACCTATCACCTGATATAGATGAGAAAGAAATCCGCGATTCGGACCCTTTTACCCTGACGCGTGCGATTGCGCAAGCGAAGATGGACGAGCTTCGAGCCAAGGTGGCTCGCGACACCGCGCTGCAGGACCGTGTTGCTCAGCGGCCGGGCAGTGTCGCTGTGACCTTTGACCAGGTTGTCGACTACCACGGCGAGATTCGCGAAAAGCCCGAGTCTGAGCAGCAAGCTGCGGCCTTCATACATTCATACTCAAACGACAATCTGGGCACTGTCATGACGACCGTATTGTATGATTTTGGGACGGGGAAGCAGGTATCGATGCCCAACACAACCCTCACATTTTACGGCGAGATCCCGGATGAGACCGTGGCGCGTGTTGTCGAGCGCGGCGCTTGCCTGCGCGCTGCAGGCGGCTTTGTGGTGGAGGATGTGGACATGAAGCGGTGCGAGATCAGGATAGACCCTGGGACCGAGGAGGAGGTCTGCGGCTTTTGCGAGAAGTCTGTTCGTGCTCTACTGGAGGACGTGCACAGGTCGTGGGTGCAGGGTGACCGCTGCAGCGGTGGAAAAGGGTGAGAGGTGAGGGCTGCGGGCACGCAATGTCGAGGCAGCGGCAAAGGTACTCCGCAGCGGCCTGCGGTGCGCTCCCACACGTTCTCGGTGACCCCACCCCACCCCACGTATCCGTCGCTGAAACGTGTATCGTCCTTTGCTGTTCTTCATATTGTTTGGGGAAGAAGCGATTCCGCGCGCTCTGGCTCGTTCCCTTAGCGTGCGCTAGGACCGATTTCGACTGCCGCCAGATGACCCGGAAAGGGAAAAGACCAAAAGGAGGCACAACAAACAAGAACCACAACAGAAGTGCTGATTGGAGCTAAAGCCGGGGCAGGGGTGCTGTGAAGTACACGATTATGCCCACGTTGTACACGTGGGAGCGCCTGATGCGGTCATCCTATCCCCCTCCTTTTCTGCGTTCATAGCCCATGCACCTCATCAGATCGAATCTAGAGGGCTATTGATTGTCTTGGTGCTTCTCGCGTGCATGTTGCTTCTCGCCATTTCACTTTTCGGTGTCCTGTGTGTTTGGTAAGCGATGACGCACGCTGTTTCTCAACCCTTCTCCACTCCGTCCCTTCGTCTGCCCATCACCGCGGTTGTTTCTACTGTTGGCGTGCCGAGGTGCACCGCAGAGTTGCAACGCAAGAGCAACGCTACGCAAGTATGCAGCTGCGGCAGCTCGGCTTTCCTTCCTCCTCCCTCATCACAAGTATAAGCTCGCGCAAGTGCGTCTCTTTGCTTCGTTGTACCCCTCCCTCCCTCCCCCCAACTCCCCCTCTTTTGTCTAGCATGAACTCACTGCTGAAAACACTTCGCAATGTTGTGGAGCTCGGCGAGGAGGAGTCGCCAGGAGCGTTCGCGCCATCGCAGCGCGACAGCGTAGACGAGCAATCTAATCCAGAGGTGCTGAGACAGCATATTTCCACCCTCACCCAGAAACTGGCCCGCCAGGTAAAGTCCTACGAAGAGCTGAGGGGGGAAAGCATCTCCATGGAAAAGGAACTCACGCGTGTGCGCCTCCGCTTCGCCGCCGCGCGGAAGCTGTGGGAGTCCACCAACAATAGTCTCGAGCTTTCCATTCAGAACTTAGTCGAGCACCGGCTCTTCGGCGCCGCTTCTGCCGCCCCCGCTAGGCCTAGCACGGCGTTTGGCAGCAGCTCCGACAAGGTTTCGCCCAACCCTGCGGACACCCCCTTGCTTGATGCCATCTACGTTGCCTCTCTGCGTGAGCAGATTCAGCGACTGAAGGAAATGGTGATGCGGAGCGACGAGGAGCGGAGTCAGCTGCAAAGTGAGAAGCAATACGAAGAGATGCAGCGAGTGTTGCATGCGAGCGGCTTCACCACCTCGCACCTTGATGCTCAGGTGCGTGCGGCGGTTCAGAAGCTGGTAGCCCACTGGGGCAACGAGCGGGCCTACTACGAGTCGGTTATTGAGAGTCTTGAACAGAACGCTGCAAAACATGCTGAGCGGGAGGCGTTGTTGAGTGACTGTGTAAAGCAGGAGCAGGAGCGCCGTGCAGAGGCAACGGCGCAGAACTCCGCTGCGGAGTCTGAAGAACTGCGACGTCTTCGCGAGGAGCTCGAGCAGTGGAAACGCGGAAGGCGCACTGTCATGGAGAGTACCTCTGGGGATTCGCACCGGTTCTCTCAAACCGCGAGCCCGATCTCCGCAAACGCCACCCAGCAACCGGTCAACGAGGACGTCAGCGACGCCAGTCCGCTGCCGTACGTAGCCAAAGATAGGCACTTCCTCGTGTCGTTAGAAAGCGCAGGTGCGCACAATGTCACCGGCGCACCACTTCAAGGAGACGCAGCACTCGGGCTTGTTGTCGGTGACCGCGTACTGGCAGAGAAACTGGAGCGTCTGAGCCGGGACTGCAGTGCACGCGATGAGGCACTCGATAACCTTTACCGTGACAACCGAAGCCTACAAGAGGCGGTGCAGCATGCGGAGTCTCGCACGCGTGCGTGCGAGGCGGAACTGCAGCACTGTCAAGAGAAGATGGAGGAGCTTGCGGAGCAGCTGTCGTGTGAGCAGCACCGCACAAGGCAACTGGAAGACGAGAAGCGGCTAAGTGCCGTTAGCGAAGAGAAGCTGCGTGAGCAGATCATGCAACTGCGGCAGGCCGTGAAAACTGCAGCTGTCGGCCAAACGCCCCTCGTGGCACCGAACGGGCTGAGCACAGGCGTGTCTATTACACACGCAGCCCCGGTGCACGTGAGGCTGCCTCTCAACGCCTCCATACTAGAGCACAGCGTCCCATACGAGAAAGCCGCCACCTGGAGAGACTGCGCACGAGAGGCAGCGCGGTGGTGGAAGGAGTTGAGGTTGAACGCAGCCCCACCTCGAAGCTCTCAGGTGTGCAATGCCATGAGCACAGCACACGCCCGAGGAAGTGGGGTGCTGCGACGAGGTCCACGCGCGCCGCTTATGCTTGGCGGCATTTTCGCCATCCTTATGTTCATTTATATGCTCTTCCTGTTCGTCGATTCCGCCCGCGCGGCCAGGCGCGCCCGTGATATGGCATAGCGAATTACACGACCCACATTTTTTTTTACTTCCTTCCTGCATCCTCCTTGTCCACCCGCCTGCGTGCGTGTGTGGGGGCTCGTGTGTTTGCGCGAATTGAGGTCGGGTTTGTGTTTGCCTCCCTGGATTGACTCTCAGCCCTCTGCTGCGTGATCATTTTTTCTCTTTCGCGGCGTGGTTGTCTTCCCTGATGGCAGAGGGAAGGGGAAGAACGCACCTCTGTGCGTCGCATCTCAGAGTTCAGTACCGCCGCTCTTTCTGGAAAAGCCAAGCGGCACCCTTCCCCCCTCCCCGCCATCCCTTGCCCCTGCCGAGCCACCTGTGATTAGGAGAGGGCGAAGCCAGGGCCGCTTTACGGCTAGCCGGTGTCGGCGGCCAGGTCCTGGGCGGCGCTGCGTCGGAGCGGCCCGAGACGATGCGAGCACGCTCGTGCCACCTATATGGTGGGCGAAGCGCCAACGTGCCTCGAGCGCATCCCGCCCCACGGCCCTCACACGGTCTACTGGTGCGGGACGCCTGCGTGTGACCCCGAGAGAGGTGCGCCAGGTGGCGGCCAGCATGGTGGGAGCCGCGGGTGTGAGGCAGCCTGCGCAGCGGCGGTGGATGATGAGTCGAGGTTGGCGCAGAGGCCGTGCTCAGGCCGTCGAGCCGGTGCGTTGCTGTAACGCGTGTCCACGGGTGCGATCGGCACATACGCGATCGCGTCTGTGACAGACTGGTGGGCAGCGGGGCGTGCGACGCACGCTTTATGGCCAAGTAATGGAGCCTCTATAAGAAACGTTCCGTTCCCATGGTTTCGCGTCGCGCCAGGGGACCTCATTCTTTATCCGTAGCGTCGCTCAGCATATAGTTGCCGCGCTTTATTATTGCTGTTTTTTTTTTTCGCGGTGTTTCGGATGCGGAGGTCCGTCCTGCATGTGGCTGTGTCGGACGTTTGGAACCTTGCGCGCTGTGGTTTGTGCATGCTGGTGCATCTGCCAGCAGCCGAGCCTGCCTCAGTTGTGTTTGCGTGTGATCGTCCTTATCTCTTGCATGTGCAGGGGAAGCTGCTTCGCCGCTTCCCTCAGCACTCCTGCTCCTCTGCAGATATACTTGTCGCTCGGGGGAGGGGCTTCTGTGTTTCCGCTATCTGCTCGCCATCCCGAGTCCAGTTACGTAGAGCCGGTGCGTGCCTTCTGTAGGACGTGGATGTGTCTCCTGGCAGTCGCAGCTCTCTTTGAATGCATGTCCTTTTCTTTTTCCCCACAGCATACCCGAGTGTCTGCCATCATGCGCCGATACTGTTCCGAAACTTCCAGGTGAGCGCGGTGCTGGCGTGCCTCAGCGCACGTCTTTTCCTGTGCATGTTTTACCCTCCCTCACCCCCGCACCCCGTCATGGCATGCTTTTCGTGTTTGTCGTCCTCGTTCGCCCTCTCTTCGCATGTTTCTTTTTCGTTTGGATTTTACGTACCGAATCGGCCGGCTGGTTCCGCAAAAAAAAAGCGCATCAGAGCACACAGCGCCCACCAAACGGGTGCACCGCACAGCCGTCACCACTCAACATCACCTGAGGAAGCAAGAAGACGACCAACGAAAGGAGTGTGTGGGATGCGTGTCGGTGCAAGCATCACTCGAGCACACCCTTGCACGCATACTAACCACTAGGCAACTGACGACAAATCGACGCGCCGAAGGTCTGCGCGGTTGTTATACTGTCTCTTGCTAGGTATTGGCCAACGACACTAACGACGCGCGTGCCCGGAGAGCAGCGCCAGCAATGGTTCTCGTGCTTGTCGTGGGTGACACGTGGGTGCCGCAGCGGGCCAGTGGCGTCCCGGAGGTGTTTTGCAAGATGTTCTCGCCTGGTCGCGTTCACAAGCTGTTGATCACGGGTGGCGTCGGCAGCAAGGAAATGTACGACTACTTGCGCACGATTGCCCCAGAGGTGCACTGTGTGACGAGCAGCGTCGACCGGCAATGGACAGATCACATGCCCGAGAGCGTCGTACTGACGGTTGAAGGCCTCAAGCTCGGGCTGATTCATGGTCACCAAGTACCAGTGGGAGACAAAGACTCGCTCGCGGCCGTGCAGCGGGAGCTGGATGTGGACGTGCTGGTGTCGGGCTCTACACACCAGTCGAAGTACTTCGAGTTTGATTCCCACCTCTTTGTCAACCCAGGCTCTCTTAGCGGCGCGGACACAGAGTACGACGTGAATGTTGTGCCCTCCTTCATGCTATTGGACATACAGGACAAGTCTGTGGTCACCTTCATTTACCAGTATCACCCGGAGGACGATACCGGCGGCGGCGGCACCGCTAGCGAGGACTTGGCGGCGACTGGGATAGTGCCTGGCCTCAGGATCAAGAAGAAGGAATGGGCTAAGGAGTGAAACTCCTGCGTGTTTGCGATTCAGCGTTTGATGCGGCTCTCTCCCTCCCTCCTTCCCCCCTTTGTGGCCTGGTACACGGCCGTTGGCGCCGCTCTGGGTTCGTCATTTCCTTTTCGTTCTGTAGCATGTCTGTGCGGGCAGAGAGCACGTTTCCTGTGCTTTAGTACTTCAGTCATCAGCGGGGCAATGGTGCGAAGATGACATCTGGCATGCCCTGGAGTTGGTCGCCTCGTGGAGCCGTCAGGTGTTTAGGAGGCTCCGACTTGTGGTTGTGCGCGTTTCTGTCTGTGCGTGATGCGTAGCGGAGCCAGTACAAGGCACCTCCTCACCTTTACTGTCTTCCCTGTCTGGACGCTACCTTGGCAGCATTCTATTTTGTTGTTGCCGGGATTCGATCCCTGTTTGTGCTCCGTTGCTTCACGCTGCCTCCTCCTTTCTCGGTGGCTTCCCCGTCCCCTCTACCACTTCCTTTGGCTTTGTATCCTCTGGCTATTCTTGTGGCGCTTCTCCACCCTCTTCGACGTTTTGTGACGGCCATGGGTTGCGGTTCATTCTGCTCTCTGCGAATCAGCGTCAGGCACTCGTGCGACTAGCCGATGGCGGCCGCGTTCTCCCAAAAAGCTCCTGCCGCTTGTATGTCTGAGCGCCAGAGAATGAAAGTTCAAGGAGCGAATAAAAAGACAGAAGACGATCGAGCGACCTTAGGTACCGTAGCAGGATGTGGGAGTTGTGCTGACGGTGCCACAGTCTGGTGAGTTCACGACAGTCGAGTGCGCGTGTGCGCGAGAGAGCAGCCCTGTTACCGCACGCCTCTGTCTCGATTCAAAAATGACGCTTCGAGACTCGCACCGATGCACAATAACCCATCTGCCCACGCTCACAGGCACTTCATCAAGCACCGCCGACTCCGTATGTATGCCCCGCACCGTCCCCTGCGCAAAAACTCCGCAACGATGCAGCGCTCTTGATGCTCATCTTCCTTAGTGTTCCACCTTTTCCCTCCTTTCATCTCTGTCTCCGTGCCCGTCTCTTTCCTTTCCACACCGTTACGCCTACCGACGCGTGCCTGCACATATTCTTCTCTGTGTGGGATCTTACCGCCCTCCCCCCTCCCGTACCTCCTCTCCCTCGCCGTTCTCTTTATTCGTCAGTCGCTGGCAAAGAGTGTCTTTTGTTTCAGTGCAGTTGATTGTCACGCCAGACGAGAGTCCCTGCAACATCGGACGCACTCCCTCACGTGTTGCCCGTGCTGAACACCGCGTGCCATAGAAGAGCCCCCTCGCTCCCTCTCCAAAAAAAAAAAAACACACGGAAAGGAAGACTCGCGCCCTTCGCTGGAGATACATTTGAGGCGTTTGGCTGAATTCATTGTGACCTCCTCGTTTTAGCTTTCTGTGAGCCACGCGTTGTGCTTGTTGTGGGGTGCTCTCGTCCTGCTGTTGTGCAAAGACAGCGACACAGCGTCGCCTCGTCACTACCCCTTGTCGCTCGAGAACGGCAGCGGCTTATTTTCCCTTCCCTCAGCCACACCGCTACCGATCTCCGATGACGGAGATTACGTACAGCTACTCGCGGCCGGCCCGCGAGTTTGGCCGCATGCCGGAGTTTCAGGCGAACGACAGCGAAATTATCGTCGACATTGCACCAAATGAGGTGATCAAGGACACTTTCACATCGCAGAACCCCAAGGAGAGCCAGGTGCAGAATGTGCCGCAGCTGTCCGAGGCGAGCACGAATACCGAGTCCGTGCGCATCAAAAATCACGCACAATATCACGGTGAGGGTGGCTGGCCGCACGCCGTCGACCCGACCGAGTTCGAGGAGAAGATGAAGTATTGCAAGAAAGTGGAGCGGGAGGAGGTCTACCTGCAGACGTGCGCGCGACTTGCTGAGCAGTGCGTCGAGTGCTGCGTGAAACAGAACACGGCGATGGACATATACGGCCACTACTTCCCCGAAGCTCCGCCGGATGAGGAGGAGACGATGGGGCCTGCATCGCTGAAGGTCTGGGCGGTGCTGAAGGATCCATCCGAGGAGAAACGCACGGCGGCGGCTCTGTCGTGGCAGAACGAGGGCCGCCGGATTGCCGTGGCCTATTCACGACTCAAGTTCCAGAGCCAGACGCCGACGATGAGCACGAACTCGCACATTTGGGACATAATGAACCACAACGAGCCTGTCGAGACGCTCGTCACGCCGTCGCCACTGTGCAGCATCGAGTACTACTCAAAGGATCCTCACCTGATCGCGGGTGGGAGCTGGAACGGTGTCGTGCAGTTCTGGGACACCCGCCAGCCGAACCGGCCGGCCGCCCGCTCCCTCATCGAGGAGAGCCACAAGGATCCGGTATGGGCCCTGAAGTGGCTGCAAAGCAAGTCTGGCGAACTACTATCCGTCTCCACGGACGGAAACGTCTTTGTGTGGGACTGCCGTCTGCCGGAGAAGCCGATGACAATTCATTCCATTGCCGAGGACAACTTAGTGCTGCAGCCGCGCAGCAACGACGGCGGCGCCCGGGGCGTCCTCGGCGGCCTGTGCCTCGACTACGACCCGCAGGTGGGTGGGCCGGCCAAGTACATGATCGGCACCGAGCAGGGTACGATCTTGTCGTGCAATCGCAAGGGCAAGACCCAGCACGAGAAGCTACTGCCGAACACCTTCAACGGCCACCACGGGCCGGTCTACAGCGTGCAGCGCAACCCCGTCTTCTCCAAGTACTTCCTCACCGTCGGCGATTGGACGGCGCGCTTGTGGTTCGAGGACTTCAAGTTCACGCCCATGTTTAGCACTTTCTACCACAAGGCATACTTGACCTGTGGTGTGTGGCACACTGTGCGACCCGGCGTCTTTTTCACGACTCGCATGGACGGGTACGTGGATGTGTGGGATTTGATGCTGCGCCAGACCACGCCCTCCGTGTCCTTCCAGGTGTCTGACTATGCCTTGCACACCATCAAGCCCTCGCAGAGCGGCAACTATGTCGCCACTGGCGGCATCGACGGCAATGTGTCGCTGATAGAGCTGTCTCCGTCGCTGTGCACGCAGGCTCCAGATGAGAAGAATGTCATCGGCACTCTTTTGGAGAACGAAAGCCTGCGGGACAAGAATCTTGATCGAGCCATGAAGGAGAAGCGTGCGGTGGAGCGTCAGCGTCAGCGTCGCACCACACACCTCTCCGGGATCACCAGAACGCCGGCGACCGAGGAAGCCGCGCTGGATGACGTTGCCGCGAAGTACATTGAGAAGGTGAACGCCGAGAAGGCCGAAGACATCCACACCCGCGAAGAAACTGATGCGGTGCGACTCAAGGCCCTGGAGGACCTGGAGGACGGCATAGATCTCTACGACTAGTCTGCTGGTATTGCCCCACCAGCTTGTCTCGTGGTTGCTGTTGCCCGCCCAGGCTATAATAAGCAGATGCCATAGCGGGCTGAGCCACTGGTGCAGGGGTGCTGGCTGGTGGTGAGAGAAACACCGGAGACTGCCCTGCTGAGAGTGAAATGACGGCTCTCTTTCTGTTGCTTTTCTCATTTGAAGGCAGCTCCCGCTCCTTCGCTGCTGCGCAGGAGCTGCAACGCGGTTTTTGTGTGCTGGTTCGTGATTAAAACCGCGGCGGCGCTGCTTGTGGAGGTTTTGCTTTGCTGGTTAGGAGGCGCCGCTTTGCCCGATTGTCTTGGCTGGGCCACTCGCCACCCAGTGCCGCGTCCTTTTTTTTTTTCATCCCCGTCCTCACTCGCTGTGTGTAGGCGTGCGCAGACTCGGTGCGAGTCTCCGTCTCTCTCTCTCTCCCCCTCTACAAGCGGACATGACGGTGCGCGTTGCTTGTTCATGTACTATACACAATGACGGGGGAATGTTAAGTGGAGTGGATGACGGTGGCAAAGAGGGCGCTCGGCAAAGGAGGTGGTGGTGGTGGTGGGGGGGGATGTACAGCGTCTCGGAATGCATCGGCCGAAGAGGCTACGTCGACGTGTCGCGTCCCCTCCGCCTTCTTTCTCGTTCGCCTCCCATCGGCGTTGCCTTTGCTCGCCGTCTCTCTCCTGTGGTTCTTTGAGATGTACATAGGTGGCAGTGGCACACAGCGATATTATGGTCACACGTAAACTCGCTCATTCTCTCGGCGGCACGCGCACACACACGCACACACAGACACGCACTAATAGTGAGTTGAACGCTGGCGTGCCAATTTGTGCGTGTGTCGTTGTGTGTGGCCCATCGGTGTGCCTCCGCTCCCCCCGGCCACCCCCTCCTCTTCATCTCTACATTTGTCGCAAGCCTTCCCTCAACGATTTTGTTGTTTTGATGTGGATACACAATAGACACGCAAATTTAAAAAGAAACTCCCTGAAGTGGGCAACTACGTGTGTCGTGTCGTTTGGTAAAAGGCGAAGCAGCTGCTGCATGGCGCGGTCGCAGCGGAGCCCACCGTGCCTGTATCCGTAGGCCTGCGCGGTTGAGGCAGTGGAGCCTGCGCAGTCTGGTGAAAGGTCGACGCGCGTGAGACGGCAAACGTGTACGCTCATGCTGAGTGAAGGCGTCGTGCACGCTCCAAGGTTTCGGGCAGCAGAATGGAGTACGACTATCGTCTCCGGCTGACCGTTGTCGAGTCCCTCGTTTCCTTGCCTTGCAAACCGCGTTTTCGAAAAGCCGTTGCTACTTTATCAGCGCTGTTTTCCGGTAGGGTTACCACCCTGCTCTCCGCACTGTAGTGCTGGCTTGCCACTGTCCCTCCATCATCTCGTTCGGGCATGCGTCCCAACACTCTCTCCTGACGATGAACCACGTCAAAACCGACCTGCCACCCACCGTACTCGCACACAATTCTCATGTGGTGGCCAGATGTGTACGACGCCCTGTCAGACGTCGTTGCTGAAATTGTGCAGCGTCCCCCCTCTTCGTCACTTCGTCGTAAAATTGTTTGCCGCTTCGACAGCATACACACAACGAACGAAGTGCACTTAACGCTTAGAATCTGCACCCTCTCACAGCTTTTTAGCAGCAATGCCGGCGCACAAGACGCTTCCCAACCTCAACCACTTCATGGAGAAGCGGATTGTGGTGAAGATACAAGGTGGCCGCTCCATCTCCGGCGTGCTGCGCGGCGTCGACGAGCACATGAGCATCGTGCTACACGACGCCATGGATGAGACCCGCAACGCAGCTGTCAGCGAGGAGGCCAGGTTGGCTCTCGGCACCACCGTGATTCGTGGCAGCGCCATCGTCGAGATCGTGAGCGCCGATGTTTGAGAAGGTCAGAGAACGTATGTGCACCAGGACGAACTGGGGTCGCATGTAAAGGATCTTTTAGTCGTGCCGCACCGTCGGCGGAAAGAGGGCTGACGTGGCCACCTGAGCAGCATACGTTTTCGTAAATAAATGAGAAGTCGGTGTGCGTGTGTGTCTTCTTGCCTGGGGGAGTGTCGTCTTTGTTGGATGATGAGAGAACTCTTTTTGTGTGTGTGTGTGTGTTCGTGTGTCTCCGTATGTCCGTCTCTGCGTGCCTGGTTTTTGCCCAGCGCCTTCAGCCCAGCTCCTGCTCTCCCTCATCTCTCGGCCTCTTTCGATTTGTCGGTCATCTCCCTTTGCTGCCGCAAGACACGGAACGGTGCGTGCCGACGCGGGTGAGGGACATGGGCTGTGCAGGCGAAAGCTGCCCGCGGATGCGATGAGACGTGGCGCGAGGACGTACACCCTGCAACAGAACAGAATCCCCATCGCAGACAACACGAATAGTCGAAGGTGGTGGACGGATCCACTCATGGCTAGATACGGAGCACAGCAGAACGTGAGTGCGGGAGAGTCCGCGCGCCGCCTCGTGCTCTTGTGCGTTGCCTTCCGATCTCCGCGCATCCTTGCTCTGACACAGGGCTGGCGCTCGGCTCGTTGCGTGATGACCGCGACCGCGTGCCGTGCGGCGCGACAAAGCCCACACGCACTCACCACTCGGATACCAAGCTCGCGAGCTGCTTCACATGCTGCCTGTACGTCTGCTTCTTCCGTGACGTTCCTCGTTACTCTTCTTCCCGCGTCCTTTGACACTGTCTCTACCCGCTGCTCTCTCTCTCTGTCTGTCTGTCTCACTTTCGCAGCTGCGAACATCAACAACTCCCTATTGCCGTACCGTGTCGCACGTGACTCCACGAAGAACGGAGTGCCAGGACATCGAGTGCACTCGTCTCGTTTTGTGTTCTCTAGCTCTTTTTTTTTTACTGTTTCTTCTTTGGGCGCTCTCCGAGTCGCTTGTCTCTCGCTCCTCTCTGTCCGTTGCACCCGCCACCGGCCAGGGATCACCGGGTGCAAGCACCAAGGAAGCCGCCGACACCCGCGCGCTGGCAGACACTCGATATTGTCTCCTCCTCGACTCACCAGGGTAGGAACTCTACGCATAGCATTAGCATGTAGAAACGCAAGCCCAACCACGGACCGCTGCTCTTCTCTTTTTAGTCGTCCCGTTTAGCCGTTACTGTCGCATGTGTGCCGGTCATTCCCTCGCGCCGTTCATCACCTTACACGCTTCTGCGCGTACCTGTCTCTAAGGTCGGGCACGACTCGAAGAGCACAAAAAACAACAACCACGACAATGGCAGGCTTAGACGTTGCCTGGATCCCGTTTACGGTGATGTACTTGCTGTACCTCATCCCACCGACCCTGATGGAGGTATACTCGTACTACAGTCGTGGCGGTCTCGTCCGCTACGAGGATCTCAAGTACGATGATAGCTTCTGTCCACAGTACCAATGGAACCGCGACACGGAGGTGTACTACAAGCGCTTCCTCGACCGCCCGACTAGCGAGGCGGGCAAGGCGTTTTTTTCGTGGCTGGACTGGAGTTCGGAGTCCTACGACCGTACCATTTACATCCTGCGTCGAAACTTAGCAAAGCAGGACGGCGAGGTGAGTCCGTGGTGGCGGTACGTTTACGGCCCCTTCATCTTCAACTGGCCCAAGAAGACCTGGCTGCGCGGCGACGATGCCGCATGCCGGAAGGCGCCGGCGTGGGGTGTGGGCGGCGAGGCGCGTGCCCGCAAAGAATACGAGGAGGCTAAGGCAAAGGGCTTCAACAAGAACTACCATTACCAGATTATGCGCAAGATACGCCGTGAGCAGGCGCTGAAGGCGGCACAGGTGAAGGCGGCGATTGAGTGAAGAGGACGGGGGACAAGCCGAACATGTGATTGCTCGACCGTCTTCATGATCGGATTCTGTGTTTCTCTTTCTTGTCGCATGTATGTGCTGTTGCCCTCCCCGATGCGAACGCTGGGTTTGTCCTCTCTTCGTGGTTTGTTTTCAAGAGTGAGGGTATGTGTGTAGTGGAGCTGTTGTGCTCGTGCTTGAGCGTCGGCTCCTTCATAGCATCTGTTGTCGTTTTGTGATCGGCGCCTCTGGGACGCTGTAGCATCCTGTTCCAGGCCTTCTCCGTGTGCTTTATTTGCATTCCTCTCTCTGTTCGTGGACGCTTGCTAGTTTTGTTCATGCGTGTGCGCGCGCGCAACTGTGGTGGACAATGCGCGCCCGACGACATCCCCACCCCCTCCATGTTATTCTGCCTGCCAAGAGACGAAATAGAAAGCAAGCAACGAAGAGAGCACGACATGCCAAGCGAAGCGGCGCTTACGAACGGAAGCCTTGGGCGCACAGCCCCTCCCCCCCCCAACGCGGCTAACCCACTCTGTGCTCCTTGTTTCGAAGCGAAACATCAACCCTCCCTGTCTCGAGTGTGCACACGCGCACACCTATCTATATAGAGAGGTGGTATGCTTCTGAATCCGCTGAACCGGGTCTGTAGTGCGTCGCCCAAGAATCACCGCCTCTACCTGAACAGCGGTTGCTGCGACACGTTACTTCTCAATGCTGTCTTCCCCCCCCTCCGGCCTCTCTCGCTCCTGTTACCTCACACGTGCTACATTCCTTGTTTGGTTGGCCGTGCTGTAACAACACCAAACGGGCAAACAATGTTTTCCCCCCCTTTTCACGGATTATAACCTATGCGCACCCGTTCTCCGAACGCATCTGCCCACCAACGCGCACGCGCACCGACTTGACATTGCAAGTCGAGCTAAGTGATTGTACTTCTTCGCTGCGTACGGGTTCACGATCTCTCTCCTCTTTTTTGTTTTTGAATATTTGCACTCGTGTCATCGGCGTTCCCGTCTATCACGCAAGCCAGACGAGCACGCCTTCACTCTCCCCCTCCTTCATCTTCTTCCACACCCCAGGGGTGATCCATTTTGCAAGCTGTGGGCCTCCCCACAGTGCGTGTCCGTGTGTCTGAGGGCCTTTTCACGCCTAGCGAGGGTATCCTCTACGGACACACGAAGCGGCGCCTCTCAGTCGAGCAGAGAGGCCCTCGATTTTCCACTCTCGCTCGCCCTGTGGGGTGCATACGTGAAACGGCACCCCTGCGAAACTGTGTGGTTGCCGTGCGTGCGCCATCGACAGCTGTGTCGATCCCTTGCTTTTTTTTTGTTTGCGCCGTATAGGTGGGCCGTAGCTAACGAGGCTCGTTGTCGACCCTCTCTCTCTCTGGTGTAAAGTGGGCGGCTGTCGCCACTGCACAGAGGCGTAGAAGTGAGCATCGCTTGCTGAAGATATCCCTTCAATGCTATTCCGCTAAGGACCCCTCCTCGTCAGTCGCCCTCGTCACCACGCGCGCTCATCGTTTTGATTTTTCTTTGTCTTCGCCTCGTTTGTGTGTATCTCCTTCTGCATCAGGGGTCTTAATTCGCAGAAGACCAGAGCTGCCTGGCAGGTCCCCACTCCCCTCACCCCCTCCTCTCCTTCCCTTTCACTGTCTTGCCTTCTTCCTTGGTCTTACCGCCTTCATTGGCCCCCGCTTCTTAGACTTCATCTGGCGACCTGTTGCCCTCTGTCGCTGAGGTGCAGGTCGCTTGGAGACTTTCGCTAATTTATCCGCGAGGTCGTTGTCTGCGAGTCACGCTGCTGATATTCTATTTTGTGGACTCTCGGTTCTCTCAACTGCTTCCGTCTGACGTTGCTGCCGTGCAAGTGCATCGTGTTGCCTCGCGTGCTCTCGCTCGCGTTGCCATCTCCTGCGGTGTTGTTGTCGAGCGACAAGGTCATTTCGTTTTTCTGTTGTTGTTGATTGCTTTTCAGCCCACCCGTCTCCCTCCCCCTCTGCGTTTCCTTGTATACCCTGCCTTGACGGCTGCTGGTGCAGATTCTTGTGCGCCACTCTGAGCACCCCTCAGCCACGATACATTCCGTGTGACGTGCTCACCCTAGACGCGGAAACATGGACGGCTTTCGCTTTTACATGGAGGGGATCGGCCTGCCGGAGGGGAACACGCGGCGTGCGAACGCTGAGCTTATCGGCGCCATCAACAGCCCTGACCCAGCGGTCCAGCACAGCGGCTTGCAGATGTTGTGCGATCAACTCACGATGAGCTCCTTCATTTCGCCGTCCACGATGGCCACTATCCCGCTTGTTTTACCGTCGCTGCTTCGGTGCATCGCATCGTCGCAGGTGCGCGAGGTGTTCATCACGGCAGCCCGCGCCCTCACCTACATCATTGATGCTTTTCCTCGCACCTTCGAGACGTTCCCAACTCGTCACACCTTGATCGAAGTGCTGCTGCAGCACCTCCGCTCCATCCAGGATGTGGAGCTGTCGGAGCAGTGCATCACCTGTTTGGAGATGATCACGCGGAGCCAGATGGGAAGCCGCGAGCTGCTGCACAACGACGGCGTCGAGGCGGTGCTTGGCTTCGCCGACTTCTTCACACTGCACAAGCAGCGTCAAATTTGGACCATTGTGCAACGGCTCGTCGGCGAGGTGGACGAGAGCAGCGTGCGGCATATTACTGCTTGCCTTCCCACACTGCGAATCGGCATGACGAACGGCGACTCCGAGATACGTCAAAAGGCGATCGCCACACTGGCACAGGCCATCGAAGGCGTCAAGACGGACCGAGCCACCGTCGAGACCGTGTTCGGCGACGCGGCAGACCGCATCGCAGTCCTCCTACACGAGCGTGACGTCAACGACGACACGCTGTCGTCGGCGCTGTCCCTGTTGTTCGCAGGTGTGCAGTGGAGCGCCGGCATCGCCGCCTCGGTGATCCAAAGCGACCTATTCAACACGCTGCTCTCCTTACTGCAACCAGCGCCGGTTCCCGCGGTAGTGGCGGAGCAGCACGCCGCCCCATCGGCGGCTGGAAGGGTTGCTCGCCGCAGCGCGGCGGCCGAACTGGTAGTGAGACGTGACTCCGGAATGGACTCTGGTGGGGGCGCCGGTACTGAGCCAGCAGCTGCGCGGACGACGATGCTCACCTCGCACCAGCGCACCATTGTGTGCCGGCTATTGGCCTCTCTGTTGATTCCGTGCAGGACCGGCGCTACTGAGCAGCTTGAGCGGCTGGAGATGCTGACACAGCGGCCACTGCTCACTGGCGCCATGGCCCATGGCAATCGGTCGGGCATGGACGACGGTGATGACGAGGATGAGGACTACACGACGGAAGAGGACGAGGACGGGGAGCAGATGCATGACTTCGACGATGATAGCGATGCCGACGCGACTCTGACGCACCTACGCGAGAGGGTAGCGCAGGAGCAGGGCCTCAAGATTGAGACCAAGGCGGCGTACGCCCGGTGCCGTGCCTCCGGTTTTATGTGCGATGGATGCGGGAAGAACTGCACCCCCGGTGACTGGTACCGGTGCAACGAGTGCCCCGACAAAGACTATTGCACTGCCTGCGTTTTGGAGCACTACAAGGACGACCACGGTGGCCAGCACAGCTACACAGATATGGAGCAGGTAGTGGGGGCCGCGGCGCGCAATCGGGACAAGCTGGAGCTGTACCGCAAGTCGCCTCAGCTGCTCCAGCGCGTCTTGGAAGCCATTCCCACCGTTGTCTGCGTGTGCGTCTCCTCTGAGCTTGTTGCGGTGCGGACGTCGTGCCTCGACTTTCTCGTTAGCGCGGTTGACATGGCCTCCACGGAGCAGCTTCTCGCAAGCGACATCACAAAGGTCTCGCTCGGTGAGTCTCTAAACAACAATCTTCGCGGCGCCGATCTTGTCTGCAATGCTCTTGCGGTTGCTCTGGCGGGACGGCTGCTGCAAAAGCTGAGTGGCATCTATCAAGTGCAGTTCGCGCGCGAGGGCGTGAAGCTGAGCCTGCAAGTGCTGAAGCAGCGCTGCAAGGTGAAGGGGAGGACGACACTCACGCGTGAGGCGCGCACAGCCCTGACAACCTGCACTGCCGGGTGGAGCACCATCATCGGCACCGAGGCGTCAATACTGCTCCAGCGCTTCCTCGACGTCGAGGATGAGCAGGCAACCGAGCCCCTGCGTCGCGTGGTCGAGGAGCTCCGTCAAGACCACTTCAGCATCGCGATTGGCCTGCTGCGTGACGTGCTCGCTGGTGACGTTACGGCGTTTGAGTTTTTCTCGAGCGGCGTTGTGCGGGAGCTGCGAAACTGCTTAAGCCGCCAGCAGAACATCTACGCAGTGATGCACCTGGTCGCTGCGCTCTCCACGTCTCCGGCCGCGACGAGAGGTGGGAAAGCGAAAAAGAGTGCCGGGGTGGCGCCGACGTTGGCTGCCACCACCGCTGGGCGGGTGGGTCAAGGCAGTGGTAGTCTGCTCTCCCACTTTGTGCACCACTTACACACAATACTGACGCTCCTCGACGACTTTACCGTGCCCACGTACGACTTCATCGGCGGCGTTCACAACTACTTTGTCGTTTCCTTCGAGCCTCATCGCGCGTCTGTCGCAGTCGCTGGCGACACGACGGCGGACACTTCCACTCCCAGTGCACGCGGCGACGGCGACAGCTCTGTTTCGCCGCGGCAGTGCATCAAGGCCCGCATTCGACCCATCTCTAGTGTCAGCGCCATGGCGCAAGTTCTGCAGCAGGAGGTGCTGCAGCAGGAGAGCGAGGACGGAGACAACGGCGACGGCGAAGAAGGCGAAGCCGTGACAAACGTCCTGCCCGATTTGCACCCGCGGCACTCCCCTATGTCCCGCGACGCAGAAACACCAATGCCAGCTGCTCCCTCGTCCCCTGCTTCAGCACCAGCGAACAGCAACGTATGGATTCGCTATGGCACACATGTGCTGCCGCTGTCGATGACGATGCTGCAGATCATGGAGCACCTCGTCCTTCCTGCCGCGGCGGCCTCCGAAAATGAGGCGCGAGGCAGCCACCGCGACAACGCCGAAAGAAGGGCGAAGCCGCGTCACCAGCGGCGCGGAAAGCCCCACGACACCACCGCTCCAGAGGAGGGGGCACACGAGGAGGAGGAAGCCCGGCACGGTGCTCACAGCCGTCTCGTTCCGCTGGACACATCGACCGCCGCTGGGTACTCGCTGCAGCGACCTGTCGTACTGTACTACAGCACCACCCCATACAACCCGCAGTACTACTCCTTGTACAAGGTCCCCAATGCATTCCCTGCCAGCGGCAATCCGCAGGCACCGCTGCAGGTGCGCCTGCCGTCGCAGGACCGTAAGCCGAGCGCAGTGCGGGATGTTCAAGAGCAGCTTGCTGGTGCCTTCCACTACAGCAAGCACGTGCTCTCCGACAGCCAGCGGGATGTACTGGGGCTGCTGGGCACGCTGCACGCCGCGGTAGCAAACTGGGCGGTGCTTCTCAACTATGTGCGAACGCAAGCCGCTGCAGAATCGAAACATCTGCGCGGCGTCGACGTCGCATGCATTCTGAACACCTTTGCCCCTGCCATCTCCATCGCTGAGTTTCAGCACGCGAAGCTCAACAGCAAAGCAATTCAGCAGTGCTCTCAGATGCTGCTGGCTGGCCAGCAACGTGGCACGTGGGCAGTAAAACTTGCACTGGATTGCACCTACCTTTTTAGCTACTCGACGCGCAAGTTTCT
This sequence comes from Leishmania infantum JPCM5, assembly GCF_000002875.2. Lineage (NCBI taxonomy): Eukaryota > Euglenozoa > Kinetoplastea > Trypanosomatida > Trypanosomatidae > Leishmania > Leishmania infantum. The sequence continues at coordinate 435,907 of NC_009416.2, forward strand.
CTTCGACGTCGGCTTCACGTCGACGGATCGCTGCTTGATTCAGATGCGCAAATACAGGGAACTGTTCGGCTTGAATGAGCCGCGGATGTCGAGTGAGCAAATGCGGGGCATCTACGGTCAGCTCAAGAAGGAGACGAAGCGGGTGTGGCGTGAGGACGTCTTGGAGTGCGCGAAGAAGGTGCTTAGCGCGCAGGACGCACGGGCGCGGAACCTTGTCTGGAGCTTTCACTTCTACAACGAAAATGGCTGGGGCGATGGCCCGACGCGCGAGTTCTACACCCTCGTCAGCCAAGAGCTGCGACAGCGCAAGCTGGGACTCTGGCGCGACGGCAACGAGGCCGCCGATGATAATGAGTACAATACCGCCGCCTATGGTCTGTTCCCGAAACCGGTGCTGCCGGGGTCGGCTCAGGAGAAGGACCACCTGGTACCTTTCTTCCGTCTTATTGGCCGCTTTATCGGCCGTGCCCTCGTTGACGAGCACGTGCCCGGCCTCCCGCTCTCACCGGTCTTCCTCCGCCTCTTGCGCGGTGACGTGTGCGGGATCCACGATGTGCATGACCTCAGCGAGGAGGTCGGGCGTCTGCTGGTTGCTATGGCGGGAGCCGCCGCGAGTGGGCACGCGCGCGTGCAGCTGCCAGGGCAGACGAAAGCGGTGGAGGTGCAGGACCTCGCCCTCGACTTCACGCTCCCGGGGGACGACAGCGTGGAGCTGTGTGCGGATGGGGCGAAGACGGCAGTGACGGCGAACAACATGATGGCCTACTGTGACGCCGTGACGAGCTTTTTGCTCGATCGCGGGGTTGCCGCGGCGGTCCATGCTCTCCGCGAGGGCTTCCACTGGTACATACCGCTAGTGGCGTTGCAGATGCTCAGCGTGGACGAGTTGTACCAGCTCATCGCTGGCCACGAGACTGCAATCACGCGCGACGACTTTGAGAAGTACAGCGAGGCGAATTACGGGTACACCCTTAACTGCAAGCATGTACAGTGGCTCTTTGACATCCTGGCCGCCTTCACGGTGGAGGAGCAGAAGCAGTTCTTTTTTTTCCTCACCGGCTCTGCGCACCTCCCTGTTGGCGGCCTGGGTCGACTGCGGCCGTCCTTTACCATTGTGCGGAAAACGTCCGAGGATGCCAGCATCAAGGAAGAGGACATGCTGCCATCCGCCATGACGTGCCAGAATTACTTGAAGCTGCCGCAGTACAACACGAAAGAAGAGATGGAGAAAAAGCTTCGCTTCGCCATGACCGAGGGCAGCGGTGTGTTCTTGCTCTCCTAGATACCTCAGCGGTTGCCCCAGGCCGTGGAAGCAGCTATATATGAAAGTATAGATGTTTGTCATCGAGTGTGCCTGGTCTCTCGACTTGCTCTTCTTTGATCTGGTTGTTGCGGACACTTTTCGGGGGTTTATTTTTGTCTTTTGTTTCCTGTAACGCTGCCGTCGTGGTGGCCTTTTCGGCAGACCTCTTTGGTGCCAGCCTTCGGGTGTTGCTGTTCGAGGCGGAAGAGAGAACTTTTGAGTGAGAGAGAGTGCGGTGGGGGGGGGGGCGGTGGTGCCCGCTACCTGCTCTTCCTCCCTCCTCGTGAGTTTACCGGCGACAATCAACGTATTCTATCGCACTCTCTCATGGTGCAACTCCCTCCACAATGAACTGACACACACGGACGCAAACATCTATTCCGATTCATGTGGACGTCCCTGCGTGGTTCTAGCGGGGGAGGGGGGCAGCCGGGGCGCCTCAGCCGCTTGGGTGAGCGTGTCCTTTCCCTTCTCCTGGTTGCCATGCTGACCCAGGTGGCGGATGGCGAAACTCCCACAGAGAGACACATCAGACTCTGTCGGCGGTGCTCGATTCACCGTTGACGAGGCCGAACTTCCGTCTTGGCACTAGGCTGCGCACCTACGTCTGTGCTCTGTTGAGGGGACATGCCGCTTGGCATACTTGTGAACACGCTCTCCTTGCCTCTTCTACTGTACGCCTGTACGCTCCACCTTCCTTCTCTCTCGCTCCTCCCTCACTGGCTCTCTGTCGTGCGCTCGGCGCACGTTCCATGCTCCCGCCGTCCCCTCCGCCCTCCCCACCTCACCCCGCGCCTTTCCTGCCTTTTCATGTCCCTCTGAGCTCTATGCTCTTTGCACGAGTTTGGCAGTGATTTAACTTCGTCGCCGAAAGAGGACGTCTTCCAAGGAAGAGGTTTCGGAAGGGGCGAAACGTCGGCAAAGGACGCGCGCGTTGAGCGGCATTGTGTCTGCCTTGCATTCGTGTCCTTCCCTCTCCCACCACCAGGCACACTTATCCGAGCATACACACACACACACACACACGATCGAACAAGGGTGACTTCTCTGGGAAGGGGAGTGCTGAGGGAGAGGTCCCTCTCGAGTTTCCGTGTGTGACTTTTGCACACCACGCCGACACCGGGCAAGGGGACGGCGTTTTCTGTTCTTCTCCCTTTCCCTCTTTGCCGCGCCTTTCCCCACTGAAGGCATCCCTTTTCTTGGTGGTGGTTGTTTCGATGTGCGTGTGTATGTGCTAATCCGTCCCGCTCCCTGCCTGCCTCCCCCTCTGTAACTATCTGTTGTGGTCGTGCTCCTCCTCGTGCGCTCCACTTTCCCGTCAAGTGGACGTTGCATCATCGTGAGTGGGGTTTCTCGTGGGGTTTTGCGTTTAATTTTACCTGTTTGTGTGTGCGTGTGTTTTCTGCTCCTCTTTGTGTGCTGTGTTGGTGTAGGGTTTGCGCAGAGGTCGACCCGGACGTCCGTCTTCCCTTTCTTGTTTTCCCGTCAATACTCCATCCTCCGTTTTCGTCTCTCGTTGTTGTTGCTGTTGTCTTTCTGTGCCGTTCTTGTGCGGCCGCCTGGGAGTTCTCGCGCCGAGCTGCGCTAATTGACATGGACGCCATTTTAGATTTCAGTAAGCCGCTCGATGTACAGCGGTTTGAGCAGGTCGTGACGGCCATGTCCTCCGGTAGTCCAGCGGAGATTATGGAGGCGCAGGAGGTGCTGACGCGTTTCAAGGCGAACCCAGAGGCGTTCTTCCGCGTCGACAAGCTGCTCACCGAGTCGCGCAACACAAACACGCGCTTCTTTGCGCTGCAGGTATTGGATGATACGATTCTGCATCGATGGAACACCCTCTCCGCAGACAACCAGCAGGCGATTCGCAACTTCGTTGTGAGCCTGATCGTCCGCGAGTGCACGAGCTTCGCCCACATCCGCCAGAACCGCACCCTGCTGACAAAGATGAACATGACACTCGTGTCGATCGCGAAGCGCGAGTGGCCGGTGCGGTGGCCGAACTTTGTGCAGGAAATCTCGACAAGCGCGTCGCCATCGGAGCCGATGGTGGAGAACAACCTCAACCTACTTCGCCTTGTAGGAGAGGAGGTGTTCGAGTTCGGCGAAAAGACGCTGACGTCGCGGTGGGTGGAGCGTAAGAAGCAGGCTCTGGCACAGGACTTCCGCTTCATCATGGAGCTGTGCGTCATGGTAATCGTCAACGCAGAGGACACGGTGCTGCTCCGCACGGCCCTCTCCACGCTGGAGGTGTACGTGCCGTGGATGACACCGGAGCTCATCTTCAATGAGCAAGTGCTGCAAAGCATCTCGCGTCTGGTCGTCAGCGACGGCAACGTCCGTAGCGAGGCGGTGCGGTGCTTGGCAGAGATGTGCTCTGCTGCCACGAGTAGCGGTGCCGCCGGCGATCAGCAGGTGCGCTGCATTCTCGAAACATTCAAGACAGCGCTCGGGAACATCATGAGCGCGTTCCCGACGACCCACTCCTCCGTTATGGAGCGCGTCGTCACCTTGTACGAGCAGGGGTCGCTGGTTGACAAGGAGTACGTGGCGAATTTGAACCTGCTCCTGATTGCTTTCCTTAGACACTACTACGCAAGCATATCTTACGACGACATGTTGCTCGTCACCTGTCATGAGATGCTCGTCGGCATGAGCAACATCAACGAAAAGGAGCTCTTTAAGGCGTGCGTGGAATACTGGTGGTGGCTGGGCGATCACCTGCTGCGGGCGCCCGCCAGCGTTGTGAAGCGGAACCTCATGTCGAAGCTGCCGCGGGTTCTCTCCGACGTTCGCTTTGTGCTTATCCGCCGCATGGCGAAGCCGGAGGAGGTGATCATTGTAGAAGAGGAGGGCGAGATTCGCCGGCAGCACGTCACCGACGTCGAGGAGCTGCAGCTCTACAATCTGATGCGGCAGACGCTGGTGTTCCTCACCCACCTGGACCCGAAGGACACGCGCAATATTATGACCGATCTGATGAAGCGGCAGCTGGACCGAAGCGAGTGGTCGTGGCACAACTGCAACACCCTTTGCTGGGCTGTCGGCTCCATCTCCATGGCCCTCTCCGAGCAGGACGAGAGCGACCTCTTTGTGAAGATCATCACCGACCTCCTCACGCTCTTCAAGACCATGAGCGGGAAAGACAACCGGGCCGTGATCGCGAGCGATGTCATGTTCATTGTTGGCCAGTACCCCCGCTACCTGCGCAATCACGCCACCTTCCTCTCCACTGTGACACGGAAGGTGTTCCAGTTCATGCGGGAAAAATTTCCCGGTGTGCAAGACATGGCCGTCGACACCTTCGTGAAGCTTAGCAAGCAGCTCGACGCCAAGTACGCGGAGGTGAACGGTAGCACCAGCCTCGCATCCGAGGTGGCGAAGACGTGGAGCTCTATCACAGAGATGCTCTCCTTGCAGCAGGTGCAGACATGCTTCAACGCCGCTGGCTACATGATCGCTGCCGGCTCGACGGAGCAGCAGCGCGCGCTGCTGCTCGAGACATTCCTGACGGACACAAACGCCCGGTTCAAGGCGTGCACGGCGTCCGCGGCCGCCGCTGGGAGCGCCTTCTGCCAAAGCGAGGAAGCGATGGTAGAGCTGCTGCACTACCTGCGCGTGTTCAGCAATGTGGCGGACTCGTGCGGTGACGTGTTTGTGTACGAGATGATGATGATCACTCAAGACCTCTACGGTTTTTACCGCATGTTTTCCGAGGCGCAGGTGAGGGCCATCGCCGACGGCGGCGAGACGGCGCTGCATCGCCCTGAAATGAGGTACGTGCGCCTTGCCAAGCGTGAGATTCTGCGCATTTTTGAGCGCTTCGTGAGCCACGCGACACAGCTGAAGTTCATCGCAGAATCCTGCCTGCCGGACATGTTTTCAGTCGTGCTGCTCGACTACGAGAACGCGATTGCGGCGGCAAAGGAGCCCGGGGCGCTGGCTTTGGCGACCGCGTGCGTGCGCACTCTAGGTCGGTGTATCGAGAACAATTGCGAGGCGATCCTCGACCACACGTTCAACACCACCGTCGCCATCATTGCCCAGGACATGGAGAGCCACCCTGATTTTCGTGTTAACCTTTTTAAGCTCCTGCAGGCGCTGAACGCGCACTGCTTTGAGGCGTTTATCTGCTACACATCCACTCACGAGGATGTTGTGCTGGGCATGCTGTGGGCCATCAAGCACACGGACTACCCGACCATGTCCACCGGACTGGAAACGCTGGACTTGTTTCTCGAGAACGTGTCGAAGTCCGAGTACGCGGAGGTGTTCTTCAAGGCTTACATGCAGCGCATCTTGGTGGACGTGATGGTCGCGTCGATGGACTCCCTGCACGCCTCTGGCTTCCAGCACCACGTCCGGATTCTTCAGAAGCTTTTCAACGTTTCCTCCATGGTGCCGCCGGACACGCCAACGATTGGCAAAAACGTCATTCGCGCCTACCTGCTGGACAGCCTCACCGTTATTCCGACGCTGACGACGACTTCCATTCTGAGTTTTGTGGATATGTGCTACGAGTCCTTCACGGATGACGAGCGCTTTCGCACCCAGTTTGCCGACTTTCTGATCGAGGTGAAGGTCTGGGGTGCGGAACAGGAGAACAAGATGCAGGAGGAGGACGAGCGTCGACTGCGCGAGGAGACTATTCCGGGCTTCTCAAACCTGTCCATGGAAGATCCGCCGGCAAACCCATTCACCTCTCTCTGACGCAGGCAGATGCGCAGATGGGCAGGACAGGGGACCAGCCTCCATTTGTCGGCCTCACTGTCGTCGCCACCGGCGCCCCTCCAAACACACACGCACGCCTCCCTCTTTCTTCCCTCTCAAGATTCCCTCTGCCGATCCTGCTGTGAGGGGCGTGCGTCCTTTTTACTTCGTTGATTGCGTTGGTGGATGATACAATGCAGAGCCACGACAGAGTCGAGGCTTTGAGTAGCGGCCCGTGTGGAGGAAAGGAGGGGGGAACGGTGGCGGCACAGAATGTATGCCGTCCGTTACGCGCTGCTCTTGAATAACGCAGCTGATGCACGACGAAAAGGACAAGGAGAAAAGCCGAACAAAGTACAAAACATGCACGTGCTCTTGCCTTCTCACGCTTATCTGCACCCCACTGTTTTGCGGACTGGTGAGACACCTCTTAACGGGCGGTGCTGAGCTGGCCCGCGTGTGTATGCCGATACGGCGCACAGCTTTTTCTCTCTGTGTGTGTGTGTGTGTTTAAGTCGCCCAAAAGCGCAACAGCAGAAAACGCGCCAAACCAAACGAACAGGGAAGCATGTGCGACTTTCCCAGACAATGTTTTCGAGCTGCCTGTCGTGTTTGTGCTCCAGCTTGTCCCTGGTGCACCCACTTTCTCCGTGTCAATCACCTCCTTCTACCCCCCCCCCGCGCGCACCATTACCACAAACCTCTTGTTCTCTGTGTTGGTGTGCTCTTCGGGAAGCAAACGCGTTTGCTTCCTTGCCGGTGCACTTTACTGCTGCAAGCTGACGCACACGCGCCCCAGTACATGGAGCATGGATCGCTACTCCCGTCACCCACTCCTCATCTCGGCCTCTGCGGTTTCTTCTCCCCCGAGCACCTTGAGGAGTGGAACGTCCTTCACAGCCCACTGTCTCACCTCTCTCTGCGGCACTTGCTTGCTCCCTCGCTCGTTTACACTGCTCCCTGCTTCGGTGTACATTGCCGCGTACATTTTGACGGCGAGTGGCGCGCAGGCAGCCGCGGATACGCACTCTTTCACCTGGGCCACCTTCCCCCTCCCCCTCGCCCGCACTTCTCGTCGCTGGGCCGTGTCGCGGTCATCGTGTGTTCCATACGCACACATACATACACGTTCCCCCGCAGCGGTCACTACCCTAGCCGAGGCGCTTCGCATTTCGGCAGCCCCCACCCCCTCCCCATCGCGTAGACGAATCTCCTTAATCCCTTCTACTGTTTCTTTTCGCCCTTTCGAGTCGTTTAGCTCGTGTTGATTCGTGTAATGGATACCACCGCTGTCACAGCACCGGAGCACTTAGAAGCGGTGACTGTGCGGCACGACACACTGATTGCTGTCCCTGCCTTTAGGGGCAACACAACGCTCTGCGCGTCACTGCCGCTTCAGTCGACGATCTCCATGAATAAGTTAAGCGATGACGCCGAGGACGCAGGCTGGGTGCCGATGTCGTTGAATGCGATCGGTCGGCATGCGCCGGTTACGATCCACACCGTTAGCTCGCAGCTGGCGTCTGCCACGAGCACCTGTGTCTTCTACCCGTTTGACACGCTTAAGACCCGGTTCATGGCACAGGACGGCACGGCGGTGCGCCAGCACAACGGTCGCGTGTACTCGTCCATTCAAGGTTCACTGGCGCTCATCTATAGAGAGGAGGGCCTGCGTACGCTGTTCCGCGGGTGCCCGGTGGCCGTTGCAGGCTCCGTTGTCGCGTGGGGCGTGTACATGTATCTGTACCGTCATCTGTGCAACGTGACGGAGTACACGTCGTACGTCGGCCGCTCGGGTGTGTCAGTCCTGTCGAGCGCCATCTCCTCCTGCGTCACCTGCCCCATTTTCCTCGTCAAATCCCGCATGCAGCTCGAGGAGGCGAATCGCAGCTCGCACTACCGTTCCTTTTGGAGGGGTGTCCGGCACACGGTGCACACGACTGGTGCCCGCTCCCTCTGGCGTGGGTTGTCGCCGCAGCTCTTCTTGATCTTTCCCAACGCGCTGAGCATCCCCACCTACGACACACTGAAGCGGTTTGTTCTGCGGTACCGCTGGGATCACGCTGAGATGACAGAGCTGAGCCTCGTCGAGATTGCCGTCTGCTCCACCCTGACGAAGGTGTGGATTCTCATTCTGTCGCATCCGCTCGTCATGATGAAGGTGCGCATGCAAGATGAACGGGCCACGCTCGGCAAATACCAGTACCGCTCCGTCGCGCAGAGCATCTCGAACGTGCTCAAGACACAAGGGCTGCAAGGCATGTACCGCGGCTTCCAAACCGCCCTCGCCCACTCTCTCCCCCGCTCCCTTCTTCACTACTGTATCTACGAGAAGACACTGTCGCTTCTGTGCCGGCGATATCCGTCGTCGTAGCGCCACCGGGCTGAGAATGGCTTTTGGGAAAAGGCAATCGAGATCAGAGAGGCTAAGGGCATTGGAGCACAAGTGAATGTCCTTTGGCGAGGCGGCCTAACATGTTGCCACACCCCTCCTCCTCCTCTTTTCTCTTCCCAATTTCTTTGGATTCCCTCTCGGTTTTTTCTATTCACAGCATCACCTGTCAAGACGAAGAGACCGAGGGCCGTCTGCGGGACAGACCACCTGAGGCGGTCTCCTTCTGTCGTGTAGACTAGTGCCTGCCAGGAGGTCTGCGTGAGGTTTCTCTTTCTCACACTCCCAGACGCAAACGTGTAACATGGTGAGGGGCTGCTCCGCGCCCCTCCCGCCGTCGCCCGATCCCTGGCTCCGCCCTTCCATTTTTATTTTTCGTCTCTGGCAACACTCTTCCCCTGCCGCCTTCACTCCCCTTTGTCTACCTCTGTTTTCACACGAAGCGCAGCCTTGGGCGGTCCCGTGCGTGTGCGTGTGTGTGTGCGAGGAAGGATGCAGGGGGATGGAAAAGAATCATCACACCTAGGCAAAAGAAAGGCCAATGCCGATGAGAACGGCTGAATCGGGCTGTGCTTTGCTGGCTAGATCTGGCATAATCCGTCAACAGCGCGCGTGAGACGCAAGTTTTATCCCTGCCCTCAAACGCTGTGCTCAACTGCTCTGTGGTCTGTGTGGCGCTGTGTGTCACCACACGTTGGGCCAAGGTCGCCATGCAGCCATGCTAGCACGGCACGGAGGCGGCAGCCACGCCTCAACTGTGTATGTGGCGAGAACGTCCTCTCTTTTACGGTTTTTCTTTTATGTGGGGCATTCCCTTCTCTCTGCTCACTCTTCACACCCTCCCTCTCCTCTGCTTCCCCTCTTTTTGCCGCCTCTCCGTGCTCCACCGTCGCAGAGGTACAGCACGGGACGATCCACGCGCCAGCCCCTCTTCAGAGTCCATCAGCTCTCTGACCATCTCCGTGCGTACGTGGGCCTTGCCATGGCGGAGAAACAGTCTGCGGCGCCCAAGGCCACCGCTCTGCAGCACACGGTGGCGTCGCAGCTGGGCGGCGCCGCGAGCACGATTCTGCTCTATCCGGTAGATGTGATACGGATTCGGTTTACCTCGCAAGATGGCACCCACACGCGTGAGCACAACGGACAAACGTATCGCAGTATTTTAAAGGCGTTCCAGCTCATCTACCGCCTGGAGGGCGGCCTGCCTGTCTTTTTTCGGGGCTGCCATGTGTCCGTGTGTGGCACGGTTTGCGCATGGGGTGTCTACATGTACCTTTATCGATGCCAGTGCACCTGGTACGAAGCGTGGCAGGCGAAGCGCCGTGAAGCTCACTGCAGTGGAAGCGGTGGGTCGAGGTTCTCGGAGACGGAGTCGCTCGCCGCGTGCTGGGCGGCGACGTGGCAGAACCTTCTTGAGCGCTTTGGTTTTTCCATAATCGCCAGCTGCACCTCGGCGGTGGCGTGCAATCCCATTTGGCTCCTCAAAACACGCATGCAGCTGGAGGAGGCTTCCGCACGAACAGCGGAAGTCCCGCGCAACTTCCGCACGTTCCGCGGGGGGCTGCTGCACACAGTGCAGACCACCGGGGTTCGTTCGCTGTGGCGCGGCGTGTCGGCTCAAATGGTGCTCGCCGTTCCGAACGCCTTCACCCTTCCCTTGTACGACACAGTCAAGGCAGCGGCCATAGGCTTCAGGAAGGGCGAGCTGTCGGTTCTCGACGTGTGCGTCTGCTCCACCGTGACAAAGGTAGTCCTGGCACTCATTTGTCAGCCGGTGATCGTCGTCAAGACGCGCTTGCAGGACCACCGCGCGCGCACAGGGGAGATTCAATACCGGTCTTTTCTGCAGTCGATCAGGACAATATGGAAGCGAGGCGGACTGGCCGCCTTCTACCGCGGCAGCGTGCCGTCAATGTGCCAGACAGTCCCTCGCTCTGTCCTCATGTTCGTTTTCTACGAGCACTTTCTAAAGGCGGCACAGCACATCTTGCCCTGACAACCCTCTACGCTGTTTGCACCTACGCTGTGTCTCTGCCCACTATCGCGTAGATTTCGAATGCCTCGTCGTTTCTCGGTTGCTCTCTGCATGTTTCGTCGCCGCTCTGCCTTCCCAGGCGCTTGCTGCGGGTCTCTATCTCTGTGTGCTCCCGTTTCCGAGGGTCTTACGCCCGTGGACGCTTGCGTATCTCCTTCTATCGCCGGTTCCTTCTGCAGTGCTGTTGGAATCGATCCGCCACCTCTCACGCGTGCTGTCGACGAGAAAGCGAGCGGATGCCAGCAACGCGTGGGGTGGGTAGTCGTACATCCATGAAAAACAATTGTACAAGAAATGCGCGACGACGCCGGTTGCTCGTACTCGCGGATTACGGTCGATTTTATGGGATAGTGTGGAGAAGCAGAGAATGGCGGCTGAGCCCGTTCGCAGAAGCTTTTCCCTGCTGCATACGACAGTGCGCGTGAGACCCGTCTTCAGCGACACCTCGCGCCATGTCGGCTTTTCGCGCTCACTGACAAGCAGGCCCGAGCTTACTCTCTCGGCTTGACACTTTGCGGCGCCGATGATTTCGTCCTCGTTCTCGGATGGCGAATCGCACCCCCCTTCTCTGCTTCCCTTTTTTTTTTCCGCCTGGCACATGCGCGGGATCATGACGCATTATCGTTGTGCGTGTGTACTTGTCTGGGTGTGTGCAATGTCGCGCGTGCGCCGTCGGCTTCGCTGCCTGCACAGAACTAACGTGGCAACAGGTGCCCTCTCTAACCGTCCTCCCCCCTCCCCTCTTCGCCCCTTCCCACAAATAGGGCAGAAAAATTTTCCTTTCGGTCCACCTTCACCTTTGCTGCCTCTCTACTCGTCGCGTAGGCTGTGGCAGAGCGGGCGCCTTCGCGTGCGTGTGTGCACCATTCTCACTCACCACGCGCTGTCGTTGGCATACGGCGCATCTCCAGTATTGTAGCACACCCTTCGTGAAGTCACTGTTCGTTAGAGAAGTCTTTTGTCGTTGTTACGTTGTGGTGTTCTTTGTGTTACTAGGCGTCTTTCCACGCCTCACTCTCACCCCAGCCGTCCGGTACCCATCCATTACTTGTTTTATGCGCCCCCTCTCCTCGCCTTCTCCCCGCAGAGTGTAGTAGCGTCGGCGAGAGAAACCGACCTGTCCGCGGTTTTCGTCATTCACGTCATAAACCGCGCGTCGACGAAGACGAGCTTGCTGACAGATACTAGACTAGCCTTCACTCGGGCAACTTGATTTCCGCTCACCATCACCATCGAATACGGGGTGGCAAGCACACAACTACGCACACACACACACACACGTAAACAAAGAATAAACTACAATGGCAGAGGACAAGAAGCCGCGCTTTCTGCAGCAGACAACTTCGCAGCTGTTGCACCAGCAGGAAGCGCTGCGCAAGCGACGAGAGATGCTGGAGCGCGAGAGCACAAAGCCGCCGGCCATGCGGTTTGGCACGAACACGCCGCCACGCAACGCAGGACGCCACGGGCGGTCGCCTGCACCGCCGTCGTCGGCGTGTGAGCGCCACGCGTCGCATTCGGCGCCGCCGCCGCCACTGCCAAGCAGTGGCGTTCATCGCGAGCTGAACTGGAGCCGTTCCGAGGACGAAAAGGCAGCGGAGCGCGCGCCGATGCGCTTTTACACGCTGTTTCGTCCGTCACCGGCCCCGGCGGTGCTGCCGCGCCCGCGCTCCACCACCAGCGTCCACACGCCGCCTTCGCCACGTCCGCGCGAGGTGAACACATCAGATCAAGTGGATGCAATGATAACCAAGCTTCACAAGGAGCCCTCCTCACCGCGTACAGTGTCGCCGCACTCGCCAGTATCGCAGCGGAGCCGTGTGGAGCACGACTGTGCGTCGAGCAAGAACGCCGCTGCGCACCTATTGGCGCCCAACGCTTCGAGGGCTGCGCAGGTCACTGCCGCTGAGACAACCCAAACTAAGGCTTCTCAAACGCCAACGCACGGCGCAACGCCGGCACACGCAGCGGTGGAGCGGCACGCCAGCACGCCGAAACCCCCCTCTCAGGAGGCTCTCGCAGATGAGCAGGACGAGGCGACCGGTATGGCAGCCTTCTCCAACACGTTCCCTGTACCCCGCTTCACCCCCATTTCACCTTCCGTTGCTTCCGCTACCAAGAGAGCACAGCAAACGTGCGAGGGGGAGCAGAGCACACCCACGCGTCTCGCCGCCGGGGAGTTCCGCACACCGCGTCCGTTGGCGGGGCTCTCCAATGCCGCCACACCCGCCGTCGGCTGCCCTGCATCCGCGCCAGGAGAAGGCGTTGCCCAGCAAGCACCTTTAGCGCTGGATGACGAGGCAGAAACGAGGCCCACACCCTCCCCAATCCCATCGCCGCTCCCACAAGCACGTGCCAGCGCAGACGGCTGTGCTGACGTGCAGGAAGGCGCGCGGCCCACTCCCCATTGCGATGAAAGGCACACGAGCACACAGCATCACGACGCCGAGATAGCCGCTCCGCGGGAGGCGACTTGTTTCTCTCACACCGCTGGCGACGCATCGCCGCACCGTCCGACCTCCTCGCCGCCGCGCCGCAACAAAGCGAGCCCGATACCAACCACGCAGGACCTCATTCACAGCGTGCAGGTCTCGGCGGAGAAACGCCCATGCGGCTGCGAACGAGCTACGCCGTCGCCGGAGAACTGGCCCCCCCGCCGTGCCACCGCCACGCCGTCGCGCACGGGCTCGCCGCCGCCGACGCCGGTGCCCACCTCTGGCGAGCCCATGACAGACTTTGGAGCGCTCACGCAGAAGTGCTGCGACCGCCCGACGCCTGCGTCGCTCTCCTCGCAGCCTGCTGGCGGGGAGGTACGCAACATCATCTCTGGCGCCTCCTCTGCTTCCCCGTGGCCCACAACGGAAAACATTATCAACAGCATTATGGCAGGCTGCGGCGAAGGGCAGCGGCGCCGCAGAGAGGACTGCGCTGCAGCAGCAGCAGCAGCAGCGCACAAACTGCCACGGGAAGACGACAGTGGTGCCTCGGTGCGGTTCTCGTGCGAGGAAGCGAATGTGTCGCACGCGAACTCGCACACCGTGGCTGTGCCAGAGATGTTCGGCATGAATGCCGACACCGGGGATGAGGCGCGCATCAGAGGCGACGCCTTCTGCGCCGCAATGGAGGCCCACGCTGCCGCGCACACGCCGTCGCCCGTCCCCTCGGACCGGCAGTACGGTCAGAGCATACTCGCCTCCACCGAGAAGCGGCGTTGCGGACGCCCCACCCCGCCGGAGCGCCATGTCTCCGTCGCAACAGCTGAAGACTCTAACGGACATGCGGGTCGCACCACAAGCGCGTCTCCGCAGCCGTGTGCCAACCACCTCCTCGACAGCCTAGAGGTATCGATCGACAAAGGCGGTCAGCGCTGTAAGCCGGCGGAGCGGCCCTCGGAGGCGGAGGGGAGTGGCACCGGCGATGAAACGGCTGGAGATGCCGCGGGACGCCTCGCAGGTCTTCGCACTCCCTCACCAACACCCACGCCGGAGCACGTCATCGCTAGCCTGCAGGCCTCCGCGGAAAAACGGACGCGCTCTGGCGCCGTCGATACTACCAGTGGGCCCAAGGGCTCCTCCGCCGAGGCAGCGACAAGCCCCAGCTGCAGCTCCTACCAGTCACCAACGCTGACGCCGCAAAATGTGAAGGACAGCATGCAGAAGCTCATGAGAGAACAGCAGCAGGCGGCCCGCTCCGACGCTCCGGCTCCGCTTCGGCCATGGGCAGAGACGCCGAAGGGAATCGCAAACGCCGCGAGCGGCGCGGACCCGTGGAACTCGTCGGCGTCACCGGTTGTGACAGCGGAGAATGTGGACATCACGCTGGACACCCTCGAGCGCGACCAGCGATACCATTCCCGATCCTCGCGCGCGCCGCAGGTGGCTGACATCTCGCCAGAGGAGCCGAACGCCACACTGCTATGCGACAGCGCCGTCTCTCCTGTGAAGGTGGCAGAGGCAGCCGCCCCGGAGGACATGAGCGAGATCCCTGCGCCCTCTCCCGAAGTGACTGCCCTGACCTCTGTGGTATCGCCGGTGTCTTCAGAGTTCGCCGTGGCGTCGGCGATGTTTTTTGATTGCGTGAGCGCCCCTCCGACGCCGGCTTTGGAGAATGTAGAGGCAGCGAAGAGGGATATCGGGAGCTCTGAGTCGACCATCCGCGTGCGCGCACTCGCGCACGTGCCCCCACAGTTCTACGATCTGCAGCGCGAGGTGGCCGCCATCTCGGAGGGGCGCTGTCGCACTCGCACGCCGCCGCCGGTGCAAGTGTGTGAGCAACGATCCCCGCTACCGGTATCAGCGACGCCGCTGGCGAAGGGGGGCACCCCGCGCGCTGAGGCGTCGATGGAGCAGGCAGAGGTCGCTGTCAGCGCACCACCGCATCACCCGCCCAACGCGATAACCAGCTGCGCCGCTGCAGCGGACAAAGACGCCGAAGAGGAGGCGATGGCGCGTCGCAGCAGTCTCATCTTGGTGCATCCGAGCACAACCCCTCAGACACTCCTTCAGCACCCGCACAAGCCGATGCCCGCTGCCGCTCCCCCCAGCATTAGCCCGGTGCAGGTGCCCCGCGCGCCGACGCCGCAGCTGCGGCGCCCCTTGCAGCAGGATCTGTTTCTCACCGGCGAGCACTGCCAGTCACCGCTGCCACGTCCTGTCTCGCTGCGGTCGCAGGTGTCAATGGTGAAGCCGGTGCAGCTGTCGCACAGTCACCGGCACTCGCGCAGTCCGGCACCGGCGTGGGGCGCATCGAGCGCCTTTCCTGCACAAAATGACGGCATGCGCGCACCGCTGCTTCCGACGGGCGTGCGACCGCCGGCGCACTGCGCCGCAGCTGTGCAGCGCGACAAGGACGCGGATCAGAAAACTGGTTTGTTTGATCCCAAGAACGATTGGATGGACCTTGTCGAGCCGCTGCGGCCACACACGATTACAGTGTCCCCGCAAGGCGGCAGTGTTGTGTACACGGAACACTCCTCGATAGATCTACCTAGAAACGGCGAGGGGCCTGCGGGTCATGTATCTCCGTCGTCCTCTCGCAAACGTAGCCGCAGCGCGCAGACTCCACTCGCTGCAAGCCAGCAGATGGCTGCGACGACGCCGGCAAGCATCACCCTTACCATGGATGACGGCGTTTTGTCAGGCAGGAGGTCTTTGTATGTGGCTTCAACGCCCTACTCGCACGTGTCGCAGACCCCTCGCAGCTCGACGCGCGGGCGTAAAAGCCAAGCGGAGGAGCTGCTGGAGATGCTACCTGCCGAGGTGGTGGCGGAAGTGGCCCGTATAGAAACTGCAGAGGAAGTTGCGGCAGCAGCCAATGCAGCAGCGGCGGCGTCAGCCGAGTCGCATGGTCTGCGGCCATCGCTTGGCTCATCGGACGGGCGGTTCAGTGGCGTCTCCGACAGGGACTCGACGCTCGGGATACTGTCGACCATTTCTCAGCGTGTCTCTCAACGACCGCGGCGTGTCTATCACAGCGAAGACTACTACATTCAGTACCTCGAGGGCATCGCCACCTCCAGTGCCAACAAGGCGCGCAAAGCTGCCGGTCGCCGCACACATCGAGCTGTCATGAAGGACGTCGCCAGCGCCACAGTGAAGACTATCGTGCAGCGCGCTGGCGCGGAAGAGTCGCCGGCATCGGCAAGGGTGTCCCACGCAGAAGCTGCCGTGCTGCGCGGCAGCCCCAGCCTGTCGGCGTCACCGCGTGGCGATGGAAGCGCTGCTGCGCGCGCGAAGGCGTCGCCGATGCATGCGTCGGAGGAGGTGACCGTGTCGCCGAAGACGCCGTCCCCCACCCGTGTCGGCGGCCGCGGGCAGCTGAAGGTTGCTACGCGTCTGTCTGCCGAGCTCCAAAAGGCGTTGTTCCAGCAACCTTCTCCGGCGAAGCCGAAGCGGCTGCGCGGTCCTCGCGGGGCCTCTCCGAAAGCCTCTACCAAGTCGGCGAAGACGGCAAAGAAGTCGCCGGCCCCCTCCCCAAAGAGCGGCCCCTCCGCCTCACCCACCGCCAAAGCGAAAACGGCAAAGGCGCCTACGTCGTCCACTCGTGGCAAAAAGTCCGTGAAGAAGTTTGTGACAGCCAAGTCGATGCGGCGGCCGCGTCGCGGTGCGAAGCAGGGCAAAGCGTAGCGGTCTGCGGATGCGCACGACAGCCAAGTGTAGCGGGTCCCACGTCGGGGCTTGAACGTGTGGATGGGAATAGGTTCTGTGTCGGGCGCATCTCAGAAGATGACGTCGACGTGGCGTCGCCACCCTTTTCCCTCTGGTTGCAGTTCCTTCACGTTGGAGTAGTGCGTGCTGCTGCTGCTGCCGCCGCCGCCGCCGCCGCTCAAGTGCATCCGCATCGCACCAGATTGCCATGCCCGAGCTGTCTGTGATTCTTTATCGGTGTTGCGTATGAGGGCCATGCAAGGGAGGGGGATGTCGTGCGTCTCTGTCCCCGGCGGCGCATGAAGTGTTACTTTATCTCTCGCTCTTCGTCGTTGTGCTCTCCGCTAATGCTGCGGTTTATCGGAGATGTCCTGCCGAGGATCGTGTGCCCGTGTCCCTGCTGGGACGAACTCTCGTTCTCCCTCTCTGTGCTCTGTCTCTCCACTCCCATTAGATCTTTTCCTCCTCTTCCCTCTCTCCCCCCGCGCGCATGTGCACATGCGTACACAGAGGGGAGGGCGGAGCACAACACAAATAGCTGGCATGCCGACATGACTGTTGTTGTTGTGTGCGTGTGTCTTGTTCGTTTCGTCCTTTTCTTCGTTCCCGGCCACCGCTTCTCTTAGAGTAAAAACACAGGCGGCTCCCATGTACAACAGCAAGGCAACGAGTGGCACAGCGCTGTTTTGAATGCTTCTTAGAATTCTTCTCCCTTTCTCAATTGGCAAGAGTGGAAGAGGCGTTCGTCTCGTGCGCAGTGGTGAGCGCTCTTGATGCTGGCCGAGGGCCACATCTCTCCTTTAGTCCTCGCGCCTTCTGTAGAGTGTGTCAAAGTCGTTTCGCACCACCTCGCACACTCTGTCCTTTGCCCCTCCCCTCTTCTCCGCTCGTCAGCAGAGGTGCACAGACGTGCAAGAAAGATTATGGTGCGGTGCCGTGGGGCGCGGTCTGGCGCTTCTCTCTCATGGCGCTTGCCCATCGGCACGCACATGTCGCTGCATGACACCGCTGCTCCTCCTTTCTTTGGCCCTCTCTCTCTTTCTCACACCTCCCTACAGCAGCCTTTATCCCTTCCTTATTGTGGCCCGTCCACTGACGCCAACGGTGAGCCGTCCTTCTTCCTCTCATTCTCTGTGTCTGTGCGGGCGACAGTATGAGCGCCGACTGCCCACCGCCAACAAGTTTTTTTTTTTGCTGAGCTTTCCACATTACTATATACGGTGCACACGGGCACCGAAAACGATGCCTCTTATAAAGTCGTTCAACAGGTGTTTGCAGTACCTTCCTGCCAGATCTTCCGCCTATGCCAACATTTACCGATGGTGCAGCACCCCCTCGCCGTCGCGCCCATCAGAGCAGCCGCAGCAGGCACAAACGCAACCGTCGCCAATCACCAGCAGCGGGTCCGGCGCACCCCATACGCCCGCCTCTCTCGACCTCGGCTTGAACTTTGCCACGATGGACTTCGAGGCAGTGGTAAGGGCGACACATGCCGCGATGGCGCGTGAGCGCGGTGCCGGGCATCTGTCTCAGCAGCGAGAGCAGGAACTGGAGAAGCAAGCCGGCACGAGCGCAGCGCCGCAGCAGTCCGCGCTGGCGTCAGGGCCGGCGCCAACGTTAGCGTCGGAGCGGTTCTGTCACGCGCGTGCACCTGCGTCTCACTCTGCACCGTCGTCGCAGCGCTCTTGTGTCGATGCCTCTCCAGCGCCACATCAGCAAATGCAGCAGCAGCCGCAACTTCCACCGCGCTCTTTCCGGCGCAATGGGACAGCTGCCCGCTACTCTCTGCAGGACATGCTCAAGGACTGCGTGGCCGACGGACAGTGGGCGCGAGCGCTTCACCTTTTCACTAGCGCTGTGGACCAGGCATGTCGACAGGTGCTGGTCCCCTTCGGCACCGCACCAGGTGTGGTCGCCGCCAGCGGAGCTCCTGCGGCAGCTATCGCATCAGACCCCCGTCGTGTAGCGGTGAACTCCACCGCTGAATCGGAGTGCTTTGTGGCGATACGCAAGATGCTGGCAGCCCTTCCTCCGAGACAGCCACGAGATCGGGCGACGCATTTCTCGCGCGCGGCGAGTGTCACGAACATGCGGGGTATCATGCGATGGACCGGTCAGCACTACTACCTGCTGTGGAAGTGTCTCCTGGAGACGGGGCACGTGGAGGAGCTGGAGAGGGTCTGGTCCGTGATGCAGCACACTGGGTTCGTGGAGTATCAGATGGAAGAACGCACGGTGAACGCGATGATGGCGCTGCTGCGCCGCACGTCGCGCTCGACAGAGCGCGTGATAGCCACAGTGGTGCCCCCTGGCCGCCCTTTGTCAGAAACGACGTCGCATCAGAAAGGGATTCTGCGCGAGCTCATGAAGGGGCTCGAGCAGGCCGCTGCAGCGCGGAAATTTCGGCTGGCGGCCGTGAACCGTCGCACCGCCGAGGGTATTCGAATCGCCGAAGCGCTAAAGCACGCCGACCAGGGCTATGACGGCAGAGACACCTCCGCAGACGCCGGCACCACCCCCGACAACGGAGCGGGCGCGGCATTCGTCACCCGCTTAGAGGAAGAGGCGGTCGTGGTTGGCGACTTCAATGGACTGCTTCGCCGTGCACGCAGCTCTGAAGCGACCGAACGCATTCTGCGCATGATGGAGCAGCTGAACATTGAGAAAGAGGCCGTCACATACGCGAGCATCATCGCCGCACTGCACAGCCCGCACTATGTGCTGCCGGGACACACAGCCGAAGAGCTGACAGCGCACCTACCCGGCGGGGCTAACTTGCAGCAGCACGCAAACGTGGAGGAAGGCGGAAGCACATTGAAGGATGGCCAGGCGTCTGGTCCCACAAGCACCTCGGTTGATCTTTCAGGGACCAAGACTTCCTACGAAGCGTACAGAGCGGAGCGCATTGAGGCTGGAATGGCATGGTTCGCGGCTTGTCCCGCGGCACACCGCACGGCGGATGTGTTCAATGAGTTGCTCTATCTTCTTCGCGCCAAGTCGCACTGGTGCCAGTTTGATACGGTGCTAGTGCAGCTGCGAGGCAACGCTGTGGTCACCGAAACGGAGTGGCCGGAGCGGCTTAGTGAAGCAGGGGATGGTGTGCCACCGTCCGTGTCCGCCGCCGGCGGGGCCTCGCGCGGCTCAGCCACCATTCTTGCTCCTCGATGGTCTACTTGGCCGAATGGGAAGACGTATGAGCTACTGATCCAACGCGCCCGCTACGTGCACCAATGGGAAGTGATGTGGGCACTGTACGAGGAAATGATTGGCACTGGCGTTCGCGGCACCGCCCGCGTGTACGAGGTACTCCTCTTGGAGGCTCGCAGTCACCCACCGCAGGCGGTGCTCGCTGCCGAGCACTCCAGCAATGCCGATGGATCCTCCAGTTTTCTCCTCCGTCTCTACGAGGAGCTGCGCCGCAACGGTGGCGACGTTCATTCATTCACAGGAACGCTCAACGTCATTAATGCTTGGACCAGGGCGCGGTCCAGGTCGAATCGCTGGCGATCTTGAGGTGCGCGTGGAAGTCAAACTGACTCGAATACATCCTCCTGATGGGCAACAAATCGCCGTCGCATCTCAGAGTTCAGTACCGCCGCTCTTTCTGGAAAAGCCAAGCGGCACCCTTTCCCCCCTCCCCGCCATCCCTTGCCCCTGCCGAGCCACCTGTGATTAGGAGAGGGCGAAGCCAGGGCCGCTTTACGGCTAGCCGGTGTCGGCGGCCAGGTCCTGGGCGGCGCTGCGTCGGAGCGGCCCGAGACGGTGCGAGCACGCTCGTGCCACCTATATGGTGGGCGAAGCGCCAACGTGCCTCGAGCGCATCCCGCCCCACGGCCCTCACACGGTCTACTGGTGCGGGACGCCTGCGTGTGACCCCGAGAGAGGTGCGCCAGGTGGCGGCCAGCATGGTGGGAGCCGCGGGTGTGAGGCAGCCTGCGCAGCGGCGGTGGATGATGAGTCGAGGTTGGCGCAGAGGCCGCGCTCAGGCCGCCGAGCCGGTGCGTTGCTGTAACGCGTGTCCACGGGTGCGATCGGCACATACGCGATCGCGTCTGTGACAGACTGGTGGGCAGCGGGGCGTGCGACGCACGCTTTATGGTCAAGTAATGGACTTCTGAAAGAGCGGCTGGAGGAGACTTCGAGTACTGTTTTTGGGCTGGCTGCGTGGCGCGCAACGTTAAAAGGCACCAGGAGGAAAAAGAGGGTGCTGCAACTTATTCCAGGGATGTGGCGTGTGTCAGTGAAGGCTTCTTGCTTGTTGGTGGACACGAGGGATGTACACAGCCCCACAGACGTGCGCGGGAACTGTGCTCACGGGACAGACAATCTTGTCTCTCGTCGGCGCGCGAGACGCCGTTTACGGCAGCTCGAAAAGAGAAGAGGGATGTGGAGGCCATGCGCGCGCCCTCATCACATTCACCCCTCACCTCTGCTTCCTGGACTCCCCCCTCCTCCTGCTGCGCCTCCTCCTCCTCGTTGCACTGCGTGCCATGTGAATCACAACGCTTATCGTTCCTCGCGTCCACGCGCGTGCACAAACGAATTCGTGCGAGATCTGACACGAGCAGTGGCGTTAGCGCTCTCCTTGACGATTGTTCATCATACGGCACAGTCAAAAGACGACTTCGGCGAGCTCTCCTCGTGCTCTTCGCCACTCTCGACCCGCCTCTAGCATCGGCGTCTTCTACCGACGCCTGCGGCTCGCCAAACTGCCGCCACCGCGGCGATTTACAGGCTAGTATCTCTTTTCGATTTCCTCGCCGGCTGCATTATCCCCTTCCCTCCTCCCCTTCATCTCTCCCCGCTGCCGGCGTCACCTCCGTCTTGCTCCGCTGTTGCTTATTTGCCCATTTTTGGTTGCTTTCCCCACTCAATTTCGTTGTCGTCGCAGCTGCCGTGAACGCGATCGACCTCCTCGGCAAACCCCCTCGTCTCTGCTTTCACCGGCTCCTATTCCGTTCTGTCACTCTTTCCGTACTTGTCTCCGTTGCAGAATCCGCGCGCAGAAGCGGTCTTCGGCACTTAAACACGCACACGCGCGTACACTCACGTCTACATGTCCATCATGGCTGCATCGTCGCACCAGCACTCTCTTGTGCTGGAGCGGTCCACCTGTCAGCACTACTACCACTGTGTGTTGTACGACATCTCGTTTGACCTCCCTGTGCGGGAAATCGCGGCGCAGGTGGTGCCGAGCAACGACTCAGATATAGTGCAGCGGCTCACAAGCGTCGATTGCCGCGTTGTCCCGCATCAGCTGCACGTGTACAAGGAACCACTGGAGAAGAAGTTCGGCTATGTTTCCTTCTTTGTTCACCAGGCACCGCACTCCTCAACGGTCGCCGATGACGTTCACCGTCTTGTGCGCGAGTGGGTTGCCGTCGATCTCGCCTCCCAGTTGGCGGCAGTGCAATGCAAGGTGCAGCTCGCCCAGCCGCCAGAGTGCCATTCGTCAGAGCCGTTTCTGAACGCGCTCCGCCTCCAGTGCCCCCTGCTCGACCCCAAGCTGGCGCCAGACACGAAGAAACTCGAGACGTTTGTGCTCACCCGCGTGCGCTTTGGCCAGCGCTGCGATAATGCGTCTGTCAATCAGCTGAATGCCATGCACTGCGACAACGCAAGGGCCGCTGCTTCCGCGGGTAGTGCTGGAGCTGAAACGGAAATGTGCACAGATGACCGGGTGACGGCGACGGAGGGCGAGCTGGATGCGGGTGCGCACAGCGCAACTCGCACACTGCATGAGCATGTGTGGAAGTGCGTCGGCACCTTCTCGATCGCTGCACTGTCGCCCAAAGAACTCGTATGGCTGAAGAAGCAGCTGCCTTCCTTTCCGCCGCTGCGCATCACGAACGGGGACATAGACACGGCCCACTGCGATGAAGCAAAACTGGCACAGTTTTTTGGGACCTCGCTCGCTCCTCTGTTCACCGTGGACGAGGTGACGGGGGCAGCAGCCGTAAATACCGTGAACTTGGAGGCATAATTGACAGAGGGTGTACACTGGTACAGTTGCTTTGTTTTTTTTTTTTGCCTGCGGTTCGTTTTGTGAATGTGTGAGCATGTGTGTAGGTGCGCGTTTGCCTGTCTCCAGCTTTCTCTGTGTGCTGCTCTCCTTTTCTCTTAACGTCGCGCTTGAGGCGGATAGGTGAGCTCCCGGGAGGGCAAGCGTGTGTGTGTGTGTGTGCGGTGGAATTCAGCCGGGTACGACCGCACAAGACCTGCGCCTCCCTTTTTTTGTTTGTTTTCGCCACCCGTCCGTCTTTGCTGTTATTTTCTCTCGCATAATGGCGACGCTCTCCCTCCCTTGCTCTTTTTTTTCCCTTCGTTTGCCGCCTCGCCTCCTCTTATTCTCTGGTGTGCGGACGTGTGTACTGTGATGCGCGTTTTGTGCCGTCAGCATCTATTTTTTTTCTATTTTGTCTGCCGCTCTCCTTTGTCACATTTCTGATCCTGCGGGCCACTTTACCGTGGCTTCGGGGTCTCGGGCAACTTCTGTGGAGAAGTTAAGCAGTCCGCAACCCGCCCTCGGTTACGGCTGCGGTTTCTTGGTGACGGCGGGGAGGCTTCTGATGGCGCTGTGCCCAAGAGACGTGCAGTGATGATGATCACGCTTGCATCAGGTGACTCTGACTCTGGCCGCGGACTCAACAATGATACGCCTTCAGGTAAAGCTTCTCTGCCTTTTCTGCGCTGCATTGATCTTGAGCTTAGCCCCTTACTTATGCCGCACTGCATGCAGTTCCGTTTCAGTGGTCTGAACGGCGCCACGTGGTGTTGGCTGTACCGGTTTCCTGACGAATCGTCGCTGCAAGTCTGCAGTCTCCACGAGACGGGTTCTACCACCACCACGGGCCTGCCAAGGCGTCGGTTCTCCCGCGTTATTAGCAGTCCAGCATAGCAAGTGAGAAGAGGCACGACGCTGGCATTTGCGTGCCCATACAAGCGGATGTATGAACAAGTGTAGGCCCCATTACCCAAACTGAAGAGTGACCGCACCGTGTTATGGAATGCAGCAGCTTGAAGCAACTTGGATGGGAGGGGGGGGCATGGCATCCCAGGATGGTGTGCAGGCTCTCTCCGAGAGCCCTGACCTGCAGCTGGCGAAGTGCCTCCTGGAGCTCATCCGGCACGCGCCTCTGCCCAGCCCCTATTCCCCGCATGGCAGACGCCGATGCTTTTCGCCCTCGAGCAGCACCCTGGACGCGACTGGCTTGGGTGAAGGCGTGCGATGCGCCCACGTCTCTGTCTGACGCCCGAGGCGCATCACGTGTGCGAAGAAGGGACGAGAACCTCTTGCTAGACGCATGGCCCCGATTCGACGGCAGGGCAGCTGGTCCTGGCGGAGAGGATCGAGCCGTGGTGCAGTAGACGTGGTTCAGCTCTGCTTGTGTGTATGCATGGTTGCTGCTGGCCCGTGTGTGAGGGAATGACACGCTCTATAAGCAGCTCCCTCCCTTCCCCGTTTCTACCGCCAGAAACGCGATATGTGTACATCAAACAAATGATGTGCTCGTAGTTGTTGGTATGCTCGGTGAGTGTGTGCTGATACAGAGGCTGAATGACAGTCAGAGTAGCCGTCTCAAGGCATACTGTCCGTAGCCCCCATTTGTCTGCAATAACGGACTGCTCCTTTCTCTTCATCGAGCCCATTACTTGGCCATAAAGCGTGCGTCGCACGCCCCGCTGCCCACCAGTCTGTCACAGACGCGATCGCGTATGTGCCGATCGCACCCGTGGACACGCGTTACAGCAACGCACCGGCTCGGCGGCCTGAGCGCGGCCTCTGCGCCAACCTCGACTCATCATCCACCGCCGCTGCGCAGGCTGCCTCACACCCGCGGCTCCCACCATGCTGGCCGCCACCTGGCGCACCTCTCTCGGGGTCACACGCAGGCGTCCCGCACCAGTAGACCGTGTGAGGGCCGTGGGGCGGGATGCGCTCGAGGCACGTTGGCGCTTCGCCCACCATATAGGTGGCACGAGCGTGCTCGCATCGTCTCGGGCCGCTCCGACGCAGCGCCGCCCAGGACCTGGCCGCCGACACCGGCTAGCCGTAAAGCGGCCCTGGCTTCGCCCTCTCCTAATCACAGGTGGCTCGGCAGGGGCAAGGGATAGCGGGGAGGGGGGAAGGGTGCCGCTTGGCTTTTCCAGAAAGAGCGGCGGTACTGAACTCTGAGATGCGACGGTGATTTGTTGCCCAACTGAAAAACCGATATGTTGAAGAACGAGAAGACAAAACCAGATAGCTATACGGAGAAAAACAGGCTTAGTGTCGACAGTTCAGCCCCTTCCTCGCCATCCTTCTGCACGTATCGTTCGCCAGCATGTCACATTCTTTTGTGTGCCCCCTTCTTCGGGTACCTGGGGCTACCGCTATGGACTTGTGTAAGCCTTCCCTTCGCGATGTGAGGTGAAAGCGTGTTTCTCTTTTTTCTCGTTCGGCTGCCGTCTCGCTTGTGGAGGAGCGTTTGCCCGCGGTGTGCGTATGTTTGGTGTGAGGCCTGTGTGCGTTAAAAGTAGCCGTCGATTGCTGCCCTCCCCGCCCCCGGACTTGAATACACAATGGGTAAAGGGAAAAAAAAACGAAGGAAAAGGCGCCACGAGGGCGCGAGGTTTTGTGGGCGTTTTGGGGGTATGTCGGTGGATGCATTGGCCATGGTGATGACCGTTGCCTTGTGCAGTGTAGACGTCGGTGTGTTTGTGCATACATGAGGTACGTACCGGCCGGTGTTTTGTGCCCCTGACACAGCCGCACACGTAGGGGACTCTATGTGAACGGAACGGTGTGCCGCGGGTGGTGATTCCACCCCACCCCACCCCCACCTCTCGCCCTCCTCCTGCTCCCCTCTCCAGCCCCTTTCCTCGCTTCTAATGCACATGGTCATCATCGAATACGTATGCGGTGAGCGGGTCGCCGCGAGAAAGTGTGTGCTGGAACAACGGATTAGGCGAAGAGACGAGCCGGGCGCTCGGCGCCATAATCCCCCGACGCAAGCCCGTAGTAACGGAAAAGAAAACCATGCTTGCACGACAAGGGGGGCGGGCGCTGCAGCTCACGTACGCGCATCCACCAAGCCTTTGTCGACGGTTTCGTCATTGCCACACTCGACATTGATGGACGGTGCGAGCTGAGAGGGTTGTGCACTGCCATCGTCCAGCATGCACGCTTCGGCCATCCTAGTCGAGTGTACGCTTTTCTCGTTCTCCCTCTACCCGCATGCTTCCACACAAGCAGACCACTACTTCATCTGTGACATGTCTTATTCTCTCCATCTTCCCCACCCCCTTTCTCTCTGCTTGCCTGCGTCGGTCGCACTGCCATTGCAAGAGTCTTCAAATCCCCCTCGCCGCTCTTCGTCTTTCCGCTGCCACCGCATTTCTCTTCCACACATTCGTCCGAACCGTCTGCACGTTGAGCGTGCCCGTGCCCCTTGCGACTGCGGCTTCGTTGGTGCATAGTTGTCGCTTCCAGTGCCTCTCTTCTGTTGACACACACGCACGCACGCACGCACACACACACACACACACGCACACGAGTCTGTCAACCGCGCAGAGTGCTTTGCGGCTTGCGAGAGATTTCTCTTGTGCTTCTGTCTGTCTGTTCCTGTACCCCTGCCTCCGTTCACGGCACCCCTTTCGCTTGCATTGTGCCTGTGCCACTCTCTCTAAGTGCCCTGGTCAGGCTCGCCGCGGGTGACGCTGTCCTCGAGTGAGTCTCTGTTGCTCGCTATCTTTGCTGCGCTTCCCTCGCCTTCTTCGACCTCCACCTCTGACACAGAACGCGGCTTGTCAGCTGAGGCGTTCGTTACGTGCGTGCGTGCGCGTGTTTGGATCTCGCTTCGGCGGGCCTCTCTCTCTTCCCGATTGTGCGCACATCACCGTTGCTGTGCGTATATGGGTCGTTAACCAACACAGTCCTCTAAGTCTTACCCACCTCTCTTTCCGCCGCACTGACACATTCTTACACAGACACGGAACACGAGGCCAGCCCTTTTCGTCGCCGCGTCCCTCTGGTAATATAAGAGGGTGAAGTGCATGCGCACGAAGGGCAGCCGCGAGCTGGAAAAGTGACACAAACGAACGACTAACAAGGAAAAAAAGCCCGGTTTGTCTCGCGCGGGTTTCTCTGCTCCCGCCTGTTCTCTGGCTTTCCGTGGCCCAGCGTTTCCGCTTAAGGAAGTAGGCCGTATCACATTTGCATGCGTGCCTACCCAACGCTTGGCCCATCTAACGAGCAGTTGTGGTTTTTTTGTCATGTTTTTGAGTATCCTTAAATTTGCGTTCTTTCTGCCGTAGCAAAGGTCACCCGCTTATTTTTTTGTTTTTGTTGTTCGTGGCTGTTGCCTCCTTTTTGCATACATACGTGTCTCGTCGCGTTTTCTCCCGCGCCCTCTGGAACCTCTGTGTTAACGTCTTATCGTTCGGCGTATCGGTCGAGAGGAAAGCCCGTCAAGTTACTTTTTTCCTTGTCGTCTGTTCGCCCCCTCCCACGCCTTCCAACCGTTTCTCCCGTGCTCTCTCTCTCTCTCTTCATCTCATCGTCGTGGCGATTGGAAGGTTGTGCGACAGTTCTGTCTCGTATGTGCATGGCTACGCCTTCAGCGCACTGATCGCCATTTTATTTCCTTTTTTTTATAGTTGTTTGTTTGCTGCGCATTACACCAGGCTACGCTCTTCTCAGTCTCCCTCGTTCTCACTCTGCATTTCAACTCTACAGCGTGTCTGACGACTCGGCAAATCAATCATGCTCTCTGTGGAGCAGGCAGAGCAGATCGCGGCCGCGATCGAGGTACCTGACTGGGTCTTGACAAAGTCTGCGGCACTCGTGTATAGCTGCTTCGGCACCGCCGCCGATGCTTTTGAAAGCAGTATCAAGATCAACTTCCCGGCGCAGCATGCGTTCGTGGAGGCGTGGATGCGTGCGCGCTCCCACCCTTTTGCGGTGCGCCTGCCGTACCTGAATCCGTGGCACGGGATCGCCTCGATCCTGGCCTACCTGTCCTTGATTGTCACCTTGCGCCTGCTGTATCGCGTACTCGGTAAGTTCTCGTGTCGCACCCTCGGGTTGGTGCACAACCTCGGTCTCCATCTTCTCTCCTTGTACATGAGCCTTGGTCTCATGATCAGCGCGCGCGCCGCGGGGTACTCGCTCTGGAACAACGCGGCCGGCACCTCCCCGGCCGAGTGGCGCATTGCGAAGCTGATCTGGCTCTTCTATGTCTCGAAGGTGGTGGAATGGTTGGACACGGTAATTATGCTGTTAAAGCAGAACTACCGCCAGGTTACCTTCCTGCACGTGTATCACCACACGACGGTTTTTGTGCTGTGGTGGTTGGCGTCGCTGGTCGCTCCTGGCGGCGAGTCGTACTACAGCGCCATGGTGAACTCTGGCGTCCACGTTTTCATGTACGGGTACTACTTTTTCACGCTGCTCTTCCCATCGGGCATCGTGCGCGACGTCTTGAGCAAGTTCAAGTTTGTCATTACGAAGGGCCAGATGTGGCAGTTCGTCTTCAACTGCCTACAGTCCACGTACGACCTCGTGTGGGTGCCGCGGGAAGAGCTCAAGTACAGTGCGGTGCTGCTGCAGATCCTCTTCTGGTACATGATCTCCCTCCTGGCGCTCTTTGGCAACTTCTTGGTGAAGAACAAGAACTTCTCGCACCGCCGCCGCGTTGATGCCGCGACTGGTTCGGGCGCGAAGGAGGACACGGCGGGGAGGTCCTACGGCGACCGCACTCACGGAACCCGTGTGAAGGTTGGGATTACCAACATGCAACTGGAGACGCTAAAGAATGAGAAGGTCGCGGAGCTGAAGCGGCTGATGCACAAGAATGGCAACGGCAACGGACAAAAAGCCTCGCTCGAGGCCACGGCAGGCAGCCGATGATGGACAACTCGAACCCCGCAGTCCTGGAAGACAGTGTTTCCTGCGAGAAAGGACACTGCAGTGGGTGGGATGATTTCGTCGGCACTAGATTTCCACTTTTGGCTGCTTCGCCACGGTGCTGCACCGTGCGCGCCAAATAGAGCGCATTATGATCTCCGTGTGTTGTGTGTGCTTTTGTGTGTCCCAGTGACAGCGAGTACGCTTTTTGTTGTTTTGTTGCAGCACTATATATCGGCGAGGGCGTGTGTGCGTCTCTCGCCCTTGGGCTACGCAGAGCGAATCAATGTGTCTGTGTGCGGGTAAGCTTTCCGTTTTTCTTTTTCTTCACATTCACACAGGCGGGAACTCGCACATAGTCGAGCGGTTAGTGGCAGTACGGATGCGCCTTGTGCCCCTGATGCACCGATGGAAATTGCTGCAGTGCTTTTTGTGTTTTGTGGTGCCTTTCTTGATTGATGAATCTTCGTGTATCTTCTGGTTTGTGTGTGTGTGTGTGCCTGTGCTTCGATTCATGTTGAGGTTCGTTGTTGTTGTTCTCTTTCTTCTTTGTATGGAGGGCGGGGGCGGGGAAGACGTGTCATGAGACGCCAGAGATGCCTGCCCTCTCCTGTGTCCTGTATACATGTGTTTCGTATTTTGCTCTTCCTTTCCACATGCATTGCGAGTGGTGCATTGATTTCGAGCGATGAGGAGGGAGTCGGGTGGGGTGAGAGGGGTGGGGAAGGGGCTACGCGAGTTTCTCCCTTGTGTTTATGTCGCATCTCTCTTTCCGTGGGTGTGTTTACACCTGGCTTCCTCATTGCACATCTGCTTGCCACCCATCGACCCAATCTCTGGAGTATCTTCGCTTCCTTTTTTTTCTTTGTCTCGGTGCTCTCTCTCTAACGGCACGATGCGCTCAAATGGTAGATGTTGGTGGAGGACAGGGTTGTGCACTGTGATGAATTTTGGCAGATGCCACGACCACCGTATGTCGTCGTCGGCCACGTGGGCTCGCGGCCTTTCTTCCTTCTTTCAGAGAGCGTGCCATCTGTACACGAAGGTTGAGGAAACGAAGAGCTCTTCGTCCTCTGTTCTTGCCTTTCTGTGCTGTGCGCCAGTGAGGAAGAATTCACCGCCTTTGTGGTGTCGCGATGACGCCTTTTAGCAGGAATTCATGTGTGTTCGTCGCTCTTGTGTATGTGCACCGAGCACAGCCGCAAAACCTTGTCTGTTCCTTTCTCGTTCTGCGTCAACTTCTTGTGTTCTTTCCTCCCACGCTTTTCAGTTACTCTAGCCGATGCGCCGACCTGTGTGCTACTCTTCATGCGCACGTGTCTTGCCCACGGCCATGTATGCCGGCTTACTAAACGAATCAAATTCCTCTGCTTTACATCGCTTTGCTCACTGACGCGCAGAGGAGGCTAGGGATGCAGGACGCCCCCTCCCGCCTCACCGCAGCGCATGCGCCACGTGAACGGCAACGGCAGGGGCGCCCAGACAATTGCTCGTGGGTGCATGTGACAGGGGGCTGCGCTTTCATGGTCTCTCGGCCCCCTTCTCTCCCCCCTTCCCCCAAGCACAGCGCCAGTGCGCCGTTCTTATGTTGTGGCCATCCAGGATGCACTTCTCTCCGTGCGCATGCGCAGATATGCAACCGTGCTCCTTCACAGCAACTCTCCCCACTTTCTCTCGCTCACCACTGTGGCCAACTTTCAATCTCTTCCTTCACCATCTCTGCCGAAGAGCAACCCCGTCTCGCCATTCTGTGAGCCGTTTGCAACATCGCGTGTTGCAGTAGGCCGCAGATGAGCTCATCATCGGCTGTCATCGAGGGGCACGCCAAGGATCGCTGGAACTTCCGCATTGAGGATGCTGGAGTCCCTCCCACGATGGTGGCGACGTCGTCGTGGGTTTTTCTGTCCTTTATCGCAGCAGTGCTCTTTCTAGAGGTGCGTCCAGCAGCAATTCGCCGCGCGCGAGCATCGGCAGAGCACAATGCGTGCGTGATTGCGGATGATGTGAACAGATCTGCGCACACTCGCCGGCTGTGGCGTCTGCTGTTGGCCGTGTGGACATGCGCGCTTTACGACGTGGTGCACCGTACCTGCAGCTACTGTGTGCTATCGGCCCACATGCTCGCTCGGCGTCGCTTGCTGCCGCTGGGTAGAGACTTTTTGTGGGATGGGCTTTGGACGGAGTGGGTGAACTGGGTGCGCTTCTACGTTCTCTGTGCACCCTCCGCGACGACATCTGCGGCGGCACAACTCACATCATGCGCAGACTGGAAGCTTCCTGGGGCGGGCGCACTGGCCTATGACCAGTACCCAGAGTACGCGGCCTTGAACGTGAGTAGCCCGGCTACACCATCTGAGGTGAGGCTCTACCATAGGGTGTGTCTCGTGTCGCTTGCAATCACTTGGGTGGTGGTGGTGGCTTTGCACGGGCAGTACGCGCTTCTGCGTCGTCTCTTCTGCAGCGCCGCGTCGTCGGGCGCGACGAGGTCCAGCAAGGTTGTCGCTGATGAGCCAGCGCGCGCGCGGGAGGGGCAGGCAATGTGCGCACACGACCTCACCACAGCACTTGACGCCGCGGAGGCCCCAGGTGATGATTCCTGGGTAGACAGCCCCGAGGCTATCGCCGAGGAGGCGCGATGGCGACAGCAAGACGAGTACCTGAGCCTCCAGCGAGGGTCTGCGCATTCAGTGGGCATGTCTGCGGACGCTCCTGCTTTGCCTACCTCGCATCTTGTGTGGCAGTGCTGGCCATCTCTTGCGACCGCCGTCTACGCGACACTCTACGCCTTTGTTGGCGGACTGCCACTCCTCATGATCCTCCTCTTTCCTGCAGCCATTGTGATCATCTCTGTCATGGCAATGCTGATCACAGTGTAACGGGGGGGGTGAGTAGAGTGTCTGAGTCCGCCATGGACTTTTCTTCTCCGAACGGGCATCACCGCTACCGGGAACCTGGGGCACCGCCCTCCTCCGCTCTTTTGCTGCCTCTGGTCCTTTTTTTTCCGCGCTTATCCGTTGCAGATGGCGCGATCCCGTCACCATCTCCAACACCTCTCACCACACAGAATACGCGTGCTGCATCCTTTATCAGGGAGGAGGAGTAGGAGTGGTGAGGGGGGGGTGATCCCAACAACACGCGAGAGAGCCAGGGCGAAAAAAAAACGAACGGAACCACATCCACGCTCGCTCATTTGTCCACAAAAAAAAAAGCGGTGCGGTGCCCTCCCTCGCTCTTTCTTTTCCCGCGATGCACATGCTGAGCGACGGGCAAGCAACTCGTATTCACGCCCTCCAGTAATTCCGAAGCACGGCGAGCACCTACGGCTTCCTCTCCTTGGCGATCATGGACACTGAAGCGGCGTTTGTGAAGGCATGTCTGCGTTATCCTCTTTTCCTCTGTCTCGTTCTCTCATTACGTGTACACTGCGATTTCGGATTGTCGTGTGGGCATTGCTCTCTTTATCTTCCCTACAACACCCCTGGATCCCGTGTGTGCGGCAGCAAGAACCCTCCTCTTCGGTAACGCCGCACATGCGCGATCTCACGTAGACGGCTGCGTCGTTTGTTTTCGCCGAAGGTACCGCCTGCTCGCACTTTTTCTTCCATTTCGTTTGCTCAACCGTCAACTCTACCGCCATGAACTCTGACGAGTCGTCAGCGTTTAGCTACGTGCTGGAACTGCTGCTCTCGCCGCTAGAGGAACCTTTTCGCCGGTATCTGGACATCTGCGAGGATGTGCACATGCGCGACGCGAGTCGTAATACAATGCTTCACTGGGCCGCCACTGTCGGCAACGTCGCTGCCGCGTATGCGCTACTTCAGCATGGCGTCGAGGTGGATGCCCGCAACGTGTACGGCGCGACGCCGCTGCACTTGGCCGCCGCCTTTGCGCCAAACATGGGTGTGATGGGCCCTCTCTTGATGCAGCATGGTGCATCGTTGACAGCATCACTTAGCTCCCGGAATGCGACCGGGGTGGAGTCCCTATTGGCGTCGAGGGGCTTGAAAGCAGTTTGGACATGGATGTTTGAGCTGAGTGCATTGCTTCAGCAGAATGATGACAGCAGTCCCTTGCTGTTCCGGTTTGCTGGTTCATCGACCCTCCCCTCTGCTGCGTCAATCAGGACCATAACGCCACTGCTCTGTGCGCCGGAAGAATTACAGCAACTGGGCCAAGGCCGCCGAAGCAGTATGCAGCGGCGATGCGCAGCAGCAGGCATGCGCGCGGTGCCGATCCCACGCGCTCCAGCTAGGCGGTTGACTCCGCGTGGTGGTGGCGGCCACCTGCTCCTGCAGAAGCGGCCGGCGCAACTGGCCTTGTCACACGCCGCAGCAGTGGAAGCCTCGTCGTCTGCTACCGCCGCCTCCGCTGCGTTCCTCCGCAGCGCGACGGCGGAAAGGGAAGCTGCTGTCGCGCTCTTTGCCTCTCGTGAGGCGGCGGGACGCATCCAGCTGGAAAAGGAGCAGGTGGAAGCACATCTGGAGATTTACATGGAGCTGTGTGCTCCACTCTGGTCTTCGTATACCTGCGACGCAGGGGACGAGGTGGATGTCGACTCGAAGATGCCTGCCTCGTCGTCTTGGTGGGGCACTGCGGGCGCGGTGGGGAGCCCCGAAGGCGATGATACTTACGCCGGCTTAGTCGGGCTCGTCGTTGCGGTGCTTGGCGAAAAGTTCGACGTGAAGGGCGGCCGCCAACTCTTTGTTCAGTACAACGAGCCTGCCGGCGTGGACGGCGCCCATGTCGCTGAAGTTTGGTGTCCCTTCAGCTCCGTGGCTCGTGACCCCGTGGTGGTCGCCTACATCGACCGCTACAGCCGCACCTACGGGCTAACAAACTCCGTAAGCGTGAAGGCTGATGCGACCCCGTCGATCCTGAACGGCGACGGTGGCTCCGGAAGCCCCCTCGACACCATGGAACGAGAGCAGCTCGAGGAGCAACTGCGGATGCTGCCCCGCAGAGACTTGTCCAGCCCAGAGAGCGCAGTGTCGCTGAATGCCTCCACCAAGCAGCTCATCCCGGTCGCGGCGAGTGAACTAAAATCGCCGGATGAGTTTTACTCAGTGAGGGATGAGTCGACACCACCCGTGTCGAGGTCCCCGAACCCCGCGACGCTGACGGGCGAACTCGCGTCGCCACACCCGCGCCCGTGGTGGGACGAAAAGGATGGTGACACGTGGCATGTTGCGCAAGCCCAGATGCAAGAGATTAGCCCTGTGCAGGGGGTTTGGCCGGCCACGGCACCAGCAGTGTCACCGGAGCTGATGCCCCCTCAGACAGGCGCGGAGGCGGCGCAGGAGACGGCCGCGAGTGCAGTAACGGACCACGCGGTTGTGGGTGAGCGTTCGCAGCCCGGTCGAGATGACGCTTGTGCTCACCTGTGCCAGCACTCCTCGCTGGGCATGAACAGAGCCGTATCAGGCGCCTCCTCGACGGTGCATACGCAGCCTCAGGTCAGTTCTCTACGCGACAGCGCCAGCGGGATTCTAGAAAAGGATGAGCGTTACCATTTGTCAGAGACACAAAAGACCAAGTACAACAGGTTCCTGCGCGACTCGGCGTTGCAGCGACTGCACAAACGCCAGGGGCGGCTCTTTGCTGGCGCTTCTGGTGGCTAACACGCGGCGGACAGAGGAGCTGGCACACACTAACAGAAGCCCAAGGCACTTGCGCTGACTTTGATTCGTGCCATTGCCCATACGAACCTCACCAGCTATCAAAACATTTTGCTGTTCTATGTGAAGCATATTCCTTGTTTTCTGTTGTATCCCCCAAAGGCCACTCCCTGTTGTTGTCGTTTTTCGTTTTCGCCGTCCTCTCTGTTCCCTCACCTCCACGCAATGTCGAATTTGATGTACAGATTACACCCCTCAGTTCTCTTTAAGACCCCTTCCGCTTTTCGTTGCTCGCGGTGCGTAGGCCGCCACGCATAGATCCCATCTCTCCGCCTCTGTCTGTCTATCTGTATGTATATGTGTCGTTATGATGTTTTTGTAATTTGGTCGTCTCTTACATATATTTTTTTTTGCGTTTGCTCTGTTTCACTTCTGCGTCATCCTCTTCCCCGTCTTCCACTCCTTCTATCCCCCCCCCACTCACACGGACACACATACGGCCACGAAACTCGCCAAGCAGTGGGGAGGGGTGGGGGGCTGTGAAGGTCAAAACAAAGAAAAAAGTGAAGGGGGCGTTGATTTTTGCCATTCGGGCAGCGGTAACAAGAAAGGGGCGAAGGTGAACAACGTTCGCCGCACGGCTGTCTCGCCAGCATAGACATGTGGGCTCCTCCGCGTCGATATCTCTGCTGGAGGCGTCAAGAGAAGTGCTGCACCTACCCCTTCCGGCGTAGGCTGATGTGTGTTCTCTTTCTTGCGACGGCTTCTGCACCCGCAAAACGGTGCACGTCGGGCAGAGAACAGCCGCCCACGTCTCCTCTTTTCTTTGCATCTCCCGCCCCCCGTCTCCCCCCGGCCCTCCTCCAAATACGTACAGACAGACACACACAGCGGCGCCCGCAGACAAGAAAAAAGGCAAGAGAAGGAGAGGGCGATGGAAAGGAGAAGGCCCCATGCAACACCGACTTCCACTTACGTCTTCTTGCGTTTATTCCCCACCCCACCCCCACTGGTTGGAACTCGGCGGCTGCATCAGACGAACGCGCCAGTGGTGGTGCTTTAAACCACTCTCTGCGCTTGTTGGCTCTCCTCTCTTCCCTCCCTGT
Organism: Leishmania infantum JPCM5; assembly: GCF_000002875.2. Lineage (NCBI taxonomy): Eukaryota > Euglenozoa > Kinetoplastea > Trypanosomatida > Trypanosomatidae > Leishmania > Leishmania infantum. Next base: position 471,098 of record NC_009416.2, read on the forward strand.
CCCACATTTCTCCACGCACAAAAGCCTGCACGCGCAACGACGAGGGTACTCGAATATCGAAGCCTGCTATTGATGTCGCCTCACGGCATGTGAGGCGATGCACTGCAGCACGGGGGGCGCTGGCTCTGTGGGCTTCGCACTTCGCCAGCAGGAGTTGCAGCGGGCTATCGAAGAGAAGCGGCTCGAGTTGAAGCAGCTGTACGAGCGGCAATGCCATGTGAGCGCCGCGATGCTGTGCCAGGGCGACTTCGAGGACCCCCGAGTGATGAGAGATCGGCCCCAACTGCGCATTCGAGGGTCACCTGCGGAAGCGCGGCCCCCACACCGTGCAGCATCGCAGACGCCGCCGCCGGGTGACAGAGGACTATCGGAGAGTGTCGCCTTCATCATTACATCTGAACTGCGCCGTCTTCGTCCTCGAATAATGCCCCAGAACCCTGACAGCCGCACTGTCGTCTGGGGTGCACGATCGAAACTCACTCAGAATCGACCGTCTCCGTCGAAGGAGTTTGCGGTTCGTTTGTCTCGCCTGCACAAAGCCTCCGCACCGGGCGCGGCAACTGTGCCGGAGGCGGTAGCAGTGGCAGCTACTAAAGAACCGTTGAGTGACTCCCCGGATGTTTCGCCGATTGCGGCGGAGTGCCCCGCAGATCAGGCTGATGTTTCCGCTGCATCGTATTTGAGCAGCAATTCTACTCTCTTCTGTGACCATGGAGGGGTGAGCGGTCTCGGCCGTGGTGACGCCGAAGGTGCTCGCCACGTGCGGTTCTCGAGCCGAAGCCCGCAGGTTTCCACCTTCTCAGTGGAGCGATCTTGCGTTCCGCTCCAGGAGGGATTCGATGCGATGGCGGTGGCGGCTGCCGCAACGCCAGGGCCGTCGGCGAGTGATGGGGAAAAACGGACACCTGGCCCAGAGCTTGACTTGATTGAGAAGGCTTCTTCTGCGCCTCTCGACACCGCCGCCCAGCGGGTGCGCGCTCTCGCGATGAGTCCGTTTGTGTCTTCGCGGCATTTCGCCGTTCTGTCACCACGAAACACTGTCTCTTGCTGCCTAACGCAGGTCGAGGAACTGCGCCACTCTTTGCTAGCGGCGCCGTCGAACGCCCGTTACAGTGGGCGCGGCTTCGACGATGACACTCGCCCGCCAGCGCGGCGGGTTCAGGGTTTGAGGATGCCGGTGCAGCCGTCGGTGATGGACAAGCAGGCTGAGAGAGAGGGTGCCGCGACGCCTGCCAAGCGGTGGACGTTGGAGCTAACTCCTGACCTCGGCGATTCTGTCGGTGCGGCCGCCGTCGACATCAACTCCACCACGATGTCCGGTGCACTTGGTCTGGCCGCGCCCGTCCCAAGTGGTGTGCCTGTAGCCCCCGTCATGTGTGAAGCTTCTGAGTGCGCCACGGAGAACTCGCCGATCTTTCTGCGCCGCCCCGAGCGGAGAGCTGGCCCGTCCACCCAAGATTCCCATGAGTCCCCGCTCTTAACGAACATCACGAACCAGCCCCCCAAATTGCCTGAACCACCGTCAAGGTTGCGGATGTCACGTGAGGAGAGCGCCACCGCCGTCCACAAGCCGAAGAAGTGTGTACGCTTTCGTGAGTCTGTCGAGCGATCTGACAAAGGCACCTCGGGGACCACATGCAAGCGACGGCGTCCAGGTTGGCGGACCGCGCCTTCCTCCGCTTCTGCACCGGCTACTGCCGGTGCGCCAATCGCGATGCCGGCCGAGTTGTGTTGCGAGCAGGAGGGCTTTGGTGCTGGCATCCTCCTAGCTTGCGGGCCGACACTCTATTTTGATTGAGATACTCTATCGGCATTCCTGGGTTGGGGTAGTCCTGGTGGTAGTGCATAAAGGACTGCTGCCACCGTGGTGATATCTCGTGCGCGAAGGACTCTGCTACAGTGCTGTCTGTTTGAAACTGCTATGCAAACGAACTAACCAAAAAAAAAGAAAAGGAGAGATCACGCTGACACCGACATCGGATGAGGAAGGGAACGGCAAGCAGATATGCTGCCATGTACTCGTCTTCCTGGGAGAAGGCACTTTACTCGGCTGAACCTGTGGGGCTGTGCGGTCGGTGAGGTGGAGGGGCGTGGGTAGGGAAAGCGTGCAGTGCCAGTCCGGTCTCCCACTCTCTTTCGTTCAATGCTGTTGTGGGCTCGTATCGCGTCTCAACCGTTGGGGGCACACAGGCACCAAAGCAAGCCAGGCCGATAATCTGCCTCGCCGCCGGCGCACCCTGTGCAAGTGGTAAATGGCCTTGCTTGCTCCTCTGTCGCCCTCTCTTTCCATCGCAATCTTTTGTTTTTCCTTTGGTTTTCTTGCCCCACAATATCACGGTCGCGCTCTACTGGCGCGCAGCTCTTATTCACTCTGCTCTGTCGCTCGTGCTCGTGTCTCGGTCGTCGTCATCGTCGCTGAGCTCGCGAACTTTGCGTTGGCGCACGAATTCCACATTTCGCCTCTCCGTCACGCGCGCCGTGTGTCCCTCAGTCGTCCTTCTCCCGTTTCCTTGCGTGCTCTCCCCGGGAACCATGTCTGCCCTCGGTGACTTGTCTATCACCGTGCGGAAGATTGCCGAGGATGTGAAGAGCTTGAAGGCCGCCTACGAAGCCAAAAACGATGACCAGTGCAACAAGCTTCTGGCGGACATCAAGCGTCGCATCATCGTGTTCCCCACCTTCCTGAACCCTGGTGCCAGCAGCAACACCCGGAGCGAGGAGCTTTCACTTGCGCGCGACTACCTTGAGCTCGGCGTCCTGGCCTCGGCGCACCAAAAGGACCTTGCTTCCTTCGAGGTGTACTTTAACCAGCTGCAGCTGTACTACAGCGACATCGGCTCCGATGAGCTGCCAGAGTCGCCACAGTACCTCATGCTGCTCGGGCTGAACCTCATCCGACTCCTTGTGTGCAGCCGCATTGCTGAGTTTCATTCCGAGATGGAAAAAATCCCGTTTGCCACGCATGGCTCGAACCTGTACATCCGCTTCGCCGTCGGGCTCGAGCGGTACCTGATGGAAGGCAGTTACAACAAGCTCCTCACCTCACGGAAGAAGGTGCCGTCGAATGAGTACCTGCCTGTCGTGGAGATGCTGGAGCAGACGGTGCGCGACGAGGTCGCCAACTGCATTCCTGAGTCGTACAGGCAGCTGTCCATCCCGGCCGCGCAGCGGATTCTAATGGTGGACACGGAGGCGAAGGTGCGCGAGATCGGCGCGGAGCGGGAGTGGGCGCTGTCCGCGGACGGCACGCACTTTGTTTTCACCCGCGAGGACGACACGCTGCAAAAGGAAATCCCTTTCAAGGAGATGATTGAGCAGCACATCAACTTTGTCGCCGACCTGCAGAACATCGTGTGAGCATCTCGCTGCCGTGCGTGTGCTGTGCGCATCTCGAGGATGTGCGCGAGCTTGATGAGAAGGGGGTGGTGAGAAGACGGCGAGCTTCGCGCACGGAAGCAATGGAAGTCATCGGTGCGGTTCCTCTTCGGTTTGTATTTCGCGCATGCCCTTCCCCCTCCCTGTGTCGGCCCTGTCCTCCACGTCCTAGACGGCTTTTGAGGAGTGCGAGACGACGTGCACGCAGGGCATTCTTCCCACTTCTCACGTCCCCCACACTCAGACCACCTTATAGCCGTGAAAACCTCGTCGGACCAGCCTGTGCTTTGTGTCTGCGTGTGTGCGGGTTTTCGCGAGGGAGTGTTGGCACGCGCGCACCGCTCTCCTTCCGCTGTCTCTTGGTCCACGGCTCCCACTCCCTTTTATCTGCAGATGTTTCATTGTTGGCGTTGTCTGACAGGCCTGTGCACAAGCAACTGAAGGTACCGAATCTTGAGCTGCGCCGGTGTTTGGGTGTATGGAATGTCTGTCACCACCGTGACAGACATTCCATGTGTACTGCCTGGACAGGTGCGTGCAAGGGTGTACACCCTTGGTCGGCTGCATTGCTCACACGCACACACACACACAAGCAAAACGTGCCACGTTTGAATCGATGAGGCCACTTCATGGCGCCCGAGAGAAGGAAAAAACGCGTGCGCAGTACAGGGAAAGCAAGCAACAAGAAAAGTAGGGATGTCACCGTGGTGTCCCTTAACCCCCTACCCCTCCTTCTTCCGCGTCTTCCGCTGACACAATGTACACCACTAAGGCCTCACGCGCCTCTCCCCCTCTCGGATCTCACGACGGCTCTCCTTCCTTCTCCTCAATCCTCGGTGTCGAAACGAGAAGAACGTTGCCACCGTCTCCCGAACGGGCGAGCACAGTCACCTCACGCTGTCGGTGGGTGTCCCGCCGTTACCCGGTGTTTCAGAGGAAACACGTACACTCCCTTGCGTAGAACGCATTCAAGAACGCGACAGATTCAACCGCACCTTGGACGCTTGACGTCACAATGTTTCTCACAAAGCGACCGCCAGCAGAGCTGATCATTCGCCGCCGCGACGGCACAGAAGACCGCTTCGTCCAGCCGGCTGCAGCGGCTGTGGAGCAGGCGTCGCGCACCGCGACGAACGACGACCACGAAGAGACGTATCAGATCGTTATGGAGTGCGCGCCGTACACCGCAAGCTTCAACGCCCTTCTCGCCAAGGATTCGGTGCACGAAGACTCGCGGCAGATGGTCGCCCTCGTACATCATCGCATGCACTCTGAGGGAATACCTTTGAACACGCAGACGTACAACTTGCTGATGAAACGAGTCACCCGTTTCACCGATGGCGCCATCTTCACCCTCTACGACGAGCTCAAGAGTGAGGGGCTCAAGGAGAACAGTAGCGTGCGGCCCAACATGGAGAGCTACATGCTACTGTTTCGCGCATGCGAGCGCAGCGCGCTGTACAACCGGGCCTTCCTCTTCTACCAGCAGCTGCGAGAGCAGTTTCATCTGGTGCCCGAGACAGCCGTGTACAACACCCTGCTGGGGTACTGCGCGGCCGTCCGTGACGTGGCACAGGCAACCTTTCTTATCGAGGAGATGAAGCAGCTCAACGTGCAGCGCGACGTGAACACGTACAACTGCCTCATGAGTGTGATGATGGAATCAGCGCCGTACGAGGAGACGCTGAGGGTGTTTCAGGAACTGCTCTATCTCAACTTGAAGCCGACGATTCGGAGCTACAACACCATCCTGAAGGCGGCGTGCCGGCATGGCGATTATGACCGTGCTTTCCAGTTCGTGGAGGAGATGAAGAAGAAGGGCCTCATCCCGAATGTGGAGACGTACAACTACCTGATCACCGTGTGTGAGCAGCGGCTCGACTACGTGCGCGGTACTGGCGCCTACTCAGCAGAGCGCCGCACACGGGAGCAGATTCTGCAAGGCTTGCAGGCTATTGCCGAGCTCGTCATGACACTCCTGCGCGAGATGCGGTCAATCCAGGTGTGGCCGGACACCTACACCTACAACAAAGCGCTCAGCATCCTTCGGAGCTGTGAGGACGAGCGGGTGTTCGTTGTGTACAACGACATGGTGTTGCACACGAGCGAGATCGTGGACCGATCCAGAGGCGCTGGCCGTGAACCCTCTTCGTCGTCGCGTAAATGGGGGATAGCGAACGGCAATGACGATGGCATGCATCGGGCCGATGCCGGCATACTCTTGGAAGAGGCGCTCCAAGCGGAAGACGAGGAGGAAGTGGGTAACATGCGCAGCGATGCCGTTCGACCTAACCTGGAGACCTGGCGGCAGATGATGAAGGCGTGTCTCTTCTACCAGCACTACACATTGGCGAAGGAGGTGAGCGCAGACATGCGGAAGAGCGGCATGACGCTGAATGCCTCGCTGGGGCTGCTTCTTTTGGAGGTGTGCTGTGCAGCCAAGGACCTTAAATGGGCCGAGGATGTGGTCGCGGAGCTGAAGGAGCGGGACGTCCTCATCGATACACCGCTCATGAACGCCTTTCTCCGCGTCCTCTGCGCGGTGGACGCCGGAACGGCTATCTTCTCCGAGTACGAGCAGATGCGCATGGGCATTCACCCGACCGGCGCCTGGGCCAACACGGATACGTGTAACATTGTCCTGCGCTACGCCCACGCGAAACCGAGTAAGGCCGCCTTTGCCGAAAGTCTCTACACGATGATGGTGCAGCCCTACTCTATCGCAGCCGCCAACGAGGAGACGTTTTGCATTCGCCTCGACGCTTTGACGGGCAAGATGGATGTGCCGGTGGACAGTGTAGTCGCCTTCGTGGAGGATGTGACGCACAATAGTAGCCCCCTCACCGTCGCCTTCTATCACTCTGTCCTGCGCTTCTTTCTCGTCCGCGACGATGCGCGCATTCAAGTCTGGTTTGATCGACTGAGCGCGGAGCACGGCAGCTCCGCCAATGCCAGTGCACCAGCCGCGGACGTGCAGTGCTACACGATTCTGATGCAGTACTACCTCGCTCACGCGCGGTACGATATGGTGGAGCAGCTGTTCCACCAGATCCAATGCAGTTCGGAGCTAGAGGCGAGCACCGAGTCCTACTATGCGCTCTTTGAAGTCGCCGGTCGACAAGGCGACGTCGCAGCGGTAAGGCGGGTGTTCCACCAGGCCTGCGTGAACTGCATTCCTCTAGACGTGCTTTGCTACAATAGCATTTTGAAGACCCTCGTTGAGCACGAGGAGCCTTTTGTGTACGATGTGCTCAGCGACATGAAGGAGCACCGAGTGCCGCCAGCAGAGAGCACGATGGCCGTCTTCCTCGCTGACGCGCACGGACGCCAGGTCTTGGCGGAGGTCGTTTCTCGCGCCCTCTTTTACACACCACCGCCGCCGATCACGCTGCAGAAGATGAAGGTGCGAGGGGAGGGATGAAAGAGATGAAGAAGCTGCAGTGCTCATCCCGATTTCATGACAAGCCAAACGCAAGGGTGATGGGGGGGGGACAGGATGCAGGCCCCTCCTGCTCTCACCCTGCGCATGTCTTGGAGCTTGTCTCGCCGTGGGAAAGGGCATCTTGTGGGCGTATGTGTGTGTCTGATGTGTGTGTGTGTGTGGGGGGGGGTCATCCCCGTGTGGAACTATGCTATTTGATGTACACTACTTGTGCGCGCACAAGAGCCAACAAAACAGCTGGAACTCCGTTTTTTGTTGTCGTTTTCCCTTTGCGAATAACGCAGATACACAGAGACAGCGTGATGATGGGTTTGCCACTGCACGTGGGGGACATTCCCATCTTCGAAAGTGTGGTGCTGCCCGCTCGTCCAATCAGCGCGGTTGCTGGCACTCTTCGCCCTGGATACTCATCTCTTTTTCTTCGTGTTGTTGTCTGGTGAAGAGGGATGTCGTGTGTGCGCGTGTCGCCACGAGTTGGTGAGCGCCCCTCTCGGGCGGTCGATGCGGGTGGGAGCGAAAACGGAAAGGGTTGAGGGGGTGGGTGGCAGATGCCGGAAGGGGCGCAGTCCACGGGACCACCTGTGCGTCAGCCTTCTGTTCTTCCGCCCTCCTCTCGCTCATTTTGCCACGCTTCACGCAAGCCCTCACGAGTGTAGCGAAATGCCGATGCCGCCCTTCGCACAAGTGCACAGGCACATCTCAGGCACTTCAAACTTTCTCTTGACATCTCTCGCGTGTATCCTTTTCCTCCTCTATCTCATTCGTCGGTTATTCGCACTGCATGTGCAACCCACAAGGCTGCTCGTCCCTCGACCCGCCTACTGTTTTCTCTCCTTTGTGCGCGTTTGTGTGTGTGTGTGTGTGTGTGTCTGTCGGTGTTTCTGTCGAGGCACTGCGCTACTCTCTATAGCGAGGGCGTCTGAGCACGTTATTCTGTTTGGCTGCCCTCTTGCTTTCAAACGGGACTACTGAACACCCGTTCGTTGTCAGAGTGCGCACGACAGCTTGTACGGTTTGGACAAAAAAGGAGAAGAGGGAGGGAGAGGCGTCGGATGGGGAGTGGAACGGATCTCCGTAGGCCGGCACGACACACACACACACACACACACTTTACTTCGTAGCTGATACCTCTTTTCCCCATCGTCACCTTAGCGCCATGGCTGAGACGGCCGGCGTGAGAGGCCGACGCACCTTCATGGGACGTCAGCGCTCGCAACATGAGGTGCAGACAGAGGCGTCCTTTGTGCCAGGTTGCAACAGTCTTGAGTACGCTTATGATCCGCTGGCGAGTGAGCAGTACGCGAGTCTTGTGGAGCTGCGGCAAATGATCCATTCTTGCCTGACCCTCGTGGCCGGCGACGTCTACGATGTGGTCAGCTTCAAGGATATTCTGTACCATCTTGAGAGTGAGATGCCATCGTCGCTGCCTGTCACCGACCTGCTGCTTCTCTCCTCTCGGCTGTTCCGGCGCACCGCTGAGCTTGGTCGGCTGCTGAGCTGCTTCTTTGGCGTCGTTTTTGCGGACGACCACAACGACGAGCACTTCCGCTTCGCTGAGGTGCGTCTGCTTCAGCGCGAGATCCGTGAGCTGAAGAGGCAGCTGAGCGCGTCGGAGGAGGAGCGGCGACGGCTGAAGGAGATGCTCGACAATGTCGGCCAGGTGGCATACGACCACGGAAGGGCGGTGGAGCTGCTAGAGACGCACAACAAGGTGCTCAAGAAGCAAAGCACTGCCTTGGAGGACCAGATGGCGCTGCTGTTTCATCAACTCAACTCGGGACTCGAGGGGCACTGTAAGGCCGCGTACCAGCAGGTGACGGGAGAGATGATGGTGCAGGAGAGTCTCAACCCCGCACGCATCACGTTCCGGCAAACCATGGATAGCCTCAGCGAGCAGCTCCGCGGCTCACGAGGGCTTATCACGGACGTTCGGGAAGTTCTGCTGAGCTGCAGCCAGGGACGACGGACGGGCGAGGCGTACACGGCAGTCGAGCCAACCGTGCGATTCAAGCTCAAGATGCTGGAGGCAAATTTCCAGCAGCTTATGGGCCGGTTCACAGCGGTAAAGGACACGGTGGTAGAAACGGCACAGGAGCTGATGAACGCGCTGCAGGAGCGCAAGAAAATTCTCTGCCTCTCCTTCCAACACATTCGTCTGTACGACCTGCAAAATGCGAAATTGCGCAACGCCCGCGCCATCCTCGCGCAACTGCAGCACAACACGTCCGAGGTGGTGCGCCGGATACGCGTCACCTTTCCTAGCGGCAACCTCACCTCTGTTGATCGCTTCGGCAATATCAGCACGCAGCGGTGGCATGGGGGGTACACGCTGGCGACGCTGCGCGGATACAAGTTGACGGAGCAACAGCAGCAAGGCGAGGGCGAAATGTCTGAATTTGCCCGCAGCAGCACTGCTGGACCTTCCTTGACTGCGGGAGCGTCACGTATGCTACCTGGCCTCACGGAGTCGCAGATTATGGCAGCGGAGAGCGAGATGGCGGTAATTGACGGAACCGTTCACAGTGCCACACCGGTGGCTCTGGCGCTGTCGCCTGGCCTCCGCAGTATGCGAGTGTCCCACTCTGGCGTCACTCCTCCACCACTTCGCACCTCAGCTCCGCCGAGCGGCGGCGGCTCCAAGTTGGCGAGCGCGCGAGGGTCAAGCAGCACGACCGGCATGCCAGTGCCCGTCAGCGCTCCCACGAGCGCACGGAGCGATGACCCCGATGTGCTGCCGTTCGACACCGTCTCGGCTTTTCTCGACCTGATGCACGATATCGATGACGACATGGATGAACTGCAGGGCGCGTTGGTGCTTGACGACGAGATGGGCGCGTTCCTGAAGATGCTGACGCTGTCAGCGTCGACGACGCCGCGCGCCGACGCCCTGGAGATCGCGGGCGGCCTTACCGGACGTGCGGCACTGCTGGAGCAGCAAGAGTACAACATGGAGACGGCCTTGCAACCCACTGGTGGCCGGCCTGGTGGCACCCGCGGCGCACCGAGCTCCGCGTCTGTCTGCACCGGTAACGAGAGCTTCACGGCACAGGAGGCCAACTCGTTCTCGTCCTTGTTCTCCAAGCTGGGCAGCCCGAGTACGCCCTCAGAGGCGCGTGGCGGCTCTCGTGCCGAGAACGCCTCCTCCGAGGCTGTAATGGCTCGCCAGGCGGTGCAGCTCCAGCGCCAGCAGAAGCAGATCGCCAAGATGCAGGAGGACTTTACCTCGAAAGTCGGCTTTCTGCGCCAGGTCTACGAGGCGCGTATCGGTGATTTGGAGGTGCGAGAGACGACTGTAAGCAAACGACTGGGCCTGGTAGGGGGCTCGCCCTTCCAGCGCGGCGCGGGAGACAGCGGCAGTGCTCGATCGTCTCCGGGAGTCGGGAAGGGCGAGGAAGAGCCGCGGGTGTCTAGTAGCCCGGGTGACAAGGAGAGGCTGACGAAGCTGCGAAAGGAATGGAGGCAGGCCAAGGGCAAACTGCAACCGAATCGAAAACTGCGCGAGGCCACGGCCGAGCAGCTGCAGCTCATGCAGAAGGACGAGAAACTCTGATGGGGCAGTGCGCGTGCGTTGTCCATCTACGCGACGGGTCAAGGCCCGCTTCTGCAGTTTTCATTCGGATTACAACCGCCTCCTACACACACACACACACACACAGGGAGGGAAGCATAGAGCATCTCAAATATTCAATCGTGCTCTTCAGCCGTTAGCTTCGCCACAAACATCGATCCACGATCTTGCGCTGCATTGACAGTCCGGGCTCTGCGTCGCATCTCACGACCAAACCGATGTATATATTAATGGTGCACGTGTGCCGCATTTGTGGCACCCATCAGTGGTTGTGGCGCTTTAGTGTGCCATGATGAGCGCCTCCTTTTTTTATCGGCGCATGCGGGCGCGCACGCCTCTGATAACTGCCACCGCCTCGCACTGCAAATGCGGCGGCATGAGTGGAGCACAAAAAAACTGGCAAACAAAAAACGAGTGAAGCAACGAATGCGTGACTTCGATGCGCTTACTTGCTCGCGGTGAGTGAAAACAGAGAGGGACACGGTTTAGCTGCCGAGTGCGGATGTGAGGAAGTTCAGCGGTCGCCTTCAGGCTCCAACGCCCTTGCAAGTAGACCTCCTACCCCGCGCATTGGACAGAGAGATGTCCTCGCATCCATTGCCGGCTGCGCGCCCGCTACTCCAGTAAGATGTCTCCTTTCGTCTATCATCACCGTCGGGTTCTGTGTTCGCACGGTACGCATCCTTTTGCGCGATGCTTCCAAAACACTGTACACTTCTCTCCCTCCGTTGCCTTTTTCCTCCTGTTCTGCAGCACATGGAGCTTAGCTCACTCCCCGTTCTCCTTCCTCTCGCCCTTCGCCGTATCCGCTACTCATCGCATTCGGCAAAGTCTTGCGTGGGCGTATCAAAAAAAAAAAGGAAAGCGAATGATTGCCCTCGCCCTGTAACTCATTTCCTCGCTCGCTAGTCATCATCCACTGCCATTCATTAGGAGTCACTTGCTATGGTTTGCTGTCTTTATCATCTTTTCTCCCTTGCCCTTTTTTGTTCACGGCGTCGGCGGCTCTCTGCGCATCATCTTCGACCTATTGCGTACGCCCGTTGTGTGGCAGGTGACAGCTTTGCCTCGCTGCTCTCACAAACTTACACGACGTCGCATGCGGGCACGTCGAATATCTCTACGCGTTCACCCTTTTAGGCTGCTCCTCCCCCATCGTTGGCGCGCACCCACCCTGCGTCGCGGAGCGTACGCATCTCCTTTCTGCTGCTCTTGTGCCCATGGCTGGCCGCAACTACGTCAGCCCCGAGGATGAGCGGGCATTTGTTGCCATCCTCGCCAAGGACCCTGAGTGCAACCAGTGCTTCGAGTGCGGCGCCCCCTCCCCGCAGTGGTGCGATGTCATGCACGGCACCTTCATTTGCCTAAACTGCAGCGGGCAGCACCGCGGCCTCGGTGTGCATCTCTCGTTTGTCCGCAGCTCCACTATGGACGGCTGGGTAAAGTGGAAGCCGGAAAAGCTGCGTCAGATGGAGCTGGGCGGCAACCGCCGCGCGCGGCTGTACTTTGAGGCGCACAAAGTCCCCAAGACCCCCTTGAAAGCCCGCTACGAGTCTCTCCCAGCTCTCCGCTACGCAGACATGCTCGAGTCCGAGGCGCTTGGCAAGCCCTTCAACGAGGCGTCCTGGCAGCCGCCAGCTTGGTACACGCGGCTGAAAGCCGCGGCGAGCCTCGCAGGGCCGTCCCCAACGTCATCGTACCCGCAGACGGACCCGAACCGCTTCGCCGGTGTTGGCTCGAACGGGCAGCCGCACGTGATGTCAGGCAGCAGCCGCGGCGACAGTGAGTGGTACTCTGCGCTCTACAGCGGATGGAGCGCCGTGTCGCAGAAGACAGCCGAACTAGCGCAGCACGCCACAAAAGCAGTTCAGAGCGCCGACGTGGAGGGGATGCGCAGCAGCTTGGCGCAGAAGTGGGCGGGCGTGTCAGCCACAGTGTCTACCTACGCCGCGGACCTGCAGCAGCGAATAGCGGAAGGCGGCGGCCGCGACAAAGACGACGGCCTTGACCGCATGCTCCAAAACGCGCGTCAGGCGCAGACGGAGAGCGGCGTAGACAACCGTGCCGCTGGCCAGACTCGGTACGGCCACATTGAAGGCAGCAGCGGTGACGGGCAAGGCTCTCGCGTCGCGGTGCAAGCGAAGCCGGTCGGTCCCGCGTCACCAGAGTCATCGCCAGTGTGCCAAGGGCGAGTGCTGTGGCAGAGCGTGTCCGCGAGCTCGCCAGCGGAGAGCGTGACCGCCTCTGTCTCATCTGGTTGGGGCTCACCCACTCGAGCCAGCCCCAGTACCGCACTTCCGCAAACACAACCGACATCGAGCCGCCCCGTGAACCCGCTCGGTGGAGGTGGTGCTGGTGGTGGTGTGAGTGCTTCCCCTCCTGCACCGCAGTCGACGAAGGACGAATGGGCCTGGGATAACGAGTACTTCTAACGCGCCCCGCGAGTCATGAAAAGGGACTAGAAGTTTGACCGCGTGTTGCTTGTTGGGGTGGAACGGGCATACATATATGTGCATGCACACGTAGTGTTCTCATGTGTATGCGTGTCTCTCTCCTCCCCGTCTCTGCGCCGCGCTGCGGTCGTCTCCCTCCGGCGGCGGCTCTCTTAGTTTGCAGCAGAGCGCGGGCTCTACAGCGACGCGGTGCTTGCTTATATCATGTTGCACGTGAATGGAGGGTTGTGCGCGCACCAGGCGTTGTGTGCGCGTCCCCCTACCTCCAACTCGGTGTATGTGTATGCGTGCATGGCCGGCTCGATGCGCTTCATCTCCACTTGGCATCTCTCTCCCTGTGTACCTGTGGGCAGCGAGTTCTCCTCTCTGTGCGAACCACGGCAGCCCCTTCCCCGTTGCTGTCGCGAAAGCCGCCGTTGCCCTCGTCCGTGTGACACGCATCCGAATAGTTTATTGAGAAAACGACAAACGGAAAGGCACCGGAGAGGTAAAGAGGCACACACTCCTCCTCCTCAAGTGCCACGAGAGAAAAAGAAGAAGCGCCACAACTGTTGATCGTGATGATGCAGGCGGGCTGCGCCGCCTCCGGTGTAGTAGAAGCTGGCTGCCTGTGCTCGCAGATGAACAGCCCCCTGCCGTGTGCCCCCTCCGGGAAGCGGCAGACGATAGCGAAAGAGAAGGAGAGGTGTACCGCAGCATCGAAAGTCACCCACCTACCCCACGTGATCGCGTATTCGGGTCACCGTCATCTCATCACGATATGGTGATCTACACGTATGTATATGTATATATAAAGTTACTGCTGCGCCCTCGTATCATTTCACGCTTCCTCTCTTCGCCCTGCAAGCAGCGCATGCGTGCACTCGTCAAAGCCGGCAGCCATCATCCATCGGTGCACACACACACACACACACACACGATCAAAACAAGAGTATGGTAGGAAGAAGCCACGGTGACGAAGTGGTGGCCCTCAGTCTCTCTCTCTCTGTGCATGTGTACGTCTATGGCCCAGCCTAAAACACCCGCACGGGTACGATAAGCAGCACACGCAGCAGCACCGCGAAAGACTGCATTCTTTTATTGCTGTTGTTGCTTCTGCTATTTCACACCTCTGCTCGCCTGTTCTAGTGGGTCGCTGTGCGCTTGGTCGAGAAGATGGGCTCACTGTTTCAGCTGCGCGACTTCTGGTCCACCTCTTTTCCGGGGGAGGAGTTCAGCCCCTCCGCCGTGGTCCTCGCCGACCCAGATGTCAGCAATCTCTTCGACAAGATTGTGCTGGGATCCTATCAAGGCATGCTGCGCATTCTGAACCCGAGTGCCACCCAGGGTCCAATGCTGCCCGGCGATGTGCTGCTTGAAAAGAAGTACGATGAGCCTATCCTGCAGCTGGATTGCGGCCCTTTCCGCCCCTTCAAGTCTGGCGTGCCGCCCAACATTCTGGCGGTGCTCTTTCCGCGCACGCTCATGTTCCTCGAGATTGCTGCGCACGGCAGCGACAACGCGAATGCGATGAACGCGCCGAACCCGACGAGCAGCGGCACCGCCGGCAACGAGCTCGCTGCGGAGGTGACGTCATCGTCCACCCCGGACGCGCAGCTGCGTCACCGCTATGCGCACGGCAGCAGCTCGAATGTGCCGGACACCTTCTCGTCGCTCAAGGAGCTCGGCGCCTTCTACACCCTAACGGTTCAGAGCGAGGCTCGCCTCCTGTCCACTGCCTACAACTTCGCGTGTGGCTGCTTCGGCAACAGCGACTACAAGATGGTCTGTGTTCAGTCGATGGATGGCTCGCTGACGATTCTGGACTACGGCGGCGTGCTATATCGCACCTTTTTGCCGCAGAATCAATTTCTTATTCCCGGCCCGATGCAATACAGCATGCACCGCGATGCCTTGCTGACGTGCAACACCTCCATGTTTCTGCTAAGCTACAGCTTCAGCTCTCTGGTCTTGAACAGTACCGCGGAAGATGTGGCAGCAACGACGGCCGGCGCCGTGGCCGCGAGTCGCTTCTCCAGCCTTTGTCCACTGTGGACGTTCAATCTGGGCGAGGACGCGGTCGACATCGCGGTATGCCGTCTTACGCGTGGCTTGACGCGTGAGGAGGCGGATGTGGTGGTGCTTTGCACCTCGGCCCTGTACGTGCTGAGCGAGAGCGGCGAGCCGCGCATGATCCGTCGACTGGACGTGGAGGCGTCGGCCCTGTGCGTATACCCGCTGCCTGGCATCCAGTACGACAACCTACTCGTCGGGACCTTCAACGGTCTTGTGCAAGTTTACTCGGACACGGAGCTGCAGTGGAGCGCCGCTGTCTCCAGTGGCGCCGCGCCGCTGCAGCTCACGGTCGCCACGCTGTGCGGCGTTGAAGGCATGATTGTGAATCTTGCCTCCGACAGCTCCCTTAGCATCAACTACCTTGGCACCGACCCCGTTGATCAGCTACCGGAGTCGCTGGAGACGAAGTCCATCCCCTACACAGAGATCGTGAACGACCTGAAGCAGTATGAGCAGCTCATTCATGGGTGCTTGGGCGATGCTGCGAGTGCTACCGAGGACGGCGACGAGGATGACCCGCTCGCCATCCCAGGCAAGCCGCTGTCGTTCATGGGTGGAAAAAGCAAGAAGAAACGTGGTGCCGGCAAAGCGGAGGAGGGGGCAGCGTCGTCAGGCATCCAGACGGCAGCAGCGCCGAGTCGCAGCACTGCCGCTGCCGCGGCTTCACTGTTCATCACAAGCGCATTTTCGAGCATCAGAACGACTGACAACAGCGCCGAGCTCACCGTCACGCTGCAGACGCTCCATAATCACGTCGAGGCGGTCTCTCTCGTGCTGCAGGCCGTACCGCCACTGTTGGCGACGCCGTGTCAGTGCGTCATCGAGCAGATTACGCCAGAGAGCAGTGTCCAGCGCACCTTCACGGTCCACGCCATTCAGGACAGGGACCTGATCATTCCCTCATCGCTAGATGTGGTGGTGGTAGCGGTGTACCGCGGTCAACGACGCGAGTACGAGACGGTGCAGCACGTGGCACTGGCGCCGTTCCCACTGGTGGCTCGCCCCGTCGCCCCCGCCAAGAACACGGCGTTTTCGCTGCAGCTCAATACCGACCAGAGCCAGCCGCCGTCGCTCATCGACGTGTTTGCGGACATGGCTCCTCTCGGACATGTGACGGGGAACGTCCTCTCGCTGCACTACCTGAACGGTGCGGATGCAACGGTGCTCGTGTCCAAGAATGCGGCGCGCTTTAAGCTGCAGGGATCCACGATGGAGGGGTTGTGGCTGCTTGCCGCGGAGCTCACGCGACGCCTACGACTCTGCTGCGGTGGCGCCGCGGCATTGAAACTCGAGGTCGCAGATGATCTTCCAGTGCCTGACTTTCTCGCGGTGGTGGACACGCACTGGGCGATTCGGCGCGAAATGGTGGCCGCCTCGGCGGCGCTCGACGACGCTGCCGCGCTTTTCCGCGCCGTGGAGAAGCGGCTGCTGGCGCGCTTCCGCGACCGCAGCCCAGCTGACGCGACGGCGTTGGGCGTGCTCTTTCAAGAAGGCTACAAGCTGCTCCGGGAGAGGGCAGACGCAGTGACGCGAGCAAAGACGCGGATGCGGCAGGCCTCGGCCATGCTGAATTGCTGCGCGCAGCTTTTCTGGTTCTGTCTGAAGATCAAATCTCCACTGCTTGCCCCTGAAGATGCGGAGACCCTGTCGACGCTGTTCCGCTGCTCCGTCGCCGATGACAACGACGGAGGCTGGGAGGAGGTGACGGAGGCGGTGCTGGCAAAGGTGCTGAACGTGAAGACAAAGAAGGTGGCTAGTAACAATCTCGAGCTCTCCTCCAGTACCGCGAACTTGAAAAAGCACATTGGAACGCTGATAAGCATGGTGCAGTCTGGCCAGAAGCTCGGCTCCGCAACAGAAGGGGCAGGGGCTTGAACGCACTCAGGGTAGGAATGCAATGACTACCGCCCTCCCCCTCCCCCCCCCCCACGACGACAGTCCTCGCGGTGCCATTTCGGACGCCTAGCAGTGTGGAATCGAGTGCCCTATATCCAACCCCACTCACCTTCCCTCTCTACCTCCTCCCGAAACCTCCTCGCCAGCATCTGCGGCAGGACGCACGCTTTTGGGATTCGGTAATAGAGGAATGAAAGACGGCGATGGGTCCTTGTGCCTGATGGGGGCGTCTGCAGTTGTCTTTGCGGATGCCGACATTTGTATGTTTATTTATATATATATATGTGTGTGTGTGTGTTCGGCTCTTGCTCGTTATGGCCTTTTATACGTTCTCTGCGCCGTTCAACCGGCGTTTTCACGCCCTCGGACCCTCCCATCGATGACGTGATGTATCTCTCTTCGGGCGTGCCTGTGCTGGATCCGGAACGAGCGTGCACGGCGTCATCCCCCTCGCTCTTTCGATTAAGTCGAGAAAGTGAACGGCACATCCGAAATGAAGGAGGTGACGGCTCAGAGACAGAGAGTTCACCGCCGGCTCTGCATCCGTGTTGCCTGTTACTGCTGCTTCGCGGCAGTAGCCCTTGACGGGTGTGGATCGACGTCGGGCACCCTCTCTCTGCCCCTGCCGAAAAAAAAACGCACGCAAATGCGCTGACATCGAAGACAGGCAAGGGGCTCATAAAGACGGTGCGCGGAATCCGCTCTGCGGTCATGTGCGGCCTCCTTTGCTGAACGAAGCTCCGCAGCTGTGCTGAAACGACGACGTGAAGTCGCTCTCCCCCCCCCATTCAATTGCTACAAGGAGGACGTGCATGCCCTTCTTGTCACAGATGTGAATCCGCCATTTCCGTTCTAGCGGCCATGCATTTCCAAGGCACCTTCCTTCCCTTTTCTTGTGTGGTGTGATTGCTGGCTTCTCTGGCCGGCGGTGGACGGTGTGCTTGTGCGCGCGCGGCTCTGTGTGTGTCTGGGCGCACGAAACACTTGTGCCGATGCCGATGTGAGCCTGCTACACTGGTTATGTGCGGTGGGCGGCAGCACTCGTACATAAAGGTCCTCACACACAAAAGAAAACAAAAAGAAACAAGATAGGGCTCAAGAGGCGCGCAGCCAGACAAGTGCGCCGTAAACAGTCTTTTGTAGTGTAGCAGGGCGGACACGGGCGCACTGGGCGCTTGGCGGTCAACCGCCGCCCTCTTGTGTCTCTCTCTTCCTCTGCCGGTACGCAGAATCCTCGCTTCTGGTGTAGCCCAGCACCGATGGGTGGGCCACCGGGGTCACAGGTGGCGCAGAAGAAACCAAACCGACCACGGCACAAAAAACAGGAGGGTGTAAGCGAAAATGGTGCCAGCGCCAAGGGAGCAACGACGCTTGCCTCTTCCAATGGATGTGGCGTCACAGCTATGCAGGCTGCTGCGTCGCCGTCGCCGTTTCAGCCACCACGCCAGCCTAACGTGTACACCGACTGCGCACCGCTGCGAGAGCTGTACGACCAAGTTCGACTGAGTGAATGCGGCCTCCACGGCATTAGTGTCAGGGGCGGTGCTGGTCGACCGCGAAGGCGGGAGGAAAAGGGACGCCCCTTCACGCTTCAGCAATCCTTCAGCGAATTGCCGTACCCGCGTGGGATAATGAACAACAGCAACTTCTGCTTCATGAATTCGATGCTGCAGGCACTCATGTTCATTCCCTCCTTTGCGCAACTGACCGTCTCCGTCAGCTGTGATGCGCAGGCACGCCAGCTGTGCCCCACGCTGGCGACCCTTGGAAAGTGGACACTTCAGTACTGGAAGCCCGGTTTCACGCGGCTAGCGATGATAGCCCCAACGTTGATGCCGCGCTTGCCTGCTGGTGCCAACAACAGTAACAGCGGCGCTCCTCGGTCGGCCGTGGTGCCCGCCTCGCAGCGGATCCTTGACGGCTCTGTGCAGGAGGACGCGCAGGAGTTTCTGCAGAAGTTGCTAGAGCGTGTGCATGAAGAGCTGGTGGGTCTCGAGGAAGCTTTTCAGCAGGCCGACGCGTCTGAAGCGGCGACGGAGAGCGAAATGGGGTTGATTGCCCCTGCTGCCACCACCACCACCGCCAGTGGCGGTGGTGGTGGTGGTGGTGGTGGTGGCCGCGCCGATGCTCCGGACGACGCGACCGCCTCGACCTTCCACAAGAAGGGCTGGACGTTTGTGAAGGGAAAGGAGAAGCTGGCGGTGCGGGAGCACGAGGATGTGCAAGGGCAGTCGAAACTGCTGGCAAGTATCTTTGGTGGAACGCTGGAGAGCCACTTGCAGGGGAAGCAGCGCCAGCGCGACCGCGTGTCAGTGCTCATCGAGAGGTACTACTGTCTCCCCGTCGACGTTGGCTTTGCGCCGGAGTGTACCGTTGAGCAAGCTCTCGAGCGCACCTTCATGACAGAGCGGATCTATGACAGCGAGCATGAGAAAAAACTCAAGAAGACTCTCCGCCTCGGCCGTCTGCCCTCCGTTCTCTTTCTGCAGCTGCGCCGCTGGGCCGTGACGCGCGAGGGCGAGCTCGTGAAGCTCGACAACGTTGTGCGTATCAAGCGCACCTTGCTGATTCCTCGTACCATCTGCGCTGATGAGACACTTGGCAACACCGAGCGAGCGTACCGTCTCCTGTCGGTTGTGTGCCATCGCGGTGACGCCGTTAGTCGGGGGCACTATGTCACCTACTTAGTGCACCATGCCGCGACCCCAGCCGTCCTGAAGGTGCAGTCGAGTGAGCCGGGCAACAAGGACACTGCAATCCTGCGTTCGCCGCCTGACGCGGCGACAGTGATTCTCTGCAATGACGCCAACATTTCTGTGTGTCCAGCAAAGAACATGGAGAAGGAGACCATGTACTTTCTCGTCTACCAGAAGACAAGCTGATATGCCCCCCCCTCCCCGCTTCCCCCAACCCCTCCAACCTTGAACGGCAACGGCTGTTTTTTTTTGTCTTGTGTGCTTTTTTGTTTTTGTTGCGCGTCGCGTATGTGTCTGTGCTCGTCGCTATCCAACGGTGGTTTGGGCTTCCTGTGTGCGCGTTTTCGTCCCGTAGCAAAAGGTTTTGTTTTCTTTTTCGGGCCTGCGCGACTGTTTGATCGGCCACATACATCGTGTACCTGTATTCAAGTTTCACCATCTCGTTGCACCCTCGCGTTCGGCAACGCACCGCGCTCTTGATTAGGGAGAGATGAAGCTACCGCTTTCCTCACGTTTCCCTTTGGCTCGTTTTGCAGCTCGTTCGCTGCTCTCTCCCCACATGAAATCACGAAAAGGAGAAGGAGTGATGTTTCGCTCGCTCGCTCGCTCTGCCACGGCGAGCGTTACAGTCAAAGAGCCTTCTGCGCACAGAATCGTGTGTGTGTGTGTGTGTGTCTGCAGAAGTGTTTCTGCGTTTCGCTCCTGTTCATCAATCCCGTTTATACTGTCTCCACTTCTCCTTCCTTCCCCCTCTCTATCCCCCATTATTTCATGTGCCTATTGCATCCCACGCACACGACTTTTCGACGCCAACGGCAAACTGTGCCGCACATGTTCTCGCTTCTCCGCGCTCGATCGTCGGCCCATCAGATTGCCTCGATCCTAGATCACCGTCTTTTTCTCGTTGTCCTGTTCAGTCTGTTTTTTTTTTTTGCGTGTGTGTACTCTAACCGTAGTTCAAGGCGTATGTGTGTGTGTGTGTGTGCTCGAGTTTGCCTGGTGTTGTCGTCACAGCAGCTGTCGAATCACGCATACATCACCACCACTTTCATTCCTGCCTCGAAAAAAAAAAAACAGACGCATAAAGCCACAGACATCGGCGAGGTAGAAGCGCAGCCGCGGGTTTCGCCTTTTCTCTTCCCATCGACTTTGTTGACCTCCCGCCTTGCAATCCAGTCAGGGCACCATGTCCACGTTTGCCCTTGAACCCTTGCCGCTTTTCCAGCCCATCACGGCCACGTCAGAGGAGCGCATCACGCAAGTTTTGGAGGCGCTGAGGGCGCAGCACAAGTCAACGTTTCCGCTGCTCTTCCAGCGCGCCTTGGATCGCGGCACAGCGGACTTGCCTACCCCGCAGAATGACCTTCGTCTTATGGCATACGCCTTCCTTGTCGCGCGACACTGGAACGTGGAGAAAGCGGTGAAGATGGCGAACGATGCATGCCTCTTCTTCGAGAAATTCCGCACCGGCAATGACTGGCTCTTGCCGTCTGCCTTTTCGATTCGTGGCTACGACCAGGCCAACGTGGCGGCCTGGACAAAGCAGCCCTTCGGAACAACGAACACGCCGCTCTACCGATGCATGCAGACGATGTCGCCACTGGTGCATGGCGGGTTTCACTACTGGGACCGTCGTGGCCTGCCGGTGCTCTACTGGCTCGTAGGGCGCATGGATACGCACTCGGTCCTCCGGAAACTGAAGCCGCATGTCCCGGTTGGCACCACGATCGAAGAGTTCTTTCAGCTATTTGGGGGCGGCATCATCGAGACGGGCTGGACACTCTGCAGGTACCAGGACGCCGTTCTTACAGCCCACCCGCAACCCGGGATCGACATGGGCGCACCGCGCCGCAACTTCTGCACCATCGTCGTGGACTGCAAAGGGTTAAGCTATAAGATTATCGACAGGCAACTGCTGGAAAAGACGAAGGCGACGCTGCAGCAGATGCATTGCGTGTTCGCCGACTGCATCCACCGCATCGTTGTCGTGAACTGCCCGCCCATGGTAAAGTTTGCCTACAGACTCCTGAAATCCGCCATAGGCGAGGGTGTGCAGCAGAAGATCACGTTTGTGTCGCCAGAGAACACGACGGCGGCGCTCGACAGCGTCGTCGGCCTGGAGCGTGTGCCGGCCTTTCTTGGCGGCCACTGCCAATGTGAGGGCGGTTGCATTGCCTCGTACAACCCGAACACCGCCTTCAAGACCGAGGAGGCTGACGATGAGGGTGACGTCACCACGGAGAACATCATCGTGGGCCCTGGCAAGAAGCACGAGAGAGTGTTTGAGCTGCAGCAGGGAGAGGAGGTGATTTGGGAGTTCTCGACGACGAAGGGCACCGATGTGCGCTTCTCAGTTATGTTCTACCCGAAGCAGCAAGGCGTGACGGCGCAGTCGAAGGGCGGAAGGGTGAGGGTGCGCATCGACAAGTCGGTAAAGCGCACAACGACCGAGAACCCGGTGGTGAAGCAGGAGAAACTGAAGGACGGTGCAGACAGCTACATGGCCCCGGAGGACGGCATTCTGCAGCTTGTCTGGGACAACTCGAAGTCGATCGTGAGCGACAAGGGCATTCAGATGCGCGTCTACAAGTCGGAAGCGATTATGGAGTCGCCCGATGAGTAAAGCAGTCCAGTAAGCGATGCAAGGTGTGTATTTCCTCTTCTCTGTCGCTGCTGAGCTCTTTTGCGGGTCTCTCCCCGTGTGGTGTCTGCGTGTGAGATGTGGGTGTGCGTGGAGGGGGTGCAATATTTCGTTTGACACTCTCAGCCCCACCCTGGCGGAGGGCAGCTACACCTCCGCACCCTTTCACACGACACGCTTTCGGTCAAGGGTTGGAAACGGAGGTGTACGCCGAGACAAACGAGCCTCGCTCATGCCACGGCGGCCTTTTTCCACTGGTTGACCATGGAGTGCGATGCGGCGTCCTACCTAGCTTCCCCTTCGTTTAATTGTGTCTCCTCCTTCAGTTTTGCAGGCTCGACCGTTTTCGCTGTGCTGCACTTCCTTATACGCTAGCCCCCGTCTTGCACGCGTGCACACAAAAATACCTTATCTTTCCTGCACGCGTCCCTCTCCTCCTCATTCGCCTTACGTCTTCACCATTATCTCTTCATTTCTGTTGCAGCGTATTTTTTTTCTTCTTTCGCTGCGAGCACGTGGGAACACACGCACACGATGAAAAGTCGTTTTGTCATGAACCGGTGAGGAACTCGGCTTGGGATACATTAGGTGCGCATGTGGCCGTGTGCGCGTGTGAGTCTTCCCGTTGTCTTGTTGTATGTGTGTATGTGTGTGCTTGTATGCCGTCTTTTCTGCAAACGCCCTTCTCGTTCTGTGCACAAGGATGAGCATGTATGATATGAGGTGTGGCAGTATTTTTTTTTTCGGCGGGGGTTTGGGGTTTTTGTGTGCTGTGTTCCGTGCAGCTTGCAATGTCTTTTTTTTTTGCTCGTTACTTCCTCAGCTGCATTACGGAACGCAGCGGCTTGAAGCAACTTGGATGGGAGGGGGGGGGGCATGGCATCCCAGCATGGTGTGCAGGCTCTCTCCGAGAGCCCTGACCTGCAGCTGGCGAAGTGCCTCCTGGAGCTCATCCGGCACGCGCCTCTGCCCAGCCCCTATTCCCCGCATGGCAGACGCCGATGCTTTTCGCCCTCGAGCAGCACCCTGGACGCGACTGGCTTGGGTGAAGGCGTGCGATGCGCCCACGTCTCTGTCTGACGCCCGAGGCGCATCACGTGTGCGAAGAAGGGACGAGAACCTCTTGCTAGACGCATGGCCCCGATTCGACGGCAGGGCTGTTCAAATTTCTCGTGGAGGAATGACACGTTGAGGAAGTGAAATGTACTTCCCTGTGCCCGTGGGCCGTTCTGTGTGTATAATGCCTTTTTTTGTTTGCTTTGTCTTGTGCTGCTCATGTGTTTATGCAACCCCTTTCTTTTGTGTGTGTGTGTGTGCGTGGCCATGCGTACCATCGTTGATCCCTACTCGTGCCAGTATGTGTGCGTGTTGGCGAATGCCCTGTATTCTTTATTATTATGTATTCGTTTCTTTTTTTTTGCGTTGTGAACTGCTTCCGTCCCCATCCACGTCTCTCCATGTCTCCATACTGTGCATACCCATTCATCCTCATCATTCTTTTTTTTTCCGGCCTGCTCTTGAGCTCTGTGCCGGCGTGCATACTTGCATCCGCCCGCGCCGAACATCTGGGGCATGATGACAAGAGTGCTTGGCGATGCGGTGGTGTCGCAAACGAAGGGCATCTCTTTCTCTTGATACCTGTTCGTCCTTTGCAGCACTTCACCGTTTCCATACTAAGCTCGCATACATGACTTCACAGTTGTTGAGTCTTTTCCTTTCCCTTCTCTCGTCTCTGTCTATACGTCCTCCTCCTCCTCCCTCTCGCTCCCCCTCTCTTTCCTTCTCTTGGCTCCGATTTCGTTTCTTTGTTCGACTCTCCTCCTTTATGTCTCCTTGGCTTCCTTTCCTTTCCACATTCCTTTACTTGTTTTTTGTATGACTACCACTGCTCCTCCTCCTTTTTGGGGAGGCGGGGCGGAGGGGGGGTAGGTGGGCGTGTCAAAAGATGTGCGTATCGACTTCATTTTTTGTGTGTGTTTCTGCACTTCCCTCAAGCCCGCCCCCTCGCTCGTGCGATCAGCATGAGTTCGGGGGGAGGAGAGGATAGACGTTTTTTGTGCGCGTGGTTGTCCGTCTCGCTCTCTCATTTTGGTGGGCGGGCGTGGTATCGTGCGGGCGCCTCCTTTGAATGATGTGAATGTTTGCGCACACGGGCCCACGTAGGCCTGTGTGCATGCATGTGCTTCGCGCAAAATGTGCTTTTCGACGAATATATCTCTGCGTCTATATATGTGTGTGTGCGTTACCTCGCATGTATGGAGTGGCGGCTGCTGAATGCGAGAGCGGCGCAACGCGACATACAGTCTTCCCACCAAGTCACAAGGTAATCGACAGGCCTTCTGTTTTCCTCACGGAGAGGAGGGGTAAAAAAAAGAAGAGATGTTGGCTTGTGAACAGAAAAAAAAAAGAGACGGCACTACTTGTGCTTTCTCATCGCATCTATCGGCTCTTCGGGTGGTGTCTGCCCTTCCTCTTCGCTTTTTTTTCGTTCCGCTCGCCCTTTTCCATTTCTCGTACGTGCGGGACGACGCCACAACATTCCTTCAACCCGCACATATATCCTCTCCTCATCTCTTTCGCCTTTCTCATCAACTTGGTTAGCCTTCGCGCTTGCCACCCATATTTGCGTCGCGCAATCCCTCTCCGTCACTACTACAACCGGTGCGGCGCTCCCTGTCCTTCTCTGTCGCTACGTGGTCTCGTCTCGCTTGTGCGCACAGGCGCGCGTGTGCGCGCTTATTTTCTTTTCATTTCGTAGTGCTATTCTTCTCCGCGCCACCGGCACGTTAGTGCTGCTGCTACCAACTGGCGTATTGCACAGTGGTGGCTCTGGTGTGTCTGTGTGTATGGACGAGGGAGGGTGTGCCAGCCTCTTTAAAAAGAAGCACCGCCTTCCTATTCCCATCGGGTGTGTTAGCATTTGTGTGTTGCTCTACTTCGCTCACAGATGAACGGCACACAGTCGCTGAAGGTCGAGCGATTCGACACCTCCTACAAGGATAGCGACCTGCTCTCGTCCGCCACAGACAGTATCGACCTCGATCACAAGGATGAGCATCAGGTAACGGATGCGATCAAGACCCTCCAGCAACTCTTGAAGAGGGCTACGGTGAATGGCACCACGTCGACGACCTCCATGGACGCGGCCGCGGACAGCGCAGCTGCCATGGAATACCTCGCCGACTTTTCCTATGGCCTGACGCCCGGCGAGGCGCGTTATATTGTGTACCGGTTCCTCAAGGCTAATGGGATGAACATACCACGGGCTCTCGAGCAAATGATGCGGTCCGCCGAGCGGCGCAGGAAGCAGAACCTCAACAATATGGCGCTGTTTCCGTGTATTATTCCCATGAGCGGATTTAATGAGCAGACGGTATGCTATAAGCTACGGCTCCCTTTTATTAGCAACATCTCCGGCAAGCGCTACCTGGACGCCGAGGGTCGACTTCGACTGGAGCATGAGCAGTTGGACCACTGCAACGCGCATTACGAGGATCCCTACACCAGTTTCATGACGACTGACGTGGCGGCCGACTCAAGGCAGCCAAGCCCAGACAGCAGCGACTGCCTATCTTCACGACCCGCCATGAGCGCGCCTCAAGTGGCCTCCTCCTCGCCGATACCCCCCGTCGGTCCTGCAAACTGGAAGGCGACCCTTGAGGGGGATGGCAGTGCAGAATGGAAGCGAGACGCCGAGTCGCAGAGGAACTCCCTCTCGCCGAAGGAGCACCGGCGCAGGAGCGATGAGAAAAAAAGCAGCGGAGCCAGGTGGCGCTCCTTCATTTCCCTCATTCCTTTTCTCCGTCATCAAGGCACCGGCTGCCTGCCAAATGCGTCAGCCTCGCACCTGCGGAACATGTCGACCGTTACATCCGAAACAAGGAGGCACACCGGCTTCCACTCCATCCTATCCACGTGCAGCGGCAGCGATTGCGGGAACAGCGGCGCGCGCGAGCAGAACTATGAGACACCGGAGATGGAAGAGGAGGAGAAACTCCTCAACGCGGCGGGTGTGGCAGTGCCGTTGACGGCAACACCCAGCACCCTTTACGCCGACTGTCTCAATTTCCACGGGCTCTTGGAGCCGATCGTTGCAGTCATTACAAAGCACGCGCCATTTGCATTCCACTACTGGGACCTTGAGGGGCGTCCTGTCATGTACTGCCGCCTTGGCAGAATGCACTCGAAGAAGCTGATGCAGGAGCTGTTTGCGCTGACCCCGATCGATGCCGAGCCGCGCGCACTGGCGTTGCTGTTTAACACGTACGCTCTACTAGTGCTGGAGCAGCTGATCCGCTTCTGCAACCGCCGAAACCGTGAGGGCGACGAGATTCGCGATGACCTGCTGCCGCAGTCGCAGCTCGGGAGTACACAACGCCAGCAGGGTGAGCCATGCCCAACCACCACCACCGGTGCCATGCTTCGCAGAAGGCCACTTGTCGGCTCGTGTACTGTTGTCGTCGACTGTGCTGGGCTACAGATTCGACGATATCTGTACAAGCCGCTGCTGCTTATGGTGCGTTCAATTGTTCGAATGAACATGCGCGACTTCCCGGAGCTGATGCACCATGTGTATGTTACCAACTGCACGAACGCTGTGAGCTTATCGTACCTGATGCTGCGCGGCATACTTTCGAGAGCGACGCGGGAGAAGGTGACGTTTTGTAGTAAGAGCAACACGGCTGCCACGTTGTGCGAGTGCATCCGCAGCGATCTGGTACCACAGGAGTTGGGGGGCAAGTGCCAGTGTCCCGGCGGCTGCATTTCGTCCATGGATGCAACGCCGGACGACGTCCACTCCGCGACGCTCAGCCGCAGCTTCGGTGACGCACCCTCGAGCGTTACAACGCAATGCGGCGACACTTGCACCGAGCAGGTAACGCAGCGGTTGGGTGGGGAGGGGCTCTTCTTTCACCCTCTCCACTACACTGCCGAGAGGCTTGTGCTCAAGGCGCGAGAGTCGCGCAAGCTGTCTTTTGGAATGGGCGCGGGGAGCGAAATCATTTGGGAATTCGCGGTGAAGCACAAGCGCGACGTGTTCTTCTCGGCTGTCTTCGTCTCCGCCGGCAACGACGGCGCGATGCTGTCGCTGGTGCCGCGCCGACGAGTTCAGAATGAGGCGGGCCACTACATTTGCCCCTCGATCGGGGCAGTCATCTTTGAGTGGAGCAACAAGCACCATTTCTTTACTCGATGTCGGCTGAGCTTGAAGGTGTACCGCGAGGAGCGGCCGGTCGGCTCCATGTGAGAATGCGGCGCGCGAAGACGCGGCAGCGCGGCACGGACGCCTCTCCCAGAAGACCAGGACAAGGACTTTCGGAGACGAGGGGCCGGCGGCGCCGATTTTGCTGTCGGTGTGGAGGCATGCGCCGTGTCCTAAACAGCGTGTTGATTGGTCTCTGGTTGCTGGTGTGAGCATGCGGAGAGGGCGAGGAGGACTGGAAGGAGGAATGCCGTTGAGGGAGTGGCTTGCGCTGCCTGCGCACCGCAGTTGGTTCTTTCTCAAAACCCTCCTTCTCTTCTCGCGCTCAAGCGGCTATGGCTTCCTCCACGCAGATGGAAGCACGTCGGTCCCTCGCCACCGCTCTGCATCCATGAGCTTTCCCAGTCACCGAGGGAATCGGCGCGCCTGCACGAGAAATTCTCGACAGCGTTTTTTTTTTGTTTCTTTGTTTTTCGTGTGTCTGTGTGTTTGAAGGAGTCTCCAACAGCTGGCATGTGCGTGAGTTTGTTCTCCAGGGTGCGCGTGGGTTGATGATGGTGCAACAGTCGGGATTCGGACGCGTGTGAATGCTTCTATTCCTTCGCCAGTGTGTGTATGTGTGCATGTGAGAGAGACAGTTAGACCGAGGCCATGAGCGAGGCAGCATATTCGTCTACGCCGATCGGACTTCTGGAAGGGAGGGAGGGAGAGGGAGGTGACGTGTGCAAACAGGCCGCTGGCCACGATGAGCCACACCCGCTGGAGGAGCGCGGGCCCTTTTGCACGAGGGCACGGAGACGTGTGTGTATGCCCGTGTGTGTGTGCGGACGAGAGTGCGGAGCCACCCGTCCTTCCAGCTTCCTGTCGCACCTCCCCGTGGCGCCAGTGGTCCCCCTTCGCGCCCGGTATGCGGAATCACGGCTCGACCTGTCCGCGGGATTTTTGCTGGACTTTATGCAGCGGGATGTAGATCAAGCATGGTAGCGGAGTCGCGCAGTCATCGCGGTTACGCGTTGGGTGCATGGCTGCTGGAGTAGCGGTTGCGGAAAGCAGCGATGGCGGAAGCGCTACCCATGTGAAGGTGCACCTCAGCTTCGGCAGACAGGAAAGAATAAAAAGGCGCCTCCCGTGCGCAGCGCACCGAGCGGTGCTCTGTCGGCCCGCTTCACGCACGCGGCTTCCCATCCGCCCAATGTCGCGTCGGCGCAGAGGCCGCAGACAGCACCGGTCGTCGTCGGCGGCCTGCTGCGCCGTCGCGTGCTCGCTGCGGCACACTGGCACCGTTTGCCGACATCGCCCTCGGCGCACACGGGCAGCGCGGCCAGCCATCGGCCAGCCGTCCAGCGCGGCGTCAGCTCTGCATCCCTCCGCGGCGAGCCGCCGGCACACCGCTCGCGGCCACAGGATAAGTCGCCTCTCCATCAGCCCATGTCTCTCTCACAAAACGCAGACGACGGAGCCGGCAGCGCTACGGCCGCAATCGTAGCGTTTCATTACGGGCGCCGCCCCGTGCGCTGCGATGCCTTCTGCAGACACCATCGCAGGGCTTTCTGAGGCTGGCACGTCGCTCGGCCACGCGCGCAGCCCTTGCCACAGCTTCCCCACCCGGCGCCTCCGCTCCGCCGCTGGCACGTAGCGGCGGCGGTAGTGGCCCGTCCGCGACAGAGGCGACACGCCAGCAAGCCAGTCCCTACATCACGTGCCACATCCAGCTGCTCGCCGGCCTGGCGGTCCGTGAGGTCCGCCCAGTGGCGCAAAGCAGAGGGAGTGCTTGCCGAGCAGTGCCATCACGCCCAGCAGCGGGGCTGCCCCCCCCCTCCCCCTTTCCTTCACTCCCAGGGGGCTTCGGGGACGTGGGCGGTCGATCCTCGCTGCACGCCCTGCACCGTGCTGAGCTGCCCCTGATTCGGGTGGGGTGGCAACGACCTCTCGCCCGTTTTTCCCTCTGCACACCCTCCCGCACTCACAAAGCCAGGCATGCAGTTCTGTCGCCACGCACGGCGCACAAGAAATGTAGACGGAACGGCGTGTCCCTGCTCGCGTTCAACCATCAGGTCCGTAGGCCCCATGGCCCGCTCGTCCCCTGGAACGGGCGCTGCCGACGGGAAGCCCGCGCGAAACCAGCTTCCAAATGAGGAGGCAGTCAAAGGCCCTCTTCAAGGCCAGCGCAGTGTCGCGGCTCTCTGGTGATTTCATGTCGCGCCCGTTGAGTGCGACGCCGTAGATCGTCGAGAAGACGACGAGACGACGGTCTGCTTCATGCACCAGCCTGGGCAACACGGGGTGGTTCTGACGATTTGGATAAGGTGCGCCTTCAGCAGAGGCCCACGCCACGTCGCGCTGCAGCAAATGGCGCCTGGGGGCGGCAGTCCCTTCCTGCCCAGCCCAAAGTGGGCTCTCCGGGCCAGGGATCACTGGGCGGCGTTGGCATCCCCACGGCACCAGGGCGCACGGTGTCGACGGAGTGGAGCTGGGAGCCGTACGCAGCCGAAGGCGCCGCGGTTGCTTGCGCCGCGGCCTGCGCTGCATCCGTCCGCTCGGCCGTCGATGCCGCTACCAGAATGGGCCGGCACACGCTGTGTCTGCCCTGAAGAGATGCCTTGCGTGCATTCCACAGGTCCAGCACGGAGGAGGGGAGACGGAAGAGCGGCCGCGGATCCTCCTCCGTGGGGTGTGTCGGTCCGCGATGGGTCTCCTCAGAGACGGCGTCATCCATATCCTCCCAGACCCGCCGCCACTCGTCCCACTGCCCCACCCGCTTCGTCTCCCGGCAGCGGGCGCGGGCGGCTGTCCGTGAATCGGCTGACAGCCGCCTCGAGGCGATGGATGCACTCCTCCGACACCTGCACTCCCTCCCTCAGCAGCATGAGTGATCGAGCCATCCGCAGTCAGAATCCCCACGCGCGCAGGGCGCCCGCCTTTCCACGGTTTTCGGTGCTCATTGGACGCCCACGGGTGGCCGGCGTCAGCCGCCAGGAGCCCCGCAAATCTGAGGCGGCGCGAGGCGCGGCCATGGACGAGAATCCCCATGTGCAGCTGCTTTTCCGCCATCAGCCCATCGCAAGTTGACGAAAGCACCCCCCTCCCTCCCGTCCAGTCTCACTACCATGAACACCACAGCTGCACAAACAATATTCCTCTATGACATAGTTCCTATCTTGTTTGAGAATGATTGATATGGAGCTGCTATCAGGCGGAATGTGCCAACGATGACCTCAGACGCGTGTCCCTCTTTCTTTTCTTCAGCAGGAAGTGGTTCACACTCGTTTGCTGGCTGCGGAAGCAGATCCGAGGGCACTGGGAAGAGCAAGAGAGGATGAGAGAGGGACAGGGAACGGGAGAGTTCGCCGTTCAGCTTTCACGAAAGCACGCCTTAAAGATGAAGTTTATATTTCCACGTTTTCTGCTTTTGGTTTTGGTTTTTGAGTTTGCGTGCTTCTTCTCCTGCAGCTGTTTCTATGCAGAAATACTCTCAGATGTTTTCTGTCCGTCTGTGTTTTTCTCTCCCCTAGACACACACACACACGAACCGCTTCTGTGCTCCGCTATGTGGCCAGGCGTGAGTCTTTTCTCCTTTTCTACTCATATTCATGTACAGTGTTGTGCCTGCGCACGTATTCCCTATCGTCGGCGCGCTCTGTGATTATCTCATGAGAATATATCGGTATCGTTTCCATGTATGCTCGCTGGTTTACAAAAAAAAAGTTTTGTTATGCTTTTGGAGTCCTGTCAGAATTTATTCCATGTTTGTCATTGACGGGGGCCTCGCTATACTCCGTGACTCCTGGTCCTTCGCTCATCTCTTTTTTTTTTTTGGTTTGCCTCTGCGGCAGGGTGGTAAGGTCACAAAGACGAGGCCAGCCTGTACTTCTCTTCAAAGTCTTCTTGTCG
Source organism: Leishmania infantum JPCM5 (assembly GCF_000002875.2). NCBI lineage: Eukaryota > Euglenozoa > Kinetoplastea > Trypanosomatida > Trypanosomatidae > Leishmania > Leishmania infantum. Next base: position 502,318 of record NC_009416.2, read on the forward strand.
TGACTTCGCTGCACGCGTGTGGTTGGACCATGGAGAACGTCGTTGTCCTTCCGACCACGAGTCAGCATTGCCGTATCTCTCTCTCTGTGCCGGCGTGTGCCATTATTGCTGCTATCCAGATGCCGGTCATCTGTTTCGGGTCTTCTCTTGTTGCGTTGTGCTACTCTTCGAATTTTCCTCAAGCTCTTCCCCTCTCCCTTTCGCACGTGTAGTGTACGAGCACAAGGAGATCAAGAGTAGATTTTTTTCCTTGGAACTGCGCCTGTTTTGCTCGCGCGGCTACCGCCTCTCCCTCTTTTAGCTCTGCGTGTCTTAGGTCGCGGTGTATCGCAGTTTTATGAGTGCTTGATCTGTTTTATGTTTTTTTTTTGCTTTCGGGTACTCTGGCCCGTCCTCTGCCTGCCGTGCAAGCACCCCTCCCTTCCTCCCACACACACACACACAAGCCCTTCTGCTCCTTCGTTTCTTTTGGCTAGTCATCCGCCTCTTTCCTCGAGCAGCACGATACCCTTCCCCCTCCACACTCGAATGTACATCCGCTTCGCGTCGCAACACTCTCTCGCCCATCTCTACCTTGACCTTTTTGTTTCCTTCACAGCGGGCCTACTCACAGAAAAGAAAACGAAAACGACGGGTGGTGTTTACGCGCATGAATCTGGGTGTGTTTGCGCCTCGGTCGTGTGTGTTTGTGTGTCCTCGCCGAGCCAGCGCCAGCCTTGAAGGACGGCGTTGTCTTGTGCCACGTCGCGTATTGCCCCGCTTGCTTTTTTGAGTGCTTGTTTCGTTTCTCACAGTGTCTTCAGCAGTTTTGCGGTGACTGTGATAGAAAACGTTTGTGTGCTCATCTACATGTCTGCTAGTTCCTGCCGCGGCGCTTTCCGGCTCGAAGACGCTCTTGCTCTCTTATGGCCACATACGAGTAACGCATTTTTTTTATTTTGATCTACACAGTGGATGTGATCTTTCCCTGGTCGAACGCATAGAAGCGGCGGATAAAAAGAAAAACCGTCAGTTGTCGTCGAGTTAGGCAACCGCCGTCGAGGCAAGAACAGAAGCTCACCCTCATTGTGGAGCTTGTGTGCATGGCTGAGATACTCGCGCACCATCATACGAACTGCAGTGACAAAACATCTGCACATCCTTTATGATCCCTTCGCCTCACGTGCCCCTTCCTGAATATATGCACATCGGCTTCGTGAGCTCACGTGGATCCCATGCAACTACAACAGCCATCTTCCTCTTCCCGTTCTTTGCTCCTCATTACCTCTTGTGACATTTCACGGCGTCCTTCTGTCTACCTACACCTCTCCCATTCGCGCACTAAAGGACTGGCGGCGCGGTGTCACGACGCTTCGCCTTTGTTTCGCCTCTGGTGTCGCTACTGTTGTCCTCTTGCGCTGAGAAGAGGAGCTGTTCAGTCGCGCCAGCTAAGCGTACGATCTTTCCATATAGGCTGCGCCGCAGACACCGAGACGCGCACACTGGTGCGCACACGACCATAAAAACGAGGATAAGAGAATGTTCTACAAGGTCGTCCTTCAGCGCACGGTGAACGTAAAGCCGGCGGACCTGTGCAACACGCTGAATCGCAGTCTTCTGACCTTCCTGCGACAGGCGGTCGAGGGAAAGCCGCTGCCGTCGCCAGACAGCGTCGCTAGTATCGCACTCGACTACGTCACAGCGAGCAAGTCCTCGGCGGTGGTAATTGCCGTGCTGGATATCCTCAATGCGGAGACACTGCAAGGCAAGGTGCTCGATGACGGAAGTGTGTCGTTCCGGCTCACCTATGAGGCGATGGTGCTGAAACTGCACCGAGGTGAGGTGCTGGACCTGCTGGTCAGCGATGTGGACGAGACAGGCTTCTGGGCGAGCGTCTATGGCGTCAATAAGCTCTTTGTGAACCGCAATCAAATGGGCGAGGACCTGAAGACGGGAAGGTCGGAGTGGTCTTTTGAGGCGGAGACAGCCGCGTGGGTCAGCAACGACGATCGCCGCTCCATCAAGAAGGATACGATGGTGCGCCTTCGCGTGATTGCGGAAACCCCGCAATCCGAACGTGGCATGGCTGTCGGCACCATCGGTGCCCCGTTTCTGGGTCCACGCGTCGGCAGCTATTAGACCGTATTTCCAGGCGGCCGCCGCCTCCGTTGGGGCACACTCTCCTTGCGAGGGGGTCCCAGACAGCACCAGGTACGCATGAAACAGCAATGGAAAGGGAGTCTGCCCTCTGTGCCGCCAACCTCCACCTGTTTGTGTTGTCGGTTGCCGTCGCGGGTGCGTGTGTGTTTGCGTGAAAAGGTGAGTCCCATTGCAGAGAGAGACCCACTTAGCACAAACTCCAGAGCTGCAACACCAATGGCTGAGAGCGCGGTCTAGTATGCATGTCTAGGGAGTGCGTACCTCTGCCCAACCGTGTAGAACTACCAGGGCTCGCATGCCTGGTGTAGAGTTTAGGGATGCTCCAGTTTTCTCCTGTGTGCACGAGGGCGATATTGCCACCCATGCCAACCCCCGCACGCTTTCGCGATTGTCGTGTTTTCATTCTTACTGCCCCCTCCCCCTACTCCCTCGTTCTACACTTGCTTTTGCCACCTGACTCAAGTCAAAGGACTGTCTCGGTTCTGGCGCACACGTGATGACATCAGACATGTCGCAGGACGCGGCAGCGTCACCGTTGCCGCCACCACGGACCGCATTTTGGAAGAAGGCGGTCATGGGTGTCTCCGTGGTGCTCCTCGTAGGCGTCGCCTGGAGGGCTGTGTACGTGAGCAACCAGAACGAAATGAAAATCCGCCGCGCAGTGCACAAGTCACAGAACATCCGCGCAGCCCTGAGCGACGTTCCGGCACGGCGATTCTCTACCATCGATGTGCGCCCGTCCGCCACGCAGAGGAGCGATCTCGGCGAGCGGTACGGCTAAGCGGTGGTCCCTCACGTCGGCAAAGAGGCGCGAGCTGCTGGTGTGCTTATTCATGCATGATTCATACGCATGCAAGTGGGCAACCGGCTAGCTTGCGCCTCTTCTCCTTTTCGTCCCCTCTCCCGTTTTCCCGTGTGCTTGCCCTTCGCGTCCTCTTCATGACGTACACTGTTGCCGTCGAAGTAACTCCTGGTTGAAAAGAGACTTTCACATTGGTTGCTGCACGAGAACATAAAACAAGACAGCACGCGAGAAGAGAAGACCAAAGAACGTCATGCGGCGTAAAAAGTTAGGACGACAGTGTCGGCATCCTCACTCGTGCCGAGCACAGCCTCGAGCTTGCATGGTTATTTTATGTGTTGCGGCAACGGAAGCGGATTTAGCCACCGTCTCCATGCTCAGCCGGGCATACGGAGGATGACATATTGGCAAGCAATGCTGATGCGCTTTCTGCTTCTCTACGCATTCCTCCTACTGTTCCCCGTATGTGTTTGCGTATACATGTATGCATATGTATATCTCTCTCCACCTCTGTGACCCCACGCGCACATATTCACCCGCCACCGTCGCCATGTCGCCACATCCGTCGTTCCTTCCTCGTTGTCTCGATCTCCCACAACGCCTTCAACCCTGTGCAGCTTTTTTTTTCTCGGCCATCGTACAACGAAAAAAAAACAATAAAGGTATTCGACGGGTCCAAGTCACACCGGCTTTTGCTTCACATACCAGCCCTGGTGCACGTTTCACTTTGTTTAGTTATTTTTTTTTGTTTTGCTGCTGCTGCTGCTGCTGTTGCACGCGTGACTGTGTGGAATTCGGGTGTGTATGTATGGGATTCTGTACCGGTGTACTTTCGCATTGATTGGCGCAGGCTGATTGTGCTCCTCTTTGCTCCTCGTTTCTAGCTTCTTTCTGCTCTCTCTCCCCCCTCCCCTCGCGATCGCTGCAGAACATTATCTCCCTGGACGAATTTGTGTGTGCGTGTATACGGTATCTGCCGTAACCTGTCGCTGTCTTTGCAACGCCTCTTCTCCCTCTTCTCCTCCTTAGCTGAGCCGCTCTCCTTCCTGCCTACCTCCAACCCTCCTTGAGCTGGCCATTATTTCTTTTTGTGGGACTTCGCTGCATTTGTGCCGTACGAGTCAGAGCACTTCTCTTGTGTGTGCGGTTGGTTGCTTTTTTTTCTCGTCGTGTGCGTGTGGGTGTGCGGCCTTCTTCTTTTGGATGTGTTACTTTGCGACGCAGAGTCGCTTGGGGTGAGAAGCTCGTGAACTTTACGACGCCAGACAGCAGAAAAGGTTTCTGCACGTCGGAGTCAGTACGTCCCACATCTTGTCGTTTCGTCCGCCTTTAGTTTTTTTTTTATTCGTTGAGTGGAAAGGGTAGGTGGGTCCGCCTGTGTGCCGGATCCAAAGGAAAAGGGGGAAAAGGTGCCATCGTTTTCTTTTTTTTTGGTGTCTGCCTCCACGCCGATCACCGACGTGGTAAAACTTCTGTACCTTGTACAAGTTGTGTGCATTGCCTCTTTTCGCATCCCTTTTGCTCCTCCATATTTCATTGTTGTACAGGCTCGTTCACTAGTATTTGACCTCCTTCTCTCCTTCGTTTGCTTAGCACTCGCTCGTTGCGATTCTCTCTCTCCCTGTCGGTTCATAATATACATATATATATATATTCTGCGTATATGTGAGCCTGTCTGATCGCTTGCGCGTGACAGTGCTTCAACTGGTCTTCGAAAAGTGTGTGCGCTTTCTGGCGCCCTCTAGCACACTGCCTTATTTGCCATTGTTGAGGTGCTGTTGGGGTGTTTTGTCTGTGCGTGTGCGCGCGCGGCATCTGCACGGGAGAGCCACTGCGTGTGTCCACGTGCCGATCAAACTTGTTGTTGAGGTATGCGTGGACGGTTCTCCGCCCGTCTCTTTTCTTCTCTGCGCCACTCGGTTTTCGTATCTCGTTGGGCATCTGAACGGACTTGAGGTGGAGAGCGGGGAACTATTTTTGAGCGGAGACTGCAGCACCAAGCAGCGACCAGGCCTCCGTCTCCCTACTCTCTCCTACCGATTGTGTTGGGCTCCGTTTTGTCGGTGCTAAGCTGTTGTCTTCAGTGTACTGTATTATCTTTTGTCGCCCTATTGTCTCCCCTCAGCCCGACCACGAGCTCGGTTCATGAGCTCATGAGAAGGGAAGAGAGACGCATCTTTTCTCTTTTTTGGTCTCTTAGTGTGCGCATCCAGCATCGGCATCGGCTTCCGTGCTCCTGCTATCCGCTCCTTCTTTGGTGGTGACGCTGGGCATTGTGCATCATTGTTCGCCTCCGCAAGAATCCACTGCTCCAGGGTTTATTGACCATGAGTTCTGGAGACTTCATGCTGGAGCTCCGCTACGCTGACTGTGAGGACCACCTAAAGATGAACGGGTACTGTGTTCACCCACCAGTAAGTCACGAATGCATCAACAACAAGGATCGAAGCAGGAGCTGCGGCACCGACTGCAGCGACGGTGCGGCGCAGCAGTGTTGCTCGCACCCTACAGCTCTTCTCCCGCCGTTCCATAAGCCGCTGGTGGAGGACGACGTCGAGGACGACGACCGCAGCAGTGATGGCAGCGACGACATGGTCGCCAAAGCAGCGCTGGAGCATTTTCTGATGGGGAGCGCAAGTGGTCTCATGGACTACTCAGCCCTGGAAACAGACGGCGCGGCGAACAACTGCAGCCTGAAAAGCTCGCCCCCGTCATCGACTACAACCACTGATAGCAGTGAAGGCAGTTTTCCATGCGTCGACGAGGAGGTACTTGGCGATTTGGGTGATGTCATCGGATACGGTGGCGACCGTGGCTCATTTGTGTGCTGCGTGCCACTCCCGCCACTGTCGCGCATGTGGAAACAGGCGCCAAGCTTCGCCCGGGAACCGACATTCCTGGAAGGCGCGCGCTGCTCGGAAGTGAAGAAGGCCTACAAGAAGTACCCGACGCACATCTCCAAGGACGAGCTCTCGTTTGTGTCAACGGCGTACCGATGCGCCCGCCACCGCGAGCGTTGCCAGAGCAGCAGCAGTCCCTTTCTGACGCCGGAGGAGGCTCACTACGCTGCTTTGCACCTGGTCTTACCCGACGCGGTCGTGTTAGCACGTGGCGAAAAGGTCGGACTGCTGATGCCGCTCTACAACTGCAGCCTCAAGGAGTATCTGCAGAGCCTGGCAAATCCCGCATCTTCACCGGCCGCTGCCTCAAACATGCCGGCTTCGCTGACCGTGTCGCACAACGCGAACCTGCACGCCGAGGACGCCGACAGCAGCACTGCACTCTGCAATCCACAAAGCAGCACGTTTCGCTCCACTGCAACCTATCGACCAATCGAGTCTATTCCAGTGATCTCCGCAATCGTCTTTCAAATGCTCGAGGCGGTGGCCTTTCTCAATCACCGTCTCCCTCACGGCGACGGCTCCACTGGGTACACCCATAACGACCTCCACCTGGACAACATTCTGCTCTCCTACGACGGCGATGTGGCCCTCTGCGACTTTGAGCTTGTCGCGTCCACGCCCACACCGTCGCGCAGCATGGATGTCCGCCGTTTACCGCCGTCCTCGCGGCAGTCGCCGCACGGTCTTTTCAGCGAAACAGCCGACACATGGGCCTTTGGGCTGATGGTGGTGAGCCTGCTCACAGGTGTGGATCCGCTGTTCACCTCGGACATTGTGAATGATTTCAGCGATGGCCCGCTGCTCTTTCGCTGGGACCGCAGCACGCGGGTGCTGGACTGGGAGGCCAACATCAAGGCACACGTAGAGCTCCTGCTTCGACGGCAGGATTCCACCGGGAAGCGGCTAGAGGAGGCACGCCACCTCCTGCAACTTTGTGGTAAATGCTTGGTCAACCGCGAAGGTGCCGAGCCGCTGCGTGCCGTGTCCCTGCTCGAGGAGGCGATGTTCGTCCCTTACCGTCGCGACTTTAGCCTCGCCACGCGTACCGTGAAGGAGTGGATCAGCCGCACGCGCCGGGTGTAACTCCAAAGGTGACAAGAGCACGAACCGAAATGCGAAATACAAACGAAGAACCCCTCACGCACGCATACAAGCACGTAGCGACGCCTCGCACACGTGACTTGTAAGCGAATGCATGTCATTTTCCTGTTTTCTTCGCTACGTCTGCAGCGATCCTATCAAGAAGGTGTTGTGAGACGGCTTCTCCGTATGTATCGGAGTAGGTGAGTGGGGCGGAGAGCGGTGGGCGCGTGTGGCTCTTGGGTTCACTCCCGCCCTCCACCTCTCTGTGTCTCTCCCCCTCACTCCTCGATGCCTTCGTGTTGTGGCCGTTTCGCTGTTCATCTTTGAAGCTTTCTCACGTGCGCCTTCGAAGGTTTGTTTCCGTTTGCTGTCATCTCTCACAGGGCTGCCCCATCTGCCGCTCCGCAGTTCCCCGGCGCTTCCCTCTTTGCATCCTTTCCATGGCTGTCATACGCCACTTATGTCCCTGTGCGGTGTACGTCAGTGGCGCGATACGTCTCGGGCAGCGCTGTCGTGAAAGTTGCTAGTGAGGGAATGGGAAAGAGGTGGGATTGGAGTTGCGCGTAGAAGGCATGCATCTTGACAATACATGTGCATACAAGCGGAACAACAACAAAAAAGCAGCTGAGCACACCTCCCTCGTGTGCTGCTGGTGCTCCTCTTCCTTTCTCCTGGTCCATGGTTGTTCTTTGCTCTTTCTATTTGCCTCTTTCGTGGTTTTCTTCGTTGTTTGTGCGATGTTAGGGAGTTTGTAGACGACACCACAATCGCGTTGATCTGGTCGGTATGATGGTAATTTACGCTGTTTTCTGCTTCGTCTTGTTTTCGCCTTCAAGGCCTTTGCTCCTCCCCCCCCTACCCACCCTCCTCTCTCTTCTTGTGGTGGCGTCAGAGCTTTACTGTTTTTGCTCCCGTTTCCCCCTTTTTTTTCTCTTGTTGGGACGACGTCTAGAAGCTGATGCGAGTGTGTGAGGGTGGCATTGGCCGACAGTGGGGTGAGTGCCGGCCTCTGCATTGAGGCGTGCAGGTGCGTGTATTTGTTGTTCATGTCCTAAACGCTCTCTGTAGCCGCCCTCCAAAAGGCGACCGCTGGCGCCGGCGAGTTTACGTTATAAATCGAACGCTCGATTCTCCTTGCCTTCCTCCCTCTCTTTGTTTGTCGACTGTGTCTTGGAGGGGTTCTCCATGTGTCTCCATGCTCCCGCCAAGCATCCCCTCGCGGACGAGAAGCTGGTGATGCTCCGCTTCTCGTTATGCAAGTGTTGTTAGACCTGCGATGGTAGACTTCGTGTGTAAAGCAAGGCACTGTGGCATGTTTTTCGTCTCACAGCTGCAGTGCCGTCAATGTGGCGGCACAACGTCAAGACATCGCAGCAAGCGACAAACGCTGGTCGCGCACACACCCTCTGCCATGTGTGCTTGCTTGTGTGCGCGTGTGTGTGGGAGGGTGATCAGCTTGTGGTTGTTTTGTTCACCTATTCGCTGTGAAGTGCGCACAAAGACCTGCGCGCACCGATTGACTTCGTCTCGTCGAAGATCCAGCGTGTTTGGACGCGGGCGGGGCGGGGGGGCGCGCACCGCACAAACTGCCGGTACCAATGGAGTGAAGTGCACACAAAAGTGAGCAAGGCGCGGTGTTGCAGTGGTGTTGGTGTTTAAGTGGAGGCGGCATTCTTGCCATGGTATGAGCAGGCGTGTACGGCACGTGCAGAAAGCAGGCAGGAGCGACAGATACATATATATATATATATTGTCTGTGTGTGTGCTCGCTTTTCGTGGGTCTCGCTTTTTGATGCACAAGGTGTTCACGTCTGCTGCGTGTCTGCGCGCTCTCCAGCGACCTCGGCTTTCATCCGTTCTCTCTCTTTTGTTTCTGGGGTGCTGGAGTCAGCGTACGGGGCTTTGTCTGTGAGCTCGGCAGTGACTACAGTCGGTTGCACTAACGAACCATTTTTAATGCCGTTCATCTTGTACACCGACTCCTCCGTGACAGCGATGGTGCAGCCGGTTAGTGTGAGAAGAGAAACTGAAACTAGCATGGTAAATCAAGAGGGGTGCAGCGAGACCACGTAAGTAGTTTGCCGCGTGGTTTCGAGCGAGATCAAAAACACGTCCGCTGCGGCACCTCTGAGGCGCTGGCGCACTCCCTGATGCACAAACGGAGCACTGCACCAAAAATGTGCCTCCTCGCTTTTGTAGGGGCTGGTCTGTGGAGTCTGCGGTTTGCTTTGTGTGTGAAGGATATGTTTCTGGTCGAAACAGTACTCTTGATTATCCCCCCCCCTCACCCGTTCATCCTCCCCCCTTCTCTTTCTCCTCTCATCTTCGCCCTCTGCTACACCTCTGACAACATCCCTGTCGCGCTTGACAATGGTCAAACTTCCATGTAGTTGCTCACCTCCCAACTCCCGTCACTGTCCCGTTTTGTGGTGGACGCACAGGCGGCATTACTCAGTGCTGTGATGTGGGAGTGCATCATCACTGCGACTATATGACTTTTCAAGCTCGTGTGATCTTGCTCTCCTTTCCTCGTTGGGGGCAGCCGTTATCGAAGACTGGCAAACGGAAAGCGCGGTGATCTACTCCGAGTATTGTGATTCTTCTACGTAAAGGACGTTTTTTTTTGTGGTTCGTTGCCTGTTACCCGCGGTTCAGCTACAGGTCAGCTGCGCCAGCCACATGCGTCGCTGTGTGCCTTGGCGTCGCCTCCTGTGCGGGGGCACCAGGCTCCTGCGCGACGGCGTCGACACAGGAGGTGCGCCGTCGTCCAGCTCACCCAGCTTCAAAGAGACCGTTGAGGGGAAGCTAGAGAAGGAGGCGGAGGCGCTCCGGCGCGTCGCTTGCTATCCTCATCGCTCCATGACCAGACCAGTCATGCCCGTACCGGCGTCACAGATTCTCTCCCCGGTTTTCATGTCGAGTCTCATGGATCTCAACCAGCTGGCGACAGACCTGCACTGCCTGTCGTTCAGCGCCCCCAAAGCGCACTGGGACGCAGCGGTGATTCTCATCAAGAGCAACCCAGACGAGACGGAGTACGAGGTGTGGGTGAACCCGTCAGTGCCCGGCTACGACGATCGCAACGCGGTGGCGCCCATGTACGGCATGTGGGAGAACTGCATCTCGTGCGGCACGGCGACGGCGTGGGTGGTACGCCCGCAGCGCGTCACGTGCAGCGGGTACGATGAGCACGGCAACCACAAGGTGCAGGTGCTAGACGGCATGCGAGCACGTTGCCTCATGCACGAGCTGGACCACTTGATGGGCAAGACTATCTTTCATCAAGCGGTCGGGCCAGAGTTTGTTGTGAGCTCGGTGGCAATGGCGCAGCGACATCTGTGGCCGGCCAACTTCCCGTCTGCCGAGGCGTACGTCACCACTCCTGGCCAGTTTTTTGATTACGTGCAGAACGCGACGATGATTCCGCCGGGCATGGAGTGGTGGTACGCGCAGAACGTCAGGGAGGAGTTTGGTAACGAGCAAATTGGACAGTGAGGTCGCCATGAGGTGATGGTGGCGATGGCACTGTGCTGCGCAGCTGCACGCTTGCCGTTTACTCGGGTTTGCTTTTGCAGACTTGGTGGCCGCGGCGGTAATGGCGGCGCGTGTCTTGTTCGCCGAGCGCGTTTTGATTCTTTGAGAGGGAGGGGGGCTGTGTGGTGGCTCTTCCGCACCCGCAGGACTACACGCCGTATGCGCTTGCTTGTGCACCGTGTGTGTGTGAGAGGGCCACGGAGCACGACGCCGCTCCGGTGCCGTCGAGTTTATTGTTTGCCATTTTTGTGTCTGTGTGTTTGCGCGCACGATTTGTTGTTGGTTTGATGTCTTCTCACATGCGCTATCTGAACAGCAGTTCAAAAGACGTGACACGAAGCCTTCATCAGCGTGGATGTGCCGTCCCGTAGGCGGACTCGACTAATTTGTGGTCGTGCGCTGCTGTTTTTCTTTCCTTTTTTTTTTGCAGAGTCAGTCGACAGGGTTTTTTTCGTTTGTGTGTGGCCGTTTATCTTTGCGTGCCAGTCTTTCCAGCGCCGTATCGCGCTTGTCGCCTCACGACCACTCACGTCTGCTTATCATTCCACGTCGATCGTAGTGTCTCATTGTCTCTCTCTCTCTTTCTCTTTACGGGTGTACCCGCGGGGCCCCTTGCTCGACATCCTGCTCACCTGCTGATCTGTTCGGCGGCGGCATTCAGCGCCGTGCATGGAATGCAATAGACGCACTGTGGACATATCTGTGACGCAGTGACCATCTCCGAGGCACCCATTCACATCACATTTCTTGTTTGACGGAAATGTCGGCTGCGTTTATGGCCCAACTCCCGTTTATCGGGTCATCATCAACTCTCGGTTGGCAGCGCGACGATGTCGCGCGATCATATATGGAACACGTTTTGCATCGTGCCCGTGTGCTGCTCCCGCGTCGCGGCTGGCGCATCGGTCTCATCAAGGAATTCTACCCGCGCGGAGCGACCCTGCTTGGACTCAATGTGAATGCCGGCAGCGAGGTATGCATTCGCTTCCGTGTTCCCGGAAAGAAAAACGAGTTCCTACCATTTCATGAAGTGCTGTGCACAGCCTTGCACGAGTTCACGCACTGTGTGCACCCGAGGCACGATCGTGCCTTCTGGAACCTCTACTACGATTTGGTCAAGGAGTGCGAGGCGCTGGAAATTACCATGATCCAGCAGGGCATGCGGCTCTACCCAGCAATCTCCTCCACACCCATGAGCTGCTCCGGCACTGCGTCTCAGCAAAGCCGCTCTGATCGTGAGGGCAGCACTGCAGCAATGGTCAAGAGCGCTCGAGGTGGAGGCCGCCGCCTCGGTAACGGGGGCGCCAGAGGAGGCGGTAGGGAACGAGGAGGTGGGATGAGCACGGGCAGTCGCCATGTCACACAAACCATCATCATGACCGGTCGCGCCGCCTCCAGCAGCAGCTCCTCGCCGACGAGCAGTGCGGGTTTTCCTGGAGAGGGGCGCCGCCTCGGCGGCGGCGGTCCCCGACAGTACGGCACCCCGATCGGCTTCACCCCGACACGGGACGCGCTGCGCCGAATCCTTGCCGACGCGGCACAGAGACGTCTTGCGCGGACGCTGCCGTCAGCAGCAACGGTCACGCTGGGTTCGCAGCCTCTAGCTCTCTCACTTGACAGCGGCACTTTCCCGCAACAAGATGGGGGGCAATCTGAGGTGGATGACGGCGACGCGCCGGACTGCGTCCCGCATAGCCTTTCGGGCCACGAGGACGGTGGTGGCTGGAATTGCCCACGTTGCGCTTTCCGCAACGATGATAACGTGGTCGGTAGCTGCGCTTTCTGCGCTGATTGCGATGACGAGGACGAGGGGGAGGCGATATGGAGAAAGCGGCCTCGACTCGACAGCGATCACTCACCACTAGAAACGCCCACGATAGCCGTCCCCTCGGCCACCGCGTCGAAGACGGTGCCTGCGCAGCAGTCGCAGCAGCAGCAGGTCGAGTGCACCGCAGAAGAGCACTATATTGTCGTTAGCGACGAAGACGACAGCTAGCAGGCCAGGGAAAGCCTGCGTGGGGTGTGCCCTTGTTGGTGCAATCACCACTCTCACCCCCCCCCCGCTCTGACTCTCGCTTCTACTTATGCGTGCTTTTCAGTGCGCTACCGCAGCCAGACACGTTGCGTATTTTTCTCGCACGTGCTGCCGGTGCTCCGTCAACGCTATTTCTTAGCCCACTCTTAGAGGACGCCATTACTCGTCTTTTCGTTAAAGGGCACATGCCAAGTGCTGCAGCGCGTCCCAGCGTGCTGTGAGGAGCTCGAATCTGCTGCGGAGAGCCCTTGACTGCGACGATGCAGAGAAGGGTAACGGCAAAGAGGAATGCGCGATAGAGTTTCGTTAGAGATGCGTCCGTATTTTGTAACATGTGCGCCGGCAATCCTTGTGGCCGCCTCTCTCACTATGTGGCTGTGTTACTTTCTCTCGCTCTCCTCGGCACCCGACATCTCCTCCTGCGCATCCCGATGATACACACATCTCTGCTCGCACGGCGCAAACGCTTTGCCTCGCCACTCCCGCACACCTGCCCAATCACGTGCACATGCAGCGCAAGCGACAGACACAAAAAGAAGTCTTGAGCAGCGTAGTCGCCCCCCCCCTCTCCCCTCCCTCCCGCCCCCGGCCACGCAGCACTCACAACCGCATACTTCGTGTTCGTTGTAGACGACGGCACTCACCGCTCTCTCAGCATGAACAGAGACGGCGTAGAGGATGGCATCTACGTCAACTTCTTCGGCTTTGATGGGAAGGCCGCAATGCTGGCGTGCGACATGTACGGCATTCTTCCGGAAAACCTTCTCTACTTGCCCAAAAATATGTTTCTCCAGACGGGGGACGAGAGTGAGCAGGTTCTGCTGGTGCGGTACACCATGTGCGAACGTAGTCGCCAAGGCACCTTTCGCACCTTGCTCGGCGCCAAATCGAAGCTGATGGCGGAGGGTAAAGTGGAGGCGCTGTGGAAAGAGCGGTGCCGCACCTTGGCAGACGCGGCGCCGTGCCCACGCTTTACAGAAAAGCAACTGGAAGAGGCCGCCGCGGCACTTGACACAGACAGTGAAAGTGACGAGGAACGACAGGTCGACGAGCGCGGCATGCGAAAGCCGCCACCGCCGCTGCCGCCTGCGCCACCATTCGCCTCGGACGGCCCACGCGGCGAGGCAGCTGCAGAGGCCGCCGCCACGGAGAACGACGAATCGCCCACGCCAGTGACGGACACGCCGTTCGGCAGGGCGCCAGACTCGGAACCGCTGCCGCCGCCGCCCACGCAAGCCTCCTCCGACGCGGGCGGCGAGACACGGAGGGGCTCGGGCACCACAGCTACAAACGACAATGCCGCGCTCGCTGTCGACGCGAAACGCATGACGCAGGAGCTGCAGAACGACTGGAAGCAATACGACGTGGTCAAGTCGCTAGAACTGTCTCGGACACACAAGCTCTGCTCACAGCCGCCAAATATCCCGCAAGCGTACTTTCCGCGCTTGCTCGAGACGCTGAACATGGAGGAGAAAGAACTTGCCGCCGCGCAAAAGGAGCTCTCTCGCTACAGCAAGAAGGCAGCGAGGCGACTACGTGCGAGGCAGCAGGAGCGATCGAGTGGGCCCTCCGCCCCAGGGCGCAGCACCTCCCTCCCCCCTCTGTCCTCCTCCCCTTTGCAGAACCCCGCCGCCACCCACCTGCACCAGTCTGTGGAGCTGCGGAATCGTCGCGAGCTGGATGCCTTACATCGAGTGGCGCAAGCGCATCTGCGCTTTTTGAGCGAGCGCTACGAGCAAGGCCGCAGCATCGACGAGAAAATGGAGGGGGTGGCGACCCTTGGTACGCTGGAGCACATGCTGAAGTATCAAAAGTCCATCGGCATAGCTCCCGAGCTCGAGGACCGCATTCAGACCAGGATGGTGCGCGAGGAATCCCGCGCGGCGCTCCAACAGCAGCTACGGGAGTCGGAGTGGGAACGGGCGTATGCAATCGAGGAAAAGGCGCAACACGCGAAAGAGGTGCTGGAGCGGGAGCGGGAGAGGACGAAGGGCATCGCTGCTGAGGCACAGCGGACCCAGCGACTAATCACAGACTGGAAGCAGGTGGCAGCCCATCGCCAGCAAGAAACGCACTTGAACAGCGTCCTCCACCGAAGTGCCGTGCGGCATGCAAAGGCGGACACGTTCATTGAGACGAAGCGCGCGGCCGCCGGCATGTCGCGCTACTACCATGACCAACAAGAGGTACACCGCCGTCAGCTACGCGACACGATTCGAGACATGATGGTCAGCAAGAAATTTTCGGCAGACGGGGTGGACGATGAGGATGACGACGTCGTCGCATAAGAAGCGACTCTTCGCCTTCTTTCCACGTGAAAGTGGAAGCAGCGGGTGCACACGAGTCGATCGGCGCGCAAGCAAGCGCGCTGGCCTAATCGAGTTTTCCCTGTATGAGGAGTATCTTGCGCAGACTTTTCTACCTCTTATGTGTTTCCCCCTTTTCCTTTGCGCACGCCGCTCATGTATGCTATGACATTGTTTCTGGTTGGAATACTGAAATCAATTCGAAATGTGATGAGCTTCGACCTCACCTTCTCTCCGTCTTCGCTCGCCGCATTGCTATGGGTGGTGGTGGCGGTGGCTTCAGGCACACCGAGGACAGAAGTTTTGAAGATGATAAATGGGGCATTTGTGCAGCCCTCTGGGTGTGTTTTTTTGTTTGTTTCGTTTTTTTATCCGGGCGCGCGTGTGTGTGCGTGTTGTTCCTGACATGCATGAGCATGCCTTTCCTTCTCTCTCCCTTTTCTGGTTGTGGTGGTGTTAACTTCTTCCTCCTCCTCTCACCACCACTATCACCACCCCGTTTTGTCGCCCGTTTCTGGTGAGCTGATTCTTAGCTTGTCCGGATGCGCTTCATGTAAAGCACGGAGGTGTGTGTTGTGCACGTATTCGCCTCGGTGTCCTTGGGAGATGTGTGCCATCGCGTGCTATCCTTTTCCAACGTCACTACAGACGTGGGCCCCCAAGAAAAGGACTAGGAAAGAGAGCGACGCCTTAGTGTGGTTGTGCTGGGAGAACCAGCGTCTCCCAGCGTAGCTTCATGCACAACGAGACCTGCTCCTGTGTGACAATGCTGTCTCTTCTGCGACGACTGCGCATCGTCACCAAAACGAATCCTTGTATGCAGCGTTGGTTTTGCTTTTCCTCCCTTCCAGTGTTATGTGGGTGTGTGGGCGTCTCGTCATAGACCCTCCGCTGGCGCGCGACCTTCGTGTATATCCGAAGGAAGTACTTTGTGTGGCTGTGGACCGCCGCTGTCCGTCCGCTGTGGCACCTGCATGTTGCTCGCTAGCCTGTCGTGTCACTCTTCTGCGCTGCCTTTTTCTTTTCGACCTGTGCATACTTGTCTTGTGAGAGCGCTTCTGCTTTCTTGCATCGCGGCGCATGGAACCACACGTCGTTCCAGAGGCCGTGCCGATAATATATATATATATGTACGAAACGCCGCCGCTCCGCTTAACCAGCGACGAACAAGACGTAAACGAACAGAAACTGATCAACGACCGTTTAGAGTCTCTGACTCACAAGCGCCATGACGCACACGACGGTGGTCACGAGCCCCAAGTTGGATCCAGCCCTCTACGAGAAGATGCAGCACACAGACCCGCTGCCGCAGTCGGAAAGTGTGCTTCTGCCCTCCAAGACGGTCCTAACTCCAGTGCGCAAGTCAGACAAAAGCCGGCTGCCCCTTTGCGTCGACAAGGGCGCCTCAAAGGAGAACGAGGAGGAGGAACAGAAGATGGGGCCGCTTCTGCGAATTGCGACGACAGAGGTGCCGTCGCGCACTGGCGTCATGACGCCACTGTCATCGCGGCATCTCTCGGTTTCCTGCGTCCCTGTGGAGGCGACGACCTGTGCAAATCGACCTCTGGCCAAAGCTCCCCAGAGACTCTGCATAGGTCGAGTAGCGGCGCTGCGTCCACCAAACGACACGTCGGTTCCCGGCGCCGCCGTGCGCGATGGCCAGAGCTTCTTGCTTGACAGATGCAAGCCTACCGCCAGAGACATGGTGGTGGAGCTGCACGTCTACGACCTCTCACATGGACATCTGAAGCGGTATGGGCAGGAGTTGGTTGGCCTAGAAATGCCCGGCGTCTATCACTCCGGCATTGTATGCTACGGGGTCGAGGTGTACTTTGAGGGCGGCATCGGCATCGCCGCGGCGGGCCGCACGCGTTTCGGTAGCAAGTACCGCACGCACAACCTCGGCGTGACAAAGAAGCCTGTCTCAGAGTTCTTCCGGTGGATCGGTGTGCGGGCCATTCACGTTAATCAGATCCACGACTACCACCCGGTGCGGCACAACTGCCATCACTTCTCCCACGAGGCAGCGCGGTTTTTGCTTGGCGAGAGCGTGTCCATTCCAAAGTATCTCTTCAGCACCGTGGACAATCTTGTGAAGACGGAGGTTGGTGCTTCCGTTGCGGAGGTCATGACTCTTACCACCCACGGCATGCAGAGTAGCATCGCGCGGCAGATGCGCTCCCGCACCTTGGAGCGGCAGTGCAGCATCGATATGCAACTCAGCGCCTCGACAGCCTGCGGTGTCATGACACTGCCGCCGACGGCAGCAGTGCTCTTTCGTCCCAGCGACCTCCACCTTGCAAAACGGCTTGTCCTTGACCTCAGCCCGTACGTGAAGGGGCTAATCAAGAGAAAGCACATGAAGCCCGCTGCATTGGCGGTGCTGGAAGGGATGGCATGCGCGCTGATGGAGGGCACTGATTCCCTTGCGCCGAAGCTGCTGTTGAACTACGTGGAGATAGTCACGGAGTCTCTCTTGCGCAGCCCGTTGGTGACCTGGGGGCCTATCTTCAACGGGCTCCGAGTGGCAGTGCTGCATAAGTTGTGCCTCATCAACTGTGTATTTCACACGAACCTGATGTCGATGCTGATGCTCGCGGCGCGCGACTTTCTCCGCTTATTGCCCGACGGGCGCGTGGCGTTCCTTCGGCTGGCGTGCAACTTTGCCTGCGGCGCCTACGGCGCTATCGTCTACAGCGAAACTCGATACCGCGATGCCTGGGTGTCGATCGTTGGCCTAGGCCTCATGGATAGCAGCAGTATTGTCGTGTACACAGCTGCGTGCCTGGCCTTGAACCTAGCGCTCGGCATTGTCACCACTTCAAATCTGCCCCTGAAGCGTGACATGACGCAGCAGGCCGACGAACACTACGCGCTGCGGCTCGTGACGCTTCTGCTGTACAACCTACGCCACCGCAGCGCAGATCAGCTGCCGGAGCCGTCCTTCAACATGATCTTGATGGCACTCTACCGGCTTGCCTCCAGCAACACAGCGGCGCTGGAGTACGTCGTGTCACACCCCTTCAAGCCACAGTACAGCGAGCTCCTCGACCGGTGTGGTTCGAACGAAAGCCGGGCCCTCGTGTGCCTCCTCCAAACCCTAGAAGATCTTTACGCATAAATCTCTACTGCTACGTCCGACTGGTTCCTGAATCACCGCGGAAGGTTTTTTTTTGTTGCTTGCTGACTCAGTGAAAACTCTCTGCGGTCGCGCCACTTCCCCACCCTCTCCCTCTGCTTTATTCTGTGGCAGCGGGTGTTCTACTCCCCCGATGACCGGGCACCCACGGCATTGCATGCTGTCTCAGAGCCCAGCGGCCTCCCCCCTCTCTCCCCACTCCTTTCTGGGGAAGCCAAGCAGCCCACCCGACTCTCCCCCTGCTATCCTCCGCCAAATGCCGAGCCACCTCTGGCTGTTGGCACGATCAGGCACCTACGACGTAAGGCAGCGGGGGTGGAGGAGGAGGAGGAGGGGGTCTGAGCGGTGCATCGCTGCTGACGTCGGCGGTCCGGTGCTGGACGGCGTGGCGTCGCAGCGGCCCGCGATCGTGTCAGCAGGGCGGCGCCATCCATAGGAGTTTAGGCGGCGTGCCAGCGTGGCTCGGACGTATCCCCTCCCCCCGCCACCCCTCCCCTCGGCCCTCACACGGCCTACTAGTGTGGGTGGGTGGGTGGGGGGCTGAGTGCCACCGCCGATGAGGGGGCAGGGATGCGCCAGGGGTGGCGACGGGGCATGATGGACGCGGCTGTGAGGGACCCTGCGCTGCGGGCCTCTGGGTATGGTTTGAGGCGGAGGCGGTGTTCCGATGACAGAGTCGGCGCGTTGCTGTAAGGCTATTGCAGCGCTGCTTCGCACGACGCGATGGGGAGGAGGGGGCCTGCGGCAGGCCGGGTGCCGAGTGAAGTGTAACGCATGCTCTGCAGCAGAGAACGGGCACGCTGAACGGAAAAACGAAAGGGGTGCAATCATCATGCCGTTTGTTAACCACTGCTCGCTCTCGTCGTATGGTACCGCATCGGGTGCGTGCTTGCGGGAGCGAGGAAGGCGGCAAAGCAAGTGGAGCTGTGAGAGACTTGCTGGTGCGCACGCTGTTAGAGCTCGAGAAAAGGGGAAGAGCGGAAACGTCGCGGAAGCGATCCACTTTGGTGGCGATTCGCCCTCGTTTCAACAGGGACCAGCATGCAACTGGACTGATGCGGCGCGGACTGCTACTGCACCGGCTCAAGCCGCCCAACTACCCCGTAGGGGAAACTATCTTGGATAGCATCATGCTTTGCATTGCCAGTCTTCCGCGATTCGCACGTCTACTCTTCGCTGCCGATTCTTCTCATTTTTCTGTTGGCCTGTCTTCTTCACCTCCGCTCTCTCCTGTTGGTGCTGCGTGTCCGCGCAGATTGTAGCGCAGGTGGAGCATTGCCGGTGTCCGGGTGCAGCACTCAACCACCAAAATAGAAGGACGGCTTTGAGGGCAGGGCCGCAGGACTACTCCGTGACGTCGTGGAACGCACCTGCACGTTTTGCTACTCCACAGCAGTTCACCAACGCATCTGGCCAGTCCTCCGCCGTCGTTGTCCACGTGCACGCCTCCCAACTCTTCTAAACAGCAGCCGCTGCCGGGCCTAAAGCACAACTGCTGCTCACCCCGACCGCATAGCCATCATGCTCCACACGGCCGTGGCGCCGTTGTTGCCGGCCTCGGTGGTGACGCACACCGTCTCTGGTTATTTTCTCCCCGACTCGTCTGCGGCGCAGAAGGAGAAAGAGGTGGTGGCAATTCGACAGAATCACCTCACCTTGTATCGCGTAAAGCGCACGCCTCACGCCTGCGCTGCTGCAGGGCTGCCGCCAGCGGAGCAGCTCGGTCAGGTGGCGGAGGTTTCCCTGCACGCGCCACCGCTAGCGGCCGCAACATGCCGCCCTCTCCGGACCACCTCCGACGTCTTGGTACTTCTTTTCGATGACTTCCACGTATCCTTCCTGCAGTACAACCCGGTCACAGTTCAGTTCGACACGGTGGCTCTCGTGCAGTTAGATGACCGTCAGCTGTGCCTCGACCGGTGCCCGCTCAGCGCGATGCTGCGGGTGGACGAGACAGGGACGTACGTTGCCGTCCTAGCCAAGCGGAGCGACCTCTTCTTCTTCCCGGTGTTGGAGATGATAGATCAGCAGGCGATGGCACAGGTGCAGGCGGAAAATGCGGCCGCGAACGCTTCGAACTCGGATATGCACTCCGCTGCCTTCGCGGGCAACGAGGAGGCTGCTGTGACGAAGACCTCTGGTACGGCGACGGCAGCAGCCCCGAAGCCAACAGTGGCACTCAATGCTTGGGGAGACGAGGACGAGGACGACGACTACGACGAAGCGCCGAACCCGCGCAAGCAGCTGGAGGCCGCGAAGAGCGAGCAGTCCGTTTCCGAAAAAACAATGGCAGGGGACGATAGCGCTGTGGCGTTCGGAGCAGCCTCCGCGGGGCCTGGAACAGCGTCGTCGCAGAAGGTGACGCAGGGCGGTGTCACCTCGTTGTTGCTGCGTGTTGGTACAGTGACGCACTGGCGCCTGCAAGATGTGAAGACCGCGCTGCGCAACATCCGCGACGTCCAGTTCGTCGAGTCGGCTGGCGAGCCCTTGCTGGCGTTTCTGTTTGAGAAGCAGCCGACGTGGGCAGGGCGAGTGAAGCTGCTGGAGTGGCGCAGCAAGACGGTAGAGTCGCATATGCTAACCTGCTCGATCGAGTGGATGAAAGTGACACTGGCGAACTCCACGGCGCCGCACATGCTCTCTCTCAGCGAGGTGGATGGGCTGCCGTACGACGTGACGAGCATGACGCCGCTTCCGGCCTTCCAGGATGTACCGTCCGCCGTGTTTTGCGTGAGTCGCAACATGATGGTGCACGTGAGCACAAAGAGCGGCTACGGTGTGTACGTGAACGCTACCGGTGAGGAGCAGGCGCGCAGTTTGAAGTCTTCAGCGGTGAGTTTGGAAGCGGTGCAGTGGCGTAGCGCGTCGCAGGCACTGTCTACCGACCTTGTGAAGGTGAACCTGAACTTTGCGAACGCCACGTCCGTGCTCGTCTCGCAGTCGGCGACGACGCAGAGAGCGCCGGTGGTGGCTGCTGGTGCTGCTGCGGCTGCAGATGGTCACATCCAACGGCTGCTGGTCGTAACAGAGGAAGAGGGGACCGTCGTGGACGTGCACTTGCAGAGCCACGGCTACACGGTGGGTAGCATCAGTGCGGAAATCGTGATGACCGGCTGCTTCGGCTCCTCGTACGCTTCCATCGACCCCACAAGGTTCTTTCTCGGCGCCCTGAACGGTGACTCTCGTTTCATCGTCAGCACCCCGCGCGACCCATGCAAAGTGCTGCAGAAGTTTCTCGGCATCGGACCCGTGCGGGACGTCGACATTGTGGACACCACCACCGCCGCCGCGGAGACGCAGGAGGACACACTCGATCCGTCCATTGAAGCCTCCCCCTACGCAGACCTCTTCCGCAGCGTGGAGCTCGAAGCGGTGCCGGCCATGACGGCGGCGCAGCGAAAGGCGGTGATGGACATTGCTCTGTGCTCCGGCAGCGGCTCGGCGGGAAGTCTCTCCATCTTGCGGCGATCAATCCGGAGTCGTGTGGTGCGGCAGGAGGAGCTGAACGCCATCTCTGTCTTCTTTTTGGAGCCCACCAACGCCGATGCCCGCAAGCGACCGCGAGACATCGGCAACGAGGGAGGCAGGGGAGATGCGCCCCCCGCGTCGACGGTCGGCGGCGGCGCCGCGCCGCACCCACACCTACTCATCAGCGGCTCGAACTTTTCCATTCTCTTTGCGGTGCGCAGCGACTCGGTGCAGCAGGTTCGCGGGGCTGCTCTCAGTATGGCGGCTCGCACCGTATACGCCGTGCATCTGGACTGGATGCCAGGTCTGCTGCAGGTAACGGAGACGGAGCTGCGACTTCTGTCCGCCGACGGCAAGCGCCGACTGTCAAGCACCGAGTTCCTCACGCTACCGGCGATACAGCGAGCCAGCAGCCAGGGCGCCGCGGCAAACGTGGCCCTCTCTGCCCTGTTGGTCGCGGAAATGCGCTGCGTCCTTGTCCGCTTCACAGATGGACAGCTGCTTTCGTTCCGCCTGGAGGATGCCAAGGCGATGTCAATGGCGACCCTGCTCCTAGAGAGAGTGACGGCCGTCGCGTGGTGGGGGTCGGCTGCGAGGCACCTGCAGCAACGTCAGCACGCGCTGGTGGTTGTGCAAAACATGGACCTGGTTTTGTACACGCTGCAGTCGCCGCAAGCGGTGCAGCAGGCGTCGAGTTTCCCGAACTTTGCTCTCATCCCGCCCTTTGCGATGGAGGGGGTCGAGACGCCAGTGGTGAAGCTGCGTGAGCGGCTGAAAGCAGAGCCGCTGCCGACTGTCACGCATCTCGCCGTCTTTGATCAGCACGAGGACCCCGCCGCGTCAGCTGCGCCGACGGAGGCGACTCTCGTGATGATTCTGTCATCCGGGGAGCTAGTGACGTACCGGGTTGTCCCTGCTGATGCCAACGGTCCACGGAGGTGCGTGAAGGTGATTTACCACATCCTTGACGTCGCGCCGGAGGTGGATGTGGTGGAGTCGATCGAGGCTCGCAAGAAGCGTCTGCAGGAAGAGCGGGCGCACCTGGCGAGTGTCACGCAGCAGATGCGCCACTGCAGCGAGCGGCTGGTGCCATTCCGTGGCCTCCAGGACCGGCACAAAGGCATCTACGTCTGCGGCCAGACGCCGGTGTTCCTCGTGTACCATGCTGCCACGAATCAGCTTGTCTGCACCCGGCATCACGCCACGAACGCGGTGCGCGGCTTCGCGCCGTTCCACTCGCGGCATGTGCATGGCGGTTTCGTCTACTGCGGCGAGGGCTTCGTGCACTTTGCGACGATGCAGCCCTTCGGCGAGCTGCTTGGCAGCAGCGGGTGGTGGCTTGAGCGGGTGCGGCTTGGGTGCACGCCCCACCAGGTCATTTACTCCCCCGCGGCGCACGGGTGCTTTGTCGTGGCGTCGCGGCCGCAGCCGTTTTCCCCGAAGAGGGCGCCCTTCGACGTGCAGCTGCGCATGGTCGAGGACGAGGAGGGCAATCGCGTGCCGCACGTCATAGAGCCCGTCTCGCTGCCGCCCCTGTCCGCCACTTCCGGCTCACCCGTGCCAACGAATGAGCGCTATGAGGTGCAGTTCTTCTCGACGCTGGATTGGCAGTGCATGGGTCGCCTTGTGCTGGACGTAAATGAGAAGGTGCTCTCCGCGACGCTGATGCAGGTGACCCGTGACACAACTATGGACGCGGCGAACCGGTCTACGACGGCGCCGGTGTGCGCACTGGCAACGGCGTACCCGCTGGGCGAGGATGTCACGACCCGCGGACGCATCTTGCTGCTGACAACGTCGCAGCAGGGTGGCCAAGGGATGCAGCAGCTGCGCACCTTACACGAGGAGCCAATGAAGGGCCCCGTCACCGCCATCACGAGGGTCGGCGAAGATTGCGTCGCGGTTGCCGTGGGCGGCACCGTACGTGTGTATCGCTACGACACGAACAAGAGCACCATGGAGACCATGGCAATCTTGTACGCCGGGGCCTACGTAACGTGCTTGCAAGCATTTCGCAACTACCTCGTCATCGGGGACTTGTTCAACTCCGTCCTCTTCGCCCGCTACAGCGAAGAAATCCACACCATCACGATTCTTGGGCGGGACACAAATGCCATCTCGGTCGTTTCGAATGACATGCTGTACCACGACACTCGCTTCGGCCTCCTCGTCACGGACGACGCGCGCAATCTCGTGTGCATGAGCTACAAGCCGCGCGTACTGGAGGAGCCCGGCAAGCCGCCGAAGATACTGGAGTCGCTTCTGACCGTCACTGGCGAGTACCGACTGGCGGGCGGCGTGCTACTCAAGATGATGCGGCTGCGTGCCGCCTCGACGCGCAACAGCAGCGTCGCTATCTACGTCACTAACATGGGTGAGATCGGCTACCTGGTACCGCTCGGCGATCAGACGAGTCGAACTGGGCAATGGGTAGGGCGCCGCTTGCAGAGCGAGGTGGCCCACGCTGGCGGCCTGCCGCCGCGCATGTTCCTTGGCTTTCCACAGGACGATCCGCTGCGCTCCCTCAAAGGTGAAGAGTGGATGCTGCATGTCCCCCTGTTGGAGCAGTTGTACCGCCAAGACCTGCGCACGCGCAAGCTGGTTGCTTCAGCGGCCCAAACGCAGCTAGAGCGCGTCATGAACGTCGGCGCCACCGTCTCGGCGGAGCTCGGGCACATTTGAGGAAACGAACGCACAAGAAGGGCGCTGCGTGCGTGGCGCTAGCGCAGAGGGTTGTGTGTCTGCGTGTGTGTAATGGGCCGTTTTTTTTTTATGTTCTTGTTAACTGTCACCACAAATCGGTGTTAGGGAGGTGCGCGGTGGTGTTGGTCCCCGAGCGTGAATGGCAAAGGAGAAGCCCATCTGGCAAGAGGACCAATCCATGCCAACTCAGAAGAAAGCGAACGGCACACGTGTGCGCGGTGGCGCTCGCGCATCGTCGGGGATGATACTCAAAAAGAGGCGTTGTCGTGTTCTCTCGACAAAGGGCGCAGTGCCTGGAGAACGTGGCATATCCGAGGGTGGGTGTTCATCCGAAGCACGACAAAGGACTGCAGTCGTCTTCTGCAATCACCTTCTCCCGCCGTGCACTCCACTCGCCACGAAGGAAGGAAGCCTTCTTGTATTTTGGTGCATCGCTCGCCTGCTCTGTGTGTGCGCGCGCGCGCGTGTGTGTGTGTGTGTGTCTGTCGGTGTGCTTCTGTCTCTTTCTCTTACCTTCACCTTCTCCCTCGTCTCGCCGTCCGTTTGCCCTTACACCTTGATGAAGGCGCCTCGACGCACCTTCGAACGAAAAGCACCCCCTCCTCCTCCACCTCCCTCTCCCGTCCCCCTCTCTTCTCTCCACATCACTGAGGACACGTGAATGGCAGGGCGTTCGGGCTGGTGCGAGAGTTCTATGCGGCGCTTAAGCGCATTCGGCGGCCTTACTACCATACCGGCACGATCCTTCCTGGGCAGTCGATGCAGCGCTGTAGTCGCGCGTGGAAAAAGGCCGCTGAAGCTGCCTTCCGGCCACACTTACACCGGGAAGATTGCCGCATATGCAGCGCTGCAACGTCGGCGCTAAAGGACGCGACGTATGTTGGCTCGGTGACCTCAAGTTGCACCATTATCCCGGGCCACAAAGTTGGGTCGTCGGCTTCAGGCTCCCAAAGGCCGCAGACCCCGACCCGCCAAGACGCCTCCTGGCTTGCTGGCAACGCGCCTTCCTCAGTGTTTGAAGTACGGCGTGCTGCGCTGCTAGAATGGTTGCACCGATTCTCGGAGCGAGAGCAAAAAGGGGGTGTGCCTGGCGTGGAGGTCCCTCTTTCGGAGGAAAAGCCAGAAGAGCTCGACAGCAGCGTCGACCTCGACACTGCATACACGGCGTACTTGCGATGCGAAGATGCCACTGCACAAGAAGCCCTCTTCGCCCGTTTGGTGGATTGGGTGGACGCTCAATGCGCCCAGCCTGTCGTACCATCTGGTGCGTCGCCGACGTCGACTTCCGCTGCGCCGGCTAACTCTGCGGCGGCGGCAGCGGAAGACAGGCAGTGGGGTGGTGTTCGCATCCCACAGTGCTTGGCGGTTCCTCGTGTGGCGGCAGCTATGACGTCGAAGGAGCGGAAAGCGACTGCGACGCTCATGGGCGAGAAGACCGACGGCGTCCGCGCTGCGAACGACTTCGAGACGTACGTGCGGCGGCGCTTCCCCGACAATGCTGCCTTTATCACTAAGCAACTGGCCTTTCAAAAAGCGCTGCTAGCGGCGCAGGAGGTTCTGACTGCGCAAAAGATTCGGTTCTTCCTCGCCTGTGGCACGGCCCTGGGTGCGCGGCGTGACGGCTGCTTTATCCCGTATGATGAGGACATTGACCTTGGCATCCTCTACGCCGATATCGCGGTGCCTGTAACGGAGGGCGATGATCGGCCAGTGCCCAATCTCTCTTTTCCCTCTGCCGCCCCAGCCGGCTTGAGCTATGCGCAGATGCGTGTGTATCGACTCCTTCACGCGCTGGCATCAACGCGCGCGTTCGTGGTTTTTGACATTTGCGGCGCCGTTGAGAAAGGATTGGAGCTGCGCGTGCTGCACCTGGCCACCAGCGCTCGTATCGACATCAATCTCTACTACCCACCTCTGTGCACCACCGACTGCGGCGGAGACGGTGACGCCGGCGACGATGCGCTAGTGCGCGAGAAGGGCCCTTTTGTGTGGGCCGCCTCTTTTTACGAGGCAGCCGGTGCGCGCAAGCACCGCATGTATCGCTATCGGCACAAGCCCTTCGCCGCAGAGCTCGAGGAACTTCCGTTTTGTGCTAAGACGGCGTCTGTATGCAGGGGTTTTTTGGTGCCCCCAGAGCGCTATCTCGTCGAGAACTACGGAGAGGACTGGCGGACACCGAAACAGTACTCGTACACAGAGGGCCTTGCGGGGGAGTTCAAGAACATCGTGAAGGAGTAGCGTCGCCCGCCACGCGGGGTGGCATGGTACACTTTGTGTGCTTGCTTCTTTCGACTAAGCGTGACTCTTGTGTCGGGTACGTGCGTATGTGCCTATTGGAGAGTTCGTTGGCGCCGGTGGTTTTCCGTGGTTTGCGCCATGCGATGCTTTTTCTCGCAACACGTGTACCTATCTCAGACTTGCGTCCTCCTTGTCGCTCACAGCCTCCTGCCTCGTCGCATCTATGGTGCCAAGGTGCGGAGAGGCAACCCCGCAACTTGAGCAACAACGCCGGCGCGCATACGCACAGTGAAAGAAACGTGTGCATAGATCTGCTCTTCAGCTCTCGTACAGAGCTGTCGCACCCGCACCCGCTTCCTGCTCTACCGGTTAGGTCTGGACCTTCTCCCGCTGCAGTTTTTTTGTTCTCACATGCGCCCCCGCCCCCAGCGCACTCATTTCTCTTCTTCGCTCCATTTCGCTTGCTTGGGAGCGCTGCTACGCCTCTTCCTGCTCCAACACATGAATGCATATACATATATCCATATGCATGTATACGACACACCTTCGCGTTCTCCCCACAACGCTGCCACACACACACACACACAAATACACAAAACACGGGCTCTACCGTGATGAGCCTGCTTACCGATGCCTTGCCGCGTGTTTCTCGTGGTACTACCACAGCGGCGTACTGCCCTCAATATCTTATTGTTGTTGTTTTGTTGGTTTCTCTCTCCGTGGGTGCATCTTGGTCACAGATCGTTGTGAGAGTGCGTCCGAGTGCCCGTGTAATCTTCGCGAGCGCACGTAAGTTGGCTCTCTCTCACCCTCCTTTTTTTTTTCGACTGGTGCTCATTGCTGTTCTCTGTACGTCGCATACAGCACAGAACACGCTGTGCGGAGGTGGTACAAGGTAGTGAGAACAAGCGCGCATCCACGTGCGTGTTCGTGTGTGCGAAGGTGGCGCGTTTGCTCACCATCGACACCGAAGCGGAGGACGCCATCTGCGAATGAGAGAAAGGGAGAAGGGCAGATAAGGTTGAACATAAACAGATAGACATACACTTTTTTGTTTCAAAAGGAGCCCTCGCTGCTCTGTGGTAGCGGAGGAGGCGAGCCACGTTGCTCCAAACGCGCACGGACACACGCTTCGGGAGATATTTCCACAGACAACACACCGACCAAAGAAGCAAGAAGGGTACGACGCGGCATACGCTTCTGCGTACGTGGCTGGCACAGCGATCTGCACAGCCTCGCCTCTCATCGGCGTTCTCTTTTCTTGCTGTTTTTTCTTCTCTTGTTTTCATTCGTCACGTGCCCGTCTTCTTTTCATTTTTTTTTCCTGTGTGTGTGTGTGTGTGTCTTTATTATCCGTTGCTGTTACCACAAACTGAAGCACGAAGAAGCACTGGTGCGCCGGCGCGCTCATTGTTCTACTGTTGTTTATCTTCCTACCTCTGACGCTACCCCTCACTCCCGCCTCTCGCCTGCGTGCCTACGATCCTCTGCCGCGTCTACGCCTAACGCGCTGCTTGGGTGCTAACCCTGTCACACTTGAGGCGTCGGTCTCTCAGTCGCCTCTCGCTGCCGTTTGTTGTTGTGACCGTCGAAAAAGAGTGGGTTTGTCGGCTAGCGTCTGTTACTGGAACTCTCCATTTGTGCATGCACGTCGGACATACACGCCAGACTTGCAGAATTGTTGTGGGTGGGGCACTGTCGGTGTGAGAAAAGAAGTGTGTCTTTCGCGGTATCGACCTCGTCCGTGTGTGACACAGATTCGGAACAGTGCGTTGAATAGAAGTGCCGTCAGGAGCTCATCGAGGGAGCTCTCGCCGTTGTCAGACTTCGTCGTACTGCGCGCACACGAAACCCGCCAAGCGTGGAACACGAGTGGAAACGCTGGGGCAAGCCGACTCACACTACCGCAGCTGCCTCCCCTCTCCCTTCTTCTCGGGTCCTGGTGTTTTTTGCTGGGCGTCGTCTTCTCCCCCTGCCCCCTCCTCTCCTCCACTCATTGTACAGCGGCTTCTCCTGCTCTTCTTTTTTTCGCGTCCAAAGGCTGCCCATCAAGGTCTTCTCGTACCGTCTCGCCACACCGCAGCGCCTCCTCGCTCCCAGCTCGTCAGGAGGAGCCGGAAAGAGAATTCATCTTACTCTTTTCCCTCGTCTTTTTGTGTGCGCTACTTTTCTTTTGCGGCGCTGGTGACTGTGCCCGTGTGCGTGCGTGTGTGTGTGTGTGTGCGTGTGTGTGCTTGATCGCTGGGCGGGAACATAACCTGTTCATTTGAGCTCACCGCGCACACCCACACCAACACTCGCCCACCGGCTCAGCACCAGCACCCGCACACGCGCTCTCTGTCCATCATAGCCTGCACACAAACGCCGTGTGGCGTCCCTGGTTGCTCGACGAACGTCGCAAGTGTACCTAAGTGAATCCAGACGCACAGACAGAAGACGGACGCTGCCTTTACCGTTTCGGACTCTCCCCTACTTCGGCGACTAAAGCGTTCTCGTGAGCCCTCCTTCGTTGTCTCTCTGTACTCCGCTTGTTTTCTTTTTTTTTCGATTCCTCGGCTCTCTCTCTCCCCTCCCCATTACAACCTCACTCATAACCACCACGACCACCATAACGACCGCGGCCATTTCGCTTTGAATCCGCTTCTCCTCCCGTTTCGTCTCTTTTTCGTCGTTGTTGTCACTCGCTCGACTCTCGCCCGCCCTGCACGCCATTCGCTGTTTCGCTCTCCGTTTTTTTTTGTGGTTTGCTTGTTTGTGTGGTGCTTGCCCTTTGCCTTCTCTGGTGTGAGGGTGGCAGGATGAGCCTCAACCCCAACGCTCCATCGTTTGACCCGACGGCGAAGCCGTTCATTCCGTCCTTTCTGTGCAGCGACCCGGAACAGTTTGTGCCACCGGTGTACCACCCCACCCCGCAGTTCAACCCGCAGCTGCGGAGCCTCGCCGGGGCCGGCGCTGTCAGTAACGACGATGTCCCGCTCCTCTCTGGTTTTAAGCGAACTAGCAAGCCGGTGACTACCGCGCCGGCACCGTCGCCCGAAAACTACGAGACGCCAAACAGTATCGCCGCTGCAGGCGCCAAAAAGTCCCCCACCGGCTTACCCGGCCAGGCAACAGGGGGCAGCGGGGGGCCGCCGATGATGTGGCGGTCTCCGTCGCCGATGCACAGGGCGGCAGAGGCCTTTCCTACTCGGCCCATGATGAACCCCAACGCGGCCGTGCCGTCAGCTGCCTCGATGGCCGTCGGTGCCGTACAGGGTGGGAGCCGTGTGAACACGGCTGCGAGCCTCTCCAGTGGGATGGGGGCTGACGGGTCCTCGGAACGGCTTGACGGAGATCAGCCGCCGATTCTCGGGTGGTCTTCCTCCTCCATCCGCCGCCCTCCATCAACGGGCCCGTCAGGGTCCCCGCTGTCGCTGCAGCAGCAGCAGCAGCAGCAGCAGCTGCAGAACGCCGGCGCTCGATACACCGCGCCGCAGCCGCCGCCGCTGTCTCAGTCACTTCCTTCGGCAATACCACGTTCGCAGGACCGCAGTGGACAGCAGCTGAGCGGCGCTCCCTTTTTTTCATCGTATGGTGTCTACCCTCATTCCGTTCCTGGCGGCAGCGCCCCGCAACTGCACTCCCCAGCCCAAGGAGCACCTCCCTCGCAACGCCCACTTCCGCAACACCAGCAGCCGTCGTTTCCACAAAAGGTTGCACCTGTGTTACCCCGGAGTGCCCAGGAGCGACAGGCGGCAGCGGCGGCGGCGGCAGCGGCAGCGGCGGCGGCCAACGAAGGGAGTCGAGGTGCATCCCCGAACAGTCTCAGTGCCAGTGAGGCGGGCAACGGTGCACCAGTTCGCATCGCCGCCCAAGAGCAGCGTGGCCCATCTCCGCCCATGTTGCCTGAGCCGCGCTCCGAGACTGTGTCTCAGCAGCACCAACAGCAACAGCAGCAAGGACAGTCTGTGGCGGACTCTACCACTCCCGGTCCCCGCCAAGCGACAGCCAACCCTCCCGTTTCGGCGCTGGTACCCCCTCGAATTGCCTCGGCCCCAATGGCACGCGCCATCCGCGTCGGCGCGGCAGGCGGCAGCGCAGCATATTCGACCGCAGTCGCAGCCACCACGGCATCACCGTATTCAGGACCCACCCGAGGAATGCTGTCATCGAACCATGTCGGTGCAGTATCGCACCTGCCGCGTGCACCGCCGACTGCCGCAGCGAACCAGGGTGCGACACCCATTCCAAGCGCAGGCAGCTCGAGCGGCAGCCCAGCACCGCCGACGGCGCCGCAGCCGCACGTGTCGCCGGCGCCGCAGTCTGTGAGTACGGCAAAACCCCTGAGCGGACCGGCACCTTCGACGCTGACGACGACGACGCCAGCACCGCGCCCTGCTCCGGCCACTAGCGTAGCAGCGCTCAGCGGGTGGCGACCCCCGCAGTTTGGCCGCAAGGCCGCCCCGACGAACAGCGACCCGCTGATCGTTATGATCTTTGGCTGCCGTGGGTCCGGGAAGACGACTCAGGCTGAGAACATTGCCGAGCGCTACCACTTGCTGCACCTCTCCTCGGGGGATATGTACAAGGAAGGCAAGCAACCCTTCGCGGAGGTGGAGCAGGCCGTGAAGGACAACTTCGGTCCTGATGCAAAGGACCGCTCTTACAACGGCCTCGTTCTCGATCGCTTCGTCGCGACAGGGGAGATGGACGCCTACTATCTGCAAGCCGCGCTCAACGTGTGTCAGCTGCCGGTCCCTCTTGTCTTTTGGTTGCAAGTGGACCCCAAGGAAGGCTTGAGGCGCGCCCAGTCCCGCGGCGATCAAAAGGCCGGATCGGACCACTGGCGCTATGTGGAGCAGCGGGCCCAAGCGGAAATAGCAGATCGCGTGTACAAGAAGATTGGTGTCCTGCACGTCATTGACTGCAACGCGCTGGAAGCGCGTCGGGTCGGAGACCGTATTTACAGCATCATTGACGGCCTCTTCCCGAAGCGCAGCCGGAACATTCGCCTCCCGCCCGCCACGCCGGTCGCCGGCTACGACAAGTTCCAGCTTTTGGACGATTACAGCGATTTCCAGCAGCTTACCAAGGAGGTGCACGCAGCGATCGGCAACACGTCTGGCCGCACGGACAGCGCCCCGCTCTCTAGCATTGGCGGATACGTCGACGCCGGCTCGTTTGCGAACCGGCAGGAGTGCAAGCGGATGTCTTCCATGTACGTCACGTTGAAGGTGGATGGGCAGCGCTATCTGGTCGTGAAGCACTCGCACTTTGGCGTACTGGGTTTTCCGTTTGCCTTCACTGGCTGCTACGACTTCAACGTTCTCTTCGATCCGCTAATGTTTGCGAACGCGTTCGAAATGGTCGGCGACAGGCAGGAAGAGGCGAACGGGATCGAGTGGATGCTCGATGCGGAGATGAGCACCAGCGCCGGCGAGTCGAGCCAGCCTCAGCCGCTGCTACACATTATCGACTACGTGTACTTTGGCGGCAAGCAGGCCAAGCGCACGCCGTTCTTCGAGCGCTACGAGCTCTTGCGGGAGTGGTTCCGGTTGATGGTACAGAATAGCGGCGAGGCCGGAGCCTACGCGGCTGTAGTGCTGAAACACTACGTCCCCATCAACGAGCTGCCGAAGCTGCTGCCCCGCTTCGAGGATGCGCCGTTCGCGGTGGATGGGATTGTCTTTCAGGGCAACACAATTTACAAGTTTGGGCTAGACAAGTTCCTCTTGAAGTGGAAGCCGCTGCAGCTGTGCACGGCTGACTTTAGACTCATGAACGGAGAGAAGACCGAAGATGGGGTCACGGTTTTCGACCTCTACACAACTGAGAACGAACAGGAGGTCCCCTTTCCAGGGGCCGTTGGGGTCTTCACAGAGATGCAGATGCGCGCTTACCAGCTGCGCAACAGCGTGGTCGTGGAACTAGAACTGGCCGACGTTGTCGAAAGAGCGGGTCCCAACGGGCAGCCGGCGACGCAGTGGGTGTTCCACCGTCTGCGTGTCGACAAGCCGCGCCCCAACAAGACTTCTGTTGTCGAGAGCATCGTGAAGCTGAAGCACCTCACATACCAGGAGCTGATCGATCACTGCAGGGTGCTGCGTTTCAGTGGACCCAACGCCTCTTCGCCCTAGGAGCTTGCGCGGCACAGACGTAGAGAGCGAACAATACAAAGGAGGGGGGGGTCGGCGACCTTGGCTTACCACACTGTCCCGAGCATGTTGCGGCTGCTGCATTTCTCGCTTGAACAGGTTCTCGTTTTTTTCTTTACCGAGGATTGAGTAGACTGAGACACGTCCAGCCTGCTCTTTCCCAAGAGATTGACTTGCGCGTCTGCGGCGTCTATTCTCCGGCGACGAAGCGTCCTTTTTCCATGGTCGTGAGGCTTACGGAAGCTCGGGTGTTCGTTGTCTTGGCTAATTCGTCCGCAGGTTGAGTGTGCGGACTTGCGAGTGGTGGTCATCGCTGGTCTCTCCTCTCTGCCTCGTGAAGAGCCGCATTCCTTTCAGCGACGGGTTTGGTGCAGTTGCTGTAATCATGTTTCTCCTCCTCTGTGGCCCCTCTGTGGTCGCTGTTGTTTTCATGTGGACAACGACTTCCTTTTGGGGGGAGGGGGTTGTTGGTGATGGTATGCATCGGTGGTGGCGTACTGCCTTTTCCCTCATTGGTTGGTTGGTCGGTACGCCGCCTTTTTTTTTGTATTGTTCCACAGTTCCGAAGAGGCTTTTGCCGCGCGGCGTCGTCGCGCATTTTTTGTGCGCGCTTGTGTGAGTTTGCTGTGGTGGTGGTGGTTGACCGTTCATCCAGACTCGTAATGTTTTTCCTTTGCGGCCTCCTTGTCAAGGATATCGTGTGTTTGCGTGCCACGCATTCTGTTCGTGGTCTATTTTTCTTTTTTTTCTGTGTGTGTGTGTGTGTGTGTGTGTAACGGTATCTCTCGTGTTGTGCACTGCGCATTACTGGTGCCCGGTCTTAAATACGCGGTGATATGTGCCTGTGTGGGATGTGCAGCCGTGCACTAGTTGCTCTTGCGGACCTGTATGTGATAATGTGTGGAAATGACAGGTGCGAAAGCGAGGAAGAGGTGGAAGGGTCAGCTGTGAATGGAAAGAGCGAGGCAAGAGTTGCAGAGAAGAACATGCGCTGCTTCGGCTGTTGAAAACGTCGAATGCGTGCGGCTGGGGTGGTGGGCGGTTCAATAACTGGAATAAGGCGAAGATCGCCACCTGGAGCTGTTACTTTGTCAGCAGGCCGTTTCTTGGCCGCCCCACCGCCCGTCTTCGTTGTCTCGAACCTCCTCGGTGGCCTCTTCTGACGCGTCCGCGATGAAGAAAGAGAGGTAGCGATGTGCATATATGTGTATACCTGTACATGTATATGGAGCGTGTGTGCGCGCTACATGGGGTGCGCGCCCCTCTCTCGCTCACTCGCCCTCTGGTGAAGTTGTGAACGCGCGCTCTCTCCTTGTCTTCGCTTCCTCACTTTCGCTTCATGTAACATCGACTGTCGCACCAAGCCAGAAACGAAAAATGGTGACTTGACGACGATTGCACCTGCGTAGGGAGGCATGTAGTGGGCTTGAGGAGTACCCAACGGCGAGCTGGAGAAGCTGTGCACCCCTCTCTTTCCCTCTGCCATTCTCGTAGTTGCACCGCCGCAAGGGGGATACACGGTGACGTAGCGTGCGCCAGTGAAAGAAAAAAAGAGAGCTACTAAGGCGAGCACAACAATGCGGTACTTTCACGCCTCGTGCACCTCTGGAGACTGAGCGGAGAGGTTTCCCAGCGCACAAGAAAGCAGGGATGTCGCTCTGTGTGTGAAAGCACGCCAGAGCAATCAAGAACTCGTGTCCCTTTTTGCGAGGTATTTAGGCGGTATACGCTACCCTCTCTCTGCCCCCCCCCCTCCCCCCTCTCCCCCCAACCTTCTTGGTTGTCGCATCTCGGCCATCTGGCGCCTATACCATAATACGCCTCGCACGTGTCTCCTCCTGTCCACCGGAACCCCTCCACGCCAGGTTTCTTTTTTTTTGTTTGTTTTTCCCCAAAGCGCTCCTTCCACGAAGCGAAAAGAGAGAATACAAGAAAAGCGTCTCGCGCGAACGCACATACTCACAAACGCGGTGGTGCATCATCCTCTGCTCTTCTCTCACACACCCACCCCTCCCTCCCTACTTCCTCTCGCCGAGGAAAAAAAGAAGGACTGCAAACAGATCCTTTGAAGGAGTTGCTGTTGACATCACAAGAGAAGAAGTGGGTACGTGTCAAGAGTGAGGGCGTTCGTTGACTCACCTTGCTAGTCTTCTGTTCTCTCTTTCCGGCCTCCGCGTCTTCTGTTAGGTGTTTCTCGGCGAACTGCCGTTGTCGATCGCGCAGACGCACGGAAGTGACACACACGCATACACGTTCACAAGACCAAAAAAAAAGAAACAAATAGAAAAAGGAACGATTGCCGTGCACTGCGGGTAGTTGGCCTTATCTGTTTGATTTTTCTTTTGTTTCTGATCTTGGTTCTCCATCGGAGTCCTTTCGGGGTGTCCTCATTGTCATCATCGTGGTGAATCCCGCGGGCTCTGTGATAGGGATTGTGTACCACATCGTGTGGGATTTTTTTTTGTTTGTTTACGCTCTGCTTGTGCATGTGTGTGTGTGTGCAAAGCCGAAGTGCTCGCTCTTTTTCTTTCTTCGGTTGTGCTTTTTTTTTGCGCTGGGTTGTCCAAATTTCCATTTCGGTGATTGCTGCTGTTGTTGTCCCTTCCTCTTTTTTTTTCTTTCAGACCGGTTCACGGTTCCAGCGGAAAGAGCAGACGTCCGCCGCCTTGACGGCATCTTCACACGGCGCTGGGCTTCGCTGGAGATTCTAGTTCTCTCTCTCTGTCACCCTGAACCTTTCCCTCCCCCGCTGGGCGATTGCGCCGTCATTTCAACATAGATCATAGCCTGTAACAGTTGTGCGAGCCGGGGCTTGTGTTTGTGTATGTGCGTGGGAGTCTGTGCCTGTCTGTCTATCGGTGTGTATGTGTGTAAGTGACCGCCTGCGAGCAAGGGCCCTTTTTTCTTCTTCCGGCGCTGTAACGCACACGCATTACTTACACGAGGATAGAGAACCACAAAAGACAAACTTGTGTTTCTTGGCTTTCTTTTCCTTTCGCTTCTTCTCTGCACTCTCCTTATCCCCTTCCACTTCCATACGCTTCCCTTTTGTACTACACCGTATCAGGTCTGTCTCTCCGTCTCTCTCTCTCTCTCTGGCCACAGTATCCTTGGGGCTGTTTGTTGCTCTTCCTTGTGTGGGTGTGTGCGGCCGCCGTCGTGCTTGGTGATCTGTCCTCCCGTCTTCTCTCCTTTTCGTTCCTTTTCCGTTTTTTTTTGGTCGCCCTTTGTTTTTTGTTGTAGTGCCGCGAACGCGTCGGCACTGGGGCCTGTGTGCGCCTTGTGGACGCTCTCGGCTGTCTCATTTCTTCCCCCTTTTTTCCCCAAGTGCGAGCGGCACTCTCCCCCTTCTGCACTGCGCCGCACGTTCAGTCCACGATCCCTCGCACCGTGTCATCCCCACCGTCTCTCTTTAGCGCCGTCTTCTTCTGACCCTGCCCTTCTCCTGCCTGCCCATAGGCTATCACAGGGGAGTATTCAGCGACGCCGGTGTCTTTCACACGCACCGACGAGCAGTCCAACAACTGATATACATCCAAGCGCGAACACCGCGCACCTTTTATAAGCGCACATCTGTTTCTTCCCTTCAGCGACCATGTCGAATCTGAACCCCAACGCGCCATCGTTCCCGGTATCCAACTACCAGCCGAACACGACGCACAACAAGCAAGGCTACAACAACGGCGGTGGCCCCAGCGGCGGCGGCGGCGGCACGATGCAGAACGAGCGTTATGGCGGAGGGATGATGTACGACAACAGCAACTACCACCAGGGCGGCGGTGGTGGCTACGGTCCTGGCGGTGGCAATCCTGGCGGCGGCTACGGGCAAGGCGGCGGCTACATGGGCAATGGTCCACAGCAAGGGTACCCGTCGGGTCCTCGCATGGGTCGCAACCATCGCCAACCGAATATGCCACATAGCCAGTACCAAAACCTAAACGGCATGGTAGGCGGCAGCGGCGGCGGTGGTGGCGGTGGCGGCATGCTCGGCAACTACTGCGGAATGCCTGCCCCGTATCAGCAAGTAGGCGGGATGGACTTGAACGGCGGCTATGACCAGCAGCCACCACAGCAGCAGATGCCGATGCAACCTCGGATGCACAACATGCCGCCGAACGCGATGGGCATGAACAATAACATGATGGGTGGTGGCGGTCGCATGCCGTACAACAGTAACCAACGTAACCCAATGCCGAACATGCATCCGAACATGAATCCGCAGGCCAGCATGGGACTTGGCAGCGTCAGCGCTCAGCCGCCGCCAACCATGGCACCACCAGCTCCAGTGTCGCGGCCCCTTTCCGTGCCTCCGGCAGCTGTAGCCCCGTCTTACATCACGAAGAACACGCCACGCGCCGTGATGGTGGTCGGCTACAAGAAGACCGGCAAGACAAGCGTGGCTCAGGCGATTGCGAAAAGGGAGGGATTTGAGTACGTGTGTCTTAAGTCGCCACTGCAGCAATCTGCCGCCCAAGCAGCAGGCGGTGAGAAAGCCGAGGAGGCCGAGGAAGCCGAAGAAGAGGATATAAGCCCGCTGGAACGACTGGCGCCACTGCGTGCGGCGCTGGAGAAGAAATCGGCAATGAAGGGGTTGGTCATCGATGATGCCTTCTCGACCAACAAGTTCCAAGCTCACTACGTGGTGCACTACCTCGTCAAGGCGGGTCTGCAGCTGGACGCGGTTGTGGCCCTCGTGCCAGAGCTGGCGTCGCTGGTCGAGCGTGGGGTAAGCTTCGTGAAGTCGCACGCCAAGACGATGCACCCGGAAGCGTTCGAGTTTGCCTCGAGCCTCGACCCCGATAGGGTCATTGTTATGGATGAGGACTTGAAGTTGGAAGAACTCGCGGAGAAGGCAGCAGCTGAGGTGTCGGTGCTGCTGAAAAAGAACGACGCAGCGATCAAGCTGGAGCAGGAGTACTTCATTCCCAGCTGCCCCATGGTGACCGACGCGGAGCTGGTGGAGCAGATTTTAGAGGCGGAGCGTAGCGCGGTGAAGCGCCCGCTGCCGTACACATTCACGTACTCGGAGCCGAACTACGTGCTTGACTACGTGCAGTTTGTGCAGTCGGCTGCAAAACTGCAGCACTACCTCGTCACACCGTGGATCTGGGGAGATAAGCTTTCGCTGATTGGTTACGACACGAGCGTCTACGTCCACCTAACATCCTACAACCTTTTGTTCAAGTTGAACGACGTGCCAGCGGCGATGCAGGAGCTCCTCAAGAAGCTCAAGAGCGAGGCGGAGGCATCAGGGGCGGAGGATCCGGCGTCGCAGGTGCTGTTCTGTGTCGAGGCGTCCATGCTGGACGATGTCATCTACATCTCTGACATGATGATCATCGGCAAGCAGCATGGTTCGGAGATGCTGCTGCACGATCGTGTGAAGCTGTTGTCCGATTCATTCGGCAAGCTGCCAAGCAACAGCTCGGTGCGGTTGCTGGAGCACTACCCCGTCTGCGACATCAAGGCATGCCTAGAAGCTTACAAGGGCGTCAGCCGCGGTGCGATTTTTGTCAACCCTGACGGGATCGAGTACGGCCGCTACGACGTGCGCAACTTTGTGTACCCGTCGGAAACCAAGAGGACGGTGCGGCTGCGCATTTGGGCCGGTAGCATGACCGACGGCATGTGGAGCTTCGACGGCTACGTGCGCGAGTACGAGGACGAGGTGTTAGCGACAAGCCGCACCACCGGCGCGAACAACCTCCCGGTCATGATTAGTGACGCAAACGTTGACACGCACATGATCAACGACGGCAACATCGTCGAGTGTGTGATGGAGAAGACGGCCACCAAAGGCAAGTCGCGCGATAAGAATGCGGTGCTGACATTTTGCCGCCGCTGTAAGTGGGAAGTGACACCCATCACTCAATTTTACATGTGGGCGTTCGCGGATCCGCCGCAGTGGTCCACGGAGTCCTTCCTGGACGCCTGCTCCACCATCGCCTCAGTGCGGCCGACCGTGTAGAGAGAGTGAGACACAGCTTCCATCCCTTCCGCCACAAACCCGACGTGTCTCTCGCCGCCACCCTCGCCTCCTCCGCCAACTCCCACCACACACACACACACACGCACACGTGAACTGCTGTGTTCGCCTCCGCGTAAGGAAAGTTCGTGTGCGAGAGGGGTGCAACGTCCTTACTTTCCTCTCGCACCCAACGTGAAAACGGGACATGCTCAACTGAATGAGGGAAAAGGGATAGCGACGCCTCTCTCCTAGCCGGCCCACTCAGGTGTTGCGGGTGAAGTGCGTGTAGTCGCACTTCTTTTTTTTTTTTGGGAGTTGACGGATTAAAATGCGGTGAGAGAGATATGCGCATACAGCACATGCAAGCGATTCGGCAGTAGTGGGGGGGGTGCATCGGCGGGTGGGGTCGGGAAGAGGGGGGCTCGTGCCCAAATACCCCGCATACATGTAGGGGGGCACAAGTAGAAAAAAAATTGTGTGGGGTGGGGTGTTGTGTAGATAGTCGGAAAGACAGAGTGGCAGAGAGACGCGCACACCGGCGGGACGTTTTTATTGTTGTGAATGACTAGCGAACTCCCTGAGCGGCGTTGACACGAAGGGCAACAAAGGGAAGGAGAGGAAGCGGTGTGGCTAGCATCCCTTCAACTTTACGAGTGGCCTCTTAGCTAGCCTTCGCTTGTGAGCGATGAAGTACAACAGGGCTTTTGCTTGTGCAGCGGTCTCTCGGCTGCTGGCTGCCAGTACTCGGCGGAAACGGCGTAAACAAGGGCGGATCTGGCGCATCTCTCACCCCTCCCCCATCCCGTTTTGTGGGCACTCGTGGACGTGTTGGTGCATGTGAAGTGATGTCAGACTTCGTTCTTGTTGCTGCAAATAAAAAGCACACATATTTTTTTTTTAAAGGCAGTCAGCGTGAAGGCGCGAGGCAACGGTGGCGGTATGTCTGTGTGTGTGTGTGTGTGTGTCTGTATGTGCCGCGTATTGCGCACATCTTTGTGTGTCACTATAGTCCATCTTGTGTTTCTCTTTTCCTGTTCTCTCGTCCGCCCTCTCTCACTCTCCTCTTACGCCCGTTGTCGTGGTCGTCTTGTCGGTGATGCTGCCGTGTGCGCCTGTGTCTGTGGGTATTTGAGCAGGAAAGGTGAATAGAGGGAGTACGTATGACTGCCTCATTCTTTGTGGGCGCTGTGCAAGCTTCCCGAGCAGCTGTGTGTGTGTGTGGGTGAGTGGGTGTGGGTGTGGGTGTGGGTGTGGGTGTGCTTTCATTTTTCTGTGTTGGTGGTGAGCGGGAAGGAGGGTTGTTGTTTCGTCAAGGAAGAGGATAGCATACGTAGCGACGACGGCGATGAAGATGATGATGCGGCGGACAAAACGCCCACATGTGTCTGTGTGTGTGTGTGTGTTTCTGTGAGACGACGTGTTGATGTGGTACCGTGTGCCTGCGTCTCTCCTCTTTTCATTGCTTCATCTTCCTTCCAGTGCTTTTTTCCTTCCAAGTAAGAACTCCAACACACACACACACAGAAAAAAGAAAAACATCAAAATGGAAAGCGGCT
Source organism: Leishmania infantum JPCM5 (assembly GCF_000002875.2). NCBI lineage: Eukaryota > Euglenozoa > Kinetoplastea > Trypanosomatida > Trypanosomatidae > Leishmania > Leishmania infantum. The sequence goes on from NC_009416.2 coordinate 542,326, forward strand.
GTGCCGCGTGTGATCTCGCGAAGAGGTTTTACTCACGAGTAGGTGAGGTTTTGCATGTATTGCGTGTGATGGGAGGAAGCTGCACGATGTGAGCCACCAGTGTGGTACGGCTCGCAGTGTTTCGCTGTAGCTTGTCATACAGGTGAAAGGAGTCGGCGCGGCTTCTTATCGCACGACGAAGAGAGCGGGTAGGAGGTATGGCCGGCTTTTCCTGCAGTCCCACCATCTCTCTCCACTCGCCCTCTCACGCCAAATGCGCTGCTGTTGATGCTGCACCAGCGCGTGTATCCCCAACTACGCACGTCTTCCACTCAACCTCTTCTCTCCTTTGCCTCCATTCCTCTCCGTTCTCTCCGGTGCACCATGCATGTGTGCGTCTCGCATTTTCGCACCTTTTTTTTTTCGCCCGCCCACCCCCGGTCATGAGAAGGGCACGCGTGTGTCTGCCTGATACATTCGGCCATACAACAGCCGTCTAAACACACCCGCCAATGCGGTTCAACACATTTAACGCATCTGCTTTTCCAGCAGCATCGGCGATTCTCCTTTCTCATGACCGGGCACCCACGGCATTGCATGCTGTCTCAGAGCCCAGCGGCCTCCCCCCTCTCTCCCCACTCCTTCTGGGGAAGCCAAGCAGCCCACCCGACTCTCCCCCTGCTATCCTCCGCCAAATGCCGAGCCACCTCTGGCTGTGGCACGATCAGGCACCTACGACGTAAGGCAGCGGGGGTGGAGGAGGAGGAGGAGGAGGAGGGTGTCTGAGCGGTGCATCGCTGCTGACGTCGGCGGTCCGGTGCTGGACGGCGTGGCGTCGCAGCGGCCCGCGATCGTGTCAGCAGGGCGGCGCCATCCATAGGAGTTTAGGCGGCGTGCCAGCGTGGCTCGGACGTATCCCCTCCCCCCGCCACCCCTCCCCTCGGCCCTCACACGGCCTACTAGTGTGGGTGGGTGGGTGGGGGCCGTGGATAACGGCGAGGGGTGGAGTGGAGTTCGCTCTCACGTTGTGTAGCAGAACCCACAGGTTGAACGCCAAAACTTGTCAACGCTTTTCCAGTGGGGCGATGCGTGTGATCATTTCCTGAGATGCTTCACGTGGTTTCTGCAGAATGCATTCTGTCTGTCGGCCTCACCATCAGGGGGAGGAGTTTGTCCTCGTAACGAGCGTTGGCCGACATCTCTAAGTCGTGGGCCCCGTTCGTGGCTGCTGCCTGTGTTTGTGCTAGCGCTGGGCGCGTTGTGGTCGATACCACCTCCTGGGTAGCGTCTGTCATACAGTATGAGTGGGCCCCTCTTGCCTAGCGCAAACGCTCCTGCCTTCGACCCTGCTTGATCATCCTAGTTGAGCGCCACTTGGGGCGAGCGTCGCTCAGAGCGACGTTGGCTTGTCTCCAGGCGAAAAGGCAGCCGAATACGGGCATCGGCGATGTGCACCCCAGCGTGTGTGTGTGGGGGGGGGGTAGAGGCTGTTGGAGAGTGGCATGCCTGCAGGTGTTTTCTCTCCGTGTCTAACAGATTGCCGTTTCAGGTATATGAGAGTTTTTGGACAGATGAAGCGTACTTCAGTGCTTCGAGATGGGCTGCCCCCCCCCCTTCCTCCCCTTGTGGGGATTCGTCAGCGTTGTGAACGGCGCTCTCGCGTTTGAGGTGGCGTGGTTTCCCCGCGCACCCATTATGGTGAGAGCATCACAACTCTGAACGTGTTTTCTGCCTATGAGACAGCGAGTAGACAGGGCACTAGATACTGGAAGGTGCCAGCGATTTTGTCGGATATGAGCTATGGCTGCTGGTGAGTGCAACTGTATTCATGGTGTGCTCCCATGACCGGACGCGCTTGTCGGCACGCGTCGATGGAGGAGTCGCCGCCACCCATGGGGGAAGCTACCTTCTCTGGTAGAATCGTTTCTTGCGCACGCATGTCCCCTTTAGGTGATCCCAGCACGGGCTCCTTTCTGGGATGCGTCTCTCCAGGGCGCTGGTGCGATCCGGAGGCGGGTGCGATGGGTGGGGGCGTGCGGGAGGGGGTGGGGGATCTCGTCGCCTTTGGCGGGCGGGTGCGCCGCCACGCCCCTTGGGGGGGGGGCCCTGGGCCTCGCGGGGAGGGGCAGGGGCTTTCGGGGCTTGCTGAAACGGCGCTTGGCGTGGCGGGGAAACCAAGCGGCTGTTTCCCGCCCGGGAAGGTTTTTTTTTGGCACAAGGAACGGCGACGAAAACACAAGCCAAGGCCAGCGCGCCATGCGCGCACTATGGCCTTGTCGGTGACGCGCCTACACGTGGAAGTCGTGGGTGATGTACAAGTGGCGTTGTTCGTAAAGTCGGTGCATCTGCTTGTGGTGCAGCTCCGTCGCCAGCTCCTCCACACTGGGCTCCGCCATCGAGAGGCAAATTGGTGACGCCAACGCCGGCGCAGCGTCCATGCCGGGGGGCCTCACTACAACCTGACGCATCGGCGTCACGCTGCTGTAATCAAGAAGGTCGCGAAGTCGCATCGCTCGTATCTCGCTGCTTAAGTGCCGCAGCTCTGTCTGGAGCGCCTGGACGGCGTCAAAGGTATCGTCGACAAGAACATGAGGATCTATGCATACGGGTGCGTTGCGCCGAACCGGGACGGCGGAGTGCGGCGGCGATGGCACACGTGGGACCGGCGCAGCGTACAGGCGGCGCATGGGCGCGATTTTCTCGCTGCCGTGAGCCTGCGTGTGTGGTAGCCTCACCGTCGGTCGAGGAAGCGACAGTGGCACCGGAGACAAGAGCCGCGGTCGAGAGTACCACGACGGTGTTGTCGCTGCTGACGCCGACCCCATCCGCGCTCCAATGAGCGAACCGCGCTCTGCATGGTGGCCGCTGCGGTGCCAAGGAGCGGCGCGATCGTCGAAGTAGGCAGGAAGCGACGTGCCGCGAGCAGAACGGAGTGCCGGGCCTTCGGTGGCGTCTACCCGCGGCGGCGAATCCAAGGGCGCAGTGGAGTCAACGCGCGAAACGCCGCAGGGCTTCGTGCGTGACAGGGCTGGAATGAACCACAGCGTATTCGCCTTGTCGACCCCGCAGTCCATGCCCACGGCAACGGGGGTCGTCTGTGGGTCGATGCGGTGGTCACCCCAGTACAGGTCACCATCCTCGTCGAAGCGCCTTAGCACATTGTGGAACTTGACCGTCGGCTCCAGCTGCAGCAGACGGGGCTCATCGCACCCGTCTGTGTACACCTCCAAGAAACACCGGCGTGCGCTCGTATCCATTGAATCAAATGACACAGGGGCAGGGGCGATCGGGCGAGCGGCTTTCTGCTCGATGGCTGTTCTCGCCTCCCCTTTCCAGCTGTATGTTTCCGCTGTGGGTATGGTCGTAGGGGCCTGAGTGGCAGAGATGTGTGCAGCAGCCAACCAACGCGGATAAAGCAGAGCAGATAGACAAGTAGCGCAGGGAAAAGGTAGAATGTCCGCTGTTTCTACTGCAACCTAAAAACATGACCGTCCTTTCCTTCTTTTTCGTGCAAGACCTACTCAAGTGCTCTTGTGGCGTGGCCATAGTAGCACAGCAAACGAAAAACATCAGGGAGAAAGACAAGGCGGAGACGATGGGTGGGGTGGTGAGCGGTAAAGCGCACGGCGCGATACTGGGGTACACCCTTCCGCAGCTCGATGCGCCCGTGTGAATGCAGTATAGTGCAGAACGATGCCAAACGGCAGCTTTTCGAGCCTTTTGTAACCTTGTTTTCGGGGAAGAGGAGGGGCTGTCCGTCTGACTGCTCTCCCCCCCCCCACTCAACCCCACCACCCAACACGTGGCACTGTCCAACGGAGACATGCAAAGACTTCATGGCAACGGGAGAGAAAAGCTAAAGAAAAAAAAAGTGCACCACGCGCTGTGATCGGCATAACACATTACAAAAACCTCGCCATCGCAACAGCCGCAACATCAGAAGGGAGAGGACGAGACAAAAAGGCAGCAACGCCACCACAACCACCCACTCAGCAACACCCAAAACAGGGACGCATTGGGAATACGGAGAGGAGGGCTCACCTGCAGTGGCAAGTGTACCTCACACTCGACTGCAATACATTCGCAGAAAAAAAAGATGTGGCCAAGCAGGAAACGGTCCCGAGGAAGAGGTCTGCTTCAGCGTGCCCGTTCTCTGCTGCAGAGCATGCGTTACACTTCACTCGGCACCCGGCCTGCCGCAGGCCCCCTCCTCCCCATCGCGTCGTGCGAAGCAGCGCTGCAATAGCCTTACAGCAACGCGCCGACTCTGTCATCGGAACACCGCCTCCGCCTCAAACCATACCCAGAGGCCCGCAGCGCAGGGTCCCTCACAGCCGCGTCCATCATGCCCCGTCGCCACCCCTGGCGCATCCCTGCCCCCTCATCGGCGGTGGCACTCAGCCCCCCACCCACCCACCCACACTAGTAGGCCGTGTGAGGGCCGAGGGGAGGGGTGGCGGGGGGAGGGGATACGTCCGAGCCACGCTGGCACGCCGCCTAAACTCCTATGGATGGCGCCGCCCTGCTGACACGATCGCGGGCCGCTGCGACGCCACGCCGTCCAGCACCGGACCGCCGACGTCAGCAGCGATGCACCGCTCAGACCCCCTCCTCCTCCTCCTCCTCCTCCTCCACCCCCGCTGCCTTACGTCGTAGGTGCCTGATCGTGCCACAGCCAGAGGTGGCTCGGCATTTGGCGGAGGATAGCAGGGGGAGAGTCGGGTGGGCTGCTTGGCTTCCCCAGAAGGAGTGGGGAGAGAGGGGGGAGGCCGCTGGGCTCTGAGACAGCATGCAATGCCGTGGGTGCCCGGTCATGAGAGAGGAGAAACCACTTTAAGACAAAAAGAAAGCATGCGTCACTCAACCGCACGGAGACAGAACGGAAGAAAGAGAAGCAACCACAGGAAAACTGAGGAGAAACGGGAAGAGAGCTCTACTGGCGCACTGATGCCCATTTTCACCAGCGACGACGACGACAGCAACAAGTGCGGGGGATGTACAGAAAAACAAGAGAATATGTGTCAATCTCGGTGCGCTTCTGATGATTGAGTCGCAGTGTCGTTCTGATCTTCATCTGTGTCTCCTTCCGCCGACAAGAAATTGAAGTTCACGTTGCTAAAGCTGGGGTACGACTGCAGGGCTGGGGAACCGCCCTGTTGCAGGGTGTGCACCTCTTCTTTCAGGGCCTCGATGTCTACTACCGCGTCCTGCGCTGGGCGCTGTGGTCGGTCGTCATCGGCGCTGCGGCGCAAAACTATATACGAACCTTTTGTAAACTTGCTTGAAAACTCGGAAAGGCGCGAGCCGCGAGAGAGGCCGCCCGCCTTCGGGCCGTGGAAGCGATCGCCTGCGAGGTTGATGGTATCGCGGTGTACCGGCTGTGGTAGCCCGGTCGAGCCGCGCTCCTTAAAGCGCTCACCCGTGATCGGGGCGTCCATGTGGCGCACGCGTTCTTGAATGGCCTCGCACGCCTTGAAAGCTTCCAGGTGCTTCTCAAACGGGCCACCGGCGGTGGACTGGAAGAGTGGCAGCGAGGATAAATTTGTCAATACATCGATGCAGAGGCTCGACAGGGACGTATTCGGGATCTGTGCGAGGCGCGTCAGCGCGCCAAGGACAGATTCGACCGCGCCACACCGCAGCACAACAGTGTCTGCCTTCACCAGGTACCTCCACAGGCAATCCCGCTCGGCCGCAGCGCTGAGACTTTCGCCAACAAGCGTTGCCCGCTGAAAGATGGTCAAGATGCAGCGGTGCAGAGCCCTCGCGAGCGCGTCGTGCTGCGGAAAGCGCTCGCAGCAGCCGATGAGCGCAGGGAAGAAGCCGCTCGTGATGAGGGTGTTGTCGGTGCTGGCCAGCTGGAAGAGGGAGAGCTCCACGAACAACTCGCAGACCGCAAGCCGGAGCGGGCCCAGGCCATACATCCCTGCCGGAGCGACCGCAGAGAGGCAGCTTGGCGACGCATCCGCAGATGGCGCGTGCGCGTCCAGCTCGGCCTCCTCCTGTGCAGTCGGGGCAAGGAGCGCCGTCACGCGTAGCGCCTGTGCCTGAAGCACCGCCACCGGCGTAATGTACCGTGTGGCCGTTTCGTACATGCAGCTTGTCTCGGGCAGCACCAGCGACTTCCGCACGAGGCCAATGATCGAGACAAGCACCTCCATCCCATCCGCCGCCAGCGACACAGGCGTCGCTGCGGCGCCCTCTGGCGTCAAGAGCGCCGACCTCCCCACATCCTGCTCGCAGCAGCTTAAGATGCGCTCAACGTAGTCGGAGACAAGCGGCTCGCTGAGGAGCACATCCACGATTGGCCCAGCGCTGTGGCTGTACCCGCGCTTGAGTAGTTCCTTGAAGAAGTAAAAGTAGTGGTACATCCCGGGGTCGCGAATGGCGACGGGTAGGTAGGCGCAGAGCGTCGTCGGGAAGTCAAGTCGAATCCATTGCGACGTGAAGAGCGCCGTCTTGGTCGTTGGCTTCACCATCCACACCGCGGACAGCGCTGATCCAAAGAGCGCTATGAGGGTCTCGGCGACAATGGAGTTGCTCGCCAGGTTCTCCACCACACCCTTAATGGTCGAATGCGTGAGGGTGTCGGCGATGGCCTGCGTGGTCGCCTCGAAGTCATTATCGAAGGCTTCTAGCAGGAGACGCTGCACGGCAAACGTGCGCTGCGACTCCAGGGTCTTCTCCACACTCAGTGCTTCGATGCAGGCCGCCACGACCGCGTTGATTTCCGATCGCTCCTGTGAGTGGGTGATACAGAAAGAGAGCAGCTCCGTCAAGTTCGCGAGGCACCGCCGCTCCTGCTCCTCCTCAGCATCGCCGATGACGGCTGCGGCTGATGTCGGCGCACCGTTGGCGTGATTCCCCTTGGATGGGTGTTCTATCTCCACGACTCCCGTCGATGCTTCGGCCTCTCCTGGAGTGGTGCAGACCGTCGGAAAGGAGCCTTGCGGCTGGTGTTTCGAGCCCATAGGGCCATTCTCTATCTGCGACTTTCCGTGAAGCAGCGAGAACAGCGTATCTGCATGCCGTACAATGTATTGAAGAACAACACGCACAGCGCTTGGAATGCCGTCGGAGCTGCCGTCCTCGTCCTTGTCGGAGCCGTCGCCTCTGCGTCGATTCACACGGGCGGTCCCCAGGGAGTGGATGCTGTGCAGATAGTCGGCAACGCCGTCTGACAACAACACCGCAGCGAGGTCTGTCTGTGGGGATGCGAGTAGCTCAGGAACACTCTCCGTTGCCCATCTCTTCGACGGTGCACCGATGATCATCGGAGTAGGGTACTGCCTGGACGGGATCGTGAAAGCAAAGAAAACAGGACACTACTGGGGGAGAGAGAGGGGGGAAGGGCGAAGCGACAAGAAGCGATGAGCACACGCACACAGCGAGCCCGCGAAGAAAGCGACCGCGACGTGCAGCCAGACAGGCACACAGGTAAGAGGAAGAGGAGGATGCGCCCACGCGTAAGACCAAACACGCAAGCAGCGGGAAGTGAGCTTCTGAGGTCAATGTGCGTGTGGTGTGGTGGGGTAGGGGTATAGTGAGAGAAGAAAAGCAAGCCGAAACAGACAACAACAGAGAAGTGCGTGTGCGCTGTTCGGGGTAGGACAGTCGCTCGCGGATACGTGGTGTGTACCTGTAGAAGGCGCAAGAGCAAACCGCAAGGTGGCCAGAAATGAGAGAAACAGAGCGGGATGCGGAGGATAAGAACAGCAACAAAAGCCTAGCGAGTGGTCAGTGCATCACGCAGGTCAACAATGAACGTAAAATAGTAATAGAAGAGGGGTGCGCCCTTACCGCTTAGCTCCGCACTCCTCCCGCAGAGCTGGTGGTGGTCGTCGGTGTCCGCACTGCGTTTCTGTTGATTCTCTGCTCACTCGCTTACTTCCTCTTTGGAACGGGTGAGGAACAAGGTGTCGGAAGGAAGAGAGGGAAAGAAATGAAAGGCAGAACCGGTGTATGTGTGAATGTGTATGTGTGTGTGTGTGTGTGTCTGCGGATGGATGAGTGGATGGATGGCGCAAGTGCTGTTGGGCGAAAAGAGAAAAACGGAAATAGGGGGTGTAGAAGATCGCATAGGAACAATGTGGGAGTATCACTGTTTCTCTCTCTGTGTGGGGAGGGGTGTGGGGGTGGGGTGCTCGCGGGACAGAGCAACACTCAGTGTTGTTGTTCAGTAAACATCTATATATATATATATATCAGATGCTTATATATTGTGTGCGTATATGCGTGTGCCGCAGGATCAGCGCCGCTGCTGCACGCAAAGTGGCAGGCAGCAGCGAAACAGCTCTAGCGGCAGCGAAGTGCACGAGAGGACAGAGAAGGTGCAAGAGAAAAAGTGACCAATAGTTATAAGAGCGGCAGGGGACGTTGTTGCACCACAACGGAAAACGCGTAGGCGCCTTCGGACTTTTTGCTCGTCGTCTGCCTCACCATATGCGGGCAAACCGCGGATCTCGACTTGTCAGCAGCGTGCCCGCGCCGTCACGCAAGCGAGCCGATGCGGGGAAAGTCACTCCAGCTTGCGGCGCAGACATGCGTGCCCATGACAGATTAGAATATCAGCTCAGTACTGTTGTTTGTGCGACATGTATTACTCTCTTGTAGGCTACTCGAATGAGCAGAGAAGCAGAGAGGGAGAAATAGCAGATATCGCAGCAGCAGCAGCAGCAGCAGCGCACGGGCAACGGCCCGGCACACTCATGCAGCAGCACAACCCCCCAACCCCAACCTCCGGCTTCCAGGAAAAAAGGGGAACGGGAAATCGAGAAAAAAAAAACAAGACATGCACTCAGTGTCACTGCCACCACGATTGAGCCACCATTGGGGAGCGGCGACGAACGCGCGAGGGGAAGTTACCGCCGTCACTGGTGGGCATCGATGCGGGTCGTGCAACAGACGCGTCCGCGCGGCTCACAGACATGTCTGAGGGGGCTGTTCTTGCACGCGGATCGCCCTCCGTCACAGCAAAGCGCTGCTTCTGGTGCTCATGGGTCACCGGCATCCACAGCGACGGAAGGACAGGCTCGCGCTGCATAGATGCGGGCGGACGCCAGTCCCGAGGGTCGTAAACCGGCGGTGGCGGTGGACGAGGCCAGGGCTGGGCTTGCAACACAGTGTATGGGGTCGGCGACGAAGCTTGATGCGGCAGCAATACACCGGGCGCCGAGGAAGGCGGGTAGCTAGACAGCCGGGAGTCCGTCTGCCATATCTGTTGGTGTTCCTCAGCGAATTCAAATGGCGGCCGAGACGCAAAGAAGGACGGCGAGTGCTGCCCCGCAAAGCGCGACGCAGGAACGGCGGCAACGTGGTCCCAGTGAGCTGGGAGATGTCCAACACTATTCGGTCGTGCCAGCATTGGCCCGTAGTTGGCTAGCCGAGTCACCATGGAAGGCGTGTGATAGGGGTACGGATGCGGGGACGCAGCGCCTCCATGCATCCAGCTCGAGTCCTGCATATAGCTAGGCCGCCACCACTCGCCCTGCACGCCACTGAAAGCGTAGCGCATGACTGGCGGCGCCTGCTGAGGATCCACCGGGTAGTAGAACGCCTCCTGCGGTTCCACTACGTCGCTCCGTTGGCGCGCGCTACGGTGCATGCAGTCTCTGCCTAAGCGAAGAGATGAGGCGTGAGGTGGCGGCACGCGTACCACGAAGCGGCAGGACGGGGGCAGCGTTGGTGCCACCATCGAAGGGCACCATTGCCCGCTCTGTGGAGTCATGCGTCTCAACGGATATGTGCGTCCCTGGTCCACTGACGTTGTGACACCCGGAGGTGTGTCGCCGTAGTCGTGAGGGTGCACTGGCCTCGACGAAGCTGCCTGCGGGGTAGAGTATGGTATCTCTCTGTGCAGTGCCGGAAAGCAAGCGCGTGGGGAAGTGCCGGGAGGTCGGGACGCTGGAGGCGAGGTGCACGGCTGTAGACGAACTCGTGCCACGCGCTTGTGCGCCGCAGATGGCGTTGATACAGCGAGGGCGTCGGCAGCTCCTGTCTCCAGGGAGGGGCAGAGTCGGGCCTGCCGCGGTGATGGCGATTCGCGCACCGGCTTCGACGGGAACTCGCTGACATGCTGTGGAGTGTTTTGGTCACGCAAGGGTTTCTCTAAGCGGGCCCCTTTGTCAGCACAATGCTCAGGCGAGGAACGCACGGAGTCGAGAGACGACCCGCCTGCAGCTGCGCGCTCTTGGGACACCTCAGACGCCGCCGCACCGGCGGCGCCACTACCATCTGCCTCACGCAGATCTGACGCACCTGGGACTGGTAGGAGGGAGGTGGCGTTCGCCATTGCTGAGGGCAGCGGCATGGCGGCGGTATTGCCATTTGTCTGGCGTGTCTCCTTTTTCTGCATCCCTTGATCGTCATCTGTGGCACGACATGCCCTTTGGCCGATACGAGTGCGCTTGCGTGAGATGGGTGGTTCTCGTGGAGCGGAGCGGTAGGGCTGAGTTGGATCTCCCGCACTTGCGACGTACTGGAGGTCCTCCAGTAGCTCGTTGAACGTGGCGCGGGCCTCAGACGCCACATGCACGGACAGCGCTGTCTGCGGCGCTTTCGTGTCGGGAAGAATCGCAACGTCCTTTGGCGCGGGAAAAAGCACGCAAGCGTTGGCCACGGGCTTCTGTGCTGACCTGTGGATGCTCTCGCTCGCAGCATCGCCACGGGCGGAGGTGAATTCCTCATCGCGCGCCGTCACGGTGTCCATCCCCACGACCCGCAGCACCAGACACCGAGCCTCGATTCGCCTGCCTTTGCCACCACCACCACTACTAGTGTCACGCAACAAGGGAGGAGAGACAAAAGGGAAGCAGAGTGTCCACGCACAGAGACCATCTGCTGTCGCTCTTGACGCTGCCTCTGCTGTACTCCCTGGGGCGTCCGGTGAACCAAAGGCAGAGAGCGGCACAAATCGCTTCAAGAGCACGCGATCTTCGCTAGGCATTCCGACAAGAAGAAGCACGCGCGTCGAATCAAGCGCAACCACGTCGCTGAGCAGCTGTGGTTTCCCGCCTGCAGCCTTCGATGAGGCAGTCTCCGAGCGCTGCCTCCGCGCCGCGTTGGGGACACCTTCATCAGTCACCGCCTCGGTACCTGGAGACAACGTGAGCTGCACAACTCCACTCGGCACACGATGTTGGTTGTCTATGCCGTCCGACTCCGCCGGCGAAGCCATAAAGCTGATGTCCAACGATATCCTTGGCAGACGTCGCACCTCGCTCAGTATTTGTGACCCAAAAGGTGGCAGTCGGCTGCACAGCACCTCCAGCTGACGTGCGTTAACACTGCCGAGGCTTTCAAACGTGCTATACCCGCCCCGCAGCAGAGCTTTCGCCACCGAGTCGCTGACATGTTTGAGCTGGCGCAGCACGAGCCCGTCTGGCCACACACGGCGCTCGATGCAGCGGGCCAGCAGGTTTGCTTGCGTGGCTAAACTGTAGGAAGTGGTGGCGGCCCACGCGTACTCTTCCAGAAAGCGCGACATGCGGGGCACGACCGCCCACAGGCGCAGAGAGTCGTTCCGCAGGGAGACTTCCGTGAGGGGAAGCAGCCCAATGTGGACCTGAATCAGCACATAGGCCTTCTGCCAGTCCTCCCGGACCTCTCGCCCGCCGCGGCGTCCGCTGTGTAGCGGGTACTTCACTGTCTTGTTCAGCTCGTTCAGCGGACCGCGGTCACCTTGACGCAGGCGAACCTCCACAAGCTCCTGGCAATGGCAGAGAAGCTGGAGAACCTCCCGCAGATTGAAGGGCATCATAGGTCGCCTTGACGAGCACACAGTCGCGTCTGCTGCAGTGCTGTGCGGTTGCATGCCTTCTGATGAGGTGTCTTTCTTCGCGTGCGAGTACTCGTGCACCTCTGCGACGCTCATAGAGCCTGTCCGTGCCGTGGTCTTTACGCTAACGTCCATGGCACCGGCACACGCATCCACACCAGAGTCGTCGTCGGGCGCGTCGCCGTTCGTACTCACCGCCCCGCGGGCCTTGAGTCTTGCGTTGAGGGTGCACACCGTGTCAAACAGAATGTACATGCGGGACATGGCCCTTCCCAACCGCGTTGCCTCAAAAACCGCCGAGGGATGCTTGATGTCTTCCATGTCGCCTGTGGCGACTGGCGCGGCCGTCCCTCTCGCCGCCGAGAGCACCAACGTGTCCAGATGACTCAGATGCACGCAACCTTCCTCCATGAGCACGCGCAGCGCGCGCTCCATGAGCGCCTCCACGAAAGCCTCCGCGTTAAACTCCAGCTCCTCGGCTCGGTTTGCGAACTCCAGCCCGTAGTGTGGCGGACACTTGCGCAGGCGGATCCAGAAGAACGTCGTCTTCAGCCACTCCATCGCGGAGGGGAAGCTGTGGATAGTGCGCAGCGCCACCTCCGCGTTGACGTGCTCGATCATGTGGCGGTGCAAGTGACTCTCGACGCAGGTCAGCGTCACGGCGCCGCTAGTGAGTGTCTCGTAGAGGTGCACGCTGCGTTGCATGGTGAGCACTAGCGCCACGCCGTGCGTGTCGCAGCCAGGCCTACCGGCACGCCCGCACATCTGCATCACCTCTGACACGGGCATGTCCTGGCACCGCCCACTCGAAAAAAAAGTAGTTCCTTTGATAAGAACGAGATGCGCAGGCAAGTTCACACCCAAGGCGAGGGTTGTTGTGGCGCATACGACGGCAATGTACTGCTCGCGGAACATCCGCTCCACGAGCTGGCGGTCTTCCCTGGTCATGGCGGCGTGGTGAAAGCCAACACCCATCATCAGGCAGCTGCGCAGCTGCTTGTCGCTAGCCTGCTGCATCAGCTGCTGCGCTTCTGCAGAAGGTTCCAGCTGCGCCAACTGCCCCCGGCGAGCTGCGGCATCGCGAATGTCTTCAACGATGCGCTGCGCCGAACTCGTCGTCTCCTTCCGCGAGGCACAAAAAACGAGCGTCGGCCTACCTTGGCTGTACTGCTGCATGAAGCCGAATATCTTGAAGGAGAGGAAGCGATGGAAAGCAAACGGGTTTGGCGAGTCGTGCGCGTAGCCGATCACACGTATCGTCAGCGGCACCGGGCGGTCACTCGGGGCGAAGGCAAACGTCATCTCCGGCGACACCTCCAGCCACTCGGCCAGGTCGCCACTGTTGGGCAGCGTACCGCTAATCGCAATAATGCGTGTTGGCGCCGTCTCCGTCGCCGAGTGTTGATGCATGGCACTCGACGATGCTTGAATGACCTTGACGCGGCTCACGATGGCCTCCATGGCGGCGCCACGCTCCTCTTGCACCGTGTGCACCTCGTCTAAAAGCAGGAGGCCGACAGAGTTTACGATCGCCATCACCTCCTTCTCCTTCCAGCGTCGCGTGATGCTGTCCCACCGCTCCGGCGTGGTGACGAGAATGTCAGCCTGTGAGACGCAAGCCATGCTCTCTAATCCGTCGCGTCCTCGGACATCACCGGTCGCGGACGCTGTGGAGCACGAGCGCTCCTGCTGGTCTACTTGTTGCTGCTGCTGATCGCCCGTTTCGATCACAACCGTCAAGGTCGGAAATTGGGCACGCCAGTGCTCGTACTTCTCGTTCGCGAGCGCCTTAATGGGACAGATGTACACCGCCTTCCGTTTTCGCTGCTGCAGTGGCCCAGAACAGCTGCGGGCCTCGCCATCCTCCTCTGTCGCCCTTGCGCCGGCGTCATCGCGGGGGGCGAGAACGTTGCGAAAGAGGCGCAGCATCGCCACCTCCAGCAGGACCGTCTTCCCACTACCAGTTGGCGCGGCCACAAGACAATTGCGGTCATTCGTGAACAAGGCCGGGATGACGGCTTCCTGCACCTTCGTGAAGCAGCGGTGCGGCAAGAAGTGAAGGAGCCCGCCAAGGCACTTTGCAGCGGGAGTGGACATGGCCAGCGGCGACGCACTGACTCTCGCGCAAACACATACCCCTACACGTGGCACCGGTGAAGGGGCAGGGCAAGGCACACGCTGAAAGAGCGTCTGTGTACGTTGACGCTATGAGCCGCACCCTCTACACAATCGACAAGGGGTGTGGGAGGCGCTGCGAAGGTGGGGAACGAAAAGAAGGTGAGAGGAGCGTAGAGGTGCACGGGCCTCGTGCGACGCGAATGTGCGTGATGGGCATCACTCTCACTGAGAGAAACAGCAGCAGAAAAGGAATAGAATGGGTACATGAGAAAGAATAGGGGCGGGTGGGGGAGGAATGTCGGGTGCTATCAAACAGTGACGTTGCCAGCAAGCCTTTGGTGCGCGGCAGGAAATGTCAAGGAAGAGAGAGAGTTTGCTTTTTTTTGTTACCCTCGCCCGCCCCCTCCACCATCGCACATCTCGCAACGCAGACACGGTGCCCGTTTTTCTTTCACACCGCTTCTTCTTCAGATTTCCGCCCCCCCCCCCCCCACCACCACCGACGTCCTCGTCGTTGGTGTGTCGCACGCACGTTGGTTACTGTAGGCTTCGATAGTCATTGTGCGCAAAATATAGAAAAGCACACCCCACCAACGAGGAGACGTAATCGCACGTGGGGAATGCAAGGGCAGCCACCGAGCCGTAAGTTCTGCTTGCATTCTCTCGGGCCGCCGCAGCATCAGGAGGGAGACGGCGTCGCAAAAATGTTCATCATAGCGCCTCCTCCGGAAAGAAGATGACGGAGCACCCGCGAGCGTCATCGTAATTTTGCGTGGCGTTGAAGACCGTCAGCATCGACCCAGAGATCCATCCGCGGTGGTGGTCCCCTGCGGGGCTCTCGAGCAGCGGGGAGAGGCGGGTATAGCGGAGGTTCTCCAGAATCGCTATGCCGCACCGCAGCAGGGAACCGTGACTGTGCTTCCCCGGCGGCATCGCCTGCGGTGCATCGACGGAAGGGCTGTCTATGCCCAGTAGTACCAAGCGAGGGAAGACGCGATGCAGATAATCCACCGCTTCCGGGTACAGAAACGCGTACGCGTTCGACGGGGACTCAGACGGCATCGCAGTAGTAGCGCCCTTGGCACCTGCCGCGGCCACATGTGTCGCTGACGCAACGTCCAGCGGAACG
This sequence comes from Leishmania infantum JPCM5, assembly GCF_000002875.2. NCBI lineage: Eukaryota > Euglenozoa > Kinetoplastea > Trypanosomatida > Trypanosomatidae > Leishmania > Leishmania infantum. The sequence continues at coordinate 557,328 of NC_009416.2, forward strand.
AAAACGCGAAGGGGTTCCGTCAACGCCTCCGTGGTGCCTGTGCTGGTGGCGCTAGTGGTTGTTGAGTGCCGGGTAATAAGCAGCAGGCGCCACACAGGTCGGGAACCGTCCCGAAACGCCGCGGGCAGTTTCACTCGAGCCTTTTCCAGCACTTCCACCGTGATCGCCAGAGGGGCATCAGGATCCAGCGATTGGTGATGCTCGCGCAGCTCTGTGGTGATATCCAGAACGACGGCATCGCCGCTGTAGTGCGCGTCGTCGTAGTTGCGGTGAGACAGACTGCGGCAGAAATGATGCGGCCCATCGGCGTGTGTGCCGGCCTGTGAGCTCGTCATGGTCAGGATGCGATTCGCGACGAAACACGGACCATCTGGAGATCTGGACAAGTTTTCGTACTGCGAGACACGCTGCACTGTCGGGTAACGCTCACGCAGAAATCGAGCAAACACAACTGATGCCACGGCAGTGACCATGATGCGCAACAGTCGGTGCGCCCACCGTCTCAAGAACCCCTGCTGTGCAACAGAGGTAACGCTCCTTTTCGTAGCGAATAGCAGCGTCACAAGTGCACCGAAGGCGGCACTGGCGGCTGCTGTGGTAGTGATAGATGGTATGTGAACCAACTGGGTGAGGATGTCGCTGGTGCGCAGCACCTGAAAAGGCGAAAGCGGGGGTACCACGATCTGCATCTCGTCAAGACACATGGTCAGATCAATACCGCCAGCGAGGCTGACAGGCGCGGATTGCTTTGCCTCCCGTTTCCACTCTCGCACCTTGCGATTTGCCTCATCCAACTCTGTAAACTCCACCGTCATGTGAGCGGCAACGGTGTAGTCATGGAGCTAACGTTTGTGTGGAACGGACGTTACACCGAGAGAGTGTACGGAGGAGGGAGAAGCGACATAATGTGGGTGGTATTCAGTTTGCATGCCATCGACTGGGCAGTTGACGCGGGCGTCAGTGACGGCAAAGTACGCGCGTGCTGGTGGGCAACGCCGCCTCCACACCCAGACACATACCATGGAAAGCGAGGTTGCGAAGAAAAAAGTGGGAGCCGCAACGTAGAGGACAGCAGCGGAAGAAATGAAGTCTGTATGGGGGAGGGAGACGCAGGTACGGCCATACAAGCAGCACACCTCTCACACACCCTCGGCACAACGACACACACACACATACACTTTCCCCTTGCTGCCTCCGGATTGTGAAACGGCGTGTACGCCTCTATGCGACAAGGGTGCGTGTCTCCAAGAGTTGAGACTGCAAAACACGCAAAAGCCCTTGCGAGTCTGCGAAGAGGGGAGAGAACGAGAGAGAGAGTGCGCGCGCGTCGGAAGGGCTTGGCACTTGCAGGTTCCTGCAAAATCGATATCCTCGAATAAGGCAGCACGTGCAGCGCGCGCACAAAACGGCAAACATACATACGTTAGCGAAATCTACGTCAGACATACAGACACCGATATACAACATACTCATAGTATGCGCTCGCAAACCGTCACGGTTTCCGTTCAACATTGCTGTGATGGCGCAGAACAGACAGCGCATTCGCCACCTTCCCTCGATGGGCGGCGATCTCGATAAGGTCGAGTATGCCCTGCTCCGAGCAGGAAGCACCGACGTCGTGCATTGCCGTCACAACGCGCTCCGCTGCCTCAAAACTGCAGTGGCGACTCACTCCGAGGACGAGGTTGTAGGTGGAGGAGCCGAGGGCGAGACCCTTTGCATGCGCCCGCTCCACCCAGAACAGTGCGCTGGACCACTGCCCTGCGTGCACGCACGAATCGATACACAGCTTCGCCTCCTTTACTGTCATGGCCGCCCGCTGATTGCTGAGATAGATGGCCATAGATTTGGCCGCTGTCGCCCACTGTCCCTGGCGGGCGACGTGCGCCGCAATACTCGGTACAACGTTGAAGCACTTGCGCCGCAGCATCACAGAGAGGAACTGCGTGGCGAGCCCCCAGGACGCGTGCTGCTCGGTGATGGTGCGCGCCAACACGGTGGCATCGAGCTCGGATTGGAGAGGCATGCGAAGCAGAAGGTGCGTCAGCACCGTCACTCGCCCACTCGCCAACCGTTTAAGTGTGGCAGACAAAGGCGCTGCGTTCCTTGGAGAAGCTGTGGTGCCCAAATCGTGTTGTGCCACGCCGGTGGAGGTCATCTTCACTGCCTCGCCCTCCCTGGCATCCACGCACTCGGTGCACAGCTTCAGCACTGTGTTCATGTTCATAGCCGACGGCCGCAGTCGGTACAGGTGAATGGCCATGCCAGCGACGTCGAGAGGGGCACTGCCAGTGCGCTGTACCCTCTTCTGTGCCAGTACCCATCGCTTGACTACGTCCGCCGCCGTCGAATCAGTGGCGCCGCTTGTAGTGTCGTCAAGATACCTCCAGGCGAGCTCTTGACCCTTTCTGAAACCGAGGCACTTGAGCAGCACATCTGGCGCGGACTCCGCGTCCTTTACCAGCATATCTGCCACGTAGGTATCCGCACTCGCCGGGTCGTGCGCGACAACGAGTGGAATGATGACGTGATACAGGTAGTGCAGCTGCAGCTGCGCCGGCGCGGCCGCAACGCCGGTCTCGCGCAGAAGCGCGGGGGCGGCTAACACGGGGCGCAGCATGCCTTGCGAGGCCACCTGCTGGCTGCGCTGCGTCTCCATGTAGGCGTGGTAAAGCCTTATGGCTTGCTCGTAGTCGAAGCGTGCTGCGGTGGTGAGGCAACAGGCGCACACCGTCGGGGTCCACTGCGACTGGAAAGACTGCAGCACGTGGCACAGTTTCAGGCTGAGCTGCTCGTCATTCCGACAGGCATGAAAGAGCGCCACTAATATTTCGTCCGAGACAAGCATGTCTTCGCCAAAGCGGAAGTAGTAGATGAGGGCCATGCCCGCGTGAGACGTGTTCAGCAGTGTGCGGATCGCACATTCGACGTTGTGCTGGTTGAGGTAGCGCGGCTGTTGCCTTGCCTGATCGATGCCGTAGCTGACATGGATGACCGCCTGCCACAACGCCTCCCGCTCCATCTTGCAGAAGAGTGCCTGCACCTCGGCGACCGAGTAGCTCGCAATGCGCTCCTTGACATCTTCCTCGGAGGCGGTGGCCAGCGAGGAAACGTGAGGGCGCCCCTTGTGAAGGTTGTAGTGGCGGTGCGGTACTTGAGGGACTTGGTACACCACAGGGGTTTCACGGAACTGCGTGTGGACACTTTCCTTCACAAGCAGCGGCGCCGAAGCGGACGCGCCGCTTCTGTCGGCAGCGTCTGGTGCGCTGATCAGGGCTGCCAGCTCAGGGCGAAACCGCGTTTCCACTTGCCTGGCAAAGTTCTGAAAGTAGAGAAGGTTGGCCTCCTCTGCCTGCAGCTCGAAGCCCTTGAGCAGCAGTGTCGGCGTGCTCCCTTGCTCAGCGCCGGCCGCTGCAGCACGGCGCGCAGCTTCTTGAGAGTCATCTGTGAGGATGTTGACTGTCGTGTAGACGCCAGGCTCCACGACATCGGTCCGCTTCGCCCACAGCAGCGCCTTCGTCGAGGTCAGCAAAAAGAGGATGTCATCTACACCAAAGAAGGGCATCGACCTTTTGGATTACTTGGGCGCTCCCTCCGCCAGGCGGTGCCTCATCTTGGTTGCGTGACGGTGCAGAGGCGGAGGCAAACCTGTGGTCGCTCCCCGCTACCCCGCTCTCTTATCAGTGCACCACGCCACAGGTAGTAGGCGTCCGAGGCCAGAGGATGTTGCAAGGTTCACTGGGTGTGCAAAAAGCTACTCCGACAGAGCAAGACGAGGTGGGAGGACCCTTCCGCATTCTCCGAACGCCGTTCTGCTGCGCCGCCGAAAGGGAATAGACGTGCAGTGCGGTGGAAAGCACACACACACACACACGCACAAAACAGCAACAGAGGAGTGACGCCGGCCTCCACCACCCCTCCGTTCAACACAGCACAGAAAAGTAAAGGCTTCTGCGGTACAGCTACACGTCACTTGCAAGAGGCGTGGCTCGCTTACAAAGGAAGCACGGACAACGACAACAGCGAAACGGCGACACACGCAGGGCGGAGAAAAAACGACAGAGATACGCATGAAGAAGAATGCGAGCGAGGAAGAGAGGGCGCCCATAACCTCTCGCGCAGCGGACAGCCAGAGTGAAGGCCGTTCGCACCGGGCTAGCTGACTAGCGGGTCACACTCGCACACTGTCTATAATGCATGCGAGGGCCAAGGGAGGACACGAAGGGCATATGGCCCCATTCTGCCTTGCCGATAGTCTCTCGAAAAGACTGCAACGAGTTGACGCGTGGGAGAAGACCCGTGGGACGTCTCTGCTTGACACCGCCGACGTTGCGCAGCTGCCAAAGCCAAAGTGTGTGTTGGCCATCTCTCCACTCTGCCGCCCTTTGTGACTCTTTCGTGGCTGCTTCTCCAGAGGTCTTCCAAACAAAACGAAAACGCTCCCACGTGCACCTGCACACCCGGCAACGGCTACGACACAGAGAGCGGCAAGGGCGTGCGATACCCGAACACGTTCATGGATGATATACGTGTGTGGGGCGGCGGCCAAGTGCAAGAAAGCGGTATGGAGAATGATTGAGAGAGCCATGTCACACGCCTAGATAAATAGAGACATGCACATACCAACGCAATAACGGAAACGAGAAAAAAAAGTAGAGGGTGCTGCTGGTGGAGAAGCCAGTGAACAGTGAAGAGGCCACAGAGACACAAAAAATGTGGCGCCACGAGCCAGAATCGTCCCGAGATCTAATGTGGCATCCTTCACAAGAAATGCAACGAAATTCCCCTCGTGCACACACGTGCACAGGGCTGACGGCACAGCTGAGACGCCATGAGAAAGGAAAAAAAAAACAAATTGAAAGACAAAAGCGGTTCACGTGTGTGGGGGCGTGCGTGTGTGTGTGTGTGTGTGTGCGTGAGTGAATAGGTGCAGAAGAGGCGACACAAGAGCGAGAGACACGGACTGCTCGGCGAGACGACAGTGAAGCGCAAGCTTTAGGCGAAGAAGCAACGGCAACCGCTACAACGGGAAAAGAGAACGCGACAAAGACAACAGCGGTGAAGATGCCGGCACCAAGGCACGCCCAACACAGAAAACACAAGGAGGGCTATAGAACAAAACACTCTAAACTTTCCGGAACAACGACAGCCACAAGAACAGCCCATGTACATCTGTACATACACACAGATCTCTATAAAGGCAGCCAATCGCACACACCACGCGAGCCACGAGAATCAAGCACACAACCACCGAAGGGGAAAACCCCAATGGAGAATGAGGCGGGTTGTGACAGGTGAAGTGGACGTCCCTGACAGGGATCTTCTCTCCTCGTCGGGACATGCCACTCAGCAGGAGAGACGAGCAGATGCGAACGCAAGGAGTGCCCGCACGAACACGTAGACCCACGAACGTGAACCTATACGTACGCTTTCGAAGGTCTTGCGACCGCTGACTCAGTGCACAACGTGAGGGATCTCGATCATCCGAACAGATCCGATATGCCCACCAAACGTGGCCTGCGGGTAGGACGGACGGGCTGCGTTCCACTGCGGCACCTCACCAGCGTCTACCTGCTTTCCACGCACATCGTGTACCGTCAGCTTCGCGTGTCCGCTGCTGGAGCTCACTGCGACGCGTAGGTACAGTACCTGGCCCGTCATGGACGCCGGTACAATCCACAAGTGAGAGAGGTCATTTGTGCTGCCTTGCTCCCACGCCTCAATCGTGTTGCCAACACCGACGCCGAGACCGACCCAGTCGCCCGGATCATCGATGCGGATGGCCCACTGCACGTAGCGCGGTGACCGCCGTTTCACATTCGACGTGCCCAAGGTGCTTAGTAGGTGGTGAAGGGCGAAATCGAAGAGGGAGGTGCCGGTGCTGTTCGGCACAGACACCGCATCCGCGGCAAACTGCGCCGATGAAGCTGACCCCGCGGCAGATCGCTTGTGGGAAGAGCTAGACATGCTTCTCACGTACTCTCGCGTCGCCACTGGCCCAGAAAGAGCAGGTCGGGCAGGGGAGCTACAACAGGCGGAACGGCCATTGCTATGCAGCGGCGACGCATTCGCGCTTCGGCCTGCAGGGCGCGACGGCTTGGCAAGGGAAGCGGCGGCAGCATTGGCACCCGTACCGCTGAAACGCCAGCGATCTCTGTGTGCAACGTTCACGGCCTCCTCCACGGGCCGGCCATCGTTGTGAAGATTCCAGTTCGGCCGTTTGTACGGCGCGTTGGACAGAGACAGGTCCTCCGTACGATATTCCCCGCCTCTGGCTCCCGAGGGGGACAGCTGCGGACTGAGCTCCAGCACTTGCGACATGACGCCCTCTAAGTTCGGCATGAGACCGGCGCTCATCGGGGGCAACCGCAGCGAGGCACGCGTGAAGCGCGAAGGCAGGTCCGTGGAGGCGCTCAAGCCCTCGGCGATGGTTGCGATTTGCATGGAGAAAAGCGGCTTCGACGGATCGGTGCGGAGGTGGTCCGTGGCGGCGCGCAGCAGCTGCACCTTCTCATCTGTGATGAGGATTTCGCGGGCGACGTCCGTCTGCGCGTAGGCAAACTCCGCCTCACACGCCTCAATGTACTCCTTCTTCTTCGCCTCGAGGGCGTTGATGAGGAGGTTGAACTGGTTGCGGATGGCGTCCTTTTTGCCTTCGCACAGCTCGCGCACCCGCTGGTGCTGCTCCACCCACCGCTTCGCCGATTGCTGCGCCTCATCCAGCTGGACGGACACCTTTTCCTCGATTGTGCGGCGCGAGTCAGCGTTGCCGAGCACGTCGGGGATGACGACGAAGTTCGACATGGGAATGCCGTTGCGCGACGCGCACAGGGCGCAGACGAGCTCCTTCGAGCACGGGTCGAAAAGCTGCAACTCGCGCCTATGGACAGGGCACTGCGGCTCAGACTGCGGTGAGGCGTACGGCACCCACTGCACATTTAGCGAAGCGACGGGCACCACGTAGTGTTCTGGGTCTCTAAAGAGAATGGCTGAGTTGCTGAGCATGAAGCAGCTGTTAAAGTTCCGGTTACTCTCGAGCAAGCGCCGTGCCTCGAGCTCGGTGTCGGCGAACAGCATGTTGCCAGGAGCGGCTTCGTAGAGAATTATTGGCGTGTTCACGACACCCTCGGCCACTTCGTCGGCACTCGCGAGGCTGCCAAGCTTTTCGCCATCGCTGTTGCGCAGCCGCAGCTGAGGGTAAAAGTACGGGTTCGGCATCACACCTTTTGTCGCGACGTAGATGGAGCTGCTGCTGCGCAGGCCGGTAGCGGCAGAGCGGTCTGCCTTGAATGCTCGGATACGACTGATCTTCTGCACCTTACCGTAATACTGCTGAGGGCAGAGGATCGACAGGAAGTCCTCTGCGATTCGGCCGCGTGAGGCAGAAGTGAGCGCCTCCGGCGTAAAGGCGAGTTCTCTCAGCTGTTCGCCGCCTAGCTCCCCTGGGATGTCTACGACGTCGTCTTTACCGTCCGCTGCCGCCCGCTGCGATGGCGTGCGGCGTTGCGTGTCGTCCACCGCTGCAGGCGAGGCGCTCACTGGAGCACCGGGAACGGAATAGGACTGCAGCGAAGCCGAGCTCCTGGACATGTTGCCCACATCGCTGGAGTGCGGCCGGTGGTGATGATGATGTTTGCGTCTCTGCTTGCGCGACGACTTGCCGTCGTCCAGCTTGTCGTCCCGCGGCGACGCGCGACGGCCCTTGTGCTTCTTTTTCCTTGCCCCTTTGCTACCCTCATCCTGTGACTGGTGCCTGTGCACGCTCTTCTCGTACTCGACAGGTGCAACTGTACCTACGGCAGACGATGGGGAGCACGGCGACGCTATCGCTGTTGGCGCAGTGCTGCTGTGCGGCTTCATCACCGTTGGGAGCGCCGTGGCCTCGTCGGGGTCTTCGCGGAGGGACAGCGACGAGGACGAGGAGCCCGACGAGGAGATGCGGCGCAGCTCCGCTACCGCCGCGCCAGCCCGCGGCGATTCTGGTGGCATCACCGATGGCGCCTCCTCAAACTGGATGTCGGCGGAGTCGTCTAAGTTGTCCTCCTCCTGGAAGGTGAACTCGTCGCTTTCCGACTTGTGCATCTTGACTTGCACATCGCCTTGGTGTAGCTTGGCAGCCGATGTCTGCTGGTTGCGCCCGGGAGGCGTGCGATAGGGAGCCTCGACTGCCTTCACGATGGTGCCACCCGGTCGCACCGGCATCGGCTTTGGGAGCTGCTGTTGCGGCCCTGGAAGGGACTTGGGTCCGACAGAAACGTTCGCGTTCTGCGGAGGGATCAGTGGCGCCGTGGTGCGCAACGTCGGAGCTGTCGGTGTCCCTCCCAGGTTCAAGTCTCCCATTGACTTGATCAGCGTGCTTGGCGGAGATTTCGCTGGCAGCGATGGACTAAGGTGGCCAGGTAGCGCCTTGCTCACGGGATGGACGGGCCCTCCAACGGTGGGCGGACTCACAAGCACCTTTACACCGTTTGGCAGAATGCGGAACACAGACGCGTTTGTGGGCGACACCGAGCGAGACGGAATCAGAGAAGGGCTCGTCGCTGAGTGTCTCGCCTCCTCTGGCGACACTGGCCGCGATCCTGGAGGCGGTTGTCCACTAATCAGCTTCGCTCCTGGCGGCAGCATCTTCATTGGGGTCTTCGCAGCCATCCCCAGTGGGAGCGGAGGCGCGTTATCATGCGACAGCGATGGCGGCGTGCTGCTCAGCGGCGGCGACACCACGTGCATTGTGCCTGGTGGTGGAGAGCTGTACATGATCTTGAATCCCGGAGGCGGCGCGCCGAGCATAGTTTTCGCGCCTGGTGGTGGCGAACCGACAATGATCTTAGCGCCTGGCGGTGGCTGCCCCATCATCTTCATTCCGGGGGTTGGTGACTGACTCCCACCAGGAGTTGGGGAGATGGAGCTGGGCCGAGAAAAGCTGGGCGATCCTTCGGTGCCCGTCATGACTTTTATGACGGCATTCGGCGGTGGGCCCTTCACGATCTTGGCGCCGGGTGGCAGGACCCCCTTAACGGGCATCCCTGGCGGCATTGGACCTCCGGGCGCCGGCACCGACTTGGGCCCTACGACCATCCCCTCTGGTAGCGTCACCGACATGCCTGCATGCGTCACAGACATTTCCGGCGTCGCATTGCCGTCCCCGGACTCCTCGCTGGCTACCGCGCTCGCTGCCTTGCTGCTACGCTTGCGAATTTGCCGGGGATCCATGTGGCTAAAACTTTTTTTGATCCCCTTGAGCATGGCTGCAGCGGATGCGGATAAGACAACAAACGAAGCCAGTGGGCGCCTAGCAGAAGAAAGCCGTACCAACGGCGCCGGCTGTGGTGCGCGACAGATCGGTGGCGTGAGGAAGGAGTTGGGGGGGGAGGGGCGGAATATGCAGTGATGAACGCCGACAAATAGACAACAGCAAGAAAAGGAGAAGGGGGGACGTAGAAGGCAAGCGTGTAGCAGATGGCAACCCGAGCGCGGAGAAGAGAAGGGAACCAACACAGTTAGAATAATAGCAAGGGAAGGGCACACACACGCACGCCCGGGCACAACGAAAAGAGTAATGCTAAGGCTGAACTGCTGCTCCGTAGCCTTGCCGAAACGAACCGCACCGTCACCACGCCGTTGTCACCCCTGACAGGCACAGGGACGGCCAAGCAAACACGAGGGAGAACGACCGAGAGAGAGCGAGACTAAATCAAAAGAAACAGGCACGATGAGCGAGATGGGAGGACGAATACCACAAGGAAGATATATCGATCTCACGTTGCCTCTTTCAGCTCTGTGGCTCATGTGGGGTGCACCCGCTGCAGCAAGGAGATGAGAAGAACAGCTGCACGGATGAAGAGAGCACACGTCTGTGCAGGTGAATCTCTCTCTATGTCTTGATGAGTGAGCACCGCCTACTTGTTTTCCTTTGTTTCGTGGGGTGAGGGGTAAGTCTTGCGGGAACCCACGTTTGCACCACAACAAAAAGAGACACGAATTATGATGCGTTTCCTCCTGCGTTCGCTTGTGCCGCGGTTCACCGGTGGCGACTTGTTGTCGTTCTCTTTTGTGGTGCAGTGGAGAAGACCGTCGATGGGGAGGGGAGGGAGTGTGGGGGGAGGGGGGGGGGGCAATGTTTTTTTTTCGTAAGTGCACAAAGGGGGAGAACGCCACATCGAGTCTGTGAGCTATACGGCAACGCAAGAGAGCAAGAGCAACGCCGCCCTTTCTCACGTGCCGATGATTGGGTACCGTAATCCCAGCTTTGCGACACGCGATCATAAGAATGAAAGAGTGCGCCAAGAGCGGTGAGACACGAGGGCAGGAAGGGAGTGAGTGGGGGGGGGGGATGCAGCAAATATGCCCTGGGCTGCTACGTCACTGCCCCACCTATGCAAGTGGCTCAGTGTCTGTGTTTATTATCGCGCTTGCTTGCAAGTCGACATCTCACGTGGCAGCCCAACGTCCAGCACGCCTTCCCACGAACAAACGCACCCACACGGACAATACGGAGGTGGCGGAACTCCCAAATAAAACCCTGCACGCCAACCTCTCCCCCAAATGCCCGAAGGAAGAGCCAACGGACCGCCGTGCCACGGAAAAGAGAGATCGCCATGTCCGTGGAGTAGCGGCGGCCCCGACCCACACAACTTCGCCAAAGTTTGAGCACACACGCACGTATACATATATGTATGCATACATACCCGCTCGTGCATGTGCGCTCAACTGTCATATTCATCCGCCATGATGGGCTCCTCCTCGAACTCGCTAATCCCGTCAATGCGGGCCAAGTGCTCATTTAAAAGGAGTTGACTCGTCGACGCGGTCTTGGCCTGCGTGATGGTCTCTGCCATGCGCCCCATCGATGCGATGTGCTGCGTTAGCGGGGTCTGCCGCTGCACGGCGAAGGCGCGAGCGGACTCCGCCCACGCACAATGCTCTGTTAGGTGAGCAAGGTGGGTGTCGTTCAGGTTCTCATTCGCGGCCGCACCGACGAGAAGCGGCATCGCACGGCGACCATTAACGCGCATCATCTCCTCCTTCACAAACGCCAAATCGAGCTTCTCCTTTGTCACCTGCGTCGCCGCCCAGAGAGTGCCGTGGCTGCGCATCAGCTGGTGAAACATGGCTGTCTGTGCCAAGCGTTTTGCGTAGATATCGTTCATTGCTGCTGTCGCCTGTGTATGCGTGTGGGTATTGGGGGTGGCCTGACCTTGTGGGAATACAGATAACCTATGCGGCGGAAGGTGAGAAAAAGGAACGGGGGCAGAGAAACGTACAGCCCAGCCACCGAGAGGACATAAGAGACACCCAGAGAGATCCTCCGGCCGCTCCACGACAAGGAGCCGCCTACGACTGTCAAATTGCTGGCCTCTGTGTCGGCCGTAGCGTTCTGGCATCCAACGAGAGAACAACAAAAATAAGTGGATGGGGAGAGGGCCGAAGCAGGTGAAGAGATGCACAAGAAGGCGGCGGAGGCGGCGATGGGGAGAGACAAGTAAAGTTTGAGCGTGTGTGGCCGGTGAAAAGAAAGGCGCGTCGTGGAGCATCGGGTACTCATCCACACATACAACAGTCCTGCGGGACAACCCCGCAAAGCACCCTCAAGCGCTGCGGGTCTTTCCTTGTGTGTGCTTGTGTGCGGTGCTGCTTGACTGACTGCGGAGTCCCCCCGCACTCCCCCTCCCCTCTCCGCGTCGTCCTCCTCCCCCCCAAGTTTTGTGAGCTTGAGATGCGCTGCGAGAAGGAGACGCTGAGTATATCAGCAGCGGCACGCACAAGCGATTCCGTACACGTGGGAAGGGGGCTGCGGTTCTCCAGAGGAGAGATCCACCGAGAGACATTGACGAGCGCCTCTAAGCACACATCGCTTCGTCTCTCGACAAAACAGAGTCCAGCCGATAGCCAGACCGCCAGGAAGAAAGTCGCCTCAGTGCGGGTCCGCCAGGACATGTCAGCTGCTGAAGCTCAATCGAAAACGCCGTCGTCACGCCTTGTGGTCGGCCTCGCACGACGATGCCGCCGATATGCCTAGGTTGTCAAGCTTCTCCAAGCCAACGTACGCGAAGCCAGCTTCGCGCAGCTCTTCCTCCGTCGCCTTTTCGTCCCTGGCGTAGTCTGGTACGGGCGACACCGTGGTCGTCGACGTTATCTTAATCGGGTCGTTCTTCATGTAGGCAAAAGAGCGCATCTCCCAGTAGAAGATCATCACAAAGAACAGGCTCGACACCTTGAAGAGCGACCAGCTCCAGTCCCGATTGTACCCAAAGACATCGAAAAACGGCACTCTTTCACGAGACTCGAAGCGCATGTCCTGCCAGTGTGGTTTTTCGGGGTCGATCTGGGCGAGGCCATCGCTGTCGTACAACCGCGCGTCTAGCATGTGCCGCCCCGTTGAGGCCGTGTCCACATACGGCTTTGGCGGGAGCGGCGTGCGCTTTTTACGCAGCATCAGGCGGCTCAGCCACTTCATTGCTGCAAAGAAAACGAAAGATGTGCCAGACAGCTGCTGCAGAGTATCGAAAACACAAAATCAAAGGAGCGTGACGTAGAGCAATCGCAGAAGAAGAGAATCAAAAACTTCGACTAAGCAAGAAGGATGTTGCCAGGGGAAGGACACGCGATGGGCGCCGCAATAGGATGCAGCTCGCAGCACCACCGCACGAGCCGGCCGATGACGCGCTTGCCACACAAATGGCGGGCTTCCAGAAACGGACACGAGCTTTCCAGTGTGGAGCGCCGCGCGTGAGGCGGCGACTTCGCCACAACAACCGCAAAAAAAAAGAGAGAGCGTCGGCAGGCATAAGAAATAAAGACTTCTTGTACCGGTCATGAGACAGCACACCCGCTAGTGAGCCACTAATCAGCAGCTGAGCACTCGGACGCTCGCCCCATCCACGTGCGCGGGTAGGGGAGCGTGTGCGCAAAAAAAAAACAGGAGATGGAACGGTATCTGCTACACGAAAGCAAAACCTCCACAACGAAGGGCTCCAGCGTTACCACTAGTCGGCACCTTCGTGGTTGGGTGTAGCCATTTTCCCTCGTCTTTATGTTTTTTTGTTTGTTTGTTTGTCGCGCGCTCCGCTGCGCTGCACTGCTTCCTTTTGTTGTGCTTCACATTTTCTGTGCGCGCTTTCGGATCATGAACGTGGTGGCAAGCCGAGGGAATCTCATACTTCGCTCCTCGTTGCCCTGTTATCGTTTGTCTAAACGGATAATGGCACTGCACGGATGTGGGTGCCGCTCTTCGCCGTTTCTAGTACCCGCATAAGACACCGGTCCCGCTCGACTACGCGCCCCTCCAGCACGGCACGTCTCTGTGCGGCCCTCAAATCCACGCCATCCACCAAATATACATCTGCGAGAGGTTGTTCAGGTCGGAGGAGTGGTGAATAAGCTTCGCCACCTGGCTCTCCACATTCAGCGACAGCGTATCACGCTGAGCGGGGACCGAGTACAGGTCGAGAAACCCATCAAGCCGACGTGCTACACGCTCCATGAGCTGCTTCGGACCGTTCGACGAGTGTGAGCGACTGCTCTGCCGCCGCCACTCCATCAGTGGCTCGTGGAGAAGCGTCTCAATGATGGACATGACGGCACTTTTGTTCTTCATCTCACACCTCAGTGCCACCTCGCACGTGGCCTGGAAAGGACCGTAGGCACCGAGCACACCCATCACGTCCGTCAGGTTCTGCGTGAGTCGGAAGCGCACCTGCTCCGGCACCTCCAGCTTCTCGCCCTTGTCGAACATGCACGCAAAGTCTACGTGCATCAGCTCGCCGCGCTCCATGTCAATCATCAAGTTCTCTGCGTGTCGGTCACCGAGTCCCACAATGTGGCCAGCGATGCTCCAGAGTGCTGTGGACTGCGTGAAAAGCGTGCGCGCCTCGTACCAGCTCTGGTTGCTCGCAAACGTCCGGTCCAGCCACTGATGCATTACGGGAGGCGCCTCGGGCAAGATGTACTTGGTAAAAAGCTCCATCTTGCTCATCTTCTTCTCATCCACCAGGGCCATCCACTTCTTGACGGAGGAGATGTGCACGCCGGAGCGGTCCAATGCGTAGCACTCCATCGCCACCTTGGCCAGCGGTGTTGTATCGTTGAGCCACTCAATCACGGCGCAGTCGTCGCTGAGAGCGGTGATGGCGTAGCGGCGTAGCGAGAAGCGCTTCCGCTTCGCCTCCGGGTCGGAGAGGAAGAAGGAGTTCATGAGCGCCGCCACCTCCATCATACGGATGTCCTTGCGAGGCTCATCCTTCGCCTTGCACAGGAACGACATCTCGCGGCCGTCGTTTGTGTGCACCCAAATCCGCTTCGGCTTCTGCAGCGACCGCATGACGACCACGCGATCGTCGAAGTGGTCAAAGCACGGCGCCGTGGGAAATACGTCTTCGCTGGAGCTCGCGCGAATGTCCGGGGTCAAGTTCGACAGCACGGGCACGATAAACTTGGCCGTGGCCAGCATTGGGGTGATCTTCTGTACGGGGCTGAGCTGCGTGAGCCCCTTCTCTTTCGGAAAGAGGCTGGCAGAGCAGTTGCAGATGGTCAACAGAGTGTCGCAGAGGATTTTTGCGTGCCGCAACACCCGCTCGTTGCGAGGGTTGTCGGCGAAAGGTTTGATGATCTGCGTCTCCACCACTTCTTTGGGCCCCTCCTTGCTCAGCGCCATCGGGAGCACCAGCCAGAGGCACTGCTGCGGAAAGTGATCCATAAGGTGCAGCACGATGTCCGTCAAGACGTTGCGCACCGCTGTCACGGGATGACCGAGGCGGGAAAGAAGCTGCGGCAGTGCCGTCATCACGACAGCTGGAGGGATGACCGGCCGCACCGTGCTCAGCACGAACTCCCGAATTCGATTGTTCATCTCCCCCAGGACCGCCGAGGTAGTGCCGTCCAGCTTGCCAACAGTCGTGCCCATCAGGCCGCCAAGAAACACGGCGCTGTCGAGCCACAAGGTGAGCATGCGCGGCAGCGATACCGACGCTTTCTCGACCCCGCGCAGTAGAGCCTCGCCGAAGTGGACGATGGCGCGTGTCGCACACCTTTGGATAGAGTCCACCATCTCCTTCTGGTGCTGCAGTGCCGCGTTATACATGACCGCCGCCGACACATTCGCGGTGCTGCTCGATGTCGGTGACGTGGCCGCCGCTGTTAGCTGGGCTGCTGCGCCCTCGCTTGCGTTGCTGGCGAGGGTATGCAGATGATCGTAGAAGAGCGCCATTTGGTGATGAACCAGCTCCGACTTGCGGTCCAGCTCGCGCGCCTTCTCGTACTCGGCAAAGATATGCTCCGGCCGCTCCGAACCCGTCTCAATCAGCCAGTTCGTGAGCAATATCTGCAGCTGTGCGCGGGTGGTGGCGGGGATACGTGCATCAGCCACGCACTCGCGTGCGAACTCCATCGCTGGTGTCGGCGACTGGGTATCGTGCAACAGGTTCGCCACCAAGACGTAGTAGCTGGTCGCCGTCACGTGCTCCCGGCACTCGAAAGCCGCTTGGCGGGCCGCTGTCAGGGCTGCCTCGCCGAGACCGCCGTTGCGCAGCAGCTCGGACTGCTTCAGCCACGTCTCCGCCACCTTCTGCGGCATGTCTAGCTCGCGGTAGATGAGGCGATGAAGCGCAAGTAGCGGCTCGCGGGCTGCGATGGTGTCCTCTACGTAGGACTCCCGCCGTGACAAGAGGCTCGCAATTTCTTCCTTCACCGATGACGGCAGAAGCGGTGCAGCCAGTTTCATCATTGGCGCACTCGACTGGGACGCGTCGGAGCCGTCCCCGCAGCAGTGGTGACCGCTGCCGTTTGTGATGAAGGCTCTGGCGCACAGCTCCGACACGGCATCCACATCGCCGAGTGCATGCAAGAGCAGCGTGACAGTGTAGCCCTGCGCCGTCAGGTCTTCCTGGCACGGAGTTCGAACCAGAGGCACCACTTTGGCACGCTCCTTGTCGGTTACGCACCGTACAAAGGCAAGAGAGCCGTTTCCTGACAGGGCTCGCTGGAGATACGCGGCGGGCATGGCAAGGCTCACCGACCGACCCCCGTCAGACCCCACTGTAGGCATCCCCGAGTTCACCGGCGCAGTGGCCGCGCTAGCAGCCGTGCTCGACGGCAGCAGCGTGTCCCACTGGCCGAGTCGCCATGCCGCCTCGTTCGCGTACGCCTGCACGTGGTGGCGCAGCTGCGCAAAGTCGCTGACCGCTGCTGCTCCTCCTGGTGCCTCACTCACCATCTGTGAAAAAGTCGACCTGCCTTTGAGCGCGGCACCTGACAAGCACTCCTTCGCCTCGAACCCTCGCACGTCACTGTCGGATACCGACGCGGAAGCTAGCAGGGAGGCTGCGTAGCGCGAGGTCATGTAGAGCTCCCCAAGTTCATTCATGCAGTGCAGCGCTGTCAGCTGGTGCTGCCCGCTGTGCGGGCGATGCTGCAAGACCAGTTCCGAGCTCCCCAGCGCGGACAGCCAGTCGCCGTTGTTCTCAAAGGAGAAGGCCGTGTCTTCCAACGAGAGTCCAGGCGAGGCGCGGTGAATGGAGCGGGAAGATTCGCGATCTTTTAGCGCCGCGAAAATGCGCTGCAGCGGCACCGCTGCTATGACGGACGCCAGCCCAGGAATGCGGCGTTGACTCTCGACGCTGCGGAGGGCCCGAATGTGGCTGCCGATGCGGAGGGCAGCACGGCAACGTAGCGGCCACGGGATACCGCGCAGGAAGTCGCCATACATCTCGGCAAGGCGGATGCACAGGCTCTCCGTCTGCTCTTGCGGCTCGAAGACACACGTGACGCGTCCGCGATTGCGCAGCAGCGTCCACCGCAGCTGCTCTACATCTTCGAGAAGACTGAGCACGGTGTGTGCGTGCTCGCGCGGCTCCTCCTGTGACAGGGTCTCAGGACTCGCCTCGTAGATGCTCTGCGACCGGAGTGACAAGACAGCGACGTTCGGCCCCCCGGCGGCGGCCTCGAGTACCGCTTTCACCTCGTGCTCGATGTACTGGACGTCCTCCACCTTGCCGGATTCCAGGATATGCACCACTAGGTACGGCAGTAAGTAGAGCACGAGAGAGGCATTCTTCTTGGCGACGTTCCGTAGTGGTTGCACCATCTCCGCGAACCAGCCCTCGCAGGACATGACAAGATGGTTGAAGAAGGCAAAGAGCCAGCGCCGATACTCAAGCGACGGCGTGTACTCCGGCGAGCGGAGGCGCGTCTGCCAGTTCACTGTCAGCGAGTACCGCGTTGTCGTGAACCCGCCCAGGAGCTGCTTCACATGCGGCGTCAGGCGCATCCACCAGATATAACGGTCCAGCTCGTCGACGTGCACGATATCCTCGCGGCGCAGCTCGACCCCCTTGTGCTGAAGACGCTCTTGCCGAGTCGAGGCACGAATCAGCTCCTGCACCGCAAAGGCGATGCAATTGTGCAGCACCGGGTCTGCTGTGCTTGCGAACACCCGAGGGAAGTAGTCCCTCAGCAGTGTAAACGAGAACTTGCGCCAGTTCAGAACCGTCTCCGCGTCCAGGTAGAAGGACTGCGTCCACGTCATCCGGTTCCACGCGTCAAGAGCAGACGCCGAGGAGAGGGCCAATGAGCTTCGCCGCTCGTCATCGGCAGTCTTAGTGGCCCACCGCGCGCCTGTCGACGCTGCCGCATTCGGTGCAGCGACGGCTCCGAGAATGCTAATGCACCGCATGGCGTACAGGGCGCTGTCAGCGTCGGCCTCCGTGCATCGCAGCAGTGTCTGCAACACCTCTGGGTGGTCGGCGGCCGCGTGGGACAGCTGCCGGCGCGTTGCTTCATCTGCAGCGCAGAGGTACTGGTAGAGGGCGCGGACAAAGACGGTGCTCGACTGCAGCGAGCCAGATCGCATGACAGATGCAAACCCCAGGAGGAGAACGTGCGCGCTGTCTCGGCGACTCTCTTCCGATCGTTCCGCGGCCTCGGCGCAGCCGGAGTGTCGCGAGTGAAGGGTGGCACGCACCAGTTCGCTGAAGGTTCCGAGAACCACCTTGTACGAGTCCCAAAACTCTGCCGCCTCCGTGCGGGTGTACAGGTGGCGTAGGGCACAGAGCAAGAGTCCCTTCGACTCACTCTCGAGGGCAGCTTGCTGCTCGAGGCTCACGAGGCTCAGGACGATGGCGGCGGCCGACTCCGCGAGGTACTCGTCTGTGCAGGCGCAGATCAGCTCCCTCCACACAATGCACACCGATGGGAGCAGGCTGGGAAAGCGGGCACAGTGACCCAGTAGCGTCGGCAGCATCAGCGCGATCGGCGTCGTCTGCGGACCCATAAAACGAATAAAGGATGCCAAGCCAAGCAGCCATCGACGCCGCGTCCGAAGCGACACGGGTGGCGCGGCGCTTGCTTCCTCTTTGTCGGTCGCGTCGGCGCCCTCGCTGCGGCAAGCAACCGCAGGTTCGATGCGGATGGCCTTGTAGACGGCGTCCAGCACGGCAAACATATTCTTGCGTAGCTCCTCCGCCGCCACTGCACGCACCACCGGCTTTCGCAGCGAGTTCTCCACCGCGGAAGCTGTCTCGGCCGCCTCGCCCAGCGTCACCAACTGCTCCAGTGCCCGCTCGAAGACCGAAAACGCTATACCGTCGAGTACCTCCTTGCTGGCCGACGCGTCACCTCCGTCACCCTCCGCGGCGTGCAGCTCGCCGGTGGTCGTGCGCTCTGGTGGTGACGTGCTTGCGTCTTCGACGCCCACTGCTTCCGCACCGTCGCCTCCTTCCGACCGGTCGCAGACGAAGAGTGAGTGCGCGGACCCTCCCACGACCGCAAGAGGGGCGTGCACAGCTGCTGCCCCGCTCAGGCAGCGTCGGTGATCTCGCCCACTGTGACACCTACGGTCGTACGCCAGCATCTGGGCATCCGCCTCGAGGGATACAATGTGAAACGCAACAAAGTGGATCGTCGACCGCACCATCGACGGCACGTCCTGGATACTCTTCTTGGCGTAGCTCGCCGCCTCTGCAAGGTACAGCATTTGCTTCGCGGCCGGCTTGCCGCCGTACGCGTAGAGGGCGTACGCCAGCGCCCCTGCTGCGGCTCTCCAGTCAGCAATCTTTTCTTGGTCCATGAGGTGCTTCAGCTTCGCTCGTGTGACGCCGTCGCCCGGCACAACAGTGGACATCGTGGCTGTCGCCGCTACGGTTCCACCACCAGCTTGGTCCACACCTGCCGAGATGACATAGCGCCCCAGGACATCCAGTGACGATGTCAAGATGACCTTCATGTCGCGGTCTTCCTTGTCCACGATAGCCTTGAAAAAGGACGAAAACACAAATGGCCGTTCGCGGAAGCGCAGGAGATCGGTGGCCGACCACGAAAACACCGCCATCACACCCCGCGCTGTCTCAACGCACAGGCCCATGACAGCCAAAGCGGTGTCGTTGTGCGCGGGGCGTACACTGTGATACACCGCGTAGAGGTCGAAGCAGAGGCACAGCCACGCATATCCCTCCTGTGTCACCCGTTCAGAGGCGGCCATGCAGTCCTCCTGCACCGCTGCGGACGCATCTGTAAGTGACAGCCGCTGCTCTCTCTCCGGCTTATCAGCCGCTTCTGCCCGTGTATCACCAGCGCGCTGGAAAAAACGTCGGCCGAACCACAGCAGCTGTAGGATCTGCGCGCCGCATTCGGCGATGTATGTAGTGTTGCCATCTCGCCTCGCTGAAAGTACCGTTGACAGCAGCTGCTCAGTCCCAGAGAGTCGCACTAGCAGCAGCGTCGGCATCGCAGAATCGCCCGCTTCGCACTCCCGGCACGCCAATTGTGGACTCCACAGCACCAGTTCGCGCAGTGCGCAGTAGAGGATACTGTCCTTCACATTGTACGCGCCCACAGAGGCGAGGCTGAAGAGTTCGTTCACGTCGTTCAGCGAAAAAGGAGGGGACAGCGCAAGGGAAGTGTAAGCCAGAGAAAGCAGCGCGCACTCGAGGGCACTTGCGTGGTTGCGCACGCTCCCCGCCGCTCGCTGACTAGAACGGCCATCCTCGTTTTGCACCTCGTCTGCGTCAGGTGATGCACCTCTACCCTTTCCTTCATACACGAAGCGCCGGGTGAAGGCGAGCAGAGCGGGCAAGAGCTTCGACCTGTTCAGCTGCACAATCTTCTCCAGTTGCTTCGTTTTCGCGATCGACTGCTGGGATAAGTTAGAGGCCTGCGGTGCACCGCCCACAGCTGCTTTAGCTGAAGCCTTTCCTGTCTTCGAGCTGAGCGTGGCGCCGCTCGCTGTTGCCTTTCGGTGTCGATGCGGCTTCTTTGCTTCCTCGTTGTCCTCGAAGACGCCGTCCGCGTTATCGTCGTCGTCCACATCCACGACCGTCGCCGCCTGTGCCAGAGGCTGTTTCGTAGTGCTACTCCGCTCACAGATCGGTGCTGCACCAGCCAA
Source organism: Leishmania infantum JPCM5 (assembly GCF_000002875.2). NCBI lineage: Eukaryota > Euglenozoa > Kinetoplastea > Trypanosomatida > Trypanosomatidae > Leishmania > Leishmania infantum. The sequence goes on from NC_009416.2 coordinate 577,699, forward strand.
GGCGCCGTTGCACCCCTTGCCAGCCTCAGAACCAGCGATGACAGCGAACCGGTACTTGGCGTCCAGCAGCAGCACGAGGATGCTAGTGGCGTGGCGAAAGAAATTTCCTAAAGCCACTATGGCCCCGCTAGCCTCAGCATACGTGCCGCCTTTGCCGTTACGCATGCAGCGCCACCACTGCGCGTCGCGCTGGAGTGTTGTGAGAAGAGCGCCCAGAGTCTGAAGCAGTTGCACAACAACGGGAAAATGACTCGCAATCGACTCGTACACACGCCGCAGGCGTCCCGGCATCTGCCCACGGGCCGCCACAGCACCAGGAAGAGCTTTCGGGGCGGGGGAATGCGAAGTGGAGCGAGATGTCGAGGCACCATCTCTCAGCATCGTCTCCTCCAGCGCGTGCTGAAGTGCTTCGGCGAGTCCAGCAGCTCGGCACAGAAACAACTCGGCTGTTGTCGCCGATGTCGCGGTTTGCGGGGGCAGCGCCAGCAGTCGCCGAGTCCATCCAAGCCCTGAACCTGCACGAAAAAGGGTCGCGGCGGTCTCTCGATCCAGCATGTGCCACAGCGGCGCAGCGACCTCCAGAGCTGCATAACTCCCGTTGTGTCGAGAGGAGATACTATTATCGAGCGCCTGCATGACGCGCGCCACAGTGTCGGACTTGCGAACCTCTCCGTTCTCCGAGTCTACTGGAAAGGCGTGCACCAGGACAATGATGGCTTGCACAAGGAGGCTGTAGGACGGCGCATCGTGGTGCTGCATCACCTGCAGCGTCTCCGCCAGAGCACTCTGAAAGGCTGCGGCGTCGCACTGGACCACCGATGAGGACACCTTGAGACGTGACTGAACTGCAAGTGCATTAGCCTCTAGCAAACGGTAGGCGGAGACATCGATACAGTTCTTCGCGCGGTCCACTACTTCCGCGACACACGCAATCAGTGCTTGCCCGTTGAAAAAGGATAGGATCCGGCTCGGCAGAAAAGCCAACTCCGATTCCACCGCAAACGACGGCAGCTGCGTGCACAGTAGCGAGGCGGTCAACGACGAGAGAGGTAGCTCACTCACCAGAAGCTGCAACTGGTGGTCGTACGCCGCGAGCAGCTTCGGTTCACCCATTTGCGTTAGCCCTGCGAACGCACTCCTCTGCGCCACCGTGCTGCGAAACACCCTCTCACATAGCCATACCCACTGCTGCAGCGTGACCATGGCGGAAACACTGCTCGCCGAGCAGGACGCGGTGTTTGCAACAATACCGTCAACGGCCGTACTAGGGCTGGTGTATAAATCCGCGCACCACTGCACCCCCACTTCCCACATCTGCGCGAGACACTCCGTCATCGCGTCTTGGCCATCAGGCCCCACTCCGCCGCGGTGATACGCAGCGACGACGAGCGAGTCAAGCTCCTCCGTGCTGAGGCGCCGGCACCAGTCGAACAGCGCCTTTTCCGCAACCGTTATGTTGAAGATGGACGAACACGTTTGTGCCCCTCGACGGCTCCACTGAGCCGCCAAGACGGACAAGATGAGAGGACCCTGTATGTGCGGAAGCAGGCGACGATCTACTACCGCGAAGTGGCGAAGAGTGTGCCACGCCGCATCGTGCTGCACGCGGTTCACCACGCCACCCTCAGCGCCGGGGACTGCGCTAGAGACGAGGTGGCAGGCGACGTCACAGAGAAGACCCACGCGGTCGGGAGAAAGCGAAAGAAGCAGGCGCTCTTCGCTGAGACGCACGACCAGCCGCAACAGGCAGACCTGAATGCAACGCGCCTCGTACGGGGTCTCCACGCAGGTGCAGGTGGAGAACAGCTCCTGAAGCCGCCGCGCTCGGCTTTCCGCGCCCGATGCCGATTTCGGCGAAGCGGAAGGCGGCAGTGAGCCTTCTGTCTGCGACAACAGCTCCGCTGCGGGCTCCACGGAGAGCTGGAGGAACAGCGCACTCTCCGTCTCCGCTGCCGAGCCGTTGAAGTGCGCCGTGACCTCCGAGAGCAGCTCAAATGCGACGTTAATGAGTTGCGCGAAGACATTATTCTCACTGCGGTGCAGCGCCCGTGACACAAAAAGAAAGCCCTCGAGAAGCCTCTCAGACGTGTCCTTCCATGGCCTCAGACGAGGGTCGTTTAGCACTGCCAGTACACCAAAGAGAGTGAGGCAGCCGTGGAGCGCGGCGGCTGGGCAGACAGCAGTGAAACGCAAGAGGACCAAGTATAGCCGAAGCGCGATTGCGACGTGGGCCGCATCCCTGCCGTAGTGGCGGCGATAATACACATTGAAGAGTGCCCCGCCGATCCTCCACTGATGCGCCGCAGACGGGGAGGCGAGGAAGAGAAACGTGCGTAGCCGCCACAACAAGTCCCACAGAGTCTGCGTGACGACCTCTGATACCTTTGTTTCGGGAGAGAGGTTGCTACTAAGCTGGAACTGAAGCGTTTTGATCTGTTCGCCAATGCCAGCCAACTCATCGCGGATGCCAGCGCTGTCGTGTCGGCTGTTATTGCTGGGTGACCAGACACCCCTCTCCGTGCGCTGCCGCACCGCCGCTGGCTCGAGGCCCTCGTCGTCAATGACAGCTTCCATAGATCAGATCGCTTACCAGAGCGATGGCGGCTAGCAGCTCCGCGATCGAAAAAAAAAAACAGGATAGTGATACGTTCACCGGGAAACGCCAATCTAGTATCTCCTCAGCGCGGACCCGAGAACAACGAAAGCGAGCAGCAGCAGCAGCAGCAGCAGCGGGAGGGGAGGTAGTGGACTGGTTAAGAACGCTCAACGTTGTCATTGAGGTCAAAAAGCCGCGGGTCGAACGCGTATCTTTATGATGACGTCGGCACTCGCCCAATACAGAGGTGACAGGCAAGATGGTGCTGCTGCGACGGCGGCAGCTAAAGTGTTAACTGTCTTCCCTCCTGAGCAAGAGAGCAAACACTTCAGATCAACGCAGCAACGGATCACACACACGCACAGATATATATATATATTAAAGGGATCAAGGAAGACGAACGCGATGACGATATCGAACAAGAAAAACGGGATAAGGAGGAGGAGGGAGGGAGGACAAACACGCCTCTTTACAGTCCTGTGATAGCACAGTTCTGCCCCAGGACACACGTACCATACATACATGCACATGCACAATTGCAGACTCACACCGGTGGTGGGATGGAGGGCTGTTGGGCGCCGTTGCCGTGTGGGGAATGAGGAAGGGGAGGAGCCCTCCTCCGCTTCGTCGCGAGATTCTATGCTGAAAGACTTCACACGCTGCACCGCGGAATTCGAGGAGATCAGAAAAAAAAAATGAGGGACAGAGAAGGGACGAGAAGAAGGGGTGGGTGAGTTCGAGTAGAAGTGCTGGGCCAAGGAGGAAGACGGGGGTGGGTGGGTGGAGGGCACCCGAATAGGTACGATTCACCGTCTTGTTTGCCGTGACGAAGGTCGGGCGTGCTTTTCTCGCTCCTGTACAGTTAGCCATCCCGTTCGTCTGGAAGCTTCAGCGGTGAGTGAGAGACGGCTTCCAGAAGTGCTGCTCGATTCCTCGTTTCTTGTTGCAGTGAAGGTGCTATTTTCTAGTCTCCTCTGTTTGCCACTGGGTCGAGATGGCGAAGGCGATCACGAGTGGGTGGGGCTGGGTTGCGTGGTGGGCACATACAGACACAGATATGGATAGCCCCCATACAGATATAGCGCCGCCCCCCTCTCCCAGCTTGCGCACGGCAGCACAAGAGTTACAACGCCAAATAGATAAGAATGAAGCGAGCGGGCACGTGCGCAATGCACACAAGGGAAGGCGGGTGAACAGGAAGTAAAGCCTAACGTCCTCTGTCGAGCACACACACACACACACCATTGCACACGTCAAGACACTAAGCGATAGAGACGAGACAGGAGGGGACAAGAGACCGAAGGCAGATAGAGCAGTAAAAGCAAGCGAGAACGCACTTCCCTGCTCCGTTTCTTCTTTGGCAAAAAACATAGCAATACCGCTGAAATAAAGGACCCGCCCATCAGCAGTCACGTTTGTGCGTGCACGAGCATGCATGCATGTGTGCGTTCCCTCTCGGCTGAATACGCCTGCGGCACTGGAGAAAAGATGGAGAAGGTCGGAGAGAGCCAGTGACGGTGGTGGTGGTAGTGAGGAGGGGACTTACAATAACACGGGAGCAAGACGAGCAACCAACTAAAAAAGCACAGAAGGGTGAAGATGCATATCCCGTGCCTTACGTGGGCGCGTTAGTGAGAACAGCACGTGCCACCTTTCACATGAACATTGAAGAAGCACTAAAGGGAGCCGGAAAGATAAGAGGAGAAATGCTCGGCGACTATCTACCTGGCACCGCCATGGCGGCATCGGCGAGTCATGGCAGCCCCCGCAGGAGCCCCGCGAACGGGCATCTCCCACTTTTCCTCTTGCTGTGGTGCACTAGGCGCCGCCCGTTTGCCAAGGTAGTCCTCCCACGCACGCGCGCACACACACACTTGGATCGCGCTATCAGACGGATCATGTGACAAGCGATTCTAGCTTGTCAATGACGCGGTCATTCTCGCTCAGCAGTTCTTGCACCATCTTGACCGTCTCAATCTGTCTCTTGATGGCCGTCTCGAGAGCCTCTTGGGGCATGTGCGACGGTTTCGTCTCAGTCTGCGGGTTAGCGAGCTCGTTCCACATGCGCACGATGCTCTCACCTTCGCTTCGCACATCGCGCTGCTCGTCGAGGTTCAGATTCAGCGAGTAGCCGCTCAGCTTTCCATTAAACTTCGCTGCCTCATCAAGGACAGAGACGTGGGATCTCCGACGTTCGGTGGGGTCCCTCGAGCTTGACTTTTTACGAAAGAGGCTACTGGCTGGAGGAAGGGACAAGTTGCCGTGAGCCGGATTGGTCGAAAACGACGCTGCGGGTGGAGACGCGGAGCTGGCGAGCAAGGTGGCACTCTTCTGCTGTGGTGCGGAGGCCGCTTGCGCGGCCTTCTCCCGCTGCGCGTAGCCGACCCCAGCGGCCAGGTACTGAAGAAAGACGTTGGTCTTCTCGGGCTCGTTGCCTGACACGATTTTCTTTGGATTGACATCGATCTCCACCTTCATGATCTTGTTGATGTACTGGATGAGGGTAGTGAGATATTCGATCTTCTTCTCTTTTGTATCCACCTGAGCCGAGTCGCGCAGTTCGGCTGGAATGATGTGATCGTAGGCCGCAAACCGCGCGTCAATGCTGCAGACGATGTCGTGAATAAAGCGAAACGGCGGTCTCTTCAGCAGTTTTGGGGTGAGCACTGGCGAAGTAAGCTGCAGCGGCTGATACGCCGCAATAGTGGCGGACCAGAAGTCGACCTCGTCACTCATGCTGACTTTGGAGACGACAGAAGAGGAAGAACTACACACACACACACACAAAAGGAGCACGAATTCCGAACAATGAAAGCCGAGCGCACAGCACAGCGTGCCGATTCTCCGCCGCGTTGGCCACTGTTCAACCAAGAGTGCACGAGCACGAGCGGCAAAGCGGTGGTGCGTGTGAATGCTGGTCGCGGCGAACAAAAAAGAGTAATGGAGAGTGAAGGACACTGATCAGATACGCGACTGCAGCCAGCGAAAAAGAGGGAGAAAGGGGAGTGGAGCAGTGGGTGAAGAAGCCTCGAGACGGAATGGAATGCAAACGTAATGCGGAATAGCAGCAGTCAAAGACACAGAGACACCTCAAATCTCGAGTTGCGCCATGAGCCCGCCACCAACGATTTTTGTCCGTCTCGATGCGCCCCTACTCCACAAGGAGCACTTCGCCACACATCTCTTCTTGACATTTCCTTTAACATGCCAACGACTCTTGGGCATCTGCCAAGGCAACTCGGAGGGGGGGGCGAAGAGCGACGAAGTTTCACTGTAGGTGTGGCCATGAACCGGTGACGTGCTGTCCACCATACAAGAGGTGCCACCATCACAGTTTCGCGATCCCGATTCACGCGCTGGCACATTAGAGAGAGGCAGTCCACGATTTCATCGCCATGTCACGGCAGAGTGTGTTGTCGAGCCTCTTCTCTATATCCACAACGTGGCGAAGAAAAGGTTTCCTTTTTTTTTCTTTCTGTGAACGGTGAGAAGTTTGAATCCGGAAGTGTATTACGTGGAAATAAGAAGGCAATACACAGCACATACCACGCACACAGCACACTGACCAAACACGTGGAGTGGTCCGCGACGAGAAGGCGACAAAGAGTGAACCAGAAAAAAATGGGGGTACCGTGAGCCTCCATCCTCCTCCGCCCTCCCCCTTTCCCTCCCACAAATGTACACACACACATACACAAAGACGCACAGGCACCTGCACGTCGTCAAAGACGCATACCAAGGCAGCTTCCAAAAAGCTGCACGCAGGAACGACAGCACAGAGACGATGCGCTTCATGCAGAAAAGGCCACAAGGAACCCTAGCACACTCGTCTCTCTCCGGAGCACACGCAGCCCTCGCTCATTTATGTAGGCGAATTTTTCACGCTTGCCTCGTCTTGGGCTGAAGACGCGACCGTGGCTGTCCCTTGCGTGCTAGACGTCGGCGCGTCGGTGATGCGGTCGTGGCCAGTGATTTGTTTGAACTCCTTCAGCTTACGCGTCTCGTCTGGAAGCCCGAGAACAGCGTTCAACGAAAATCGACTTTCCAGCCGGCGCTGCTGTGGCTTAGGGAGCAGGCGGTTCACGGTGGCGTTGTGCGACACCGGGACAAACAGCGTGCTGGCCCCAACGCCCAGCAGCTTCACACCCATGTTGCGAATGGCGAGGTGCGTGTCGTGGTTCCGCACCGACAGCCACGACTGAAACTCAGGGTTCTCCTTCTTGAGATAGTTCATCTCGCGCAGCTTATTGACGATGGCGCAGAGACTAAACGGGGCGTCCTTGCCCAGCCAGTGGTCCTGCAGCGCCTCGATGGGAGTGTAGTGGGGGTAGAGTTGCTCATCGACGCCCAGCCAGCCCTTCAAGGCATGCGTGAAGCCGACTTCGTCCTCTGTCCTTACTTTTGCCGTCCGCATCAGCTGCGAAGGTCGGTAGAAGTCTCTCATTGGCCGGGCCAGAAGGCGACGAATCGCTCGCAGCACAACAAAAGAGAAGCCGTGAGCGGATATGGCAACCTCGTACGTCCCCTCCGGGTCCTTGAAGTCTAGCTCGCTGAACTCCGGATCCATGAGGGACGGGTGGTACCCCCACGTGCTCATGCCCTCCCTCTCCATGGATGCCTCGTACTCGTCCTTCTCCTCCTTCCGCTGAAACTTGTCGTACTTCTCGGGAGGGCGAAAGGCCACGTACACGTCGGATGTGTAGCGAGACCGCTTACGGAAGGTGAGGTCGCGCGTGCAGCCGACGCCGTCATCAAAGCGGATGGTGCGATGCACGTCCGAGCGACCGAGGCACGCCCCGACGGCGGCCAGGAGATCCGTAAATCCCTCCGAGTACGAGACGTCATTCCGCGCCGACCATACCAAGTCGCGCGTGCCGGTCTTCTTATCTGTGAAGTAGAAGAGAATCGTGAAGAGCTCCTCGGGGCGGTGCTCGTCCAGCTCGATCACGCAGTCCATACACTCGATCTCTTCGCCCATCTCCTTCCACGTGAGGTGTTTTGGTGTCTGTTTGAACTTGTACTCAAACATGAGCTTGTGCTTCCACGCCTCCTCTTCCGCATATGGGACGAGTGCCTCCTCGACATTCGTGCGGCCTTCGAAGATCTCGCTCTCGACATCGTCGATGCGGCGGAAGTCGACCGTCTTCTTCGACTCGTCAAGCACCTCCTCTACGGACCATAGGCCGGTTGCACGCAGCGGCCCGTAGTCTGGCACCATCGGGCCGTCCTGCGGTCGCGCCGCCGTTTTGATCTTCTTCGGTGCCTCTGCTGGCGCTGTCATCTCGCGTCTCGCATTCGATGCGGACGGCGGCGGTGACGCGTCGTGGCTCCCATTTCCTGGCTCGGCACGGGTACCGCTACTGCGTAATGGTATAGCCGCGTACTTTTTTCGCTCAGCGGCCAAGCCGGGTCCAGTGCTAACGGAGGACGCGGTAGCCGGCGTTGCCACGCCAGTTGGCGCCTTGTCAGCCTCAGTAACGATCGTGTGCGTGTACAGCCCCGCGGTGCGATCCATCCCATTGACCTTTTCACCGCTCCCGTGCTGTGGCGCTAAGGATGCAAAAGAGGAGCCGCGTTTGGAGCTGGCTGTCCCCTCTGGGGCGGCGCGCAAAGCCCACTCGCGTGCATCCAGGTCGGCCGAGGACTTGGATGACGACGGCGGCGCAGGTGTGTCTGACCCAGGCCGGGGTGGTGTGGTTGATAATGATGTCCAATCTTTTTGGAGGCGGTCACCGGCGCTTCGAGAAAACCGGCGCGTGGCGAGCGCGGCGGTCGTAGTGCAGGAAAGGCGGCGTTGTCCGCGAAACAGCGACAGCACCGCTGCGGAAGTGCGCATGGTGAATGCAACCACCTCTCCGCAGAAAACAAACGAAAACAAGTTACGCACGTGCGAGTTAGAGTAACCAAGGCCAAGGAATGATTATGGTCGACCCGCTTGAGGTTGATGCACGAGAGCAGGCGGATAAGAAGCGGTCGTCTGCGATAAGCGCTCTTCCGCGCCTGGGGAGTACGTTCACACGCGCACAGAGAGAGCGGGAGCGGTGGTTTCTCGCGTGGTGGCGCCTCAGGGATGCTACAGATGTAGTCCAACGGAGGACGGCAAACGGAAGGAGTAGTCACAAGTAAAAAGAATGCTCTCAGGCAGACGACAGAGCAGTGTTCTTAAAGGGGTGCTCGACGCTTTCCCTCCAACATTAAAGGGCGAAAATTAATCTTGACGCGAAACTGAGTTGGGGCGATCTTCTACAGCATGGCACCTCGGTGGTGGTTGTCCTGCGCTTGTCGGAGAAGAGAAAAGAGCGCCACTCAGATACCCACAGGAGAAAAAAAAAGAGAGCAGATACTCGTTCCACCGTAGAGTAGAAGTTGGGAGACCAGCGAGGAAGGGAGGAAGGGCAAAAACGAGAAGTTGCCGGCGGTGAAAAGAAGGAGGTACACAAGATCCGCAAAGACAGAACGGGAATGCATACCTCGACGGACATTGCACAGGAGCGCGATACTGTGAATAGGCACACAGAAACATTCCACAGGAAGCAGATGGTGATACGAGCGCGATGGGTTGAGGCCGCTATCATAGCGTAGCATTGGAGTCCTTGCCCGGACTCGACTTCGCGGCTGGCTCGACATTTCTATCAAGGAAGAAGTGGTCGTAGTTCTGCACGCAGCGCTTACTCGCCTTCGTTTTTTTTTGTTTTGGTGTTCTTGATCGGCAAGACGTCAGGGCACAGCACGGCAAAGAGTACCGAGCGCCAGTGGCCAGGTAAGGGAGCAAGAGGAGCCGCCCAATGCCCTGAAAGCATTACCTGTGTGTGATTGGACACGCGCACTCAGTCACATCCGTTATTTTTTTTTGTTTTCGCTCGCCACGCACAAGTTGAGATACGTTCATCACCAGTAGCAAGGAAACCTCGCCCCAACTCTCCTCTGTGTACACATTTGACAGCATGCACGTGGGCGCACGTTCCTGTTTCTTCCTCGTGTGCATGCAAAAAAGTGGACCATTCTTTTCGATGAGCACCCTCACAGTTTTCGAGGCTCTTTCCCTGCCGTAATCCTCACTTCCGTCTTTCAGCACATCTATGCAGACGGGCAGTCGTGCCGACCCATTCGGTAACCCAAGAAGAGGAACGAGAAGCAATACCGACGCGCCACGACCATTCAAACTGCTCGGCATGCCACCAGCACCACCACTCCAAAAAAAAAAAGTTTGGAGACAAGAAGAGACTGGAAACACAAGAAGCGCCTCACAGCAGAGAGCCCCACTAAATCAGGGCTGCGGAAAAGGCCTGCACTGCGCACAAGAAAAGGACGTCCGTGGGAAGGCCAGATGCTTGAGCCGCTAAGCCTCTTGTCGCCGCGGAACTGGAAAGTGCAGAGCACGTCGACATTCATCATCATCCGAATACAAAAACGGTCAAGTGCCAAAATAGAGAAAGGAGCATCGCGCGGAGATTCAGTTAGAAAGCGTGGCTCCTCTTGGCCGACACTGATGATGTCAGAAAAGTGCCGATTTCTCTCACACATACACAGAGAAAAAGCATGGTGCAATCACACCGTCTTCCTTATACCCCTTTGTGCTCCCCTCCGCAAAATTGTAACCGCCAACCAGATGGAAAGGCAAACGTCAACTAAACGGGGCAGGTGACCGCAACCGTCGGCGGCGAAACACGGAGCGAGAGCGACACCCCATCACAGCCAAGGGAAAAATAATCGCCACGAGAAGAAGGACGCACCCCCAGAGATACCCCATATGGGACCCATACATGTTGAAGTATTCATAGCACGACGTGACTGAGCGCTTTTCCTTGGCGCTCCCGGCGTACTCATGCTCCATTTTTCGCGTGCCAAAGCAAAAAAGATGTAGTGACAGAAACACACAGGAAACGACACGCGAACAGGCCGGCAGCTGTGCTTTTGGTTGCGCTCAGTATGTCCACCCAAGTGTGTCGACTTACCATATGAGAGACCGAAATGAAGCTAGAAGGCCATCTCTACGCACCACTGCGCTCGTCGAGTATCAGCCCGAACGGGGCAGTGGGAGGGGACGAATCGTGTGTGTGTGTGTGTGTATGCGTGTGTGTGTGTGTGTGTGTGTGTCGGTGCCCGTACAAACGCGCGAGGGAGCGATGCGGGGAAGAAGTGAAATCGAAAGGAAAGGTTGCCAATACCGGCGCAGATGGCAAGATAAACGAAAAGATTCCGATAGCGACAGACAAGGACCCCTGCCCGGATGTCGACCACGTACCATTCGTTGCTGGCCACGCCGTCCGGATTGGTAGGCACACGCCTCTTGGCATTTTGAGGGGCTCTGCGCCCCACAAGGTAAGATCCCTCATCAAAACGAGAGTCAGCCGTACAGCCGAAAATGTCGTTTCGTCTTCTTGTTTGCAGCATGAACATTCTCTGCCGTACACGAGTTAAACGCCACAAATACACACACACTCTTGCCGAAGCCCCTGTCACAGGCCCCCTCCTCCCCATCGCGTCGTGCGAAGCAGCGCTGCAATAGCCTTACAGCAACGCGCCGACTCTGTCATCGGAACACCGCCTCCGCCTCAAACCATACCCAGAGGCCCGCAGCGCAGGGTCCCTCACAGCCGCGTCCATCATGCCCCGTCGCCACCCCTGGCGCATCCCTGCCCCCTCATCGGCGGTGGCACTCAGCCCCCCACCCACCCACCCACACTAGTAGGCCGTGTGAGGACCGAGGGGAGGGGTGGCGGGGGGAGGGGATACGTCCGAGCCACGCTGGCACGCCGCCTAAACTCCTATGGATGGCGCCGCCCTGCTGACACGATCGCGGGCCGCTGCGACGCCACGCCGTCCAGCACCGGACCGCCGACGTCAGCAGCGATGCACCGCTCAGACACCCTCCTCCTCCTCCTCCTCCACCCCCGCTGCCTTACGTCGTAGGTGCCTGATCGTGCCACAGCCAGAGGTGGCTCGGCATTTGGCGGAGGATAGCAGGGGGAGAGTCGGGTGGGCTGCTTGGCTTTAACTCAAAGAGCTAGTGTAGTGGACTGGGTGATACGCCGCACTGAAACGGGCGCATCTGGTCATCAGAAACACAGGAATCAAGCGGCATACAGGAATGCGGAAGGAAAGAGCAGGTATGCGAGTGCGAAAAAAAAAATATATTCATTGTTTCTCGCCCGCGACGGCGTTGCCGCTGCCAGTGAGGATCTCTTCATGTGCCTGTTGTCCTCTTTAGTTTTCAGCTGCAGGGCCCGACATCACTCTTGGAGCGGCCAGACGACAAAGACGATACCAAAGGGGGCGGGATCGTGTGCACGTTCAGCATGGGCATGAGAAAGGAACGGGGAGGGGAAGGGACAAGAGTGAGGACAAGAATGGCGGCCATGATGTCGTGTACAACCACGATGTGATCATCCAACTCGAAAAAAAAAAACGAAAAAAAGGCGCACTAAAGGTTGGACAGAGGAGTAGCACAGCAGAGCGCGGTGCCGCCGGGAAAGGGAAGGGGAAGCGGAAAGGGGGGGTGTTCGGAAAAGGCCAGCTGCCCTCAGAGGGGGGCATTTTCACGGTGACGTTTGTGAAAAGCCTGCGTGCCGGTCTGCGTGTGTGTGTGTGTAGCGTCCTTGCGAGCTGTCTTTTTTTTTTTCAACGCTCGTTACAACCACGATTACCGACAGCTGCCCCTTATTGCCGGCTGATCTTCTGCAGAAGAGACTCCACACGGCTCGACATAACCGGCTGCCCCTTCTTGGTCCGCTTGGCAAAGAGCGCGTTGCGCGACTTGCGTGCTTGTACGCGCGACTGCTTCTGTCGCTCGCGCTCCTGGCGCGCCTTCTGCTTCTCCTCTCGCTCTTGTTGGCGCCTGCGCTGTACCTCCTCCATTCCAGAGACAGCGCTGTAGCGCTTCTGCTGCTTGTCAATGAGGTCGTTGACCGTCGTCGCCGCGAACTTGCGCTTCAGGTTGTACTTACGCTTCTTTTTTTCGTTGTTCGTGAGACTCTGGTCATAGTCGACTTGCTCAAGAGTGCTGCTCAGATTTTCCTTGGCCGCCTTGCGCGTGCGGTCGTAGTCCTCGAGTCGCTTCGACACAATCCCCTCCTCCTTGCATAGTTTTCGGTAGGCCTCCATGCGAGCGCGCTCCTCATCCTTTTTTTGCCGACCCTCCTCGAAGAAAGCCCGGCGGATATTTTTCGAAAAGAAGGCTTGGCGCTCAGCCTTGAAGCCGTACACCTTGCGGCGCTTTCCCCCCTCACTCATGCTCCCTTCCAGAAGTGGCGGTGCAAGTTGAATCTACAAGGCGGTGTAGCTGTGCCCTTCTTCAGGAGAAGCCAAATAATATTAGCGTCTGTGTGTTTGCCGGGGTAGGGCTGTAGACTTGTGTGGGGAGCATGAGGGAAACCCCGAAAGTGGGCAGCGGAAGATGGTGGAAGGCGAAAGGAAGTTGATAATAAGGAAAAACTTGACCAGAGCTGGCACTAGATGCCGCCACGAAATGGTGGCAAAGACGTGCGCAGCATGCCACGTGATGCTCCCTGCCACCCGTTCTCTCACACGACCCGGTCGCTCAGAGAGAAAGAAAACAAGGACGGGCTAGTGGGCGATGAGGCGAACACGATTGACTTCGCCTTCCCCCACCCACACAGCCCTCATCACCATCGTTGTTGGTGTGCTGCGGCGTCTGCGCGCGCTACGGGTGTCGCCATGGAGCTCTCTAGCGCATGCACAACAACATCACAGAAAAGGAGAGTACCGTACAGAAAACACGATGGTCAGCCGGGGCACAAAAAGGGAGAGACGGGATGGCGGGTGGCCTACACAAAAGCAAAAGAGAGGAGGAAGTGTACAAGCCGTGAAGAAGCAAAAAAAAAAGGAGCCGCCTTTGCAAGTCAAACTTACCCGCACCCTCCCCTTCCTCTTTCCTCCACCACACACACACAGAGGTGCGCATAGCCTGCGCTCTTCATGCATCGAGGCCACCCAGCGCTCTAGAATGTGTGCGCCTCCTCATCGTCGCCGCTGCTTCTCGCTGTGATTCGTCCCACTACGAGTGATGCACGATGTGGCGTGCGTCAGTGTACAAGAGCCACAGAAGCGCAGTTGGCACAGATTGCTTACGGTAGAAGCCACCGAAGGGAAAGAGGAGGTAGTGGTGCTCCGCGATCAGGTCCTCAAGGTGACGAATCGGGCATCCGTCAGGCGTGTAGAAGGCGTGTGAGGCGGGCTTGCAGTCGGTCAGCTTCGCCGCCGTCTCCAGCACGTCTTCGAAGTACCGGTATCGCCCTCGAACGAGGACGCGCGTCGGATGCCGAGCGCGCGATACCGCTGAGCCACCATAGCAGGGCCACACGTTGATCCAGAAGCTACGCGAATCCGTCGCTTCGCTGTGCCAGCGCAGACGGCGTTGAGCATTTACTCGCGCTGACATGGCGCAGAACCGCGACTGCTGTAATTGAGGAGTATCCACTTCTACACGGCAGCGTCGCGGAACGCTTGATGGCACGTCATGCCCCTCACAGACAAGCTCCCTCCCGTCCTCGGAAAGGGAAAGCAGCACCGCAGGCGAGCAGCACAGCTGCCCCATCTGTTGTAGCACGGCGGCTGTGGCACATGGAACAGAATCATTTTCATCTCGACCATCCAACCCGCCCTTCTCCACAGTTGGCTTCAAGGGCAGGGATAGAACGCAAGGCGACGAGGAATTCGAAGGCACCGTCACGTCGCGTCGTCTCGACTTCGAAAAGAGGTTGGCCAGGAGGCAGCGATGGTCTGGATGCAGCACAAATGTGGTGCGCGCATCGCCTGCTTCGGCAAACGTCGCGGACATATCATTCCCTGCCGCGTTACTCCGTACATCGGCAGCCTCGCTGCTGATGGAGGAGATGTGCAAAGGCCCCGTATGCTTATCGCGCGCCTCCGAGGTAGCTGGGGATAGAAGAGTACCTCGTCGCGACGCTGCCGTATCCGGCGAGTCGCAGGGAGCGTTTCCTGCGTCCAGCTTGGATAGAAGAGCAAGAACCCGCTGACGTTGCACCTCAAGGGCTCTGCTCTCCTCCGAGCACGAGTACGCAGAGGCACCGATAGCGTTGAGTATGTTCTCCAGTGACTCACGTAGCTCGGCGGCCGGTAGGGTCACCAGACCATCCGAGAAAAGAGGTGCGGAGATGTCCATCCTCACAGCAGTGTATGATGTTCTGTTCGCCTGCCCTCTTTTCGAGTAGCGAGAAGGATCAGCGCAAGTGCGCTGCACCTTCCTGGCACCCCGCCCCCCCTCTAACGCAGGATAATCCGTCTAATGCAGCAGAGAGAAGAGCAAGGTCAAGGAGGAGTCCTCTGCGGTGACGACTTTGCTTTTCTGCTTTCTGTGCGCTTGAAGAGAGGTGGGAGGTGGGGACGGTACAAGCACCCGGGAAAGAAGCCGACAAGCCTCGTTCGCCTCTGCCAGTAAAGCCTGCGTAGTCGTCCGATAACACTACTTATAAAGCATAGCTATGAAGAGTGAGAGTCGCACATCTTTTACGTGGGTGCGCGTGTGTTGCTCTGCAGCACCCGCCTGAGTGCTACGTCATGCAGCGGAGCACACCCGAAGAGAGTAAAGCGAGCGACAGATGTGCAAAGAAGGCGAAGGACAGCGGAAAGCGTTAACACTCATCTCAACTGCGCAGCCTCACCATACAGGCATGCAAGAGAACGCGGCAGCGGAGAGGGAGCCGCGCAAAACATCAGGGCTCCCATAAAGAGGCGTTCAATGGCAACCCATTGCCACTCATCCGCCAGAGACACCCTCGTGCGCCTGAGCGGCGCCACAGTGTTGAAGCCACCTCGGCGGATTTCGCGCAGTTCTCGTCAAAAGCCCAACAGAGGTACCGCCGTCGCCATCTGAATTCAGATGCCAAGCGTACTGTCTTTCATATCGACACGGCCCTAACACCAGACTTGTGACAAGCCTACCGTCTGCTCGCGCTTGCTGATGCTCTTTTCTGTGACATGTAACAGGGCACGTACTGACTTGAAAGGGAGAAGGGGAGGGGGACCGCTGCCTCCTCCCCGCCACCTTCCCCCATTCACAATCCAAAAGGCAAGCACTTAGATCAATACAAGGGAAAAAAGAGCAAGAGAGGCTAATAATGTGCAAGAGAGCATCACCACGTCCAAAGAGCGCACGTAACCAGAGGCACCGACACAACACCCACGCATGCATACACACACAGACACAGACAGACAGCCTAGAGAAACACCATCAGCCGCTGAACGCTCCCGCCGTGGAGGTATGCAAACCGGCTTCCTTCTTGTGGTGAGTAGCAGAGCTAGAATAATGCCGAAGGAGCCATCGCGCAACAATCTGCACAGCCGATGCCAGCCAACACAGTAAGCCAGCGTTGCATTCACAAGAGGGTTCGAAAACGCACACTAAGAGGAGCGGGAAACCCTGCAGGCCAGGCAAACCTCACCGACGCGAATAGGATGGGGAGGGTGGCAGAGGACAGAGTCCAACACCGGAAGCAGTACAACGAAAATAAAAGGAAAGCCGCTCGTAATGAAAGAAAAAAGGACTCGAAGAGACCGGGAAAATGCGTAGACGCACGGAAACATAATGCAGGGGCCCATGAAGCAGGACCAGCCCACACGTGCCTTCGCACTAGCTACGTGATTGCCTTTTCAGTAGATGCTCGAGGGACAACGCAGCGTGGTGCCCTTCAACGGTGGATATTGGCTTTCCGTGAGAAAAAAAAAGCGTGCACACTCTCACCCCTCGCTATTCACACAAGGATACACACGCAGGTTCCTTTCCGTACATTTTAGGCCTTCAGCACCGGACGAGCGCCGAGGATGCTAGCAATATCTGCCTTGTCCAGTTCTTTTTTGCCAAGAAGCAACTCTGCCAACTTCTGGTGCTTATCCTTGTGGGCTAGCAGGGTCTTCTCTGTGTGCACATAAGCCGACTCGACAAGCGCGCGGGCCTCGGCCTCCACCTTGGCGTGCAGATTCTCCGACCACGTCATCCACGCACGGCCGTCATTCTTGTCGTTTGGCTTGAAGGCGAGCTGGCCAATGGTTTTGGACATGCCGTACTTGAGCAGCTTTTCCATCGCCAAGCGGGTGGCACGCTGTAGGTCGTCCATGGCACCGATGGAGATGTCCTTCTCGAAGATTCGCTCCGCGGCGCGGCCGCCCATCAGCACACACAGCTGTGAAAAGAGAAACTCGTCTGTCTGCGGCTCCATCGCCTCGTCCTGCACCTGCTGCGTGTACCCGCCGGCACGACCACGAGGAATGATGGACAGCTTGATGACGTCCTTCTGCAGCGGGTTTGTCCAGGCCATGATGCAGTGGCCTACTTCGTGGTAGGCGGTGCGGTGCAGCGACGCGTTGCTCATGCGCTGACGGTGCTTCTTGCCGATGAGGACGTCGTCGATGCTGTCCTGAAGCACCTCCAGCGGCACCACCTCCTTGCCATTCATGGCCGCGTTGAGGGCCCCTTCGTTCACGATCGTAGAAATCTGCGCCGGCGACACCCCAGGGGTGCGGTCCGAGAGCACGACAGCGTACTCTTTGTTGCTCACGCCGGGGATCACTTTAATCGACTCGGGTTTGGCGTCCTCTGTGACCAGCGCCTTCGTCTCTGTGGCGGCCTTCTCGCTGCTGGCCAGGGCAGCCGACGGAGACGCCTGCGCGGCACCGCTGCCTCCCGCCTCGGCCTCATTGCGCGTCTTGAACACCTGGACCTTGGGCTTGCAGTTCGGGTCACCAGTGATGATGCGGTTGAGGTAGAACTCGAATAGCTCACAGCGCGCCTTGTGATCCGGCATGGGAATGGTCACCTTGCGGTCAAAGCGGCCCTCGCGCAGAAGCGCCTTGTCGATCGCCTCCGGATAGTTTGTGGCGGCAATCACCACAATCGCCTCCTTGCTCGTCAAGCCATCAAGCTCGGCGAGAAGCTGGTTAATAGTGCGGTTTTCCTCGCTGCTACCGCCGCCGCCCATGGAGCGGCCACCCTGGTTGCGCGAGCCGATCGCGTCGATCTCGTCAATGAACACAACGCAGGGAGCCGCTTTCTTCGCCTCCTCGAAGAGCTCACGCACACGTTTTGGGCCGCTGCCGCCAAAGATCTCAATGAAGTCGGCGCCCGAGCAGCTAAAAAACGGCGTGTTTGCTTCACCGGCCACGGCGCGGGCCAGCAGCGTCTTGCCGGTGCCAGGCTGCCCGGTCAGCAGGCACCCTTTCGGCAGCCGCGCGCCAAGGCGAGTGAACTTGGCGGGCTCCTTCAAGAAGTCCACGTACTGCTTCAGCTCCTCCTTCGCTTCAGGGATGCCGATGACATCCTTGAACGTCGTCCCTTTCACCTCAGTGCGAAAGTTCTTCGGCTTCATCGGGTTCATCATGTCCATGAGCCCGCTCATCATGTTCGACGAGCCTCCAGCACCACCCTTGCCCCCTGACGCGGCAGTGGAGCCGGCCGCACTCGCCATGGCATGCATGTACTTGCGCCGGAAGTACCAGATAGGGCCAACAAAGAAGGCCACGTTCACGACAAGGGGTAGAATCCAGCTGACGGCGCTGCCCCAAACCGGCCCAGAGGGACGAACAACGCCATCGTGGAAACCCTTGTAGTAGTCGTCATCCTGGACCGGCGGCTGATACACCGCCGGCATGCGCGCGGGCTGCTGCTGCGCCGTGTAGCTATACTGCTGGGGTATCATTTGCTGGGACGGGTAGTTGTAGCCGGCATAGGTTAACGGCAACGCACCTATGCCTTCTCGGGGAACTGTGTACGGGTTTTGTGCATAGCCATCACCCTGGCTGCTTTTCTGCGGCTGAAGAGTAAGGGGTGGTTGCAGTGAAAGCTGGCCTCCGTATGCCTGCGGCGGCGGCATCTGCTGCTGTTGCTGCTGCGCGCTGTACATTTGCTGGAACAGTGATCCGCCAGGCGAGGCGTCGTTCTGGTTCATTGTGGATGGTCGTTGTGTGTCTCTTTCAAGAATAATAGGAGGTATCCCTCACCACGTAGGGAAGGGCGTCAGTCACAATACGCACAGGTGCGGAAGAGGGGGAGGGGGAAGGGATCAAGAGAGAGAAAGCGGGAGAGGAACGGACAAGGCGCCGCGCACGCTGGAGTGCGAGAGGAAAACACCAAAGCCAACAAAGAATAATAATAAGGGCAAGCGCCGCCGCCGCCACCCCACAAGCCGCAACGACACCAGTCCAAGATGCAGGACAACGAAAGAAAAACGGGGAAAAACAGGTGGAAACCTTAGAGGCAACTTCGGCGGCAACGTCCTCGAGGGCCTCTCTGCGTGTTTGCGAATGTATATATATATATATATATGTAGATTGTGTGTGTGTGTGCAGCACCCTCCCTCTCTCTCTAGTAGCGTTCTGGGTATCTGCGCGTGTGCGAGCGAGCCTGCAGTGCTGTAGGTGTGCGGATGTCTGCTGCGGAAGCACACCAGTGATAACGGGAGAGCGCACGCACGCCCGCGCCAGAGAGAAAGCCAAGTGAAGACGGAAGGGGAGCCAAGAGAGGCACAGGCAATTGGTATGCAGAGGGTTGGTGTGAGGAGAGAGAGATGGAGCGAGGTAAAATGCGAAGGAGGTACCAGCGACGTCCGAGAAAACAAACACCGCAAATACTCCGCCAAAAAAAAAGGAGCTAGCAACAAGCAAAGAAAAAGATATGAGCTCTGTGCGTGGGGCTGGGATTGCGTCGATGCAGAGTTCTTCGTGGGCAGAGAGACAGAGTACGACACACGCAGCGTTAGGAGGAGACACGAGGAAGGAGAGGGGAGGAGTGACGGAGAGACAACAGAGTCGGTGCATCTCATCGCGCAGTGGAGGACAGAGGCGCTGCTACCTCGAGAAGATGCAGCTTCATGCCGGCTTGCAAGTGATGCGATCACTCGACGTTCTGCCAACAGATTCCCTCAAGCGGTGGGGCTCCTAAAAAGGGGGTAGAGGAGCGACCTCCGCCGTGGAAGAGGAATCTCGTCATACAATTCATGTACGCTGTGTATGATTGGCCGTGTGCCGTCAAAACCACCTCGGCATGCGCAGCTGTGAGTGCTAGCGGATCAGCGTGAACGTGCGCAGCCGGGCATGATAAATGCTTCCTCACCTCCACCCAAGATGAGAGGGAAAGAGTAGGATGGCACAAGGCAGAGAGCACCGTATCGAGGCCCTTAAGCGAGCCAGCACGCACGCCAGAGTCAAGCCGACTTGCGAGGCAGTGCGTGCGATCGCGCCGCTTAGACCGAGGCTACACCGGCAAGCGTAGAGGGCGTCTTAAAGGATACACACACGCGTTTCTGCTGTGTTTGTGTACTGACGCGACTGCTGAGCAACCGATCCTTTCATCACCCCGTCTCACCGGGTCGGAGGCGCCAAAGGAGACAGTCGCATGGCGCAGGACTTACACGGATGGCACGGGCAGTGACCTTCCCCGGAAGACGACGGGTGCCATAAGGTCACGGAAGCCCCTTTGCAAAGAGCCTGGCTGCCCCTCAACTACACATGAGAGTTAGCGCAGCCTTTGCCACGGTCCAGCGACATCGAGGCCAAAGGAACAAAAAAGAGAACAATAGTCACATGTGCAATCGCACCTCCATCCTTCCTCCCCTCCCTGGCGAACCACGCTGTCATGTTCGGAGAACGGCGGGCAAAGATAAGCACAACGGTGCATCCACAGGCGGGCAACTCATCATGTAGCCCCCTCTCCCTCTCTCGCACCATCGCCACAACCACCACAGGCATCCGGGACCTCACTGGATGGACGACGAAAAACAGAGAAGATGGTAATGATACAAGAGACAGCGCATCCTCCTTGGCCGCATGCCCCGACCACGGCCCACCATCAACGCACTACTCGCATTCCCTTCGTACGCATCTCTTTCTCGGTCGCACAGCACGGCTTTACCTCCAATTTGCCCCGCCTGCCGCAGGCCCCCTCCTCCCCATCGCGTCGTGCGAAGCAGCGCTGCAATAGCCTTACAGCAACGCGCCGACTCTGTCATCGGAACACCGCCTCCGCCTCAAACCATACCCAGAGGCCCGCAGCGCAGGGTCCCTCACAGCCGCGTCCATCATGCCCCGTCGCCACCCCTGGCGCATCCCTGCCCCCTCATCGGCGGTGGCACTCAGCCCCCCACCCACCCACCCACACTAGTAGGCCGTGTGAGGACCGAGGGGAGGGGTGGCGGGGGGAGGGGATACGTCCGAGCCACGCTGGCACGCCGCCTAAACTCCTATGGATGGCGCCGCCCTGCTGACACGATCGCGGGCCGCTGCGACGCCACGCCGTCCAGCACCGGACCGCCGACGTCAGCAGCGATGCACCGCTCAGACACCCTCCTCCTCCTCCTCCACCCCCGCTGCCTTACGTCGTAGGTGCCTGATCGTGCCACAGCCAGAGGTGGCTCGGCATTTGGCGGAGGATAGCAGGGGGAGAGTCGGGTGGGCTGCTTGGCTTCCCCAGAAGGAGTGGAGGGGGGGGTCTGGTCCCTGAGAAACGACGCTCTGAGGTGTCGTTGCGTTATCGGGGCTCATCAGGCTAAATGAAGACGCAAAAAAAAAGTTCGCTGTTGGCGTTCACGAGGCCCACGTTCGTGGGGCTACTTTGGAGAAAAACAGGAGCGATCATGAGGACTTGCGTGCGCCGAGATAGAGAGAGCCCATCCATCTCCGCTGTTTCACTACTCTTCCACGTTGCCGTGGCAATTTGATGGCGCTTCTACTCGAGGTGTAATCATTGTGTGAATTGATCACAGGGAGGAGCAGAGCGGCCAATGGCAGAAGCAAATGCATTACAGATGCTCGAAATCAAGCCGCACTCCATGCACCAGGTCGAGTCTCTTCCACACCGCCGAGGCCTCAGCGAAGGCGAGAGTCACACGCCGCTGCAGCTCTGTGAAACGCTGTTTAGTTTACTGGTGGCTCGGAAGAGAAAACGCCGAGTCTATCCCACCCTACTTGTGACGCAATGGACCGATGTGCGCCACAGCGGAGCCCAATGCGTTGTCTGCCGCGCTTTCTTCCATTGGTGCCGCTTCAGAGTACCCTGAAGGCGCCCTCGGTGGCGGCGAAAACGGCACCTCGTTGTATGCCGCCAAAGAGCTGAGGCCAGGAATACTGCCTGCGTCTTCGCGCACGGCAGAGGACGCGCCGCTGATGCTATCGCGGCTCTGCAGGACGCTCTCAAATCGCTGAAAGGCCTCGCGAAACTGCCGGTCACGAAGAGCTTCCGACATGGTAGTGACAACACCGGCTGCAGTACCCGGGATGTACTCCAGGTCGGCCTTCTCGAGGCTCTCCCAGTCACTCATGTACCCCCTCAACCGCCACTTCAGCGGCGTAGATTGGTAATAGTCCGTGACGAGCGGCACTCGCGCAGCCAGTTCCTCGCACTCTAGCACCCGCCGCCGTGTCCGCTCCTGCACAAAGAGGATGTGGGACCGGTAGTGCGCCAGCACCGGCTGCAGCTGCGCCCGGATTGAATCCTCTGCCTTGCCACGCCAGCGAATTGGCTGGAGTTTGACGGAATCGGGGCCGCCCTCTTCTCGCAGCCGATGTGCCACAGCCATGACGCTACTCTTCCCCGCCACCTCAGCGGCATGCCCTCGGTGCAGACCTTCCAGGACGGGAATCAGGTGCGGGATGCGCTCCGCCTCCAGCACAGATCCCCTCTGCTGCTCATCCTGCAGGACACCAAAGCAGGTGATCATGGGCGGAGCTGCACTGGTGCTCATGCTTGATTCGGAGTTGCTTGCTTACAATGGTACGCGCTGAACCACATAAAACGGAAAGATGCGAAGCGTTGCGGTGGTCGGTGCCACCATGTCCAAAAACGGCAGACGTACGTGAGCCGCTATGCGGCAAAGCGCCCTCGCAATGAACGAGGCTGCAAACAGATGGCACACACAGTGCAGCTGCCTCGGCGTACGCGGGGCGATGAATCAAATTCACCGCCGGTGCTGCGGCGCACAGAAAAGAAGATGAAGTAGGTAAACCTCGAGAGGCAGCGGCTTAGTACGTAGGTACATCACGGCGGCGGCACGCTGGGCAATTCAGTTCGCCTCTCTTCACGGATGCCAAAAGCGTACCCTTGCGCAACCGTCATGGAGAGAGAGAATGGAAGGCGCTTGTTTGTGTAATGGAGAGAGTGAAGAGGGGTGGCAGAACGGGAATGTATAGTGGCCGCAAGGGTTGAGCGAGGCGGCAGTCGAAGGGCAAAGCAGTCGACAATTCGGAAGTGCACGCTGTGCTCTCTCTTGAACCCTCTGCTGCCAAAAAGAGGAGAAGGAAGGGGCGCGCGTCGGTTTCACGCTTGGCCTCAAAGCAGTCGTTTCCTTGTCACTCTCGCACCAAGACGGTGCCGCGTGTCATCGAGCGCTCTTTTAGTGGCCTTAGTCGGTGCCGCACGGGGCCCCCAGGCGACAGCAAGCTCGACATGAAAAGCGCCACCCGCTGATGCCTGCCGGGGGGGGGGGGAACACTCTTTCGAGGTTGCTGCACAGACACTCACGATGATCAGTAAAGTTGACTACACGCCCGCGGTTTGACACCCACAGCCAGGAACACCGTTACCCCTGAAAGGAGCGCTGCTGCCTCAGGCAGTGGCTACGCCACCCCATCCAGTTCCTGTTACACTAGCCTGCTCTTTGCATCGTCGACACGCCGGCGACGGCAGGCTCCCGTACCCCACTCTCGGATCAGGTCCTTGGTCTGTCTCAGCACGCTGGTGGCATCCGCGGCAGCACGCACGAGAAAACACGGGGTGCCTCCCAGGTGTTCTATCGTATCGCGCAAATGCGAGGACGAGCCCGCGGTGCACTCCACAAAGCAAGGAACGAGAGAAGCAGGAGGACGTGTGCGGGCGCTTACTTGATCCCATACAAGCTGAAGCGGACTCAGTGCGGATGGCCGCCCGAACGATGCCTTCGCGCTCGTATGGAGAAGCTGCTGCATCACCGCGGTCTCTCCAACGAGAAGTGTAGAGCCAGGCGGCGACCATGTCCCGTCCGCAGCGCCACTCATCGAGGGAGGCCTCAAGTCGCGTAGTTTTTCGTAGTAGCAGAGGGGCGCCTGGGAATCGGAGACGAGAACGACTCCCTCACAGTCATTCGCGAATCGAATAACATCCAGTAGTTCCTGCACCGATATCTCGCACACAAGGCACGGCCGCTTTGAAGGCAGAAAGGCTGGAGGGGAGGCCAGCTCAGGCAGCGGGACCGATGCGCGCTGCAGCACTGCTGCATGGTGCGTTGCGGCAACAGCATCCGAAGCAAGTGCAGAAAGCTCGGCAGGGTTGCGCTCCTCTGCGTGTTTGTGAAGTCGGCACTGGAGCGGCGATAGACAGTGACAGAGATGCTCCGAAAGTGCCGAGACGACGCGCTGCTGCGATGGGGAGCACTCTCTCGGTGAGAAGCACACCACAGACGAGGATGGCGTCCCGCCGGAGGATGCCCCTCGGCGAGACGGTGCCGCCATGCCAACAAAGGAAGAGGCAGTACTATATGCCTGAACGCACGTCGCCGCCGGGCCACTTGCCGGGCGCTCCAGCTCTTCTCTCTTCGACGACGAAACCACCGACTCGGAGAGGAAGGGAACCAGGTTCGACAGGGCAGCGTGCGGCGGCGGCTTCGCCGCTCCGGGTGCCGTCACGGACGTTGCGCGCTCACACGGATCGGCCACGTCGTCACCTAGCAAGGACGCAAAGAAGAGACGCTGGTGGAAGTGGATAAAGGCCGTGTCATACCTTGAGTCCAGGGCATCGCCCTGAGTACGAGGTACCGACGGCAAGCTGCACCGCGTCTCTACTCGTCCGGTATCCCAGTCACACGGGACGCTGAGAGTTACCTTTACAACCGGATCGCGGCCGGCCGTGGCCGTGCGTGTCCACTCCTTCCAAAACACCGCCGTCGCACTCTCCTCAAACACGCCCTCCACCTCCAGCGCTCGCCGCCACGACGACAGATGGCTCCATAGCTCAATTTTTGCCTCGAGGGCTTCCGTGTCATCTGTGTCTGCTTCGGCGGGCGCAAAGAGCCGCCGCACCGCAGGCGTCTGTGCCGCAACAGCGATGCGCTCGTACTCGGTTATGTCCGCCCAGGCCAGCCCTGCGTAGGCGAAACACCAGTCCTGCGCTTGCGCCTGCGCGTCGTCATTGCCGCGGGCCTCTCGGCGTCGGTCAAGGGACTCAAAAGGGTTGGCAAACTGCGCGAAAAAGGCGAAAGAACGCGGGTCTGTCAGTGCAGCGTTCGCCGTGATGTCAAATGGAAAAACGAGCGGCACCACCTCAATCGTGCGGAAGTCGAACTCGGTGAAGGCAAACGACCGATTCAGCCAGTCCGGCGGGCCGTCCTTCACCCAGCTCGACACGCGACGCAAGTTTGGCTCTGCCCATGCCCAAAAGGCACGCGAGCGGCGCACGCGCCACCCCTCCACCTGACACATGGGATGGTCGAGGTAGACAAAGAAGTCGCACTCTTCACAGTCGGCGATGGCGAGCTGGCCCTGTATTTGGCACATGTAGTGCATGGGGATACCGAAGGGCTGGTAGCCGGGCTTCGTGGAGTTGTACAGCGCTCTAAATGGGGATTTGATTTCCAGCAGCCGGACCTTGTGATGGGAAGGTGACCCCAACGGCGTCGAGAGCGTCCCATCAATGCTCGCATGGCTCTGCGTTAGAGCAATAGCAGATCTCCCATCCGTGGAGCAGCGAGTGCTGCCAGATTTGCAGCTGGTGCTTTCGTCGTCGTCGCAAGCAAGGGCACCAGAGCTGTTCGACCTGCGGCTAGAGACCGCGGACAGTGGTGAACGTGGTCGCCGCTTGCTCTTGAACGGCACGTGCACAGAGCATCTGCTGCCTCGCCGCTGCCGCTCCATCATGCTGACACCGTTGCTGGCACCGCAGCCGCCGCTGCAGCTCTGGAAGCGGCGTGTCAGGGCCGACGCAGACAGCCCTGCTTGTTGCTCGATGGGCCGCTCGCCAACGTGGTGGTAGATTCGCCCGTCAGGTGAGCAGCCTAAGATGTGGTCGCTCGTCACAAAGAAACCGCCGTCGTAGACGCGGCAGCCGGTAAGAAGCTCATACAGCGCACGAGCCTTGGGCTCTGTGCGGGTGCCGTGTGCCGTAAAGGCGTTTCCCTTGAACTCGTGCTCAGTGCCCACAATGTCGCGAAGGTAGCGCACATAGTCCGAGACGCGACCGCAGAAACCCAGCGCCATCCCAAACTGGGATGCCGACAGTCCGTGCGGATGCGCGTCTTTCCACTTGAGCTTGTCTGGATGCTGTGCCATGATGCATCTCAGCGTTGCAACTTAGGATTTGTCTAGGTGCGATAAGGGCGAAAGAAAAACAAAACAGGCAGCGTCTATCCACAATCAACGAGGAGATGCATGTGCGCGATGTATGCGACCCTCTCGCTCACAACGCTCTAGAACTGTAAATACACGATGCAGGCCGGCAAAACTGCAACACGGAACGAAAAAGAAAGAAAAGCTCACCACACACAGAAGGTGGGGAAGGGGGGGGGGCAAATCCTCACTATCGCCTGTTTGAGGAGCGTTCAAAAGAGTCTGCCAGCGATGCGAGGGATGGCGTTGGCGCACCACTCAAGCATCTACCTGCGGCTTGAATACAAGGGAATGAGGGGCAAAAACGAAATTCATAAATACATTTGTTTTTGGTGTGTGTGTGTGTGTGTGTGTGCGTGCGTGCGTGCGTGCGTGGCGGAAACTATCTATCCCAAATACGTGCTCGAGTAATGGACGCGCTTTCGCGGGCGCTCCTAATCGGCGAGACTGTGGTGCAGCGGGGGGAGGAGGAACGAGGGACGAGGAACCCTGCCTGCCACCGATGCCGCTCCTATACGTCTGCCGGCTGGAAGCACGCCAGCAAGAATCATCGGTATTGAGCAGGACATGAAAAAGGGAAGAAGTTCGTGAAGGAATCGAGGAGAGAAGCGGCACAGGGATGCACAGGCAATGAAAGGCTGAGAGAAAGCGTGTGTATATCTGTGTGTATCGGCATTGTCGATGAAGGAAAAGAACAACATAGCACGGTGCTGCTTCTCCACGGCTCGTCCGGCAAGCATCAATGACAGCGTTGTCCATGCTTCGAATGGCGCGCACCAAGCGCCTCGGCGTCGGCAAGCAGAAAGAGAAACCAAAACGCAACGAGAAGAACATGAGCAACGTGCGCGAGCAGGGTACCCTTCCTTCTCTCAATGCCTCGCGTTGCATTCTCTTCGCCTTCTCACGCAATTTTACCTTTTTTCGATGATGATCGCCCGCCGAGGTCCGCACGACCGCTTCGGTACGTATAAACCTGACAAGCCCGTGCAAGCATGCAAACTTGCGGATGATCACGCACTCAACCTCAAGCGCGAGCAAGAAGACCTCAAAACAAGACACACGCAGCAGACTATGACGAAACAAGCATTTGAAAGAGAAAATCGCCACGAGTAAGGAATGGGTGAAAGAGAGAGACGTGTGCGGAAACAGCCGCGCCTCTGCTCACGCAAGGCGACGCCAGCCAAGCATGGCAACAGAGAAACACAAGCGTCCGAGGGTGGCATTCACGAGACGAGAAGCACTTCATTCGCAAAGCCCCAACTCTCTCTCTCCACTTCCTCGATTCACACAGACACTGGAGAAGCCGAGCAAACAAGAGTGGAAGTATAATATCCTGTAAGGAATGACGGCTTACAGTACGTGAACCTCTGAAAACCGCTCACAGCTGCTATGTTCTTCACGCGCCACGCAGCCAAGAAGAGCCTGCCTCGCAGCGCAGCCAAAAATGTTCGCGGCGAGCGAGTTGAGTGGCGAAGCCGCTGGCGTGCTAGTGCCTGATCCGTCGATGGCCGCGAGCGCGCCGTCCGCCGCGGCACTTGCAGTGTCTACGGTAATCGTGGGAAGGACCGCCACGTTGGCAGCAGGCTGGTTGTGCTTTTTCTGTAGCTCCACACGGAACAGCTGCCACAGGGCCCCGAAGCACCGCTTCGACCCTAGGGGCAGAATGGAGATGTGATACTGTGCCTCCATATCCGGCGAACGCAGTGCGCGCTGCAGCACCTGCAACGGGGTCCACCTGTAGTCCTCATACCACCTTTCGTAGTCAATGAGTTCCTGCTCAAGCAACAATCTGCGAAGCCGCGCCGGCTCACCGTTGGCGGCGTTGCCTTTGCCGACGTTGTCGCTCTCGGAGAGCCACGGCAACGCAATGAAAGAGGCGACGGTAGCCTGCGCCAGGAGTGTACGCAATGCCACATCGAACTCCGCTGACGTTCGAGCACCTCGAAGGGCAACATGAGGGAAGAGGAGGATCTGGTAGCTGACGCGCAGCTCTTGTGCTGCTAGGCTAGCGTAGTAGCTAGAATTGAGGCTATACCTCGGAACGCACAGATACACATGAGGAGGCGGCCACACCTGCGTGGCTGCTTCGGCCTTCGTCTGTGAGGTGATTCCCTCAGAGATGTCCCCACCGACACCGACGTTTTCTGCGGTCGCCGTTCGAACGTCTGTCTGCATGGCCGGCTGCTGCGAGGCTTCAGCAACCCCCTCAGCGGCGGGGTTCGCTAGCACCCGTTCCACCTTGGTTGCCACCCTCTCTGCGTATGCCTGACGTTTTGCTGCGAGCTCTTCCGACCCGAAGCCGTACGGGTCCTTGGGACCATGCCGGTAGCGTTGATCTTGGGGGCGCCATCCATACTGCTGCTCTACAGGCGCGCTTGCCACGACGCTGAACACGTATGTGGTGGGCAAAAAGTGTGCCAGCGACGTTGTAATGTATCCTTCGTGGCTTTCAACAACGTCAATGACAACCTTGCGCGGGTTATGCGTGGCTGCGCTGCCGATCACTGACGCGGTCGTATTGATGGTCGAGGTCTTGAGCACATTTGCCTCCAACTCGTCCAAATCCGGCTTGAGGCTGCGATAGAGAAGGTGCCACATGAAAAACATTGCAGGGCGCTCGTCCTCGCCCCACGGCATCAGATATGGCACAGCTATGCGGGTGCGGAGCTTCGCAAGCCTGGCGCGATCTTCCGAGGAAAGGGTCGTGACGGTGAATGCATCGGGGTCGGAAGCCGGAATGTTCGCATCCAAAACGCCGCGCTTCGCGTTCGGGAGCGGGAGATGTGCCACGTTGAACCCGACAACAGCGCAGAAGACGCCAAACGCAAACAGGACAAGAAGCTTCGCGTATATCTCCTTCTTTGGTGGCCTCCGAGAGCGGAACATGTGCAGAACGTCCATCTTGCCGGTGAGCGTGGCTGTTTTGTCCACGTATATCTCGTGCGAATCGGTATAATGCGGTGCCGAGTTGTGCGGACGTCTGTTGGCGATGTGTGCGCTATGTCGGCGTTCTGCGCGTGCGATGCTGGAGTCTGCTTCCCCAAAGGCCCAAGCCGGGGAGTGCTGGCGTTGATTCAGTGCGTCCTTTTCCTTGACCCACAGTGCCGTGTGCATACCCGAACAGCACGATACAGCTCACATAAGGTAAAAGAACTTCACAACGGGAAAGTTAGAGGGGCGGAGAAGGACATGGTAGGCAAGTGCAGGTGTGAGGGAAGACGGGCAGGGGACGCCGGCAGTCCTTCAGCTAAGGCAAGGCAAGCACACCAACAACAAAAAGGCATTGATCATGCGCCTTCGATGGGTTGCACACTTCCAAGCTGCGCCATTGCAGTGCGAAACGGCAACGAAAAAAAAAACGACTTTAGAGAGCGAAAACTCACCCGGGAGCAGGTAGGTCGCTAGGGGAAGGCAAGGGGTGTCAAGCGGAGATGCCCGTGCACGCAGAACATCTCCGCAAAAGACCCACGCCGCATGTGTTTGCTCTTTCCCACACAGCAGAGGAGGGAGGGAATCGCGGTAGAAGGCAGGAGAAGGGCAGCGTGTAAGTATCCGAATGCGCGCACGAAAAAAAGAATAAATATGATAAAACGCAAGGAGACGACAAACGAGAGAGACACACATATCGCACCGCTGTGCACTCCAGGACTTTGCCCAAACGACGGGGAGAGAGAGAGCTCTGAAGGGTGCCCTTGTGGGGGTCGAAACCCAGCAAGTACATGCAAAACATCACATAATGCGGCCGCATCTTCTCGATACCCCCTGCCCCTCCCCTACCTAAAAAAAAAGGAAGTGCCCGCTAAACTGCTGTTTGCGCATGGCTGATCAGGTTCGTGGAACCAGTGATGGGGTAGCCACGCGACTCCAGAAGCGGCACGGCAGCAGCAGCCACAGCATGGCACACAGAACCCATCCCTGCCCTCTTCCTAGGAGGCGCCTTCTGTACCAAGTTTGCCAACGATCCCCATGCGGCCGATCAAAACTCTGTCCGAACGCCGCGCTTCGATCCAAGAGTGCCCACGTGTCGTGACTTCTCGCTTTTCAGTAGGTAGAGAAGGGGGTACAGCTCTTGGCCGTTGATGCCCAGTTTCTGCCACGCCTTGCGCTTGTAGCGAAATTCCTTGCGGCGTTCAGACACGATTTCGTTCCTTTTGATTCTAAAGACTTCCTCTTCGCCGTGCTCTCCCGACACGGCGGCAGACGGGTGTGCCTCGCACAAAAATGTGGCGGCCTTCTCAAGATCGAGTCCGAGCTCTTCCCACGTCTCACGCTGCGCCGTTTCCTGCGGCGACTCGTCGCCCTCACTGCCGCCTTGCACCGTTTGGCGGAAGTTCACCTTGCTCGTCCTGGCAGGCTGGCAAAGAAGAAATTGAGTGCTCTCATTCACGAAAAATGCCTGAACACTGCGACGATAAGCAAAGCCGTCTTGGCCGCGAGCAATCACCATTTTCGCCTCCCTCTCGGATAGCCGGGCGTGCTCATTTGCGAGTTTGACCGTCTCCACCTTCTTTGATGTCGCTCTGCCGTCGTCCTTCTTCCCTCCAGATGGGGAGCCGCCATCAGCGATCGCAGAAGCTCTACGGTGCTCTGTCGAAGGGGCGGGGATCGCAGTCTTCCCCCTCCTGCTCTGTTGAGAGTTCTGCGGATGTGGGTGAGAGGAGCGCTTCCTGTGCGCTGAGGACGGTGCGGCTGGGAAAACTGGAGGTGAAGACCCATCAGCCGCGGGACCCTCGTGAGACGCCGGCAAAGATGGTACATTCATGTTCGACTTGTGTGGGGTCCTAAAAAAGTTGTGAGGACAGAACAGAAGGGAGAAAACACAAACAAGGGCGCAAGGGTGTTTCCACGAGAAACAGTAGGGGCAGCACAGAGTCGAATACACAGAGGAAACAAAAACGAAAAAATAGCCAGCACACGCGAGCAAAGACAGCTGCAGAGAAGCCAAAGAGATACGTGGCAAGCGTGCCGCTACAACAGCACTCACAAGCGATATATATATATATATATATTCCTGCTGGCTGCGCTAGAGCCAGGGAGAGGCGCACACAAGAAAAAAGACCCGCTAAACGAGGAACAAGGCGACAAGTGGCGCAAGACGCCAGTGGAGGATGCAAGACATATTCGACCGAGAGCCGTTCGCAAGATCAACCCTGTTCACCCCTCTGCAGTGGCAAAACAAAAATAGACTGCAAAAAAAAAGTTGCCACAGGTGAAGCGACGGAGGCACGCGCGTGTAATCCTTGCTCCTGTGAGAGCTGAGATGCACAGCACACGCAAAGAGAGAGAGACAAGCACAAGTCTTGAGAAACCACCCTAGATGCAGCCATATACAAACAAGGAAGAGTCCCCACACTTGTCTGTCTGTGGGTACGCGGTGATGTTCTGGAGCGTCGCGACTATGAGGGTTGCGGAACGTGTCTGGTACACAGTTGATGTATTGTGCGTGTCGGTGCTCATTTTGAGCACTCGACGTTACATGGATAGACTCGAAGGACGGGGAAAGAGAAGCATGGTGTATATAAGGTGCATACCTCAAGGTTGGGGGGAGTACAACGTGCTCCATAGGTCGAGCGCCGAGTATCTACTATGCCCACCGCCACCCTGCAGGACATTGCCGCGTATGCTTGGGGAGAGTAGAAATGACGCACCCAAGTAGTGAGAGAGCACACACGCTCTCACGTTTACGGTCTCCGCTATGAGCGAACAGCCGCCCTCCCCTCCACTCAACCACCACCAAAGAAAAAGTAAAGTGGGCTGAAATCGGGCCTTTTTGTCAAGTTAGCCATGTGGTTGCCTTTCGCGGCAGCATCTACAAACAAACGCTACGATACGTATGCGGCGATGCCGTCCAGCGGGTATCTCCAGCATTGCAGAAGCGGCAGAGCCGCTGCCGCCACAGCGGGGCAAATCACTGACATGACCTGCTTCTTCACGGGCGGCGCCTGATCCTCCAGGACACAGAGAGGTCCCCAGTACAGCAGCTTGAACTCTTGGCGCACCCCACGCTTCCTCGCCTGCACGTCGAGTTGGCTGATGTGATCCCGCGGCAGAAAAAACAGAAACGGGTACATTTCCTGACCATGGATACCCTTCTTGCGCCACTGCTTTGTGCGGTATCGAAATGTTGCCCGGTACTCAGAGACGATCTCCCCGCTGCTGTTCAGCACGCCGTTGTTATCCTGCGGCACGGCCAGTATTCCTGCCGAGTCACAGCTGCCTGAAAGAGAGGTGGGGGGCGGAAGCACCTCCAACAGGAAGGTCGCGTCCTTGGCCAGGTCAAGTCCGATCTCCTCCCATGCCTCGTTGGCCGCCGTCTGCATCGGCGTCTCGCCCTCCACACTCCCGCCCTGCACGGTTTGTCGGTAATACCTGTTCGACTCACCGACGGGGCAACCGATGAGAAATTGGCCATCCTCGTTCACGAAGAAGAGCTGCACGCTGCGGCGGTATGCCAGGGAGTCCGCCGCACGAATGATGACATTCTTCTCGGTAGACTCGTCCGCGTTGCCGCGAGTCCGCCTTGCCTTACTGTCCTGCAAAAGCATCGGCGCGAACATATCAGCGCGGGCACCGGCGATGAGATGTGGTGATGAGCTTAACCTGGTGCAGCGACCTACAACGCCGCCCAGTGCGAGATGGCCACAGAAACGAGCGTTGCAGAAACGAAAAAAAATTTGCCACTAAAAAATATGTAGCAGGCGTCAAACACACACAGACTCACTTGACCGGGGGAGAGGAAAGGAAGCCGACACACTGTCGATGACGGGCATCCATCACAGACACGAAGAAGGCAGATTTGTGAACGACTCTCGCAGACGATCTCGAACCCGCGCCGACGCTTTAGGGGACGAACGGAGAGGTGGTGCCCCGTTTTAGTGCTGCACCCACCCCTCCCTCCCTCCCTCCCTCCCTCCCTCCCTCGCCTGACTCGGCTATGAAAGGCAGTCAATACGGTGGTAGCTCGAAGGTGACGTGCACGACGGGTACTTTAGCAGCGGCTGCGAGAGAGACACGGAGAGCTACCAGTGGAGAAAAGCAGGCCGCGTATCAAGCAGAGACAAGAAAGTGGAAAAGGTACACGGGCTGCTTCTATGATCGGAACAGGTCGGCAAACCCATCATCTTGCTCTACCGAAGACATGGTTTTCAAGCGCATGCGGGCATTTCAAAAGCACAGGTGAGAAACAGTGATGTGCGCCAGTCTTGTCTGGCTCGCACGCACCGCTGCCCGTGACTACCGAGTACCGCCCCATTGGCGGCGGGCCGTGTGACCTTG
The DNA here is from genome assembly GCF_000002875.2 of Leishmania infantum JPCM5. Classification (NCBI taxonomy): domain Eukaryota; phylum Euglenozoa; class Kinetoplastea; order Trypanosomatida; family Trypanosomatidae; genus Leishmania; species Leishmania infantum. The sequence goes on from NC_009416.2 coordinate 610,892, forward strand.
CATGTAGTGTAAGGCCTCACGCATCACCCGGGGCCAACACGGAGGTGGTCGACTTCCCAAACTCATTGGCGCTCTGGCACCTCCTAGAACTTGCGCACTGGCGGGTTCCCAAGGTGCTACTGCGGAATAAAAAAAAAGAAAGGCAGGGAAGAGGTCGCCATCGAGGTCGTCTACCTTGCGACAGGAGACCACAAGAAAAACAGATACCAAGCGAAGAATGCTGATGGACCTTGGACATGCGGCCGATGCCCACAACCACTCCAGCAGCGACCGCTGGCGAAGGTACGTCTCACGCTCGACAAAACTGGCATGAGCACATCATTGAAACGTGACGGCTTTTTCGGCCGAGCTGAACCCGATCCACACGGCGCAGCTGTTCCGCCTATATCTTAACGAAACAAGAAGAAAGATACACGCCTACAACCGGTGCCAGTGTGGATGCACACGGCAAAGACAGCGGCCTGATTGCGGAGGGAGAGGGAGGCCCTATCCCCCCCCCGCCGCCCCTCGACGAAGCTGACCTGCGGAAAGGCAAGTGATACCCGTTGAATTTGGAACCGGCAACTCTCTATTTTTCTGCGCATCCTGCCGCAGTGTGCAGCACAACTGAAAGAGCTCGACAAGGTAAAGGTCACGGGCAAGACATCGAAAGGGACGGCGCATCGTCACACTCCCGATGCACACCCTACACGCGCCGCGAAAAAGGCGAGGCGCTTCAGGGACTCGCACTAATCCACCACAGCGCCGGTGATGGATCTAAATGGCGAGCACTCGTTGGAGCATGGTGGCGAGTCTGCAAAGCGGCGAAAAGCGTACTCGCGTACCTGGTAGACGGACCATCAGCACGCGAGCCACTGAAAGAGCCAAGCCGGCTGTGCGTGTTGGCCGCCGGCGAGAAAGGGGCGCAGCAATAAGTGCAGAGCAGGCAACGGAACGTCAGTGAGCCAACTGCTGCGAATAAACGGGTCACACCTCCTACATGACGTTGCAGCAGTAGAGTGCATCATTGGCCACCAACTCTCGATGCAAGACCACACGGCGCACGTCGCGAAGCAAAGTCGCCGCAACATCTTCGTCAAGTAAACGTAAAAAATCACCGATGGTAGTGTCACCCGTAGAGGAACGCCTCACTACACCTGGCAACAAAACTAAACGACGATTTGGTATCTTCCTCGCCGATGGAGCCGCCACATTGTGAGGGCCGGCAAAAAAAAGGGTTTCAACCCTGCTCACCGCTTGATGAGATCAGGTATTCGACTACAAAATTTTTTGTGAGGTGGGTGGGTGGGTGGGCGGCAATCAGCAGATGCGACGCACTGCTGCCAGTCAAAGTGCGCAGGATATTGAACGCAAAATCTCTGTAGAGCCATCTAGACGGCCGCCATGAAAGCCTGCCTCCAAGAAGGCAGCTACACATGAATCTCAGCCTGCACCTGGAGTGTACAAGGCTGTCTTTCTTATTTTATGAGTAGCAGAAAATAGACGCTATGATCATCTGGCGGGTAGGTGGCTACGGCAGGGGGTGTCCGTGAAGGGGTGGAAGGTGCGCTGACCCGCAGGATATGCCCTCGAGCGCATATCCCAGTTATGATCTGCTAGACCTTGGGTGGCATTGCGGCCCAGAAGCGTCATGAGCAGGATTAAGGCACCCACGCGCACACCCTCTTTTCCGAAAAAGGATGAGCCCACGAAATGCCTGTTCGTACGAGCGAGTGTATCGCGGCACCTGATTCTCACAGATGGGCTGTTGGATGCCGTTCGGTGATGTCTATCGCCTCACTGAGCGATTACTCGTTGATGCTCTGCTTCCCTACCTTTTAGAATGTGGGGAGGGAGAGCTGGTGGGCGCAGGAAGGCATGGTAGGCAGCCATGCGCAATGCCGTCTGCTTCTCCGCCACTTGAACAAAAAAAGATTCGTTTCTATTCCGTGTGTTCTGTACTCACCAGCAAGGAGCATGAGCATGAGGTTCGATCACGCCGGTGCTGTTTTCTCCTGCAGCATAGGATGCCTGGCTTCACGTGTCGCCCTCGCTCCTCGGTATGCGGCGTGCTCGCTGAGTCACTCCGCCTACCTCCTTACCTTGGCCTCGCAAGTGCACACAGCCGGCTTCATGAGCCGCGAGGAAGAGTGTGCTCGCCTGAAAAAGAAAACCACGTTGAGCGTGAAAAGAGACAAGGACTGTGTGGAACGTTGACGCTGCTGATGTGAGAAGATAAGGATGCCGCCACGGCCGAGGGTGCGAAACAGGACGCACAGAGAGTACAAAGATCGAGCGAAGGGAAGCATGTCGCCGCTTGACGTCACGTAGAGCGTCCTTGGCACACACGCAAACGTGCTCCTGAGGTGATCTACGGAGCATGCGGCCTCCGTTTGCAAGCGCGTTCATCTTTCTTTCTTTTTTTTAGGTTACATGCTCGAGGTCGCTGAGCGCAGTTGTTTACTGCCTTCTGTGTTCTTTCTGAGCAACTGTAGCAGTCATGAAGGTATAAACAGCAGGGGGAGCCCCCTCCCTCCCCCAAAGAAAGACATCCCCGCACTATAATCTAGTCTTGCATGCGGTTGTCGTGCAATGCCAGGCAGGCGAGGGGCGCAAGGCTGAGAAAGGGCCCGCCGCACAGGATGCGTTCCGGCGACGAATGAGAACGACGCTAAGAACACCAAAAAAAAAACACGTTGACCTTTTTTTCTGTCGTTTCTTTTTTTGGGGGGGGGAGGACGAGCCGCTTCTGTTGAAAGCGCTCCGACAGCGATACGAACGTCTGTTGCCATCTCAACGTGCAACAGCCCCCCCCCCTTCCCCCTTCCCCAAAGGAGAGAAGAGCGACAGCTGAAAATGGGACAAAAAAGGCAAAAAGAAATGGTATAGCAGCGAAATAAAGACATGTGCGGCCTCCACCCATGCCCGCTGGGAACCCTCGGATGCGTCTTGCTCGTCGCCGTGAAGGAATACGCAGCAGAGGGTGGCTTAGACGGTCCTCTTCCTCGGCTTCAGCGCGGCGCTAAGCCCGCCCCGCAGGCAGAGCAGCAGGAGACCGTATCACCTTTGTGCACGAGGCCATGGCGCGGCGGAAAAAAAAATCTCTCTCTCGATAAATATATATATAAATAAATAAATATAGCCAAAGGGGTCGGAAGAGGCGGAGAGGGAGGCGGTTTCGCGCTGCCTGCAAACGCCAACAAAGCGCAAGGCACTCGGAAAAGGCACAACGAGTAGCGAGGTGGCCATGCAGCGAGGAGGGGGGGGAGGATGCGCCCAAGGCACGCTTCTCCTCCTTTACAAAGGGAACGATGACGCGCGCAGAGCGCGACGAAAAAGGCACGCCGGAACTCTCGAGGATGTGCTTAGTGCGCCGACGAGGTACCTTGGAAGCCGAAGCGCAAACGGTGCGCTCGCCGTGACGGCACCACATTTCGCGGTGCCTCGTTGCGCACTGCCGTATTCGTGTTCTGCATCCAGATACGCGCGTTGAAGACACGGAACAGCTCCTTGTTGAGCTCTCGAAAGTCAATCACCTCGGCAGAGTCGAAGAAGAAACTGATCTTTGTGCCGTCATACTGGTACTCGCAGTCGAGCACCTCCATGGAAAGGTGCAGGCGATCGGCAATGTCGCGACACGTGGTAAGCGCAAGCCGCTCCATGCTGACGTGCTCGCGATGCAGGCGGTGCACCTCCTCGTCTGTGGCAACACGGATGACCTCCATGATGGACCCCGCGTTTCCCGGCGGCAACACGCCGGGGTCGAGCGACTGAATGGTATCCACGTCGTATGCCTGCTTGTGAGGATTCCACAAAGCACATTGCACCACGAGCCCGCAGTCGTACCCGCGGTCGCCAGGCACAATGACGTAAGCGCCTGCCTTCACGGTCACAGGGCTCAGAAAGCGACGCAGCCGGCCGCGCTTGAACTCCACATGCGTCATGTAGCAGAACTGCGACACCGGCCACCGACGCCGCCTCGGCTGCGCCGCGACGTCATCGGAGAGCCGGGGTTGGGTGGCGGAAGCACTCGCAGGAGTTCTGCTCGTGTCCCGCACATCCGATCGCGCAAGAGAGGGTGTCAGTGCGACACGCAAAGGAGAGCCTTGCATAACACGCATGAGGGACACACGAGGCTCTTCTGTATCGAGCGGGTATGCACACGCGTCGACGCTCCGCTTCGCGACATCAAAGGGAGACTCTGAGTAGCTTATCCCGCACGAGGCTTGATCAGAGGTGGCGCCGCTGGTGACGGTGTCTCGACTCAAGAGAGTGCACACCACATTCTGAGACTGGATGACGAGACGTCGCGTGTTCTCCATGACTGTTTGGAGGAGGTAAAGTGCGTCGCGCTCCGAAGCCCGACGCCAAGACAGCGCAGCTTGCGTTGCGCCAGGCTTTGCAGGATAGCCGTGCGCACCCGATCCCCCCGCGCTGGTAACGGTTGGAGATCGCGAGGTACATGTGACTGCAGAGGGGCCCGTCTCCGCCCACCCGTGCAGCTGCTCCGCGAGGAGCTGAAGATAGCCGTTCACGGCTCTCACTTCGGAGAGCACCTCCAGGGGACCCATACATCCCCTCTTGACCGGTAACTCGTCGACGGGTGCGAGCGGCGCCGTGTCGGTGGCTCGATGCGGCCGGCCGATAGGCGTGCAGAAGATGCCCTGGGTATCTGCAGAGGTACCCGCAGCCGCAGAGGCCATATCGAAAGCTCTCGGGCGTAGGTCTAGGAACAGCTGGTCTGTTCTGTCTACGCAATGTCGCGTGAGCAGGGCACGACAGCAGCTGAGAACTTGTGGTTCAAAGGGGTGTGGTAGGGAGAAGAAGTGCAGGAGCGCAAAATCTGCAGGTGCGTAGGCGGGAAGGTCACAAGAAAACAAAAGGGCCCGCAGTGTGAAGGGGATGGGTCGCAGAACATGTACGCGCAAGCATCCGGCCGAAAGCGTGCGGGCGCCACTGAGGGATAGCGTTGCGTTTGTCCTGTGTTCTGTTTCGCTGGTACTCTTCGCCTTGGCGGTTGTTTGTGGCGCGTTGATGTGGCGTTTCTTTGCTCGCTGTCGGATGATCGCAGGGAGACCAGCGACTATATTTGGTGCCTTTGCACTTCACCGTAGGTACGCGAAAAGCACATGCGAAGACGAGGATGAAGAGACGCGAGGGCATGAAAATGGCCAACGGTGGGAGCCGCATTGCAGGACGGGGGGAGGGGGTGGCACCTCTCGCACGCGAGCGGTGTCGCCATTTCCTTTTATCCCTTCCAACATCGGAAACGTGGCCGAGGCCAGTGCCTTCTCCTCGTTTAAACAGCTCAGCAGGACTAGTTGGCGCCCCAACAGAGACCCACGACATGACTGGCCATTTCAAGTATGCTAGTCCGTCGCCTTCCCCGCTTCCTAAGAGGACGCCCTCAGGGGGGGGGCGAGGGGAGGTGCCAGGTGTATGGACACTCCAAGACTAGGGGTTGGAGAGGGCGGGTTCGGGAAGGAGGTCTTCTGTACGCGTCTTTTTTCCCTTGTTTTCGGAGTTCTGCCGTAGAGGCGTGGAGTGGCGGCAAAGCGAGACGCTTGCGTCTGCCCATGACTTCCTGTGCACAGGAACACCACGACGACATCCATGACTGCAGTGGCGCATGCACATTCTTCTAAGTGGGTGTTTCTTTCTTTGCCTGTTTACTCGCCTCCACTATTTACCGGAGGGCCATGTGCAGCACGGACTCGTCCAGGTAAAAAGGCTGCTGCGCGTCATCTGCCCCTTCCGGGGTGTGCCCAATCCAGAACAGCAGAAGCCTCTCAGCACGGCGCTTTGCTGGAGAACACCCTTGCGGGCCGCTCTCTTCACCTACATCCTCTGACGCGGGTAGGGATGGCAAGGGTGGCTCCATGGGCGGTGCTGGGAACACCAGAATTAGCGGTGCAATGTGTTTGATTTCAACGAAAGCACCGCCGGTGTCCGTTGCGGCCGCGGTGCTTAGAGGGTCTGCCTCACCGTTGTTCGTCTCAGTGTCGCTATCGGTTCGCCGACGTACTATCTTTGGATTCGTCGGCGCAGAAAGTGATGCCAAGGAAGACAAGCACGACTCCGACAAGGTCACCCCGGCCAACGCCGCAACTCGCTCGGCGACCAGTCGTAGCGCGTGCACGGAGAGGTGAAAGGGGCTGCACATTCCGAGAAACCGCGACTGGAGCGCTGGCCCCAAACGAGTGCGCCAGAATCGCTCTGAGGCGGCACCAGTTGGCTGCAGAAGTGAGGTCAACAAAGCCTCACACGTTGCCTGTGCTTCTAATGGGGTGGTGGCGCTGCGGAGATCGTGCTGCAGGAGGTGCTTCGCCGTTCGCGCGACCATCTCCACGTGGCACCAGTGCTCGACTGCAGCTCGTGTTGCCTGCGGTAAACGATGCAGAACGTACGCCAGGTATCGCAGGTTAAGGCCGTTCGCGTGCATCAGCTCACTCAGCGTCGGAACCATGAGAAAGCTGCCCGCTTTTCGGCACCCTGCCGTGCACCGCACCGCAGTGGGGCAAACCTGCCCCAATTGGTCGACAGGAGCCCCCTCTCCACTCGCATGCCCCAGTACCAGTCGCGTGTAGCAGTGCATGCACACACGGCAGCACTGCAACGGATTTGTGCACACCACGAAGCGTAGTTCGTTGGCGTCGATTTCACCGTTGCACAAGTTGCAGGGCTCGACTGGGACCAGAGGTGCGGCCACGGGGAATTGAAACCCGAGTGTGCCGGATACACGTGTAATGCCCTCTGACTTGATCCACGTGCCCGCCGCATAGGACTGGGACGCAAGTGCCGCCGATCTGCACGCGTGCGCAGGACTGGCTCTCGTCGCCGACTCCTGTGACGTGCAAACACACTCGTTCGGGGGCCATCGCGCCTGCCATCTGAGGAACACCTCCGGTCGAACACGATAACACAGCAAGCTAGCGTACAAAGACGAGGCGCGTGAGAGGTTGACCAGCTCGTCCGACGTCTTTGATGGTGGTGATAACACGGCGACAGAGACGTCCGCTCGGTGTAGAGGCAGAACGGGTGGAAGAAGACGGTGGGTCTGCGACAAGTAGAGCCGGCGGTCGCGTCCTGCGTACACACGCCACTCCCGGGGCACGTCGCCCCCCTCGAAGCCAAGGGCATCACCAAGACTCTTCAGGAGCTCAGAGACAAGCGCCGATCGCGGCAATGGCGGTGTTGGCGTGCAAGCACAAAGGGTGTCATCCCCACCCGCGGCAGCAAACATGTTGCTATCACCCGCCACCAGGTTCGCCGACCCATAGGGAGGAATTGTAGAGCACAAAAAGGAAAAGCCACCAAACGTGCAGCAGGCGTGAAGCGGCACATGAAGAGTGTGCCGTGGTGCCACAACAGCGAGCATCTCCTGGTTGCGATAGATGGCGTGCCCGCACTTCATCGCCATCTCATCGCCACCAAGGACGCCATCCGCCGTGTCCACGCAGCGCCGCAGCAGAATACCGCCGTCAAAGTACACTTGATCTGGAAATTGCGGGTGTGCCGCAACCTGGCGGCTCGGCGGCGGCATCGTCGCCTCCTTCCATATCTGCACTACGATGCGCTCAACCTCGGACCGAAACGCGGCAATGAGCGCGTCCAGTTGGGCGTGCCGTGCTGTCTCAGGTGGCGCTGAAGAAAGAATAGAGGAGGCGGGCGCAGCGGGGCGGAAAAAGTCCGCCCAGAGCCAGCGCAGCTCCACCGCTCGTTGATACTCAAAGTTCCAATCCCGCGCTGCCTTCTCTTCGGGATGAATCGTATCCCAGTAGTAGGCATACAGCTCCGCATCGCGAAACAGAAAATGAGCTGCTGCAGTGCGAGAGAAGTCCGCGCAGGAAACGGACGGCAGGACGCTGTGCCAGCACACCTGCGTACTCGGTAGCGCAGCTCGCGGGGACGGCGCCTCGACGCTGTCAGAGGCCGCAGCGGGGGTAGCACGGGTGTCGTACACGCGGAGCCAAAATGGTGCAGCGCCGGCATCCTCAGTCGTTGTCGTTTCAATCGAGTCTGAGTAGGCGATCCACCCTAGCGTGCCATCGTCGCACCGAGTGCTGATCCACCAGCCGCCAAACACGTCGCGGTATCGAGACGCCTCGAGTAAGACGGCGCCCACAGGAACTGTGCCAACGGCCTCGCCCAGCGGGCCGGCGTAGAGGGGCGCCTCTTTTAAGGCACCCCAGAAGACGGGGGAGCGGCTGCGGCGCGGTAGGCCTTTCGGCGGCGCAGAAGACTGCAATGAGGTCGATGCGGTCACCGAAGCCATGGTGCTGGGTGGAAACGCTCTCGCACTTTGAAACGTTGGTCGCCGCCGGGGTGCCGGAGATGAAAGTGGGGGGGCGTCGCCCGTCCCTCGAGGCGGCCGAGGCTGCTTCGCTGCCGACGCGCTGCTGCCTTTGGCGGCGCTCTTCTCTCCATTGCGCTCCCTGCCCATGATTTGGCCAGGAGAGGAGGCTGTCGGACGGACGGACGTGAACGGACACGGGCACCTTCCCTCACACAGCAATCATGTGCTGCAGTGGTACCTGCGGAGACGGGGGAGGGCAGAAAGTCGTCCATGTCGCCAAGCAGGTCGAATACCAGCAGAGAGAAAAAGCAACATAAGAAAAAAACAACGGGAAAACAGTGAAGGACGTCTCCACGACACTGAGAAGGGGAGGCTTCATCAGAAACGCTTCGGTGTACTGTGGAGTTCTTCCTTGTCCGCCGCACCTAATTTTCGTTTCTCGTGTGATACAGCGCCGCCACCGCATCCTAAACGGGTGGTTTCCATTGCAGAGCCACTCATGGTAACAGCAGCACTTGACTACGGAGTTGCAACGCACCCCCCCCCTCCACATCAAAATGCATCAGCCTACCTCACGGAGGGCGTCTCTTACAATACATCGCTTTGGCTGTTGTGTACGTCTCGTCCACACATATATATATATTTATGCAAGCATATGTATATATATATATATCAATGTGTTGTTCAGCAGAGAGCCGTCGCACTCCGCAACCAACGAAACACATGTGCCGGAAAAGATGATGAGCGACGAGAAGCATCTCCTCTCCCTCCCCCTTCCCCCGCGTAAAACGGAAAAAGATGAGCAAGAGAGAGAGAGAATTCGTCTCAGGCAGCAAATCTCGTAGAGAGAAAGAGAGAGAGTCATCCTTTCGATGCAACGGTGGTGCCCCCCCCCCACACACACACACAGACATCTTCAGCATCGCGACGACGAGAAGAACAGGGAGGCACATGAAACGAGCGTGAGGGCGTCCGCCCTCTGAAACATGCGAGGGCATCCCATACACGCGGCATGAGGATAGCCCCTCCACAACAGACGGAAGCACTCACAGTACCCCATTGCGACCTCGCCTCTCCCACGGCTTCTCCCATATCAAAAAACTGGACAGTTGTGGCTCATTCTCCTTTTATCGATCCCGCCTAGTTGGGATGGGATTTCTGCCGGAATCGCTCCTTCAGCAAACGCAGCTGCTCCTCCAGGCGTCGATGCATCTGTAGCACGTTGCTCAAGGTCCCTGTTTTGTGTGTGGATGACGCATAGAACTGCGTTGACGGTGCCCGCTGCGCCGCGCTGCCCTCCTCAGCTATTGGCGACAAAAGTGAGCCTCGAAGGCGGGTAAAGGATGCGTTTGAAGGTGTTGCCGTCCACCTCACAGACGGTGGCGGATGAGCTTGCAGCGCATCAGAGAAGGAGGGCTCAGATGAGCGGATCCCCTGAGGCGGTACATACTTGTCCTCATCCGGCGCTGGCGGCGACAGGAGTGCTCGGCGCGAGCTGCAGAGATAATACGGCTTGCCCAAGACCTGCTTCGGCCGATGTGTCTGCCATGCCCCGTGCCGCGAGCGCACCGCTGCTGCTGCGGTGGGCCGCATGAAAGGCGCGCGCATGGAAGTCGGAGTAGCCGCGCCCGTCAGTGACGACCGACGCGAAGCGGAGGACGAGTTCATTGCCGCGGCAGAAGGCACGGGCGTTGCATCCACGACACAGGGTACGAAATGTGCGCGCTCCTCAACCGAAGTGAGCCGCGCAAGCGCTATGGCACTGGAGGTGGTGGGCGACATCGGCTCCTCCGACAACAGCGGCGGCGTTTCTCGGAGAGCTGCTCGTGGAGACGCGCACGCGGGGCCGTGCGCAAGGCGAGGGGGCAGCTGTTGCGTGGCTGGCCGCCCGGGCGACTCTTGCAGCATCTCTAGGTCTTGTCCACGCTGCTTGCGGTGCCGATAAGAAACGCGCGCTACACTGTCTAAAGCACACTGTGACGAGCAGCACGGTTCCACCAGAACCGTCCTCAACGTCAGTGACGGCGCCAAAGGGAGCGCGGGAGGAGAAGAGCCTCGCGAGGCCGAGAACACTGGGAAAGACAGCTCTGATGGGACTGGATTGCTCTCAAGCACCTCCGTTAGAGGCGCTCGCTTGCGCCGATGTCGACGTGATCGTTCTGACGCCTTTGACTCTTCGCGAGGTCCTGTTTCCGTCACTGGCACCACTGTAGTTTCCTGCTTAGCGTCGTCTGAGGGATCTCGCAGCAGCGGCGGTGTCGCCGTTCGAACTCGATCGCGATCCTCTGGGGCAAACACCTGCGCATGCACTGGCTCACCAGCATAATTACGCACCTCATCGAGCGGTACAGGAGGCGCCATCCTCTTCGTCCGTTTTGTCCGCTTCGCCGTGCGGCGACGCCTGACCTTCACGCCGCTTTCTTCGGCTGCACCCGGCATGTTTTCGAGTGCCGGGGCCGCTGCCTCTGGTCCATCTACTTCGGTGGCAACGATGACTGTTACGGAGGTGGACGGCGACGGCATCTCGCGCACCACGACGGTCGGAGACGAAACACTATTCGAGAGAGAGGTCTTCGCGACCAATGTCGGCTGCACTGGCGGTGCGGACGTGTTCAGGGGTGCCTCTAGCGCCACACAAGGTGTGGCTGTGCGCAGCCAGTCGAAAATGGCCGCTTCCTTCTGCTTTGACAGATACGAAGCGTCGAGCGCGGCTCGAGGGGACGTGTTGGTGTCGAGCGCAGCAAGGGAAGCCACAGCTGCTGTCCGAGTCGCTGCGACCGGGTTCGAGGTCAGCGGCACCGTGCCCCTGACAGACTTTGTTGGTGTGGCAGGTTGCGCACGTTGGAGGTCTTCGCCAGCTCGAGGTGCTTTGGCGCGCTCTGCGTCGCTTTGCGCATCCACAGCAGCTCCGCCGCTGGAGTCCGCTGCGGACGGAGGAAGTGGCCGGTAGTACCGCCTCTGCACATATTTAAGGCGAATCCACTTCATTACGTTGGCTGAGGTGTCCCGTTCCCCAGGTTTGACGTAGCTGGTCGGAATGGTGGCCTCGTAGGCCCGCTTGGCGCGCTCGTTGCCCATCTTTGACATGAAGGTGATCTGCTCCGGTTCCCAGAGATCCATCGTGCAGCTTTTTACCTTGCTGATATGCACGCCCAGCTGACGATGCAGGCCGCTGCAGCGGATGCAGATGAAGATGCCGAGATTCACGCTCGCCCACGTCGGGTGACGCGCGCTGCAGTCCATACACTCATCATTGGCGGGCTGCTTCAGCAGCTCTAGTAGCTGTCGTTGATTTCGCTCCTGCACTTCTTTGGTCTGCCGCTGTACGGACGCCATGTAGACGCAGCGCCCGCAAGAAGGAAGCGATTGTGGGGTGCCACGTGGGACGGCGGCGGCGGAGGGGGTGGGCGCTTGTGGGAGGGAGAGGGAGAAACAAGGTGCGAACGGGCTCGGTTTCTCTGATTCGTCGGCAGCGAAAAAAAAAACGCCGCCACGTATACGACCCCACCAACGCCCTGGAGCAAGAAGAAACACAAAGCGGCGAAAAGCACACAACAACGACAGAAACCAAACATAGACAGAGCGAGAGACACCGCCGGGGACGCACGAGGTGACTGGTGCGGATGCGACAACACCACGTGGTGTCACCTCCGCAGTTAGTCTCTCCCTCTGTAGCTGACGTTGTTGTGCCCGCGGCAATTCGTCGATTCCACGCCGCTAGAAAGCGGCAGTGGGAGGTGAAGGAAGGAACAAGTCGGTCTCTGTGTGTCTGTGTGTGTGTGTGTTACTCTTTGCGGTGGTGGCCTATTTCTTATTCAGTCTAGTGTGGTAAGCACGTAGGCTCCCTGTGTGTGAGGTCCTCCAGCACGCGTGGACGAAGAGGGAGCGAAGGAAAGGGACCATCGATCGGGAGAGACGCGCCACCAGCGCAGCGCGGAAGGACAGGGCCATGAATGGCACACACATACATGTGTGTGTGTGTGTGTGTGGTTGGGGGAGGGAGGGAGCGGGTGACGGACGTGTGCAGCCAAGCCCGAACCACAAAAGGGAAGAGAGGAGAGCGAGCGAGAGAAGGCACACAAGTGAGGAGAACGTGCGCAGTGCACGTGCACCGATAAAGGAAAAACCCACGCATCCATACATCATCTCACGAGGCAGCCGTGAGCAGCGACAGTGAGTCTGCTGAAGCCGGATAAAAAAAGGAAGGAGCCTGGTGCGCTGTGTGAGCCTAGCAGAGCGCCAGAAACAGCGTGCTCCCTCTATCCTTATCACTCCCCGTCGCAAAAAAAAAAAAACAAAGAACTGATGCGTGCCGAAGCGCAGATGCTGAAGGCAACTGCAATGGACGTGGATGGCGAAGAGGCAGGTCATGCTAAACCCTCTTTCTTTTTCTACTTGCTTTATTTTTCTGGTCGCTCGTTTCCGCCGTGCTGCACCGTGCGAAGTATGATTTCTCTGGCATTGCACAGGGCACATTGGTTCTCCTCTTTTCCCGCCTTTCTCGCACCGGCACATATGCTCAAAATCTCACACACCCATCTTACCAGCACGCCTGAAATTGTCCTGCGCGCACATCTGCGACACAACGAATGAAGGAGGCACCCCACCGACAGAGGGCGGCGAAGCAGCAATGGGATAAGAAGTCCTAGCATCAAGCGAGAGAGAGAGAGACATCATGCCCGCGGGGCGAATAATAACAGCAAAAAAAAAAAGAAAGGCGAAACAAAATGAGAGGAAGCATCCGTGAAAGCGTGCGCGAGGAGATACAGGGTGGGGAAGGGGGGGCGGGAACATCGACGACAGCATCGGAGGCATACACACGCAGGAAGAGCGCGCGAGCGAGAGACGGAGTGTACATGCGTGCACGACACAAGCGTATCGGGAGAGGAGAGAGTGGCGGTCCAACAAGCAACAAGATAAATACGAAAAAAAAAGTCCTTCCTCTTTTGTTGTTGTTTACAAAATAATAGCCTCTGCGTGGGCCGCAGTGCTCACCTTTTCGGAGTGCATGTGTGGACATGCAGGAGATGGGGCTTGGTGTGAATGGAGCTTGTTATTGATGCCCTGAGAGAGGGAAGGGAGAAGAACAGAGAAAACACATGGGCAGACAATAATAACACAGCTCAGCAAAGGAGATCGGAGGCCGAGCAAGAATCACGTTTCAAGTGCAACGACAAGGAAGGGCACCCGCGCATCACTCGCTGCTGCATACGTATGCCCCTCGCATCCTCGTTTTCATAGTGACGAGTAGATGTGGTCCTCAGACAACACGCGTCCCCACTCACCAACCGCGACGCGTCCTCCACCCTCATCGGTTTCCGCCTTGCTCCGATTCGCTTCCCTCACGCGGACTATTCGCGTTAAGAAGCCCAACGAAACAAAAAAACATCGACAATGAAATCCGCCCTCGACCCGACACCTTCATGAGTTTCACACCCCGCAGGCGCGCTGTACAAAAAGAAAGAGAAGGCATCTGCAGAAAAAAAAAACAGGACAACAGAACGAGACGGGAGACTGCGCGCGTTGCCAGCGCCCGAGCACACACTAGGCGAGATGGGCAACAACACTAGCAGCCAACAACAGCAAAGCAAAAGGGAGCCGACAAGAAGACTACAAAAGGGTGAGAGAACCAGCGAGAGAGAGAGAGAGAGCATGAGAGGAAGACAGAAGGCGCGCCAAAGAAAGCAAGAGAATCGTGAGAAACTTTTTTTTTTCGTGTGTGTAGAGCTTAGGTAAGGCTTGGGGTGTGCGAGGGGAAGAGAGAGGTGTGCGCCGAGAATGTGTGCGTGCTCTCATCACGAGCGAGCCTATCAGCTGCCGTGAGCCTCTGTGCACGTGTGGGAGGTGACACGTTGTCTGTCAAATAGAACGCCAAGGAGGCATGCGCTCTCGTGTCCACACAGACACGCATCCGCAAGCGCGTACAACACGGTGGACTACGAGGTGGAAAAAAAAAAGAAAAACACAAGGTGGGGACAGTACTTGAATCACCGTGTTCTACCTCTTGAACCCTGGCGCAAGACAGCGACGGACGTCTTTCATTTACTTGTCACGGAGGTCGCTCAGCACGCACCACCCAGCGTCAATGCTAAAGGGAGCTCGGCTATCTGTCGCTCAAGTCGTTGGTCGACGCAACGAACACAAGCGCCTTCGCTCCCTCAGCTTGGCACGTCACCTTGCCGTACGGCACCGCAAAGCAGTCGCCGGCGTTTACCGTCGTCCCGTTCACCTTGGCAGACCCCTCCAAGCAGAAGCCCAGGCCTATCGTCGGCAAGGTCACGGAGGTCGTCCCTTTGCCAGAAGCGTGCTCGTACTGCATGCGGTACAGCGAAAAGTCCGGGAACTGTGCCGGTGGCCGGTAGTACTGCACCTGCCACTGCGCCGCGTCCTCGCTGCTCTTCTTCTCGTGGCGGGCAGACGCAAGCCCGGTCGTGTCGTACTTCAGCATGCTTATGAGCGTCGGCACATCCTTCCACTTCGGCGTGAGTCCAGCACGCACGACGTTGTCGCTGCATGCCATGATCTCGACACCGTCGCCGCTGATATACGCGTGCGGCTCGCTGTCCGATAAGAAGAGAGCCTCCCCGGGCACCATCTGTACGTAATTGAGGAAGTAAACCATCCAGCAGCCGACATCATCCGGGTACTGCCTGTAAATGCGAACAAAGAGCTCGTCCTCGGCACACTGCGCGCCCGTCTCCTCGATGCGCTGGAGGTGCAGGCGCAGCGCCTTCGTGACGATGTCGTCCGAAGCAGCGTACACGTTCGTTATCATCGCTTTCAGCGACTGCTTCTCTTCGTCGCTGTCCGTTGCAGGCAGCGCGCTCTCCGGCGCCATCATGTACTGACCCAGCACCGCGTCGGCGCCCACAAGCTCCGCCAGCTCCGGGATGCGCTTCAGATACGCGATGATGGCGCCGAGCGGTCGGAAGCAGCAGAGTGCCTCAAAGGGGGTCAAGGCGCAAATGAGCTCTGGCTTGTGGTTCGGGTCCTTGTACTTATCCGGCCTCGCTGCGTGCAGCTTCTCGGCAAGCTTCTTGCACGGGTGCGCCTGGATGGACAGCGCCGTGCGAATCGACAGAATCTTCAGCAGGTAGGGCACTGTGTCACGGAAGGTCGTGGCCTGGTGAGCTTCTGAAAAGTACTTCTTTTTATTCTCTGGCTGCTTCAGGAACTCCTCGAGCAGCTGCGCGTCGCCGTCGGCGATCCTGGACGGGCAGTTGGGGTGCGTGCCTACCCACAACTCCGCAAACATCTTGCCGGACTTGTCGTTCGTCAAGCCCTTCATCTTTGCCACGAAGCTGGACGCGGCATCCTTGCCCCAGGCATAGTCCTGATGGCCCACTTCAAGCTTTACGAGCTCAGACATATGCACAGAGCGCAGTTGCTTGCGTGGAAGCTGGTGGTTAGGCGGAGGAAGGAAGAGGAGGCACGGGACGGGTGGCGGTGGTGACAGTGTCTAGTATGACGAGAAGGACAGGCACGTGAGGTTACTAAACAGCCCACCAAACAATATTATATTGCTTTGCTCTTGGCCGCTTGAAACCAGCGAGACACGCCGTACGTGCACGAGTGGGGCCACTGCTTCTGGCTTGCCGATGATTTTATATATATCGTTTCGTGTAAAGAGAAACAGCAGGAAACGTGGGCCGAAAGCGGCTGAGGAATATGGGGAGGAGTGGGGGAGAGACTGAAACCCGATGAGAAGAATGCCAAGAAGCAGTGCGACGCGTTACCGGGACAGAGCAACAAGGGAAAGGAAGAGCGACGCAAGCGAATCGATCAAGGGACACCGGGGGAATAGCTGTGCTGTTGGGTCCGTGGTTCATGTAGCAGGTTCTCTCGCGGAGAGGTGTGTGGGCGAACGTGTAGGTTAATGTGTTGGCGCGTTATAGATGGAAAGGGGAGACGAAGAGGGAAAAGATAGAAGCGCGGCACGGTGCGGCGGAAAGCAGCGTGGCTGCGGTCTCAAGTGATACGCGCGAGAAGCGCCATGGGCTTATCCCTCTCCCCTCTGAGACATCGCGCTAGCGTGCATCCGTAAGAATGGCGGCGAGACGCGATGCGGTGTGTCGCGGCACAAGGGCCACAGCAGGCACAGGTGAACGCAGCTCACCCCGCACAAAGGGCAGCGTTCGCCTGCGGAGGCAGGTTCGTCGGTCGCTTTCTACCTTGTAGGGATTTGATAGCAGTGAGAAAGTGGAGCAGTGATCGCACAGGGACGAAGGCTGTATTCGAGACAGCGAAAGCGGAACAGAATAGAACACCCACTCTTCCCTCTTCCCTTGTCTTCCAAACAGACAACTCTGAGTGACGGAGGCCGGTGTTCTGTGTTTATGTGTGTGTGTGCCAGACTTGTTCCACACACTACGTACACAACAAAACGAGCAATAAGAAAAAAACCAAAGTTGGCAGAGTTACATAGAAGATGCAGAAGTAACACCTACATATATAGGTAGATAGATCCGCAACGTTAGGTAGTCCCAGTCGCTGCTACGGGCATGGCACGTTGCTCGCACCGTCTTCAGGGATACGCGCCACCTCTACCGAGCTGATTCTCGGCCAAGGTGAGAGGGAAGGTAGAACAACTGTCCCGAAAGCGGCATCGACCTCCATGCCGCCCACGTCTTTGCCGCGGCCTCGACGCCTGGGATGTTTTGGGTGAAGAGCAGCGAGGGCCTGTGCACCGATATCATCCGCGGAGAGAGATTCACAATGCGCAGGTGCTCGAACTTGCGCACGCGACTCGATGCGACGTAAACGAGGTGGTCACACGGAAACATATCGCCGGCGTCAAAGAGCACGGCATGGTCCAGCGTAACGCCTTGGACTTTGTGCACGGTAAACGCGTAGGCCGGTGTCAACGGGATGCAGGCAGCATCCACGGTGAAGCACCAGTCCTGCTTCGTGATCGAAATCGGCAGCGTGATCCAAGGAATCGCGACATCTTTGCCGTCTGCGTCCATCCGCACTACAGGCACCTGCACAGCGCTTGCGGCGCCGCCCGGTCCGTTCCCTGTGGAATACACGGCGACACGCTCTAGCAGGTTTGCCGGAGTCGCACGCGCCTTCATCTCCTCCGGCAACAGACCCTTACACGCCGAGAACGATCGAAACCCAACCACCCTGCCAAGAGAGCCGTTCACATACTGAAGCGTCAAGTTGCGTAGCAGCATCACACGACACCCGACTTTCAGCAGCTTATCCTGGAGCACGGTATCCTTTCGGATAGCCTGGCGCAAGCTCTCCTGCATAAACGGTTGCAGCCGACGCGTTAGCTGCCGCGCATCCACAGCTTCCACACGCACGAGTTCTCGCGGAAACATAGCACCCAGTGGCTGCAGGCGAGCGACTGCACGTGCGTACTCCTGAGCGCCATTGAGGTTCCCCGACGTGGCCTTGCCGTTTCGGGCGCTGGGGACTCCAGACCACATCTCCAGAACGTTCTTCACAGTGCATCGTCGGTCCTCTGCGATGCAGTGAGTTGCGCCACTGCAGCGCACACACACGGCAGACAAGGATGTGGAGTACGAGAGCGGTGAGGGGAGGCCGTAGACCTGCACGGAGCCGCGAGGAAAGAGGCAAACCTCCTCCAGGTTACGAGCGACGCCAATCGCCTCCATGTCCCGTAGTCGCCCTCGCTGCTTGAGCGCACTTCTAGCACTTCCAGTAGGGGAACAGAAACGATAGTGCACAAGCAGTGCGGCTCCCCACTGGCCGCCGTCGTCGGCATCTTCTTGTCTCTGCCCTGTTGTAGTACCAAAGGTAGGCGGGCGCATCGCCTCTGTCATGGTGAGCTGCGTTGGAAAAAGTCGCTCCTCTCCCTCCAGCTCCAACATCTTGCGGTCGTTGTAGTTCTTGACAGCCCCCTTGGTCGGTAAAAGGCGCACGGCATCCTCGACCGCCGCGTTCAGAAAACCGGAGCGCGACAGTCGATAGGGAAGCCTGCCCTGCCGCAGGCGATTCAAGTCGGCGGCGAACCGTTGATCCTGCTGGCGCTGTGGTTCTCGAAGCTGCACATGAAGGAGATAGTGAGTGAAGCACCAGCTCTCAAACATGGGCTTGTCATAGTACCACAGGTCGCAGCGGCGGCCCTTCCCGGCGCTACAATGAGAAGCACGGGAGACTCGTTTCCTTTTGCTGTGTTTGGCAGCCGATGCGCTCTCTACCTCAGACGCGGCCGCGTCGACGGCGGTGCGGCACGACTTCTCTGCCGCCTCAACGGGGATCGTGGCCTCGTCTGCGGACGGCTGCGCATCGTCGCTCTCAGGACTGACGCACTGGCAGACGATGCAGTCGTCGTCTTTGTTGGGCCTTCCGTCACCAACTTGACGGTACCGCCGCCGCCTGCCGAAAGGGGCGCCGACCGAGGCGAACGGCGTGAGTTGCAGAAAGTCGCCGGAGAGAATCATCTGCAAACCCCCGAACGGCTGACTGGCGTCACGCCCTGCCATGCGACGGGCGGCCCGCTCAAAAGACTCAAGCACCCCCGCGTGAAGCATGGAAACCTCGTCGATGACCACTACGTCCACCTCCGCGAGGACCCCGGTGTTTCTGAATCGCAGTCGACGCGGGTGTCCGAGTTTGTCGACCGAGGACCCTGTTGCGAAGTCGTCTACGACCACCTCTTCCTCGATTCCTTCACCATCGCCGCCCCCGCTCTCTTGACCGTCGTCGATGTCGAAGGCGGCATCCGTGGGTGGCGGCTGCGTCGACAGGTCCGTCATATCATCTGGGGTGGGTAGAGGCACGCCAAAGGTGCTGTGAAAAGTGTTGCCACCGATGTTCAACGCGGCGATACCGGTGGAAGCCGTGATGGCGATGCGGTATCCCTGTGCCGTCAGTTTCGCTGCGATGGCGCGCAATAGGTGCGACTTGCCGGTCCCCGCCTCGCCCCCAATGAACAGCGATGCACCTTGGCACGCCAAGTCGCACACAGTGGCTTGCTCCCGTGTCAGCAGAGATTCCGTTACTGCTTTGTCTTTCGCCGGCAAAAACACAACGTCGGAGGCCGTGCTCGCCCCTGTCAGATCAGCAGCACCGGCAACGTCAAATCCACTGCGGCGCTCCATCTCCCCTTTCTTCGCCATTGACTGTGATCCACTGTTCTGCGAACGGCACTTTGTCCAATGCTCACTGCATCCGGTACGCTGTGCAGCCGCAGACCTGAACGCGTCCGGGGTCGAAGCACCCGTTGGGAATTGCGGAGCCCCACACCGGGGCGGTAGCGGCGGTGCATTCTCCCAGTGAACAGTTGCGGTGGCGGAGGTAGCGGCTGCGCTTCCCTTCACGCGCGTCTCGACTTTTTGTGTGAACTTTTTCTGCGCTATTCCGCACCGGATCGAGCGGCACCGCATCGAAAAAAAAAACGAAGAGAGTTGTGCGAGTAAGGGTTCTGATAAAAAAAAAGAGTTCACCGTCGAACCAAGGAGGTCGCCCTCTCTGCCTGAGCAGCGGCGTTCGGTTCCAGCGACCCTCAACGCCTGTGTTGGCCTTGTCTGTGCGTGTAGGTGCCAGTGCAGAATCGTAGTCAAGAGTGGAGCACAGAGTGGCAACGATGATACGAGAGAGTGCAATGGATGAGAGGTGGTGGTGGTGGGGATACAAAAAAGCAAGTGCGAAAGGAGAGCAGCGCCGCCCTGAGGAGGGAGGCGCACGTAGACATGCCCACACACATACACAAAGCAAGAGGAGCGGGGAGTGGCGGAGCAGCCAGTCCCCGCAAAAGAAGCGCTCACAAACATGTGCACAACACACCGAGCGGCCGAGAATTGCGGATCGCTTCGCTGGAGGTGAGTGCTTGGATGGTGCGGCGGCATCCGTCGCTGGGCTGCACGGCTTTCACTGATGTGCTGTACGCACGTCAACGCTCTTCTCCTTTTGTATCGTCTCGCAAGACTACAAAAACGCACAGCTCCGTCTCTCATCGCGTGCGGGCGTCGGTGCCTACGGCAAAGGGTACCGACGCGTGCCCGCTTTGGTCTCTAGGGGACGGGCCGGGGAGGAGGAGGGGGGGGGGCGGACGCCGTCGTCGTTGCGACCCTCCCCCCGCTCCCTCCCCCCACCCCCCACCCAAAAAAAGAAAAGGAAACGGTGGGCACCAAAAGTGAATGCGGATCTATTTATCCAAAACAACAGTAAAAGAAGAACACACACAGCGCGAACGTCCAGCGGCGGCGGGGCGAAGATGCACGCCACACGACAGCATTGCCGGCACGGCGCGAGCGGCGTGATAAAAGACACGGCGATGGTGTCCTCCTGACATCATGAAGCAAAGGAGGACGTCTATGAAAAGCACTGAATGACAAGCCCAGGAGGCCAAGAGGCACAAGAAACAGCTGCGTTTTCGCTTACACATCCATGAAGCGAAGCACCGGTGGCGGGGGTGCGAACTCGGCGTTTCGTGACCGCGCAGAGACCGTGACGCGCTGATAGGATGGGATGTCCTGGCGCTGCTCCTCGGCGACCAGGGAGTGTAAGGACTGCCGAAGCAGTTTCAGCTGGCGGTGCTCCTCGGCTGTCACGTACAAGCGGTGGCAGCGCACAGGTGGGAGCCGGTACTCCTCCGTGTCGCCCTCAGAGTCGATGAGCCCGCGCATTCGCAGAAGGGCAAACAGCTCCGCACCGGTGACGGGGCAGAGAATAGTAGCCTCCACGTTCAGAGAAATCGGCTTTGGTCGTGCAGCTGCCTTCGGCGCTGACTTGCGTGACCTGGCAGCCGTGGACGTACTCCCCTCCCGCGTCGCAGGCCAGCGCGCCGCTGATGTTGACGACGGCGCGTGCCGAGACCCGGAGCGTCGCGGCGCTGAGGAGACACGATGCTGACTCGATGCAGTCGTCCGCCCACTCCTCCCTCGATCACCTTGTACGCGCCCTGCCATCGCTGCCTCAGGTGACCGACGGTACTCGCGCGAGCTCACCCGCTGTTCCCCGGCGGTTGGGTCGAAGTGCGCATCGCTTGACGGCATCCGTGAGGTCCTGAGGTGATGAGCGGTCGGGTCGCGGAAGACGCCACGCGGCGCATTCGCCGTGCCTGCTTTGGTGGATTGCGCGCCGCACCGCGACCACTGCCATTCGCGCGACACCGCCGTCGTCTCGTCGCCGTCGCCTGCTACAGAGTCATGTAGAAACCCATGAGTAAAGAGCCGAGTCTCGCTCGCATTTTCGGTGGCAGGCTCCGCGGCCGCCGGGAGCACTTCCACATCCACCGAGGAGTCACCTTGATCATGCTGGCACCACGACGATGTCGGTGGGAGTGGGGCAGTGTCGTGCGAGAAAGAGTCATCCTCGCCCGGCGAGCGCGTCGGGGTGGCCGTTTCAGCGCGCGTGCCCGGTGGTGGCCGAGGTGAAGGACTTGAATCGTCAGCATCACTCACCGCACGAGACTCGGTGAGGCCTCTGTGAGGAAGCTCTTCCCGGGGCGCTGTTGCGTCATCACTCACGGCAGACTCGGCGGGAGCCCCTCTCGTTGATAACGGCACGACGGAGTGAGGAGAGGAAGTCGTGAGCTGCATCATCTTCTGCCGCAACCGCTCCTGTACGACGCGGAAGGCATCAAAAGAGGTCGCCTCATCGGCAAGCATCGTGCCAACGATCGTGGCGTCGGCTGCTGTGATGCGCGACTCCTCGCGAGGAGTGTTCTGTGGCGTGCATCCTTCGCCATTGCGGGGGGTCAGATTCACCGTGTTCGCGGCGAGTGACGCCGTGGGTCGGCGAGGGCTTGGAAACCGCTCTGGAAACCCACACGAATGCGAACCGGCAACGCCACACGCCATGAATGGAACGGGCGAAGAATCCATGTTATCTTGTCCTGCGTTGACAGCGAAGGCTCCGGGGGAAACCGTGGCAGGGGCTTTGGGCACCGAGCTTGGCAGACCACCCCTGAAGCGTACGATGTCGTTTGTTACGCCAGCCTCTGACAAGGAGCCGGAAGCGTGGTGCCGTGCAAGCTGCAGCATCGCATTCACTCCAGGTCCAGGCTTCGCTGCACAGGTGCGTGTGATGAAGGCTGGCGGGCTGCTCGTGTCGAAGTGGTGACCAAAAGCAGCATCCTTTCTTGGGGCGCTGTGCACTTGATTCACGTCGCGTTCGCTGATACCATCTGTGCGCGGCACTTGACTCTTGCTCGTGACTGGCCTTGAGATAGGCGCCGACGATGGCGGTGTAGACGTGGAAGCTATCGGCTTTGTGGCCGCGGGTGCCGCCGAAGAGCCTACTGCTCTCGCCTCCATAAAGTAGCGATGCTCGAAAACGCGACGCTGCTGCTGCTGTTCCTCTTCCCGTTCTTCGACGGTGTGGCATAGGCTCGACAGGCGAGCTCGCATCGCGCTCATACGGGTCTCGAAAGCGTCGCTCATGGTGAGGCACACAAGGAATGAGGCGCACCCATACGCGTCCAGTCTGCGGTCGCGAGAAGAATCAGCCCGAGAAGCAGAACGATCTAAAAAGAAGCGTCTCCCTCAGTAGTCTGCTTTCGCCCTCTGCATCTGCGTAGCCTGGAATATGGGCAGTAGTGCGAGACGCGTGGAAAGGGATGGTTGAGAATGCAGCAGTTCAGAAACAGCAAAGAAAAAGGGACACGCAGAAAGAGAGACAGAGAGAGAGAGCCACCGAAGAATACGGAGGAGGAGCCGGGGTAAGGACTAGATGAGTAGCGCACTAACTACCTTCATCCCCTACGCCACCCTCTCCTGTACTGAAGACCACGGGCAGCTTGATCAAGCAATGGCGTTAGGCATGTCGCCGCAAAAAGGAGGAGAATGGCACTCTACCCTCCCCCGCCCTATTCCTACTGCAGTTACAGCAGCACACACCACGCATAAACCCCACCCACCGGCGTCACTTCGCCATTCGACATTTTTATTTTTATTTTTCTTTCCGCTGTTCAAAATCTGAATGGCCCCCACCCCCGAATAAAAGAAAAGGAATCAGCGAAAGCTCTACACACGGTGTATATGCGACTTAGCTAACGAGTAATATGAAGGCGACCGGTCACACAAGCGCACACCCAGGAGAGACCGACAAGTAACGTGTTCAGCACGTGAGCAAAACATCACACAATGAGAAGGTCCATCGAACGCGGTTGCGCTTCTCACCGAAGTTTCCCCGGCTTCAGCTTTCTCCTCCGTGCCTCCAACGCATGTGAGCGTGTGCGGGTGTGCGTGCTTGAGCGTCGCTCCGGCGGTGGTTCATCCGGAACCCCGAAAGAGCATCGCGTATAAAGAAAACTTTACAAGGTAAAATAAAAAGAAAAAGGCTGAAGGAGAAGCCGCACACCCGAAGCAACAACAACAATGTTATGTGCGCCCCCCCCCCCAGATGTGCCCTACGAAAATCCACGCGTCCGCCTCCTCTCCCTCCTCATCTGTCCCCAGCTTCGGTGAACAGAACAAGAGACGCAGACGCCGAGGTTACGGCACACGTGCACAAATATGGGCGACGGCACGCTCACAACACTCCAGAGCGCAATGGACCGATTCCTCCAACATTACGAATGTGTGCCCTCACTCATGATGGAAGATCGAGCAGAGAGACGGGGCACACAGGCCACTGCACCTGTTGCGTCTCTTCTCACGACCTGGTTGTCTTGGATGTGATATTGAGATGAGACGCAACACAGAAACAACAAGCTCCCACACGCGATCGAGGCTGAGCGTGAATGAGCCACGCGCACGACCGGGGCACACACGCACACACACGCACAGGGCCGCGGAATGCGGACGGACCCAAAAAAGAGCAGGTAGGCTGTGAAAACGTCCACAACAGGAGAAACGGTTCCACGATACACAGCTACATCGTACATCGAACGAGGGTGACGACGGGATGCCAGCAGACAGTCGCCAGGAAACATGCATTAATGCATACTCCAGTATCTGTCGCTGTATGCACGCGCCCGTCCGATGTGTGCGTTTTCTGCGCCCATGTGCAAATCCACGAAGGCCCGTACCACTGAAAGCTAAGCGAAACAAAAAAAAAACGGGAGGACAGACGAAAAGAAAGAAAGAAGCCCATCGCCGGCCTGTACCTCCTCGCCAGGTGCGGTGTATAGGCTGGACGGATCCGCTGTTGGCGCGCCAGAAACGAAGAGAAGCGCGAAGAGACAGAATCCTAAAGGCGTGAAGAATGAGCCAGCACCGCCCCGCTTTACCGATTCATCAGCAGCGAGCGCAGAGGAAAGGCAAAAGGGGATAAAGACAAATATAGCAGAAGGCGATGGTCCAGCTTGCTCAATCAACCGCGGTAGAGCCGGGTAGCCTCGATGGAATGCTTCACGCATTCCGTTTTTCTTTTGGGTATTTATTATACTCTAAATCCACGAAATACGTATTAGGTAGACCTTTCTCGACATCTTCACGTAAGAGCTCCTGTCCTTCGTTTTTTTTGTCTTTGCCAGCATGAAGCACCGCCTTCCCCAATTACACGTGTGCGTACATGTCGCTCTGCCTCGCTGTGCTTGTGGGGGGAGATAAAGAGAGGCAAGGCTGGGTGGGTGGGTGCTCGCCTGTGGAGGCGAGGAATCAGAGGCACGGAAGGCGCTGAGGCAGAGCCGACCCCCGTTCCCATTTTCCACTTTTCACTTTACGCTTGCAGCATTGAATTCATTCGGATTCAAAACAAGACACACACACGCACACGAAAGCAAAACAGAAAAAAAAAATACAAAAAGCGCTGCCGTCTTTCTTTTTCCCCCCATCCCGTTTTTACGTGCCCACTTCGTCTCGCTGGCGCAAGCGTGTGTCGCTCCTTTCATGCGTCGCCCTATCCTCGGCCTCCCGCGTATCTTTCACATCTTCTGCATCAAGTGTGAATACTTCTCCGTTTATCAACGTGAGAAAGACGCAGAGGCCGACCGGGGGGCCGAGATGGAAGAAAGAAGAAAGAGGGTGTGTAACACGGAGGGCCGTACGCGCAGGCACAGAGTGCGTCCTTTATTCAATAGCATGCACACGCGTCTATGTTGTGTCTGTGTACAGAAGAGAGTGCAGAGCCGCCTGCCCTTACAGCTTCCTCAACACACCTGGTGGAAACATGCAGGGGGGTGGATAGCGTGGGGTGGGGGGGGGGGGCTTACTCTCAAGGCACGGACAGTGAAAGCAACGCGAGAAAACCATAAGGCCGTTGCGAATCCTTCTCGAGCAAACATGAAACTACAGATACAGCTGACAGTTGAAGCGATCGCTTTCACTGAACACGGGAACCGAGCACACACACACAAAACAAGAAATATCACTCGTCCTCATCCCTCGATAGCGCCGCACCGCGGTGGCCCGATCAAAAGCCACCACGACAGCGAAACAGAGCAAGCAAAGGAAGGACGCTTTCACATCTGTGCTTCCCCCGAATGGAGCCGTGCACTCGCTGGCGGGCGAACGAAAGGAGGGGGGAGGGGCAGGTAAGAAGCGAGAGAGCGCGAGGGCTCGTCGTCCGCACTCGCGGTCCACGAAACGGCGCTGCCACTGTACATCTTGGCCATCGGGACGGGGCGCTGGTCAGAGAGCTGAGAGTGACAGAAGAGGGTCAGAAGGGCGTGAGAGGGGTGGGGATGTGATGACGATGTGTCTGCACATTATGGAGAAAGGGACGGAGAAACGTGAGGCGCAGGGGGTGGCGACGTGAGCAGATGAGATCAACGCAAGAGAAACGGAGCACACAAGGGAGATCCGAGTTGGTTTTTTGGTGGAGGGGGTGGCGTGGGCGAGGTCACCCCACCCCCACACAGACACCCGCACACCACTTATCATGTGCGAAGACTCGGGCCGAAAAAGCCGAACTCACCAACGGGCCAACGCGAGAAAGAAAGAGGAGAACAATCGAAAACAGCCAGAAACACGAGTCGCGAGGACAGAAAGAGAAAAGGGAGAGCAACGGGGAGAGAGAGACGACGTGAAAGCAGGAAAGAGGGAGAGGGAGCTCGGGGAAAAGGGTGAAGTCGAGAGATAAAGCCAAAACAAAGGAACGGAGGAGAAGAGACACAGAGAGACAGCAAGAGATCGGAGGTAGGACGTGCCGAGCCACACGTACGTCAACGAGAAAACCGCATGGAGGTGAGGAAGACGAGCGACAGAGAGCAAAAACTGGGGTCATTTCGTGCATCAAGCCACTATACGAGTGCGCGGAAAGGAGCCAGACGTATTTATGCCTCTGTGTGTGTGTGTGTGTGATAAAAGTGGCAGCAAGCGGCCTCGCGTGCGAAGACACACGAGGCCACATGCTGAAAAATGACCACACACACACACACATACGAACACATGCAAGAAAAAAAAGAATACAAACACAAACGAAAGAAGAACGGAGCGCCCGTCAAGCAGCAGGCCTTTTCGCTCGACAGCCGTCACACATCGCTATCGTTGCAGCTGCCGGTCGCCCCGACGTCATGCAAAGTACCGCGAAGACGATTGCACAGTGACCGCCACACCGGCACAAAACGCTTGTCCATGTCGTCCACGTTTATCACCGTCAGCTTATCTGACATCTCATCCTCGTTGTGCCGGCGCGACTTCATGCCGAGCAGCCGGCGGCTGCGGTAGATTTCGTTAATGAGCTTCACGTCCCCTGTCAGGAGCACTGTCTCCATACCTTGAAGCGCCTGCAGCACGCGATGCATGACATTATCAGCTGCTTGCGTTTGGCCGCCGCACGGCGTGAAGAACACCTGCTGCTTGCTCACCAAGATTTCCCAGATGGAGCGCTTGGTGGTGCCGGCAGCATTCACGGACACGGCGCGATTCGGCAGCGGCTCGCAGACAGTCTGCTCGCTCGGCCACGCGCGATGATGGCGTGTGAAGCACGAGCCGAAAAAGCTCCACACAAGCACGTGATCGAGCAGTTCAACGTCCGGGTACGGCGGGATGGACTTGAACTGATTGAAACCAAAGTTATCAAGGTCGACGAGGACGATGACGGGGGATATATTCGGCTGTGCACGCATCTCCGAGTACCGCGAGAGCACACGAAGCGTCTCACACTGAATGCAGTGGCAATCCTTTGACATCCACGCGTCGCCGCTCATGAAGTGAGCGTCATGGCGTGCGTCCTTGTCGTCGCACGCGCCGGCCACAATGCTGAAGCCCTCCTCACCTGGGCGATGGAACCTCACAAACGCCTTGCCGCCTTCTACCGCATCGGCTACGTTCTCGGCCACCAAGCGATCATCCTCATGCGATGCGCAGGAGACATCTACGTCATCGAAGGAAATTTCCTTGAACATGGCTGCTGAGCGCCAAAAGACGCCAGCAACAAGCAAAGGAACGTAACAAGTGCCCAGGAACGTAGCGAACGCATGCACGGAACGCGAAATAATACTTTAACACGAAAAGGGGGACAATGGCGCTTAGAGCTGGTGTAAACGCCGATTAGATGGAGAGTCAGCCAGATTCTTCTTTCGCTTCTCCTAGATGTATCGTTCCGGCTGATATGTTTACCGCGTTACCTCCGCAAAGTCAGCGAAAATAGCGCCTACTTGTGTGTGTGTGTGTGTGTGTGAGGAAGCCAAGGAAACAAGCAAGGCGCACCTTCGTCGATGGGTGGTGTCTATGCGCGCGAGGCAATGCACAAAACGAGAGAAAGATCGCTCAGCCCCCCCAACAACCAAACACGACCGCTTCAGCACAGAAAGCGAGTGGGTGAGTGGGGGGAGGAGGAGGAAGGGGATACCTCCTGCAGAGTTGCCAGCAAAACAAGCGAAAAAAGCCCCTCGTTTTTTTTTTCCTTTGCAGAGCTTACTGCACTAGTCCTCGTCAGGTAGAGAGATGATAGCGACGAAGACGATGAAGACGCGTGGCGTCAATGGCGGGAGGAATAACACGGCCGGGACAGGCGAAGAGGCTGGCGAGAGTGTGTATGTGTGTGCTAAACGTGGTGGTGGACGGCGGTGGGGGGAGGGGGAGAGGGCGCGCTGCAGCTAGTGACAGAGATTCATCTGGATGAAAGGATGTGGCGCGAGAATTCGTGATTAGAAAATAAAGCTCACCACGCCGTGCCAACAGAGCGTCGGTAGATGCGCAATGAAATTCGATGGGGGCGGGCGCCACCGGAGATGCAGCCAGAATCAGTTCCATGGAGTGACGCGCGCGAAAAAGGCCGCGTGTGAATGTCGTCGTTCATCGCCACCGCAGAAGCACAGTGAGGGGATTCACAAAGGAAACCACAGGGCAGTTGGATAGCGCAAAGCAAAGAGGCCGGAGTGCTTCACAGGGGAGGACGTAAGTTGAGCCCCCGCGACCTGGAGTGGGACTCGCGCGAAAAAAATAAAAATGGCAACATCGCACGCGCGGCGGTGAGGCGAACCAATGAGAGGAGATGGAAGGCAATACTCGCCTCGAAGGGGGTCTGTGAGGCCGCGTGAGGACAAGGTTACACAACCACACACAAACACGCAATCGTGCCTTTACAGGGTTCCCCGTTACCTACTGATCGTTCTGCTTTTTTTTTGTTTTGCATCTCCAGTGTCGAGCTCGCCCAGCAGCCTGTGATTGACGTTATGCGAAGGCAACGCAGTTACAGTCTCTCTCTCTCACACACGAGGGATGCATGTAGCCTACAGTCAAGCACAACTTCACTTCAGCGGACGCAACAGACGCGCACATCTGTCGTCTGCGCACAGAATAGGAAGCGCCCTCAGTTCGCACGTGTCTTTTTAAGCGGCGGCTGCCCCGACTCTTCCTCTCCGGATCCTGCTGTGACGATGCAAGATGACACGCGGTCGTCCCTGCTGCCGCCTCCGTCTACGCCTGTCTTCACCTCTTTTCGAACGGCTTTCGCAACGGTGCGCCGCTCCCAACACACATCGTCGAGGCCGCCACTCGCTGCAGTTTGACGAGATGCCCGTCCACGCCCAGTTGCCGGAATAGCGTAGCCCAAAAGCGCAGGTGGGTAAAACCGACGGGGTGATTCTCCGCTGGAGTGCTGCTCCGCCGCGAAAACCGGAATAGAAACCAAGCCCGACCACTCATCCCACAGGGAGCTAGGGTCACCACCGATGGCAGCCGCAGCGACAATGCATCTCTTCACCCACTGTACAGCCCTCCGATAGAGGCTGGCCTGCACCTCGGGCACGGCGGAGACGGAGGCGACATCACATCGCAAGCTAGCAGAGATACGATGAAGGCAACGTCCGGCCATCCCAATAATAGGGAGCACCAGGTCTTTGCGCTCGTGACTCGTACGGCCGCTGGGTTCCCGCTCAGATGTGCCCCACGCATCGCACATGTCCAGGGCAGCCTCCACAAGTCTCTCGATACGCTCCGTTGATCGATCCGGGCACTGCAGCATCATCATTGTGTCATACAGAATCAGCTTCAGCTCCGCCTCCACCAGAAGCGCGCGCTGCTGCACGCAAGCATCGTAGCCAGCTTGCGCCTCCTCCCACTGCGCGGTCGCGTCAAACAAATCATTCAGAAGCGCGCGGCAAAACGTCTCTATGCCGATTTCCTTCATCCACGAGTGCATGGCCGCTGCCGCCGTCCTCAGTCGCGACTCACGCTTTTCCATCTTGGTAAAGGCAGTGGTTGACGCGTGGTAGAGTTGCGCACAGTGCACAACCGAGTAGAAGACGGCGCGCAGTTTATCCACTCTGGTGGCAAGCACATCCAAGTAGCCCAGCTGCGTCTCAGCATGCGTGCGCACCGCCAGGTCCTGCAAAGCAGGCTTCTCCGTCACCAGAGCCCACGTGAGGCACACAGCATGGCGGTCAAGCAAAAACGTCCACAAGTCCGCGTCGTCTGAAGCAGCAAACATATCAGTCACGGACCACCGGTGGTGGGAGCCAATGTACGTTGCAAACCATTGGTGCAGCAGATAAAGGTAAAACTGTGTCTGTGACCCATTCAGGCCGCGCCACGGGCCGGTAGATGCGGACGCCTCGCCGTTGTCCTCCATCAGCCGCTGCATAAGAAGCCCCAGCGCAGGAAGGAACCCCTGTCCTCTCGGAACCTTTATCAGAACGCTCAGCAGCTGCTCCTCCAATTCCTTCAGCCGCGCATCGCGAGACAGGGACGAGGCTTCCAGCATCCCACCCACGTCTGAGGGCCTCGTCGTGTCGGTGAGGCGTGTCGTGTGTACGTACAGGGCAGACGCTGCACGCATCCAGGAAGAGCTCAGCGTTGCCTGCCCAACGGCGACAATATCCTTGACTTTATGTTCATTAATCTCGCTCTCCTCATACTCACGGAGCAGCTCAGGCAGGGCGACAGATGGCACCTGCAGGTCTCGCTTAAATGTCCGCCTCACGAGCATCTCCACAAGAGGCTCGGCAGGCTCGCCGAGGGCGGGCAAGACTGTTTCGCTGAGCCACAGCCGCTCCACCTTTCCGATCAGCGGGTAATCGGCGAACAAGTGTGCCGATTCAGCGGAGAGCCGCGCAAAGGCTTGCAGAGGCTTCGCCAGTGCCGCCTCCTGCTCCGCCACAAGGGCAGCTGCCCCAGTGGCCATCACAGATTGGAGCTCCGACGCAGCGCTCTCGGTGTGCTCCAGCACAGCGGCAAGTCCAGCCTTTGCAGCGCCAGAGCTGCCCCAACAGAGCCGCCGATACAGATGCCAATATGAGTCGACGAGCTCCTTCTGCACCCTTTGCACTTGCGGAGAACTCGAGCTGGACAGATCATCTGGGCAGGCACCCATCGTGGTTTGTGCACCCTGCTCGCTCAGTCCAGCAAGCCACTGCTCCCAGCGAGTCAGTGACAGCGGCACGCAGCGCACACTCGCCTCGTACACGGCGTGGTAGTGCCGCAAACCTTGTGCGCGCCCACGGACCGAAAGATGCTGTCTCTCCCTCTGTGCCTGCCAGAGGCTCTCCAGCGCATCCAGTGTTGCGTACACCGACGCGATGGACAGCGTTTGCGTGCCGTTTTTGACGTAGTCACCGCCGCACGCGAGCAGCGGTGTGATCTCTGTAGCGGAGTTCACGTGTTGCAAGGCAGCCATGTTTCGACACGTGGTATGTATTTATGGGTATGTCTGCAGCAAACGCTCCACCGGCGCACCTTCTGCGGAACAAGGAGGGTGGTGCCTCCTGCGCTGGTTTCGGCGACCCAGGGCAGCAAACTGCGCCTCTTATGGAAGACAGAGCGACAGAGAGAGAGGTGGAGGTGACGAGAGACGGAGCGTGACGGCATGCGACGAAGCACACTTTCCTGGAGATCCTCGGTGCCGAGCAAGCGACGTGGTGGACAGGGGGCGAAGACAGCCCAATCGCGAGGACACATGCAAGAGATAGCAACAACACAACCAACGTACATCAGCGCATCCCTTCTCTTCTGTCGTTTCCGTGGAAAGATGCACGTACGCCTTCTTTGACTCGCAGGCATAACGAGCAGCAAAAACGCCAACGAGAGAAGAGCGCGGCACACATGTGCCGTGAGAAAAGTCGGCCAACACACACACAAAAACAAAACACACGCACACACAGAAAGCAAGAAGACAGTGGGCAAGAGTAGAGACGGGTTTGATCGGCGGCCCCGGTTCCAATAGATGGCGAGCAGGGCGTGAAATAATACACGTCAACGAAGGAGAGCGGGAAGAAAGAGAAGGAGAGGCACAGCAGGAAGGGGTGGGCGTGAGCACATTCGACTAAGCATATGGGTCTGTGTGCGTGAGCGTGTGAGAGGTAAAAAGGCATGCATGTATTCTCTCTCTCCATTTCCACCCGTAGAAACAACGGGGGACGTCGTAGACTTCAACCCAGAAGTTTCGTCTCTCGATAGAATCACCGACCCTGATCAGGAGATACACCTCAGTACGTGTTGTCTCAGGGTCCCGCGCACCGCCACTCTCTCCCTGCCGGAAAACCACGCAGAACCCACGAAATCCTGGGCCAAATGCCGAGCCACCTCTGGCTGTGGCACGATCAGGCACCTACGACGTAAGGCAGCGGGGGTGGAGGAGGAGGAGGAGGAGGAGGAGGGGGTCTGAGCGGTGCATCGCTGCTGACGTCGGCGGTCCGGTGCTGGACGGCGTGGCGTCGCAGCGGCCCGCGATCGTGTCAGCAGGGCGGCGCCATCCATAGGAGTTTAGGCGGCGTGCCAGCGTGGCTCGGACGTATCCCCTCCCCCGCCACCCCTCCCCTCGGTCCTCACACGGCCTACTGGTGTGGGTGGGTGGGTGGGGGGCTGAGTGCCACCGCCGATGAGGGGGCAGGGATGCGCCAGGGGTGGCGACGGGGCATGATGGGCGAGGGTGGTAAGTAGGGTTGGAGGCAGAGGTGGTGCTCCGATGACAGTGTCGGCGCATTACTCCAGCACGGGTTTATTGCTCCTTGGGCGCGACGCCTGGCGAGCCCCCTGAGCGGCTGTGTCAAGAGCCCTTGAACGAGTGTTTTGCGGCAGAGAACTGGACACGGTGAAACGAATACACACGTATATCTTCACTGTCTCGTTCAAGATCCTATTCTGATCCCACGCAGTTCGCATGATGCAGATACCGCGAAAAGGGATGTTGTCAGCACGAAAACAGCGGAGCTCCAGCGGAGCCGGGGCCGGAAGCCGCGCAGAAGCGTATCTATAACAGTGTGCACACGTAGATGGCTAGCGCCCATGTCTTGTGTAATCGGACAAGGCCGAAGGCTGCGACGTGCATCACGTGCAGGCGTGCCGATGAAACACCAACGCTTCACGTCCAGAGGCACTTGCAACGGTGCAAGCACACAGTATTTGGTGAAGTTGTTTGCCAGGATAGAAGGGGTGCGCGCACCGACAAAAAAATGTCAGTGTATCGCCGCCGCTTGTATGTTCTGTGAGGATAACCTTCGCTCCTCATGCATCGGTAGATTCTATGAAGTGAAAATGCTTCTCGCCCCTTCTCGTCACTGTAAGCTGCTCCTCTCACCGCTTGCACGCCATCTTGGAGAAGAAGTCAGACAGCTTCATCTGCATCTTAGTAGACTGCGTTGCCACGGAGGAGGATGGATTCTCGACAGCAGTCTGCTCGCGAGCCGAAGCAGACAACGTCGGTGTAGGAAGCGCTGACGGGGAGGCGAACGGTGAACCACACGGATGCTCCGGTGAAGTCGAGACGAACGCCCGCGAGGACCTCTCATGGGGTGTCGTCGTCACGGTTTCCAACGACATCGTCGAAGATAGCTCTTGCTGCGGCGATGGGGAAGAGAGGGACCGCGCTGCAGAGACAATCTTCGGCTGCGTGCTGCTGCCGTTGGTGCGGCCATCGCAGAGTGGGGCTAACGATGTCCTCTGAGCCACCGGCGTTCGCGAAACGGCCGCCCCAAAGGCCTCATCTGCTGAACGCTTGAGACCGACAACGCTGCCGCCGCGGACGAGGGCGACCTTCGTCTTGCCAAACAACAGCGCCTCCATCTTTTCCATGCCATCACCGCCCCTCAGAGGCAGGGTGACTGGCGCGCCGGCAGAAACAGGTGAGCGCTCACGGTGTTGGGTCGCCGCTGCCGTCGAGGACGTGCTTGCGGCGGTTCTGCTCGACGGCGCAGCGGCGCAAAGCGGCGTGAAGTCGCTCATCTCTGGTTCGCTGTCCGAGACGATACGCACCCCCGGTTGCGCCGGCTGTGGAGGGGCGCTCGCGGTCGATACAAAGACCTCATCGTCGTCAAGCAAGAGCGCCATGACCGGAGAGAGGCCGGAAGGAAAGAAGCGAAAAGAAGGCTAGCGATGTGTGAAGCGACGGAAACGTCGAAGCAATCTGTGGAACGCAAGTCGTGGCTTCACAGGGGCAGACTGGGGCAAGTCTGTCGGCTCGAGAAGTGAAAATGAAGAAAAGAGAGAGGGTCAACGAGCTGCAAGGGGCCCGGAAATCGAACATATGAGCAGGGGATAGTCACCCATGAGGAGGAGGAGGTCGGATAGCAAGAGGACAGGAAGAGGCGGTCGTGTAGACGCGAACGTTGATGTGAGCAAAACAGGTAAGCTCGGCACATACGTCTCGCCTACAAGCCTCACAAGCATAGAGGCAGGACTACAATTTGTTCTTTTTGAGCACGGCACAGGTCTCCGGGAAAGGACCTTCTCACGCAACAGCATAGCCTACTTCATCGTCGCTTGTCGGCAGCAACTCCGCGGAGCACCGCCATCCGTCTGTGGGTCTACCTGAGTGCTTTCTGATAGCCGGTGTCGATCCGAGAGTGACAAAGGGCAGGAAGAGACGATGAGAGCGAGAGTGAGAAGAAGAAAAACAGATCGGGAGCGGGTGATGCTCCTTTACAATGCTTGCCTGCGCGCATTCTTGTGCTACACACACACACACGCCTAAACACATCTAAAGGAAAAAAGAAGACGCCCATGCGATCAACGCTGCTGAGAGTCGGCCAGGTCTCTTGCCATGCCATAGTGCGTGAAGAAGATCTTAGTGAAAAACGGAGAAGGCAACAAATTAAGAGAGAAGTCAGGAGAGACAGTGTCGTCCCAGAAAGTCTAAACCGGCGTGGAAAAATACACAGGGATGTATACGTACGCCCAGGCGTGTGTCTAGTAGCAAAGGCATCAAGCACATCACCATACGGAAGCGCCTCATTTGGCCGCTCTCTCTCTCTCCTCTCACTACCGCTCCATTCAAAAGCTCGAGTAGAACGAGGGAGAGAACGAGAAAGGGATGGTGTCGTGATGATCGCTATGGCGCGCCAGGTGAGGCGCCTGCCGGGGCGAATCCTGTAAACTCTGGTGGGGTGCTAAACAAGAAGCTCTCTTTGTTGGCTTTGCGCACATCGGAGTCAATGACACAGATGGAGGCATCGCCGATGACATCACTGCCCACAGCTGCCGCGCCGCCACCTCCTTTCAAGCCCTGCGTTTGCTGAGACGACGGCGTGGACTGTAATGCGCTCGAGAGTGCCTGACGGTTGGAGTCGATGGCGTGCTGCTGGGCGAGCAGCCTGCTTGTCTCCAGGAGAGATGCAGTCCACTTTGCATCCATGTCGGGGGACGTCAACCCCTCGACATTCGCTGCAGTGACGGCTGTCCCGAGATTGCCCTTTCGGTCCGCAGCGCGCTTGAACTCGAATCCAGTCGTCAGCCGCAGCGGGTCCACCGTCACGGTGTACTGCTTCTTCGCGTTCGTGTTGAGCTTCGCCACCACGCGGTGGATCTCTGCCTTGTATAGGGCAAGAAACTCATCCGATCTGTCCGGCTGCAGTGCCAGCTCCGACAGCTCCGCCGCCACGAAGTACTTGGTTTGCAATGCGTGATTGATGCGACTGAGATGGTGGCGCAGTTGAGCCGCCTCGCGCGGAAGGACGCGAATCTCCTTGAAGGGATCGACGTCGCTTCGATAGCTTGGCATGACTGCGTGCTGCGCGCTCGACGCACGTCACAGAAATCAGCGAGACAAGGATTGCCCGCTGTTGGCTCGCACCTGAAAATTGGTGAAAGCGTGTGAGAGCCAAAGAAGATCGAAGTGACCTCAACGCTATCTTAGGGGGTCCTTTTCCCTCTTGAGATGGACGGCAGGAGCACATGTGCTCGGGAAGGAAAGGAAAGACAAGAGGTACGGAGGAAGAGATGTGCGTAAAACAAAGGTACTACGTCGTTCCCGTATCGTGCAGCATCACGTCTGAGCAGAGACAGCTGGCGCCACGCGACAATCAGACCGGGATACATATGGACCCTGACGACAGACAGGGAGGGAGCCATAAGTGCTTGCTCATGCACCAGCAGACGCAATGACTGCGCTGCTGTGCAGCTGCAGAAGCGTCTGGCTCGCACGAGATGCCGCCGAGCCGGGAGAACAACTCGTGTGCGCACGCCGCGTACATCCTTTTGCATCTCTATATACACATATATATGCGTACATGTGTATGTGTCTGTGC
The DNA here is from genome assembly GCF_000002875.2 of Leishmania infantum JPCM5. NCBI lineage: Eukaryota > Euglenozoa > Kinetoplastea > Trypanosomatida > Trypanosomatidae > Leishmania > Leishmania infantum. The sequence continues at coordinate 646,930 of NC_009416.2, forward strand.
GTGTTCGTGTGCCTTCCGATGCTGCTAACGGAAGCGTCTTTCTCCCTCTCAAAGAGTCAGAAGAGCCAGGATGACGGAGCGAGCATCGACAGAGCGTCCTCGTGTGCTGGGTGCTCGCCTTCTTCTACGCAAACCTCCAGCAATACAAAGGCCGGCCTCGAAAAGAGAGTTCTGGCTAAACCATCACAGCACGGGCCTCAGACACCAGCAGCAGTGGACAGACACACTTACACACACGCGCGCGCGAGATAACAAACTAAGAAAACGGGCCACTCCGTTTTTTCTACCCGTCAAGCCGTATGGCAGCCCCCCCCCCCTCACCCCTCCCTCCCTCCCTCCCCGCCACTTCCCCCGCCAAAGCGGCATGGAGGGGCGAAAGGAATAGAATACACAGCGAGCAGGAAGCAAACTCATAGAAAAGGAGAAAGACAGCTAAGTAAGCGGCAGCTTCGGCTGCTTGATGCGCGCGATTCACGGCTTTTACGCACATGTTTGTGTGTGCGTGTGCGTCTGTCGGCGGCGCCCTCTGCGTGTGCGTGTGAGTGTTTGCAGGTGAAAGAACATCGCCCCTACCGGTGTCAGTAGTCGCATCGAATGCCGCACAGCCTTTGCCGGACTCGCCGCCCTCAGTAGGCTTTCTCTCCCCTAACTGTCGGCTATGCACCAAGTCTTTGCACGAGCCCCACCTGAACTGTAGTCCAGGGATGCCGCTCGTCATCATGACAGCAACAACGCCACACTACCTCGCAGCCGTCCTTCTCCGAAAAGAGAGAACAACAACAAGCATGGAAAAGATAGTCGAATGTGGTCAAGTAGAGGCAGCACGAGAGAGCGCACAGGAGCGCTGCGTGATGGAGACACACGCACGCACACACATGCACGCAAACATACAACATACACAACAACACGTAGTCGAGAGACCGTGAGCAGGGACAAGGGGTGCGGAATAGGGAGAGAGAGAACAACAACAACGGGCAATAAAAAAAAAATGGCAGTCGGGGTACAGGTGCGTGATGGTCAACAAAAGAAGAGAAAGGAGCAGCTTCTACCCGGGCAAAGCTGGCAAGGAACGTCACAAAAACAAAGGTAACTGCGGATGTGTGTGTGTGTGTGCCTGGGTCTGTGCGTCCTTGTGTCGTAGTGTCGGTGTCCGGAGAGGGGCGGGGCAGGGTACACTCTGGCGAAGAAGAGGTGGTGCACCAAAACGAGCGCGCGCGCCATAAAGTGCCCCTGGACCAGCAGCACCGTCTGGCGCTTGTCGGACGTATATGCTGGTGAACGCTGTATTTGCCTTTAGCGTCAGAGAAGGGAACGGTGTATGGACGTCAAACAAACAGAACAGCCAGCGTTGCGTCCGGCACGCTTGCTGCACCGAGTGGCTATATGCATCCTCCTCTCCCCCTCGACGTTCCCGTCGCCTTGCCTTCCCTCTTGCTCAGCGACGATCTGTGAGTACGTCACTGGGGATCGCTCTTGCGCTCAAAGACGTACACAAGGCGGCCGTTCTTGTACGTGTAGCAGAACCGCTCGCCCCCTGGGGCGATGGCCACTGTAAGTACCTTGTTCGTGAACGGCTCCGGTATCGCCTCCTCTGGTACCCCCATCCCGAAGCCGTCCTCCTCGATTGTTTGCGACGACGGCCGGGAACTGCGTTGCGCCGCTAGCGTCTGTGACCAGGCGTCGGCAAGCGACTTCTCCAGCTCCTGCACCCCCACCACCCCGCCAGCGACCGCGTCATCAGGCTCGACGAACGGGTCGGCGCGGTAGTGGACAAGAGAGTTCGCCAGAGTCAGCGACGAGTGCAGCGGCTGCCACACGGCGACAGCGCTGTCGTAGAGGCCTGTCACCACCGTGCCAGAGATGTCGTCCACGGCGACGGGGAAGCGATCAAAGATGGAGTCATTCTCGTACAGTGAGTCGAGGTACTTGGAGACGTAGTTCATCACGGGCATCATGGCGCACGGCTGATCCGGCTTGCGCAAGTCCCAGAGCTTCAAGCTGAGGTAGTCGCGCGTCACAACGTGGTCGGGGCCCAAAAAAGAGGCGCCTGAGATGCTGCAGAGGATCTCGTCGTACGCCTGGCAGCTAAATGGGTTTTGCTGCGTCGTAAGCTGCGATGAGATGGCGTATTTGCGGCTCTCGCGCGATGGCGGGTCGCGCAGGTCGCCAATGTTGAGAATGCCGGAGCTCCGGGTCAGCAGGAACAGCGAACTGTGCGTCGGGTGAAAGGACGACGCGGTGACGAGTTCCTCCACCTCGTCCAGGGCCCCCGACGGCGGCCGAAGGTCCGCGATGCAGGTTGCCTTCGTCGTGTCCGTCGCCTCGAAACTCCACCAGAAAACTTGCAGGTCCTCGACGCTCATGAACGTCTCCCCGTCCGCGGAAACACTCAGCGCTTGAATGCTATTGGTCACCGGACCGAACTCCTTGATGGGCAGAATGGCCGGCTGTGGTGGCAGGCGCGCAAAGTAGCGCGACCCAGCAAAGGTCTTGCCGATTACCTCCTCCATGCCCGCGAAGGCGTTAAATGGACTGAACCCCTCACGGCGCACGTGAAACAGCTTGATGACCCGCTCGTTCGCGGTGAGGTAGCTGATCATGCTCGGCGAACACCGCTGGCGCACAAAGGTCAGACACTTCACGTACGGCTCTACCGCAACGGAGGTGAGGGCGTTGATCGACTTAACGAACGCCTTGTGCGAATGCCGCCGCAGCACCTCGCGGCCACGCATGTCATGGGTAATGTTCTCCGTCGCTGCCGAGTCTAGGCTGCCGCACTTGTTCGGCGTTGCGCTGGTACCGGTGCCGTCGTCACTGCTGTATCGCAGCGAGCCCCGCGTCTTGCCACAGACGCCGTGCATTTGCCCAGCTGGCGAAGCGCGGACTTCTTGTTGCTGCATGAGCGACTTGCTGCGGCGAATGGAGGAGTTGTAGGTGTCCGCCGTACTCACCTCAAAATATTCAATGTGGCCGCTGTAGTCGCCTAGGCACAGGCCCAGAACTGGGGCACCGCTCATAGGGTCCAACAGTGTCGCCATCGCTACTACACTCACAGACTGCAGGGCGCTGTCCTCTCCATCGGTCTGCAGCGGCGCCCGGAAGGATTCAGATAGCATGTCGCCAGACTCGTCCAGAAAGCCAGTATTCTCGAAGGAGGCGTTGAAGGCTGCCTCGTCGAAGCAAGGGCTCGGGCTGTTGCTGCTACCTCCGCAGCCGCTCGATAGGTTCCCCATAAGGGCGGCGGCAGCGGCACCGGCAACAACGGAGGAGTGACTAGTGGATGAGCGAGGATCCGACGCGGACGCCCCGGCGGCGCCGCCAGGGGCGGTAGTGATGTTGTCTCCGTCTTCGCAAGCGGCGGGCGAGGGCGTCCCTCTCATGAGCTCCGTACTTTTGGCAGCGTTGTGGCTGCCAAAGCGCGGCTGTGGGGACGGCTCCTTCGGATCCGCCGGCAACGCCATCGATTCGCTGTATGCCTGGCCCTCCGCCACCGTAGCGCCTTCCGCCACGTCAGCCTCATCTCCTGCGTTTGGATACTCCAGTGGGTAGTGCAGCTTCTGGTAAAACTGAAAGGTCGTCGTCGCACGGTGCACCGTGCCGTACAACCGCTGCTCGACGTTGTGGATGTGCTCGCGCACGCTCTGTGGAGCCCTACCGCCGCCGTGGACGTCGGCACGGTGCCCCGACTTCCCTGCACCGCTAACAGCGCCGCCAGCGCGTATGGATCGAAGCGCGGAGCGACTTCCAGTCGACGCGGCCATCATCATGAGATTCTGCTTGGTCTTTCCAGGGGTGCGCTTCGGTGACGGTATCGCCGGCTCGTTGTAGCCGCCGCGCTCGGGCACCTCGCTGTCCGCCCGCGAGCTGCGAGCGGAGCGGTCCTCGTTCGGCTCATAAGCTGGCCCGCGGTCAGGCACTTCACTGCCAGCGCGTGAACTACGATACGACGCGTAGGGGTCGCGGCGCGTAGCACTACTGGGACTGGCTGTCACTGACTCTCGCTGCGGAGCCTCGCTGCCGGCACGAGAGCTTCGGCAGGCAGCCATTTGCGCGTCCTGGAAAGAACCGCTGAAAGGGGCCGCTGGCCCTTGCTCCGAGCGCGCCTCGCTAGAGGCACGAGAGCTACGCAGTGATCGGAGCTGTGCCTGCTCTCCGGTGGGCATTTCCGGCGATGGGGAGAGCTTCGGATGCACCTTCTCCACCGCCTTCCGTGGCTCCATTTTCGTAAGGGCAAGACAAGCGAACGCGGCAAGTGGGCGACTTCACACCGACGTAGAAAGGGCACAGTGTGCGTGCCTGCAAACCACTCGTGGCAGCAACACGCGCGACAGCTCTCAGAGGTGTGGTGGGTGGTGGGTGGGGGGAAGGGATCAGGGAAGTGAAGTACGGGGAACCTCAAGACAAACACTGATGAGCTTGTGAAGAGAAACGAGTGGAAAATACGACAAAAAAAAAAAGAAACACCACCGCGCTCACACACGCAAATACCCGCAGGAAAGTCCCACACACAGACGGACAGAGATTGTGTGTGCGTGGACGCGTGTAGGCGCGTGTGTGTCATACAGCAAGTGAGAGAACGAAGAGCTGAAAGGTGCAGGAGGTGGGTGGGCAAGAGCTGATGAAGAGTGCAGTGCGCCTATGTTGTGCCTGTGGGGCTGGGCGGGTGGGTATGGGATGCACGTGTGTTTGGAGACGTGTGCGTGCCTCCAACAGCATGCGTTGATAAGTGCGTGTGCCGAAAGTAATCGATGATGATGATGATGAGGGGGTGGCGTGTGGTTCCTTAGATTCAATTGTTTATGTGTTCCGGAACTGGAGGCGGTAGTGAGCAGCGGTGGTCGTGTGGTCCCCATACACACCCACACACAACACAAAAAGAAGGTGACGCCACCACGAAGGCATGAAAGCGCATGTTGGTGGAATCGGACGAACGGTGAAGATTGCGGGATGAACAGCAAGACGCATCAAAATAGAAGAGGATGCAAAGAAGGAGTAGAGAAAAGCGGCGTTCTAGTCCATTGTTTTTTTTTTTGCGCATCTCCTTTGGTGGTAAACGGCACGTGTTCTCCACCTATCCGCATCCAGAGCGCGAGTCTGTGGAGGCACAAAACGATCGGCGCCGTTGAGCAGGGGCTCCTTCTGCTCGGTGAAAGAAGATCCGCATCAGCACCACTTGTTGTCGGACACGTCGATGAGGAGAAGACGCACATCGCGCAGAGCACGGGGGGGAGGGGGCAGCGACTATGCCTCAAAGAGCTGCGGAGTCGGTCGTGCCCGTCGAAGAGGAGCGGCACAAGGAAGCATCCGACCTCCCCCATCGCCAAAATAAAATAAGTAGGGGCATGCCACGAGGCGGAGGCGGATCGCATGTCGCCACTCCCAGCAGAGGAAGGGAGATACTCGGCAGGTACACATCCAAATGGCCCACAAGTTTTAAGTGAATCTTTCTCTATAGCGCTGAAGCACTTTTCATTTCGCGCTTGTCGCCCGCCGGGACCAGGTTTCCTCCTGATGGTGTCCATTGGCGCAGTGCAGAGGGCCGCCAACGAAACCTGCACAATGTGGAGCGACAGGTCATGGTGTGTGCGAGGAGGTGAAGAGAGGCGACAAGAGAAAGCCGGTTTCGGTGGCTCTCTCTCTCGTCGCCTCACTTCCTGATAAACGACAGTGAGCAGGAACAGGCAGACGCACATGAACTGAAACGCATGCTGGCTGCCGACGCAGTCAACACTGACGCACACACACACACACAGATTAAAAAAAAAGCACAGAGAGAGAGAATGAGAGAATGACGGAGAGGTGTCGTGTAGTGCGCCGCGTGGGCCCCTGCCAGAGGAATAACCCTCTGTCTCGTTCTCTGTCTGATTCTTCCTCAGCCGTCTGCAACGTCTATGAGAGTAAGTCTACACTCCCGCACACACTCCGCCTTCTATGGTGAAATCGACGACGTGCGAATCCACGGAGGCACAGATGCGCGCTGCACACGGATCAGGTAGGAAGGCAAAGCACTTCGTCCCGTCCGTTGCGGCAGGCCCTACCTTGCCCCTCTGCTGCGTGCGTCGGTTTCCCTGCCCCCCTTGCGAGGGTCAGCACTGAGTTAAAACTCAGCATCCTGCTGTCGCAGCACGCCGAAGCACTTCGCCATTTTAGCAATGTACGCCGGCTTCTTTGTAGTCTGCGGACGGAAGGTGCACACGTCTTCCTCAGCCTGCTGGGCCTCCTCCGCCTGCTCCTTGCGTTTGGCCTCGAGCAACTGACGCTTCTCGAGCAGGTAGGCCTGGTACGGCTGGTAGTTGCGAGGGTTCAGCATAGAGTGGACGCGGGCGTTGCACTTCACATTGAGCGTTGGCTGAAACGTCAGCCCCTCCACCTCCTTCGCCTCCGCGCGCTTTTTGGCCTCCTCGCGGTGCTTCGCCCTGCGCTGCTCATCAGCGTAAAGCCGCTCGAAGAAGCTCTGCTGCTGCACTGCCGGGGCCTGCCTGTTTGCGCGCTGGCGACGGCGATCCTCCTCCCTGGCTGCGCGCGCCGCCGGTGATATATTTGGTTTGAAGGTGCACGGGTCAACGTACGGCGAGGCATGCTGCTTCACAAAAAGCGACGTGAATGGAACGCGCTGCCGCTCCCGCTGTGCCACAATAGAGGACATCTCTGGGCCCATGGACTCGTTTAAGAGCGACCTCGACACCATGTTCTGCACGAGCCGCGCGCTTGCATTTGTTGTCCTGGGGGTGAAGACGGGGGCCATCTGCTTCTCCAGTTCCCGCACCGTTCGCGAACGGTTAAAATAGTACGCATTCTGCCGTAGAAGGAATTCATCAAAGAGGGCGACGCGGAAGCTCTCCTCGGCGCGCGTGGCCTCTCCGCTGTCTGCCGGCGACTGCGCTGTGCCACGGCGACCAACCCCGCCCCCCACCTCTGCATCGCCCGCTTCAGCATGTTGCCCGTGCATTTCTGCTTGGCGCCTGGAGTTGTACTTGCGCTTGGCCTTCTTCTCCTCCAAGAGCGCCACGGCCATTGGCGACATGTATGATGTCTGCACTACGGCCACCGGTGCCACAGCGCTGCCTTTCATGCGTGACTGAGTGGGCGATGACGACGCGGCAACCAACCGTGGTAAAGCTATCGCTGCAGTGGCTTCCTCCCAGTCTGTCTGCAAGATGGTGCTCATGAAAGAGCTGAATGTCTCGCGTGAGCGGGCCGCGCCGCCACCGCGGGCGCAGCGAGGCGCGCGTCGATCAACGCCGCAGCGATGTCGCAGTAGAATCAGCTCCTCCCGCGCGAGACGGCGGTACTCCATCTCCTGGTCAAGGATTCGCCGACGTGACGCCGCCGCCGACAGCTCCGCTGGATAAAGACGCTTGTACACAGACTGTAGGGTTGCTTTCAGTGTGGAAGCGTCTAGAGATGGCTGCTGGGAGTCGGGTCGCGCCAACCTGGGGCGCGTTCCGGCAGCCTGCGCCTCTGCTCCGTCCTCCTCTTCCTGTAGCGTTCTCTCCAACTCCCGCTCCTGCGCAAGTCGCACCATGGCCCGCGTGCCAGGCGAGAGAAGCGGTTGGAAGGTGCACTCGGCCATCTCCTTGGCCCGCAGCTCCTCCTTGACGCGCTGCTGCCGCCATTCCGCAGGCCGCGGCAGCGCCGTGTTCTCGTGCGGAGGTGTGGTCGCCGACGCCTCCGCCACGGAATGCTCCGCGTGCGCCAGGGACTGGCGCTCCGAGCAGCGCCACCTGTTCACCCGTGACAAGTCCCGGGATCTCGGCGCGCTCTCTGTGGGCAGAGGCACCTTCGCATCCGATTGGAAACCTGAGCTGGCACCACCGCCGTCGTCGGGAAGGAGAACGACGCCAGAGCGCACGAGCCGCTGACCGAAAAGCGGTGCGCGATCGACTCGATTCGCGCAAAGGCTCTGAGGCGGGTGCTGGCACTCACTTGCAGAGGCCTCGGTGGTGGCGGTGTCGTCGACGGTCACGTGATCGCAAACGCGGGTCTCTTCTGCGGACGCAGAGACAGCGGACGGCGCCGTTTGCGCGGTGTGAAAGTCCACCGTGGCCACATCGGCGGATAGTTCGTGCATCGCCTCCAGAGCGCCTTGCAAACTCCACCTCCCGAGTGCGTACGGAGGGGATGTCGTCGTGGCCCAGCTAGCAGGAGGGGTTTGCAGCATCGCCACTGCCGGCGGCCTAGTGTCCGGTGTGCCGTACAGGTCTGCCAGAATCGATGGCACGTCTTTCTTAATGGGGCTGATACCACTCACATCGGTGCTCAGCGCAGGGCGAACGATGAAGCGGCTGCCGCTCAGACTTTGTGTCGCCACCGGCGTTGCCGCTGATCCTGCTGCTGGTTTCACCGGCGTGGCAACCTTCTCGCTGAGCGATGCATGACTCTCACCCTCGTTCAAGCTGCCATAGGCTGCCGGCTCCTTTTGTGATCGTGACAGCTGGCCTACGACGGCGGCGTCGCCGATCCAGGAATCACCGAGAAGCTCGCCAAGGATGCTCGCCGCTGTCTTACCCTCGGCACGGGGAGGGCCTCGCGTCTCCGACGGCATTGCCCTCTCGCCGGAAAGGGGCACCTTTGAAAGATCCTCGAAAGAGTCAGACGGCTGCAAGGCGCGCTCACGACTGATCACCGCATCTGACGGGAAGCGCAGCACGTGAGCCTTCCCGGGTTCACGTTGCGCGAGCAGGCTCGATGATCGACGCTGAGGGGCGAGGGAGGCGACGGTCCTGGATGGGTGATCAAAGTTCGCGCGCAGTCGCTCCAGCGCCGTCTTGCGTGTTGCAGCCCACTCTCTTGAGTCAGCATGCCGCGAGACTGCCGAAGAAGCCGCAGATGACAGTATTGCTGACTTGGCACCTCCGATGCTGAGGTCGCTGCTCGCAATCGACGGTTGCCCCTCCGACCGCCGTTCCTTCTCGTGGCGGGCCGCCCACACACCCTCCGGGGTGTCCGACGAGGTGCCCTCAGAGACCGCATCCGTGCCCTGGCGAGCGCGCACCACCTCCTGCGCCTCCTCATGCGCTTCGTGCGGCAGCACTGCCGGGTCATCGTCGACGACAGGTACGATTGCTTCAATTGTAGCGTCTTGCTCGATAGCAGGATCACTCGTAGCGTCACCAGGGTCATCTGCTGTTTCGGCTTCGTGGCCAGAGCGATCCTCGCTGCCATCATTATCGTCGCTATCGGCGCGATGAAAGGTGCGCATTCGCGGCATGTCAGGCGACCCAGCGCTTGTGCCCCTCGCCGTGGACGATATGGCATCCGTGTAGCAGGCCAGCTGCTGCGCCGAGTACGTTGTGAGCACCAGTGCGCCGCTGCGGCAGTCTTGAAAGGCGCTGCTAGCCAGTTCATCGGCATAGTCACGTGATTCAGCACTGCTGCTTTCTCGACTGTGATGGCGACGTGCGCGGGGGCCTGTAGGTGGTGTCAGATGCTGCGCGGTCAGCTTTTCACTTGTTGCATTCAACTGCGAATTCTCCTCCTCTTGCTGCAGCATTGGTGACGCCCTTGGCGTTGCAGAGGCGGAACTGGAGGTAAGCCAGTGCGACCTAGGCGGTGATGTAGCCACGATAGGGTTCGACTCGCTTTTCAACATGCTCCCCCCTGTGTCCTGTGCGCTGGGCTCCATCTATGCAGCGGCGATTCGAGGCAAGAGTCAAAGAATGGTTTGACTTTGTGTGTGTATGTGTATGTATGCGCGCTTGTGCTTCCTGTGCTGTTTGCCCGTGCCCAGACGCTCTCGGCAGCTGGGGAGCTTGACTTCCTCTGCACACGAAGCGCTCGCCAGCTCAGTTCGCGTGCTGCGTCGATGCGGGCGTACACGGCTGCCCCCCCAGTAGCACCCTCGCTGCACGTCGGCCCAGTTGGTGAGGCAGGGTAGAGCAAATCGATGCGAGCACGACCAGATGCGTAAAACCGAGAGAGGGGGGGGAGAGAGATTCAAAGAGGTGTCGCGGAGTAGCTCTTTGCGACGCGGATCCTGAAAAGAGAACAAAGGAAAACAGGGCACACTCGCGGGGCTGGAGCTGCAGCGATCGGAGGTGAACCTTGAGGCAGGTCAGCCACCCACTTGATCTCGTCCATCCGCGGCACCGTCAGAGCAACTATGGATGCACTCGACACTTGGGGTACAGATTGTCCTGATCAGACCTTTGTGGTCTTGATGAAAGGGAGACCCACATGCAGCAAACGATAGCCGCACTCACCACGAACACGCAGGAACGAGCGAAGTAACAACATCGTCGACGTAGTCATTGCGGTGGTCAGAGGCGCAGACGCAAAAGGGGGCAGGGCGAGGCCGAGAGACCCAGCGATGAGCGGATAGCGTCCTCCCGGATGCAATGCTCAGGATCACCACAGGGTACCATGCTCACACGTGGAGCAGAAATGCTCGCCGCGAAAATGACGGCGGAGCAACAGAGAAGGACGAGGAGGAGGGTGGGCGCGCGCGATACAGACGGTGATTCGAGGTACCGCAAATAAAAAAAAATGACCTCGGCAGAGTGACCAGCACATCAGCACATGCCGCTTCGTCGATGCGACAAGAGACCAGTAGCAGCACGACCACAGTAGCCTTCTTTAGAGGTTCACTTGGCCCTGCAGCTTGTGCGCGTTACGGCGGTGCACGAGCTCGCAGGCGGCGACGTACCGCTCAAACTGGTCTCGGGCCTCATCAGATAGGCTATTCAGGAATTCGAGCTTGGCCGTCTCGAGCTGTTTCAAGTACCACTCCGTAAAAAACTCCACAAAGTCGTACGGGAAGCCCAGCTCATCCTCGTCAGTCTGTGCCTCCCAGAGGTCGGCGGATGGGGCCGCATGGCGCGTGTTCTCCGGCACCCCAAGGACCTCGGCGACGAGAAACACCTCGCTCTTGTGTAGGTCGGAGATGATCTGCACATCCACGACACCGTCGCCAGCCTTGCAGAAGTAGCCCAGGTAAAAGTCTTCGTCCTTGTTGCCGGTGCCCATGACAACTGCCGGCGTACCTTCTTGGGTGAGCAGCTGCGCCACGTAAAAGCCCGTTGGGGTACGCATGTAGCTGCGCAGCTGCCCACGCGCAAAGGCGCCGCCGTCAATGCCGACAGCCTTCTCTACAAGCGTGACGAGTTCGGTGTGAAGGGCGGTTTGGTCAACAACGACCTCCGTCGCACCGCAGGCGGCGATGTTCTCCTTTCCCCTCCTCAGTGCCCAGTCACTACTGTGGATGGGCTGGCACAGTCCCACGTTTTTCTTAATGGGGCTGTTGTGCGCCCGCATTGCGCGCGCACACATGGCGAGCACGACTGCCGAGTCGATCCCGCCCGAGACACTCGTCACGCAGGCCTTCAGACCGCACCGGCGCATGTAGTCGTTCAGCTTCGCGCACTTCATCTCAATCCACGCACCCGGGTCGAAAGCGCGGGCCCTACGGTTCTCTTTGAGCACGCGCTGGAGCTCTGGATGAAGCGGCGCCACCGGCATTGTCGCTGTTTTCGAGGCGTTTACGGAGAGGAATGCGATACAGCTGTAGCGTCGTGACGGCAGGAGAGCCGGAGGTCTCCGTAGAACGAAAGCAAAGAATCGAGAACGGCTACGTCCACGATGACGGTGGTGGTCAGAGCTGATAACGTCGCTCTACTCGCCTGCAGCGGGTGCGGCAAACAAGCTGTGTGGCTGTTCGGTGGATTGTCCCCTTACGGATCCGGCGCGAGCGGGAGGTGCTGGAAAAGACAGTCACCCCAAGCACCGCGGAAGAGCACGAATGTGGAGAGACGATGTACAAAAGACGAAGTGAGAAGGGCAGAAGGGAGCGGAATCCGTTCGTCTAGCGCCAACAACGCTGCAAGTAGGCTGCGCGTTCAACGAGCGGTAAGCAGCGCGCCAGCAAGGAGACCGGGACTCTCAGGAAGTAGCGCGCGTCTAATTTATTGGGCGGTACAAAACGGCAGCCTCTGAAGCCCCTTCTCCAGCGCGGTAGCCCCTTGCCAGCCTTACCCGCACGATTGCCGCGTCTCGAGAAGAGGGAATAGGCGAGCAAAGCAGGCACATCTCGCGTGCCATCCTGCTCAGCAAGGTAGCGGGCCGCATTACAAGATGCGAAAGTACTCTAAAGCCTCTTCTGTTTTGCCCTTTTCTTCCTTGTTGTTGTTTGCACAATGCATGTTCCACGTACGGGTGTATCGGCATGTGTTTCACCCCGCATGCGCTGAGGGGAAAGACGCTTATAAGACCACCCATGCACACCATTTCTTGCTTACGGTGTTCCACGTGCATGTTGCGTTTAACGAGAAGATCACTACATCAGGAAAAAGAAAAGAAGGAGGGGGAGCACAAGACGAACACACGCACACACGCACACGCACACGCACACGCGCGCATGCCTTGCAGCGATCGCAAAATATGCAAAAAAAAAAAGAAAGTAGAGGAGGAGACACATCAACGAAGAGCTCAACGAACCACAAAAAAGAAAGAAGTGAATCATAAAGATACTCGGAATGTACAAGGCTTGGAAAGACACAGGTAAAAGAGGAGAAACAGCCTGTGGGTGGAGGCAGAAGGGAGGGCACCCAAAACCAAAGCAGAGAGTGCTGGCCTACTTGAACGGGATGGTGGTGTGACGTCCGCTTGCCATGCCCTTGCCTGTGTTTGCTCCCGTGCTGCGAGTGTCGTACATCATCTCTTTCACGCGTGCAGACAGCACTAGTGCTGCAGCACATACGCATCATAGCACTAGACGAGGAAACAGAAAAAAAGGTAAAAATTGCCCACGCGGAAGACCCGGTGGAGGGGAGGGAGGGAGGGAGGCGCGAACGTACTTTTTTTTTGTTTCCGTTCTTTTACGAGTAAAGGCAACTATGAAAACATATCGGGAAGCTGATCCACAGCTGGCACGACGCTACACGGACACATGTTCATCCACTCCGGCGCGAGGGCCCAGAAAATACGGGGGCATGGGAAGCGATCATCACCACAGGATAAACACCGTACTGGTCGAATCCGTGCTGCGATTCCGAGCGTCCTTCTTTTCCTTACCTTACATATCAGCGTTCTCGATGGCGCGGGCGCGGCGATGCTTCTCCAACAGCTTGAGGCGGTAGGAGTGCGCCTTGTCGGCGTCCACGGTGCGGCCATTCGTGCGGTATGCTTCCATGAATTTCTCCTGGTATATCATACCCTCCAGAATGGGATCAGGGTGGAAAGTGCCTTGGCGCTCCTTCTCCTCCACGTACTCCCTCAGAATCTCTCGTTTAATGCGCTTCCCATCCTCGGTCTCCACAAAGTTCTCCATGTGCACAATCTCCGCGTTGCGAATCCACGTGTCGTCTTGAATGGGCTGCAAGTGCAGGCTGGCAAAGTCCTCCGACGGCATTGTGAGCACGCCATCCGCATGGCCAACGGCCACGGGCCCTACCTGCATCGAGTCGCTGTCGGTTGGAGCCTCCATAATCAGGCACAATGGGGAAAGGGGACACACGGCAAAGATGAAGAGCAGAAGCGAGAAGCAGACGGAGACCGCGCGGCAGCAAACTTGCGGAATGTTGGTAGAGTTGCAAGGCAACGTTGCAGAGGTGTGCTTGAAGGTGGAGCTGAGTTGGACAGATCGGGGACGCGCGGGCCGACAAAAGAGAGGGCGGGTGGTGGGCGTGCGAGTCCCGCATGACAGACGCGCCGTAAAGGAAAAGAGCAGAAGGGGAGTAGTGGGCAGGCACAAGGAAGGCGTGGCGGGAAATCACATGGAAGCGGGCGTTGAAGTCCGTGGCCGTGGGGCCACGTGCGGGACGTCGCGAAGGGAAACGGTGAAAGCGCAGTCCCCATGCGCGACGTTCACCGCGCAGCACCAGGGTGCGTGTGTGTCTGTGTGTCTCGGTCTTGAGGGAAATGCTGGGTGAAGCTGAGTGATTGGTACACGACACCGCGTCGCCTGTGCAGCTCCATGAGCTTGCGTCGTTGTACCCCTCCCCCCCAAACACACACACGCTCTCACAAAAGGTTTCCTTCTCTTCCTCCACCTCCCTCCTTTGTTTTCCTTTTTTTTGTACTTGTGTGTTGCCGAAATCGAAGAAACCGCCCCTGCTTTCCCACCCGTTCCCTGACTCTCTCTCTCTCTTGTTGTCTCCTTCCTGCACCTGATATGAGCAAACACATCTCGTTTCCGCCTTCTTCGTTTCTATATGTATGCAAATAATACATATGTAGATGTATATATAGAGAGGTGTGTGCGTGTGTGCGTGTGCTTCTCATTGCTGTCATGTTTTTGTGGAATGAACAGCGCAGGGGGAAGTAAAACAAAGTAAAAAATAAGCATAAACTCAAACTCGCGACAGAGAGAGACACACACGCATACGCAGACAACGAGGGGAGAACACACACGGACACAGCACCCTCCCCGCTCCCTTCCTCCATCTCTCTACCAAAACCATCACCACCGCCGCACAGGGAGAGAGATGGACACAGACAGACAGATAGCAGCCCCCCCCCCCCAACCCCGAAGAATAAAAAATAGGGCACGCACAAACGTCACATGTCAAGGCCTCACATCTTCAGGGTTACGACGGCTGGTAGAAGCCGCACGCACGAGACCGATACAACACAAGACGACGGCATCACCCAACACAGGCACAGCCAGGCATGTGCTCCCGACACAGGCGCAGAGAGAGCAGAATGTTATGAGCAAAAGACACAACAGTGAACGAGCAGACAAAAAAAAAAAGAAAAAGGCGGAGGGCGAAAACTCGGGAAGAAACCGAAGACTGACCGCTACCGAACAGACCTTCAAACAAAGTTTGCTTTTTTCTCCTCTGCGGCGTGACGACTCTCTGCCACCGTGCATGAGCGTCAAACCTCCCTCCCGCCCAGGCCTTTCACGGGCCTCATCCGCGTGGTGCGAAGAAGCGCTATAGTCATGCGTTACAGCAATGCACCGACTCAATCACCCGAGTAGGGCGTCTGCCTCGAACACTACCCACCTACACCCCGCCCCTCGCAGGTCGCCTCACCGCCGCTCCCCCTTGTGCCGGTCGCCACTCGTGGTGCATCCCCCTCGGGGTGTGGCTCGGGCTCTCCCCACACCTCTAGGCAGTGCGAGGGCCGGGGGGGGGGGGTTACGCTCGAGTCACGCTGGCAGGTCGCCCATCACATAGATGGTGCAAAAGTTTGCACCGCCATACAAGGCAGGACCGCCGGCATCAGCAGCGGTGCATCGCTCTGACACCCCCTCCCTTCCCCCAGGTCGTGGGTGCTGGACCCTGTCACCATCAGACGCCGCTCGGCATTCGGCAGCGAGAGGGGGGAGTGGGAAGGAGCTGCTTGGCTTCTCCATACACAGAGCGAGTGTGCAAGACCGTGACGTACGGAGCACTGCAGCAGCCCCCTCCCCCACGTCTGTCATCGGTGTTCATCAGGGGGTCGAAAATGCCGACGAAAACACAAGAGAGAAGAGACGCAGCCAGAGCACTGCAGTTCAAGTACAGAATCACGCATACGCATACACACGCAAGATAGAGGAAGAAAAAGACGCAGCGGCCTTCTCAATGTCGAGCGAGCAGGCGAGGGAAAAAAAAGGTGTTGGAGGACGTTAACAACAAGGGCCCGTGACATACCTGTCTGCTTCAACTACAACGGACAGAGGAGAGATGTGTCACGTGGAAGTTGCAAGAAGAGGCGATGAGGTAAAGGTACTCTTATGTGTGTGCGTCTGTGTCTGTGCTGCAAGTGAACCGGCCACTCTGTATGCGTCGCTCTCATAAAAAAAACGCCAAAAATACGAAAAAGACGTGCAGCAACCGCACACACACACAGAATAAATTCTTGTTAAAGTCTCAGCTCTGACTTGCCGCATCTTTTCCCCTTGTACAGCTGCGGAAGGGGACGGCGATCCACATCCGTGGAGTGCCTCAAACACCTCGCAGTCACTAACCTTGTAATGTCTTATTGTCTCATTCTTGCCGGAGAGGCACAACACCGGAGGGTTCCCACGTCGTTTGATTGCGTCTGTGCCAGTGTGCGCTGGAGTGCACCCGAAAGTACAGCGCTTCACTGCATGCACACACGCACGCGCGAGCAATCCGGCACGCGCCTTCGGCGTACTGGAGAGTTCACCCACTAAGTGGGCGATGCCCTTCGCTTGCGATGCAGCATAGAAAGAGGAAGAGAGGAGAGTGCGAAAGAGGGAGATGATGGAAAAGGAGGAAGTGGGTGAGGGTGGGGGCCGGTTGGGTCCGGTGCTTCACATCACACGAAAGCAATATAGGCAAGCAGACAAAGACAGGTAGATGAATAGCGAAGAAAGCAAAACAGAAAGCGAATCGGACATCGCTCGGCAGCGGACATACAGCAACTCTCACGATACAGGAAAAGAACAGATGCACACACATGTATCTACGAGCTCCCTCATCCTTTCCTATGCCCTCCAGCGACAACGGGCGCCAGCGCACGAAACCACACCACAACACCCGCACGTCTCTATCAACACAGAAACGCATACGCAGCCGCGCAGGCCGAAGGCTCTCGTCTTCTTACCTGCGAGCCGCCTTCCGTAACACGATCATCGTCTCAGCAAATCGCACACACATAACGTGGGCTGTGAAGCATACATGTAGCCCTATAAAGTCTGTACGCAATAGCACTGGGTATCAGGTCCGCGGCGACGCCTCGCCTAAACACCCTTGTCCCTCATGTTGAAATCGGGCGTGGACCCGGTGGGAGACAGCACCTTGGGGTGGAAGCTCATCGCTGCAGAAGACCCATTCGACGTGTCCTCACAGTCTCGGCTGTCACGTGCATCCGCGCCAGATTGATGGCTGCTGGAGCTGTGCAAGGCTTTCGTCAACGCAGATCTGGAAGGCTCTGAGGTCATCTTCGCGGAGGAGACCTTTGGCGATACCAGAGGCGACTCTTTCGGCTCCACAGAGCCGACTCCCTCTTTTTTATGGCCCGATGCTGCTGCTTTGTCAGCCGCTGCGGTGCTTGTCTTCCCTGCAGTACCAGGTGTCAAGAGTACGCCGTTGGACACCTCCGACACGGCGGCGTGCGAGCGAGTATCATTCGTGCCGGAGACGGTGCTGTCGTCGTCCGCCACGGATGCGGATGCGGCTGGCAGACGGGGCGGCACCATATGTGGCGAGCCGGTGATGGTTGCCTGGGCAGTTTGAGCACCGCCTTGAGGTCCGCGCTTGAACTTCACGATGACAACAGACATGTTGTCGCAGCCGAGCCGGAACGGCTGCGGGGAGAGACAGGCATCCATCAGCTCCTCACAGATCTTCCCAAGTGGCACACGCTCCTGGATGCGCGGCCGCACAAAGTCCACGACCTGCTTGCTCGACATGATATCCCAGATGCCGTCGCACGCCAAGACGGCAAACTCGTCCTTGTCGCGATTGAGCTTCGTGACCCGCACCTCCGGCGCACTCGTCACCGCCTGCATCTCCCACGATACCTGCGCGTTGTTTTTGAACATAAAGTCGCCGATGGCGCGACTCAGAGCCAACATACCGTTCACACGGCGGTTCAGCACGTAGCAGCCGGCGCGCTCGATGCGCATCTGCTCGGATGGTAGAAAAGGCTTGTGATCCGTGCTGAGCGCATCGACGCTGCCGTTGCGGCACATGACACAGCGGCTATCGCCGGCGTTTGCGCAGTACACGTCATCGCCGTCTAAGTAGAGCACGACAGCTGCACACCCGCCGCGCTCAAAACTCGGGATAGAGTGCAGATACTTGTCAATCGCAATAAAGCCGTCGTAGAGGGCCTTCGAGATTTCGCCTTTCATGAACGCCTTTGTCTGATGGACAAACTGAAACATGTACTCGCCGCAGTACTTCGCCGTCGCGGCCCCGCTGTGGCCATCGTAAACGCCGAAGAACCCGCCCTTCTCGAGGAGCAGCAACGTGTGCGCGTCCTCCATGGAGCGACGCCATCCTTGCATACTACTTGAGCCGTACTCCAGGAATTCGTTCTCCCCGCTGACGCTCTCCTTTTCCTTCATCGGCTCACTCATGATGTCAGCGCGGCGCAGCAGCTCATCGAAGTTGGGCTGCCCAGCGTTGCGGGCCACCCATGCGAGCACAATCTGCAAGAGCTCCAGCCATCCCATCAACCATCCACCGATGAGAACGGTGAGGGCTACAATAACGCCATATGAATAGTAGCCGTAGCCCGTCATTACTGTGAGGGTAACGAAGAGCAGGATGGAGCGGACAATGTAGGTGCGCCGATCACGCGTGTGCTGCTGCAGCATACGCGCCATCTGCACCTGCTGCTGG
The DNA here is from genome assembly GCF_000002875.2 of Leishmania infantum JPCM5. Taxonomy (NCBI): domain Eukaryota; phylum Euglenozoa; class Kinetoplastea; order Trypanosomatida; family Trypanosomatidae; genus Leishmania; species Leishmania infantum. Next base: position 665,169 of record NC_009416.2, read on the forward strand.
CTCAAGTACTGCATCTGCTTTGCGGAGGACATCGGCTGTTTCGCGGGAGGTCGTCGCGGCGGGGCAAGCTTCAGTGGAATCATCACGGAACACCAGTCAAACAGACACCGATCCACACCTGGCGCGTGCGGAGAGAGGGGGAGAGAGAGCCGAAAGCAAGAGCAAAAAAAAAGAGGAAAAGAAGGGAACGTCAACAGAGGCTTTTCAACAGACCTCTCGCAGATGGCCCGGCCCTTTTCTCCAAGGCGATCCCACAAGGCGTGGGTGTATAGAACGGTTTGCCTCGAAGAGGCACGCGGAGGAGCTTGGGTGAAGCGAAGCAACTCACCAGCTGCGGTCTCTTTCTGTTGTGGTTCGAAGAAAGGGGCAGATCGCGGGAGGGAGGGAGCCAGGTGCAGACGGACAGCCGGTTCAGCAGCAGAGAAGCAAAGACCCAAATGATGAAAACGCAGAGCCTCGATCGGGAGATACCTGTGGCAACTATCACCTTTCCTGGCTCCAGCACAGCGAGCCCTCACACACACACACTCAGAAAACGCCGGACTTTTGTTTTTTTTTCTCTCCCGCGTACAGATACACAGACAAGCGCGTACAAGGAAGCTGTTCACAACAAAAAAGGGGTTAGGGGGAAGGAGGAGGGGGGAGGGAAGAGCGCGCACAGTGCAGAAGGGGCGAGATCCAAAAGTTGACAGATAAACACACGCTTTATGTGTATACCCCCAAGATGTGTGCATCCAGACACGGACCGCAGAGGAGAGAGACGACAGGAAAGTTGGCGAATGTCCGCGGGGGAAAAGAAAAAACAAACATAAACAAAAAAGGGGGAAGCCCCCGAAAAATGGCGCACTGGAATCGCGAGGGTTCGCGTGTCACCTTCGGTACCCTTGGTTTGCGTGCGTCTTTGTGTGTCCGCGATGGTGGCGCGGCGTCTTCTCCTCGTGCTTTGTGCTGTGAAAGGAGGGAAAGAACAGCGCAGCCGCACCCCTTTTTTTTTTCGTTTTCCCGTGTACGGGGCCCGCGCCAGAGAGCGGTAGGACGAAGCGAGGAGGGCGGGAAAGGCAGGGCGACAAAGGCAATCAAGCTTACGGTGATCGACAGGTGCGCACGGGAGACGCCGGCGCCGGCGGAGATGCCGCCCTGTGGCAACGTGGGAGCACACCACCTGACTCTGACGAAGCAACGCGGCGCACGGTACTCTGGAAGTCTAGACTGAGGAAGGAAAAAGGAAAGTATCGGCGAGCTCAAGGCGTCTTTGCACGTGAGGAGCACGAAGGGACCGAGAACGGTCTCGTCTCTGGCTTATGCTTTGCTGTGTGTGTCTACACGAAGTCGCGTGTGCCTCATCCGATCGTTAGCCCTTTTTTTTTTTGGCTCTGTTCACTCCTGACTAAGCGTCTCTCTTTCTGAACAGCGCCACGACGTCGGTGCCAACGCGTCTGAGCCGCACAGGCACTATATACAGCAATAGCTAGCTGTTCTCTCTTCCCCTCCCGCCGAAGAAGCGACTGAAACGCCAAGATACGCACGCAACGCACAACGTAGAATAAATTTCTGTTGCACCGATACCGCACACGCGAAATTGGGGTGGACAAAAGACGCGAGAACAAAATGAACGCATGTATACGCGCGTTGCCACCGGTGAGCAAGACGGGAGACGGTGGTGGAAGGGGCCCACAGAGCAGATGCAAACCGACCAACCAACACTGGGACGAAGCAGCGGCGGCGAGAGCAGCAGCGCACACCCATACAGGACTTACGTGCAGCCATGCAGGTGGGGAAGGGCGCAGAAGAGGAGAGGTCAGAGGTTAGAGGAGGCCGGCGTGCGGATGGGAGAGGTGTGAAGAAGAGGGCGTAGGAATCGCCAGTCACACACAGGAAATACACACAGAGAAGGAGAGAAGTGCCGAAGGGGAGGGGGTGGTGAGGAAGGATAGCGAAGAGACAAGTGGACCGATGCACTGGCGCTTGCAGGCGCCATTCATTGCAGCTGGCAAAAGGGTCGAGGTCGACGGGGAGACGACACAGTGCCGTGCCAGCGATGCAGGGATGCATCCATGTGTCTTTACCAGTAAACACTTAACGTTATGCGGAGCCGGCGTCAACACACAGGGTTGCCGGTTCACACGCCAGCTCTCATGAAAGAGAATCGCCCCCAAACATGGCAGTTTTTTTTTCTTTTGTTTGTCTGCCTGCGTGTCGTCCTGCGTCGAGCATACTTCCATCAAGCACGATTACGCAATCACGGAAGGAATGCACACAACAAAGGACTTGCATGCGACCACCTCGACTGGTGCGATGGCTGCGATGCCCACCCGCTTCCTCCTTCTCTTCCCATCGACACCATACGCAAATTTGGGCAGAGGAGGGGGGGACCAGGGGTGAAGTGGTGCCTTCAAACAGCAACGGTGACAAAACAGTGCACACACACAAGCGAAAGAAAGCGAAGTCAGCGCTAAAGCGGAAAATCCGCACCATCCGAAACAGACGAAAAGTTGTCGAGACAGGAAGGCTTTACGCAAGAGGCGGAAGTGTGCGCAGTGCTCGAGGAGAGCGACGTCATCGTGTGTCTCAAAACTGACGCCCACTTCCCTTCAACGTATAACGGGTATGCGTGTGTGGGAGGTGGGGGGGAGGCACACCCGCGAGAAGGCCGCGCCGCTGTATGCGAGAGGGCCTGCAGCAACTCCATCACCCCACCCATCCACCCTTGGCTGTGCCTGAAGCCATGCTCGCCGTGTGAGAAAAAAAGAAGCCACTACGCTGGAGAGCATACGGCTCTCTGTCAGGATTTCTTCTATGAAGCTCAGCAACTTAAGCCAGGAGTGCTCACACGTGCGCAAAAGACTCCATCGGGCACACGATAGTAGAGACGCAAATATAGAAGACATGTGTCGGCGGTTCGGAGAACAAGAAAACATTATCTATGCCGCTCCGGCTACATTCTCTTTCCGGTAGGTTTGTCAGGCAGCCCACGTCTCCGCAGCAAGTCGACCACCCCGCATAGTAGCAACGCTCACAGTCCGTCCACGCTCTTCCTCGCCGGCGTGCACTGGCGGAGAGTAAAGCTGCTTATACATGTCGGGCATTTGCGTGCTGCGCCGCGATGATAATCCGCTCGGCGACGGCAAGTTCGATAGCATGCGCTGGATCGGATGCCGGATGCTCGGCTTCATCGGCGTGCGTACTCTGACGCTGTGGCGGGCACTGGGGCCAGTCGTGGGGCTGGACCCCGACCCGACAGATGTGCTCGTGCCGACACTCGTGTCGCGGGCATCCGTCGCCTCAGTCATCACGCGCCTCTCTTCCATTGGAATTTCCAGCAGCAGTGTAGCGGCGGAAGCCGGGGAAGCACGCTCCAGCAGGCGCTCCGCTGCGGATGCTAGCTCAATAAAGTCGCACGCAAACAGAGCGTGCTCCGAGGTGTGGCGCAGTGTCTGAAAGAGCGGCGTGTGACGCAGCCGCACAAAGGACGCCAGGATCGACGCGAGCTGGTCTTGCTGGTCACGGAACTGGTGCTGCAGCGCCGTGTCTGCGTCGCTTCGCCTATTCGTCGGCGGTGTCGAAAGCTCATAGGCTCCTGCCTGGGCGACTCCCGTGGCGCCGGGAGGTGTCCGCAGCTCCCCCGTACCCGGCTCTGGAAATTGTGTAGCCGCGCCGCGCAGGCGAAGGTCGCTGTACTTTTTGATGTGTGCCGCAATGAAGGAGAGAAAGCGGGAGGTGCACCCGACCTCCTCGTCGTCCATCCACGACCTCTCCTCCTCATCGTCTGTGAGAGCAACTGATGTCGAAGAAAGCGACGAGGAGGGCGGCAGCACATGCGGCAAATCGCCCACCTCTCCCTTGCTCGCCACCGCTGACTTGCGAGCCCGTCGCGAGGCGGACCCCAATGGCCCCTCGACGTACGCTACAGTGGAGCCCTTCCACTCAAAGTGGAACTCAGGGTCGATCGCCGTGCTATGCTGAAGAAGATGCAGCACTTCCCGAGGAAGGCTGGGGATGGGATTTTGCTCTGCCGACTTGTTCGCCATCGCCACCGTCTCCTCAACAAGGTTGCCTTCGGTGAGAGCGTTCGCCATCATCCGGTCCACCAGCTGCGCGACAGTGGCAGCGCTGCAGCGGTCACGCGACGTCAGAGATGTACGTACACTCAAAGGCAACTCGGAGAGGTAAGTGTACAGGCACATCCATGCTCGCTCATTCCACTCCTCCTGTGCCAGGTCGTCCACGAGGAGTCGCAGCTGCCGCTCCAGTTGCCGCAGGAAGTACCGCGGGATCACAACCGACTCTGCCTTGTCGCCCACAGGGGGCTGAGTGTGTTCGCACGCGCGCTTCTCTGCGTGCACTGCCCCTCCGGTTGATGCCGCGCCGTCGTGCAACGGCGTCCACCCCAAGTCGGCACAATGGATCAGCATGGAGTCGCTCACGTTCTCGCCGGTAGGCATGATCGGACTCATCATCGCCGCCGCCAGCCACCGATCTGGCGTCGCGCTTGCCGCTGATTTGATAGCGTCTTGCATTGCGCTTGTCTCCGTCTGCGTGCCGCGGTCTTCGCAAAACCACCGCGGGTCCGTCTGCGCCGTGGAAGCACGGATGCTGGGAGAGCTCGGCTGTGCCTTTGTTGCCGCCGGTGCAGCTGCTGCAGCTGCAACCCTCACCGGCTTCGCGGTGCCCGTGGCTGGCTGCGGTGAAGTGTTGCGGTCCGCTTCCTCCTTGCGGCCCCTGTCGGTACCCTCAAAGCATACACGCGAAGACTCGACAACCGCTGGTGACGCGAGCCAAGGCGTCATCGCCTCAGCCACCTTCGCTGCCTCAGAGGGTACCTTCTCCGTGCCTACCGTCGTCGCCGTCGCCGGCGCCGGGGACGGAGCTTGGCTCCCCACAGTGGCCGCGTTCGAGGCGCTTCGGTAGTACGCGCCATCCTCCACGCTGCCGCTGCCACCGTTCACACGGTACCCAGAACTCGAGACGCCGCGGCGGGGAGCGTGGATGCCAGCGAGGTCGCTGTGCCCTGGATCCTGCAGTGCGCTGGCCGTGCCCAGTGCCTTTTTGTGTTGCGCAACTGCCTCTACCGTTAGCTTCGGCGGTGGAGTCGCGTCCGAGCTCTCGATACGAGATGTGGCAGCTTCCGCCCACACGCCGCCGTTTCGAGGGTGAGAGTGGTGTCGATGCGAGTGTGCTTGCGACAACTCACGGCTCTTCGCAGCGTGGATGCGATCGATTGCTGTGGCCGTCGTGGGCGCGGCACTGTTGTGTGCGTGGCTCATGTGTGCCACGCGAGGCCGGCTCGAGCTGCGGCTGCGAGCGCCAGCCGCGCCGTGGCTTGCCGAGCGGGTCACGGTGCCTGCACGCGACACCGACAAGGCGGCGCGGCGTCGATGACGTGAGGGTGTGGTTGCCTTTTGAAGCACCAATACCGTTCCAAGGAGTAATGTAGCGCAGGAGACGAAGACAATCGTCTCCTTGTACTTGGATAGCGACTGCATTGCTTTGCCTGAGGAAACAGGATAAGGAGAATGGCCGCACTCGCGACACGCAGTCACAGAGGACGCGCGAAAAACAGCAACGGCGATGAATCTGCAGCGATGGGAAAGAGAGAGAGAGAGCGGTACGCTCTGTGTTTGATCTATGGTGTCCCCTCTCACAAGTTATGGTCGATCGAAGATCCGGGCAGCTCTATGATTTGGTAACCGCTTTCTATGCATGACCCTCCAGCCCGCCGCTCCCCTTGCCACCGAGTCGCACCTTGTCCTCGTGCACGGTTCTAGGAGGAGGCGCCCAAGCAGAGGAGCAGCTGGCCTCTAAACGGTCCGATCCCCGACTCTTGCGGAGTTGTAAACAATCTCCGCCTTGGGTGGGAGCCCAAGCTCGGCAATATCAGCTACACGAAACAGATGCACGAAGAAGGTTTCGAGCCGGCAATGCGGTCACGCGTCCCCTCTCTTGACGGGATACGTGAAGAGTGCTTGTGTCGCTGACGAATGATGTGGCGATAAGGAGAGAGCAGGAGAGTGCTTCACAGAGGACAAAGCCTCTACGCGCCTGTATCACCGCTTGATTAGGCGGACAGGAACCGGAAGGTGGAGAGCAGCGACTCACTAAAGCCCCGTCGTCGTCGTTGTGTGTGTGTGTGTGTTTAGGTGTGCAACCTGGTAGATGCTCAGAAGACACGACAAAAAAAAAAAGGATGTTACCGCTCAATCCAGCTCAGGGACTGCCGTCTTATGTTCCTCGGTTCCTCTACCAGTTGCGCATTGACGATAGTAACGAAACCACATCAAGTGAGAAAGGAAGCGAGAGAGAGCGAGAGTGAGGGCAATTCGGTAAATGGGAAGGCGCTGCCATCGCATGCAAGGTTGAGAAGAAGGTGACGACAGTGACGGCGAAGATAGTTGTCGCGCTCGAAAGGCCCGTTGTGCGCGCGCTTGATTGCACAATGCGAAAGAGTAGATGCTGTTGAGAGACACCAGGCAAACGCACTCACAGTTGCAATCATGGGCGTAGACGTGCAGTGGACAGATGAAGGGGACGGGGCGCAAAGGTCAGGGTGTCCGTTTGGTCATCAGTGGCCTTATGAGCACGCACCACTCCGTGTACGTGCACCGGTTAGGAAGCAGAGCCACGCCTCAGTTGCACGAGAGGATGAGCGGGACAGCCCCACAGCCCCTTATCACCGGGACGCTGATTTCGTTTTTCGAGATGTGTGGATTAGAATAATCTGTGAGGCAAACACATATGCATGCGCGCATTAGAGAAGCAGTGAAGGCCATGCGACATCGCACCGTACAACACCTCCACTTCTCTCCTCTTCGCTCAGAGAGCGGCTAAGCGCGGGTGCATCACAGCGGACAGTCGCTGCAGCGCCACGCCGCTTGCCACCTGCGACGGTAGACCGCGGTGGCCGTTCCCTCCACGACCACGGCCATCGCCGGCATCTCCTCCGTGCTCGCAGAAGTGAGCTCCTTCGGGAAGAACCGTGAGGACGCCCGTGCACAACCCCATCAGCCCAGGATGCGGCAGTCTGCCCTCCTGGGGAACGAGTAGTACCAAACCGCCATCACTCGCCTCTCGCAGGCTCGACTCGCTATCACAGAGGGAGTGGGCCTGCCCGTTAGCTTTCAAACGTCGAAACGCCTGCAAAGACGCATGCGACGATGCGGCCGCGCCCACCTCACAGCCATGGCACGGCCGCTGCCCATCGAAGGTCGCTTCATACAGGAAGTCGTGTCCGCAATCGAGCAGCCACCAGTTTCGGGGTGCATTGAGTCCGTATGCCTCCTCTACCCTGGCGTGCATCTCCGCCGCCCAGTCACCTGGGGCGCTGTCCGACATTGCATCGCTCGTTGACGGAATTGATGGTGAATCGGGTAGAGCACCGAGGTGCACCGGCGGGGTGTAGTGGTAGGAGCCGACGGCGCCGACGACATTGATCTTGCGTCGACCGACATAGAAAATGTAGTCGACGAGGAAGGCGTTGGCGCTTCGAATGAGCCCGCCAAAGTTGCGCTGGTCATACTCGTTCTCATAAAAGACAGAAAGACCAAAGTAGGAGGCTGCCAACGGCGAGGACGCGCTCGCATCTGCGTTTGGTTGTCGAGAAGAGTCAGCCGCTTGAGGACTGCCGCTGTACCGCAGCAACGCCTGCCGGTAAGCGCGCAGTTGGTGCTGTATTTCTTCAGAATCGCGCAGGTAGAAGGCTGGATGGAGGGGACGCTGGTCCACGCGAGGGGTCGTGTTCACATGGGCGTCGCCGACTGATTTCGTTGGCCCAGAAGACGTTGCGTCCATGAACGCTGACGCGCTTCCACTCCCGCCGGTCACAGGAGCTGGAAGGGCCTTGGAGAAAAAGGCCTGATACTCGTGTAGACGGCGCCGCAGCTCGTCGAGAGCGTCGTAAGAGGAGGCGCCATCAGCCGGTGAGCCATCAACAGCTGAGCACGAGAAAGAGCCTGCGGGGTAGATCTCGCGCGCCTCTGGACATGCTGCGTCCATGTAGCAGTAGAATAGCGCTATACCCAAGGATGTGGCCACGTTGAGGGAGCTGGTGGTGCCATACTGAGGAACGTAGACCACCATATCCGCGACAGGCGCCGGCGTTGGCCGGGGGATGCCAGCAAGTGCAGCGGTGCGGGTACGATCGCAGAGAGGCACCTGCGTCGTGTCGTCCTTGGCCCGCAAGAGGCTCCGTCGGACGCCCCAGTTTTCGTGTCCCACAACGAGACGAATGCATCCACCCTTCTGAGTCGCGGCAATGGGGAGGCGCGTGCGCATGATGCTCCGTGCACCGTCGGCAAAGTTCTCAAGCGCCACTAAAGGAGACGCATTAGGCGCTGCAGCCGCGGTTTCGCCGTCGTCGCAAGACGGGTGAGAGACGGGTGAAAAGTAGTCCTCCTCGCCGAACAGGGCGATGCCGTCGAACGGAGATGCACACGCTGTGCCAGAACCGCCGCAGCCAGATGGGCCCGGCTCCGTTTCGGCATAACCGACGGCTGTGGAGTTGGAAAAGACATCCTTCTGCATCTCGTGGGCAGATGAGCACCTGGGGACGGCCTCTCGCACCTGCACATGCTCAATCGCCTTCCACGAGGCTGCCGTCAAAAATGTTGGCGGCGACGCCGTTTGAAAGTACAGACATGTGCGTATGCTATTCGTGGCGTTAAAGGCGCTGTGGCATCCTTCCAGACCCACTTGGGCGCGCGTCAGTGCGCCGCCGAGGTCGGCCCATTTTGGCAGGCGCCGCGACCATCTCGTGAGCGGGTTGGTGGCGAGCGGGATCGGGTTCCTGGGCGGATGCAGAGTCTGCTTCTGCAGCCGCACGGATCGCCGCATTTGGTCAGACAGCAACTGCCGTGACGCTGAGTGTGTCGCGGAAACGCATATTGCATTGTGTGTGTGTGTGTGTGTGTGTGTGGTGGTGGTGCGCAGTGAAGCGAACAACAGGAGAAGTGGATCAATATGACGGTGGGAAGACGACCTGGACGAGCCTTTTAAGAGCGATCAAAGAGAGGAGAGTCCGTCAACCAAAGTACAGTCCACTCACGCGAACTCACCAGACCGAGCTGACGCTTGCGTTGTGCGAGTCGGTTAGCCGTGGCGAGTTTTAGGGGGTCACTTTGCTTGCTTGCCACATTCCTTACCGCCTTGCGTGCTCGCTCCTACGGCAGTCCGGCAGCACCACATACTTCTCCCGCGGTGGTTCGCCTTGCTGCTCAGACTACAGCAGAAGCTGCATCAGCGGAAGGCAAACACGGCACATGCGCATCTCGCGTCATCCGCTGCCCGAACAAACCACGATCAACCGCGACACACACACGGAATCCTTCACTGCCTATAAATGGCCCGGCTCGCCTCCCTTGAGCTAATGGTTTTTTTTTATTCGTGAACCCCTCATACTCCTCTGTCTACTGCTCACGCCACGAGTACCAAAGGCACGCAAGCAGCAATAAGAGGATGGTGCAGCAAGCGATCAAGAGCAGGCGCGCCTTGTCGTCGCTCGAGGTTCACCTTTGCTGCAAAAAAAAAAACATCGTGCGAGGTGGACAGATTCGGTGTTGTGTCGCACGCTTGAACTGCGTGCAAAGTCGGCTGTCACGGTAGGCAGCCCCCCACCTCAAGCCAAGGGACGGATATCGACGGAGGCCATCAGAGTTGATGAAGAGAGAGGTTCCGCAACGAGTGCTGTTCTCAACAGCAAACCACGAAAAGAAGAAAGACCGCGCTGGTGTGTGCCCATGCGAAGCGGCTGTGCGTATGCCGTTGTGGGTCGTTTGCCCACAGGCTGCTCACTTCTCAAAGTCTCGACTCTGGCGTCATGCAATGTGTATCTGCTGCGACAAGCCATTTAGGCCTTACCGCCAGTGTGCAAAACGTGGTGGAAGGGAGGAAGGGCAGCGTGGTTGGGTGCAGCGGTGCGGTGCAGAGGCCCTTCGCTCATGGCTTTTTTTTTCGTTGCTAGTAGCGTTTTCCTTTTGGTTCAACTTGTGTCGTGCGTGTGCTTCTGCTAGGCTGGAAAAAGGCCGACGACTTTTACAGAGAGGGAGAGACACGCACGTCATGCACGGCTTTCGTTGACCGCTAGCTCATCATAAACGCCCGCCGACCCAGTCCCGCGCACAGCGACATTCACCACGACACCGATTCGTAAGTGGCACGCGCAAGGCGCACATATTCTCTATGGTACCTTTCCATCACATTTTCCTCGATAAACCGGCGAAAACAAGATACGAAAGCAGGCGTAGTCTGTCAGACTCCAGTGAGAGTTGACGGGCAAGGAGGGGTGCACGCCGCGGAGAGCGACCGCGCGCTTCTGCAGTGCCTGCCCACGTTCCCTTCCCTTTGCCAAGGATCTATGCGCTGTAGATGTGCAGGACACCGCACGCGACGCCGTTTGTGGAAGTGGCGCCGCGCCGCAACACGAGGTCCGTATTCGGAATCGTCACCTCTGCCACGCGGAGCTCAAATTTTGGCGACGAGCGCGTCGACCAAATCTCCTGGTTCACCACCAGGACGCCAGAGGCGCTTTCCGCGCAGTCGATGTCGGCGCCGTCGACCTCCTCGCTTTGGTGCGTGACGGTAGCAAACTGTGGGCGGGTAGAGGGGAGGAACATAATGTGAGGCAGGTACTCCATCTTCGATGAGGCCGTCGGCGTTGATGCAGCCAACGGGCTGCCAGGTGCGGTCGCCGCATCCCCCTCCTCATTGTCACCGGCTGCATCCTCCAGCTTCACCCGCTTCACCTTGTGCTGCAGCGACCCCGCCAGGTCGGTGGACGGCTGTTCCGCGACATTAAACACAGCCTCCCAACCACGTGAGGAGCTGGCGCTCGGCGTACTCATGGTGGCATCACCGCCGTCGGCATCGCCACGGCGACTGTCGTTTGCAGCAGAGCGGCCTGTCAACGCAGCAGCAGCCGGCGTGATCTCGAGCAGCTCGTTCTGCGACGGCACGTAGTCCATTCGCAAGTGAGGGAGATGCTTTAGATCTGCCGTCATCACAGGTATACTGTAGAGCGGGACATACAGGCGGCCGTTCACCAAGGTCTCTACGACACGTCGCAGGCTACCCTCGGCGGTCGGCCACCGCTCCACCATGCGCTCACGCATGTCGCCCACGACATCCTCGTTGCATACGCTGATGTGCACCCCATTAACCGACAGCCGACACGGGTTCGAGCGAATGAGGATGTCGTCTGTGTCCGCGATCGCGTACATGGTGGTGGGCAGCACAGGGATTTGGGTGACGTCACCCCTGTGCGACACGAGCAGCACCTTCATGTGTGGCAGAAGCGGCCGCGTAGAGTAGTAATTCTTCAGCGTCTCCTCCAACGTGTCCACAAAACTCTCCATCACCTCGTTGAAGGTGGCGCCTAGCGACGGCAGCAACTCGCGCTCAAAGTCGCTGGCGAAGGGGAGAATAAAAGGGCCACCAATAATCAGCACATCCGCGCCGCGGTGCAGCGCTTGGGTGGTCACCGTGCGCAGCAGCCCCGACACGTCGCGCCGTGGGAACGGCCCACTGCAAAAGTGGATGCGCACGCCAGCGCCGCTGCCATCGGCGAGGGCGCCGGCACCCGAAGTTGATGTCACGGCCGCAGACAGCAGTGGCCGGTCCACTCGCCATGGCAACGTCGGCCGCGATGGCAGGACGAACTCGCGCACCAGTACGCCCGTGAGAACGCCGCGGGCACTGCGCTGAAACGGGTCGCCGATGATGCCGACAGCCATACCGGGATGAAGGCCTGTAAACCATGAAGCCTGTCGCGTGTAGAGCGAAAGGCGAGTGCCATCACAGGCCGCCGCCTCCTCGTCAGCCTCGGCGGCCGTCCCTGGCGTTTCCTCCCCGGCCTCACCAATCGCCGATGTCGTTGCCACCCCTGTGGAGGACCGGGCGGTGCTGCTCTCCATCCTACCTGAGGCTCGCGCGCAGAAGCCGGCGTGCGATGCATCTTGCAGGAGAGCAAACGACGCGTCTGCCGTTCGATCCGCCTGCGCCAATGCCTGCAGAGCACGAACGTAGCACTCGTCGTCATCCACGTCCCGCACCACGTAGAACTCCCACGGTGCTTGCTGGGTGACCGCACTCACCGCCGACGCATCCTGCACTCGCGTCAGGATGCCAACAGCACGGAGCAATGACCCGCCGGAGGCAAGCGGCGCACCTCCTGCCAGAGGGACCATTCCGTCAGCATCATCATCATCTTCCAGCTCTGACTTCACCACTGTACCCCGGCAGCTGCCTTCCTGCTGTGTCTTCGCGAGCCCTCGCCAGAGAGGCACGCGGTGTAGCATCTCCTTGTAGTAGTCGATCACGTGCCTTCGAATCGTCGGCGCGGACTTGTCTTGGAGGCCGCAGTAGGAGGAGCTCCTGAAGTTGGCGGTGTTGCGTGCCTCCACCGTGACAAGGGCAGAGCTGCCAGCGCTGCGCTGCTGTGGCATAAGCAGTGGCTTCTCCAGCCGCGCTGGCGGGTGCTCGAGACCGAGAAGAAGATTCAAGTTGGCCGCAGCCTTCCAGTTGCCCTCCACTTGCATTGCCGGTGAGACAGTGCGTTTCTGGCAAGAGACGAAGGAGAGATACGCGAAGCGAAAAAAAGGGGAGGGCTGCGCCGTCCGACGCGGATGCAGAGAAACAAGAAACACGCTAAGCTGAGCCGCCAGTACGCGGAGTAGGTGTGTCACTTCAGTGGTGTGGCCGGTACAGGTCGCAGATTATCAATGAAGGAGTGATGGAGAGAGAGGTGGGGGCACTTGAGAAATGGCAGAGGGGCTGCTGATCTCGGAATGGCAGATCAAAGCGAGCGGCGTATGGCGAGTCGTGTACACCCTTGACAGAGAGAAAAAAGAAAAGCACAGGAGGAGAGCGTCCTCACGCGCTTACAGCCGCGCCCTGGCAGCGTCGAGGACGATCCCTGAGGGGATGAAAGCCAGAGAAAAAATCCACCCTGACGCGAAAGCTCCTTGGCCCTTCTCTATGGCCCGCATGAGGGGAGGAGGGAGCTGAATCATGCGCTCGTCTGGCAGCACTGTCATGCCCTGTGTTGGCAGGCTGAGCAATTCACGCCGTGCACCTTTGACCTCCGCGGGCGTGAGCCGGCGCCGTTCCCTTTTTCTTCAGTATACCTCGCTTATTTTCCGAAACACAGCACACCGTGGAGAACGCACAGATGGCAAACTTCAACGTTGGTTTGGCACAGGGGAAGAGGGCGAAGCGCCAGTGAGGTGGGGTAAAGCGTAGAAGAGGAGCGCGCGGTACCCCTCAAGAGAAACCAGCACAAAAAGCCTGCCGAGCACAGACACCACTGCTGTTTCCTTCGCCACCCCGATACTTTCCTCTCTCCACAGGATTTCGAGGCAGTCGTCGACGCACACGCACGCAAACACGCCAAGGCTACACCACAACAGAACAACACAAAAACAACACACACACAAGGACAGCGCGCAGAGGAAAAAAAAAAACGTGCCCGACAAAGAAGGGCCTCGGCAAGAGGGCAAACACCGAGGACAATCTCTTCTCCACGGGACATGACGGATACGTTGGTGAGCTCGAAGGCGCGGTGAATGAAGGAGACGGCGGAGTGAAACAAGGCAGAAAGGTGGCCCCGTTGCCTTGATGTTTTTGCTTTCATGTCCCGTCAGCCGTGAGCAGACACCGATGCTACCCTACAGCAACTGCTCCGCTCTCGCCCCACGACGAGCAGGGTGTGCGCACGTGTAATGGCCCAGGGTGCGCACATGCCTCCCTTCCTCGCCCCGCCTCGCCACTAGCAACCAAGTCGGTAGGACGCGCGTCGCACTCGCTTGACAACGAGAGCCGCGCGTGTGCACGGTCGCCTACTATGGCGCGCGCAAGGGGACTCCTTATAGTACCAGCGTCCTTGGTCACAGCGCTGCCTGAGAGCCGATGTCCGTGTGCAGCTACTCCTCCAACATGAAAGCGCTAATATCTTCGTCGAGGTTCCGCTCCTTGGCGTGGTAGGCCTGGCCCCACGTACCATGCATCGAGGCCGCCTGCTGGATGTAGCGCTCGGCGTCGTCGAGGGACTTCGCTTTGTGGGCACTGACGGCGGCGAGGTTCACCAGTGTGGCCTCATCGTTGGAGCGGACGGCTAGCGCGTCGAGCAGCGAGCGCTCAGCCGCGTCGTAGTCCTTGAGACCCATGTGCGCCAGGGCCATCAAGTTCGACACCATGATGCTCTGCCCACACCGCAGCTGCACCTCCTTGAAGGCGGATACGGCCGCGTTATAGTTGGCCACGTGCACGTCAGATGCGGCCTGATGGAGGGAAACAATGCCGCTGTACAGTATGGTCACGATCGCCTCGCTGTCCACCTGCTCCATGCGCTTTACCTCTTTCGCCGCCTCATCTGGTCGATTCAGCCGCAGCAGCGCCTCTGCCGCCACACCGTGCAGCTCCACCGTGTAGCGCCTGACCAGCGCCCCCTCCGGAGTGGGCAACTCGCCGAGCCACTTCTTTGCCAGCGTCAGCGCCCCGATGACGTCTTGCTGGTAAAGCAGGGCTGTGGTAGCGAATACAGCCTTGTAGACAGCGTCCGCCGCCACATTCTCCGCATCGCTTTGCAGACGCTGCGTGACGTTCGTGGCCGGATCGGAGAGGACACCGTAGTCGCGCGTAGCGCAAATGAGCTCTGCCCACGTGCGAATTGTCACGAGCAGCGGGTTGCTCTCCGAGCGCAGCTGACTGATAACGGCGTCGACTTGGCCGAGACCAATCTGACCCAGCGCGACCACCGCGTTCTTCTCCGCGTTGAAGGCGGCCACATCAGCCGGCCGGCTTGACAGAGCGCGTGCAGTGCTCCCATCAGCGATCGCCTGATGGTAGTTGCCCACCACGAGGGCGTTGCGCACGTCAAAGAGGACGTCTGTCATTTGGCTGAGCCCTGTGCTTGCGGAAGCCCGCGGTGAGACTTTGGTAGCTACCTTTGCTCGCTGCAGCTTGCTCGCCTGCCGGGGGTGGTTTGCGGTTCTCGGTTTTTTCGTTTTTTTTCTCAAGGGGGAGGGTCAGCACCTGGCAAATGAGCGAGCTTCGGGATCTGCCGACGTGCACGAGAGCGCCAAAAAAAAAGAAAGAGCGGGAAAGGAACACAATGATTGGACAGCAGCAGAGGAGGAGGGCCGCCGCCGGCAGTATGGAAATCTTACTTTTTTTGGAGGAGGAGGGGCCTGGAATCTCTTCTTCTATAAGACGCTGATATGAACGGCCGTTTGCTTGATTTTTCTTTTCGTTCGCGTACGACAGCGTATCGCGGCATATGGGTGTGTGGTAGAGTCGCGCGGAGTGCGAGTTCATGGGATTACCAAGAGGACACACAAAGGAGAACGCGTGCGTGCCCGGTGCATGTGAGCGTTGCAAGAGAAGTACCAGCATTCCAAGAGCAATGTGAAAGCCAGAAGATGGACGGATCACAGCGGGGATGGCCCAGTCGTGAGACGACCGTTTGGCACAGTGAGGAGGGAGATGGCGGGAGTCGTGAAAGGCCGCGTGGAGATGCGATACCATGAAGGCTGCCTAGTTGTTTCTCATCACCCAGCCAATGTCAGCCCGCTTCCGCTGTGCTCGAGTGGAGAACGAAGAGCGCTGCGACGTTTCTGGTACGACTGTCAATCGCACGCGCGTGGCAGAGGCTGAGCACACCTTGCCGTTCGCACAAAAAAAGTCATCATCGGGTACGAAGTGACGAATACGAGCGAAACACTTGCGTGCGTGCATGTGTCGATCAATCTTTTTTTTTTATTTTTGGTGGTGGGTTTTGCATTGTTGTTCTAGACTTAGTAGATTAAACAGCTAAAACAGAGGAGCACACGAAAAAAAAAGAGACAAATGAAGTGCAACCGTATGAACAGTTTGTATGTATGCCTGAATGTATCCGTGCGTAGGTGAGAGTGAGTCCGCGGGACAGAGAGAGCACGCAAACATATACATGTGTATGTATATGCATCAAGACCCTCCTGTGCACACACAAACACCCTTTCCTTCGAGTTTGCCTCCTTCTACGTCACGCTGTATCACGATAGAACGCTCGTGTGGTGAGCACACCCGCGTATGTCACTCCTTTTCCGAGAGTGCCCCATGTATGCCACGTGGGAGCCACCGCTCTGCAAGGTTCGCTCGCAGAGTACAAGCATGCGAAAAAGGAAAAAGACGAAAAGGGGGAAAACCAAAGCGAGACCGTATTACATGGCCAAGAGGCGTAGACGTGCATGCCGGGGCGCGTGCGGAGGCGAGAAGGATGATGGCAAAAAAAAAAGGGAATAACACGAGACAGACCAAACACAGCTCCAGCGGAATCACGCGTGGGGATGAGCTGGTACGGAGAGAAGAGAGAAAAGGGCTGATTCTACCATATAAAGGTCCTTGTCAAACACGCGCACACACGGTCACAAAAGCGCACGCGCAGAGGGAGAAAGAGAGAGGTCGAGAGTGCCAAGGGTATAACACGGGGAGAAGAGCGATGGAAGGGCGGCGGCGGGGCGAAGGAAAAAGGGGCTCTGTTCTCGTGTGCGGTCCACTCTTCTCAGTTTTTCTCCCATTTTAGCGAAAGACAATAATAATAAAAGCAAGGGCAACAAATAACAACAGGACGCCGAAAAGAGAATACCACCAGGCACGGGCGAAGCGGAAACGGAACGACGCAAAGAAAACACCGAATCGCACAAAACGAAGGAAGAAGACCCTGCGCGCAACACGGCCAAAAGAGGGGCAGGGAAACAAAAACAACGCCGAGAAGAGAGAAGCAAAAACAAGCAAAAAAGGTGGAACGCACAGATACACACACAAAGACTGTCAAAGGCCGCCACACAGATCCAGAGAGAGAAGGAGGCGTGAACAGGTGCACAGAAATGCAGGAAGACGGGGGTACGCCATCGAAAAAACAACCGACAGAGAAAGAGAACGCCTCAGAGAAAAGCAAAACCATAGAGAAAAGGGGGAGAGAGGAGGGGGGAAAGAGCACCAACACGCACGCACACACACACACACACAGATGGTAAAAAATGCGCATTACGTAGAGGCAGTCTTTTTTGTTTGTTTTTCGAATGCCTTACTCGTTAATCGTTATGAATGGTCACCGACGGCACACACAAACACCCCGACCTGTTACACAATCAACAAGAGCACCCGTACTTCAGCAGGCAAAAAAAAAAAACAAAAAGAGGCATCCTAGCGGGATAATAGCAACAAACGGGATGCTGAGGTTCACGACGGTCGAGAGCATTTCACAGGAGACCGTCAACTTGCACAGACCCACGCGGTGCAACACTCTTTCTCTATTCGCACCCATACACCGGTGCGGGGACACGAGCTCAGAGCCCCAGAGGCGTCTTCCCACGAAACGCAGACATTCAGACAAAAGAGAGCCACCACCGGCCTCGGTCCACCATGAAAACGCGGGCTAAACACGGCAACAGCACGATACAAACTCACATTACGGAGACCGACAAAACACACACACACACACAAAGATCAAAACTAACGCTGCACCACAGCAAATGACCACCGGCAGCACCAGTCACCAAGAAAGCACCTATGCATAAACACGAATGCCCGCAATCTTCAGTCACTTCGTTACTATCGAGCCCAACAGATTTCTTTACAACAAGCATAATCAAACCATAGAACAAACAAAAAGGAGAGAAAAAAATGAGAGAAAAAGAGAGAAATAAAGAAGCATGAGCTCCACATCGCACTGAGCACTCCATCCCTCTTTCCCTCTCGATCACTCTTCGTCTACGTAGAAAAAGTTGACAACACACATGCTCTCTTAATGATCAAGAACAGAGGACAAAATTAGGTGGGGAGAAAAAAAACAAAGAGCGAGCGCGACTACGCCAAAATGGCGCTTGCACTCGTGCAGCATCGGCGTCTATCTCTCTGTGTGTGTGTGTGTGTGTGTGTGTGTGTGCTCGAGAGAGAGGATCCCGCGGGCATCGCAGGACAACACATGATCGTGAGGGACCAAAAGACAAGACGTACAAAGGTGGCAGTGAAGGAGGCAAGCAAACGAGAAACGAAAGGAGGGATCTAGTCGACTAGTGCACGCGAATAGAGCCGGTGGGAAGCAGAGAGGGAGAGGGAGGCAGCAGAAACGGGAAAAAGGGGGAAGGAAGGAGCAGCAGTGGATAAGCGGACAATGGACGGATAGACACCTGTGAGAACGTACAAGGGAAGAAGAGCGGGCTCAAACAAAGTACGCGCACGATATGCCCTTTTCGTTTTTTTTTCCTCTTGCGTTACCGTCACCCTTCTCTCTGCGACTTTCCCTCGCTCCTCTCTTAGCCCTCTTCCGTTATCTCATGTCTTACAGTTTGCCTTTTATGCGTTCCGCTTCACCTGCCCTTCGTCGCTGCTGTGCGTCGGATTCTGTCTATTTTGTTGTCTCGTTTTTGGTGTGCTCGCGCGCCCTCGGAGGCTCACGGGCCCTCCTCTCATGTGGTCGCCCGTGCTGTGCGCGCGGCTCTCTGTCCCTGCCGTCCTCCACAAACACACGCGCGAGACACTCGCAGAGAAAGCGGCAGAAACGCACGAAAAAAAAAAGTTGACAAAACAGAGTATGGCACCCTGAGAGATAGGAGGCCTGTCCGCTACACTCCCTCCTACTTCGCGCTGTAGCCCGCGTCTGGAGCGGGGTTGAAGTGAGGGTGCGTCGACAGCTCCTCCGAGGAGTGGGCAAAGGCGCAGTTGGCCCCGTAAGAGCACGTGCCGCCGTTCTCAATGTTCATGCACATCTTTGTCTTGGCCTTGCTACGGTCGATACCGCGGCGCTGGCGCTGCGGGCCACGGTAGCTGCAGATGGACTGCTGCATGGTGTACTCCGCTGGTAGTTGCCAGTGCGTAGTACGAGTATTGTGGTCAATGTAATAGATTTCGCCGTTGGGAGTGTACGCCATCTCCCAGCCAGGAGGCATCGGCACCGGCGGCGGAACCATTGCCGCGTAGCTGCGGTTGTGGGTGCTGTAGCCACCAGCGTAGGAGTTCATCTGCATTTTTTGCGGTGAGAAGAGGAATAGTGTAAGAGCGCGGAAAACAGGCGTACAGGGACGCAAGTTTCTTAGAAAAACACACACGAAACAACTTTAGCACCGTCGGAACGAGGAGAACAAAAAAGGGGGAGGAAATGGAGCTGCGAAAACGCAGACAGAGGGCCTTCACACAAAAAGAGAGAAAAAAGCAAAGGGAGGGAGCGAAAGGATAGCGGCGGCAGGGGCGAGCTGAAATCACGGCAAAAAAGAGACTCTGTCGGTTACTCTCTTTCTCTCTCTTGGTCTGTCGAATCTGTCGGCGCGCCTGCACGTCTTTCTATGTGCGTGAGAACAACGGAGAGCGACCCAGAGGCGCAGAGAAGGAGCAGTAGCGTAGAGCGGGAGTTGCTCGGCTAGCTGGAGAAACCGCTGACGAGAGAGAGAGAGAGACGATGCACCAAGAGGAGTGGGTAGACGCACCGAAAACAAAATGAACACGAAAAAGGGCAAGTCGAAAGACAAAAAAAAACGAAAACGAAGAGAACGGAAAACAACAACGACAAAGAAAAAAAGGGAAGGGGGAAGGAGGAGAGGCGCGCAAGAAGAAAGGCAAATCTCTGCGTGCCCGTTTTCCGTCGTTGATGTCGTTGTTCGAGGGAACAGAGAGAGAGGGCAGCGCGGTGGCGGCGCGAGGACAAGCGTAAATGCGCCAAGAAGGTGTTGGGATTGAAGTGGGAATGAGGAGCGCCGTGAAGCGCCATGGAGAGGGCGGGCGCGTGGCAGGCCCAATAAGGGCAGACGTCGGCCAAAGACGAGAAGAAAAGGGACGAAGACGCAGAGAGTGAGTGAGTAAGTGAGTGTTGGTGCGAACGTACGGGACATGTGAAAGTCGCCGAACAAAAAAATCGAGAAGAGACTTCTGTGAGGAAGCGAACGTGGGCGCCAGAGTGCGGCGCGCGGGAGAGTCTGTTGCTCTTGTCCGCCTCTCCCCTCCTTTCTACCCTCCGCTCTCTTTTCCGTGTCCGTCAATGCCTTTTTTTTGTGGGAGCATGGGCGGGAGAGGAGTACACGTGGGTAGCGACTCGTGCACAGCACCAACAGTGCCAGAGAAGGACTTCGCCATACGCTCGTCGAGCCCAAGATAGCCCTGTCTTCATCTCGGCAGTTTTTTTGAGAATATGAGGTGCGCACGCAGCCATGATGGAGCGTGAGGGCGAGGAAGACGACGACTACGAGATTTCAACCGCACAAGGGCGCTTTCTCTTGTTCGTTCATGCCATTGCAGTTTGACTTTTGATACTTGACAACTTAGACGTCGCACATTACATCCGTACACCTTTACCTATCGTTTTTTTTTTCTGCTTCTTCCTTTAGCGGTGGCTGAGTTAAATCGAACTTGTGAGCCACACGAAACCGAAAACAAAATGGAAAAGAGGGGATCGACCGACTTACGTAAGCACTCATATGGAGAAAAAGGACAGACACGCAAGCAAGCACCTTCGCACGGGCCTCAGCTCGCCACGGGAGACTCTGAACGCATAGCGGACAACATCGAACGAGAGAGAGAGGGCTGGGCACCAAGAATTTCGGCAGGGAGGGGGTGGGCAACGCGATCAATGCACCAGCTCCCACAGACTTTCGTCCTCCTTTGCTCATCCTCACTGGAGCTGTAGCAGCTGCATTCCGGCACCAGCAGATTGCGCACTCGCATGGAAGCGAGTTCCGGCACCAAGTACGCACAAGCCGTAGTGAGGCGGACTAGCTCACACTCGATAAGCACAGCAGGAAAACCCCCTTCAGCTGTGGTCGTTGCACCTACTTCTTCATAGAGCGGAAGAGTTTCTTCTTGTGCGCTGGTGCGCATTTCCCTTCGGCGCTGCTAGATCCCTCCGTAGCCTTCGACTCCACGCCCTTGTCTATCTCCTCGCGCTGGCGCTTCAGAATGTTGCGCAGTGTCGGGTCAACGCCGTTGCCGCGGCGCTTCTTCTCCTCGGAAACGTCCGACAGCCACTCCTCTGCCCGCATGAAGGCGACATTCTTCATGGCGTCTGCGAGCTGTGCGCTGCCGACGGACATCATTGTGTCCAGCACCACGCGACCGGCCCACGGCGAGACCGCCAGCTCGAAGACGTGCGGCTTCAGCTCGTTCATGAGCAGCTTGCGCTCGCGGTCGAGCTGGCGTGTGCGCACCTCTCGCAGCAGCGCCTGTACGACATAGCACGCGTGCGTGTGCAAGGCGTAGGAGACAAGTGCATGAGAGAGGACCTCGTAGTGCTTGGCCCGGTTCAGCTCCCGTTGCTCCTTGCGGCTCACCCTCTTCACCTCTTTTTTCTCCCCCGTATCGGTCACACCCTCCTCATCTACCGCGTCAGCGCAGCTGCCGTCGGTGCACTTTGCCTCCTCCATCTCCTCCTCCTTGGTTGCCTCAGAGATGAGCTGGTTCACTGTCTGCACCACCGTCGCATCTGGTGCATAGGCTAGCAGCTTCTGCATCACACGCGAGCCCTGCGCGTACGAGAGAGAGTCATGCAGGTGTGCCGCGTAGTAGCTCGAAAGCGCCGCCACCAACGGCGCCCGCACCTCCTCCGGGGCAAACTGAAGGATCGACTGCAAGAGGAAGGATGCCGCGGGGTGCGTGACGAGGCTCGTGAATTCGGTAGAGTTGAGCAGTACCGCCAGGACGTCGCTGGCAAACCCGCCGGTGAGGTCGGTCTCCACCATCTTCTGCAGCACTGGGGAGCTGACGGAGTTTTGCGCGAGTGTGACAGCGTCGTGCACAAGGAGCTGGGTATCTTTCCCCGGTATGGTGTCGCGAGCAACCTCGACAAAGGCGCGCAGCAGAACCGACCGCACCGGGTCAGTGGCGACGTCTACAATGGAGCTCCTGGCAACATCCTTGTTGCTAGATGGCTCCGCCTCGTCGCTCTTCGTTGCCTTCTTTTTCTTGGGGCCCTTCTTGTCGGGTCTCGAAGTGGCAGTCGTGTCCGCCGCACCAGCCGTACTCGACCCCGCGTCCCTACCGTTGGACTGCGCGCCTGCAGGAGTCGACAACAGCATGGCATCAAACAGCCCCTTGCGCGCCGCCTCCACAAAACGCACGGCCGCCACGCCCACGAGCACCGCCCCCTTCGTGTGCGTGATGGCGTGCAGAATGTCGGCGCTTGCAGATAGCGCCGACCACAAGTCGGCGCGTTGCACATCGTCACCGTGCTCGAGAACCGCACAGTAGACATGGACATTCGCAGGTATGTCGGTGGCCGCTACAGATTTCGCAGAGATGGAGCCAGTGCCGAAGTCGGGCAACCCGTACTCGTCTTCATCGCTACCGCGTTTCTTAGCCAGGCCTTCCAGCGGTGCCGAGGCGGGCAGCAGGTAGTCCGCCGCGAACTCGCTCACGTGTGCCGCAATCGCGTCCTTTACCTCGACCGGCGTGCGAATGTGACGCAGCAACGCTGTGAGCACGAGCGACTCCTCGGCGGAGCGGAAGAGCGCTAAAACGGACTTGTCGAGCGCGTCAGAGGCTGCCACCGCGGCATCATCGCCTTCTGGGTCTGCCTTCGCGTAAGATGGAAAGAGCGCCTCAATCGTTTTGCTGCACCCGTCAGCGACACACTCGACGTACTTGGCCACCACGCGCATGCCATATGGATGGAGACTGAGGCTCGTCAGGTGCGGTAGAAAATGTGGAAGCACCACTTCGACGCACGCCGGCACCTCCATTAACTTCTGCGCCACGTGGTTGCCAAACGGATGCTCGCAGAGGCGCCTGAACTCGTCCTCGTCCACGTTCAGCACGAACGCCTCAGCGATCTCCTTCTTCTGGCGCACCGGGACCTTTTCCAGCATGCGCTGCAGCACGGAGTTTCCCACCGGCGACTGGGCCAGGTCCAGTAGCTTCCTACGCACGTGGTAGAGCATTTTTACGCGATCCATGTTCTCGCAGTGGTCCAAGAGCGTCAGGAGAATGTGATGCGTCGTCTTGTTGAGAGAGAGTCCATAGACGGCTGGAAGGAGCTTCTGCACCACCTTGGCCCGCTGCGCCGGCTTGCCGTACAGCACAATCGCCTCCACCTGTTTCAGCGGCAGCGACTTCCCCATCGCCACGCGCTGCGCGGTGTTCTTGAGAAAATCCAGCTTCATTCCCGGCATGGCTGGTGGGCGCGTGTGTTTCTCTTTGCGTGTGGGAAAAAGAAGAGAGCAAAGCCGAACGCGAAATCGTGCAGCCGCGACGCAGTGCGCTGTCTAGGCGCCTCTCTTTGCGGGAAACGGGGGAGGGGCCTCAGTGAGGATGCTGAAGGTGCAGTGGCTTCTCCCAGCAGCGCAGAGAGAGGCGAATGAAGGCGATCAAAGTCGCAAAGAAGAGAAGGGTCATGCCGTAAGACGAAGAGGGTTCGGGGAAGCATAGGTCAAGGAGCTGGGCTCTTGCCCGCGCACCTCTGTCACAAAGGAAAGCAAGGCACTCATCGATGCTGGGCTGCGGCCAGAAATGCAAAGCCAGCTTTGGAGACGAAGCATGCGTGCGTGTGTGGGGATTCCCACTCACATGCTGCTTGCCTCCAACCGCCAAAACTTCCACTCAGGCAACTCTTGATGGAGAGACACCACACATGCAGCCGAGACATGATCCTGCTGCGCCAGTACACACGTCATGTGCGCGCATGGCCAAGCGTTGAGTAGGGCATCCGCTTTTGTGCGGTCATCGCCTTTTCGTTGGCACAGACGCCGTTCTCATGTGCGTGTGTGTGTGTGTGGGGGCCGATGGGCGTTGCTGTGTTCATTCATCTGGGCGACGCTTTTGTCTCATTTTCTGCCCTGCGTAGCACAGCCCGGCAACAAGGCAGAGATGCACACGTTCCAAAGACGGGGGAGAAATACATCAACGAGACAGAGAAGGGTACTTGAGAGCTGGAAGGAATATGTGCATACGCACATACGTACACATATGCATATGTACATACACGTATACCCCCCTCTCTCTCTTTCGTCATCAGATGGCGAAGGGTACATGGACAAATGAGAAGGACAACTGGCAGACTGACACAGGAGACACACATGCGCGCCTATGCATATATATATACATACGCGGGGTGTGCGCTGAGCAAGAAAGAGAGGTGATGGAGGTCGGGGTGGCCATAAGCGAGAGCCTATCGAGGACGAACGAGGGTCACCAGAGGTGAGGTCCATAAGGCAAAGCCACCTACCACCACCACGAAACAGAAGGTGGGAGTGCGGAGGAGGATGCCGCAAACACGAGACACCAACATCAACATAAGGCATACAAAACGAAGATACAGCGAAAAAAAAAATCGAGAGCGCGGCACACTGCAGGAATGACTCACAGCGGCGGTAAACAGATCGAGGGGAGGGGCGGGGAAGGAGACGAACGAAACAGAAATATAAATAAAAGACCCGGAAAAAGATGCGCACAGCGAAACAAACAAGAAGCAGCAGCTGCGTCACGAGTTTGGTGCGGTGGCATAATAGTCTACATGTGCACGTGATGGCAAGAGAAAACAAGAAGCGAAGGCGGGGTGGCCGTTGCTCTCGGCAATTCCTAACACGCCGTTCAAAGTGCAGGAGGACGCCGATGGCAAGGCTCGAGATAACCGTGAGTTAGGTGGTGGTTGTGGGGTAAGGGGAAGAGGAGTGGGGGAGGGCAACAAAGAGGCTGAAAGAGGACTTGAGTCTTCACATACATCATCGATGCTTCAGTCCTCACACACACACACACACACACAAGAAAAGAGACACAACAGAAAGGTGAGCAGCAAGTTCCAAAGGAGGCTCGGAAAATGTGCGCGTGATTGTGCAGTTATGTCTTCAAATGTGCGTCAGAGCTCGCGCACGTCAGACAGAGACAGACACACCCGCCCGCAGGTTTGTAAGCCCCTTTCGACGGCCTAGTCTTCAGCGACATCCACAAAGACCTAAATCCTCCCTACTCTGCGTTCTGCATTGCCTCGTCGACTTCACGTTTCGCCAGCGCGCTGAGTTGCTTGCACGCTTCCGGATCTGTAATCTCGCCTGTGACCAAACGCAGGTACGCCAGGTCATCAACTTCATCGGCGTTGGCTTCTGCCGTCGTGCTTGCACCCTCCGCCAACGCCCCGCTCAGCGGAGAGAAGTTGTCCGGTACGGTGGAGGAGGAGCTCTGCGGACTCGGCTGCTCTAGCGCGCCTGCCTCCGCAATCGCTGCCTGGTCTTTGGGAGGATGCGCACCCTCCTCGGTGCTCTTTCTCGAAACGTGCGGCTGCACGCACGGGTCACCACCCATGCCGTCGTCTGGCTCAGGTAGCGGGCGCGCGCGCTGACGCAGCAGGCGCTCCTTGACTTCTTTCTTCTGTGCTGCACGGCGCGCCGTAGCAGCGTCCGCGCTAGCCTCACGCTTCTTCCGCTCCCGAGTCGCCTCCTGGGCAGCGTACATACCGTCCACTTCGAGGCGCGTGATTTGCATCCGGCACATCGCCTCCTCCTCCAGCACATTCTCGCGCGCCGCAGCCGCCGCCTCCTGAACATCGATCACAGCGCGCAGCCCTCGAAGCTCTACGTAGCGCCGATCCTTCGCTGCCTGCAGGCGCGCCCGCCCCTCCTCCTGAAAGAGAGCCTCATCCGTCACCGGCAGCGTCCCATCCAACAGCGGCGCCGGGTCCTCGCCCGTGTTGATCGCCAGGGGGCCAAGCGCAGCGGCGGTACAGCAGCTCGACGTACTTTTCTGTAGCAACTGGGCCAAGTAGGCTCGGGAGCTGCGCGCACACGAGGCACGATGAGAGCCTTTTGCCAGTGCTAATCTGCTCCCTAGAAACTTTGCCGCACCGGTACCGCGGCGGGCGTCCGTGAGGCGAGAATCCTCCCCTGGGGATTTGATGAAGCACCCGGCCCCGAGAGGGCGGTTCTCTTTGTGCCAGCGAAACACTTCGCCAAGGTCGGCGGCCTGCTCACGAAGGATGCGCTCGCAGCCCGCAGCGTGTGCCGGGAGCAGCGCCTCAAACTCGATAGCCAACAACTGTGCCATGCGCTCGTCGTGCAGCCGAAGGGCCACATTTTTCTCGATCCCCTTCATCATGGCTTGCCGCTCCTCTGCCCGCTTCTGTGCGTCCCTGATCACCAGCTCTGCTGCCTCGTCTCCAGCTAGCAGCTCGGCGCGCGCCTGCAAGGCCTCAATGATCAGGTTTGTGAAAGCAACCTCCTCGCCGGCGAGAAGGTGGTTACGCATGTTCTCCTCTGCGGAGATGTGATAGTGGAACTGCGCCTCGCGAAAGAAAAGTTCGAAGATAGCCTCGTCGTCGCCATTGCCCTCCGCAGCATCGCTGTCGTGTGTGCCTGCAACGACTAGCGCGCGCATTGGAAAGGCAGGACTGGACTTGGCTGCTCTCGTCGCACCGTCCAAAGGGAACGGAGATGCCGCGACGGCAGAAATGGCGGCAGCTCCTGCTCGCATGTTCCGCCGCCCGCGCATGAAGGACGCGGTGATGGAGATGTGGTGGCCGTCATGTTGTCGGTGCTGCTTCCACTTGTACGGGCTAGGTGGACGAGGAGGCAGCTCGTCCATCAGGCTGTGGGGCTTCTTCACGAGTTTGCGGCTGGCAGCAGACGACTCTCGCCTGTCGCTACATCTAGCTGCGGTGGGACGCTGCATGGGTGTAACTGGTCCAAGGGCAGAAGAGGAGTGCGCAGAGACCCGAATCTACTTAACGGGTCGCTCGGTGACGGATGCAGTGCGCTAGCACACAGAAAGGCAGAGGCGCGCTCCCGTCCTTCTGTGCGTGCGTGAATTCGTAAGAAAGTGAGCTCGACGTCCAACGAATGATGCATTCATTGCGCTTTCGTATGGTTACGCTCGCCAGCAAGGCATGCGAAAAGTGGAGAGAGAGAGTGAGAACGGCCATGTGGCAAGAAAAGGGGGAAAAACATTGAACGACGAGAAGGTTTGAGCACGGGACTCAGAGAGACGGAGACTTCTGGAGACGATCGGGAAGCCATGCGACGATTCTTCTTCTCCGGCCCGCTTGTGTGTGAGTGCGAAATAGAGAGAGTGCAAGAGCTGCACTCTCACACGAATGACACCAGTAGTAGTTCGCACGTATCTCTCAACGCACACAGCGCCCCGTGCAGGGCTGCATCGCCACCACCCTCTCCCCCTCCCTCCTCCCCGCCTATCTCCGTCATTATGGCTCAAACGCAGAGAAAACAGAAGCACGAGCATCAGCGTGCGCTGAACGTTTAATGCTCAGAGCACGCTTGTCTTACCTTTAGCTGAGATACGTCGAGGAGACCCCCTCGGAGGGGCACGAGCGCACACGAGGCTCTCCAACTCTGAGTCGCCACCACGCGCCCAACAGCGCCTTTCCGGTGTTGCCATGGGCGGTTGCCCTTGCTTTGTGTAAGAGAAAAAGAGGGCGCACCTCTTCCGCTTGAAAAACACGTCCCCGCCGTCCCCCCCCCCCCAAGCGAGAAAAGGAGAAAAAAAAGCCGGCAGCGCAAGAAACAGCAAGATCCAAGCCTGGATTGTGGCACGCGGACACACACACACACACCTGCACACACCTACACGTGCGGACGGTGACAGGCGCAACATTGCCATCGCCGTGCTGGCCACAATGACGCAGGAGCTTTCGCTGGGCAGTGCCCCGCAGTTCCGGCATTTTCTTAAACACGGTACGCGAACGGATGCGCCGCCACCGCTAAACAGAGCTCATACGCTGCTACTGCCGCCGCTAGATACACCTCCCATCTGCGCAGCTGCTCAGTGCGGATACACCACAGGTACACCGTTGGCCCCCATCGTCGTACGCCGCGACCACCCCAAACCACGCTGCATGCTCCCGTCCATGCTGCGCGTTGGTAGCGCCTGAGCCCAGAAGTGCGGGTCATCGCCCATGTTTACCGACCCATCTGGGCGGTGGCGCGCGCGCACGCGCAGCTTCTCTGGTCGCATCGCGTGGAACTCTAGGAGAGCCTCGATTTCCTCGTCGACTGGCGCCGCCGGTTCAGGTAGCCCGACTTTCTCATAGTACTCCTGGACCTGAATGTCCCACTTGGTGGTGAAGAAGGTAACGGCGCAAGGGTCTGCCGGGATCGCCCCCTCGACGGCGCGCAGGCTGGCTAAGCAGGCCGCTGAAGCGCTTGGTAGCACCTTCAGCCCGGACTGCTTCGTGAGAGCACTGTGCAGGCGGTAATTGCTGCGCTGAGCTAGGGGGAAGTCCCGCTGCTCCTCGGTGGCTGTCATCGGCTTCACGTGTGGCACGTGGTTGGTTTGCTTGAAGAGAAGGCACAGATGCCGCGTCGTTCCTGCGTCCTCGGTGGGCAGCGGGGCAACGTAGGGGACAACAACGTCCCCCTTGCTATGCAGACCCTCCGTGTCCACGACCGCGCCGTCCACCGTGGGAAACGCTTGCGGAGCTCTCAGATTAGCTACCATGTAGTTAAGGAAAAAGCCACGATCAGCCCTCTGCCGATCGTGCGAGAGTGGCACGCGATACGGGTAGTCAGGGGAAAGCATGATAAACGTGTAGTAGTTCACAGCCGCGTGTGAAGACTGCTTGCGAGTCGCATCAGCTGCTTCTCCAGCATTGCTAGCTGCGCTCGCGGCGGCAGGCGCTTCCTCAAAAAGGAAGACGCTCGGTGGTTGCTGAACGTCTGTCAGCTCCATGTAGTTGCCGCAATGCGCCGTGAACCAAAAATTGCGCGGCGTCATCTTCGTCTGCGCCGGCGGCGGCGGAATCTTGTCCCCGTTCTCGTCCGTGAGCCGTGCACGTGTGTTGTACTGACCTGGAAAGACAACAGAGAGGTTCACGTTGGCGTGGATATGCGGGACGTAGTGCGGCATGATCTCGTGCTTGCGCAGGTACCGCAGCAGGCAGGCGCGATGCTCGATCCAGCGTGGCGACTGCGACGATGGCACGAGCACGCGGTGGTCGTCTTCGGGAACCGGCGGGTAGGCCGTTCGCTCGAAATCGGTAGCGTTCCAGTAAATGAAAAAATCCGGCGGCGGGGTCAAGTTGAAGAGATGCGGTGTGTCGAGCTCCGTCTCATACACAGGGTACTCGAACATGCTGTCCGACAGAATCGTTTTCTCATACGGGTATTGAAAGTCGTGCAGTGCCTCTGGGCGGGGCAGCTTCTCGATTTGACGCGCCTTCCGGTCCCTATCGCGTTGTTCACGCGACCGGGCATCCTTCGTGCTGGATTGCGTTTTCCAGCCCGGCATGTGGTACCATTCAGCGGCGTATTGCAGGACGCGCCCCGCAC
Organism: Leishmania infantum JPCM5; assembly: GCF_000002875.2. NCBI lineage: Eukaryota > Euglenozoa > Kinetoplastea > Trypanosomatida > Trypanosomatidae > Leishmania > Leishmania infantum. Next base: position 694,385 of record NC_009416.2, read on the forward strand.
ACGACGCCGCCACAGAGCTCGGCAGAAAGCGTCTCATGGCCTGCGCTGGTGAAGCTCCTTCTGCAGTGGCGGACGGAGCGAGGTGAGCCGAGCCCGCGTCCGAAAGAAAAAAATTCCTCTTGGCAGTCCACACAGCGAGGAAGAGGACGGGGGATGAGAAGAGGAGAAACAACCTTGGAGAGGATACGTAAATCACATGAACAGAAAAAGACGCCGTCACTCCTGGTGGTCGCAGCATTCAGCTCAACGCGAAATGCAGCCGCCAAAGGCACGAGAAACAAACGCCGTGAATGGACAGGGCGCGGGAGGGGGTGGCAACTTTGGCACCTCAAGTGCGTTAGCCACCAGTGCACTCGTGGAATCATCGGCCAGCACATTTTGGTCCGGCTCACCTCGGAAGGAGAGAGAGAAAGAGAGCCTGTGCAGAAGACTAAAAGGGAAAAACAGCACTTCCTTTGTGAGCCTTTCTTCTCTGTCTCTGACCGTGTGCCGTTTGGACGTCCATGGGCAGTCGCCACACACGAACACACACACATACCGACTGTTCCCCGACTCTTCAGCTGCTGCACCGACAGCCGGCTTCGAACGGGGGAAGGGGGTTGATGTGCTTGGAAGCAGGAGGGTGATTGGACGGTGGGCAGAGAGACAAGAAAAGGGTTCGTGGCGGGATGCAACACCCTGAGGGTTGCTTGCCACTGCAAAAGAACTGAACAGGGATTCTGGCAACATGCCGGCAAAGCAGAACTATCATACATCGCTGAAAGGCCGACCGCCATGTAGAGCACACGAAAAAGCAGATGTGTATGTGCGTGGGCTCTTTCCATTTTTTCTGCTTCACTCGTCCTCCTTCTTCGACTTCTTCGCGAAGAACGCCTGCTTGTAGGTAGTGACGGGCACCATCAATCCCCCGTCCGACGCCGCTTGCGCGTTGCGGTCAAGGTAGCGCTGCCGCTCGCACTCATCTGCCGTCTGGCCGCCGAGGAAGTTCATGTGCTTTAGCCAGTCCGCGTCTTCGGTGTAGCGGATCATGTTATTGCGGAAGACGCGATACACCTCTTCCTCCTGCTCACCAAAGTAGGCGCGCGTTGACTCCTTGATGTGCAGGACACTGTACCCGTTCACAGGGTCCTCGATGTCCGCCTCCTCAAGGCCGATGGACTTAATGAAGTCGCAGAGCGAGGTGTCGCGGTTCACCGTGCCGTGGCGGCGCCGCTCTTCTCGCTGCGCCTCAATGACGTGAACAGGAATCACCGAGATCTCCTGCGCGGTGAGGAAATCAAAGTCGCGGGGGGGAAGCTTGAGCACAGCTACGTCGCGTCGCTCCCTGCCAAGCTGCTCATACTCCGCCTCTGCTTCTTCCACCAAGTTGCGCATTGTCGCGCCGCTGTCGGACTGTGCGAGCCCAAGTGACGGCAATGACTAATGAGATGCACACCGTCGCCGGCAACGGTGCTGATACCCGCACAGAGTAGAGCTGCGCCTTCGTAGCCTGCATCACCACCAGAGAGAGAGAGGGGAGAGGGAGAGAGAGGGAGAAGGGGGCAAAAAGGTGAGATGCAGCAGGAGACGCAAGGAAGGAAATAAAGGGCAACGTGCGAGGCGCACCAAACAGAACGACAGCAGCCCAAAGGAGAGCCGCTGCCTATGCCGGTGCGTGCGAAAGGAGTCTCACAGACCCGTACACAACCGCGCACTTTCGCGTGTTCGCCTACTGGCAGAGCGCTCAGATCTGGGAAGGGTGCGCATCACTATCCTGGGCTCAAAGGACGAGGTGCGCCGGAGAGGAGGAGGAGGGAGCAGGCGCGACATTAGACCCCATCGCACCATCTTCAGGCCCCTGGCAGGGCAACCACTAGCACGAGCACGGTGGTGCGCTCGTGAATCATGGATGCGTGTCGTGCTGCTGTTCGTTGAATTTCACCGCGGTGTGTGAATGGGCGTTACTCGGAGTTCCACTTGCATATCGCCGGAGAACGGGATGGAGAGAAGAAGACGCAGCAAGACATCAGCCACCTGCCTCTCTTCCTCGCCCATTACCGGCTCGCTGCTGCAGACTTGTATCCGTGACCGTACCCACGCCTGCAGGATAAATACGCGGGCGACGAGAACCTTCTTTCTCCTGCCTTTTACCGGAAATGTGCAACACCACCGGGCCGGCACACAGCTCAAAAGAGGTCATCGAGGAGCTCATCCTTGGCCACCTTGCGCGTTCGCAGGAACGCCATCAGCTCCTTCGGCTTGGCCTCCAGCTCCTTCATCTCAAAATACTGCTGCACCGTCGCCTCCACCGAGTCCTTCTCACTGCCGTACACGGGGCTGCAGGTCATTGGCGGGTACACGACTGGGAGGTACTGGGCCTTCTGCTGGAAAGGCGTCAACCGCGCGCTGAGCGGGTGCACGATGCTGGGGACGCGGAGGACGCACCCTGCCTTTGGCCAGCACCAGCTCATCCCCCAGTACACGGCCAGCCATTCCTCCATGGTGGCTGGAGCTTCTGCGCTGGGCGAGGCACAGTACGGAGCGCTCTGTAGCACCGCGTGCATCTCCGGGTTGCCGCCGTGGAGAAGACGATCAAGTGCGGCGCGAGAGCTGTCAGAGAGACCGTAGTGCTCTTGGTTGACGGCCAGCGCATGCAGCGAGAGCACGGAGCGCCGGCGTATCGCTGCATGGTACGACGTCGCCTCCTCGTGCTCCTCGAAGACTCGGATCAGGTAGGGTACCACCTGTCCTGCAACAAAGCTGTCGTCCTGCAGATCTTGCTGAAGGTAGGCTTATATGATGGGGCTCGCTTGCCATCGAGCGCAGCGGTGGAGAAAGTATGAGACGTCGTCGAGCCACAGATTTGAGATGCGGCGCTGCTCGACGACAACGCAGTCTCGCAACGCGATCGAGGTTTGCGCGAGGTTTGGCGGAACGATGAGCGGCGCCCCACCGCTTTCAAGAACTGCAACCGTGAGAACTGGCAGGAGGGCAGCATCGCACGGGAGCGCCTCGTCCGGAGTTTGGAAGAGGTCCAGCGCCACCACCTTGCCGCGCATGTTCGCCTCGTCATCATGCAGCACCCAATCATATCCGCCTTTCGGCGCGAAGATGGCCAGCATTGCCGGCACATGGGCACTCCGGGCCGCTGGCGACACTGCTGCTTCTGCTGCTGTGCTCTCGGGATACAAGAGAGATCGAATGCGCATCGCAGTGGTGCCGCTGCCCCCTGACGAAGGCGACGCCGACGGAAGTGATCGTAGTGTCGGGTCTGAGAGACCCACTTTTGCATCCCCATCGTCGCTGTGATCCACTGGTAAAGGCAGCGCGGCCTGCATCGCGAACTCGCCGCAGTCGTTCAGGTGCCAGTGCCGCACCATGCCCCGTTGTGACACCCACGTGGCCTGGTCGCAAACGGCCCCATCGGCGACAAACGACGGCCATAAAAGGCGCTCACCAAGGACAGGGATTGGCGGACAGCCATCGCTGCGGTGAAACAGCTGCAGGTCCAGCACCTCCTCCGCTTCCGAGACGTCACATGGCACCAGGGCAGTAGCAGCACCGACCGCTTCCAGCTCTTGCAGACTGAGCGGCACCTCGACACCGCGAGTGTGGTGAAACACCTCTTCGAAGGAGGAGATCATCTTGTGAAAGGAGGACACGCGCATGTCCACTCCAGGTGCTCCCCAGCCGCGACGTAAAGCAATCTGCGGCTTGGGGAACGCAGCCCAACGCGCGTCAGTCAGCCAGCGTAGACTATCTGGACCACACGCGGTGTGGGCCGCCGCCGCACGCATCTTGCTCGCACGCACGGGCACCCCGGCCTCAAGGTACGGCATGAGCTCTTCTTCGGAGAGGAGGAGGTCCTCCGATGACGCCCCAGCTCCAGCCTCCGCTGTCGGCGCGAGGACGCATCGCCACTTGGCCGAGACCGCGGAAGCGTCGAAGGGTGCTGGAAGCGGCAGTTGGCTCAGCACATCGCGAAGCGCGAAGACGAGGAGGCCGCAGTGGGTCTCCGTCGGTGGTGCCGGTGTTGAAGGGTCCGCCATTGCGAAAGGGGATGGCACGCGCACAGCGAGAAAACGCAAGCCCGATAAATGCAGCAGATTTTCCACAGTTATGTAGTTATTGTGCCCTTCGATGGTCCCCGTAGGAGTTCAGTCGCAGTGAGTAGTTTTCAACGTGCACACACAAACACAGCCTCTGAAGCCAAGGCTCGAATCAGAATTGAGCGAGACAACAGATCTGCTGGTGCGCGCCACACGGATCAGCTCTCGCTTGCCGAGCCCTCGATAAGTCTGCTACTCCGATATCACGGGGGGTGGAACCTCGAGCGGAAGTGGAATCCAAAACCCGTAGAGAGAAGGATCTCGGACGAGGGCGGATAAACAGTCGGACGCAGTCTCACGCGTAAGCACGAAGGATACAGTGAGGGAGCGTGTGTGTGTGTGAAAGAGGGGTGAAGACGGAGGGAGGGGGAGAAAGGAGGCAAGAAGCCCAGCAGAGACGTTGTGTTGGGATGGACAAGCACGCATACTGCTTCTGCAGCGATCTATACCGCATGGAGCCACGCCTAAGGTGGAGGCTGAGCTGTGCTCATGCACAGGTGCAACGGTGAAGGTGGACGACCATGGTTGTGAGCCTACCTCCTCTCACTCTCTGAGAAACGTCGGCGCACGCGAGAATAAAGCAGGCAGCAGTGCACCTTTTCTTGTTACCACGCTGCCACTATCCTCACCCGGAGGTATGCTATCTGCAATATGCATGCGTGACGACGGTTGGAAGCGAGAGAAGGAACGTACAACACAATACGCGGATATCCCAAGTTCGTTTTCTTTCTTTTTTCGTGTTCTTTTTTTTCGTCTTCTCGTGTTGCCGTTGGAGAGACGAGGGGGTGTGATAGTCTTTTTAAACGGTACTTTAGACCAAAACAGAATCAAAGAGAAACGACGGAGCACGGGCTCGCATGGACCTGGGTACACATACGTGCGCATGCTGGTACGGGGGGGGGGGAGGGCCACACCACTCTGGAAGAGGCAAGCTTCAAGACCGAGGACAAGAGCCCCCTCCCCGCACGCACTGCATTCGCCTTTGCAGATGCCTCAGAGCAGCATCCGTTTCTGGTGCGCCACGAGAAAAACAATCGATGCGCGATGTCCTTACACCGGCTACTGCACCTGCCTTAGTCCCACACCGCCTCTGGCACCGCGCTCAATAGAGGGAGCGAGTGGGCACCTTGCGAGACCGCTCATGAAAGCTCCCGTTTCTACTGGTATTCTGGCGATTGTGCGAGCTCCGACCGCCACGGGCGCTGCCGCGGCCGCCGCGCTGAGCTGAGCGGCCACCGCGAATACCCTGTCCGCGACGACCGGCACCGCCACCACGCCCGTGCTTGCCGCCAGGTGCAGTGGAATCCTTGTTTGCTGCCAAACATGCGCCACCTCTGCGTGGAGTAGTACCACGGCATGCGCCACCGCCACCACGAGCATAGCCCGCTTGCCTGCATTGCACAGCACGACGCCGGGAGCTGGCGATATCCTCTTGCTCCTCCTCCTCCTCGTCAACGTCATCCACTTCGAACGCGCTGTTCGCCCGGCTGCCAAGCGAGGAGGAGTCGCTACCCTCGTCCTCATCCATCTCGCTCTCCTCCGCGCCACTGCCCTTTCCCGCCAGGCCGCCTTCCCCGGAAGCCTCAGCGCCATCCTTTGGTGCGTCCTTCGCCTTCTCCGCCGCCCGCTCCGCCTTGCGGCGGAGTATGTATGATTCCATCAGCGCTGTCATGTGGCTGTCTTCTTGAACAGCGAACTTGCGCGCCGCGATGCGGCCTAGTCGCTTCTTGAGCCGAATAACACGCTTCGTTTTGGCTAGCTTCGCTTGCTTCTCCTTGCGCCGCTCGGAGCGCGACTTCATGGAGTCAAAGCCCCGGCTGTACAAGTTACCGCGCATGGGGCTACTGCTGACAACTTCCCATACATAAACAAGTACCAGCACACGAGATTGCCGTGACGCCGACGGCCGACGAGGTGGTGGGAGACGAGAGCGCGTGAGTCTCTGCCTGCGTTTGTAGAACGCAAGCGCGCCGTAGCGTCCAAAAAGGGCGAGGGAGCACTTGCAAGGAGGCAGGATGGTACGGCTCGCCGCACAGAGTCGATGGGAGCGCACAGAGAAGGGGAGGTGAAAGATGCATGAGCCTTCGTGAATCAGGGAGGACAAAAAGAGAAGAGCGCTTCGCTTGGATTCGGCTTCCTTGCAGGCACGCCAACAACATCGCACACAGCGTTCCGCTCACTGCGCAGGCGGTCGACGGGTAGCTCAAACGGCACAGAAAGATGTGCTCGCGGAATTCCAGGTCTCACGGGCGACTCCTGGAAAAAGCAGGGATGATCACCTATCGAGCTGGGTGGCCTCGTCTTCATGCTTGTGCCCTAGGCAAGCTTTTCGCCTGCAGGGACGGGCAGAGCTTGGCAGACAATGACAACGCTGTGCAGACAGACCCACACCCCCAATCCACTAATTGCCGCAGTACAGTCGGCGGAAGCGCAAGGCACACAGACGCGCGCACAGAAAAGAATTTTTTGAAACCACTACCTCCGCGTGCACGGATGCCCTCCCATGTACACGCCGCGCGTGAGGAGCGGAGGGAAGGGGATTCCATCGAGTTCGTTCAGCAGGCGCAATGAGCAAGCCGCCGACACCCTGGAGGTCCGCGCCGAATGCACGCGACAAGGCACCCGCCCACTCGTCGGCCCTGCAGAGGGCCCTAGCCAGGTACGCACACCTTGTGCGTCAGCGATGGCGTTTGCGGCCACACTTCTTGGATGCATTGGATCGACCCACAAAACGGCCGGCCTCAAACCCAGCGTTGTAGAAAGACTGCACAAGTGCCTGAATGTCCTCAGGAAGGCCATTCAAAGATGGGAAGCTGCGCGAAATCATCTCGGACTTTGCCGACATCGATCCCCGTTGCACTCGCACCTCTCCCTCCGATGCGGCTGTGCTTGACGATGTCGCCGAAGCGGCCACACGCCCCGTCTCGCCGTCCGATCTCTCGGTTTCCGTGGACAGGACGGATTCGTCGTCATCCTGCGTCTCCTCATGAGCATCTTTCACGGCGCTGGCATTGTCGAGTTGCTCATTGAACAACTTCAACAAATACGCATCGTCCCAGAGCGCCTCGTCGGCACGCGAGTAGGTTTCGCATGTTGCCAGCTTGCCGTTGCGGCCGCGCGAGCGTCGCGCACTAGACATGGAAGCGAAGCAAATTCGAAGGCAAAGGGAACGAGAGGAAAACGAACAACGGCGGCGCGGGGCACCTTGCAAGAACGAAACGAAGCCTTTGCGCCACACTTGCTCCACGACGGAGCGAAGCGAACGCAAACACAGCACAAAGGAAAAAAGCGCCAACGACAGGGAGTAGGGCACCGCTCAGAGTAGCGGCACACGAAGAGGGTGGGGGTGGGGGACCCCGTGCATGTTGTTTGTAACCCATGAAATCGGAAACGACAAGAAAGAAGGGGGGAGAAGACAGCTGGCGATGCACACGACGAGCACAGCCTTGAATCTGAGCTCAATGCACTGCCCGTCAAAGCTGAGCAGTGCACCAGCAGTGGCAAGGGGCTGAACACGGGCAGTAACCACTACTGCGCATCAGCCAGTCGCCCACGTCATCGCTTCTCCAGAGACAGGAATAGAGCCGCCGAAGCGAAGACAAAATCCTGCGCGATCCACCACCGCCACCCCCTCCTTTACAGAGGTGATGGCGCATACATGATGATGGCAAGAGGCGCACATACACCTACGACAGGTGGCTTTTGCTTTTCTTTCTTTACACTGTTAGTCTACCACGAAAAAGTTAACAAATACACGCATACAGAACCACAGAAGTCCCCTATCGCTGTAAGAATAGGGCTGAATCCTGGTCGTCTAGGCCGAGCCCGCCGGCCTCAGAGGCGGGCCATGTCCCTAGCGGGTTCCTCTTGTCTTTCCCCATCCTTTCTCAGCGCACCGTGATCGACAGCAGACAAACATGAGTGCCCCTTATACATTGATATCAGCTGGATGAGTCCAGTCTCCTGCGCGAGGGCGGGGGCCGTAGTGTCTGCCATGCGTTGAGTAGGGGGGGGTGTTCCACGTGCATGCCGGGTGAGCTCAAAGAGGATGCTGTCCAGGTTCAGGTCAGGGCCCTCTGAGGCCCTGCACGCCCTGCCTTGTGCCACACCTATCCCTCTGCGTCACGTAAAGCCGCTCTAATCCATCACGTGGTGTAGAGACTCGCCCATGCTGGACCTGGAGGGCTCGATAGCGCAACGCCGTGGGGTTCTCGTCATGCTTCCGATATCTTCGCCACATCAGCCGGTCCGGCCAAATACAGGAAATGACGCATGTTTCTGCATCCACGCGTTTTGGGGTTCATTGGTATGGGATTTCTTTCCGTCTTCTCCGTCGATCACTCGTGCTCTTCTCCCCTCTGCACGCCTTGTTCGGATGCGATAAGCCGTGCCGTCTGTGTTTGGCAGCACGTGCGCGCAGTGCTCGCATTGCGGGATTTCGGGGCCTGTTTCAGAACGACGCTGCTGCTGCTGCCCAGGTGACTCGTTGTCTGCATCTTCCATGTTCGCCGACGTCACGGGGAGGGGGGTGCCTGGACGGCTTGCCGACACGTGCCGCGTTTCCCTGAGCCTTTGGCCGCATGGAGCACTCCGCGGCTTCTTCAATCCACATGCCCGTGGCAGACGTAACCGTTTATTGAGCAAAAGTCGGAATAGCAACAACATCCACATCACGACAGCATCAGAGGGGCGTGGTGTCCGCCCCTCACCACAGAAGAAGAGTCCAGTATTGCTGCTTCCTTCACAAACCAAAGCAGCCGAGGGCGTGCGTGAGGAAAGAGGACAGAGAGCGGAGAAAAGAGAAGGTAAGAGAGAAGCCGCCTCCGTGAGGGGTGAAGCAACGTCGAATGAAAAATTGTCGAGGATAAACAGAAGGGACGGAGAGAAAGAGCGAAAAGAAGGGACAAGTCAATCGGGAGAAACAGAAAGTGAAGTAGAGCCCCTCTCCCCCTCTCCACACCCCAACCATCCAAGCCATATGCACACGGGCACACACACATAGAGAGAGATGTGGAAGCACAACAGAAACGAGAGAACCAGAATGCAAAAAAGAAAAATCTCTCGCTGCTGCTGCTGCTGAATGCAATACAAGAAAGGAAACCAGCAGAACAGACAAGCGAACCAGCAAAGGTAGCTTCCTCTCTTTCTTTTTGGTTTTGAGGTGTGACCGATGAGCTCATGAGGAGGAGGGGGAAGGTGTGTAACGGCGCACAAGAAAAAAAAAAGAAACAGAAAGGCAGACGTGAAGCAAAGTTATAAATATATATATATATATATATATTTATACATGTTCTCTCCCTCCCTTGTTGTTGTCGCATTTCATGCGGTTTACAGAGGCCTCGCTGCGAAACAAGAAGGGCCATAATATATAGTAGAACGGGCGACAGCATCACAGCCCTGTCCCAACCCAGATAGACTCCGTTGGATGTAGCCGTGGTGCAAACAGCAACAAAAGCGGGGTGATGTCACTCTTGCTATTGGGAAAGTTACACACAAGCAGAAGAAAAAAAGGGCAGGCCTTGTAGATCGTAGGGAAAGGTTGCTCAGGCACACCGGATGCAAGTTCACCTGCTCTCACAGACATGAACGTGAGAGCGTCTACGATGCTGGGAAAAGGGGAGCGAGGCCAGAAAGACTAACAGAAATGCGCAGAGAGAGACAGTGTGGTACGCAGGAGGAGCTCGTACACGCTCGCGTGAACAACGGCACAGGCGCAGCGGGGAAAACAAAGGTGGACAGGCGCCCGAACGTGAGGCGCCTTCACCCTCACCAACGACCACCACCCCGTCCGCCGGCCTCCATCATGATATGCGAGAGAGAAGACGCAAAAGACCAGACCTTCTCGCCACACACCAAATAAAAAAAAAGGATACCTGTCGCGAGAGAGAGATACACATGTCACCGTCATTCCTGCCGCTTTCTAAACACCCTCCCATGAGGAAAGCGCCGCAGAGGCACTGCCAGAGACGCCAGGCAGCTCCAAAATGAGAACAGACAAAATAAAAGGAGCCGCTCACCTATGCGAGCGCAGAAAGGTGAGAAGGAACGCTGGCGAGAACAGTAGAATTTGTGGTGCTCGTGCTGGCCGCACTTGCCCACACACAGAACTAGACAGCGACACAATCCGTCACGCTGAACAATACGCACAACGACGCGAACCGCGCGAAAGAGAGCAACGGAGCTGCAGGGAGGTCCCTCACCGACCGCAGAGCGACGACGTTGTGATGAATGAGGGGTGAAAAGCAAAAAGCGGAAAGAGGAGGATGCAGAGAAGAAGAGAGCCCCGAGACAAAGACGGAACCGAAAACGACCTTGGGGAACAAACAACGACAAAAAAAAAGGAAAAAACTCAGACAAGACACAAAGAGCAAAACGAAAAAAAAAACACAAGACAACAACATCAGCAGCACTTGGGTAAAGTCGTTTGTTTCCGTTCGCTAACGTCAGTGTGTGTGTGTGTGTTTGTGAGTCCGACGACAGGGGGACGGGGGCCGAGATGAAAGAAAGAAGGAGGGTGTGTAACACGGAGGGCCGCACGCGCAGGCACAGAGTGCGTCCTTTATTCAATAGCATGCACACGCGTCTATGTTGTGTCTGTGTACAGAAGAGAGTGCAGAGCCGCCTGCCCTTACAGCTTCCTCAACACACCTGGTGGAAACATGCAGGGGGGTGGATAGCGTGGGGTGGGGGGGGGCTTACTCTCAAGGCACGGACAGTGAAAGCAACGCGAGAAAGAAAACCATAAGGCCGTTGCGAATCCTTCTCGAGCAAACATGAAACTACAGATACAGCTGACAGTTGAAGCGATCGCTTTCACTGAACACGGGAACCGAGCACACACACACAAAACAAGAAATATCACTCGTCCTCATCCCTCGATAGCGCCGCACCGCGGTGGCTCGATCAAAAGCCACCACGACAGCGAAACAGAGCAAGCAAAGGAAGGACGCTTTCACATCTGTGCTTCCCCCGAATGGAGCGGTGCACTCGCTGGCGGGCGAACGAAAGGAGGGGTGATGGGGCAGGTGAGAAGCGAGAGAGCGCGAGGGCTCGTCGTCCGCACTCGCTGTCCACGAAACGGTTTCGCTAACATAAAAGAGATGCATATCACGAAACAAAAAGAAAGTAAAAAACGACGGAAGTGATGGGAAGAAAAGAGGGGAGCACACATATAGAGAGTTGCACGGTAGTAGGAGACGTGAACAGGATACAGCAGAAATCAAGAGAGGAGCAGGTCAAAGTGGAAGCGGACGGATGCGCTATGTGCGACACCGAGTGCCATTCCGTGAAGCTTGCAGACGGCAGGTGCGCACGAGAAGCGCAAATAATAGGATAGAGCACCGCGCCGTGATACCGCTGCCCGACAAATGGAGCGGGGAAAGAAAGAGCAGGAGAAAGAGGGATACGAGCACACGAGCTGACGAAGGCGGGTGGCTGTCGCATGCACACCTGGCAATGCGTCTTTAGGCGCAGATCTCCTTCAGTGCCGCTACTCTCTGGATGGACGGCGGGCACCATCCTCTTCTCGTCCCGAATAACCCCTCCCTCTGCCTTTCCTCTGTCTCGCCCTCTCCTTCGCGCTGGTTTGCCGCCTTTGCCCTCCCCTCCCCCGCCCTTTAATCGATCTGCAGGGCACGCATGAGCGCCTGCATCCAGTGGTCCAGCTCCTCAGCACTAGCAACACCAAAGACGATAGAGTTGGAGCTGTGCATCGCAATGGCAAAGGCGTAAGGTGGCTTGTACCCATCGCTGGGAGACGCAGCGTTCACGACGCGCACGTGCGCGTCCTCCACCTCACACGGGCTCACTGACTTGATGGAGGAAAGCAGCACTCGTTTGCTGCGCTCACCGCCGCCCACGGCCTCCTTGCCCTTGGACAGGGAAATTGTGAGCGTGGCTCCATCGAGCAGCAGATAGCGCTCCTTCCAGACACCGTTGTGGTTATCCTTGTACACGACGCCCTCGAACCGCGCCGAGGCATTCTCGGAGATCGTGCGCTTCGTCACTTGTTGAATGGCCGCCTTCCCCTCTGCAATGCCCTGCAGCACCATTGCCTGATCCCCCGGGTCGGCAAAGTAGAGTCCCTGCCGGTCCATCGTCGGGTTTGCCGCCAGTGCCGCTGCATCGTAGCTGATAAGAGAATGGACATACTTTTCAAAGACATAGAGGTAGTGCTGCATGACAGGCTTGTGCAGCAGCTCCTCCGCACTCGGACGCTTCTCGGGCGCCTTCTGAAAAATGGCGACGAGCAGTTCGCGCATGTCGTTGGAAAATTTTGGCTGTCCGCCCTCCTGACTGTTCACATCGGCTGCCCCTGATGTCGGTGGGCCCGTAGGTGGAACAAACTCCTCCTCGAGCACGCACATGCGCAGCTCCGGCAAGCTGGCAGCCTCAAAAGGGCGGCGCCCACCCATTAGCATTTCGTAAAGCACAACGCCGGCCGCCCAGACGTCCGCCTTCTTGCCGTAGCGCTTTCCTTTCCACATCTCTGGCGAGAGGTAGTACGGGGTGCCGAGAAATGTGCCGGCGATTGTCTCACTACTGACAGTGCTCTCGTACTTCTGGGAGAAACCGAAGTCGCCAAGCTTGAGGAAGCCGCGAGAGGTAAGCAGCACGTTTGCACTCTTGATGTCACGGTGGATCATGCGACGCGCAGAGATGTGATGCAGGGCTAATAGCAGCTGCACAAAGTATGTGCCTGCCTCTCGCTCCGTCAACAGCATCCGAGAATCATTAGTGCCAGCATTGCCGCCTGTTGTGGCTTGGCTGCCCGCCTCAAGAAATGGACGCACCGCGGAGGCGTTATACAAGTTGCGGCGCAGGTCACCGTGATCCGCAAGCTCTGTCACGATCACCACCGTCTCGTCATCGCTGTCGAGCACGTAGTGCTCGTAATAGCGGATGATGGCGAAGTGATGCGTGTGCGCCAGGCACATAATTTCGGTCTGTGCGTACTGCCGGTCTTGCGACACCATCGCGCGCAAGTCCATAATCTTCGCCACATACAACCCATTTGGCTGTGTCGGGTTCGCCAGCGCATTGCTTTGAATCTGCGCCTCCACCATGGGCCGTGCAGCCGCGTCGTAGGCCGGGTTGCGCTTCACTACGTACGCCTCTCCGTAGGCGCCTCTGCCGATGGAACTGATCTTGATATACTTGCTGTGGCTGTCCTTGTCCCCGATGATGTCGCTCAGACAGATGTACCCGACATGGCTCCCCCCGTTTCGGATGGGAATGGGCGAGCCATTGTCGTCCACCGCCGAGGTGGCGGAGTTCGTGCCGCGGTTGCCGCCGACGCCGTCGAGGGCACTTCCGGCTCTCGCGGGGGCGGTGCCAAGCCCCCTCGCCTCCTCTTTGCGTGGTGCTGCCGCCGCCGCCGCTGCTGCCGAAACGGCGACGCCATCTCTACCAGGCTCAGTGGCGTTTCTTGCCCACTGCGCGTCCACCACAGACAACGGCTTCGTCGCTGAGGCGGCACCTACGACGTTGTTGTTGGGGTCCGTTTTAGTGACAATGTAGGTACTCTCCACTTCTGTCGCACCTTGGTAGTGGACATTGAGTTGGCTCTTTGACAAGCCGCCGCCCATGATTACGCCGATGGTGGTGCGCAAGGGATGTGCCTCACGGGCGCCCAAAGGAGTCTACTGGTGAAACCGGAAGCGCGGCACCTGCAAGACTGACGGAACCCTAGCAGCGCCCAGACACAGAAACTCCACACCTCGAAAACAAACGGAAAGACGCAGAATACTGGTTTTGCTACACGTGCTGAGCCTTGAGAGAGCAACACACAAACAAGAAACAGTCGGTCGATGACAAAAACAAACAAACAAAAAAAAAACATAAAACGAAGGAAGCGTGTGTGCGCACCCCAAGAACGCACAGGCGATTTCTCAGATGCGAAGGGGCGGGAAGGGGGGGCAGCACACAAGAGATGTACAAGAAGAGAACAGACAAAGTGCCCTGTCCCTCGTGTAAGAAACAAGACAACAGATTGCAGGAAAAGAAAAGGAGGCAGCGGGGGTTGCAACACGGTTCAGGGCACACAAAAACCTGAGGCGAGAAGCCCTTGCTGGGCGCGCGCGTAGTCTCTGCAGTGTTGCCGCTGCACCTTTTTACAGGTGCCGACCTCTAAAAAGAGAGAGGCGTCGAAAAAAAGGGTTACCCGTAGAGGTGATAAAGGCGAACAAACAGACGCAAAGGCCAAAATATCGCCACGGATTCAGTTAGTGGCAGTCCGCGTGAGTCTCCTGCTGCTACAGTTGCACGCCAATCAAAAAAAAAAGAAAGAGCACAACGTGATGATAATAAGGTGATGAGCACAGAAACACCACCCGACACACAACAGCGTCAGCCGAAACCTCGCGCTCTTGGTACGGTGTGTATCCAAGAGTTGCAGACACACCGGAGAGCGTGGCAGTCCCAGGAGAGGAGAGAATCGCACGGAGATAACGGAAACGAGAGGACCAGCAGACCAAAAAGATGGACGCAAGAGCGCCGAGAGAGAGTAGACAGATTCTCTTGTGAACAAGAAAACAAAGGAAACCAGCACCCTTCGTGTGGGGTGTCTGCACGTTTGTATACAGTTTACGTGAGCCTCGGGAATCGAAACGTGTGAGAGGGTTCAGGTGTAGGCGAGACGAAGCAACGCAGTAGCGTGACAGACGTCCAGAGAAACTTACACATGCACCCCAGAACCTTCTCGCGGACTCCAACGGCAGTGCACGCGCACACGAGCTAGTAGCCGGCCAGCCAGCTTCCGTATACAAGCCGAGAGAGGCTGAGAGATGGGGCAAGTAGGGAGGGGGAGGTGGAGGGGGTGGGGTGCACTGTTGAGCTGACGGGAAAGAGAAGGGAGAAGATTGTGTGCCTGGTTCTTTGGCGCCGAGAGGAAGTGTGACTGGAGAGAGAAAGAAGAGAGAAGCTGCCGAGAATACAATAACAAAATCAAACACAAAGAGCCACAAGCAACCACGAGCGCACACACGCTTAATGAAGGAGAGGGAGAGGAGAGGGTGTACGCAGTGATACCAACTTACCACTCAGGAAACAAACAAAAAAAAAAACAGAACCAAGAACGGAATAAGCCAAAATGTATAATATGAAGCGTGAAGAGAAGAGGGAACGCGGACTACTACAACAAAAGCCAAACACCAACTAGAAACGCCAACACAAGAACAGAGATAACAATCAAAGAAAACCCTCGGAGGAAAGGCGGAAGGAGAGAAAGAGATCAGCAGTAGTAGTAGCAGTGGCAGTAGTCGACGCAAACAGAGCGTCGAATCCCGCACACTCACCAGCAAGCAAAAAAAAAAACGACGGAGAGAAAAAGTGTCGCTGTGCAACCCTTCCACTACTGGGTATGTGTATATGGCTGTATGATACAGCTGGCGTGGTAGGGTGCGATCAGATTGAGGCGGCGGAGGGGGAAGGGAGTATCTCTCGAGCGCGCCCACACAAAAGGAAATAAAAACCCCCGAAAAACAAGCAGAAAGCAGCACGAGAGAAGCAGAGGCCGCCCAAGCAAGGGAAAAAAAGATACACACACACACAACAGAGAGAGTGGAGGAGAAACAAAGAGGAACAAAACCACCGAACCAAGGGATGACGCAATACAATGTCTTTTTTGAAGCGTGAAAGAAATCCACAAACGAAACGAAAAGTTTTTTGAGAATTCTGAGATTTGGTTTATGCGTTTTTCTTTGTTCTTTCCTTGTTCTCTTGTCCTGTTGTCCACGATAGAAGCATAAACCTACGCGCGAGCTCGACAACACCACACACACGCAAAGAAAAAGGGGGAGGAAAAATACACGCACACGCGAAAAGAAACAACACGGGAAAGAGGGTGGAGAAAGGAAGCGAAAAGGAGAGAGAGAAAGCAATATGAGAGAGAATGTGCAGAGAGGCGGCTTACAGAGACGGGTTCAGAGGGAAACAGCCACAACACACGTGATGAGGGGTGTGCTGTACAGTAAGGGAAGGCTCAACAGGGCGATGTCGCTCTCGATCGGTCTCTTTGTCCTCGCTGCAATCTGCTTGAAGCGACTTCCCTACCTTTCACTCCGTTTTTGTTGCTGTTGACTTTTTTTTTCGGTTCTATCACAGTCCTCCGTGCAGGGCGCTGCGCAAAGCGAAAGGCAGAAGCTGGTTGAGCGGGTGGAAGGCTCGAGCGTTCCCCAGCACAAGAGTCGGGGTGTGTAGTGATGATATTGATGTGCTGGAGATCGCGAGGAGTAGGCGTCCGTGTAGAAAACGCGCAGAGTGTGGCCGAGAAAGCGGAAAGACAGAGAGAGATTTAGCTCATAAAGAGAAGGTGAAGCATGTGCAAGGTACTTGACCAAGAACACGTACATCGCCGGGCCCCAGTGAAGCGTCGCCGCCATCCACAACACTAGTAACACCTATTTCTTTCCTACCGCGCTCGACTTCTGGAAGATGAGGCGCGCGAGACGCACACAAGTGAAAGAGCGCTCTCGTCACACACCCAGAGCAGAGGTCACAACTCGCTGAAGGAAGAAGTAGAGCTTTCCTCGGCGATTCTGGTTTGCGGCGAGCCGAGCAAGCAGAGAGCGTGTGGTAATGGCAAGAAGTGCGTGGCGCGGTCATGTCCACGCCACAAACGCCGCCTTCACCCGTTCCAGTGGTCTTTTGCCGTCATCGCACGCAAAAATGCCTGCCAAGATTTTGACGTGACCGCATGTTTGCCTTTAGATGGCTACGACGACATCCACGGAGTGGAAATAGGGGTCCCCACGCGTGCGTCCTGACGCCGCGGCAGCCCGTGTTTTTCTTTCAAGCGTCTTTCGCAGCACACTTTTCGGCCTCCCTTCACTGCGCTTGATAGACCGCATATATGTTTTGAGTGCTTAGTCATAACTGTGTAAGGCATAAAACACGCACGCAGAGCCAAGCAAGCAAGCAAAGAAGAACAGGAGAGAGGAGAGAGGTAGCGTTCACACTCTGGAGGAGAAACGGCAACAATACATGCAGAGGAAAAAAAAACAAGACGAAGAGACGCGGAACGTGACGGAGGGAGGAGTATTGCATTCCACGCACATAGGGCACACGTACACGCGCAAAGAGGACACGGTGAAGGAGAGAGACCGCTGAGCAGCCACAACGAGTGACAGAGCGGCAGATACGCATAGAGAAAGAGTGGTAACTAGCACAGTACACCGGCGGATACAGGCGCTTACGTGGCACTTTACACTAGCCCGGCACACAAGCGAGACTGGCTGGGCACGAGGAGGAGAGCAGATGCGCAGCAGGGTCACTGAAGTGCACTTGCGGGAAAGCGAAAACTCTTGCAGTCACTTTACTTTCCCTGCTCCCACCTTGTTTTCAAACGACCGTCCGTGTGTGTCGTACGCGGGCACGTCTTTTTTCCCTGTATTTCTCCCCTCATCCGTACCGCCACTCGTTTGGCATCGTCTTGCTGCAGAATACATACACATGTGTGTGTCTATGTATGTACGTGCGCTGAAACCACACTCCTCTTACCGCCTTCTCGTCGTCTTTATGGTGTTCTTTTTTTGTTTTCGTTTGCTCCCTCTCTTGTGGCGATCTTTGCGGTTCTTGAGCACCAAAGAAACGCTGGGGAGAGAAGAAGAGTACAAGAACCGTACCACACATCAACGACTGGCAGATGTAAAAGTGAGGGGGACGGAGGGGTCGCAGAAGATAGCGATTCACAGACGAAAAAAAAAAAAACGGAGAAACAGTGCGGCAAAAGAAATAAAAGGCGCACCTGCTACTACTCTGTAGACCTAAAGCATAGAGAGTTGCAAAACGGTGTACCCTTCACCCTCTCTGGCGACCCTACCGTTGTCTTTACAGCTCACCGCCTTTCACACTGGCTAACAGTGAGGCAGAGGTATACCTGCGCTCAACGTGCCATTACGTGAGGCTGAATAGGAGAGGGAGACGGACGGCACAGCGGGGGCGGCAAAGGAGGGGTGAGGAAAGGTCACAGCAGCCAGACGCACGCAGGCTGGAGACACAAGAAGAGGGAAAACGAAAAGTCACAGACGCTGAGAAGCGCATGAGTAACTTTCCGATTCCTTCAACAATTTGAGTGCACGCGCAGACGCTTTTTCTCCAGCTCATCTTCCTCGATCCTGAAGGATCGTTACATGTGCGCAAAAGGAACGATTCTTGAATTCTTCAACAATCCTCTGTACGTCAGTTCGCATTTTTCGCGCCTATTTTCCACGTTGTTCTCTTTGCAGTTGTTGTGCGTGCTCCTTCTTTCCCGCTTTTTTTTCGATAGTCGTGTCAATACCATCTCGTCATGGACCACCGTTGGCGGGGATGAAAAGCACAGGAAAGAAGGGGAAGTAAAAACAAAGTGGGGGGAAGAGGGCGGGGGTTACACCCCAAATGAGACCACGTGCGGAAGAGAGCTCTTTCTGTATGATTTCCTGGACTGCCGGCCCACTCCTTCCCCCCACCCCGCCCCACCCGTCCATCATGTCCATCACGCTCTGTTGTTACTGTTCCAACTATCCTTTCGGTCACTTGCTCGTGCTATCACACGCACACAGACACAACAACAACAACAGCAAAGACACAACCGAGAGAGAGAGAGAGCCGCGAGACGAGGTGGGGGGGGGGCAAGACAGGAAGGAATGAGGAAGCGCCAGGGAGATGAAAGGCAGGCATGCCCATACGACACACCCGAGAAGTGTGGTGGTGGACGGAAGAAGAGGAGACTCCCATTTGCCTCTTTTCTGCTTTCGCGCCAAAGAAACGACGCACCTATGCAACAACAATGACACAGACATCGATACGGGAGAGGGCGAGAAGAGAAGGGCAGAAGGGGGAATGGCGAGAGAGGGAAGCAACATGAAAAGCACGAGAGTAACGACGACAAAAAAAAAGAAAAAGAGAAAACGCGTGTGAATCTCAGGGCCCAATAGTCCAAAAAAAAAGAAAAAATGGAAAGAGAATACAAACTAACGCATCAGAAAAGGCGACGGGAAAAAAAAACGAGCCAAACCTATCGCCAGAAACAGAAGGGAGACAGCGGGGAGGGAGGTGTCGACGTATCCCGTGCTAATAAACGTCGATGCGGTCAATAAAGCCGTTCGTGAGATTGCAGGAGAACGAAAGAGAGAAAGAGATCGAGAAGCAGCGAGTGAAAAGGGGGAGGATAGGTGCTGCCGTGGCTGCGAGTGCTTGCATCTTCGTTTCGCTTACGGCTTTATAGAAAGCCATGGCAGCAGCAGTGCTAGAAGATGTTAGAGACAAACAGTGACAAGTGAGAGAAGGTGTGTTATAGGGTTTACAGAGCAGTGCAGTGCTTCCTTCCATCATATTCCCACCCTACTCAGCACTTGAACCGCAAGCATGAGCACACGGCATTGTGCGGGGCGTAAGTGTGTGTATGAAACGGCAATTTCAGAAAAAAAGAGAGACAAGCAGGCAAGCACCGCCGCATAACCCCCTGAGGGAGATTTCACTTCTCGTTGAAACAGCACCGTCGAAGAGACAGACGTTCGGTCAAGACGACAATGCTGGGATAGAGAGCGAGAGAGAAAGAAAACAATGGAAACCAGAAAACGAAATAGTGGCAGAGCTCTTCACACGCACACACACAAAAGCACCGCGCTACTTATACTACACTGTTCGCTTCTTTCTCTTGTCTTTCCATCTTTGTTGTTCCCACGAGCGCGCCAGCACAGTTCCGCTTCCCCCTCCCCCGGCGCCACCCGTTACTCGCTCGGCCTCTTTCTCAACGTGAACTCCAAACTGCGCATCGCAGAAGAGCTTAAAGCTGGCTAGAGGCGAAATCCCAGTCCACCATGTTCCAAAATGCGTTCACGTAGGACGCGCGGTCGTTCCTGTAGTCGATATAGTACGCGTGCTCCCATATATCGCACGTCAAGATCGGCACGAGGTTGGGCTCCGTGAGCGGGCAGCCCGCGTCGTGCGTTTGGAGCACCTTCAGCTTGCCACTCGACTTGTCCTTCACGAGCCACGCCCAGCCGGAGCCAAAGTGGCCGTTGGCCGCATCCGTGAATTCCTTCTTGAAGCTCGCGAAGCTGCCAAAACTGTCGACGATCGCACTCGCCAAAGGGCCCGACGGCTCGCCACCGCCTCTCGGCGACAGGCAGCGCCAGAAGAAGTCGTGGTTGAAAATCTGCGCCGCACAGTTGAAGGCGGGGCCCTTCTCAGACTTGATGATGTCCACCAGCGACTTCGACGCAAGACCCGAGTTTGACTCCGCGGCAGCGTTCAGCTTCACGGCGTACCCCTTGTGGTGCTTCTCGTGGTGGAAGGTGACCTGCTCCTTCGACATGCCCTTCGACGCGAGCGCATCGTGGGGGTACGGCAGCGGCTGAACAGCGAACGGCATGACGCACGAGCAGAAAGCAAACAGGGATGTAGAAGAACCGTGAGAAAGGCACGTGAGTTGTGTACGTCGTCCGATTCCTTAGCTGGCTGAGGTGGAGAGATGCTGTTTTCCTCCTGCAGAACCGAAAGCAAAGATGGTGAGGCTACACGCGGCAGCGAAAGAAAACGGAAATAATAATAATAAGGGATGAGTGAGAGGGAGAAAGCGCTTCATTCTGTTACGTTCCAGCACGTGTGTTGGGAGAGAAGGAGAGGGGAAGTCCCATATGTGCATGTTTGTGCAGTTGGGCAAGATATGTGGAACGCGGGAGACGGAGAGAGAAGGATGCGACAGGGGAGCACAGGGCAAGTGCATATAAGGGAGATGGGGGAGAAAGAGGATGGCAAGAAATGGTAAGCGCGCGCACAGTGATGTCAAGTTGAAACACGGAAGCAGAGGCAGGAGTGGAGTTTGTGAGAGGACGTAGTGTGCGACGCGGGGTGGCGAGACTTACGGAATTGGGCGACGGAGCTGTCGCTGCAGAGAACAAAACAATTCGAAACGGGAGGAGTGGGCGATGAGCATTCTTCGTGCGCTTACTCTCGGTGAGAGAAAGGGCCTGGCTGAGACACGTGACCACGCGACGGTCAGTACCTCCGACATTCTCACTGATGTGCATCTAGGGTACTTGGACTCCCATGCTCGCTGCCTCGTTGTGTAGTAGCACCACTTCCTCAAGCCCTCTTGTTTTTTTCCTGTCGCATTTTGTGTCGCTTCTTCGCTTTTACAGAAGGAATGCGCCCAACTATCGCGTCATGACCAGCCACCCTGTCTCCCGACTCCCTCCTCGCTGCACAGAAAAAAAAGCAAAAACGCTAACACACAAATAAGCACACACACACACATGTACAACAGTGAAAACACAATCAGATCACGGTCACCTACTGAAGAATAAAAAAATCATAAAGATATATATATATATAGATGTACATGGAAAATAAGACGAATCTACAACATGCATCCATCATCTTTCGTTACCTTACACCACGACCATCCACACCACACCTCTGCCTCCTCCACATCCCACAGCGCACCAGCATATTGAGTGCGGTTACCAAAGTGAGCTGAGGGACAAACACACGCACAGAGAGACAGACACACACAGACAGATACAGAGACGCAGAGAGAGAGAGACAGAGGAAGGCACAGGGAAGGCACAACCCAGAAAAGGAAGAAAAAAAAAGACGGGGAGCAGAGAGGAGAAGACAGTAAATGGACAGAGAAATAAGCCCGAAGAGAAGCCATGGTAACGGTGTAAGTTTTCTTCGCTGTTTGTTGCTCCCTGTATACCGACAGTCAAGCATCACCCGACATAGATGCGGGATATATATCAGCCCGGCAACAGAGCAGACGGGGCCGATCATGCCAGTCCAAGAAGTGCCGCAGTACAGAGAGTGAAATTGAATGAAGCCTGTCCTCCACAAGGCCCTGCCTTCCTGTGTCCCTTTCGCTTGGCCTACACAGAGGAGCGCGTCATCTCCACATTCGCGTTGTGTCGCGGCGCAGCAGTCTTCTGCTCAAAGGAGAAAAATGTAGGGAATCAATCAGGGGGAGACAATACCGGCAAGATGGTCGAGATGTGTAGCACACACGTGAGCCGTGCACACCAATTTGCTGGTCAAGAGTGCCACTTCTCTTTTCTGAGGCACATCTTCCCTCGCACCCAACGATTGGCGAGGTGGTGTGTACACGAGCACTCTGGCACCGAACGGAACACATACACGTCCGCACATCTAGCAAACGGATGTTTGGACTGCCCTCGTCTCACAATAGTAACCACGAAAAGATATACGGAGGCGATGGCGACTCGAGCTTTACTATGAGCTACCGAATTTACGCGCGAGTATGGATCCCCCGTTTCCATTCCTTTTACAGATCACTGTTGACGTAGTGGGAGCCACCAGCAGCCCTGTAGCAGCGGTTGGCGTGCGACCAATTTACCATGTTCCAAAATGCGTTCACGTAGGACGCGCGGTCGTTCCTGTAGTCGATATAGTACGCGTGCTCCCATATATCGCACGTCAAGATCGGCACGAGGTTGGGCTCCGTGAGCGGGCAGCCCGCGTCGTGCGTTTGGAGCACCTTCAGCTTGCCACTCGACTTGTCCTTCACGAGCCACGCCCAGCCGGAGCCAAAGTGGCCGTTGGCCGCATCCGTGAATTCCTTCTTGAAGCTCGCGAAGCTGCCAAAACTGTCGACGATCGCACTCGCGATCTCTCCGTGCGGCTTCGACCCGCCTCTCGGCGACAGGCAGCGCCAGAAGAAGTCGTGGTTGAAAATCTGCGCCGCACAGTTGAAGGCGGGGCCCTTCTCAGACTTGATGATGTCCACCAGCGACTTCGACGCAAGACCCGAGTTTGACTCCGCGGCAGCGTTCAGCTTCACGGCGTACCCCTTGTGGTGCTTCTCGTGGTGGAAGGTGACCTGCTCCTTCGACATGCCCTTCGACGCGAGCGCATCGTGGGGGTACGGCAGCGGCTGAACAGCGAACGGCATGACGGGCTAATGGAGCGACAGGGAAAGAACGGCGGGGACGCCACTGAGAAGGGCAACGAAACAGCTCGAGGTGTGGGCGATGGAGCGTCGTGACGAAGCAAATGTGTGTATCGGTAGGTGTGAGAGAGAAACAGAGAACTGCAACGGGGCAAACCGTTTCCAGTGTGGCCCAGGGATGTGGATGGTGCAGGGTCAGCGCGGATTCGGAGGGAGAGAACAGAAGATGGCAGGCCGTATGAAGTCCAAAGCGGATTGATAGCAGCACCACCATGGAGCGCAGCTGCCCCCTTGCGTATCCACAAAAGGAGACGAGTCACACGTAAAGCAGGCAGCGATGGAAGGTGGGGGGCACTCATTCGCATGTCCCGAAGATGCAAACCCTGGCTGGTGCAACTCTCCGAGGCACCGCTTCCTCCTGTTCACAGCGGCGCTTTCATTTCGTGGCGCTGATGGCGTGCACAGAGGGGCCTGCGGCTGGCTCACGAGTATCAGTAGAAAGAGGTCGTTTGTTGGACATCGCACCACGCTCAGGCATTTTGCTGAGGTCCCTCGGCGTTTCACTCAGCACTTTCCCCACCCCCTCCCTCTTTCCTTTTCCTTTTTTTTTTCGTTAGGGAGGAGAGGAGAGGGGGAGGGCGGCGGGCTCCTGACATGCGTGCGTGTGCCCTTCTTTTGCTTCCGTGTAGCTGCACCGTGTCCGTGCACGGACTCCAGACGACTGCAGCAGAGAAAGACCGCCCTGCGCACGGCGACTTTCCACACACGCGCACGGAGGGAGGGAAGGGAGGGCGAAACGAGCACGAAAAAAAAAAGGCAAAGCACCGAAAAAAAAAGCGCACCGAAGGAAATCGACAAGACGAGGAGGAACAACGAGAACAAAACAGAAAAGCCCTGAAAACGGATAGGCAGCTGGGGAGAAGAGAGGGAGCGAACAGGCCACAGAAGTCCGTACTTCGTAGCGAACCAAGAAGCTCGAAAGCAAGGGCATCACACACAAGTCGAGAGACCGCGAGAGAGAGAGAGGGCGGTAGAAAGAGGGATGGAAACGGAGGCTCGAGGGGTGCAATGCCCACTCGGGTGTCCCCGCACCGACCCACCAACCAACCGGCCACAATCTTCCTCATCCTTCCCACAATGCGCTCATCCGTTGAAGGCCTTCAGTGCGCAGTATTTGCCCAATTTAAATAATAATAATAAGCCGTAATTGGCCTTTTCGGCCACCCTGTACCCATTGGGCGCGAACATGGGCCTCGTGTTCCGTACATGGGTGTCTGTCTTTAAGCGGAGCCCCTATGCCGGCATCGATGGGAGAAGCACACAAGTCAGAGGAGGAGTCACAGGGCGCTCCGCAGACAGGAACACCAAAAGAAAAAGAAAACAGTACATGAAAAAGCCCAGAGGCACACAAACAAACAAACGAAAAAAAAAAATGTAGGCTCGGCTCAGCACATCTAGCATACACTGATCGCAACAAGGGATGTAACAGCAGTCTAGATCACCACATCTCATACGCATTTACATAAACAAGCATGCGCACTACAACAGCTTCTAAAGGGAAGAACACTGCGGCCGAAAGACGAAGAAATCAGCCCATATATATAGTCCATCAGCCGCATCAGAGAGAGAGAGAGATGGCAAGAGGCAGGAAAACGGCTCGCAGTCCAACTGGGGAGATTGCACAGCATCGGACGCAGCTGCTTCGCCTCGCCAAGCAAACATATATATATATATATAAGCGTTATTCACACAAGAAATTTCAGCGTTCCCTTGTCGCCTCCATAAGTAAGACAACATCAAGACAAGGGAAACTTGAATAATGATGATGTGAATAGCACAGAATCCCGGAGACGCGCATCCACAAAACCGTAGAGACGGGATGATCTGCAACGTATTCTGTGAACTAGGAGAGGGGAGTCCACCTACTGCAACGTGAAACCCCTATCATACAAGGCACGAACCGCCTAAGGGTAGAGGATCCCCGTGCGTTCATGTAGCAGACGCTTACGAGCCGCAGTCGCACTTCGAAGACGCCATTGCCGTGTAATTCACACACACACATATAACAGCCGCCTGCACCGTCACAATCGTCGGCCGCGCAAACGAAGAGCACTATTTGGTAGGCAATGTTCATGTCCGCACGGAGGCTGAGGTACATCAGGCACGGCGATGGATGTGCGCCCCGAACAAGTACCTCATAGAGCATACCGCAGAGAGCTGTGGCTTGTCTGTGTCAGCGCACCAAAAAAGAAACACTGTGAAAAAGAACGCTTCCAGTGCTCCTGCTCTTCTGTTTTCGCGCTCTACGATGACACTGCGGAGGCACCCGTGGCTGTCTTGTCCTCCTTCAGAATGCCGATCACCTGCGTCATGAAGTCGTCCTTTGCGGGATTCTTCTTGTACGCGGCCGCCGTGGAAATGGCGCTTTCGAAGAGCTGCACCACGTTGGAGCCGTCAGCAGCGGAGACGTAGTACAGCGGAAAGTTGTGTTTCTCCGCAAAAGCAAAACTCTTCGTTGTAACAGACGGATCGGTGTCGATCTTGTTGCACGCTACAAGGCACGGAATGTGCTCCCGGTAGACGCGCATCTCGGAGAGCCACTTTTCTAAGTTTTTGTAGGTCGCCTTGCGTGTGCTGTCAAACACGAGGATACACGCGTGTGCGTCGTGATAGTAGCTCGGGTGAACCGTGGCAAAGCGCTCCTGCCCGGCGGTGTCCCAAATGTCCACGTCGACCTCCTCGCCGTCTTCTGTCACGAAGTCGTAGCGGTACAGGGTGAGGGCGTAGGTGGACATCTGCACTGGGATGTACCGCTGCATCAGGAAGCGCTCTACCAGCTTTGACTTGCCCACCGCGCTATCGCCGAGCAAGATGAGCTTGATGGGCTTGCGAGCCTCATCAGGGCGGTTGTCGAAGACGGTCTTCGGCTTCAATACCTTCATTTGTGCCGTCATGGTGTGTGCGTGTGCAGTTTGCATATCTCCCCCTCTGTGTGTGTGTGTGCGTGTGTGTGTGTGTGCGTGTGTGTGTGCATGTGCCTGTGTTTCGCTTTACAAGCAACAGCACACAAAAGCACGCGCGAGGATGAAAATGCGGTGCGTCACCGCTCCTCGCCACCACCGCCTCTTTCTTTCTGTGAGTCTACGGGACGTGTGCGCGCAGGGTAGGGCCACTTCTGTGTTGAGTGGGTGTATGCGTGGGCGTTGAGCTCCTCCAGTAGAAGCAGACCAAAACCTTCATGACGTGAGACGCCACAGTGCAGACAGGCAAAAAGACGGCATCACGGGAGGTGAGCACGGCGCGATCCAGAGAAGCGTTAGCGGAGAGAAGGGAAGCAGAATGGTGCGTTGTGAGACAACTCTCTTCAGACGGCAGACGCATGAGGCGTATATAAAAATACAAGATATATATATATATATATGGCGCCGTGGTATGGGCAGAGCGTACGACGACATGAAAACGTCTCGGGACATCGGCTGCCCCCCTGACCTCTACAACTCGTACAACGGTCAAGCGCTGCGCTGTCCCTCCTCCTTTCGGCATACCAAACGTAAAGACGAGGCGGCGAAAGCATCGGTTGCCTTACCGTCTTTAACCCTTCGTAGGAGGTCACTATCGGTCCCTGACATCACACGCCATCGAATCCTCTTGCTCGCCTTGTCCAGTGTTTCGCTCCAGTCGGTGATGGAGGAGAAGGAGGAAAGGAATGGGGTGTGAAAGAGAGACACACACACGCCGCGAACAACGACAAAAAAAAGAAAACGATGTGGCGCAGGGCAGCCGCCACATAATACGAGCCGCACGCACAGAGAGAGCAAGGAACTCGATAAGCACCGTTCATGTGGTGTATGCCCATGGGTCACACGCCGGACCAATCAACCACCATGGCAGCATCACTGGCAAAACGTTGAGGCAAGAGTGGTCGAAAAGAAAAGGGGGTGCAGAAATGGAGACGGCGCACGCAAACCTTCCAGCACAACATCGGCTGACGATGTGCTGCTCGACAAGGGGAGTGGAAGCTCAGTCACTACAGTCGGCAAAACACATCCCGGCGCCGTCACTCGCACTCCTTGCCGTCCTCCTCGATTACAGCCCTTTCATCTCAAACTTCATCGGCGGCGCCATCTTGGGCATCGGCGCATTCCGTTCATTTACCTGCTTGCGCAGTGTGTCGACGCTGCGCTTCTTCTCCCTGTCCTCCATCCCCTCATCCTCGATGCGCTTCTCTCGCCCTAGCAGGTCCTTCTCCACCACTGCCGCCTCCGTCGTAATCATCATGCCCGCCACGGAGCATGCGTTGACGACGGCGGACTTCACTACTTTCATGGGATCGATAATGCCAGCCTCGAACATATTCACATACTCGCCGGTCTGCGCGTTGTAGCCGAAGCTCGGGTCCTTGCGCGCGAGTACCTTCCCCGCCACCACGCTGCCCTCGACGCCTGCGTTGTTCGCGATGTAGCGCGCGGGCAGACCGATTGCCTTCTTCACAATGTTGACGCCAGTGCGGATGTCAGGTGGAAGTCGTCGGTCCTTAGAGATGCTCTCGAGACGCAGAGAGGCCATGAGCAACCCGGTGCCACCACCTGCGAGGATGCCCTCTGACACAGCCGCGCGCGTGGCGTTGAGCGCGTCGATGATGCGGTCCTTCTTCTCATTGATCTCGACCTCCGATGCGCCACCGACCTTGATCACCGCAACCCCACCCGAGAGCTTCGCGAGACGCTCGACCAGACGCTCGCGATTGTACTCGTGGTCCTCGGCGGAGATCATGTCTTTGATCATCTGCACTCGCTCCTCCACCGCGATGGCGCTGCCGCCGCCCTCCATCAAGATGCACTCGTCACGGGAGACGGTCACCTTTCGACAAGTGCCGAGGAACCGCTCGGAGAAATCGTTCTGATCCAGTGAAAGACCTAGGTCTTCTGAAATCATCTGCGACCCCGTGAAGACGGCGATATCCTGCAGCTGGTTGATGCGCATGTCGCCAAAGCCCGGGGCCTTGACGGCGCAGCCGCTGATGCGCCCCTGAATCTTGTTGTACAGAAACGTGTGCATGGCCTCCCCCTCCACGTCCTCCGCAATCACCAGAAGCGGACGCTTCTGCTGAATGGCGTAGTTCAGCGCGGGCAAGATGTGCGCCACGCTCGTGAGTTTGCGGTTCGCCACGTAGACGAGGGCGTTCTCGAGCTCGCACCTTTGCGCCTTCGTGTTCGTCACAAAGTACGGCGACGTGTACCCACGCTCGAAGGACATCCCCTCCACCAGCTCGAGCTCCGTATTAAGCGAGCGACCCTCCTGCGTTGTGATTACGCCATCCTTGCCGACCTGCTGCATCGCGTCACCGATCAGGCTGCCGATCTCTTGGTCCATGTTCGCCGAGATCATCGCTACCTGGGTGATCTCAGATTTGGAGGTGACTGGGCGAGACTGCTCGGCCAGGGATATCAGCACCTCCCGGCATGCGAGGTCGATGCCCCGCTTCAGGTCCATCGGGTTCGTGCCACTTGCAACGCTGCGGAAGCCCTCCTTGAAGATCGCCCCGGAGAGGACGGTAGCGGTGGTGGTGCCGTCACCGGCGTTGTCGTTGGTCAGCCCTGCCACCTGACGAACCAAGTTCGCCCCAAGGTTCTCGAAGCTGTCCTCGAACTCGATGCTCTTGGCAACCGTGACTCCATCCTTGGTGATCTTCGGGCTTGCGTACGGCATCTCGAGAATCACGTTGCGGCCCTTGGGGCCCAGCGTGACGCCGACGGCCTTGACAAGGTTCTCGACGCCGGCAAGCAGGGCGTTGCGGGCCTCCATGCCATAGCGGATGTCCTTCGGCGTTGAGCCGTACTTGACACAGCGAAGCACCGTACGGGAGAGCATCTTGCAAGAGTATAGAAGGTGCTGATGGGGGTGTTCCAGTTTGAACTTTTTTTGCTTGATTGCCGCAATCGGCGCCACAGCGAAGGGCTGCTCTTCGCCAGGCGGTCCCACACGAGTTCGACGGCGCAGTTGCGCTGCGTCACGCGTGGCAAGCGACTCGAAGAGACTTCCTCACGCAGACACGATTCCAAGCCGTCAGTCGACAAAGTAGCTGGGAGGATGGACGGCGTGCCTGGTAACTCCGCAGAATACACGAGTCCCTCGGTGAGAATGGTCCCTTCGTGGTCGTACTGTGGGACAAGTAGGCGGAGGAGAATACGAAATCGTACAAGGAAGTGGTAGGTGACGAGATGATAGCGGCAACAAACAGAGCTCTTCGCGGTGACGCTGAGGTCCTTGACCCCCGCGTCTGGGCGCCATCGAGGGACTCTGCGAGAGCAGCGAAAGAAAAAAGAAAAAGAAGCCGAGCCGAAAACGGACGACGGAAACAGGCATGTGTATCGATGCCAGGAGAGGCTACTGCCAAGGTCTACAAGGTCTCCGCGAGCGTAGGCCGATTAGTTCGCAGACGTGTACGCGAGCGAACTCATCACAAATCAGCGCTTGCCTTGCCTTTGCATTTTTCTTGCATCGAGCTTGATTGGGCCGTGGCCATCTACTCTAAGTACAACCGCGCACCCCGCGCAGTTTTGAGAAAAGTCTGCGTGTGCTGTGCCGCATCCCCTCACCCCTGCCTAGGAGTACGTCTCCGCCATGATCGTGTCGCTCCCTGCTTTATTCGCAGTAAAAGTACCGCCGAGCGGCCGCCACGAGCTCGCGATTGGGGCCCATGGGAAATTTCAGGCTCCCGTGCGGGGGCGGGAGAGAGATGCCCCATTCTTCGCCATCACGGCGGGACAGCTTCACTTCCACCTCCCCGCGCAGCGTCAGTGTCTCCAGCAGCGGACGCGCCGCCGTGGTTGCCACCGCCGCGGACGAATAAGCACTCACAACGCCATGAGCGCCGTTCCCGCCGTCTCCATGCTCATTGGGCCGCAAACCTGAGACGGGGGCGCCAGAGCCTTGAACGACGGTGAGAGCCCCGCTATCGCTGACAACGCTAGGGGGCGGCTTGGCCCACACGGGTCCTGGGCTAATGGACAGCGATGCCCCCGGACCCATGCTCTCGTGCAGGGATGCGGAGTGGATGTGATGCGATTCTGACTGCAGCTGAGACCATTCTATCGGGCTCCGGCGGCGCAAGCTTATCGAGATGCACGCCAACCCAGCGTTCGCCGCCGCCGTCACAGACCACGCCGTGTACTCTCGCAGCTCGTTCGAGTTCATTGGCGAGCCGCTGCCCCTGCCCCCGCTAGTTTCGGCGGCCAAGTCCGTCCCTGCAAAGCGTGCGCCACCTGCGGGCATCGGCGGGCCACAGAAGTCGTCGCCGGCGAGAATGTCATCGTACACGGTGCTTATCGAGCGCGGCAGTGCCGGGCCGTCTCGCAGCACCGGGAAGTCCGAAAGAAAGCCGCCGCCGGTCAGCACAAAGCCATCCATCACATCCACTGGCGCAGCAAGCGTCACGGCCTCCCTCAGCTGCGGCAGCCGCCCCTCTGCGCCAGCACACCGCAAAGCGGCACCGGACTTGTCGTCGAGGTGCTCCTCGAGAAGCAGCCCATAGATCTGGGAGCGTCGCTGCAGAGCACAGAGCTCATCGTTGTCGATGCCGTCGAGCACGCTGGAGAGAGACACACGAAGTTCGTAGAGGTTGGCCGGGTCCACCAGCGTAACGACCCGCACAGTGAGGCACGGTGGTGGCTGATGCGGCCACGACTCGTGCACTGGCAGCTGCCGCACCACCCAGGCGTGCTGCTCGGGATCGAAGAAGGAGGCGAGGAGGCCCGTCTTTCCCTCACCAAAGAGTCGCACCGAAGCGGCGAGCGGCTTGCAGAAAGACGGAATCGGCAGGACAATCTCAGCTGCCTGGCTCCGCTGCGTTACGAAGTGGTAGTAATCGCCACTATAACTCTCCGACATCGCCACCGTTGATTTTGCTTCTTGAGAGGAGCAGGAGGGGACGAGAGCCAGCGTGCGTGCTTGGGAGAGACGAACACGTGATGAAGCTGTTGGGTCACGATATTCGGTTTTTCACGCAAGGAGAGTCACGTTTTTTGTTTGTGCTCGATGAGGGCAACGAGGGATTGAGCACAGACACCCACACGTATATGTGTGCATGCTGGTGTACGTCGCTGCCTTTCCCGAAGCAGTTGTGTAGTGGAGAGCCCAGGAGGTCCACCGTGCAACACGAGTCTGTGCAACGCTGGGAATATATACACCCTCACTCACTCAGGAGTAGAAAATAGATGCAGGAAAGATCGATGCGGTGATGACGAAGGGGATATAAAAAAGAATGTGAGTAAAGCAGGTGAGGATTAGAAGATGATGCGCGACACCTATGTGCATAAGGCGCGCTATCGAGATATTGTCT
Source organism: Leishmania infantum JPCM5 (assembly GCF_000002875.2). Taxonomy (NCBI): domain Eukaryota; phylum Euglenozoa; class Kinetoplastea; order Trypanosomatida; family Trypanosomatidae; genus Leishmania; species Leishmania infantum. The sequence goes on from NC_009416.2 coordinate 725,700, forward strand.
GCACATAACCTATACAGCAGATGCAGCAGGGGGATACCCATCTTATACCGTGCCGAGTAACTCCGACAACGTGCAAACCGAAGTGATGCACGGCTGAGCCGCGCGCAGTGGTGAGAGCGTGGACAAGGAGCGAGGACGAACGACATGATATCTGCACCCTGCACAAAACGCACCCATTGCCTCGTGCTTCATTCTCGTTCTTCACCTTTCAGTATGCATTTAGTGAGTCGCACGAGCCCGGGCGATACGGTGGGGGGCAAGTATTGTAAAACGAAGGGAACATCGGCACCACAGCCCAAAAGAAGAGAAAAAGAATAAGAACAAAACAACCAAACACACATAACCTTACCAGCGGTGACGCGAGGAGAAAGAGCGACGCCCTCACGTGGATGTGAGCCGGCCTAAATAGGTTTTGGACAAGCGCCATGCATGCGTTTGTGCACGCCAACAATCCGCTTTTCATAGTACACGGTGTCTACGTGCCTCTCTCGATGTGCAAGTCACTTCACAGGGTAACGGCTACTTTCCTACCGCGATATGTTCATTCTCTGCTGTACAACACGAGCTGAACTCCATAGTCCCAGTCCCGGCACAGTCCCTCAGCGCGTGCTGTCAACCATCGCTTTCGCCAGGCGTTGCGGCAGTGTGCCCACTCAGTCATCGGAGAACGGCCCCACTGCCCTCAAGCTCTGTCCGCCCACCCATCCTGCCTCGCAGGCCGCCTCACAGCCGCTCCCACATCATGTCGGTCCCTACGTGCTGCACACACACACACACTCGCGGTGGCGCTCCGCCGCCCCACACCACTGGGCAGTGCGAGGGCCGGGGGTGCGGTACACGCTCGAGTCACGCGGACGCTCTGCCCATCACGTGGATGGCGCAAGCGTGTGCACGGTCGCAGGTCGGTCCGACGCAGCGCCATCCAGCCCCTCACCGCCGACATCAGCAGTGATGCATCGCTCGGGCCTTCCCCTACGTCGTAGGCACCCGGCCCTGTCACCACCAGAGGTGGCCCGGCATTTGGCAGGGCTAGGGGGCGGGGGGCTGCTTTGGCTTCCCTACAGAGTATAAATAGGGAAGCCTGAAGATTTCAAGCACTGACGGGTGTGTGCCCGCGTCACCAGGGACTCGCATATGTGCAAGTACACAAGCCTTCGATGGACGAGAGGAAAAGAGAACGTCATACTTCTCCTCTCATTCCTCGGCACAAGGCTACCGCCACTGTCCCGGCGGCAGTCCATACCCTGTGAGCGGCACACGTATCAGGCGTCCGCCGGGGTGCCCAATCGGTGAGGTACCCTTTCAGATTACAGTGCGTCCGTAAGCAGCGCGAGAGTTCCCCTTTCACGCGATCAATCAGAGGAGCAGAGTAACAGAGATCGTCATGTCACGGTTCCTCAACGATACTCATGAGAAAGCCGTTCCACACGCTATCAGCAGCGATCTGCGCAAGTTTTTGGACGCATTTTGCACATCAACGATGACGAAAAGTCGAGATCGGCGTCACCATGCTCTCACAACGCGGCACATCACACGTGGTCATAGGTTGCGCTGTGAGGTGCGCCTCCCCTCACGTTACTGCCGATATGCACGTCTCCATCTCGGAACGGCGTGAAGGCCGGGGGCGGAATAGCCGGCAGACGAGACGACGGCGCTGCAGGGAGCCTGAGGGAATCAGCAGCCTGAGCGGCTGTGTCGCCAGGTGCGTGCTGCGCGAAGCGACTGCCTTCGTTCGTACAGCCCCCACCGCACGAGCTAGATGCTCCATGTGGAACGCCTGTAAACGGTGACGGCGTCGACAAAGTGGCGCGTCTGTTCGCCGCATCATATGCCATGGGCAACGCCTGCACCGAAGAGGGTCTGCCGATGGGTGGAACGCCGCTCGCGAGGCCGTGTCGCTTAGTCGACGAGTCACATCCACCGCTCGTGGCTGCCGGCGGTGTCGGAAACGCCAATGCAGCCGGTGCGCCACCCGCGTAGGCGGTGGAAGACACTGCTCCAGGAAACCCCTGCTCTCCGTAGGGCAAATCAGCGCCGACAGAGTCAGTTGGCGGGTCACTGTTGATGTTACCAAACTCGTTGGAGTATATCCTGGCTCGCAAGTTGACCTCGCCTTTGCTGGCAAACAAGTGGCTATGCGAATGGTCGCAGCCGTGGTCGTGGTGGCCGTTGTCGTCGTCGCGCCCATTGCTATGACTGTGTCCGTGTTCGTGACCTTGGACACCTCCATGGTTGTGACCGTGCACGCCGTGGCTGTGTCCGTGTGCACCCATCAGCGACGCACCCCACGACAGCTGGGTGCTGTGCCCGAGATCGTTCGCACCGTTGGCTGGAAAGCACTCCACATAAACATACGTCGCAAGCTCAGCCAGCTGCCTGCGTACTGCGTGAGACACGCTGCACGCATCAGAGCCAGACATGAGTCGTAAACGGATCAGCAGCATACTCTCCGAGACGTTCAGGTTCCACCACACGGTCGACTGTACCTGCAGCACACCGGCCAGCATCTTGATGTTGCGCAGGCATTGCTCCAAGTTGCGCAACCGCCTCGGGTCGGTCACACACTTGTTCATCAGCAAGTCGAGCATGTCGCGTCCATTCCGATATCCGACGTAGGCGTAGTAGACGGCCAGCCACAGCGCCCCGACCACGTCGGGGAGGCTGCTGTCTGTCACGACCATCAACAAGCTGGCGACGACGCACGTGATGGGGCACAGCAGGTAAACGGCCGTTTGTGTACACTTGCGGCGCATAGTGCGTTGTGCGCCACAAGAGGGGCCGTGTACCGCCGGCGATCCACCAGGCGGCTGGGACTGAGCCAATGCGCTCGAGGGACTGTGGAACTCCTCAAAGAAACCTCCACCTCCCATCCCACGCCTGTCCCTGCACGCAGAAACACAGAGCAAATGAAGAAGATCCTCGCTATGCGCGCCGGCCATACCGCGGTGCCCCGTCACGCGATCGGTGAGGCAAACATCACGGAGGAAGACCAGCTGTGATAGGAGCTGCACGCCACCGAGGGCGAGAAGGAAAGAGGGGTTCGAGTGGTGCCCGTGAGTGCCGCGGTGCAGAGACTCCACCATGGTTGTCACACAACCGAATACCAGAAAGATAGTGCTGCCGAGACGCACGACGACGCTTAGACGATACAGCCCAAAGCCGAAGGGGTAGCTCTGCTGAGTGCCGGCACGGCTGCACAGAGACTGGGTCACGGCTGCCGCCGTGAGCGAAGCGGCTGTGTTCAGCAGCACGAGGGCCTGCATGGAGGCGATAAGAAAGGAGGTGGAGATCATGAAAAAGATGCTTATGCCCCATAATCCGGAAAACGTGATGGCGGCCTGTTGCCATCGGCGTACCCCCTTGTCTCGCGAGGGAGTGAACAACAACGTGCACACCTCCTGCAGCATTGCTGGAGGAAGAGAAAGAGAGGGAGAGAAAGGAGCGATGAGCCGAAACAGTGAGAGCGCGAACTAGCGACGGCGGAGAGACGCAAAGACGCTAGAGGCGAACACGAAAGTATTGAGAGGAAGGGACGAGCGAAAGAAATGCGGGAAGTGAGCAGCTGAGCAATGTGTTCAGAAAAACAGTCGTCACGGGGGTCGGAGGGTGGGGCGTCGATGGCTGGAGGAGGGGGTGGGGGTTTGACGTTTAAAGAAAGTAGGAAGTGCACAGAGGTCGGTGCAAAAAAGAGTGAAAGAGAACAACGCTCTCCCGTGTGTCGGCGTGTATTCGTGCGTGCGTACGCAAGGTGGAAGCTGAGACGCGCTTCACGACGATTTTGTGAACTAGGTATATCGTCAGAAGAAAAAGAGAACGAGAGAAAAAGACGATATGGGATTCGCTGCGGGTTCGCTTGCGGGCACAACGCGGTCGTCCCGCTGCATCACGTATTGACTAACTTCAAGTACGATTTCGTGCAGCGACTATGGGATCCGCACCCATCTCGCTCCCCAGTACTTCCCATCTGCCTTCGTGACGCGCAGAGGTGAGAGCGACCTCTTTTCCATTGAAAGCTGCAGCTTCGCTATGGGTCATACGGAGCCGCGAGCCATCCTATCCGATCCACGTCCAGTCATAGTCCTCCCCAAGGAGAGTTCCACCTTTATTTCCAATACGCAGCAGCTCGGTATCATCTGCCTCTAGAGGCGGTTCTCGGTTTGGGGCGGTGAGCAGATTAACTACGCCAATACGTAGTAGCCCCTTGCCTACCATGTCGAGAAGCTCGGCCTGCCTAGCTGGCGGCGATGCAATCACGATGCTGTCAAGACATGGTATGATGCTGCGCAAAATATCGATATCACCCCACACCCGCGTAATCGACTGGCTCACCGTCACGCCCCATCTTCCCCTTGTTGGAGTTGTGCGCAGTCGGCCGTATTCACCACTCCTCCGGACAATGCACTTCGCTCTCCTATTCCCAGGTAAGAGGACAGCGTCATAATACGCATCGAAATCCAGCGCGCAAACGCCACTTGCGCCTGTTCAAGATATGCCCGCTTTCTTTCCGAGTCGGGCAGGTCAGGCGGGGGGCAGCACTCGCTGGTGCAGACAGCGCTCAAAGTTCAACTCTGTTATGCGTCTGTGTCCGCCTTCCTTTTCCTCGACCGCAAACGTATGCGCGCCGTGCGCGTCACGCCCAAGAGATTACTCGCGCATAATTTCATCCTTTTGCGCGGGTTCCAGCCTGCCCATCTGCATGACTCTAGTGAGATATGCGCCTGCCTTCCTGCAGTTTTCTGAAGGTGCGTGAAGCTCGCAGAGCGGCCAAGGCCTATCGAAGCATGGGGCGCTAAGCGCAGTTGCAGAACCTTTCGGAGTTAAAATGCCGCGCTTCCATCCTCACAATTCTCTCTTCATCGCACAACCTTGTCGCCTTTTTTGGGGGGGAGGGGGGGCGCAGGTGGGGGGGCATTCCTCCACTCGCAGCAGCACCAGTGGAACTTTCCCTCCTTTTTCACGAAAAAGGCGCAGCAACTGCGTTTCACTAATCGCGAGGCCCTGCTGCTCTGGGACACTTGCTCGTAGCCTCCTCTCCTCCCGTGGAGGACCGCGGCGACGACATCCCGCGTGGCCACGTCCTTCATCGTAAGATGGCGACCAATACCCCAGGTACCGCCGCAGCGTTACGTAGGACCCGTCCTGCACGTCGGCTGGTCCGCTGAGAGTGCGCCGTCTGCCATGCGCCTTGCAGCACCTTTTCTCGCTGAGGCAAGTCCGCGCCGCTGCCCCGACTCCTGCATCGCTTCGCGCAAAAAGTCCGTCTGCATGCCAGAGGCATGAAAGGCGCGTTCGCCACCCCCACGGTTTGTCCTCCATCTCCGAAGAAGCCCGCCGCGCTCTTGTTTCGCAGCGGAAGCGGATGCAACGGCAGCAACACAGAGAAAAGCACACACGCGCGCACACCCGCGGAGGCGCCGACGACGAAAGGAGCGCACACGCATGTGCGGAAGTCGCCTGCCGTTCTCTATTTTCCTCACCTTCCACCACTCGTACGGAATGCACAGCATCTTGCAGCTCGGGTGGGCAGACGAACCCGCTATGCGCAAGCGTCAGCCGCATCCGAGGCGCACTGCCCCTCTCTGCTCTTCATTCTATTCCACAGCGACGCCAGAAGATTTCGATTCCACTTTCTATGCTACTTCTATGATAGCAAGCGCCACGCGGCTCTACAAAGCCTCACTCAGTCCCGCCCGCGTTTCGCTGCCGTTGACATGAGCGGCAGAAGGTGGGCCATCCCCGCCGCTTTCATGGCTCCGCGGATGTCCTGCACATTCAGCGTGGTGCGCGTAGATCCGGTGGCTTTGCGGCTGGCGTCACCCAGGCAGGCAAGATAGAGAACTGAGATTGTGGCGGACTTCTGCAGCGCTACGCGGGCGTCTCGAGACACTGACATGCCCTCTGGCAGTGCCCCATGCACGACCCGGTTCACCTGACCAGCTGCTAGGCTGCGCGCCTTCACCGACGCACCAGTGCCGCCGGATTTTGAGTTCGCTATGCGAGGGCGTACGCTGTCGCTCGTGTGTACGGCATCCGCCGCGGCCGCAGTACCCGAAGACCCCTTCCGCGCAATACTCTCGTCCTCGTGTGTTTGAGAGAAAGTTGCCTCACCGCTCCCGTCTGAGAAACGCTGGCTTGCCTGACACTCCTCCGCGTTCATTGCTTCGATGGCGTCTCCGGGCTGGAAGTGCCGCAGACCGAGAGAGTGCTCGTGCGTCAGCCAGCGCAGCGTCGGTGGGTATAGCTGCCTCCTTGGCGGCAACGGTGGAAGGGGTGTGGCAGGGGCTTACGGAGCTGCCAACGATTACAAGGCAGGCAAAGAGGGAAGCAGGCAGGAAGCGAAAGGGTAGGCTGGAAAAGGAGCGGCGACACATACGCAACAGCACAAATCCGTTGAGGGTGAACATGTCTCCTTCAGCTATAGCGCCACCAAAGTGGTTAGCGCCACGGTGAACAGAATACTGGGGGCTAGAAAGGAGCAGTTGCACGTATGTGTTGTACAGCGAACGTGGCGTATTACTAGCAGTGGTGGATGGGTGAGAAGCGGGCAGCAAGCGCACGAGAGGCGTGCCACAAGCACGCTTGTCCCTCTCACTGCATCCTTCACTGACCCCGCCGACCTATTGGCTTTGTCGCCCATGACATTGCAAGACAGCCACAGTTGGGTACCCTTTCAGACGCTATTCTCTGAAGTAACGCCACTGACGCTGTCGCTGTGTGGGAATCATGCCTATCGCGTTGTTGCTGTTGTTGGTTTCTTCGAATGTAGAGAAAATAAACGACGCCCTCGAAGAAGTAATGAAGAAGACACACGCACGCAGCGATGTATGTACGCAACATGCACGGCAAAACAAAAAAAAAACGAAAAAAGACAGAAGCAAAGAACATGAGAGAGCTAAAAGATGCTCACACAATTGCAGAAATACAAGCAGAGCATAAAGTCATCCCAAACCTTGTTGTTCGCTTATCTTCACGCAAGATGTTTTCTTTCCTTCCCATTGCAGAGGCGCTGTTTCGCTTTCTTGGGTCTGTGTTGGTTATTTTGAGACCGCTTCTCCCCTGTTCTCCGTCCCATTCAACACACACACACAGGCCTGCTCTCACTCTCTCCCCCAAGGAGACACCCGTGAAACTGATAGACGCCACGAGCCCCTAAAGACATCCGCACGGAAGCAGTCGCTCCGGTGAGTCGGCGCAGCGTCACCGCAGAGTGGCTGAGGCAGAAAGAGAAAACAAGAGTGCGTGAAAGACAACGACAGACACAAGAAGGGCAAAACGTTCTGTGCACCAAATAGAAAGGTGGTCGATAAACATGGCGCGACTTGCGAAAAGGAAGGAAGCAGCAGGAGGTGTGGGAGGGGCTAGAACAGAGAAAACAAGATACACACCATTTTGTGCATTATCGAGTTCGGTCACACTCGCAAGCAGAGCACGGCACTTTGAAAGGGCACACACACACACACAAGAGAGAAGAACGGAAGAGTTCACAAGCATCACACATCAAGCAAACGTGATACGTGTTTTCCAGAATGAAAGCACAAAGAAATGCAACGAGACAGCTACAGAGAGTTCTAGCAGCGTAACACAGGGAGGAGAGGGAAGGGAGGGGTGGGGGGGGGGGCAAAAGAGAAAGAAAAAGGAAACACACACACACCTCTGAATGCATACGCTTGCGTGTGTCTGTCTGTGTGTGTGACCGCCTGCCCGCATGCTTATGATGATGTGGATCTTGTGATTTCGATGGACAAAAAGAATTCCAAGGTCTGTCGTTGAGCAGCTGATGACGAAAAGTGGATGAAGGAAAGCAACAAACTGCGTCGGGGAGATCGAACGCAGTACAACGGAAATATAAAAACAGTAAGCGAAGATTTAATTCAAAAAAGACGGATGAGCAGACCGCATCTGCCCTATGCGCATTTTGGGTCGCCCCTCCATATACATATATATGAAAAAGAAACCACATCGGGCTCCTCTTCGTTAGAGGTGATAGAAAGCCTCGAGAACGCACCGAAACACACAGAGAGAGAGAAGGGGAGCATCACTACCAGAAAGACCAAAGAGCAGAACAGCGACAGCGATGATGGCGAAGAAAAATGGAAGAAAGACAACAACACGAGGAAGCAAAGCAAAAAAAAAATGGAGAACGCAAAGTCAATGCAGAGAGGCCGAAAAGGGACGACTCTGGAAAGTCCGAGTAAAGGCGCAAAAACGAGAGGAACGCGGGAGGAGCAAGAGGAGCGAAGGAGAAAGGCGCCCGCACGCAGCAGAAGAACAACAAAAAGGGAGGCGGATGTGGCCAAATCCACGAAAGAGGAGATACACCACAGAGAGGCACAAGAAAAAAAAAACACGTTCATGTGTGTGTGTGTGTGGACGGGTGTGTGTGGGAGGTAGGGAGGTCCACCTCTGTCTCCCTCTCTGTCCCAGATCAGCACCCGAGAACGAAAGACACTCACATACATACATACAACACTTTAGCTGCCCTTGTTCTGCTGAAGCCTTATTTGCTCTCGTCCTGTCAGCTTCTGTCTGTACGTGTGCGTCAAGTAAAAGACAGAAGAGAAGCGCTAGCGGGACACGACGCACGCAAAGAGATGTCGAACCTTAACATCAAAAACATAGAAATGAGCAAAACACGAGCAACCCAGAAAACACACACACACACAAAAGCCACAAACGAGAGTGTCGAAGTACGGCACGCGCTGTTTTACCGCTGAGCTGATGTTCAAGTCTGTTGATATGAGCATCTCACTGTCTTTCACATGGCCACTGGCTTCGACGCAACAGCAGTTCGAACGCCACTGAGCCTGGCCTGTCACCGGCCCCACATCGCGCCGCGCCAGGCAACCGTGGAGATGCTGTTACAGCCATGCGCCCACTCAGTCATCGGAGAACGGCCCCACTGCCCTCAAGCTCTGCCCGCCCACCCATCCTGCCTCGCAGGCCGCCTCACAGCCGCTCCCACATTATGTCGGTCCCTACGTGCTGCACACACACACACTCGCGGTGGCGCTCCGCCGCCCCACACCACTGGGCAGTGCGAGGGCCGGGGGTGCGGTACACGCTCGAGTCACGCGGACGCTCTGCCCATCACGTGGATGGCGCAAGCGTGTGCACGGTCGCAGGTCGGTCCGACGCAGCGCCATCCAGCCCCTCACCGCCGACATCAGCAGTGATGCATCGCTCGGGCCTTCCCCTACGTCGTAGGCACCCGGCCCTGTCACCACCAGAGGTGGCCCGGCATTTGGCAGGGCTAGGGGGCGGGGGGTGTACTGCACCCTCAGATACGGCGCACTGAAATGTCCCCCCTGTCAGCAGAGGCAGAAAGCGCTAGGAGGAAGCGAGCCAAATAAAAATTGAATACCCGCCAAAGCCGCCCTGGACTGAGTCCATCGCCGCATCACAGTTCGTTTCTCACGTCAAAGTCGCGGAAGGAGTTGCTCTTAGAAGAGCCGCGAAAGTTGCCGTTGCAGACGGATGCCAGCCGCGCCTCGCCTAGCCTACAGCCCTGCTCGACGTGGTCCCACAGGATCAGTTGAGCGGCAAAGAAGTACTTGACGTCGACAGCGCAGTACTGCACGAGTACGTCCGTGAGAGGGCGCTCCTCCCACCGGTCGAAGCTGCCGCCACAGCGCGGATTAAAGAGGTGACGACCGGCGTTCTTGATGCCCGTATCCTCGTCAGTGAAGAGTCCCAAGGCAAGAAAAACGCTTTTCATTCCCGGCAGATGTGGCGACGTCGGGAACAGCGCGAAGCAGGAGGAGATCTGCAAGTCGCACACGTTTTGCAGGCGCACGCAGTAGAGAAAAAAAAGTGCGTCGCAGTCGGCGCGGCAGTCGAACATCAACTTCATAATGTCACGCGACTCGAGCACACGCTGCAGGGGCGAGCCGGAACGCAGTGCCTCTGCACCAAGCATGACCACGTCAATAATGTATACCGTAGAGTAGGTGGCAAGAGTAATGATGCAGATGGACCCCATCCGGCCAAGCGAGCGTCCCTCAAGATCAAGGGCAATAGTAAGCGTGTCAGTATAGTGTGCCTCCTCCGCGTTGTTATTGTCGACGCTATACACGCGCTCTCGCCGCTGCTGCTCGCGTTGCATGCGCAGCATCTCCGACTCGAGCAGAATTTCGCGGCAAACGTGTTCGAGGTGGTCCATATGCTCAATGCACACCACGTCTTGCGGGACGCAGCCACGAAAGCGAATGTCGCGGCCGTCACCGTACTCTGGCCCAGTATTGTAGGCCAGCGACTTACCGGTGCTATACTCGTACTCGCCGCCTCCCATGCGCATCACATCAAGGTGAGGCGGCGGCGCGATGATTTGCTGAGGGGCTGATGCGTGCGCTGCCAAAGAAACGAACGGCGCCGATGGGTACAGCCCACGTGGCGGAGTCGGTGGACTGCGGCTGTCGCGCGCTACCGAATGGGGCCTGCTGCCACAGCCGTCCGCCATGCCAGCTGATAAGCCGCTCTGCTCTGCACCGCTAGAAGCGGCCGCCGATGTTCCGTTCGCACCGGTCACCCCATCCATTGAGCGATTTTCTACGCAAGTGCCGTAGCTGTATCCTTCGTCTGCGAGCCCCGAACCCTTCCATCTACTCAAGGCTCCCATACCAGCGGGAGAGCAGGTCGAGCTGCTGATGCGCCCATGACAGCGCGGCGGGCTGCTCGCAGCTTGCCAGTGCGCGTCCAAGGCATTGCCACTCGACTGGAAACCGACTTCAATGTGGTGTGGATGAGAGGTGCCGGGTGGGTGTTGGGCACTTCTCAGTGACACAGGGCTGTTACCTACATGTGGCTGCGGGAGAAGCCCGCTTTTCACAGCGCTACAGCCCTCGCAGTAGCGTAATGACGACATCGCCAGCGACGGGCGGTGCTCCACCGGCGCGTAGTCGCATGGGGAAGCGTACGTCTGCTGCGGTGTGGAAAAGAACGAGCTGATGGCGGCATTGTTGATGGTCTTCGGCTTCTCTGAGTGCAAGGGGCCAGCTTGTGTGTGCAGACCCGTAGGCGGCAGTGGCGGCCTCGAACCGTTCCCGGAGAAGGAAGCGACGGAGAAAGCCGACGGTGCGGCAGCTACGTCAGAAAGCGCCGATGCGTCTTTGGGCCTAAAGGATGAAAGGCGAAGCGATGAACCAAACTGCGAGGCGGACTCAAGCGCATCCACCGGCCCGCCCGCTGCCGCTGTCGCTGCTACTGCCGAGGTTGCTTCGGGAAAGTCTATTGGATATGGCGGCGCCAGTCTCCTCTTTGCCAACGTGGTGCTGAGTGGAGAAATCGGTGTCAACGCCAGGGCTGCTGAGTCACTGACTACCTTGACCCCGACGCAGAGGGCGCCGACCGCGGCAGTGGAGGCGAGAGAGAGGTCCTCGAGAAATTCGCAAGGCGTCGGCGGCGTCGGCATTCGCAGATCACACGAGACGCATTCATTGCTACCGCTGCTAATACTGCAACTGCCGCGCTTGACGATGGGGCTGGGCGCCCTAGCTTTCAGCGTTGACACTGCCGTGGCTGTCGTCGTTTGACCGTATGCATCGGTGCTGCTACTGCTGCTGCATAGGCTCACCGATGTGTGGGTGTTGACCTCGTCCATGCCTTTCGCGCCAACTTCTTCAACCGAGTAGGCAGACTTGCCCACCTCGATAGCCGGCGGCATCATGATTGCCTCTTTTCGGGAATTGCAGTCGTGGCGTCGCCTTAGAGAGCTGAATCTAGTGAAAAGACCATAGACGAAGGCGAAAAAAAAATGAAACAGAAAAAATGCCGGACTGTGCCCTGTTGCTCGCCGTGACCGCTCTGCTTGACGGCCTGAAGCGCCTTTTTGCGTCCCTCCTCGCCTTCTGCGAAAGCTGTCCTGTTCACCTGTGTCGTCGTAAATCCAGTACGAGGACGAGGAGAAACACGGGGCGGATGCGTCTGCGGGATGAGCTGTCAAGGGTGCGCTGCGTGGGTTGTGCAAACAGTGTCTACTCTCCCTCCGCCGTCTTTCGAGAGCAATCAAATGTAAGAGCGCGCCAAATCACACGTGCGCGCAGGCGGGCGCCACTCCTCCTGCTCTGCAAACAAGTGGCCTCGCTCGACAAAAGCGGGAGGCTTCACAAGCCCAAGGCCGTAAAACGAAAGCGTCAGGTAGAGGGCGGATGGGCAGCCAAATAGAGCGGAAAGAAGCGAAGCGAAGGGGAAGGAGGGCGAGAAAGAAAGAGAGCCGGGTGGAAGCAAATCAAGAATAGAAGCGTCAAGAAGGGTACAGAGAAGCGAGAACGGCTCAAGGTGAAACACAAGAACAGCGGCAAAGCAAGAAAAACATCAAAGAGATCCTGGAAAGCAAACGGAAAGAGAGCGAGAAAAAGGGGGGCAACACCGCATACACACACACACGTACTCACGCGCACATGGGCCAAAGAACAGACGAAAGAGTAGGGTGGGGGTGGGGGCGAAGGCGGAAAAGAAGCAAGAAAGCACAGCAGGTGGATCTGCTGCTCTGTAAGTACGCTCGCTTACCTATTTTTTTTTCGCCGAAGAAGTTGTTGAGTGTGGGAAAGAAAAGCGTCAAGTCGAATGATATCGACAAAAAAGAAGGACAAAGAAAGGCGGCTGCCACCTTACAGGGCGGGAGACGGTGCCAAGGGCGACGAAGAGGCGACAACACCAGATAAAAGGGAAAAGAGAAATAGAGATCTGCTATAATCAGCCCGACAACGTGTGCGTAAGCCTAGCAAAAGCAAACGGAAAAGAAAGATAGCGAGGGATGAGGGGGACAACGCGCCGAAAGAAAAAAGAAAAACAAGGCGGGAAGTAACAGGAGATCCGCGCACGCATGCACATACACGCAGAGAAAAACAAAAAGAAGGGGCACCGTGTCGCCCTCCCCACTAGACGTCACAACGATACAAAAGGCACCCTGGGGGGAGGGGGGGAGGAATAAAAAAAGGGAAGAAAAAAAGGAAAAACAGCAAAGCAGAGGAGAGAAGAGGCACAGTGGAAGGGGAAAAGGTGTGACGAATACAAGAGGAAACAAGCAAGACAGAAAAGGGAAGATGCGAAAGAACGGAGGCGAGGAGGACGATGCAAGGAGGGCAGTCGCGCAGCAAAGCAAAACACCAAAGGCGTGACGACGAGGGGGCTCTTGCGGTCAAAGTGCGAGAAAAACGAAACGCGATCACGAGCAGCGCAGGAAGAACAAAGAGGGATGGGAGGGGAGGGGAGGGGAGGGGAGGGGAGGGGGTGTAGTGGGGCGGACTTCTCTGCAACCTGTCGAGACACCGGCAGTGGCACGAAGCGTTGAAAAGAGCGCAGGTGGAACGTATTTTTGAGGGGGTGAAGTGAGCGGAGTGAAGCACAAGAAAGAGGAGGAGAGAGACGGCGTTTCAGCAGAGCGAATACATATATGTATATGGATTGTATGAGTGAAGCTATGATGAACCGAAACAAAACGGCTAGTGTTCGAGTGCGTTGTTGCGTGCGAGGGAAGCAGAGATGAGGCGTTTTTGAATACGCGGGGCGGCAGTGGAACGCCACTACGGGTATCCTTTTCTCCCCCTTTTTTTTTGGTAGCGCCGTCCCCACTCTCTTCCCTTGCCTCGCTCACCGTCACAGAAGAAGACACGCACTGAGTCAGACGGTTTGAAAGGTCGAAGAAAGAGAAGATATGTGGACGCCAGAAGACAAAAAAAGGGAGACAGAAGCAGCGCCCCCCGAAAAAAAACGCTGCTGATGATCGAAGAGTGTATCCCGAGGCAGAGACCAAAAGGATGTGTGTGTGTGTGTGTGAATATAAATAAGACGTGGAGCGGGAAGAAAAGAAAGCAGCAAGGCGATGTCAGAGCACGCACCGAGAGAGGTAGAGGGAAGAGGAAGGACAAAAAAGAGATATGGTAAGGAAGAGCGTTGTCGCGCAGGCACGCAATGAGGAGAGAGGGACACATAAGGCGACAGACGACGCAGAAGCTCGCGGCAGCCGAGTTGCGGCACTCACACTCGGATCACATGAACGGCAGTATGGGGTGTGGAGTGATAGCCGGCAGGGAGGGGGAGAAGGCACGCCTCAAGTGCATTCGGAGGCATAGGTAAACGCCTCGGTCCGCCCCTCTACTCCTCGCTCGCACCGCTGCCAGACCTGTTATTAACGGAGGGAGTGTGGCCATCGCAGAATCCCTACACTTAGGCGGGAGCAAAGACTGCTGGCCCGTTCCTCCCCCCCGCCTCCGTCAACACACCTGTACTGTTTCAAATCAGAGAGCCCTTCTAGTGGCATTTGTGCGGCTTTCGGTTTCCGGGTATCTGCGGACCTGACACACCAGCACCAAGACGCCCCGATCTCTTCCCTTTACCCCTTCGCAGCGTTGCAAAGTTAACCTCCTCGCAGCACAGGATCACCACCTTGACCATCCGCCTTCTGCGGGCACTGCCAGTCCGCGCGCTTACTCAGATCGTGAGCAGGGTTGCAGCGTGACGGTGAACTCGATTTTGTCTCGCACCTGCGCAGCCACGTCACGGCCTGTGCGCACAGCGTTTCCATTGACCCGCAAAACACGCCAACCCACGACATCGGCAAAAACACCGGCACGATTCGATATGCAAAGCAGGTGTTGCCCCTGCTGCTGCTGCTGCTGCGCTAGTGCGCGAGCAAAGGGAGACTCGAGCAGATCCCCTTCGGCTTCATCACTGCCATCAGCCACTACTGCTGGTCTAGCCACCTTCATCTGCACACGCAGGATTCGCGCGGCGCCGTCGAGAACCAAACCGAGCGGAATGCGCTCAGAGTCTCGCTGGACTACCACGTCACGCAGCTGCGGCTCCCCAATGCACTCGTCCTCCGTTGCATCCGCCGGGGCGGCCTCCTTGGCGGGCGTGGGCGAAGGCGCCCCGGACCGTGCGCGCTGCAGCTCGCGGTACTGCTGCTGTGACTTGACTACATTGATAAAGAGACCCTTCTGGTGCGTGTCGTTCATGGTTCGCTCCATCCTGTCCAGCGCGCGCACAGCACCGCTGGCCCACCGCGGCGCACCCTCCATCTGTGCCGGTAGTCGAGGGAACTCCTCGTGCAGCTGCATCGCCCACATGTGTGCCCATCCGTAATTGTTGCGGCGGTGCACCTCCAGCTGTGGGGAGCGTCTGGCGTTTTCAAGAAGCCGGCCTCGGAAAGAGGGCTTCGTCGGTGTCGTCACTGACGCAGAAGGGTCGTCGCTGATTGCATGAGAGTCGATTGCATCATGCGGGACCGACTCTAGCAGGATGCTCCGGTACTCGCGCAGAATGCCGCTCAAGACGTGCAGGCGCTTCACAAGGTACCCGTGAACACGAGAAAAAGTGCACGTGATGTCGCCGACATGCACTTTCGGGTATTCCCGTGTCCCATCACTAGGCGCCACTTCGCCGCCACAGTTCGCCTCGGCATCACCGCGAGTGCCGAGGCGGGGTGCGGAATCGATGTAGCGAAACAGCTGCGGGTATTGGTCAAACAGAAAAACCATCTCCTGCACCTGAGCCAAAGGCATCCACAGCAGCGTTGGCTGCTTGCGGTGCGCCTGAACCACAGACAGCGTCGACGTGACGTGGCGCTGGCGCAGATTCGAGTCTTGGAGGAGCTTCGTCTTGTCCTGAAGCTCTCCGCTGAAGTGGTGGAGCCGGTTTGTCGCGCGCAGGTGCTGCAGCTGGCGTGCCGTGTCGTGTTGCAGCTGGAACAGCATCTCCTTCGTGTACTCCACCGCTGTGGCGCCAGTGAGAAAATGGGCGACGGAGGGGCACGGCATCCAACTCACGACACCGTCGGAGGCCAGTGCGGCGTCGAGTGCTGTCCGCTCGGCCTCGGTGCCACGGTCACAGGACACTCCGGCGTGGTGTCCCGTTTCTCCCGACCAGTGGTAGAGGTAGTAGGCAAAGAAGAAGGCGCCATCCATGGCGATGGCCGATGTGGTGCCGCAGACCTGCCACTCTTCCCTGCAACACTTTCGCGGCGGCGGAGCACCGTGAAGGGCGTCCGACGAGTGCGGCACCGATGGCGCCACCGGAGACTCCCCGAAACGAACGCCAAAAGGCGCCGCTAGCTCACGCAGCCATGCAAGTACACCGAGGCACGCAGCATACACTCGGCGGCACTCCTCCTCGGCAGTCTGGTCCGTGTAGGTGGCGTCCGTGTAGTGCGCGAAAAGATATTGCATGCGAGGAACAGCAAAGAACGTTCGGGAGACAGCGTTCACGAGCGCCACCGCCAGAGGTGAGGCGCTGCCGCTGTCGCGGGTGTTGGCGTTGATGGCAGGAGACAAGGAGCCTCGCTGCGACAACGATGGTCGGTTTGGTGGGCTCCAAGATCCGTTGTCCGCCCGTGGCAGTGGCTTCTTAGCGCCCCGAGAGCACACATCTGTGATGGCGCAGTAGAGCAGCTCCGTTGCGGCGACACGCAGGCCGCCGCACAATCGGTACACACGAGCCCAAGATGCGTCAGCCTCGGCAGTCTCATGTGGATTCACTTTCATTGTGGCATCGCCAGATGCACCGCGGCGGCGAAGACGCTGTATATGACGCGACTCGATCCACTTCGCAATCGGGGTGGCCGGGGTGGGAGGCGCACGTGGTTCTATACCGAGATGAAGTGCAGCTAAGAGGGTCGCCTCCAGTTGCAGGTCCAGGCCAACGCGAAGAAGGCGACTGTGAAAAGGCACAAACCACGAGAGATCCGGCGACACAGGGAACGCTGTTGGGCTCGCCAAAGGCAGTGCGACTGTTTCAGAGGCACTGCGGGCGACAAAGACAGGAAGAGCGGCCCTGCACTCCGTCAAGAGGGAGTTGTAGCTGCACAGGAGAGCGGTGATGTGCTGGGGCGTCTGGTTCCAGTAAGGCGTAGAAGAGGACGCGGATGCAGCGGTGCCAGCAGCGGCCTTCCACCATGTTGCCAAGCTGACATTCAGCGCCGTATGCACGGTGCGATGTTGCAGCTGGCTTACCTCCGCGGGTGAGAGGACTCGCTTCGGCTTGATCTCCCCCCACAACATCTCCAAGCCCTTTGCCAGCTGCACTCTCTCGTCTCCCGTGAGATACAGCGACGCGGTCGCATCACCTTCCAGCTGTGCGCCCGCCCCTTTTGGATTTGCGCTCGGGGCCGCCTCTCTGCAAGCCGCATTCACTGTTGACCTGTCCATTGCAATCATAAGCCGCAGAATGGTAACGTAGTAGACAAGTACCATGCTTTGCAGCGCCGGCACACACCCCGCCAACGACGACGCAGGGCCCCCTACACGCATCCGCATCTGCAGCTTCTTTGCCTGCCCTGCGAAAAGCGAGAGAGAGGAAGTGCTGTAGAAGTGCTCCAGTTGCAACTCAGGAGTCGCCCGCGTCCTCGCCGCCGTCGAAGACCATCGAGAGCACAGGATACTCACCTGGAGACACAGGTGCTGCAGCTGATCCGACACGCCCTCGGCGCGGAAGCCGTCTACACTCGCTGTCGCTGCTCCGTCTCCAGGCGACGGCTTGCCGGCGTCGTACGCGCACTCCTCCGCAGACTTCATCAACGAGAACACGGCCAGCAAAAGCAGGTCGAGTCGCGCACCGATCGCATGCGACACAGGGAATGATGGCTGTGACACAAGAGCCAGCTCTTCAGCAAGCCTGCGCAGGAGTTTGGTAAGAAGGCGGCTGTACGCACCGACCCTCTCGCAGCGCCACACCGCCGCCGCCTGCGGTGTCTCCTGGTCACCTTCGTTCTGCCCACGCACGCTGCGCTTAGTCTGTCCAGGTGGAGCAGTCTTGGATTCCTGCGCCAGAGCCGCGACGATTCTGCGAAAGGCGAGCAAACTCGCCTCGAGCGCCGAGGCCATGATTGCCAGAGCATGAAGGGTGGCCACGGTATCATCTGGCAGCGTCTCCTCTGCCGAAAAACGAACCGGCGCAAGAGACGGGTCCTTGATGTAATGCCCCAGTCGTGAATCAGATAGCAGCGCCGTTAGCACCTCCGCAGCTTCATGCGAGGAAGGCGCCAGCGGCTGCACCCTCCTAGACAGGGACTTCACAGAGATATGAACACGCACAAGATCGTGCGCAAGGTCTGTGAAGCGCGACGGCGCGAGTGTGAGCAGCGCTGAGGCCAGCCTGTTCATTGCAGAAGTTTTAAGCTCCTCGTTATGGCTGTCCCCGGCAGTGTTTGTGGCGGACGCCGAGGCAGCACTATGGCTTCGCAGATCGGAAGGCGAGGCATGCCGGCTGCCGTGGTCGCGTTGATGCGAGGTGGTGGTGGTGGTCACAGGATTTTGGCGTCGCTGCGGGCAGCGAAGAGACTGCTCCACTGAAGTGGCCGTACGACGCCTCCCCGTAGCGGTTTCTGCACCAGCAAACACGTTGGCCAGGTGCCACACCTTGGCAGCATCATACTGCAAAGTACGTTCCACCCACCGCGCCGACGACGATACTGATCGACGGGCAGCCGCTGTGTCAGAGCCGTCTGCCCGCGCTGCGTCCTTCTGTGAGGTCGGGCTTGCTTGAGTTTTTCCGGCTGCAGCTGTCGTACGCTTCACGTAACCTTGGCGGCCGCATGTGCTCGACTTCCTCTTCCTAGCTCCTTCCGCTGAGATGGCGACAGTGGTGGCGCTGCGCGCCGTGCCTTGCAGTGCTGCTTGCAGCGCACCGCCGTGGGCCGTGCAGCCGCGTGCAAGTACATGCATTTCCTTTTTGCGAGAGAGATGCAATAAGGTCGGCGTTTCGACAGTGGCCCATGCGAGCCGACGCGTAGACGAAGGAAGAAAGCATCCAGCAAATGAAAGGCAAAAGAGGGTAACGAAGCCGAGAAGATCGCCACAAGGAGATGTAGTGCATAGAAACGGGAGCACACACACGCACACACGCATACGCGCACGTTGAAAGGAACGCGCGCCTGCTTGTGAGCGCATTCGGCAACGGCACCGTCACCGCTGCGGGTGCTGCACACCCATCCGGTACGCATGCGGAAAGAGGGCCCGAGAGCCAGTGAATGATGGCGTCGGAGGGGCAGGAGAGAGAGAAGTAACATGTGCCCCTATCCCCCTCCCCGAAAGTCGCCGTTGTCTTGCGGCTGCGGTTCGCATGTTCGGTATCTTCCGCTCCGGCCACAACGAGGCCATCATACGTGCGCCTCAACTAAATCTGGAAGCGCTTTTCGTGCAGCGCTGCCAGGGTGAGAAGTCGCAGCATTCGCCAACGCATACGGCGACAGCGATACGCAGCGATGGACAGAGGCAGACACACAGAAAGTGGGGAAGGCGGCAGCGCCACGGGACACGCACATCAGCGGTCCCGCCGGTAAATAAAGAGACAGGCAAAAGCGGGGCCGCAGAGCTGCACAACGAAAATAAGGCAGTGGGTGTCTTGAAGAGTCGAGTCACAGAGTGTATCTATCTCTCACTTGTATCTATCGCTCGCTAAAGTCGCGAGAAAGTAGAGCACACGGGGGTCCGTGCGCACAGGGCGGAGGTGTGCGTGTGCGGGCGGGTACGGAATAGGACGACGTTAATAAGGGGCAGAGAGACAGAGAGAGTAGCGCGCACAAACGGGCAGTTACGGGTAGCACCAGTCATTCGTGGCAGCGGTGACGACAAGAGTGGATGAATACCACGGAGAGAGGCGCACGGCTGACCTGCCGCGAGCCTGGTGAAGGCACAGAGCAAACAAGGAGGGCTTATCATCCTCATTCTTCCGCGACCCGTCGTGACAACGCTTCTTGTTCGACTCCTCCGTGTGTTCGGCCCTCACGGGAGCGTAGACGAAGCAGTCTCCCTACCTGATGCGCCGTCGCTGCAGTTTGTCAAGTGCCTGCCGTCGCAGCAGCGCTAGGGCAGATTCCGTGCGCACCTCCGCGTAGTGTCCCCTCACCCGAGCCATCGGCGAAGCCGACGAGCACACGCTGTTGTCTTCTTCATCGATCTGCATGCCAGCAAGGAGCGCGGCGCCGCTCCGCTTCGCCTCTTGCTCGCGCCGAATCTCCTCCTGTGCAGAGCCGCTGCTCCCACGACACTGAGAGAAGTTGATCTGTCGATTCCGCCCATACCACAGTCCGTGATCGGTGACTGGGGCCGGCTCTGCCGTCGGCGACGCCGCAGACAAAGACGGAGGTCCCAACTGATCCTTCAAGCGATCTAGTAGCTGCGGTGACGGCACTGTGTACAAATTCTGGAGTCGAGTCTGGAGAGGAACAGCACCGATCGCCTGCGTGCTGGATGCATAGTAGTCCACCCACGTGGTGGTTCGCGCGTCGGCTGCGGCATGTGCTGGGTCAGGCTTCAAAGAACCAACGTGGTCGGCGGAGGCGCCGGTGTCCTCAGCACCCTCTTCCGCATGCGCGGTGTTTGCGCTTGATTCGGCTGCCGGCGTGCATGCTGGCGAGTGTGGTGACGAAGTAGCCATCGTGCCCTTTGATGTGAGTGGCACACTGCGGAATGGAAACTGCTCTAGCACCACATCTTGGCAGCCAAGAACCTGCTGCTCCGCAGGTTTGCAGAGCGCACTCGTGGAGGGGGCAGCGCCGTGGCTCTCCACATCAGCAGCTAAAGCGCGATGCATTGGATTTTGCCCCGGCGCTGTGAGACCCCCTGCATGTTTGCTTGACGCACAGCTGGCACCGCAGCGGTCGTTCTCGATGCATTGTTGGCTTGTTTCCTGCCCCTCGTCGAGCACGATGGAGACGCGCCCCGTTTGACCTCCTGCACTGATTTCGGGATTCGTGACGCTGCTGCCCAAAACAAGTCGAGAGATGAGGAGAGAGAGAGCACTGCCTTCGTCTGCGATAGGTCCGTTGGTGCTTTCAGTCAATCTGCTCCCTCGTGCCCATTCCACCTCGCAGGCGGTAAGAGGCCACAAAACCTCCTCGCTGCAGATGACGCCGTGTGGCGGTGGCACACACAATCCAACGACAGCACATGAAAGCGATGAGCCGGCTCCAGCACCACTGGTGACGGGGAACGTATCGGTGGTGGTCACCGTCGTGACCGTGGCTGCGGTGGCGGCCTTGAGTGCATCTGCCTGTGCGCTCTCGAGCTCCGAAGCTACGCCCCGTTGCGTTGAGATGAAGTGATTTGGTGGCGGGCAGTCTCCCATAGCAGATAGCACGAAAGGCGATGCAATGAGGGGCGAGACAGTCGGGTCTGGCATCAAAAGCGGCGTCTTTCCTGGCGACAGCTCCAGATTACCCTTTCTTACTGAATCGACATTCATTCGTGTCACCGACCAGGCCACAAAGACACGACTGGCAGGAGCTGATGCCTCGGCGGCGGAATCCACAGCGGACACGGAACTTAAAGGCACCCATACTGCTCCAACCGTGCGATGTGGACCCCCAATGAGAAGGGGGTCCGACGAGCTCGCCTCAACATGCTCGCTACCGCCTGTGCGATCGACCGCCACAAGCGAGATCGAAACTAGCTCGAAGCTTGGTGCATTACGCACTTCGAACGTAGACGGTGCAGCGGTGCAGTGAATTATCGCATCGCGCCGGGTGCAGTGAAAGATGAGCTTGTGTCGACGCTCGTCCCCGGTGTCGGTAAGCACTTCGGCTGGGACAACGCTCACCACCTCCAGGTTGTACTGATAGTCGTGCATGATGACGACTGCGTGAAAAGGGAGGGGGTAGAGCGCGACGGGAAGAATCGAGACGGAAGTGATCTGGTCCTCCGTGGTTCAGCCTCGGTGCGTTTTGGATCTTCGCGTCCGTGCTTTACCCTCCGACGCGCTCTGCTTCTGCAGTGCGAAGGTGCCTCCGTGCGAGGCCACGCACGGAAAGCAAAGAGCCGGAATCCGTAAGGTGTGCGATGGACGGTGATGATGGTAGCGACAGCGCTGCCAGAGTATCTATAGATGGCTGTGAGAGCTTCGCACGTACGCGGGCGATGTGAGGGCAACAGCACCGCACTGCAAGGAATGCTGCTTTTGAGAGAGGTAGAGAGAATGAAGGATAAGAAGGAGAGGTGGTTCGCTCAATGGCGAGGTTCAACATGCACCGCAGAGAGCTCATCGAGCAGAGAAGTACACGCTCGAGACGCGTGTGCGTAGCCGCCACATCAGGGCGAGAAAAAAAAAAACAAAGAGTCGGGGAGAGAGAAGCACCTGCACAGGATTCGAAGCGCCGTGTTTGGGCAACGTGCCACCTGCCTCCGCCCATGTGCTTGTGAGAGTACTGCTGCAGAGAGCATTACTGGTGAGAGCCGCGGTGTCTCCCTCCCTCACTACGCACCGCAGTTCAACATCTCCCCACACACACACGCACACCTGATCTCTGGGATGCCTTTCGTGTTCGTTGTTTTCCTTTTGTTTTGGCTCCCGTGGTTGCTTCTTGTGTTTTCCAACGAGCAATCGCGGAGGTGAAGGGAATCGCGGAGAAAGAGAGGAGACGCCCTCTATCGCCACGGCTGGAGAGGTGAAGGGGGAGAGGGTGGAGGTAAGAGGGGGCGATGTAAGAAGAAGCGTACATGGGCAAGCAAACAAGAAACCACCCGGCCTCCTCGGTCTCCCCGAGACAAAGACAGACAGAGAATGACGTGAGACCGTGAGAGAGTGAGAGAGTAATATGGAAAAGAGCAAGCAAACAGGCACACGAGAGCCGAACCTGTCCCAGAAAGGGGTCACACAATTTACATGAAGAGTGAAAACATCCGGTAAAATAAAAGGAGGAGTCCGGGCACACTATCCCCCCCCACCTCGCACATAGGGGATGGGTGAATGGAGAGACGCAACCAGTACAGTATACATACATGCCACACCGACACGCAGACAGCGGAGGTGGGGAGTGGGGGAGGGGGGCAGTGGGTTGGTCGGGGCAGCGATGCGGCAAAGCCAACAGCAAACAGAAAACCGAAAGAAAGAGCGCTGGCGAGAATAGACCTCAAGAGAAGGGGGAAAGGAGGAGAGGGGCAGAGGGGGTGGACGTTGCGGCCGCGTCACACGCGCATTCCAATCGGTCACTTCATGGGACATGTGGGAAAAATAATAATAAGAAGAGAGCAAGGACACACAAGAGAAACACCCTTACAGAGCACCCCTTACTGTGTCTCGGTCAGGTCGCCACCGCTCCTCATTCCTTCTCTCCCCCCTCCGAACAGGCCCCCGCTTACTCCCACCTTTTTTTTTTGGGGGGGGGGTTCTACAACTGTTTTTCCATGCTGAGGAGACTAGGCGAAAGGGTCACCGATAAACACTTCTGTATGGGCGTAGACAACACGCGGCTACGACGACGGCGTCGGCTTGAACTTGGGGGTGCACTGGAAAGGGGCAACGGCGGCAACATCTTTCGGCTCTCACTTGTTCTCTTCGCCCGCGCAGCTGACGGGTAAGTGCTCCTCCATCTCCTCATAGGCGTAGAGCACGCGCAAACTGACTTCATTCGGCTACGGTGCTACCTCCATCTCTGTGGACGGCACCGACTCTTCGTGAGTGCGCTGGTCCAACGCGTCCACCGCCGACGGCGATGTGTCCACTTCCGATTCCTCGCGCTTCGTCTCCGGCTCAGGCACCTCTGTGCTGCCAAGCTCCGGCTCAAACACCATCGTTGAGGCTGTGTTAACGGGCGGCATGTCGTCCACTGGCGGTGGCAGTGCATTGTGCGAGTCGTCGCCGCCGTTCGTACGGCCTTCCGCCTCCTCCGTCTCTCCTTCCGCGCTGCCCGCAATCTCGCCCCGATCTTCCTCGAAGCCGAGTTCGCTGATCATGCCGGCGACATCAAAGGCAGGTATCCAGGAGAAGCGCGACCTGGTCGCCGCCGTCCGCCTCGGCGCCTCCTGCATCTGGGCAACGCAGAGCGCACGCAAGCACGGCTGCGAGGAGTTGAAATGCAGAGCCAGTGCAGGGACATGGTAAAACACAATGCCAAAGTCTTCGCGGCAGCACTGCAAGATAAGCGGGAAGAGCATGTTCCGCTCCTCCTCTTCCAGCTCGTAGCGTCCCAGGACCTCGCGGTGGTTCAGCGCAAAGAGCTGGACATCATACATGTCCTGCAGATACTGATACGCAGACCTCCACGAAGCCTCCTCCTCCTCCATCAGCGCCGCACGCACCTTTTCTTCCTCCTCCTCAAAAGGCAAATCCTTTGCCTGCTCGATCGCGTAGGTCGTCTGCCCATAGCGCGCGATCACGACGTTGCGGTAATAGTCGGCCGGCACCGCGCGGAAGAAGCGCTGCTTGATGGCAGTAAAGTCCTCGTCCTCCTCGTATTGCAGTCGCTGCCGAGACAAGCTCTCACTCCTGGCTGCATCGTTTATGACGTTGAGGAAGAACCACGCACGGCCGCACGCTTCCTCGATGTGCTCGCGGAGGCGGCGCTCGACGCCGTAGTGCCACTGGCGCAGCTCCCGCTCCTCTCGGCACAGCTCCGCGAAGGCAGCGTGTGGAAAACCGTGAACTGGGCGTGTGATGGGCAGGTCAACCTTCCGCGGTGGTGCCGCCTGGAACCAGACGGCCGTCTGCTTCTTGTAGAGTGCCACCTCGAAGAGGTTTCGGTGAGCCAGTGCACCCCTCCCAAGTGCCTTTTTGTCGGAGATCATCACCGCCGCAACGTGAAGCACATCCTGGAATGCCATCTGGCACTTCTCCTCCAGCGCCTTGCGGTCGCCTACCTCGCGCCGTTGCAAATCAAGCAGCAACTCCGTATAAGTCGGCACGTGCGCGACAAGCTCCGCGTAGCGCTCCGCGAAGCTCTGGCTGACAAGCGCCATCGCTGAGAGTTTGTATGTCGCTTCTTAATGTTTAGGTAAAACACACACACACACACGAAAAAAAAAGAGACAAAGTACGCGCGTGCACGAGTCGAATGCAAGACAGCCCTCTACCCTACGAGGTTGCCCAATGAGCACGACTGCTGATAAAAATGGGGAGCAAGTGTGCGAGTACCCGGTAAGATGTCGTCAGACCGGCAGAGAGAACGGAGGGTATGAGAGGAGAAGAGAGGGGAAGAGAAGTAAAGAGGGGTGCGTACCGACTCCAGAGATGCGACAGCGATGTCGTGCACGAGGGTGCGTCGATGCAGCTGCCTAACTCTCAGCGTGTGCAGGCGAGTGAAGTGGCTATGGAATGTAAAAGCTCAGAAGACATGAGGAAGGCAGAGAAGGAGAGGGGGTAGAGGTCATTTCGAGAGACCGAGAGGCTGTGCACCGCGGAGATGCGACAGACAGAAAGCCAGGCCTATCCGTGAAGCGAGTAATAGATGGTCAACCGTGAAAACTTTAGCACTCCTGCCCGCTGGTCTTTCTGCATTCAAGACATGGGAAACAAAAAGAGCGGCAAAGCAGACGCAAGCTGCTTAGGTGCGGCCAGAAATGATCGGCGCCCTTCGTTTTCGTTTTCTGCTTGATGTGGACGACACGTTCTCCTTTACGAGCGCCTTCCACCTCACGCCTAGGGACATCAGCATATTTGTATATCTATTTATATATATATATACATGCATGTGAATATTTCCTGCCATCGCTAATGCGCGACCAGATAGAGAAGAGCCAGAGGAGAACAAGGTAGTTTGTGGGCCTGCGTGGGGCTTTATCCTCATTTTCTAACCTGTTATGGACGATGCCACAAACGTGTTGGACATCACCAGGTAGGAGAAACCGGCTTGTGTAGTCCGCTCTTACAGAGTTGCTGCTTATCGTTTCGATGCCTTCCACGAAAGTATTGGGCCCACCCTTCCTCATCCATCATGTCTCCCACCCAGTGGCGGGCACGATGA
Organism: Leishmania infantum JPCM5; assembly: GCF_000002875.2. Taxonomy (NCBI): domain Eukaryota; phylum Euglenozoa; class Kinetoplastea; order Trypanosomatida; family Trypanosomatidae; genus Leishmania; species Leishmania infantum. The sequence goes on from NC_009416.2 coordinate 751,369, forward strand.
TGGGCTGGTCGGTGTGGGATCGACTCGAACTCGCAGAGAAGTTAGTACACGAAAAAAAAAAAAACAAGCACCTTCCCCAACATCAGAAGGGATGTGAGGAAAGAGGTCCACCACGCCCCACATGCAGATATGGCCCGCAGGTCACGACCGTGAGACTGCCCCCATCGAAAACGAAAAGAACGAAACACAAATAGCAGGGACCCTCCTTCCCCCCACCTAGTACAAGAGGGCCAAATACCTTTTTTCAATGAGAAGGAAAAAGACAGAAGAGAAGGAGCACCGTCAAATTTCAGGATTTAAGTGTGCAAAAAAAAATCAGAATAGAAATAAAGAATCGAAAAAAAAAAGAATCGAAAAGGAGGAGAGCAAGGGCGTATACGTACTGCCTCACCCGAACCGCGAGAGCACACAAAAAAAAAATCGACGCTCCGGTCACCACGCACCGTCCAAACACCACTGCACGTTGTTGATTTGTGTTTTTTTTGCTTTTCGCTAAGTCCTGCTGCGCGCTGTTGTCGTTACGCTGGACCGGAGCTGATCTCGCGCATCCGCTTGCATGAGAGAAGGGCACAAGAAGTAAGAGATTTGTCGTCATGCCCTCCTTCTTTGGTACACCTATGCCGCCGCATTTGTGCGTTCCGAGAGCGATCAGCGAGGCCTCAGCCTCACACGGAATGGCACGAAGAAACACACACACACACACGAGCGACGTGGAGGTTGTGCTAAACGATAAAGGCACGGCAATGACGTGTAACCGTAACCGAAGCAGCACGAAAGAAAACAACAACGAAAATGTTCATAGTACAACAAGAGCAGCTCGGTACCAGAACTTCATTCTAGCACAAAGTTGGGCGGAACAACAAAAACGGCAAGTTCGCCCCGACCCACCCACTCAAACCCACATAAAAACACACACACCACTTTTCCTTTCTTGTTTCACTTGTTGTTTTGCTTTTCGTTCCGCTGCACCGTCTCCCGTGGCATGACGTGGCCGCCATCGAACCTCATTTGTTTGACTTCAAACCCGCCCAGCCCTCTTTGTGCACCAGCGGATAGCCTCCTCCTAAGGTAGGCCGTAAGCAAGCTCACGCTAAGGCAGCTGTGGCAGAAACGTTCCGCCCGCGTCGAAACATCACAACGCACAGGAGAAGGAGGGGGAGTAAGGCCAATGTGCCCAGTCGCTGTCAGCGAGCATGGGCCATACTCCACACTAGCCCAGGCCTGCCAAAGTTCCTCAGCGCGTGCTGTCAACCATCGCTTTCGCCAGGCGTTGCGGCAGTGTGCCCACTCAGTCATCGGAGAACGGCCCCACTGCCCTCAAGCTCTGCCCGCCCACCCATCCTGCCTCGCAGGCCGCCTCACAGCCGCTCCCACATCATGTCGGTCCCTACGTGCTGCACACACACACACACTCGCGGTGGCGCTCCGCCGCCCCACACCACTGGGCAGTGCGAGGGCCGGGGGTGCGGTACACGCTCGAGTCACGCGGACGCTCTGCCCATCACGTGGATGGCGCAAGCGTGTGCACGGTCGCAGGTCGGTCCGACGCAGCGCCATCCAGCCCCTCACCGCCGACATCAGCAGTGATGCATCGCTCGGGCCTTCCCCTACGTCGTAGGCACCCGGCCCTGTCACCACCAGAGGTGGCCCGGCATTTGGCAGGGCTAGGGGGCGGGGGGTGTACTGCACCCTCAGATACGGCGCACTGAAATGTCCCCCCCCCCCTGTCAGCAGAGGAGGAGAGAAACAACAATAAAACGGACTGCATTGTCAAAGGCATTATTGCCGAGTCCGGGTGTATGCTCCTCGTCTGCCTAGGAACTCACGCATAGCCATACTTTCCGATCTATGCCGCGCAGCCCTTCGCTGCGCTCCGCATGGAGGGCGGTAAAATGAGCTCTGACATGCGGAAGTTGTGGTGGTCCAGGAGCGGTAGGTGCACGTCCCAGTCAGCAGCCAGCAGCATCTGGCCGAACTCCTCCCCACGCAGATGCCACAGTTCTTGCTCACCGTGGCACGTGCGCACAAAGCGGCGCAGCTCCTCCTCTGTATCTGCATGCTGCAACACAGCCGTGTACATGATGAGGTACGCCGCAATGAGGTGTTTGGCGGTGCATTTCTGATGCACCAACAGCACCAGACGCCGGCCGTGGAACTTCTTCTCCATGTCGAGATCCTCCTGTGAGCGGCGCCGCCAGCTGGCTTTCCGGAACAAGCGGGGCAGCGGCGGGAACTCGTAGCGCTGCCAACACTCCCTCAGCGTCAGAGGCAGCGGGGATGGCTTCCACATAGCGAGCATGAACATGTGGTCACTGTTCACGTACAGCACATCCTCCTCCAGCGTGTCGGACCGGATCAGCAGTTTGTTCACCGGCGGGCTAACACACACGAGGTGGGTGGCCACATCCATGGCAATACCAACCTTCTTCAGTGCCTGCATCGGCAACATGCGCACGCCAAGCAAATTCGATATCTCCTGTGGCGTCAGGATGCGGCGCTTTTCCAGGATAAAGGCGCGAAGCAGCAGCTTCATTGTGTCGAAGTTCAGCAAGCGAAACGTGATAGGCATCATGGACATGGAGGACAAGAACATGTTCGTCACACAGCAGGCGGCGACCGTGATGAGCTGCACCGTGAAACTCGCAATGTAGGTGCAGTACAGGATACCGAGCGCTGTCGCCACCGTGTAGGATACCATGCCGAAAGAGTTGAACTTCTTCGTCAGCTCGGCAAGGTTATTGTTGATGGCGTAGTGCTGGAGTGCCGAAGCGCGCGTCACAAAGTACATGAGAGCCGAGGACTGCTTTACGGTCGACGTGATGATGGCGGCAGCGAGGAGGTGGTTCGGCAACACAGAAGGAATGAGCATGTCCGATATAACCGTCAAGTTGTTTATGAAGACGCTCACGACGAACCAGAACTTGGGCCGGCTCTCGTAGGAGACGACTTTGTTCGCCATGTAGGCCGCGAACAGGGCGGGAACGAGATCCTTCAGCATCCACAGCTGCGGCGAGGAACCGAGGAAGAAGCCGCTGAGCAGCGACTGATATCCGATCGAAGAGGCGAAGTTGGACACAAAGGAGCTTGTCAGGGACAGGTAGAAAAACCGCTGAAACCCTGCGGCGGTCGTGTCCGGAAAGCCTTTCGGCATGCCGAAAAGCCGAATTCGATTTGATACCGTTTCGCGGTGCTGCACCGACGGGGCGCACACCGTGTCCGTGCCCGGGATGGCGCACCATCGGTAATCTGTCATGCCCTGCGAGAAGCTCACCATCGCGGCATCTCCGGTTCCCTTCACATTTAGAGCATGCGCGCCGGACGCGGTGCCGGCGCGACTCGAGAAAGATGGTGGAACTGGTAAACCTGTTGCCACGGACGAGGTCACCTTCGACTCCGCCACGCGGACGCTGCTCTCGGTGCTGATGCCGTTAGCCACACTACCGGCGCATTGCGCCTCCGGGAGAGTAGCCGTCATGCGCGTTTGTGCGCACGTCGTCCACGCCGCTGAAGGGCTCCGACCAGAAGACACGGACCATTGCCTCAGCAGCGACGAGTTTGTGCCTACGCTCAGTACTGTCTCCACTCGCCCATGGCGTAAGTTTGCACCAGCAAGTCGCCGACGAGGGGCGGCTGCACGGATGCAAACGACGCGAAGTCGTTCCATGCTCACCCGTGTCTCGACTGAGTCTGAGGCCGCGTGACTAGTTTTCTCTTGTTATTGCTTTGCTATGTTGTGCCTCTCGATGCCTCACCCCCTTCTGATACTTCTTGAGAGAGCAGATGTGAGGGTCGGTAAGGGAAAGATACGAACAAAAAGGGAAGAAGAAAAAACGAGGGAATGAAAAGTAACGGAGGAAGGGACGTATACGGACACGGAGGGCAAAGACCGGAAACAGGGCAGAAAAGACGTCGCTGCGTGGTGACCCGAAGCGAGCAAGCGGCGGCGGTAAGAGGAACGCACACATAAGTAGACATACAGCAAGGCACCAGAGGACAGCATGCCGATCCGAGAAAGAAGAGGCAATAGGGATAGAGGTGGACAGAGGCAGAGACACATGTGTTCAGTGGTAAGGCTGATGCGAGGCACGCAGGGTCGCCAAAGCCGCGCACAAGAGCCACAGCCAAAAAAAAAAAAACGGAAACTTTCAGTGACCTGCGCCAGGCTTTCTGTCGCAGGGGCATGAGAGCGTGCAACTTAAGATGTGAGCGTATACTATGCTTGTGTTACGATTGGGGGTATGTTCATAGCAGAATCATTCACCAGCGCGGGCCAAGCCTACAGGGAAACGTAGAAAAAACTTCGTTCTTCTTCTCAGCAACTTCCACACTCTCTGCCATAAAGCAACCGCTGAACTCTGTCCCAACACAACTGTATCTGGCCCCACATCGCGCCGCGCCAGGCAGCCGTGGAGATGCTGTTACAGCCATGCGCCCACTCAGTCATCGGAGAACGGCCCCACTGCCCTCAAGCTCTGCCCGCCCACCCATCCTGCCTCGCAGGCCGCCTCACAGCCGCTCCCACATCATGTCGGTCCCTACGTGCTGCACACACACACACACTCGCGGTGGCGCTCCGCCGCCCCACACCACTGGGCAGTGCGAGGGCCGGGGGTGCGGTACACGCTCGAGTCACGCGGACGCTCTGCCCATCACGTGGATGGCGCAAGCGTGTGCACGGTCGCAGGTCGGTCCGACGCAGCGCCATCCAGCCCCTCACCGCCGACATCAGCAGTGATGCATCGCTCGGGCCTTCCCCTACGTCGTAGGCACCCGGCCCTGTCACCACCAGAGGTGGCCCGGCATTTGGCAGGGCTAGGGGGCGGGGGGTGTACTGCACCCTCAGATACGGCGCACTGAAATGTCCCCCCCCCCTGTCAGCAGAGACAGAAGAAGGGCGAAGCGGAAGCGAAAAAAAAAAGAAGCGGAGGAGAAACGCGTACTGAGGAGGCGATGTGGAAGCTTTGGAAACAACAGTGCACTCACAGAAACCCAACAGCAGATGTGTGTGTGCTTGCTGCAAGTATACACGCATTCGTAAAAAGCGGAGCCAGACCAGCGAAGACGCACGCGGCAATCGCCACGGCCACAGCCGCGGAGCACCGGCCGCGGCCCAACACCTGTCTGGAAAGCGTCGCCCAAAACGGACAAGCAAGAAAGACACCCGAGGAGTCAAGGCTGATAACTCAAGGCGGCGGTCGCACAAACGGCAAGGGCAGCAGAAAGGAACAGGTGGCTAAAACCTGTGCATAATCGGAAGATGGGCTGGGTATGACTTGCGCACACACGCGAAGAATCGCTGCAAAGAAGTCAAGGCAGTAATCAGATGCGTCAACGAAGAGACGGAAGAGAACGTGTATACGATGCTCCGTGATAAGGCCGCTGCATGTGCTGGACACCTCTATTTTCGCTGAGCTTCGTGTAGGAGGGAGCGCATGGCTACCGCTAAGTGGGGAGAGAAGTACGCGGGCGCTTTGCTGGCCTCGCTGCTGGTGGAAGTGGGTGCGAGGGCCTCCATGCCCGTCTGTGTGTTCAGTGTCGACGGGGAGGGGGAAGGCAAGAGAGAAGGGCACTGCTGCTTCCGCCCTTCTCGAGCGTTTTTATGTGCATTAGGGAGACACGCCTCCTTGGTGGAGCGGCGTTGCCCGCACTGGCATGGCCGTCTATTCTATGTCTTTTATTTTGCTCGATCCTCCATGCGCACGCTGCCAGCGACTCAAGACGAGCATGAGAAAGAGCGATCCGGACAAGTAAAGTGGTGCCAGTTGGAGGGGTAGTAAAGAGTGGCGTATGTTGGCCTGAATCTGTTCGTGCGCGCGGTGCTTGACGAACAGAGAACGAAAGGAAAGGCTTTGTTTCTCAGTTCCCGTGCTCGTCGACTGCCACTTGCCATCCGTGATCAACGAGAGCGGTGGCAAAGACGCACATAGATACGACACAGACCGGCAACCGAGAAGCCCGACACTTCTCAGCGACACCGGAAACTGTCACCGCCACACCCCAGACTCTGCGCTGTTGCCAAGAGGGGGAGGGGGCAACAACTCGTGAAAGAGGATAGGGCGTGGCGCAGGTCACCGAGCCAATGCTAGTCGCTCACACACATCCCCCTAGCACGACCCAAAACCTGCACCTGCAGGACATCGCAGGTCGTTCCTTGTCGTTGTCGTTGTTGCTTGCTTTGCTTGCTCTGATTTCTGGTTCGCTGCACATACGGAAAGACACACGCACGCACACTTGCACACGAAGATACAGGTGGTTCCCATTCGTTCTCTATTCCTTGCATATTACCCCAGGTAGCAAGTCGCTGCGGCACGGATGTGTTGAGGCGCACCCTGTTTGCCATGCATACCACGGCAGGCAGAAACAGTCAGAGAGCGCCGCAACAGAGAGACAGAGAGGCACTTACATCGTAAAGACGAAGACGCAGAAAGAAAAAGAAAAATTGGGGGAGGGGCAAACAACAAAGAAAGAACAGGGGAGGGGGCATAAACATATGCGCTACAAGAACATAAGGTCAGCGACCATCTTACGCTAAGCATCTTCTGTGCGGGTACTATAGACATCAGGTCAGGTCTCCCGGAATGCGAGAAGCAGGATATATATATATATATATAGCGGTATCATGGAAAAACGTATATAGATACGTTTGCAGAGATTGAGAGGTAAGATGGTCGGGGGAGGGGGAGGATGCCTACACTTAGAGAGCGCCACAGAAGGTGACAAGCTGTGCAGCATTGCCACCTCGTGAATCATGAGAACCGAAGCACGGAAGCAGCAAAAAAAAAGAAGTGAGGAAGTTCATGACAGGTTGCAAAGGCGAGAGACGCAGTCGACCGACACTGGATTTCAAGAGACACGATGGGCGCGCATCTTCGCTGGACTTTTACCACTAGTGTCACCTCTTTTTTCGTCCAGTATCAGCCATCCTTCGTCACCACCAATGTCTTCCCCCTCCATCGACTTCTCTGGTCTCGACTCTCCCCTCCTCGTCTCCTCATGCCCACATTCGCTCGTACTCACCGATACACACACACACACAAACACGCGCGTGCGAGAGCCAAAGACCAGAAAAAGAAGCACTTCCGAAAACCTAACCATTAAAAAGAAGTGGAAACACGAAGAAGAGCCAAACGCTTCACGCACTTGCGCAGATAAGGCAGCCTCCCACGCCCCCTCCTCTGCACACGACGCAGCGACTCCACCCACAGCCATCAGAGTCTGAGAACGCGCATCACGAGCATCACCATCCTTTCCACAAAGGAAACACTCCAATGGCAGGACGAAGCCCGCACACACGAAAAAAGGAGCGAGAGAGCAGGTCGAGCAGTGCACGCAGAAACAGACACACACACAATCGTTTAGATGGCGAGGTGAACACGACGGGGAGGGGGGCAAGCAATTGTTCTCCTGAGGGGCGGCGCCATCATCGTGGAGCAGCGAGGCGGACTGGCCACCGGTGTGTCCAGCAGAACGAGGCAACCACAGGTCGCTGAAGAGGAGAGGACCGAACAAATGCCATGCGCGGGGGACGTCCTCCGTCGTGCGTGCCAGATGCCAGGAAGCAGGCTCACAGATGGAAAGGGGCGTAGACCTATGCATTCAGCGGCAAGCATAGAAATGTGACGTGAACACCGACTACTGAAGTCTACGCGGTGATAGACGCCTTGCCCGGCATCCGGCGAACATCAGAAGTTTAACCAGTCTGGACCGTCGTCGCCGTTGTTGTCCGCCGCAGGCGCGGGGGGCGACGCGGCTGCGTACGCCGGGGCATGACCGTCGGCGCCGAAGAGTACATCATCCAGCTCCATGTCCCCATGAGCCGATGCAGCGGCCGCCGGCGCTGCCTGTCCAGCATCGCTACCCAGTTCTTCCTCCGCTATGTCCTCCTCGACGCTGTCGGCAGCGTCGTGCTCGTAAGAGGGTAGCCGCGCCAGATCGGCTTGCGTAGGCGCGACGTCCAATTCGCCGCCATCCTCCCCGGCATCCAACCACGGCGGCGGCTCATCATGTGCCGTTGCTGTCTTGTCAGTACGTTCTTGATGCCATACGTCGGCTTGCGGTACCGCAGGCGCTCCGCTTTCCTCTGAACAGTCGTTTCCTGCCGTAGCAGCGTCATGAGAGCTGCGTTGCGAGTACGTGGCTTCGTTATGGCCGCTCTCAGCCGCAGAATGAGCGTTTAGCCACGCGGTGGCATCGACGTCGTCGTACGCGTTGTTTGAACCTGCCTTTGCTGACTCCCCATCGACCGAGCACGCGCGGGCCAGCTCCTGTACAACAGTCGCTGCTGAGGTGCCCTCCTGCTGCGCCGCCGCAGGGAGTTCGTTTTGAGACGCCTCAGGTTTCGGCGACGCAGCCGCAGACCCCGTGTCCCCAGCCGGACTAGCTGCATCGCCGATCGACGTCCTCCGCGAGGCCGCGACCTGGGAAGGTTCGCCTGCAATGGCCTCCAGTTCGCGACGAATCTCTGAAATGCGCTTCTCAAGATACTCGCGCTCGGCGTCGTCGGGCCGCGTGTAGCACTGATGTCTGTGACAAGCTTGTGGGGGCCCATGGAACTTCCTCGAGTGCGAACCAGATTCGCCGCGGGTCTCCCTGCCCTCTTGCCGCAGCTGCCGCAGTTGCCTCCGAAGCTCGTGGATGCGAGCCTTCTTGGCTTGATTAAGCACGCATAGCTGATTCACATCTGCGTGGCTTCCCCTCTCCACCCACTGACGCCGCTTTTCCAGCTCCCACTTCAGCTCCTCCACCCGCTTCGCTGCGGCATCACGCACGCGCTGCGCACTGTCGGCGTCACGCAGCGCATGCTCGCGTCGACGCTGCGTCAGCGCGTTCTGAGAGCGAACCTCCTCTAGCAGTCGTCGATCGCCAAGGCCACTTTCGAGCATTGCGTCGTTCATCAAAAGCAGCTTCTCGTTGCAGCGCACCTCCAGGTGCGCGTCGCGGTGGTCCTCCGTCAGGACGGCAATGTCCTGCTTGGCGATCTCGATATAATCCTTGTACTTGGTGGCCTTCTTGTAGCGACTCACGAGCTCCCTCAGCTCGTCGCGGCGCTTGAGGAGCTCGCGCTGCTCCAACCGCAGCACCTGCAGCGTGCGATGCGCCATAAGCGACACCTGCACAAAACGCGCGGTGGACTCGCGGTGAAGCCGAAATGTGCTGTCGACGGCCGACGTCAGCGTGCTCTTGTGTGACGCACCAGGGCCACCAATGGTGCGATTTCCGTTGAAGGTGCCGCCGCTTTTGCTGCTCTGTGAGAAGCTAGCATGGTAATGCTCGCGACTGCGCTGGAAGAGCTCTTCGCGCATGCTGGCATTCTCCTCCTGCATCGTCAGAAGCTCCTCGGCAGTTTCCGGAACGTCGGGCCGCTGAAGGCGGCAGCGCCCGGTCACCGACGCATTGGTGGAGACATAATCGGGCTGAGAGCCGACTGGGTAACCGGCCTCGCGCGCACACCCGCCGCCAGTGCTCCTCTGGTCGACGGAAAGGCGGCCGCTACGCGAGCGGGATTCGCTCATGCAGCCGTCGGCGAGCCGCTGCTGGCCTTCGTACACACGGTCAGCCGGCAGGACGAAGCTGTCAGCGTCATACGCGGTGTTCTTCTCGGCGAACCTGGCCTCCTCAGAGGTGGCGTCGCCATTTGCCGAGTGGGCAGATGCACTGTCGCTGGAGCGGCGCGGGAGCGGCAATGAAGACGACGATGAGATCGACGACGCAGCGGGCGAAGCGCCTTTGGCGGCACCTTTCAGGTGTGCCGGTGGTTTCCCCAGGCTGTGAAGCACAGAGGAGTTGCGAGAACTGCGTGAGCTCGGTGGGTTGCCTGAACTGGAGGTGGACGTGGTTGCGTTGCTCGGCGTGCCCTCACCGCTGACTGCAAAGTCTCCTGGCGCCGCCCGCTCATTATGCCTTCTGGTCTCTTTCATGTGCGCTGAGCGGTGCGAGGTGCTTGAGCTGTCGCTTTCGAAGTCGTCCTGAAAGGAGTCGCCCGGATAGCACTCGTCGTCGTCGACATCGATTGCCTCGACAGCGGTCGTCATTGTGTCGGAAGGGAAAGCGGAGAGAACTGAACAAACTGGGTTGAGTGTCGACGCTGTTTTATTGCTGCTTTCCGTGGCGGTGTGTGCGTGTGTATATATATATAGAGAGAGAGATGTCCCACGTAGTCAAGACGAGCTCTTCGAAAACGGGCGCACAACACGAAATAAAATCGGGCAAGAGAGAAGCAAAGGAAACAACGGAAGACGAGCAAAGAACAGACAGATACGTAACTATATACAGATAGATATCTAGGTGTGCGCAACGACCATGTACAAGGATGGAGTGCGGAAGCCGTAGCACAGACAGAGATTACCACCACCACCACAACACACACACACACAGAGTTGAATCGTGACGATTTTGCTGTGGAAGCAGTGGTGGGGAGGGAAGGGTGGGTTATGCCGTATGACGGCGGTATTCGCGGCGGTGAAGGTGGTGCACGAGAGATGAAGAAAAATGACGTAAGCGTATGTAAAGGAGGAGCCAACGCAGGAGGGCGAGGAAATGAACGAAACAGCCGACAGTGCCGTATGCGCACCAGCAAGAGAGCGGGACGCAAATCGAGACAGAGTCGCAGCGCCAGTGCGTGCGCACAAACAGAAAAGGAGGCTCCAGTAGAGTGGAACAAAACCGAAGAAAAGGTCGCTCCAGTCCTGCTGCGGCGAATCCTGGGAGGCGCAAGGGCAACGTCTGGACTCATATCGCGCACGTAGGCCGAGGCGCCTTCGTGCGAGAGCAACGAGAGCAAATCGAGAGGTGTAGTGGCACGCGCAAACATGGGTGAAGCTCTCCCTCTTCCACTGGCAGCAGCTTTATTCTTTCCTCGTTTCGGCCTTTGCTGAGGTGTCCGCTTGAAAAGGGGGAGGGGAAGAGCTAAGCGTACAAAATTGCGCTACGATACATGCATCTCTGCGAACACCGCGAGATAGGAGAGCGCGTGAGCAGCGCGCAACGGCAGCGCCTGAGAGACTCGGGCACCGATGCGCGCAGAAAGCGAATAGAGGCTCACAAAAGACGCACTGAATCAACCCAGATCAAACAACGAAAAGGAAGAAAAACGACGGCAATGCGCCATGTGAGTCATGCACCCACCCATGCGCACAGAGGCACCCTTGCACGGTCTCAATACAACTCTACATGGCCACTCCATGAGCTGGTTATCTTATCACTGAAGCTCGTCTGCGTAGAACCTCCACCAGCCAAAGTACCCGATGCCGTCTCGGAGCTCGAAGATATGCATACCACAGCCACCACTGCCGCTGCGCAAGTCGACACATTTTCATAGGTAAAACTCACACACATATGTCGATGCGGAGAGCCACCGCGGATGAGAAAGAAGCTCTGATGACGGCGCGCGCGCATCGACTACACTCACAGAAGAAGACGACAGAGCACGAGCAGAGACGCGAACGGCGCTAGTTGGCATCCAAGATACGACCAATCTCTGCCTTCTGCTCCGCTGTCAAGAAGCTTGGGAACTTTGTGGTAAACTCGATGATGAGGTCTCCGCGTGTGGCATCACCGACGCCGCTGCTCGGCAGACCCTCCCCTGTGATGCGCGTGCGGTAGGCAGGGTCGACAATCTCGTCAATCAGGATGGACAGCTCACGGCCCTCCATCGTGCTCACCGTCACGGTAGTGCCGCAGAGCGCGTCGCGGAGAGAGATGTCTGCCTTTGTGACCAAGTCGTCGCCCTCCCGACGAAACCGAGTGTGCGGCATGACGTCCACCACCACGACAACATCACCACGCGCGTACCCCGGGTAGGTGTTGCCGCGGCCTTCGACAGTGAAATGATCGCCCGTCCTCGCACCCTTCTCTACACGCACCTCGTAAGACTCCTCCGTTGTAGTCACAGCAGCATCGAGTGTTGGCACGCCAGCATGCGTCGCATTCCACGCGGCTCGGCGCATGGCGCCGTAAAATACGTCCTCGAGCGTCACCGGCAGCTTTACTTCGATCGCCGGGCATTTGGGCGGGTTCGGCGGCATGCCGGCGATGACGCTAAAGAAGTTGTGCTGGTTGTTCTTCACCGCATCCACGTTGCCGATCACCTGGAACGGGTTGTCGACGCCGAAGAATCGGGTGAAGACGGCGTTGGGGTCAATGAAATCGAGGTCGATGCCGCCCGGCACCCCCTGTTGGCCGGTGCCACCGTGGCGGACGCCCTCCTCACCGTAGATGTCATAGATGGCGCGCTTCTTCGGATCAGAGAGCACCGTGTACGCCTGCGCCGCCATCATGAAGTTGCGCTGCAGCGTCTCTTGGTCGGTGCTGTCGGGGTGACACTGCGGGTTGTAGGCGAGCGCGTACCGGCGATAGGCCTTTGCCACATCGTCATCACCCGACTGCCGGTTCAAGCCCAGAAACTGGTAGTAGTCGATCATCTCGCAGCACACGAGGCAGGGCGGCTGAGCGATATGTATAACGGATGCTTCTGTTGTTTGCTGTTGCGCGTGCTTTGCTGCAGTGCTGTGTTGGGTATCGCAGTGCGACCTTCGATGGCCAGCCGGTGTTAGTGCTGACTGATGCGTGCCGCGGCAATGACGTCGCGTCACGACTGCGGCATTAATCGAGTGCAGAGGGGAGAAAGAGGAAGAGGAGGAAGGGGAAGGGTTCGGTAGAGGCGGTAGAGAAAGCGACGACAACAGGCACGTGCAAACAGCATGCTAATGGGGAGCAGCGATAAAACCTTGCAAAAAAGAAAGGAATAACAACTCGAGGTGGGGCATGACGCATGGCGCTCACAGGCAGTCGCCGCGTGCAACGCGGAGATGGGGCCAGCGCAGATAGGCTTGTCCTACATGGCAGTCCAACCGGTACTGAAAGCCGCATTGCTCAGGCGACGATTCATCACTTGTTTGTTTTGCTTCGCAGGGCATCGCATAAGGGCATCATGGGAGGTGCCCAGAGTGTGTTTGTGTGTGCGTGTGTGTGCGCGCGTATGTGCTTTAGCAAACGTTTCCATCCTCGTTACTTTTTGTTTTCGCTCCTTCCTTTCTGGGAATCACCCGTTCATGCGAGGTGCGGCGTGCAACAGATGTCTGACACGTCGACACGAGCAAGAGGGGAAACCCGATATGCTCATCGGCGCATGTTAGCAGGTGTGTATAACCTTGTTCTCTTCACTTGGAGAGCGCCCGTGTTTCCTTGGCCTCCAGGCAGCCAAAGAGCGGCAAAGGGCATTAGCGAAAAAAAAAAAGGTGGGGAGCCGTCGAGCCCAGCTGTTGTTCCTGGCTGCCCTTGCTTCCTCCTTGTTTTTTTTTTGCGTGCTGCGATCCGTAAACTCATCCGCAGAGAAGAGACGCACCTCGAGCCACCAAATGCGCACGCTGTAACTATTCGCCGTCCGATATGTACGTGCGTGTGTGCCGGGGATATGTCTCGCGTGGAGAAGCGAACACGCACGCAAAACCAAAGAAGCAGCACGAAAACAAAGGAAAGAGAGGGGCACGCGTAAGATGTTCAGGGCGAACCGCCCCCCCTCCCACACCCCAACAACGGATAAAAAAAAGAGGAAGAAGGACGAGTGGAAAAGGAAGGAGACCCGGCATCCACAACCAGGGCGGGGAGAAGGGGGGACTAAATCGAGAGACAGAGAGGCAGAGAAGGAATTGCAACCAAAAGACACACGCACACACGCATACAAAAGGAAACAAAAACAAAAGGGGAGAAGAAAAACGCCGGTCACGTCGCGCGCCCACGAGGAAGAGTCCAACGGAGAGGATAACAGAGATCGGTAATGGTGAAGAGGTCGAAACAAAAAAAAAAGAAGACGACAGAAGCTGAGCATCAGGCAACAAGAGGAGGGACAATATTCAAGTTTGTCGTGCGCGCGTGCGTAGAGGTGCATCCGCGAAAGGCAGCGCTGGCATACACCAAACTGTTGGCGAGAAATCGAGCAGACACACCTCCGCACGGGCGCGCCTGTGTAGAGGAATCGAAAGAAGACAGCTCACCAACACATGAGAGCAAATACATCGAAAAGAGAAGAGAAACTCACCACAGGAGGCATACGAGATCCACAGAATATATGTACATGAGAAGCGGAAAAAGCGGAACTTCCTGTTGCTCACCTTCCCCCGTCCCGTCGAGGCGATCCCAAACGCGAACGTGAGAGGCAGAGAGACGGGGCACCTTCTGTTTTCTTGTTGTTTGAAGAAGCGCGAAAATGAAAGCGGGGGCGGCATGTGATGAGCAGATGCATGCAAGCAGCCACGGAAGCGAACGGATACGGAAAGAGGCGCATACGCGGCGTGGGAAAGCGAATCAAGGCGAACAAAACCAAAAAGAAAAACGACATCAAGCGCGAGGGGAAAATGCATAAGTGTGCGAGAGAGAGAGAGCGACGCTAGCACACCAATCACCCAGCAATAACAAAGGTTAAACATCTAGTCCCGAACGCAGGGAGAACAGCAAAGGACCGGAAGCGGGTGGCAGAGAAGGAGGCGCAGCTGAGGCGACGGGAGGGGTTCGCGTGAGTGAGTGGGTGAGTGGGGTCGTCTCTTGCCTCTCCTCTGCACGTGTCGGCGTGTACGTGCACTGCCTTCCGCCATCCAACAACAATGAAGATGAAGAGGGGCGAAGAAAAAAAAGAAAAAGCATGAACGTACCAAGACCCTCAAGAAGAGAGAAGTATGTAGCGCATGCGGCGCACACATTCACACGCACACACACAAGCGCACGCACAGTAGACTCTGGCGCACGAACCGCGCATCCCATAACGGCAAGCTAGCAAAGAGACAAGTGTGCGAAAACGAGATTTTGAGAAAAAATAGGAGAGAAGAGCAGTAAACAACAAACGAACACATGCATAAGACAGAAGTGAGACGGCCGCTACTCTGCAGACGAGACACACCTATATACAAGTGTAACGTTGTCACGCCCTTTGGGCAGACCGTTTTTCTCAAAGGCAGCCCACTGCCTTGCCCGCCATGAAGACAGTGGGGTAGAGATGCAAGTGATTGTGAAGGGTGGCGAGGAAGACAGAAAGGCAAGCACGGGGATCTCCCTAGGCAACCTGCGCTCAGCACGCGGCAGAGCAGTCTCTTTTTGTTGTTGTTGTTGTTCGTCTCCCTAATCCCCGGCTATCGCGCCCGCGTGCTTTGCGCGTGTATCGCGGCGTTGTGCAGCGCACAGACAGAGGAGCGCTGCAAAAGCATGCAAAAGAGAAAGAATACGATCAATGGAAATTCAAGAATGAGAAAGGGGGAAAAAAAAACACCACACGTACCGGAGCAACCAGACACGCGGAACAAAACAGAGAGACCACTGACGAGTTGAGATGCGGCTGTAGCACCTCTTCATGCTAGCATACCACGAAGCGTCGATGCCTGTCGCACATCACTACGTCCGCTGCGAATGAACCAGCAATGTGCGCGGCGGGTTACTCTACTTCAGCGCCGTTGAGTAGCGCGTCACAAAAAGACTGGCGGGGAGCAGCAGGCTCAGCTGACGCAAATTTTCAGGAAGCAGCCGGGCCTTATCGGCGGACGATGACGTGCTCGCCTATCGGCCGTTCCCTCTCGGTGCCACTGTGCTCGTCTTCTGATCCGCGCCGACGGAGGAGCGACTGGGCGTCGTGCCGCTGGGTCGAAATCTCGAGGCAAAGTTTCTGCGCATCGACGGCGTGGAGGACGCACACGATGATAGACACTGCGGAAGGTCGAGTAACATCATCGAACCTTGATGCGAGACGGAGGGCCGCTGCATATGTGCTGCACCATCTTCGTACTCGGGCGTGTGCATGGGCTTCGTCTCGCGCTTCCGCTGCAGAGGTGTGCACACGCGTGAAGCGCGAAGTCTGCTGGAAGCTACGGTGTGTGGCAACTGTGTCTTCGCCGCCGTCAGCTCAGCTTTACCAGCGGCGCTGGCTGGCGCCGGGGTGTTACCGGCAGGCCTTCCGCCGCGAAAACGCAGCAGTGCCACGTAGAGCGCCTCTCACACTGCACAATGTGATTCACAGAGTGGCCGTAGGACGCCATGACGACCTCGGGGCGGTGCAGGAAGCTGACTGCTAGAGACCACAGCGCGGTGATGATGTCGTGCTGCCACTGCTGACTAGTGATCTCCGCGCGGTGGGTCGAGACGAGCCGACGGAACTACTCCAAGTCGTGGAGGGCTTCGTCGTCGTGCATCAGAGCTTGGAGCACCATCACGGCATTGCGCACCAGCTCGTCAGAGGCCGTGACTCCCTTGTCTGCCAGCGAGCAAAGATTCGCCATCCGCACCGCATCCCGCTCTGCGAAACTGACGAAGGCCTCGCCAATGCTGCGCCGGAGAGCATGATCAGCTGCGAGCACCTTCTTCGGGAAGTCCGTTACGGGACAGCTACTGGCGCGATACTGCAAGGCGCTGCACGCCTTGCGCACGCGGATCGCTTCCGAGACGCCGAGAAGCGGCATCTCTAGTCGCGTGCGAGTCCGCTCGAGCGACACCTGGCTGGAGTGCATCAGCACCGTCTCCTGGTCCGTGGTCCACAGAATCGACAGACGATCAGGATCGGCGTACGGCGAGTCGCCCACTTTACTTTCCGGATCGTGAGACTCCTCATCCTCTTCGGCATCGCCTCCGCAGCCCACCTACGTGCGCTGCGGCTGGCCTGCAGCGTCTGCCTCACTGCACTCAGACGACGACGCGCCATTCACCTCGCCGTACATCGATTGCGGCTCATGCCGCCGTGTAGCGTGGCCCGACTCCTGTTTGGCCTCGCCCTTGTTCAGATGTGCGCACTCGCTGACGTCTGCTTGGTTCTCCGCCGGCATAATGCAGCCCTGCGAGTGGTGTTGCTGCATGATGTCGGCCTGCCCGATGACTGTAATACCTACGATTGGTGGGAACGCGCCTGCGCAGCTTCCTTTTTGTGTGTGTGTGGAACTAGACGATGGCACGACACCTACAGAAATGGGGAATAACGGAACAGCACAAGGAAAAAGAATCCACACAGCCGCATACGCGCAGAGACACGCATATACACAGGGGGACTTACAGGGAACGAATGGACAGAAAAAGAGAAAGGAACCGCACGTTGTCGAGACTGCTGCCCGTGGAGAAAAGAGGATCCCGTTTTTGCTAAAATTCTTAGGAGGACGGTGCGGAGTGTGATGCGACGTCAAGGAAAAGGAGAGAGAGACCGCTACTGCACACAGCAGTGGGTGCGCAGGCGATGGGCAATGGTATATGTATTTGCGTCCTTTAGTGTGCGTCTGTACTGGCTGCGCCTTCTGCGTGTTGCGAGACAATGCGTTGAAGAAAGAGCGACAAGAGAAAATAAAGCGAGCGTGGGTGCGCGTGCGAAGAACAAGCAGTGATGAATCGGTTTAAAGCCAAAGAAGAAAAAAGGAAGGCGAAACGCAGAGGTGCGTGGCAGTGAAGGGCTGACAAGTGAGCAAGGAGGACTGTGGAACGGGGGTGGGGTTGCAGTAGGTCTGCCACGCCCTTCATGACAGAATGCGAAGAGGAGAACAAGAAGGAGTGAGAGAATTTGGCGGACGGCATGGAGTGCATGGAAGAGGGCGGTAAGAACGATAAAAGAAGGAGGAAATTGCTGCAAGGCAAACGGAGCCTCGTGTCGTCGCAAACGTAAGATGGTAGGCTTTCTGTTGGCGGAACACAGCAAGAGTGATTACCTCACCCCCCCCACCCACCACTGCCGCCACGTATGTGTTCGGGCAAGCTCCTCCCCCCCCAATGCCATGCGAGCTCGCTGTGTGGGATTCTCCCATTCTCTTCTTCTCTGAAGCCGGCGTGACAAGAAGTAATAAACCACGATCTCTGAACACATCGAAGAGGTCAAACCCTCTCTCACCCACACGGGTTCTAATCAGAAAAGGAGGGAGATGTACAGCAGAACTTCGTCTACACACACAAAATTTACGTTCTGCAGCGCTTTCCACCTCGGGTGCAGCTCCTTGAAAATATTTGTTCGCTTACCCTATACATCCATTATCTGCCACCGTGCATGAGTCGAGCTCCACACTAGACCTTTTCATGCCAAAGGCACCGCATCGCCTGGTGCGAAGCAGCGTGAGACACACGTGCTACAGCAATGCGCCGACTCAGCCATCTGAGCATGGCCTCTGCCTCAAACTCTACCCACCACGGCCGCCTCGCAGGCCGCTCCCCATCATGCCAAGCCGCCACCCCTGGTGCGCCCACCGGGGTTACAATCAGCCTCCCCGCAACACTAGACAGTGAGAGGGTCGGAAGTGACCTACGCTCGAGTCATGCTGACGCTCTGCCCGTCATATAGACGGCACAAGCGTGTTTAGCATCGCACCGCCCTCCAACGCAGCGCCATCCGCGACCTAGCCGCCGACATCAGCAGCGATGCATCACTCTGGCCTTCCCATGCTTCAGGTTCTTGACCCTGTCATGGCCAAAAGCAGTTTGACATTTCATAGAAATTGGAGGGGGCGGGGAGTCGCCTGGCTTCCCCGCAGAGTCCGTACTGTACCCTGGCTACTACTCTTAGATGTCGCCCGCCACCAAGGCTCGACATAAAGAAGTGATAGAAGCACGCGTTGTCCGCCATTTTCCGACTAGCAGCGCACCAACGACCACGCAAGAGAAGCGCCTAAGGTGCGAGCGAGAGTTCCATATCGAAGAGCTGCAGAGGCTACTCCTGTTTTCTGCTTTTCGTTTATGTTGCAGCTGCTGCACTGCAGCAGCTGAAATACGTGTCATTACACAAAGTACTCATGCGCGCAAGGCGCACGGCTTCGCGGTGAGAAAAACATAAAGAAAAAGATGATGGAGAAAGTCACCGCAAAATAACGACACGTGGATGGATTCTTACAAAAAAAGCGCTAATGATGGATGAAAAATGAAGAAGGAGCTTGCTGAAACACACAGGCACACACGCACACGCGCCTGCGACGACATCATACCCACACTCGTAAAAAAACATATCGCCTTTCTTTTTGAAACACTTCTTTTTTCCTTTTTCGTTTTCACGTGCCCTCAGACGATCCCTCTCCCAGCACATACGAAGGTCAGCTCAAGAGCGATGCACCACAGCAAGAGCAGCACGTATAGTGCCACATGCTCGCGAATGCCCCCTAGAGGCCTGGAGGGAGATGGATCTACAAACCGCAGCATACGTATAAGAGGAGGCTACTACTGAGTGTAGCAGTAACCACGAGAAACGGCGCCATCAACTCCTGCGATTATCAGCTCCAACGGAGACGCACGGAAAGCATACATGCACAAGCGTATGCGTTCACCCACGTTCTTATCTACCGCATTCCAGTGTGTGTGTGGTGTGCCATCGTGTGGCACGATTGCCCCGTCCCGATGCTTAACGGTAGAAACAACACAAAAGATAAAAAATAATATTAATCGATGCCAACCATTATCGTCTATCTGTGGGCTCATTGACGTGTACTCACGGAGCCTTCCCATTCAAATAAAACTGCGCAGAGGGAGGCTTCGCCTAAGCCTTCGCCTGCCGCGCATGTAGCTCGATGCGGTCCGGATGCTTCTCGCGCAGCTCTGTGATGACATTCCACACGTGCTGCGACAGCTCCTCGGCCGATTTAAAACTTCTGGCGTCGATTGGATCCCCAAAGGAAAAGTACGCGTCCGCGGCGTCCATCAGCGCCGACCCGCGCGGCCATAGCTTTTCCGTCCCGCTCACTGCCAGTGGCACGATTGTGGCTCCCTCGTCGACAGCGAGAGAGAAGAATCCCAGGCGGAACGGGTTCAGCGGGCCGTCGGGGTTCATGTTTCGAATACCCTCCGGGAAGACACAGAGCATGCGGCCACGGCGCAGACGCCTTCGCGCGTTTTCCATCATCGGGCCAACCGTGCCTTTCACCGTCGCAAAGCTTGTCTTCTTGTCACGGAAGTGCACGGGTAGGTCGCCGGCGTTGTACAGCGCCCACCCACCAAACGGTACACGGAACAATCCAGCCTTCGCGATCCACGTGCCATCGCGGGGCATTAAAGAGCGGATGGCCACAAATGGGTCGGCACCGCTGAGGTGGTTCAGCATGAGGATCACCTTCTTGCTCTTCACCTCCGGGAACTTGTTGAGGACATGAATGGACCAGAACGGGTTCAGCAGATCCATACCAACAAAGCTGACCTTGCGCAAAATGTGGCCGCAGATATCCTGGCGGAACTCAGACGTCGTGAAGGGAAAGGAGACCACGATGAAGATGACCTGTGCGACCCAGATGATAACCCACTGCAGCACCAGGGACAGGATGAGGTACAACGTGCACAATAACCGGAGAAACTGGTTAGGGTGTCTCCGTTCTGCCATGGTGCCGTGCAGTTCTGATCGGTCTGGGAGGCAAAGTCTGTGCGCCAGGACAAAAACGATAAATCAAAGTAGGCGCGCTGAACAGCAAGCCAAAGCCAAATTGTTATCAAACACGGCACCCTATTCCTGGGGAAGAGGGAGATGAACAGACGATGGTCAGATGATAGCAGAGGGGCGGGGGCAACACACCGACTGTGTGACGTCTTCGTCTCTCACTCTACTCCTTGGTTGTCTTTCTTTTTCTTTTTCGATTCGACGGGTTCGCAAGCGTGCTACTCTTCTCTACACAAAAGATCAAGAAGTCTCAGGGTAGGGGCAGAGGTGGCGATGGCGGTGGTAGTGGAGGTGGTGTGCGGACGCGAGCATGCGCACACCCACGCACAAACTAGGGAAGAGAAACGGCGTGCGGCTGTGCGTAGATGCCTATGTGCATGTACGTATGTGAAGAATGGCGAGTTCGACCGTAATAAACGGCCCTGTAGAGGTTCGGCAGCTATGATTTACAGCGATGATTTCTTGCGATACGCTAAGCAGCAAAGCGCACACACACACGCACGCGAGCTCGGAGTAATGGGCCAGCTAAGCAGAAGACACTCAGCGCGCAAAAAAAAAGAGAGATTAGGTATACCGGCTTATGTATGTGTTCCTCATAAACGAAGATCTGTTGACGGTGGCAGGGAGAGACACATGCAGATGTTACAGGGCGAGAACGGGTAACAGGATAGGTGCAGGCTACAGTCAGGCGAAGGATCTAATCACGCACGACGAAACACGCAGCCGCAAGGAGGGGAAGGGAGGAAACACCAGATAAGAAAGCCAAGTACGCGTGGGAGTGAGGCAACTTTCGGCCCTCTCGGCAGCACGCACGGGAGTACTCTCCAGTCGGATCGGGAGGGACACAGCAAACGCGCTTTCGCATGCGCCTTGCTTCTCTGTTTTGTCTGATGTTGTCTTTGTTTGGCGCGGGAGGTGGGGGGGGGGGGGGTTAAGGCCAACGTGCCCACTCGCCGTCAGCGAGCATGCGCTATACTCCACACTAGCCCAGGCTTGCCAAAGGCCCTCATCGCGTGCTGTCAGCCATCGCTTTCGCCAGGCGTTGCGGCAATGCGCCCACTCGGTCATCTCTGAACGCACCCTGCCTCAAAGTCCATCGACCAACTCCTTGCGGGTCGCTTCAGAAAATCGCCGGCCAGCGCCTGACCGCCGACATCAGCAGCGATGCATCACTCGGGCTTACCCCTAAGTTCTAAGTGCTTGAACCTGTCAGCACCAGAAACAGCTCGATATTGGCAGGGATGGAAGGCCTTCCCGGCTCCCCCTCCACCCCTCCCACATAGAGTGCGGAGAGGGAGGGGCGCTAGGCCGCGGATGCCAGGCGGAGATGTCCCCCTGTCATCAGGAGCGCACGCAAAGAAGTAGAAACATATATATATTGAGCACAAAAAAGGGGTTGTGAAGCAGCACAATAGTGGGAAAGACGCAATTTCAGCACGCACTCGTGCGCCAAAAGAGAACGTATGTAAGCAGTGCCCGGCCAAGGGTGATTCGGCAACAAACGAAAACGAGGCGGCGTGTCTGCCTCGAGCTCTTTTCTTACAGTTCGCTCAGTGCCTCTCCAGAATCTCGCAAGGCGTCATCGGCGTCGCCGCACCTTGCCAGGATCTGACGCAGGCTGCGACCATGCTTAGCCGCTGCTTGAACAGCGGCAGCGTACTCAGATGTGAGATGTGCAGACTGCGGCACTGACGTCACAACCGCCGGCAGGCGCCTATGCCGCACCGTTGATCTTGACATCAACGGCCTCACATGCGCGCCGGGCAAGAGGGATGAGCGCGTGTCGGTAAGCAGGTAGCGCTTTGTGCCGCTGTGCCGCCGCCCGACCTCGCACTCGAGGAGGCTTTCTGCCTCCGACGCGTCATGGAGGTCGTCACCAGCGTGGAAGACGCCTGAGTCCGCTGTACTGATGTCGAGCTCGTGGTCGATGAAAGTGACAATCGAGCTATTGGGGGAGCGCAACGAAAACTCGCGTGAGCCAACGCCAGCTACGGCCACAGCCGCTACCTCCTCCACCGCCGAGCCTGAAACGCTGGTGGTCGCTCTCAAGCACGACGCACGCGGCCCAGAGCTTGACGTGGGATTCGCGCCATGCGGAGGCTGTGCGGAAAAAGACTCGTCGCCATGGTGTGCCGTGGGGCTTCTAAACGCTAAAGTGGCTACTTTCACAACAGCAGACCGAGGCCGGTTCACTTCCTCCTCAGGTGACGACCTGTGCACCAGAGCCTTATTCCTGTTTGCCACCTTATGCAGCGCTGGAGCCGAGTGACACCGGATCAACCCTGCGCCGCGCAACTGATTGAGCTGCGATGAGGCAGCCGACATGAGCGACGAGGATGAAAACGAAAGCACGTTTTGCACCGCTACGCCCTGCCATGTGTCGGCTGGTGATGAGGCCACACAGCCCTTCTGCAAAGTTGGGTGGGATGCTCCGATGGACGGGACAAGTATCGGCGTAGTCGATGGCTGCGGCAAAACAGCTGCCTGCGTCACCGCATCTTTATGCTCTTCCTCTGGCGGATGCGTTGGCAGCACGCTCGGTGCGATGCTGCTAAAGGCTTCCGAAAGGAGTGGGTAGCCGAGGTCCGGCGACATCCGCGTGCTATCGTGGTCGTTGTGGTGTGCCGCCGCAGTGCCAGTGACTTCGGGCCGCCAAGACAAGGCGGGGAACAAGGAGACCGAGCCCTTGGTAAAGCTAGATGGGGTGGTGATCACGGATGCTTCCTCCCTTTGTGTGTATGACCGCGCTCCGGCCATGGTTGACTCTGGCCGGAGACAGGAGGCTAAGTTGCTGATGGGGCATGTATGCGCGTTCAGCTGGTCGCGTAGCAATTTCAAGGGCTCATAGCAGGCTGGTGTGCTCTTCGTGTCACCTTGTGTGGGGGAGTTACGCTGGCATTCCTTTGTGTCTAACGGCAATATGCCTTTCAGCGGCTGCTCTGCGGATGAGCCTGAAGGTGGCGACTGCATATTGCCGGTAGAAGAGGAGAAGGCGCCAGCTGGGCAATAATCGTTGCAGCAGTAATGGTCGCACAAGAGGAAGGTGCCCCTCCCGTGTTTGTGCGTGATGCACGAGTCCTCGCTCAAGATCTCGTTGGCGGGGTGTTGGAGTACGTTGCCAAGACAAGCCTTGAGACCAGGGCGCCTGCTGCCCTTTTTTGTTCCCCAACCCCCACCCCCTCCTTTTCTTGCACTTGCAGCGCACAGAAACACACACGAAACCGAGCGAGGCGCTTATGCGCATGACGGCCAATGCCGGAATCGCACGCCCACAAACAGCAAAAAGATCACAAGAGAAGAAAAGCAGTGGTCGTGACAGAAGCGACCGTGATCGCAAAAAAAAAGCAGGAAAACTGTGTGAGGGAAAGCCTCAGCAAACAACAAGAGCAACGCGGCACCACAGACGAATCCAAGTGCGCGTCTGTGTGTGTTTGTGTGCGCGTGTGGGAGTGGACAAGTGCAAGCTCTGCGGCGGAAGAGAAATGTGCTGTGGGCGGGCCAGAGAGAACACCAATAAGGCAGACATCAGCGCAAACATTCAATGGAGGGTGAGAAAAAGGGAAGTGCGAGCAGCGCCTACAAGGCGAGGGCGTACAGACAGAGGTAGAAAGGACAACTACACCATTGTAGAAGGGGCCGGAACAATATCACGGTCCCCTGCGCATTCGAGGGTGTGCCCTACTCACCTCCACCCCCCCCCCACAACAGAACGCACACGTCTACGTCTCGCAAAAGCAAAAAGACGAAGGGTGCGCAATACGACACCATCCTGCTCCTTCCTTTGCTTTCCTTCGTGTATCGCAGCTAGGCTCAGCACAATGCACAAGAGTGCGCCTGAACGCTGTTCGAAGATACGCGTGAGCCCAAGCAGCTTACAGTGAAGCCTACCAAAACGTACACCGCGTTCCTTTCTCCGCTGTTGTTCAAGCTGTGCCCATGTCGCTAAAATAGAAATTAAGCCAGACAGCACACTAGCAGCCCCGTCACAGGCACCGCATCGCCTGGTGCGAAGCAGCGTGAGACACACGTGCTACAGCAATGCGCCGACTCAGCCATCTGAGCATGGCCTCTGCCTCAAACTCTACCCACCACGGCCGCCTCGCAGGCCGACTCGCAGGCCGCTCCCCCATCATGCCGGTCGCCGCACGGTGTGTGTCCACCATCAGGGATGGTACTCGGGCTCCCCACACCAGTGGGCAGTTAGGGCCGGAAGGGGTGCGCTCTAGCCACGCGTACACTCTGCCTAACACAAGCATGGCACAACCGTGTCCGCTGTCGCGGCTAACTCCGACACAAGGCCATCCTGGACCTGAGCGCCGACATCAGTAGTGATGCACGCTCTGGCCGCTCCTTCGTCGAACATCCTTGACAAAATAAGCACAAAGTGCTCCGGCGTTTACCAGGCATGGGGATGGAGGGAAGCAGGGGGGCTGCTCGGCGTCCACCCAGAGAGGTGTTTGCTGGGCCCTGCAGCACCACACACTAAGGTGTCTCTCTTCATCGGTGTAGAGCAGTGCATGAATGCCCCTTGCTTTCAGCACGCCATTCTGCCACGAGCAAGTCCGCAAACGCATACACGCATATACAAGCATGGCGTACCTGCCTTTGCTGCACTGTGGCTCAATCCGGGTCCTCTGGGACGAGCCGTCCTGCCGTCGAATCGGGGGTATGCGTCTTGCGGCCTTTTCTGGCCCTTCCCGTTCCTTCTGAGCATATGTGGTGCGCAATGGGCGCCAGACGGGCATGGGTGCACCGCACACCTTGACCCGCGAGGGCCGCGTCCAGTCTCGTACTCGACGGCGGAGGCCGTGGTGTCTATCATGCGGCGAGTAGGGGGTGTTCCAGGTGCATGCCGGGTGAGCCCAGGGGGGATGTTGGCCATCCTCGGGCCAGGGCACTCTGAGATCCGGCGCAACCTGCCTTGTGCCACGCCTATCCCTCTGAGTCGCGTATAGCCGCTCTACTCCATCAGGTTCTGTAGAGATTCTCCACATTAGAACCTGGAGGGCTCGGTGGTGCGACGCCGTGCGGTTCTCCTCACGCTCCCGGCATCCGTGCCGCATCAGTCTGCCCGGCCGGATGCAGGGGATGCCGCGTGTTTTGCGCCCATGCGTTTTGGGGCTCATCGGTGTGGATACCTTCGCGCCTTCTCCGTCGATCACTCGTGCTCCTCTCACCTCTGCACGCCCTGCTTCGATGTGACGCGCCATGTCGTCTGTACCTGACAGCGTCGGCACACAGTGCTCGCACTAACGGATCCTGGGGCCTGTTTCAAAACGACGCTGCTGCGTCGGTCAGTCGCTGTCCTCATCCTCCATTTCCCTCTCTGTCATGGGGGAGGGGAGGGCGGCATGTCGGCACGGCTCGCCCGCACGTGCCGCGACAGGTGGGATAGGTGGGACGCCGCTATGAGCCTGCGGCGACATGGAACACTCCACCCTCTCCTGAGTCCGCGCGCCCTGCACAGGAGCGGGCATGTCAAGCGGAGGGAGGGGGGCCGTGCATAAGCATGTGCCTGCACGCAGAGAGATCATGGCTTGTCCTTCCGAAAAGGCACAGGGGGGGGAGAGCACCGCAACGCCAGCGCAGTAGTAGGCAGCACACCACCTGCGACCCCACGCTGTCGCTGCCCGTCACCCGCCACTGCAGGAGCCCAAAGTGCGGACAGGTGCTCGTGCGCAGCTGGGCGAGGAGGGTCGCCTGTCGTCTCGTCAGCTCAGCATCCGCGCTCTTGTGGTGCCGGGCAGATGCCGCCTAGTAGCTGCTCTCGTCTCAGCGTGCCGCATCGCGTAGCGCCGTTTCGGTGCGCGTCGGCCGGGCGTCGGAGACCGGTGGCCAGGTCCGGAATCCATGCAGTTGGCGTCGGCGCCCCTGGCACTGCCTGTTTTGCGAGCTTGTTCAGCCTGCCTTTGGGTTCCCACCCGCAATGGACCAAGGCAATCGGTGCTCGAAGGCGCACGCGACGGCCCACAGCAGCGCCAGCGCACGTGCCCAGGTCCGTCGCGCTCCGCCATCCTCCACAATGACAGGGCCACGTGTCGAGCGCCGTGAGGGCGGGAGAGCGAGTCCGCAACAACGGCAACCCCACATGCCTCTCTGTGTTGTAGCTGGTCAAGCCATCCTCGCAGCAGTTCAGGCGCCAGCACCACTGCTCCATACTCGGCGCGGGCGCCGCACGCAAGGCCGCCGCAGCTCCTTGCCCGTGTACACCTGTGCGCGCGTTATCACGATAGCGCACCGCGGCCGCACCTGACTTGGTGTCTGTCTGTGCTGTGCCGTCTGTCCACCGCGGGTAGCAGAGCTGCGTGACGCGGGAGAGTCGCTGCCTGCCTGCCGCTGGCTTTCTCTTCGTCTGGAGAGCCCGCCCGCGCCCACTGCCGAGAGAAAAAGCAGATGACGGCACGGGCCTTGCCCAAAGCTCACCTTGTCTAAATCGCCAGAATCAGCGCGTACACCGCACGCGCGGACGCGATGCAGACCGTCGCCGCCGTCGTGCTCTCGGCGATCGACGGTGTCGCATTCAACGGGTGCGACGCTAAGTCATCAGAGAGCCGCGACACTGCGCTGGCCTTGGAGAGGGCCTTCGACTACCTCGTCAACTCCGGCGTGGCTCTCGCGCGTGCGAGCCCTCTGCAGCGCATGTTCCCGGGACGAGCGGACGATAGAACCCGTGGTCCTGGTGTGTCTAACCGCGAACAGGAGCACGAAAAGGGGGGGAGGCACGGTAGGAAGAGAACACGCACTTGCAGAGCAGCAGGATGCCGAAGTGCCCCTATCACGGGTACAGCCTCCCCAGCGAGGTTTGTGGGTGGGAGATACGGCGGAAGCGGGCAGAAGGGCCAAAGCAGCCAAATGAAGTAAGCGCAACCTTGCACGCCCCCTCTCACGGCGGACACACCACAGTGTACGCCGCCGAACCGGAATGGAAGCGTCGCGCAGCTTCGCAGCCGCCGGACACTGTCCAAGCTGTTGGCAGAAACGCGCGATCTTGCGCTGTGGACCCGCACACGGCACTTCTGTTCATCCACCGCGCGGCCGTGTCGTGTCGTGCGCACAAGAACGAAAAAGGGGTAACAAAAATGGTGGATGGATGGAGGCTCTCCGCGTCTGACCTCTTCGTCAGCGATAGTTGCCCGCTCGCCTTCTCATCCGCTTGCGCGACACCACGATACCGAAAATGCTCTGACTCTGCTCATCGGCTTTGTCACGCTCCCCTCCTCTTCGAGGGGGAGAGAGAGAGGCTGCAGGTATCACCTAGCATGTGGGTGTGGGTGTGCGCGTGTGTAGCGAAGCGTGCTCAAGAGCAGGGAGGGGACGCGGGCGATTCGCCGGCAGCAATATGAAAGCGATCGCAACGATATGCAATGCGGAAGGAAAAGAAGAAGCTGAAGAAGGAGCAAATACACGAGAGACAAGGCGGCAAACTCTTTCATGACCATCTGCAGAGTGCTGCCGTGACGGAACGCGGGCGTGGGTCTCTGCATATATGAGCGAGTAAGTGCCCCAGACTCGACCGGACAGGTGACACACACTGGTGCCTCTCCCTCTCCCTTCCCTCCCCCGACACACATGCGCACTCACATACACACCAGCCCATACCAACATCATCTATGACGGGCTCGTGTGGAGAGTCTCCCTCAAAACGCAGGAGCTTGTCTACGCGATGCGATGCACCAAGACGGCGCTTCTTCCTCCGCATGTATTCTTTTATGTCACATCTACGCGACTGCGCAGGTGCTTGTATGCTTACTCGATATTAAGTCATCACTTGCCCTGGTGGATTGTCTGTTTGTGTGTGTGTGTGTGCGTGCGCGGAGAGCCAGAGGCGCGAGTGATGTAGAAAGTGTGAAGTAGAGAACTAGATCAAGGCTGACAGGCTGCGGAGACGCATCACAGTAGAAGGTGGGTGCCTGAGCTCTCCCCTTGAGCCGGCGCCGCCCTACACACTCACACATAAGCGCCCGCATCATCCCGTGCGCGTCTGCCCCACCCACCCCCGCGCGCTCACGCCGTCTCCTCCGTGTTATCTGCGGCGGCGCATTCGAATTCCCTCCTGTCTTCGTCCTCTTCTCCGGCACGCGCGTTAGCACCCCAATCGGAGTCTTCGTCCTCCCCAGCCTTGTCGTTCTCTTCGTCATCTTCAGAGCATGAAGGTTGCTGCCATTCGCGTCGGTTTTTTAGACGTCCGCGGCGCTCATTCAGCGGGCGAGCAGCCGACAGGTCTATCGAATCCAAGTCGAGGCCGCGTCGTGCCTCACTCTCCTGCAGCTCCGTCTCCACGTACTTGTCCTGAAAGGCAGATATCTCCGCGGAGTTCGCGCACTTCTGGTAGCCGG
This sequence comes from Leishmania infantum JPCM5, assembly GCF_000002875.2. Taxonomy (NCBI): domain Eukaryota; phylum Euglenozoa; class Kinetoplastea; order Trypanosomatida; family Trypanosomatidae; genus Leishmania; species Leishmania infantum. Next base: position 780,058 of record NC_009416.2, read on the forward strand.
CCAGTAACTCACGATTCACGTCAAAGAAGCTCGCTCCATAGGAGAAGTACGCCATGATGCTTCGGGCGTCGTCCATCAGGCCCACAATCGCCAGTGTCGCCGCCAGGGCCTCTGCGCAGTTCAGCTTCGACGGTCGGCCGTAATTCACAGGGTTAGCTGCCAGCAGCAGTGGCAAAAGCCGTGGGGCCGACATGCGCATTTTTCGCCACGGCACGGCATCCAGCTCCTTCCATGAGCAGTCCACAACAGCGGCCCCGTTCTGCAGCACAATGCCGCGATCGGCGGGACTGACGATCTCCGTCGCGCTTGGGGTCAGTACCACGCCGTGGAATGGCTCGTTGAGGCGCAGGAGGCGCAGCGCGTTCAGGCGATACAACTTCTTGCCAGAACAGGCATTGGGGTCGCACTGCTCAAAGTCCCACATGGCAAGTGGCACGCTGCACGGATGAGCTGGTGGCTCGTTGCTGTGGAACCCACTCGTCGAGCATACACCGCCAGAGCCGCCGCCTCGTCCTCGACCACGGAAACGGCCGCTGCGTGTGCGCGCATCGCCCTTGCCCATTGGTCGCACAAAACAGAGCTGTTTCGTTGTTGTTTGATGATTTAGTTCGAGGAAGAGTAGCGAGACTGCGGAGAATCACCACACGCCGCTTCACCTCGTTTCGGCAATCGATGGAACACGCACACACACACAGCTGAGGGTGCTTTTCTTTCAGACTCGACCTCCTCCGCCACGTATATAGATCGAACCTCAGCGCCAATGAGAAGCCTTTTATCGTCCGCTGCTGAGGATATATATCGAGGATGGGCACAAACTACGGCGAACTCAGCGCGGTGAAACCGGCGTGAGGAGAAGAGAGGGGATAGGGATGGGGTCGAGAGACAATCCTGCGCTTGCGACGGCGATGCTGCCACCGGATTCGGCACCCACAAAACGCGAGGGAAAAGAAACAGCAGCAGCAGCGAAACAACACACCGTGAAAGCGGTTCTTCCCATGGTGAATCTTACCAGCCTCACGAGCAGTAGGCAATATGCTCACGATAGTTGCCCTTCCTGTTAAGAAGCTCCATGCAGACTGATCGCGCCACTCACCCTCTGCGGAAAGAGGGGAAGGGCAAAGGACAGCGAATGGAGGTGCTCCCTGTAGGGGAACTTTTTGTGGACGTCTTTGCCAGTACGTCGTTTTACGTCAGTGTACTTTATTCGTCGCTTATCCGTACAACGCGGTATACTTACACACACACACATATATATATACAGAAGGTGGAGACCAACAACGCACTCCTCCATCAGCGTGCCACGTTGGGCAGTGCTCTCACATGCCCTGGTGAAATTTTTTGCGTCAGTAGTTGCGGCGTTTGAGCGTCTTCTTCGCGGTTGTGGTAATCGCCGACGTGTCGCGCGGAGCTGCATCGGTCGTCTGCGCAGTCGCCGTGGACGCTTTCACCAACTCTGCGAATGATTTCGTGGAAAAGGAGCGCCGCTTTGCTGGAACTGTCTCAGCGGCAGCAGCGCTTTTTGCTGACGTTGTCAGGGACAAATGCGTGTGCGGCGCTGCCCCCTCTTCGTTCCTCGCGCTCGCCGCTGTGGAGGCGTCAGCCTCGGTGCGACGCTTCTTCGGTGCACCAGCCTCCATCCTGTCGCGTGCCTCACCCATTACTTCCTCGTTTCCCGTCTCGCGGCTGCGCTTGTGCGCGCGGCGCTTCTGCAGGTAGGTCTCCCGCTCCTTCTCGAGGTTGCGCAGGTGGGCAACATAGTTTTGTCGCTTGACACGGTGTTTCTTGGGCATTCGAGCACACAAGAAAAGCTAGATGGGCAGTTGCACGAGTTCTGAGGTGGTGGGTAGGGGCCGCAGAACAGAGGTGGAAGGAGAGAGAGACTCTCTCGAACAGGCAAGGGGCGCTGGCGCTGCGGCACAACAGCCTCTGCTCGGGATACGCGAGGAGTCTATGTCGCTTCGTTGGCGTGTCAGCGAGAGAAGGGAGGAGGAGAGGAGGGGAGGAGGGGGGTTATGCGTAAAGGTGTGGGTAGGGCACAAGTTAGAGAGAGGTGAAGGAATACAAAGTTATCGGCCGCACGTCCACCCGCGACAGCGCACCCCGTGTTGCCGACACCAGCTCCGCTTGCGCACTCTCGTGCTCACTCCAGATAGAGCAGAGCAAGAAACACCAGCATCCCTCACCCATTATCGAAAGCAGGGTCGCTTGTGCGCAGCGAAGCCTCTGCGCACGGAGCGCGGGGGCAACTCTCATTGTAATTACTGCTTCCCTCTTGCAGCAGGCCGCAGACGCCTCTGATCAGTCGCAGGAGAGCAGGACTTCACCAGCGTGCACCTCAAGTGCCTTCCTTCGCTCTGTGCTCTTGCCATTGAGGTGGTGGCGAGAGCAACACGGCCGCGCACACGCACACAGAGAGAGAGATCCAGGTACACACAAACACAAACATCGGAGCAAGAAAGTGTAAAGGACAGGCAAGCTGCCTGTCTGAGCAACAAAGCTGTACATGACATCCATACAAGCGAGATCGCGCAGAGCGGGGTGCCGCGGTAGCCATCGGACTGCCCCTCATTCTCATGTACATCGAACCTCTCTCACCCTCTCACCTCCCCGCTCGCTTGTGCACCTAGGCACACACAGAGACACACGCACGCAGCCACACAGTGCGGCAGACCAGTGATAGCACCAACAGCACCCGCACCCTCCAAAAGAGAGAGGAGGGAGCGTCGAAAAAAAAACACGAGGTGGACGGCTGCTCCGCCTGAGAAAGCGAAGGAGAACGAAAACACGAAGTAAGCAGGAAAAGCAGTGAGGGCGGCGCACGCACACACACACACATAGAGACACGGGGATAACTACGTTCACCGTACTCACACAACACGGAGACCCACAGAACAGCAAGCTGAAACAAGGGTACCCATGCACAACACCCCCCCCCTTTCCACCCGCCACCCACACAAACACCCTACATAAAGATGGACGCTCCACGCGCCTCTTCACACCTGGCCTTTCGCATAGCTACACCTACATAAAGAACTCAGCGCCGTCCTCGTCCGAGTCGATGTTGTCGAGTGAGCCGTTCAGCGCAGCAGCAGCCCGCTCCGCCTTGCGCCGCGACTTCTCGTCCATGGGCTTCGAGACAAAGGAGCGCGGACGGAAAGGCTTCCCGATCTTGTGGATGATGGGTGCCTGCGACCGCTCCAGCGCGCGTCGGATGCGTTCCTCCTGCTCATCCTCCTGGTTGGCCAGGTGAATGATCCGCGCCTGACGACGACGCTGCTTGTCACTCTGCTTCATCACGGCCTTCATCAAGGCCAGCTCGACGTGGTTTGCCGGGTCGCTCAGGTATCGGTGATACTCCTCCAATTTGTTCTCAATAATGGTCAGCATCTCTACCGGGCCCATGGAGGCGTCGTGATGCTGCTGCTGAGACGCCGCATCAGCCGCGCCGGCCGCAGTCGTCGCGCCGACGGTGCTCTTCCCCGACCGGCGCGCCCCACTCGACGGCCGCTGCGAATCACAGGATGGGCCGCCGGTGGCTGCCTTCATCTTCCCCGTCTGCATCGCTGACGACTGAAGAGCCTTGGGGCCGCGATGCATGGAGGCGGCACGCGATCGGCGATGACTCGCGTTGCCAGCCACGTTGGCGCCGTCAACGCTCTTGCGGAGACTCGGGCTCTGCGCTTTGAGCTTGAGCTGCTGATCGCCAGTGCGGAGCAGGTGAAAAATGTGCTCAATCGACTCCTCAACCTTCGTTTTCAGCTCCTCGGGGGCCATCTTCGTGGCTGAGGCGACACCGGCGGTGTCCCATGCGCCGCCAATGGACGATGCCCCCGCTCTGACCCGTTTGGACGTCGTCGCAGTCGACCCAGCTGGCGCGTTTGCCTGCACATTTCCATGCGGCTCGAGCGCCATCATCCGTTCGTCTAGCGCTTGTAACTTCTTCTGGGCCTCCGCTACGCTGCTCGTCAGCGCCTCCAGCTGCGCCGTTCTCTGGTCAACCATGGCGTTCATCTCCTCCCGCTCCTGCATGTACCCCATCTCGACACCCTCTAGCTCCTCTTCAAGCTCGTGGCAGTTTTGAATCAAGAACAAGTTGCCCTCCTCTACGTTGATGAACACCTCCAGAAGATCATCGACAGAGGTAAAGCACAGCGGCAGCCGCTTTTCTTCGTATTTATGGTGTAGATCGTCTTTCACATCCGCCAGCGTCATGGCACCAACCTCCGCGCGGATGCTTGCGGTAGCGGCCGCGATGGCAGCGCGTGCCTCTTCCTCAACGGAGGCGTAGAGATGCTCTAGTTGCACCTCGAGCGGCACCACCTTCGGCTCCTCGGCCTCGACGACCGGGGTGGCATTAGCCTGGTACCTCCCCTTCCGTTGTGCAGTTGCCGAGATAGATGGTCGCTTCCTTTTGTCGGACGATGCCTCATCCCGTTCCCTCGCCAGCGCTGCCTGCTGCGCCGCCTCCAATCGCGCCGCCTCCTGCGCAGTCAGGGAAGCTGACCGCGCCTGATACGCCTCCTCGGCGTCGAGCAGAATCTTCTCGGTCGCGTCCTCGATACGCAGGTTGCTCAGTGTGTCGTAAAACCACTGCGGCTTTGTCAGAATCTCGAGAAAGTCCTTGTATGCAGCGCAGTTCTCAATTTGCAACCGTGTCTTGCGCATCTCCGCCTCGGCGTGGCTGATGAGGGCTGACAGCTTCTTGATCTCGATTGTCTTGGCGTGTTTGCTGCGCGTTTCGTCGTCCGCTCGCCGCACCGCCGCGTCTTGCTCGAGGTTGCTAAACTTCAAAAAGCTGTTGAACTTCTCACGCGTGTTCGACAGCTGCTCTTGCTGCTGGTGCAGTCGCTTCTCAGCGCGGTGGATTTTCTCTTCCAGCTTGCGAATTTCAGCCTTCTTGGTCGTCAGGGACATGCGCACGAGGCCGACCTCTCGCTTCTGCTGAACGAATTCGCTCGTCGTGAGCGTGTCGTGCACGTCGACAGCGTAGCCAGCACTACCGCCGCACGCCGCGGAGGAAGCCGCAGCGCTCCTCGTCGATGCGCCTGGGCGAAACGCACGACCGTACCGTGGAGCAAGCGCAACAAGGTCGTCAGCCATAGCCGCATCATCTCTGCGCACCTCCTGCAGCAACTCCTTGGAGATGTGCGAGCTCTCCGCGTAGACGCCACCGCCAGGCGGCTCGTTGAAAGGGTTTGCCTGAGCGTGCAGATCCATCTTTGTCCGGCCTTGGCAGGCGTACAGAAAAACTATGGAGAAAGAGAGAGGCAGACGCAGGGTAGAAAGGAGTGAGCGAAATGGCTACGATACAGCGCAGGATTTGTGTGTGTGTGTGTGTAACCAAAGTGCTGATCCACTGCAGTTTCGCTGCGCACGAAAGCACGCAGCTCTTTGTTTACACAGTTCGTCGAGATTCTCCCCTCCCTCTCTCGAGCGAAGTTGGTGCGCGGTGTCGAAGATCAGCAAGCCTGTTTGCGGGGAGCAGCGTGCTTGTGCTGCTAAGCACTCCAGCACGCGCATCGCGTGTATTAGGCAAGGGAGGGCGGCGAGTACGCATGCAAAAGGGATAGAGAAAAGTGCAGTGTGTACCAGCGAGAAGCTGCACAGAGGAAATCACTCAAGGAGTCGCTGCAGCAGCGGCAGAACGTCTACAACGCAGCCCCCCCCCATCAAGCGCGAGAGGCAACGTTCATTCTCACAGAGCCCCGTGCCGTTTCGACAGACTCGCTAATGCGGTCCTTGCTGCTGTCCGCTTCACCGAGGAAGAAAGAGATGCAGTCAGCCCGCCGTCAAAGAGAGACCTCGTAGACATCCACAATAATGCGCGCCAAGTGGCGTAGCGTGGGGGAGGGGGGTTGGCAACGGAAGAGTGTGTCTGGGTGGTTAGTGGGCCGTGTGGGGCGAGATGTACCTGAAAGTCAGCGACAAGGCTGCATCGAACGCGACCGCACGGTGATTCCCATTTCACCTTCCGCATCACTCTCCCTTCTCCGTCAGCTAGGCAATCATCGCAGTGCGTCCAGTGCCTCCGTCCATGCCGCTGGAGGGTTTGTGCGATGCAACCGCGAACCGACTCTTTGTTTGTTCGTTTTCCATGTATTCATTTTCTTTTCTTTTTGCGTCCTGTCAGCGACTCACCAGCGCACGTCAGACAAGGAGGAAGGAAATGATGATCATGATGGTGGCGTCCAACGCAGTAAAAACAGCACAGCACCAACCGCAGCAGCAAAGCTTCCCTGCTGCCCGCTCTTGCCTTCTCCTCCATCGAGCGGGCCTCTCCACCTGCCCCCGCCCCTCCCTCCCCCTTTCTCTCTCTCTCTCTCGTGCTCGGCCTGCGTGTTTGTACCACATCGGCTGTCGTGGTGCTGACCCGGAGCTCGAGAGAAAGAAAGAGAGACAAGCCTGGCAGGAGAAGGGAGAAGGCAGCAGAAGGGACGAGGCAACGAGCGCGCGACGTGGCGCAGTGCAGAGGAGGGTATGATCAATGATAAAACAACAGCCGACAAACGACAGCCAACAACCAGGACGCACAAAACACACATACACACAAGAGGAGGATCTTGGCATGCGGCGCTTCACAGGAGCGACATCGGTGAGTGCGTATTTCTGCCTTTAAGTGTGCTTGTATTTCGGTGTGTGTGTGTGGGGGGGGGACACAACCGACGCATGCAAGTGAAAGATGGTGCTCTAAGGATCAAAGGTAGATACGGTCACACAGAACCGAAGGAGATTGAGTCAGAGGCGGGCTCACGCACAGCAATCGCGATCCACACACGCGCACACGTGCACACAAAGCAGAAGCTAGAGATGAAGGGAGTGAGAAAAAGAGAAACAACGAAAAAGAAAAAGCGCAGACGAGGTAGAGAAACCGCTCGGCACCTTCGGTGTCGTTGCGCTGAGGAATGATGAGCGCTTTCGGTTGGCGGGCAGAGGTGTCTCAACAAGGCGTTCGTCGGGCACCGGGAACTGCGTAGCCATCTGGCAGCGGAGGAGGTGGCGGGTTCTTGCCACGAGGTGCGCCACCGTCTGCCGCGCCAAGATGCAGCCCGTCCGCCGGTCCGCGACGTGGGATGCCGTTTGGCGCCATTTGACCGTGTGAGGGCTGCTGCTGCTGTTGCGATGGCTGCTGCTGCTGCTGCGATGGCTGCTGCTGCTGCTGCGATGGCTGCTGCTGCTGCTGCTTGCGCACCTCGTAGTCGGCGGAGTCGAAGAACTTTTGCTGCTGCGGCGCCTGCATCTGCCGCAAACGCGGGTCACGCTTCTTCGGCATGTTCACCCCCGGAGGCGCCTGATCAGCCATTTTCTTGCGCTTGCTCTCCGCCACGGAAAAGGGAGAAAAACGATAGAACAAGATGGAGAGAACAGGGAGATGGTGGGACGGTGGCGGTGATCAGTGTGTGATCGCTGCGAGCTCAAGCAGAGGAAACCCGGAAACGCACATGCACGTGCACGTGCAGCTACATGCACACCAGCGCCCCCTAGGTGCTGGTACCGAGACAAATCCAGAGAGACGCGAAAAGGCAAACAAAGGATAAGGCGGCAGTGGTGTCGCCGGCAATAGTGAGAGACCCTGGCTGCTGTGTAACCTGCGAACAATTTGTTTTGCGTGTGTGTGTGAGAGCTTTACATCTTTTTCAAGGTATACGCAACGCGGCCGTAGAAGCAGCACAAGCGTGACAATACGAAAGGAGAGGGCACAAGGAGGGAGACCTGGAAGGATGGCAGACGGGAAAGGAGCATGGAACGGGGTGGGGAGAGACACGAATGCGCAAGGACAATAAAAAGCTATTACAGCCCGCCCTTGCAGCAATGCGCCAAAGAAAAATTCACATGAATCGCAAAGTCACAGCAAGCACGCACACGCACATACACACATACATACATATATGGGTGTGTGCCCGTATGGATGCGCAGACTTTGCGTCTCTTTTTCGTTTGCTTTCCTATGCCAGCCTTCATGGCTCGGCAGACTCTGTCGTGAAACTCAAAGAGAGAGAAGTGTGTAGCGAAGTGAATGTGGCGGCACACTGAGTGCACCTCATCCTTACTCCCATCTTACTCTCCCCCTCTGCCACTTTTTGTGTTTTCGCGCTTGCTGTCAGTCTTGCATGCACCGTTGCAGGCTGTGATACCCGCGACGTGATGAAGCCCAGAAGAAGAATATGTGCACGTGCTCAGCTCTTGTGAAGAGAGCTCACGAAAGAGCGAGACGCATCAACTGCGAAACAATAAAAGAAAATGCGTGGCCAGTGCGTTGAGGCAAAGGCGAAATGACGGGAGGGGAAGAGGGTTCGGGAGGAGAGACACATTGTCCTCCGTCGTTGTATACACTACTGGAAACATTAACGGCGTCTTCGCATGCGTGTGCAGTACAGGACGCGGGAGAGAGCCCTCACGGCGGACTGCAGGCTGTGCAAGGGAGAGGAAGGTGAGCGATAACATGTGCGCGCCCCTGCAGCATCGCGCGCGCAGCGGTCAGCGCAAGCACTGACCACCTGATGACCCTTTCCTCATGTCTGTCGCAGCACAAACAAAAAGACACATGCATACACATGCACAATTACAGAGGCACCTGAAACTCATTCAAAGGTCGCCATCAGTGCGGTCCTCGGCCGCTTCTTTGACAGCTCCATCGGCAGAGCTGTAAGGCGCCTCCTCTGTAGGGGAGTCAATAGGCTCGCCTGGAGCCCCTGGAGCTGAGCTCGCAAGGGCCGCTGCCGCCTCTGCATTTGTTGGTGCCTCCTCCGCAGGCTCACTCGTGGCAGCGGCAGCAGTCGTTTCCAGCTTCCGTCTCTGGTCAAGCTTCGCCTTCCTCTTTGCTTCGCGGCGCTCATACTGCTCCCATCTTTGCTGATCCCGGCGGGCGGCGGCCCGCAGCACCTCCACATCGGCGCACACGTTGGTGATGAGAGGAACTGAACTCACCTCATCTCCCTCGGTCTCCCCGTCCAGCGCTGCGCGGGGCTTGTTCACGGGAAGCGCCATACCGCACAGGCTGTGCTCCGTCTCTTCCAGACTGCGCACACTCTTGACAAGGCTCTCGATCTCGTCCTCAAACTCTTCCACCAGCAGCGCACACATTGTAGGCGTCGCAGACAGGCTCTGCAATCCTTGTAACGCATCCGCATCTTGCCGGCTGTACAACCTCGCAATGGGGTATAGTTGCCCATCGAGCTTCTCAGCCCACGCCGCCGAATCGGCGTCGGCCGGGTACACCTCATCCTCACGCAACGCGTGTCGCACACCGAGACGGGTGTCCCCGAAAACCTGCTGGTGATACAGGCGCACCTTCGACTTTGGATGCAGCCGCAGCAAGCGAGCATCGTTCTTGTAGGAGGTACACACGTTCTCCATCACCTCGGTCACGAGAAGCTCGCTGTTGCGGTATTGGCGCCGACGCAGCTGATTTTTCTTGCCGAGTCGGTGCGAGATGAGGTAGGTGGAGGGGTTCTCTGCGAGGGTCTGGTTAAGGCGCTCAAACAACGTGCGTGCGACGGTGATGCAAGCGGAGCAGTCCAAGTGCTCGTAGCCGGCTCCGTGCAGCGGACGAATTGGTTTGCCTTGAGGTGGTGGCGCTGCGAGTACAGTCGGCGAGGCAAGCAGCAAGATCGCGAGAAGCGCCACTAAAGCGAGAAGGCAGCATTGCTGGTGCCGTTGCGGCGGCGCCAGCAGAAAAGTCGAGTGTCTCTGCATGGAGGCTGCACGAAAGCCCCAGCGTTCAGATTCCCCGATGTGCGCACGTGGATGCACGTTCTAGTGCGAGTGGGTCTGAAGAAGAGAAAGAGAGCCGAATGTGTTCTTTGTGATCTCGTGGGTCGTTCCTGCTGCTACGCGTCAGCTCCTCTCGTGTCGGTGCGTGTCTGTGCGTATGTGTGTGTGTGTGTGTGTTTTGGCGAGGAATTAAAGGCAAGTCAAGCACGTGTGTGCGTGTGCGCATCTCCTTTCCGTGCGTTTTATGTTTTTTTTTTCGGACAGCGGCGGCACGGCAGATGTGGATGGCGTGATGAAGAGCGACAGAGAGAGGAGGGAGGAGGAGGAGGAGGAGGAGGGGGTCAAGGAAGTAGGTCGCCATCAAGAAATGCAGCGATGGTAGCAAACGGCGTAGACCGATGATCGTCCAAGGCGGACAGGCTTTGAGGACACAAACCGAAAAAAGAAAATAAGGGCGCGAAATCAACGATGCTGTGCAGACGCCGTTGACGTAAGCTTCTCGACGGCGCGAAGCAAAAGTGCGCTCTGCGCAAATGTGGGGATTAGCTGACCTGAAGGATAGCCATGCGTGGGAGAGAGCGGCTGGCATCTGGCGGGCGTTTCAGCACTCGGCCGCTAACGACGGCAAGTTTGGTCATGCACTGTCTGCGCCATGGTCTAATGCGCGTCGCCACGGGCACCTGCGTGTGCCAGCGGGAGAAGACGTGCGTGTATTTGGTTCTAGTGTGGCTGCTCTTGCACGATTACATGTGGGGGTGCATAGAGAGCGTGCGGGGTGGCTGCGCACGTGAACAACGGCGTTCCCTGCACTAGCGCATGCACACGCGACGATGCAAGTCGATGCAACATACTTCACGCTCACCAGCACATAAAGTGAGTAGATGCGCACGTTGAGAGTGAAGGAAGGGAACTCCTTTTACATCGTAGAGTTGACGAAGGAGAAGGCGCCGACAGCATCACGAGCCGGTGGAAGAGAGGCTTGCGTGAAGAGAGGAAGGGACCCACATACACAGAGGACAGCCCACGCGCGGAGAGAGAGAGACACGCCAGCGCAAAGAAAGCTGCAGTCGCGCACATGTCGCTCTGCTCTTTGTCTTCTCATGGTGCCGCCGAGGCCTCCTGAGTATCTTCCTCACCGCGCACCGCACCCTCGTCAGACTCTTGCTGAAGTCCTTGGCCATTGTGAATGAACATCCACAGGTTTTCCGGCGCCGGCGGGCCACCGCGCCTCTTGGTTGCTAGCGCCGTAAGGCGCCCACAGCCCACCTCAAACTGCGCGCCAAAATCGTTGTAGAAGACTTCCCGCAGGCTCGCCAGTGGTGCGGCTGTCATGTTGTGGCGAATGCGGATCACATCATCCGCCTTGACAGGATGATCACGCATGTCCTCCTGGTAGGCGGGGTTCGCGTCCTCGACGCACCACATGGCCGCCGCGCTGCCGCCGTCTGGAGAAAAGTACGTGTGCTGCAGCTTCTGTGTCACCCGCGACGCGCACCCCGGCGTGATAAACTCCGACATCAGGAACAGCGGATCGTCGCAGAGCTCGCGCACCGTCATCAGATAGAATGGCTGACCATAATGCACCACGTCCGCCTCATCTTCGGGAATAGGGAAGCTATCCATCTGTGGCATCGCAGCAGGCGTAAGCACCACGGTGCACCGCGACGTCGCCTCCTCCGCTGGGGCGGTGGAGCATTCTACCTGCCACCCTGTTGGTGTGGCCTTGCGGTCGTCAAGGTCCACGCTAAGAAAGCCGCACGTGTGAGCGTTTTGGAGCATCAGCGGGACGTAGAAGTGCAAGTACCCATCCTCTGCGATCGGCGCGATAGGATGAGGGGCGTTGTGATGCCGAATCTTGGCCATCATGTGTGCCACCTCGGCTGAGGCCTCCACGATGCCGCCGCTGCGGCCCTGCATGAGTCGCCGGCGGTCTCGCTCATACGCTTCCTCCTCAAACCAGTTTCCGAGTAGAGCTCTTCGAGGCATCGTTCGTGTACGTCTGCGTGTGTAAATCCGTGAGCAAGCAAAGGGGTAATGGATGTGATGCAAGCAGAGAGACCACACCAGAATAGTGAAGGGCAAAGAACCGAGAGGACGTGTGTGCGCGTTCCTGTGCTTGTCTATTCCTCGGGCTCTGCCAGTCGTTCCGCTTTTCTGGGCTCGCGTCTCTCGCTTTCGTTTTCGTTTTTAGTCCCCACGTTGAAGACGACTGCGACGTGCGCCGGTGACAAAGGCGGACGGAGTGAGGAGGTGAACACAAACAAAAAAAAGACAGGAAGACTCAGTGGGCAGAGAAACAGACGAGCTGAAGTGGAAGGAGGAGTGCGAGCAGCCCACGAGCGATCAGATCAGGCCGCATGAATAGCGAGAAAGACAGATACAGACGGATAGAGAGAGAGCGGCACCGTCATCGCGCCTTCATCAGTGACGATTCACCGCTGGTGGTGCATGGCAACAGCGAGAATGAAGACAAAGGAAGAGGCGCCACCACGAAGCGCTATGCGGCCCGGGCTTCTCCTGCTCAGCGGATGCCCACAGCACGCGCGCTGCAACGTCACACAGATACATCGACAACCTGTGTGGTTTGACTTTTCTGTGCCTTTGAAAGGACCCAGCATGCAACATACGCGGAGCGACAAGCCCAGACACTCAAGGCGCGTGATCACGCAAAAAAAAAAAACAGCAAGGCGCAAAGGCACCGAGGAATGAGGGAGAACAAGAGAAGGATACTTATGGATGTCGCTCCCGTCAAGGTGATTCGGGCTTTCGTTGTTTCTCTTTTTTTTCTTCTCCGTTTTTGCTGGTTGAGGGGATAGGGAGGCGGTTACTTCATGTCTCCATCAAGGCGGCCACAAGGGGCGTGCACATTCACAGCGCCAAACCCCTCCCTGGCCCTCCTCCCGCAACGAAAATGTGCACACACAGATATATACATATATTTATATATGTAGTTCAAGCTGCAAGGCGCAACGATGTGCAGAGAAAAAAAAGAAGCGGGGAAAATGAGAGAGACGTTTCTGTCGTGCGGAGTGCCTGGCGCACCATCTCGCGAAAGCCCATCCGATTGCCGAACAAAGTCGCCCAAGTCACAAAATGCGACGAGCACACACGGCGAACAAGCGTGCGCGCGGTGCGTGTGAAGCCCATTCTTCAGACTCCTACTTTGGTGGTTCACTTCCACTCTGCTTTCTTTGCCCCGCTCCCACCCCCCCTGCTCAGGAAACTGGACAAAGAGAAACACAATCATGTGCCTCAGCATGCCTCGCACTTGCAGGGAAGAACACTTAAAAGGAAGCGCGCGCCTCTTCGACCTTTCGCACTCGACGATCTCATCTGCCTCTCCCCCTCTCCTCCTCTTTTTCAACGTCTTTTAGAGTTCCCTGCCGCCACCCTTCGCCCTTCCTAGAATTTGCTCCTTCACTTGATCTCCTCGCCCCCAACCACCCCCTACCTCCGAAATCTCCGCTGCAGCTCATCGCGTATGCGTCAGAGGGCCAAACTAGCAAAACAGGGGGGGGGCAACAAGTCCGTGCTCAACTCTAACCTGCACCGAGGCTGTTCGCCATTGCATCCATGGCCAGTTCACACCATGCGCTTCGTCACAAACATCTGGCGCAGATAGAGGACGCTTCCGACACCCATGCCGATAATGAATACGCTCTCCAGGATGCAGAAGACCACAACGCGTGTATTGGCGACCTCGGTTGTGGCGCGGTGGTCCTGCTCACGGGTGCGCAGGGCCTGCTGCAGCTCCTCGATCTCCCGCAATCCCTGCTGCAGACGCATGATGGAGCGGTGAAGTGAGTCCGACTCCGCCCCCTTCGGCCGCATCACGTCGGCGGCGTTTCCATTTCCCACCATCACAGAGAAGGACACCACCTTCGAAGTCAACGTGCTCATGCGGTTGCTAAAGCAGAAGGCGTACGAGCCGGGTATGCGGGACTTGAAGAGGACACGGTTCTCCGTGTCGCGCTCGGCATTCCAGATGACAGTCTTGTCCGGCGCCAAAATCGTACAGTCAATGTCCATGGAACCGCCCATAGTCACCATGTAGTGCAGGAACATCTTCAATCCAGCACCAGGAGCTTCCTCGTAGAAGCAGACCTCCCGGCCAGCGGCAACCTGCACAGCAAGGCTACCATCATCGGCACGCGCTGACTGCACCGCAGCGCAGCTGCCCAACAAAACCACAAGAGTGAGGAGCGCGCCGAAGGCGGCGAGTGGCCTTTGCGAAATCTGGGGTGACATGGAGACGAATGCTACACAATGCGAGAAGATAAGAAAAAAAAGGAAAAATGAGCAAGCTACGGCGGCCGCGAACTCAGAAGAAACGGGGATTCTGCGGCGTGCACCTACGCGTCCCCAAGGTGCCCGCACCGGTGTGTTTGTATGCGTATGTACAATTGTGCTGCTGCTTGTGTGGAGGGAGGGCAAAAAGGCGCAAACACGATGGGGCTTTTCTTTCTGTTTTTTTTTGTATTCTTTCATGTAAGGTTGAGTGGGGGCAAGCACAGACACGGATACAGGTGCACCTATAACAACAGACATAGAGGAAGGCCCCGTCGCCAGAAGAAGACGGGCATATGTTTAGTGTGCCCATGAGAGAAGAGGTACGGGTGGGGAGAGGCAAGTGGATGCTTTTTCTTCGATGATGTTCAACGTGCCCACTTTGCTGTACCACATGAGTCACTCTCCAGTCTACCCCTGGCCCGTCACAGGCACCGCATCGCCTGGTGCGAAGCAGCGTGAGACACACGTGCTGCAGCAATGCGCCGACTCAGCCATCTGAGCATGGCCTCTGCCTCAAACTCTACCCACCACGGCCGCCTCGCAGGCCGACTCGCAGGCCGCTCCCCCATCATGCCGGTCGCCGCACGGTGTGTGTCCACCATCAGGGATGGTACTCGGGCTCCCCACACCAGTGGGCAGTTAGGGCCGGGCGTGGGATGCGTTGGAGCCGCGATGACACTCTGCCTAATCATATGGGTTAGTGCAAGCGGGCGCACCGTCGCAGAGCGCTCTGACGCGGCGCCGTGCAGAGCCTGGCCGTCCACATCAGTCGCGATGCATCGCTCTGGCCTTCCCCTACGCCGTAGGCACTCAGCCCTGTCACCACCAGAGGTGGCTGTGCATCGGAAGGGGATAGGGAGGCTGCCTGGCTTCCTCCCAGAGTGGCGGGTGCACTGAGCATTGATATAACACGCATGGAGACTGGCCTCCCCACCCCACCCTGCCATAAGAGACAGGAGCGCGTGCATAGAAAGCAAGCTAAAAGATAGAACGGCCAGAAAGGAGAGCGGGAAGAGAAGTCTGGCGTTGAACACCTCCCCGAAAATGCGTCACGGTGCGCCATGCGAATACCACAAAAAAAAGAACAAAGAGAAAAGGCACATATGTGCGTGCAACGGGTGTGCGAACCCGCATTCACGCTCCCACCCACATCCACAGCAGAGTTTTTCATGCACACGTACGCACAAAACATTCATCGGTTGCTCGTAACCGCATTCGACCCCCTCCCTCCCTGTGAGAAGGGCGGCTCATTGCTCCCTTGGGATTGAACGGTGGCGGCCACATCTTCCCGGCACGCGCACGTGCATAGGGATGCAGCGAAATCATCGCCGCTCCGACAGTTCGGCCACCTATGCGGCAGCAACAAAACGAAAGAGCTAGGCAAGCAGCACAACTGCGGGTATGCATGTATGCATGCATGTGTGTGTCTGTGTGCTTCGTGGAAACATCGCTGATGTCTTCAGCAGCATCTACGCAGCAGAAGCGAGAAAAAGGAGGCAAACAAACAAAGAAACGGGAAGACGGCAAACGTCCAAATCCCAAAAGGGGGAAGAGAAGGGAAGAGGGAAGAGGGAAGAGGCAGACACACGCTCCTATGCATCGGCAGCCACAACAGCAAGAGCCAGAACAGCGGCAGCAAAGAAGGACGTCGGCCCAAAGCATGGAATCGCACACGCGGCACAGAAGCGGAGGAAAACAGAGATGGGCCCGCACATATATACAGAGACACAGAACAAGGTACATCATCGCCATCTCGCCTCCCGCGCGCTTGTCTTGACCTCTCCATATTGTCCCTTCATTGAGGAGCCCTCGACAGCACACAATGCACAGGTCACGCCCACAGGAACAGGCAGTGCGAAGGATAAGGAGACGAAAAGGCGCCGAGGAGCCGATAAGAGAGCTGCCCACGAGTCCGCAGACAAGGCGCCGACCACAGCAACCGACTGCAGTCACGAAAGCGCCCACCTACAGACTCACTCGCTCAAGCAGCGGCGCGAACCCACAAAGGAGGATGGCCATCGTGCAATGGCGCACGTGCCTCGCGCCACAGCTACACACCTTTTCGCCAGAGAAGCTGAAGAAAACAACGAAGACAAGAGCAAGCGAAAAGAGGCAAGATACAGAACAGCAGCACACACACACACACCTCCTTGTCGCACTCCCCGAAAACAATGAACACGCAGATGGCACGCCGAGCAATACATGCGCAAGAGATCACACACGCTCGAAGCAACCGAGTAATAACTCCTCAACAGTGAAAGCACGGAGCGCACGAGGAAGAGGGGGTGAAGTTGGGAGTTAGGCGGCATCCAAACACTAAAAAAAAAAGAAGGAAGAGCAGCAGAGCAAGCGCATCGAGAAACAAAGAAACAAAACACGACAAAGAACTCCCTACACACCGATCCACGACTACCCCTACCGCAACACACATCACTCGCTCGCGCACACGCGATCGAGCAAACGCCATCATCTCAAAGGGCAAAGAAAAAAGGAGCCGGCCAAAAAGACATATTCGCGAAAATAAAGTGAAGCTGAGGTTAGGGAGACGCGCAGCCGGCACGCCCTCTCAGGCGCTAGCCTGAGACGTTTGCGAGCACGTAGGGAGTAAGGCACACCTTTCCAAAATATCACCACGCCTCCGGATCGGTGCTGCCAGCTCCCCCGAATCGCCGCGTTTTCGCATCCGCATGCTTCTTTGCATTCTCCTCATCTAGCATGCGCACCCGCTGTTTCTGTTGTTGTTGTTGGCAAGCGCATTCTGCAAATGTGCGTTGTTCACCTGCGTCCCTGGACGTCCAGAGACGACAGACGCATCGATCATGCCAAGCTGCACGTTGTCGTAGATGAGCGCTGCCGTCTGCAGGAAAGCATCGTCGACGTTCTGCGATGTCTTGGCGCTCGTTTCCATAAACATCAGCCCATTGCAGCGCGCAAACGCCTCTCCTTCCTCTCGGCTCACCTGGCGTTTGCTCTCGAGGTCGCACTTGTTACCAATCAGCATAATCACAAGTGCCGTGTTCGCGTTTGCCTTGGCATCCTCCAGCCAGCTCTGCAGGTGCGTGAAGGTATCGCGTCGGGTGACGTCGTAGACGAGCAGAGCCCCGCTAGCACCGCGGTAGTAGCTACGGGTGATGCTACGGAAGCTCTCCTGCCCAGCCGTATCCCAAATCTGCAGCTTGACACTCTTGCCTTGGATGGAGATGAGCCGAGCCCCAAACTCTACGCCGATGGTCAAGTCGTGTAACGGCTCGAAGCGCTTGTCCGTGAACTGGAGCAGCAGACAGCTCTTGCCAACGCCGCTGTCGCCGATAATGATGTATTTGAACACGTAGTTGCTCTGCGACATTTTTTTTTCTGCGGCGAAGTGCCGATGTGGGGAAAAAGAAGATACGTGAACGAGCTCGCAAGCACGCGCACACCGGCACACGCGGGATGAGCAGCTGGGGCAGTGGCGGGAGGGAGTTCACTACTAAAACAGATAATACTGTGGTTTGCACACACCGCCGCTGAGAGTGGCAAGCGAAGAGAAAAATGTAAAGTGGAAACAGAACGGAGGAGCAGTGGCGCGATGGGAGCGCGTATACAGGAGAGTAGATGATGAGTGGGTGGCAACAGCAAAGGAGTCGACGAACAGAGAGACAAAAAGAGAGACACGCACGGCAGCAACGGATCGATGGGGACACGCCAAATCGCGAAACGGGCAAAGAATCTTCTGGATGACGGCTTCACGTGTTTTGACGCAGCAGCACAAGCAGAGGTAGTAGAGCTAGGCCTTTTTATCGGTTGGCTGTTCTTCTTGTTCAAGGGCAAACGAATAGGGGGAATAAAGGGATACCAAACCCATGGAGACGCATGTGCTCATTCACATGGTATGTGTATGCGTGGGTGTGCGGGTGGGGAGGGGGGGTAGATGAATAATCAGAGGCGGAAGTATAATCAGAAGAGAGCATCGAAACAGAAGGTGGAACTGATGAGCCTGGTAGAATGGCAACCTGCAGCACATCTCGACCGGCGATTTGCTTAGGTATGGAAGGAGTAGAGAAGGTCCTATAGCGAAAAGACAGACACGAGCGCATACGACGGAGTCGCATTCGATCTGCTGCTCCCGATGTAGTACCCCTGACAGGCCTTTGCACAGGCGCAGTGCTACGTCAGATCTCCTCACACCGCGGTACTGTTTGGCTTTTTCGGTTTCGCTGCAGGTCCTCATGCTCAGACCCACCTATAGACACGCACACGCACACCACAACTTTGAATGCAATAGTTCCAAAAGCAGTCCAGATAGCGAGAGCGCGAGACACACCGCACACAGGGTTTCAAAGCAGGAAGGCGCGTGGAAAGATGCGGGCACCAACAGAAGAAGAAACGACTGCACATGATGAGTACGGTTACACATGGAAGAATGAAAAACAAAACAATATATGTATATATACATACATAAAGCGAAAAACTCTCACAAAAATGGCATACACATCCTCAGCAGCGGCCTGTCTGCGCTGTTATGCGTGCGCGTTTCACTGCCTAGTCAGTTGCGGTGGTGCCTCGCGTTCCGTAATTCATGAGATGTTGAGCGGTTTACTCGCACGGTCTCACCATCACACCCGCGGAGACGAGGGATTCAAGCAAAGAGCACACGAAAGGGAGGGGGCGCAAGGCAGAAGAAAAGTCAAGGAAAAGAGCTCGTGAGGAGAGCGGAACGGCAGCAGCTAGCCAGAGAGAGAGGTGTGGTAACAACGCAACAGTTGCGAGAACGAACGCCAGAGCGTCAGAAAGGGGCGGGCGGGGGCGGGGAGGTCCCTCGCATACACCCTCCTCTATCTGTCGCCGACGCCCCTCTATTCGTCTGCCCCCTTGCTCGCGTCGATACGCCCACTCATATCATCCTCTCCGCAAAACGCATTTGCCAGTCCCCCGCCCTTGGGGTACTTTTGAAAGATGGACTGCCGGCTTGATGCGGGACGTGTTGTGCACGTCGCCAGATACCTGCTGAGTCGCTGGATGCTATGCCGCATTGCAGCGCATTTCTCCTCATCCTGTGTTACATCAATGCAGAGTGGCTGTACCAGCGATGAGTTGGCCGTTACATCGCCGCTGTTGCCGCCGGTATCGCGCTTCCCTTCCGTGCCTTTAGCGTGATCGCGAGGGAAGGCACAGTTTTTAGAAGGTATGCTGCGCAGTAAGCTCTGCAGCAGCTGAACGGTGCGCGCATCTGCCAGATCTTCCACCGACTCCCCCAAGGCAGCTGTCGAGCCGGCCACCGACGCTGCCAGGGAGTCTGCGACACGGCTGGCACTGCGCTTTGACTCGGCAACAGTGCTGCCGCGGCTGGCGTCAGTGTGTGACCCCAGCCGCGGCAGCGCGACTCGGCCAGCCGCATCATCCGCGGCGGCGGTGGCATCCATGATCGCGTACGAGGATGGGTGGCGGTGAGCCGAGTCAAAAGAGATGAAGCTGGGCGGGTGCGAGGTCGGCGCCCGCGCTGCCTCCATAGCCAGATTGCGGCCTCCGCTCCCCAGGTCTTCCGATATCGAGGCGCCCACACGCGAGAAAGAACGCCGCTGCTCTGCTGAACGCCCATGAAGCTGTTGTTGCTGAGGCTGATGCTGCATCATCACCTGCTCTGCACGCTGGCATAGGTACTTTTTGCGGACATACGGGTTGCACCACGAGCGAGCAACGCGCTGCTCAATGAGTCGCAGCGACAATGACGTCAGTGGCTGATGAGCGCGCGCGCAGATGGAAGCCAGTGACAGAGATGGCGTGCTTGGCGACGAGGTGGTCAGCGGCCGTGACGCGGCATCACTTCTGACTCTGAAACTCCACTTGCCTCCTCGGTGAGAATTACGCAATGTGGACGAAGGCCGCGCCGTGATGGCTTTCGTCACCTCCGAGGAGGAGGCTTCCTCTGTCGTAGCGGCGATGAGGCGAGCCTCGGCGCATGGGGGAGGCGCCGTGGTGTACGGAAATGAAATACTAAGACTGCTATCGGGCACCATCGTTCCAGCTGCATCCACATTAGGTCCCGCGTGCATCAGCGTCGGCTCCAACACTTTCACATTAGGGGCGGAGAAGTACACTAGCGCCGCTCCACTGCCGATCCCCTCCAGTGAGCTCGACACCCGAGAGGCGCCATCACCGTAGACGGAGTCTCTGCGGTGAAGTAAGTGCGCCTCCCAGAGGTAGCAGCGCCGGCAAACCTCGCGAAGACGATGCAGCACCGACACCTTCGCCTCCTCCACTGCCTTCACCTTCTGATCATGCGCAGTTAGCGACTCTCTCAAGAGGAGCGCCTGCTCGCGCAGGCTGTTCACCTCGTACGCGCCGCCATCAAGTAAAGCCGCTTCGCCCAACTGGAAGTGACGGAGATGCCGCTGCGCCGTGTCAAGGCAGCGTTCAGCCTGCGCAAACCACTTCTGCAGTGATTCCAGGTGGGGGAGCAGCACCACTGGATCCGCGCGTGAGCGGAAGGTTGTCGCGACACACACTTCGTCCGCGATATGTGCGATGCAGGCAATGCTGTCGCTGAGGTACTCCAGTGTGACAGCAAACGCGTTCGTGCTGAACATTTGCAAAGGTGCAGGGGGGCGGTACGCCGCGTCCTGCTCAAGCCACGTCGACCCTGGCAGTTCTGTCGCTGTTGTGCCCCTCCTGACGCTTCTGCCAACCGTCGAGTACTGGGCCACAAAAGGTGCATGGTGAGTGTCGAGCATCTCCTTCAAGGTCGACCGCAGCTCTTGAATCATTTCCACCTTCCTTTTCGCCTCCGTTACAGAGGCAGGGTGCCGGTTGGCATTGTCATCCGTCGCTAGGCCGCCAAAGTCCACAGCCGTGAGCGCTTTAGAGGGCTCATCTGCCTCCTCGACGGAGGTTGAGTAGCTCCTTTGGGTCAAGCGCCGCTCCACGTCGGCGGTAGCCTCCTCGCTGAGCTCCAGGATCGCCTGCTGTATCCCGCGCATCTTGATCAGGGTGTCGCTCTTCTCCTGCGCCTGCTGCTTTAGGTACTGCTTGATGTCCAAGGCCCCCTCTAACGCTAGCCCGATATCGACATCTGGGAACGGTGTAGGGTTGTTCTTGTCGGGTGATGCCGCGGCAGCATCGACTGGCGACGCTGGATTGAAGGAAAGGCCAGGTGTAGATGGCGTATCGCCAGCAGTTTCCACCCTTGCCTTCGACGCTGCCTTCTCGCCCGCCGCTTTTGCGTCCTCAAAGCCCGCTACGCTTCTCGGATTCGTCTGGGCCTGCTGAAACGGTTGCGGCTGCTGCTCCAAAAGCTTCTGCCGGCCACGGTACGCCTGCGACAGCAGCCGCTGCTCCTCCTCCATCTGTACAACATCCTGCACCTGACGGCGCATGCGCGCGGAGAGGGCGGCCGCCTTCTGCACGATCTTTCGCCTGCTCGTATATCCGGCAAGCAGCGCAGCACCCGTGTACGCTGGAGGCGCCGGGGAGGCGGTCGAGGGCGACGACATCAATAAACTGTCAGGCGCTTCCGTGGGGCCGGCAAAGCTGACCGCGGTACCGCCGGCCGCGATTGCATATGGAGGGATCGTCGTCTTAGTCGCAGTGCTACCATGTGCCTTCGCTGGCTGCAGTGGCCATCTCTGTGCATGTGCAGATACTGCAGAGCCAGGACCTACAGAAAATGGGCGCAGCGTTTGAAGCGAGCCATCGCCGTGCCGGGGCTGCGTCGAACGCTGAACAGATGCGTGCTCAGCGGCAAACGGAGCCTTTTGCATGCCTCCTCGCCAAGTTCAGCGGCAGCCAAAGAAGTAATAAAAGAACTCCTCACGAACTGCTTCCTGCCAACAACTGTAGAAACGCGTATGCCTTCGTATGCATACATTCGTGCCTGATAGCGCGTGACAGCACAACGATCACAGGCACACCGAGAAGCAACGATTGAGTGCGGAGTGGTTGCCGAGCAGAGGCCAGCTAGAGAAACAAAAGAAAAGCAGAGACACTCTGAAAGGCAACAGCAAGCACCAAGTCGTGCAGCGACTCGTGCACCACGCACATACATACACGCACGCGAGCAAAGGTGAAAGAACACCGTTCGACCGAAGCGGTCGCAGAGAAGCCAACAGCGAGCAGCGTACCACCGCCTAACAAGGTCCAGGCAATGAGGTGGCGTAACCGCACGCCACTTGCCGCGGCTTCTTGTTTTCTTTTGACCTAGGTTTGCTTGTTCTCGTGCACGAGCCACTCGTACTCTGCTGAAAACCTGCGCACTGCAGCGCGCCAACGTACAGTGGCTGTCGCAGATAACCATACTAGCAATCAACAAAAGACACAGACGAGAAAGTGAGCATCATCGTCATTGCCGTATCGACCTCGTCTATGGAGTGCCAATGCGCCAAGGACACTCACACGCACGCAAGCTGTACGCCACCTTTCCGCTTCCGACGCGCTCCCCTTCTCTGCCATAAAGCATGAGTCACTCTCCAGTCTACCCCTGGCCCGTCACAGGCACCGCATCGCCTGGTGCGAAGCAGCGTGAGACACACGTGCTGCAGCAATGCGCCGACTCAGCCATCTGAGCATGGCCTCTGCCTCAAACTCTACCCACCACGGCCGCCTCGCAGGCCGACTCGCAGGCCGCTCCCCCATCATGCCGGTCGCCGCACGGTGTGTGTCCACCATCAGGGATGGTACTCGGGCTCCCCACACCAGTGGGCAGTTAGGGCCGGGCGTGGGATGCGTTGGAGCCGCGATGACACTCTGCCTAATCATATGGGTTAGTGCAAGCGTGCGCACCGTCGCAGAGCGCTCTGACGCGGCGCCGTGCAGAGCCTGGCCGTCCACATCAGTCGCGATGCATCGCTCTGGCCTTCCCCTACGCCGTAGGCACTCAGCCCTGTCACCACCAGAGGTGGCTGTGCATCGGAAGGGGATAGGGAGGCTGCCTGGCTTCACCACACGGAGTGTGGCTAGTGAAACCTGAGATACCACACACTGGGAGGTGTCCCTTGTCACGAGGAGCACACGCGGTCGTGAAAAGGCAAACACTCATCAACAGGAGCCCACAAAAAAAAATAGAAAGAACTGAATGAGCCGGCTTTGCTGCCACGCACACGCGTAAGGTCACCACCACCCACCTCAGGCACAGACCGCGGCGCCCTCCACTTAGGCGACAACACTACCTCCAGCCTTATCTGTTGATCTTTGCGACCTATTTATCTGCGGAGGCACTCTCGATCTCCTGCTGCTTGTGATACGGATTAAAATGCTTCGGCATCGACGACACTGACGTCATCATGGGGGCGCCGCTGGCCCCGCCTTGGCCGCCGAGTTGATGCTGGCGCAGCCGCTCCGCCTCACGCATCCGCTCTTCCTTTAAGTTATCCACGACGGTGCGCAGCTGGGTGGTGGAGCGGCGATTCCATGCAGTGAGGAAGATGATAGCCACCGAGCCCCAAAAGTAAATCTTGCCCGCAGTGAGACGCATGTTCGTGATGGGGTGGTTTCCGCGCCTATTCGAACTGAGAAGCAACCACGGAGATGGTTATGGGGCGGAGAAGTTCGAGCTCAGTGACTCCTTAGCAAGCCTGGCACTTGCCGTGTCGCCTCGATCGGCGGCCCCCGCAATGGCAGACTCTACATGAACGATGCGGTGAGGAAGGATGCGCATGCCGCGTTCGCGTCAGCAGCGTCGCAAAGCCGTAGCGGGAGTGAGACCGGGGCATAGAGGGAGAGCGAGGAGGAAGCGCGAGAGACACGATACGAGCACAAAGAGAGATCGACGGACAAGAAGGAAATAAGGTATTGGTGTGCGACGTGCAGACGCCATCATGCTCGAGCTGGACGAGGTACCCGCGGAGGGACACCTCTGTCCGCGCGCATCAGCGACGACTATCACGGTGCACTCGCACGGGCGAGGCAAGCGTACACTTCGTTACAAGGAGGCCAAACAGAAAAGTGCCCTTGTGTAACGCGGGAAAGCGGGGGAGTGGATCATCGTTTGCCGGTGGAACAAAGCACATGCTCCAATAATGAAAAAAAAAATGCAGCGCCGCAACGACGAGGCGGAGCATCTGACCCGTGTGTGCCTTCCCGTGGGTGTGTGTGTTTTGCATCTGATTCATTCACACAAGTCCAAACCTTATCGAAAAGGACATGCGCAACGGCGTCCTCACCGTGCCTCTGCTGCGCTCGCCGACAGGTCGATAACTTTGTCCGCCACCTCCGCCACACGGCGATCGTGGGTCGAAATGAGAATCGTCTTGTGATGGGTGTCACGCAGCTCCTTGATAGTCTCCAGCAGCACCTCCACGGCGCTCCGGTCGAGTCCGGTGGTAGGTTCATCTAGGAGGACAAGCGAGTAGTCGTCCGTCCGCGCCAACATTCGAGCCAAGACAATGCGCTGCAGCTGGCCACCGCTGAACTGCGGGTGGTCGACACTCTCGATGAAGGTGCTGAACGGGTTGCTCAGGAAGTCTGCGCAGCCGCTCTTAACCGCTGCGTCCGTGACGCGCCGCTGCAGCTCCGCGAAAGTCGCTGCGGCAGTGGGCAACTGAGGAACGCCACTCGATGGCATCGTGGGTTTTAACGCACTTGCTTTAGCCGTACCACTGCCAAAGCTGGATAGGCTGGTGAGCAAGATGTTTTCTGCCACCGTGCCGATAAAGATGGCGTGTTGCTGCTCCAATAGCACGGCGCGACGCTGCGTGCGCACCGTGCCTGTGTGAGGCCGCACCAGACCACACAGAAGCCGCAGACAGGTGCTCTTCCCACAGCCACTGGGGCCGTAAAGGACCGTGATGCCTCCAACAAGAGCCGTCAAGCTCACCTGCAACACGCCGTTATTGTGCCGACTGCCCATGGCGGTGCTCAGCTGCTGCTCCCACGAGGCAACGGCGTCGCCTGCGCCAGCGGCGCCACCAACCTCGCTGAAGAAAGCCGGCACCGCTGGATACGAGAAGCTGACGTGGTCCAGAGCTACCTCTGCTGTGGGGGACTCCTGCACGTCGACCACGGCCAACTCCAAGGCCACGGTGCAGCCCTCTCCCGCGGTGCCGCCCTCTCCCGCGGTGCCCGCGAGCGGCTCCGAGTACCAGCGCAGCATCGCATCCAATGTCTTGAGGCGCCCGAGTGTGGCGCGCAGCTGGCTCACTGCGGACGAAAGCGACGCGAGCGTGTTTACAAACGATTGGAAACACGCAAAGTACAAGATTGTGTGCCGCATGCCGAGCTGACCCTTCTGCTGGTAGTAATTCGACAGCCCAAGCGCCACGACCAGGATGAGGCGGGTGAGGCCGGAGCTGACGGCGGCGTAGCCGTGGATGCTGCGGTTTAGACCGTTTGTCAGCCGCCACAACTGCGCCGATCGGTCTGCCATGCGGTCCAGCACGAACTCGCTGCAACCGAAGACCAGCACGGTCTGACTACGCTGCAGGATGTTCGCGATGTACGCCTGCACGCTCGCCTCCTCTGCCGTGACGCGGCTGCCCTGGCGGTGCAACGAGATCCCTTGAAAAAAGAAGAGACACTGAATCCCCACCACCCCGACTAGAATGATCAGGGTGAGTTGGTAGGACAGGAAGAGCATTACGGCAAAGAAGCCCACAATGTACATCACCTGCGAGAGCACGTTCGTGAGCAGCTCGCCGGTCGTGTCGCTCAAGGCCCGTCCACTGGCGGTGATGAGCTGCGCCAGCTTCACCGCGTTCACGATTGCGACGCGCTCGGGGTGCGGAGTATGAAGGATGCGGCGCACGCTATCCTTCGTCAAGGCATTTTGCGCTCCCGATCCCGCGTAGTACGCGGCAAGGTGAGCGAGCAGGGAAGTGAAGTGGTAGCATATGATCGCCACTGCCATGAGGAGGCAGCGGCAGAGAATCCCTTCGACGTAGGGGGATAGCGACGCCGCAGGCTCTGCATCATCTCTGACGACGACGGCACTGCGAAGAAAGGCGAAGAGCATTGGAAGCAGCGGCTTGAAGATGCGCTCGCTGAGCGGACCAAGGCCTAGGAAGAAGAGCCGATCCCCTCCAGCTCCCGCGCCGTCTGCGGGCATCCCGAGTCCCGGCGCCGCCGTTGCTGCCTCCAGTGATGTGGCGCTAGAGCTCTCCACAGTGTGCGAGACACCGTCTATGGTCTTTGTGGTCGCCCTCATGCCGTATGATACTATCTCTTCGGCGAGGGCGGGAATCGAAATGCTCAGCAGCGTCGCACAAGCCATGAAGAGGCCGGACACGAGTATGACGCGCAGCTGGCATGTCATGTAGCTGTAGGCAAACCGCAGGAGCTGCAGCGTACCGACCGCCTCACTCTCCGAGGCCGTCGTTGGAGACGACAACACGCGTGCCGGTGGTGACCCTGACTCTGGGTGCTTCGCAGAGGACATGGCAAAGAGCGCTGCACAGATAAAGCGGGTGTGGGTGCGGGTGCGTCATTGGATGTCAGTCTGCAGAGAGGCAGCAAGAGGATCAAGAACAGGAAAAGCACAAAAGCAAAGGCGGCAAGGGAGTAAGCAGGGAGAAGGTGACTGGAGCGCATGTGCCAGTCCGTCAGAGGCATCTCGTTGGCCAGGCGGGCGCCGGGCGGCGGCGCAAACGCAAGGGAAGAGATGGTCCGCCAAAGCACGGTGAATCAGAAGGTTCTTGCTTACCCACCGATAAGTGTGAGCATCAGCGATGCTGCGTGATCGGGGGGGGGGGAGTATGCACGAGCACACAAAAAACGCACACACCAGAAAGCCCCATGACGACGTGCGTTGCTGTTCTTGTTTATTAGTTGCATGTCGTTGTCCTCATGCGCCCATGAATCTCTTCGTTGTCGCAGAGTCAGCCTATGCAAGACACGCACGTACAGCGTGGGGCGCTTTCTTCTTGCTAAAAGGGGCGCTGCGCGGCTGCTGCATGCGTGAAGCCCTCTTTTCTTGGAAAAATAAAGCATGACCCCCGAGTCCCGCGGGAGAGAAAGAGACACAGGCCGACACTTCCGAAGCGAGGAACGGCAACATTGCCACACACCTATCCACACGCGCACATGCACACATACACGCACGCCCATCAGGGGTATCAGAAGGTAAATAATGGTATCATGATCACGAAGTGAGTCAATCGCAAATTGCTATGTCGATGTCAACGCATCATACCCTGTGCATCGTGCGTATTGTGTGCCTGTCTGTTTGCGCGTGTGTGCCTTGCACAAGAGACGCCAGACATTCAGCTGCATTCCTTTGCGGCATTGATCTGCCATATGGGCACAGCGAGCACGTCGAACAGGGTGCGCCGCCTCTCCAGCACCACGACCACAAAACTCGACCTTCCACCCTGGCGCAAGCCGGCTCATATGTCATCGTAGCCGTCGTCTACTAGTAGGCGATAAAGCAATGCGAAGAGGCCTCAGAGAACTGAGGCCGCTCCTCTCGCGTCACCATCCTGTCCTCTGCCTGCTCTCCTCCCATCTTTCATCCACGCGAAAGGGCATTCCCAAGAGCCGCTAGAGGCGAAACGTCCGCAGACGATGCAAAAACCAGTGCGCAGGCGTACACCACCGAGACACAAACACAGACACATCGCGCGTACTCAGAATATAGGCAGGTGAGAGCTTCCCTCTCCTTTGCCAGCGTGCGTGAGAGAGGCGGGAGAGAGATGGAAGAAGCGGGAGAGTGAGTTGCTCCGAGGTCCTTAGCGAGTCCGCCCCATTCGTCCCAGCCCATTCGACTGCTGAAGTGTGTTCAGCTGCGCCGCGGACACGGAGGCCATGTCAGCGCGAATAGAGAGCGTCCTCTTGTACAAGAGCGCAGATGCGCGTACACGATGTGTTTGCTTGTCCTGGCGAGGCTTCCGTGCCACCTGCCCTTCTATCTTCCTGTCCCACCGGGTGGAGACGTGAAGGGGAAAGTCGGGATGGGAGGTGGGACGTACTATAAACACATAAACCGTAGAAGTGACGGGCGAGAAGGCACCATAACGGCAGCGGGGCCCATGCGCAGCGAAGACGGAAACTGGAAGCAGCCCTGGTAGGTGGAATAGAGTCATGGCTTCCACTGGACAAATAAAGCTCGATCGTTACTCCCCTCCCTTCCCCGTCGAAGCGCGCTGTCGTGTCCGGAGAACAGCGCGCGATGATAAACACAACAGAGCAACCACGGGGGGGGGGGGGGGGGGGCAACTCCTCACGTTGGCTCCCCACCATCCGACAGGGGTCAGCGCCATCGCTGGCCGGCCTACGAGAGCAGAGGTGGTCGTGATGAGGAGAGAGAGGTGGCGCAAGCTCCTTGCCCGCATACACTGTCCAAGGCACGACTACAACATAGTATAGGAGGTGCTCGCACCCATTCTAGTACACGTGCACAATGCCAACACAGACAGACACGCAAAGAAAAAAAAACAAGCGGCAAGCATAGGAGCGGAAGAAAGAAACCAGAGCGCTGCGACACACCAGCGCGATCTCAGGAAGGCGGCGCTGAAATACACAGATGAGTGACGAGATCGCGTCACATGAAGCGCTGACAAAGATCCCGTGTGCGTTCCGCTCCACCCAGTGCACCTGCACATGCACATCTCCGCACGTTTGCGTGTGCCTGTCTGTGCACTACCCGAAGCAAAGAAACGTGGATGCATAAGCTGCGGTGCGGCACAAAACACCGGATAGACTGGGGGAGAGAGATCGCAGCACCAATCAGACGCTCACTCCAGTGCGGCATAAAGACAAGGAGAGGGAGACACAACACATCGCCACATTACGCAGAGAAGAGGGGCGCAAGTCGGCAAGCATCAAGGAAAGCTTTTTGCCTCCAACGCGGCTCCATGTCTCCCAGATAAAGCATCGGCTAAGCGCCAACCTATCCCTGGCCCGTCACAGGCACCGCATCGCCTGGTGCGAAGCAGCGTGAGACACACGTGCTGCAGCAATGCGCCGACTCAGCCATCTGAGCATGGCCTCTGCCTCAAACTCTACCCACCACGGCCGCCTCGCAGGCCGACTCGCAGGCCGCTCCCCCATCATGCCGGTCGCCGCACGGTGTGTGTCCACCATCAGGGATGGTACTCGGGCTCCCCACACCAGTGGGCAGTTAGGGCCGGGCGTGGGATGCGTTGGAGCCGCGATGACACTCTGCCTAATCATATGGGTTAGTGCAAGCGTGCGCACCGTCGCAGAGCGCTCTGACGCGGCGCCGTGCAGAGCCTGGCCGTCCACATCAGTCGCGATGCATCGCTCTGGCCTTCCCCTACGCCGTAGGCACTCAGCCCTGTCACCACCAGAGGTGGCTGTGCATCGGAAGGGGATAGGGAGGCTGCCTGGCTTCACCACACGGAGTGTGGCTAGTGAAACCTGAGATACCACGCACTGGGAGGTGTCTCTCGTTATGAGGGGTTTCAACACAAAAAGAAGGGCTAGCGAGCGAAGGGCGGAAAAGCCCGCTCACGCAACAAGGCCAAGACGAAACCAAAAGAAAGGAGAGGAAACAAGACGGGTTTTGGTCAGCAAGCTCGACATGCAAACGCGCACACCTGGACACACACTGCAAGCAAGTTTTCTTTCTTTGAGCGATTCGTGCGGCTTCCACCTTCCCCCCCCCTCCATTTCCATCTCGGGTGCTTTCAGTCCTTCTGTTTCATGGAGCCTAACAGATGGCGCTCTGAACGCCTCATCTGCTTTACCCCTTCGTTTTCCGTCTCTGGATCAAGCCCCACCGTTTTCTCTCTCCCACTTCTTGATTCTTGGGTAGGCGTCGAACAAAGTCGCTTCTAACCACAGAAGCTCTCACACATGCGTTGCCCTCTTCTCCCTTCCCTGTCCCGCGCACCCGCCCCTTTCGCCCACAACCTTAATCCGCCTGCGTCTGGCGCCCCCGCAGGGCGGTGGAGCTGATCAACTCGCCGGTGGGCGATTCCACCAGCGGAATCGAAATTCCTACCATCGGGGCCAAGCCGCCGTTTGCGGAGCGCATCTCATTGATGAGGCCGAGCGACTTCGCCGTCTCCGGCGATACCACCAGCGCCTCGACGTCGGGGATGCTCTTTGTGCCCCCGCTTATCTCTGAGATGGGTTCCAGCTCCAGCTCCAGGTCCGGCCGCATCTTCTGCAGGAACTGTGCCACGTTCTCCATGCGCAGCTCGATCGATTGCAGTGACTCTGCAAACTTCTTCCGTGTCAAGAGTGACGCATCCGTCACACCAACGCGCAACTTCTGTATCGCGTGCAGCGCGGCAGTAGAAAGGAGAACCTTGTGACCGGAGTGAAAGTGGTCAAATGTGCCGCCGACAGCGACGTACTTGTAGTGCGGCTTAAAACCCTCCGCATCGCGCATGAAGGCCTTGTCCACCAACTTCCACTCCCGCAGTACTGCCGCCGCATCGTCGTACAGCTCGATGACATCGCTACCGCCGCGCTGCACTCCGTCGAACTGCTGCTGCTGCTGTTTCGAGCGCGCAGAGGGCGAGGGGGAGGCTGCAGGAGCGTGAGTTTCTTCCTTGCTTGCTGTGCCGCACGTCGCCGCCTCTGCTGTGCGAATGACGGGAATGATACTAATGGAGAGCTGAGGACATACCTCGAGAGCTGCACTGTACAGGTACACACTATGCTCGAGGAAGGTGCTGCGGTGCTGATTGTCGATGGCAAGATACACGTCGACGCCGCCGCTGTAGCCGCACTGCAGCTCTGTGCTAGAGCAGCGGTATTTGATCGGCTCTGACGCTGCCGAGACGCTGCCCGCCGCTGTCGCAGCTTTGGTTGCGATCGGCGTCAGCACCGAGCGAGTCAGGTACGCAGCTAGCGACTTTGCATTTGCATCCTTTCCACGAGAAGTAGAAAGAAGCACCAAAGGCGTCATTATTCACAGACTTTGGCAGACGAGTGCTCGCAGGTCGTGGTTCGTTGCGTGCAAGGCTGTAGCAAAACCGGTACAAGCAGCCTCTTTAAAGAAGCCACTTGAAAATGCTGCACGAAAAAAAAACAAGGGCAAAAAAACTGCGTACGAGTCTGGCCTGATGCTGGCTGTGGGCACTCCAACTTTCACCTGCTGATGCCGTGAAGCGGCAAGCACGAACGCACAAGCGGGTAAGTCGTGCTGTGCTTAAAGCGCAACAATGGTGTGTGTTTGTGTGTATGCGAAAATCCGCGAGAAGTTATATGTTCAGTATGGTGGGTGCTTTTCATAGGCAGGCGTATGCGTTTTTGCCGAGGGCTTCTTCACTTGATGGTTATGTTCTCCGTCGTCGGCTATCGACGAGTAGAAAAGTGCTACAGAGCTCTTGCGTGGCTCTGTGTGTATTTGCATGTTTGTGCGTGTATGCATTGCCATGTGTTCCGGGCGAGGTCGGGGGTGTTGTCCGACAGGTGGCGTGCAGGCAGAAAAAGTGAACAACAGCCACGCAGAGAGATGGGGAGGAGTAGCAAGCGGAGAGTGCGCACGCTAGAAGAACAGAGAAAAACGAGGTGGTGCTTCAAAGAGTGCATCACAGCGTCACTGAAAGCGGTGAAACATCTGCACGAGCCGGCGAAACACGGACACCGAATGAGAGATGCCGGGAAGGTGGTTCTCATGGCCTCCACAAGCTCTGTTTTATCGGCTCGCCTTGTCACACTCGGCACTGCACCAGCGCCCATGCGGCGTCTTATTGTTCCAATGCGAAGCAATAAACCGCATTCAGGCCGCACCGCGACTTTGCCTGGGTCCTTCTTGTTGCTCTTCAGCGCGTCCACTCTCTGCCCTCAAAGGTGAGTCAAACGTCACTCGGCCCGGCGTGTCACAGGCCCATCACACAGCACATGGCAGTGATGAACGCGCGCGGGGGCAACCTCCTCCGCGTGCTTCCTCAACGCCATCCCGGAGCCTGGAAAACGGCAATCAAAGAAATACGCGGTGTATCACACGCCGTGGGCACCACGAGCCCGCCGACGATGCGTCCATCTGCCGTTTTTGCCACCACGCACAGCGATCAAAAATGTTGTAGTCAGGGACGGTCGATTCTTGACGTTTTTGGCCTTCCAATAAAAAGCAAAGAATAGGTAAAGCCGCTCCGCAGAGCCCCCTCAGCCCCTCAGCCAGCACGGCGGCACACTTGCGCTCTGCCGTGTTGCCCATTTTACGGTCGTTCCGATTGTTTTTTTTTGTCGTTGTGCCTCCTTGGGCCGGAGGTGTGTTCAGCAGCTTTGATGCGTGCGCGTGTCGTGCAAGAGAGCCGCTCCCCCCTTCTAGCCCGATATGTCAACGCACATCGGTTTTGATTCAGTATGTGTGAAGAGGTCGCCGCACACGCTCCCAACCACAACGGCAGAGCCACACGTGAGATCGCCACTATCATCGCCTCAGCGGCATGCACAGCCACCTACACAAGCACATGCACGTGCTCCCCCTCGCTTGCAAACCCATGGTACTACAGCGTCGTGTACAGCTCCGCCGCCTCCGTGCACTCGTATGCGCTGAAGTGGTGATTCAGCGAGGCCATCAAATGCAGGTTATAGCGGCTGCCAAGACCACCGTGGACTGCGTTTCGGAAGAGAAAAAACACGCGATGGATGCGACTGTGCACCAGCGCCATGGCACACATAACGCACGGCTCATGCGTCACGTAGAGGTCCAGCCCGTTCGCCAGATATGGACGAGAGCTGTTTGCGTGGCGCGCACCCTCAGAAGTGACCGCACTGGACAGCCCGGGCGCCAGGCTCCCAGGGGCGGTGAACGCCCCGGCCATGCCGCGGGAAGGCTGCATCGTCTGCCGCTGATGTTCTTCTTGTTGCTGTACGGCGGCCAGCTGCTTCAAGGCGTACATCACGGGGTGTTCGAGGATCAGGCGCGGTTGCTGCGGCGCTGCTGCGCGCTGCCGCTTCCATGAAACGGTGTGCTCATCGCAGGGCGTTTCTGCGAAAATACCGCAGTACGGCGCTGCAGCAACAGGGTTGTCCACTCGCATGGATGTGCAGCCAGAACTGGTCGCCACAACACGCCCTGTGGAAGGATCGATCACGACAGCTACAATGTCGAGCAGCCCACCGGGCTCCTTCGCGCCGACGACAGCCTCCTCTTCCGCCACACTGATTTGCGGCGAAGACGCAGCTTTCGAGGACTCCTCCACCCCCCTCTCCGAAGAAAGCCTGCTGGCACGCACGCGTTGATCGCGAGCCTCACAGACACGGTGCAGACCACGGCAGAGGGGAAACACGTGCTTCACCATGTTCGCGCACACCTCTGCCGTCCACGCGGCGGACGGCAGAGTGGGAGCGTGAGGACGGGGTACAGCGAGCGGCCAAACGCGGTTAGCGCTCATCCATTCCGCCGGATCAGACCTCGGGGCCGTCGCTGGCACAGACATGATTTGAAAAGCAAGCGATCCGCAAGGAGCAGCAGCAGCATCCGAGGAGGGTGCGGTGTCGTCCCCTACGCGAGAGGAGCTCGACGTTGAAGTATAGTCTTCTGTGTCATCGTTGCGGTCACAGATCCCGATCGCTTGCTGGCGTGTGCCGCATGCTGCGGAGTTTCCGGCGGTCACGGCAGAAGCCGTCTCTACGAATGCACGAAACGGCGCCACTTTTGAGGTTGACGCGAAGTCGCTGGAGAGAAGCCTAAGCACCTGTTCAGCACACAGTGACTCCTCTGCTCGAGTCAAAGGCCACAAAAGCCGGTGTTTCAAGGCAGCATGGTCGCTGCCTGCAGCGCCAGAATTGGCGCCTATCCCGCCGATCGCGTCACATGAAGAAGAAGCATTGCTTGTCAAGATGGAAGCCGTGTGCGCCGCGCCGCATCTCTCGAGTGGCTGAAGTGCGAGGAGAAGCTCCAAGCTCGAGGGCGGAGTCGCAGGTGGTGGAGATCGGGGCTCCGTAATTGGCACCAGTGTCACGCAGCGGCGCGGTCGCAGTCGCTTCAAATGCCCACCCTCGGTCTCGTCGAGGGGAAGGTGCAGATTTGCGGCCCGCAGCAGCGTCTGCGCGTGCTTCGGCTCTGAAATTATTAGAACAAGCGCCGGCGTGCAGGCGAACGGCGGCTCCGCTGCCACGATCTCTCGCATGAGTGCGTACAGATGCAAAAAGGCCTCGAGCAGGCGCTTCTTTAGCGTGAGTTTGTGATTTAGGGGTGTCGAGGTGCGTCACCTGCTGTGCGCCTTCGTGAATGCGTATGCAGGCAACAAAGCGGCGTGAGGGGGGGGATAGATGGAGGAGAGGAAGGAGATGTGCTGCGCGTGTACAGAAGACACGCGCACACCTCACAGATGCAACAGAGACATGTCGAGCAGGGTGATGATGCAATGGCGAAACGGATTCCCATCGAACGCGAAGCGCGTGCGCAGGGTCCTGTGGATAAATGCCTGGCAATGCAACAATGTGGGCAGAAGCGTGCTCAGGGAGGCGGCACTGTGGTGAAACCGTGGATGTGGCATGATTCGAATCGACCTTGCCGTACTTTCTTGCGAGTGTCTGCGCGCGTCGCGCTTATCCTTCTAGATCACGTGCACGCGGATAGCCGCAGATGGACGCGGAAACGAAAAAGCGAAGCGCCATGCACTCGCAGGAAAGGTCGAAAAATGGCCTCGCACCTCTGGGCCGTTCTGCTTTGCGTCGCTGGGAGGTGGCCAGCAGGGAGAGAAAATGTCAGCGCATGAGGATGTGCCGTCTCGCACGTTGGAGTACGCGCCCTTCATGGCGTTTGAAATCGGGGCAAGTAGCGCAGTCGGTACACGCTTAAATGTTCGCCCGTGTAGCGCGCCGTCACCTCCGAGGCCTCAAGCATGTCGTCCTCATCCTTCACAGTCTCCGTCCCGCTGCAACGCAGGTGCTCGCGAAACGTAGTCTGCGCAAACGCCACCACATCCGTCGCATTGTTTTCCTTGATAAGCACCAGGTAGCACACACCGCGCCGTGAGAGAACGGAAGGCAGCTGACGCAGGAACCGGTCGAGCACAACGCGTCCTCGCGGCCCGCCGCACCACGCTGTGGTGATCACGTCCCTTTGGGCTATGGCATCCTGTAACTCCTCGAGCGAGGTTGGGACGTACGGGGGGTTGAAGAGGACGACATCGAACAGCGCAGACGCCGAGTTCCCACGAGGCAGAGCGTTTAAGAGATCGCCGTGGAAACGATGAAGGCAGAAGGTCGAAGCCGACAGCGCAGAAGATGTCACGTCGTCGGCATCCACACGCAGTGATGGTGGCGCAACCCCCTCGGCCGAGAGCACCACTGGAGCAGCGAGCGAGGTTGGAACGGCACTCTGAAATATACGCTCGTAGAAGTCGGTCAAAACCGTCTCCCTAAAGTACTTGAGAAGGGTTTCCGTCCAGGTGATTGCGGTGGCCTCGAGAGCCAGCGGGTTCACATCCACAGCACAGAACATTGGTCCGCCAACAGTGCTGCGGGTGCCGCTCGCGCGGCAGCAGAGATCAGGCTTTTCTGCACCAATTTCCTGTGTGGCTGCTGCTGCGACGGATGGCATTAGTAGACACCGGAGATGTGTGATGACAGTGCCGGAGCCGCACCCGACCTCCACGCAGCGGTCTGGTTGAATGGAGCGGAGAAGCTCGGCATCCTTGTCGAGAGCCTCGAGAAAGAGAAATGTGTCCGCCTCAGGCTCGTAGACGTTGTGGCGAAAGCGCGAATCGCGAATGCAGTGCGTGTACTCCGGGGACGAGTACGAAGCCCTGGCGATAGAGCTCATCCCAGTGAAGGTGTATAGAGAAAGGAGGGCCTTCGAAAAGACGCAGACGCGCAAGGGGTTTTACGGTCTGCTCACGTCCAGCAGCCTCATGCGTTTCTCTTCTTGCTCGTTCTGAGGCCGCCATCGTGGATCAGGGTACCAAAGAAGCTCCGCAGGCCGTGTACAGCGCGCACGGAGGATGGTGAAGATAAAAAAACGGAGAAGACACGGGTGTCGTTGATAGGACAACAAAAAAAAAGCGTTCAGCAGAGAGAGGGGTCAACCGCTGGCCACCTGGAGAGAGGCATGCAAGGATGCGCATCACAGTAGCGTGCATTCGTTGCTCCACCTCTTTTTTTTCGTTTTCAACCATGTTGAAGTAGAGCGGCGAGGGTGTCACAAACGCACGTGGCGCATTCGTAAAACGGAGCGCGTCGCACCCTCCCCTCCCCCTTCGCCCACTCGTCCATGGTCTCTCTCCCTCCGTATCTCGTTCGTGCCCAACGGGTTGCCGCACGTCCTCAAGACGCCGAAGCCCTCACTTGCAGCAGCCGGCATAAGCCGGCGTGGTACGCAATTCGCAAAGTTAAGTAAGCAATTGTGCATGGGTGGCTGGGTATGTTGATTCGCTTGATGGTGATGCTGTGGTGGTGGTGCGCGCGTATGCCATACTTGTGTGTGTATGCCATATTACTCGTGGGTGCCTTGCGTCTGTGTGGCAACGATCAGCCGTGGGTGGGGAGGGGGAGGGGAGAGGTCCGCCGTTGCTCGTCGGTCTGGCAGGGAAGCAAAGCGACACAGAGAGACGGCCGCTCTTAGCGATCTCCCTTATCCTCCTCACGCAACGCCTTCGCCTGTCCCGGCCCCCGTGCCCACCCCGAAGCGGAACGCATCTGAGCACATGAGCGCGCACACACACACACCTGTGCATATATACATATATATATATATATATATATGTGCACACGTTGGCACAAACGTGCAGGTCTAGGCATCTATACAGTCTACCTTGGTGCAGTGGTGAACGATAAGAAACAGTTTACGGGGAGAGAGTGGGTATGAACACCATCTCGTGACAGCGCGCACATCACAGGGAGCACAACGAGAGGGCACAAAACGCCGCAGCACCTCCGCACAACACGAGAGAGCGCCTAAAGAGGCGAGAAACTCACATGAATGATACGCCCCAAAACTCAAGGCACGAGTATCTGAGATAAAGCGACCGGAGTATCGCATTGCCTTCCCTGATGCCC
The DNA here is from genome assembly GCF_000002875.2 of Leishmania infantum JPCM5. Classification (NCBI taxonomy): domain Eukaryota; phylum Euglenozoa; class Kinetoplastea; order Trypanosomatida; family Trypanosomatidae; genus Leishmania; species Leishmania infantum. The sequence continues at coordinate 816,888 of NC_009416.2, forward strand.
GCGAGCTACCCCCCTCTCCCTCTTGACCCGACCCTTGCCCTCCCTCCCTCAGCTCGCGTTGGCGTCGGTCGCCTCAAGACGCATGGCGAGGTGCTCCGTCGCAACCGCCAACTGCGCAAAGGTCGGGATGAAGGCACGCAGGTGCTGGCAACGCTCCACCTCAAAGGAAAGGTAGTTCGTCAGCGTGTCGGCGTCCGCCGCGGTGGCGCAGCGGGGGACGGGTGGCAACAACGTCCGCGTCGTTGCTGAAGCGTCTCGCGAAGATGCGGGAAAGGCGGCGGAACGTGTGGCAGCCACACGAGAAGCCGGTTTCTCGGCAATCTGCCGAAGCGAGTCTGCAAGGGCAGCCACAGCCTCTTTGTGTTCTTGAAGAATGACGGGCGAGAGCTGTGAGAGAGGGTCAAGCAGCTCACTGCTGGCCGGCGCGCTTGCGGAGGCGCCGCCGCGCAGCCTACGTAGCAGTGCCCTCTGTGCACACGCAAGCTGGGCATCCAGAGACGCGCAGCCAGCGAGTAGAGAAGCAGCAACGCGTTGAGTGCAGTCTGTGGGAGTCGCCTTCGCCGGCTGGGACGCGCTGCGAATACCCGTGGCGTCACCATCGTCTTCACTACCGCCACATCTCATCTCGGAAGGCCGTGAATGTGAACGCGGCGTGCTCCCACAGCTCCGCGGCAGGTTTGCAGCAATGGTGGGCTGTGTATCGCGAGGCCGGAGGAAGGGAGAAGACTTGGTCATGAGGCGCAGCACCGCATCTTTTTCCTCACAAACGTGAGCCAGCTCCGCTTGAAACTGCTCTATACGCTCCTGCATGACATCGCACGTGGGGCAACCTCCATCTCGGCGATGATCAGCCATTGATCCAGTTGCGGCACTCTCAGTCGTTCCTCGCTTCGCCGTTGCCGTGAGAGCCGCCAGCAGGCGCTCCTGCAGTCGATCCACCTCCTGCATCAGCTGGCGGTTTCGCCAGCGAAGCTCGTCCACTGTGATCGCCGCTATGCGGTCTTGCTGCTTCTGTGTGAGAGAGGGGACATCACCGTTCTTTTTGCCTAACGAGCCCTCCATATCCGTGATGCGGTCATCGATGCGCCGCGCACGAGGGGAGTGGCGTCCCACATCACTCGTAGACATGAAAGAGACTGATGGAGGTGCCGGCCGGCGCGCGTGTCGGGACTGCGAAGGCTGCCGCTCCGCTGCAGCTCCAGGCACCGGCACAGACGTCTCGCTCGGCAAGATACGCGAGAGTGTCGCCTCCCGTGCGCGTCGGGTGGCATCCTTTCGGAAGAGCAGCACCTCTCTGCGAAGCTGCGTCAGCTGCACCGTCAGCTCTTCCTTCTCCGTCTCTGCCTGCCGCAACTGCTTCACCACCGCGGCGTCCTGCCGCTTCTGCCGCGCTGCCTCCCGCTCCAGCGTACGGACCTGCCGCACGAGCCGCTCGACCAGTTGCGCGTAGTCGGCGTTCTCCTTCTTGGTTGCTTGATGGGCACGCTGCAGGTCCGTCCAGAGGCCTGTCTTGCCGCGAAGCTCGCGCTTCAAATCGTTGCGCTCTTGGAGTGCTTGATCGCGGGCAGCCTGTGCGCGACGGCCTTGCTCCTCCGAGCTTCGCAGCTGCTCTTCGATAAACACAAGGCGCTTGAGTAGGTGCTGTTCTCGCGCTCGCTGAAGGTCTCGATCGAGCTGCACACTCGGCACCGGTAACTGAGCCGGCGTCCGCTCTCGAAAGCCACTAGTGGCACTACAGCTGCTGCAGCTCCTGCATGTTTCTTCTACGTCTGGACGCACGGCAGCCAGCTCCCTAACACGCCGGGAACTGGAGTCTGCGACGCTGTCGTGGGTGGGGCTCGCCTCCACAGCCGAAGGAGTCGGGGACGTTGCTGGTCTCGAGAAGAGCTTCGACGGTGCAGACGACAATGACGCCGCTCGATTGCGCGGCGGCCTAGAACAGGATGCCGTTGACACTGATGCGTCCGTCGCAGCAGCAGCAGCAGCAGCAGCCCCGCTGCTCTGCGCCACCTCCACTGTGGCGGCAAAGTAAAGAACGCGCATCGTTTGTCGCACCGTGTATTGCGGTGCTGGCACACAAAGCACCTGCACCGTTGCCTGCGGTGCCACACTCCTTTCTAAAAGGTCGCGGAGGGGAGTGTGTGGAGGGTAGGTGCGAGCCGCACCGTCCGCCCGCATGTGGAGAATGAGCGTGAGTTGCTGCAGCAGCTCCTGCGCGCTGGCCGCGTCGACAACAACCAGTCGACCATAGCCCTGCAGCTCCACCGTCACCACACAGGCCGTCTGCCCCTCGAGCGATGTCGGAGACTCCTCCAGCGCGACGTGGCGGTCTTCGAGGAGCTGCAAGATCGTGCCCCACTCCGTTGCCGAGGCGCTGCGCGTCACGGTCGCCTTGTGCGCCTCCTCCAGGGTGCGGATGCGACGATCTTCGCGGAGGCCGTCCAGCAGCACCCGCTCCGACGCGGAAACCGTCACCGCAGAGAGCCGGGCTGCTGAGCAGCCCTCGAGATTCCGAAATAGCAAGGGAAAGAGATGCGCGTATAGCTCCATTGCCACTGCCGTGGCCTCCGCCAACCCCGCGTTTGGCCTCTGAGACGACGTTGACGATGAAGGTACGCGTGCGACAGGCGTTCGCGCATCAGCCTGGACCTGCGATGCGGTGCCGTTCACACCCGACGCCATCGGCTTAGGGGGCAGTACCACATCTTCGGAGTTCGGCGTCGCAAGCACGAGAGTAGCATTGCCACCCTCGCGCAGCGTAGCTAGAAGCGGGCCATTGACGTGCTTCACGTAATCATGAGCAGGGCTCAGCACGTGAGAGAAGACGAGTGACTGTAGGCGGCCGCGGTAGAGCACCCGAACCCCATCCTCGAAGACGCCCTGGAAGAAGGAGGTGTCTTGGCGCGCCTCATGTGGGATGACGCAGTACGTCCGCGTGGACATCCTGCCCTCCTTCCGTCTTGTGTGTATATGCCTTTGTGTGCGTATTTGTATGTGTGTATAGGTGGGTGTAGGCACAAGGGAGGCGGCCAGTGAAGAACGAGGAAGGGAGTGGGGGCATATACGGATCCAGGCAAGAAATGCGGCAGACATAAAGGGAGAAAGGCAAACGAAGGCTGTAGAAGAGCATGTGCGCGCCTACAAGAGCGTCGAGATATGAGGAGCCGAAGCACGTCGGCTCATCCTAGACGCAGCAGTACTTTTGTGCCAGAGATGAGGTCGCCCAAGCCGGCGACCGAGATGCGATCTTGTGCAGCTCACAAGCGCAAGCCACCGCCGCGCAGCCAAGGTGCGCACTACACTTCCAAGAGCGTCAATTGAAAGGAGAGAGACAAAGAACACCACAATGAACGAGCTTCCTCCGCCGTGGCGCTCCCTCGCTTGGCAGCGCGACGGCAGGTAGGCAAACATACATCGGCATCCAGTAAGCACGTGTGTGTGTGTGTGTGTGTGTATGTAGGCGCCTGCCTTGCCTCAGCACCTTGCTGTTGTTGTCTTCGCTGTTTGTTTGTGAAGCGTGTGTGGGCAAGGGGGTGGGAAAGGTGAAGAAGGCGGGTCGTCGAAGACACCGCGTGCATCGCCTCTCGCGCGTACACGCACACGCACACTTCTGCGCAGACACCTAGAGATTGAGAGACGGATCGAGATGGCGGAGGGGTGGAATGGTGAACCGCCAGAAGAAAAAATACGGAAAACACGAAGTCGACGAAGCGAGCGGAAAGAATGAGGAAGCGGGAGAGATGAAACGACAGAGTTTGGCGTAGAGATGTCTGGCCCATCAAACACAGACAAATAGACACTCTGTCACCGGAGTGCAAGCAATCTCGTTCCTTTTTGGGGGAGGGGGGGAGGCGGTGTGAGGGGAGTAGATGGGAGGGAGGGGGGCTCAAGGCACGTCTTACAGGACAAACCCAGAGAGCGATAGTGGCGGTAGCACATGCTATTGGTAGCCGATAAGGGATCGCAATACCGCGAGCGGAGGCATCAAGGAGAAAGAGATGCAAAGCAAGCTAGCATACGGTAGTTGAAGCCTCAGCGCTTCGAAAAGACACAAGGACGGGCAAACAAGGCGCCAAGGGAGAAGTTCGATGTCGACTCACTGCAGACGCGAGCGACCGCGCACAGCCGTACGCGGCTCATGGCAAGAAGCACAGGAGCATGACGGAAAAGACGAGACAGAGAGCACATGCTGCACCATCTTACTGCACCAGCATCACAAAACCATAAAACAAAACAGAAAAAGAAAACAACAAAGGGATGCACGGCAGCATGGGCGATATCGAGATCCGAACGCATACACGTTTCTCGTACAGTACAAAGAGCACAAAACAGAGACGAACCCCGATGGGGAGAGAGAGGGAAAAGGAGGAAAAAGGGAAGCAGGGGGGCTGCTCGGCGTCCACCCAGAGAGGTGTTTGCTGGGCCCTGCAGCACCACACACTAAGGTGTCTCTCTTCATCGGTGTAGAGCAGTGCATGAATGCCCCTTGCTTTCAGCACGCCATTCTGCCACGAGCAAGTCCGCAAACGCATACACGCATATACAAGCATGGCGTACCTGCCTTTGCTGCACTGTGGCTCAATCCGGGTCCTCTGGGACGAGCCGTCCTGCCGTCGAATCGGGGGTATGCGTCTTGCGGCCTTTTCTGGCCCTTCCCGTTCCTTCTGAGCATATGTGGTGCGCAATGGGCGCCAGACGGGCATGGGTGCACCGCACACCTTGACCCGCGAGGGCCGCGTCCAGTCTCGTACTCGACGGCGGAGGCCGTGGTGTCTATCATGCGGCGAGTAGGGGGTGTTCCAGGTGCATGCCGGGTGAGCCCAGGGGGGATGTTGGCCATCCTCGGGCCAGGGCACTCTGAGATCCGGCGCAACCTGCCTTGTGCCACGCCTATCCCTCTGAGTCGCGTATAGCCGCTCTACTCCATCAGGTTCTGTAGAGATTCTCCACATTAGAACCTGGAGGGCTCGGTGGTGCGACGCCGTGCGGTTCTCCTCACGCTCCCGGCATCCGTGCCGCATCAGTCCGCCCGGCCGGATGCAGGGGATGCCGCGTGTTTTGCGCCCATGCGTTTTGGGGCTCATCGGTGTGGATACCTTCGCGCCTTCTCCGTCGATCACTCGTGCTCCTCTCACCTCTGCACGCCCTGCTTCGATGTGACGCGCCATGTCGTCTGTACCTGACAGCGTCGGCACACAGTGCTCGCACTAACGGATCCTGGGGCCTGTTTCAAAACGACGCTGCTGCGTCGGTCAGTCGCTGTCCTCATCCTCCATTTCCCTCTCTGTCATGGGGGAGGGGAGGGCGGCATGTCGGCACGGCTCGCCCGCACGTGCCGCGACAGGTGGGATAGGTGGGACGCCGCTATGAGCCTGCGGCGACATGGAACACTCCACCCTCTCCTGAGTCCGCGCGCCCTGCACAGGAGCGGGCATGTCAAGCGGAGGGAGGGGGGCCGTGCATAAGCATGTGCCTGCACGCAGAGAGATCATGGCTTGTCCTTCCGAAAAGGCACAGGGGGGGGAGAGCACCGAAACGCCAGCGCAGTAGTAGGCAGCACACCACCTGCGACCCCACGCTGTCGCTGCCCGTCACCCGCCACTGCAGGAGCCCAAAGTGCGGACAGGTGCTCGTGCGCAGCTGGGCGAGGAGGGTCGCCTGTCGTCTCGTCAGCTCAGCATCCGCGCTCTTGTGGTGCCGGGCAGATGCCGCCTAGTAGCTGCTCTCGTCTCAGCGTGCCGCATCGCGTAGCGCCGTTTCGGTGCGCGTCGGCCGGGCGTCGGAGACCGGTGGCCAGGTCCGGAATCCATGCAGTTGGCGTCGGCGCCCCTGGCACTGCCTGTTTTGCGAGCTTGTTCAGCCTGCCTTTGGGTTCCCACCCGCAATGGACCAAGGCAATCGGTGCTCGAAGGCGCACGCGACGGCCCACAGCAGCGCCAGCGCACGTGCCCAGGTCCGTCGCGCTCCGCCATCCTCCACAATGACAGGGCCACGTGTCGAGCGCCGTGAGGGCGGGAGAGCGAGTCCGCAACAACGGCAACCCCACATGCCTCTCTGTGTTGTAGCTGGTCAAGCCATCCTCGCAGCAGTTCAGGCGCCAGCACCACTGCTCCATACTCGGCGCGGGCGCCGCACGCAAGGCCGCCGCAGCTCCTTGCCCGTGTACACCTGTGCGCGCGTTATCACGATAGCGCACCGCGGCCGCACCTGACTTGGTGTCTGTCTGTGCTGTGCCGTCTGTCCACCGCGGGTAGCAGAGCTGCGTGACGCGGGAGAGTCGCTGCCTGCCTGCCGCTGGCTTTCTCTTCGTCTGGAGAGCCCGCCCGCAGCCCGCCTCGGGAGTGATATGCTGACGTGCACAAGGAACGAGAGCATGAGAATGACAACGAAAAAAAAAAATAGAGCGACGGGCGAAGGTACGTGGAGAGAGAGAGAGAGCAGCAGCGCGCGGCGAGTCAGAGAGAGAGGTCGGCACAGTTGAAGCAATGCGATGGTGCAACGGCGCATGAACACGCGTAGAAAGAGGCGCCGGCAAGTGCACAGGATGTACAGAAAAGGAAAGAGGATCGCGGATGCCAGCCAAAGAGGAGGGGGTGAATCAAAGAGCACAGTATGCGCATCACACGTGGAGGTGGCGCGCGCACACCACCGCAGACCCCCCCCCTGCGCAAGCAGGCGCGGGCGCAAAGAGATGCACAGGCGTATACCGCACCCTAAAGCATTAAGAGCAGCAAAGCACAAAGGCAGCGGGAAAAGGAAAGGGAAGAGGGGTGTCGGAGAACAATGGCGAAAGCCACGGCGGGCGTGGTAAACGGTTGCATACGCTGTCCTGTGACACACCTGCTCACATGCACGCGCACGCGCACAGAGAAAAGAAAGAAGAAGAGCGTTGACGGCCAGCAACGCGAAGGCTTGATGGACGAAGGATGCACATCCACACATACACGAGCGAGAGCGAAATAAATGGCAATGGAGAAAAGTGAAAGCGTGGAGTACTAGAGGAGCGAAAAAAAAAGGGAGACGAGCATAAGGAGAGGGTGTGCAGCGTCGGTGCTCCCGCCATCCATACGAGGCACCTCAAACACAGTCGCCGCCCTTGTTGAGACAACACTCGAACACGCAACCAAAACAGCACATACAGATATATGGAAATATATAATAAGGAACACAGGCGGGAAAAGAAAGCGAGAGCGCACCCGTATACACGCACGTAGACCTAAGGCACACATCGGCAGGCGCTCTCACATGTGTGTCCACTCATTTGCGACCAAAGAGGCACGCAAGACGCACCACGTGCGCAGCTGCGGGAATGTGTACTAGCTCTGAGAACGGCTACCATACATGAAGAAACAAAGAAAAAAAGAGTGTACTCGCCGCAATCCGCTCGGCGACAGCCGCCGACTTCTTCGAGGTTTCTGCACTGCTGGTTGGCTACGCTGTCGCTAAAGCGCATACGCCACCGGTAATCCCGCCCCTGCCGTCACCACCGCGTGTCTGTTGTTCATAATCTTCCGTAAAACAAGCCCTTCCAGGCGTGGAGGGCAGCGGAGGGTTCTCGAAAAACAAAGGAAAAGAGCTTGGAGAAACATAAAGCGAAGCACAGCGAACACCGCACACAAGAGTCGGCAAGAACTATCGGAGCCGCAACATGCACTCGCTCGTTGTCTCAGAGTCCTCGAGGAACTCACTCACATGCGAGACGTGATCCACTTGCACATGTGAAGAATCCACAGAAATGAAAAAGGATGTTGCCGGACGCTTCTTCGCATCATGCGTTGTACTCTTCGACTGGGCCGGCCTCCACTCGTCTCGCACGCAGAGGACCATTCCAGTCCCGTAACTCTCATCACCGCCGTCTCTTCTTCTGCAAAGGCTGAATGCGGTCCCGCGTTCTGGCAATCGTTTTCTTCAGCTGCTCTGCCAACGAGCGAGGAATGCTGCCGTCTGTGGTGTAGATGTCAAAGAGAATGCGGCCAAGGTCACCCGTCAAATACGGATCGATGAAAGGGAGCACGCGCTGCAGGATGTAGTATTGTCGCTGCGCCTCTGCGTGCAGCACGCATGACGCACTCGCACCACCTGTGCGCTGCAGCGTCGCGACCAGCCGCTCCTCTACCTCCTCGAAAAAAGGCTTGTAGAAGTTGAGCATGTGCGGCACAAACGTCGGCCGCATGCGAATCGGTGCGCACACCATGCGCGTGCACGGCACCCAGCGGCTCGTCCTGTTGACATCCACGAAGCCGTTCGCTCGCATCTCTTCCTCGACTACCTGGAATAGAGTACTCTCCGCCTCCTGAAAGTACTTGAGAACGTCCTTGTATTGTTCATCGGTGCAGCTACGGTCGCCGACAAACACAGGCTGACCGACGTACCTGCTGAGGTGGCTGTCGGCGCGCTGCATGCTGCGCTGTCCGCTGCTACTGGTGCGTGCAGTGGTCAGCACCCGGCGATACGCTTCAGATGGCATGTGCAGGTTCACGACAATCAGGTTCACATCCTTGTATGAAAGCGTCGGAGAGCGCACCATTGAGGTTGCCGTGGTCACGGAGGCCCCGAGATCGCCGTCGCCGCCCTCGTGAAGAGCGTGGCAGGGGAAGGGGGGGAGGTTGAGTGGCAGGCACTCCGCGTCCACAGAGCGGCAGCCGTGGCTCGATCCGTGTCGGCGTTGCGCGATTAGCGGGGAAGTTGCATCGCGATGCAGAGGCGTGCGGTCCCCCTCGTTTGATTTTACGATTTTCACGTCGTCCGCAAGCCCGTTGCCGCCGGGGCCCCGCATCGATGAGCACCCTTTCCAGGATGCGTAGTGGCCGACGTCGCTGCTCGCTACACCACTGGTTCGGGAGCCTGTGGTGTCAGCGCTGCCAGAGCTGGACACTGCAGCGGACTTGCACCACTTCCACTCGCTCGCCTCTTCGGTTTTGCTGCTCTTTGGTGCTGTTGCCGAGGAGCTTGAGATGGTGGCAGCGACGGACGCCGCTTTCTGTGCTTGCTGGTCGCAACTACTACGATTCTGCTGGTCTTCCAGCGACGGCGCGAGCTCGGCGGTGTCGGGCGCCCTTGTGATGTCACGACCATACCGCAGTCCCAGATCGCGAAGCTTCGCCGAGGTCGCGAGGAGCAGATAATCGGCCTGGAAGAAACGATACACCTTGTGCTGGCGCCGCAAATCGAGCATGTCCGACATCTGCAGCCCATAGCGCACCACGCCCAGCTCAGAGAGGTTGTTGTCGATGAAGAAGACGGAGTCCCACTCGCTGGACATGGCAAGCGACCAGACGACGTCCATCTTGCGGTATACTTTGCCGTTCACGAACGCTGTGTTGCGCGACGGTGGGAAGAACGTGCTCATTGACGCGAGTGTGATGCCCCACACCTCCGGTCGAAGAATGAGCCATCGGCCCTGCTGTTCTGCCTTGTCGTCCAGCTGCCCATCGAAGGTGCGGTTGCACGTCGGCGACGCCCTCGGGTCGTCCAGAAACGCAGAGTCCTCTTCCTGTTCGCTGCGTTCCCGCACGGTGGCGAGGCGCACCACAACCGTGCCTGATGCAAAGTGTCGCAGGTCGTGGTCGCTCAAGTCATCTCTAGCCGCTCGGCCTCCACTGCATGCACCGGTTTGACTGGTCACCGACGACGCTGACGCCGGCTGCGCCTTTGTCCGGCTGCCACCCCCGCAACGGAGAAAGTTCGCAAATAACGACTTCCCTTTCTGCGCGCCTCCGCGAGACGAGGCTGGCGGCGAGGAGGAACGACCTGTGTAGCCGGCCGTCGTACGGCCATCGCCGGTGGAGCCAGTGGTGCGCTCCAGAAAGGGCCGCACGCACCACAGTCGCCCGCCCGGCCTCTCTAAGACATCGTCGATGCTCCCTTGCGAGAGAAGCAAATGGCGCGCGGTGTCACCGGCGCTGCGGAAGAGTTCAACCAGTTCCGAATCCCGGAACACAGTGTTCTGACGAACCCCGCTGGCTCCGGATGCAACGAGGGTGTCGTCCACGTCCCATATGCACAGCACCTTTGGCCGGCGTGGCTCGACGCCCTTCAACGACTGGCAACGGCTCAGTCGCAGCCGCGAGCTGGTCGGCGTCGGCGACGTTTGCGACGGAGCAATTAAGAAAGGAGTGGCCTTCTCGTCCTCCGACCCGATATCCGCCTCAATCAAAGAAAGAGGTGACCGCTTCGACGCCATCGGTGCGTGTGTAGCGAAAGGGGTTTGGGCGCTCGTCGTAAGAATCGAAGTCTGCTTCCGCGGCGACGGCGGGCGAGTCGAATACGACAACCTACTCAGCGCATCACCCAGGTGAATGGTGCTCGTGTACGCCGATGGGAGGTACGGAGCGCCGTCGTTTGTCTTGAAGTCGCCGCTGTCAATAGGCTCCTTCAGCAGTCCTACGACGGAGCTAACATCGGCATAGTTACACGCCGCAACGAAATGGGGGTGCAACTGAACTGTACTCATCTTCGATCCTCCCCTTGCTACACAAAGAGTTAAAGGTAAGAAAAAAAAAACAGCAACTCCTTATATGCGTCTACCCCCGTTTACGTGTGTGTGTGCGTGATTAAGAGGAGAGTGTGTGAGACAGAGATGGCATGACGTGCAAAAGTGTGGAGAAGCAGCTAAACAATCGAATGACGACAAAAGCGGTCACGATTTCCTCTTACCGCTGTGGTTTTCGTGGGCATTGAGGCCGAAGAAAACCCCCCAGTGCGTGGTATCTCAGGTTTCACTAGCCAAACTCCGTGCGGTGAAGCCAGGCAGCCTCCCTATCCCCTTCCGATGCACAGCCACCTCTGGTGGTGACAGGGTTGAGTGCCTACGGCGTAGGGGAAGGCCAGAGCGATGCATCGCGACTGATGTGGACGGCCAGGCTCTGCACGGCGCCGCGTCAGAGCGCTCTGCGACGGTGCGCACGCTTGCACTAACCCATATGATTAGGCAGAGTGTCATCGCGGCTCCAACGCATCCCACGCCCGGCCCTAACTGCCCACTGGTGTGGGGAGCCCGAGTACCATCCCTGATGGTGGACACACACCGTGCGGCGACCGGCATGATGGGGGAGCGGCCTGCGAGGCGGCCGTGGTGGGTAGAGTTTGAGGCAGAGGCCATGCTCAGATGGCTGAGTCGGCGCATTGCTGCAGCACGTGTGTCTCACGCTGCTTCGCACCAGGCGATGCGGTGCCTGTGACGGGCCAGGGGTAGACTGGAGAGTGACTCATGTGGTACAGCAAAGTGGGCACGTTGAACATCATCGAAGAAAAAGCATCCACTTGCCTCTCCCCACCCCACCTCCTGCTGTGCCGCGTCGACTTGGTTTGCAGTGCGAGAGAGAAACACGAAAACGAAAGGGGCGCATGCCAAAGTACACGCAAGCGGCAGTTGGGCTGGGCAGTGGTGATTCACGTGAATCTGCGTGGTTTCACGTGCAGATGTGTACGGTGTGCACCGACCAACGTGAAAAGATAGCAACAACGACACTGAAGAAAGAAGCACCAAGAGAAAAAGCGGTCATTGACGAAGCGACAACAGCGCCGTCCGCTTCTGTGCAAGAAAGCTAAGAGGCGATGATCCGGTGTGGGTAGGAGGGGGAGCTGGTGATGCAGTGCTATGCCAGGACGTAGTGATCGACAGCCCGCTGCGTAATGCGCACTCCGCGAAAGAACTCGACCAACAACATCGTTAACCAGGCTACGATGGATAGGCACATCAACCCGAAGATTGCGATGCTTGGTATCATCCACTTGCTGAAGGAGGGTTTGAAGATGACGCACTCTCGGCTTGCCGCACCCACGTTAACGTACACGAGAAAGGCGATTTGCATGAGCATCACGGGGATACCGATGGCACCCATGCCTCGCGAGAAGGGCAAGTTGACGCACACAACCACGATTACAATGATAGAGAGGCCGAGGACGGACATGTAGATGGCGGGGAAGATAATCGCGGTTCCCGCGCAGGAGTGCAGGTTGAGTATAAGCACGACAAGGGTCACCGTCTGGGCAACGAAAAAGTATATGGTGAAGAAGACAAACACCTTCGTGACGATGTCAGATGGATGGACGCGGCGGGCAAGCACGCGCGTGTGGTCTTTGGCGCTGATGCTTTGGCTCGATAGAACCGCAAACCCGCAGCCGTTGCACGAGTGCGTGAAGAAGGCAATGCGGTGGTAGGCGAAGATTGACATGGTTATCAACGTCAGCGAGCAGCCCAAGAGTAGCCAGTAACACGCGCCATGAAGGTAGCGATGGTTTCGGCGAATATCGCTGATGAAGAGGAATGTCTGCAGAATCATTTGCGGCAGGGCGTAAAAGCAGCCGTTGGTAATGTGCTGGACAAGAGTGCCGTTGCGCAGATCGTACCGGATAATGAAAAAACTCTTCGCGTTGGCCGAAATCTCGTACCGCAGCAACACGTAGCTAAGCATGATCTCGTACACAGGGATGATGGGTACAATCCGAAAGAGGTTGTCCGGGTAGCGCCACACTTGATTCTCATAGCGTTTGATCTTGCCTTCCTCCGCCCGCATGGTGGCGACAAGACTCACCACGTAGCCGCCAACGTATGTGATGATGATCCAGTAGCCGTTGTTGCGGTGCTCGGGCTGCTGGAACCAAAACACCACCGACCACAGTACCATGGCGGTGAACGTCAACGTCACCAGCACGCCAATCCAGCTAATCGCGATGCTGATGTAGTGCAGCACGTCGAAGACAAAGAATATGCAGAAGCTGGGTTTCTCCAAATTTTCGAGCAGATACGGGTAGTCGATGAGCAGCTCCACGTAGTCGAAACCGGAGTAGCGCAGGAGCACCATCTGCTGAAAGGTGATGCGGCTTGTGCGGATGCTGCACAGAGACCGGACGTAGTTGAGCAGATCGCCAGACACGACGTCGCCGTCGTAGGGATCGCCAGCAAGCACCTCGTCAAGCTTTGCCTGCACCACAGACTGCACACGAGGATCGTCAATGTCGACGCGGCCAGAGTCAAGGAAAACTTTCAGCAGTGCCGGGCTCCCACTCACTAATTCGAAGATCTCGCCGTCTACGAGCTCGTTGCTGGCCTTCAGGGTTGCGAGGATAATGTTCATGAACACGTCAGAGCCGGTCTGCATAAACAGCAGCAACGTGTCTTTCAGGTTTAGGTTCACCTGATCGGGATCGCTATCCTCTTGCACATCATTGCCTTCCACGGAGCTTGCCGATTCAGTGGACGGGGCCACCTCAATGGGGCTGCGGTGCTCAGACCTGTCAAACTCCCAGCCACCGCTGCTGCTGCTGCTGCTGATCCTATCTGGGATGTTACTACCAGCAGCTACGCCGCTGCTGCGATTAGGGCCGGTGAGTGTCAGCTGAGCGTTGAAGGACGCGTCGCCGCCAGGCTCGTGCGGCGAGCCATTTCTGGGCTCTAAAAACAGACCAGACGCAGCGTTGACACCCTTGTATAACATTGAAGATAGCCACCCAGCGCCACGTCTACTACCCTGATGACGATTCGTGTCCTTGTTGTCAGCCTCTTCGCCACCGGCGTACGGCTGGCGAGAGGCGCCGGCTGACACCACGCCGCGCGTGGAGCTCTCAGTGGAGTCTGCGCCATCGCCGTGTGTGGACCCGACATCCATCGCCGCCTCATGTGAGGCCCCGTCGTCAGATGAGTCCACAAATCGGACGCGCATTTCAATGCGCTTGAGCGTATATGATATCCCCGGTGGTTCACGTGTGCTGTGAGGAAGGGAACAACAGAGACAGGTGGACAATGCCTGTCTGCACACTTGTGGCTGTGTCTGCGTGGTGAAGCAACACAGTTTGCGGAGAAGGACGAGCTTTTGCGTACGTGCACGCTGCCGTAGCAGTAGCTGCTCGTGTTGAGAAGTTATGGGAAAGGAAGGAGCAGCAGCAGAGTGCAGTAGCGCGAGCAAGAGTGTGTGGAGAGAGAAGAGAACCGAGTTGTGCCGATCGTGTCGGCGGTGTGCAGATGGTGGTGGTGGTGGTGGTGATCGCGCTTTGACAGCGAGGCAGTCGTTGTGGTAGTGTTTCACCCGTGTAGAGAAAAGGAGGCCATGAAAAGAAAGACGCAAAGCCCGAGTGCCCAAATCTTTGAGAGGCGCAATACCGGTTCGGCCCGTCCCCGGAATGCGCCGTCTCAACGCAACGCGTGTTTGCAAAAACTCGGTCGTTCGCGAATGAAGCCGAGACAGAGAGCTGTGCGAGGGCACTTAGAAGGGAGATAAAGAGGCGATGAAAATAACGAGGCAGAAGCCTCAACGGCAGTGAATCCAACAGGAGACGTAGAGAGACGGGGACGTCAGCACTGAGAACAAGACGTCCGCTCTTGGAAAGAGTTTGAAAGGTTCTACCATTCGTCTTTTAGGCAGCCCCAGACATCCCGCGACTGTGGCTGGTAGCGCTGTGGCCCGGCGGGAGTACTGCGCAGGCAATGTAGAGGTGATTACTTGTTGCTTTTCGGCGCGCATGCCGTTGCGGGGGTTGGGGTTCGGTGGCTGTGCGTGCTCTTTTCGCGGCTGCAGAACCTCCGTTTACGCACCTCGCAAGTGGCGTCTCTCTCGTCTTCCCCTCCGTCATATGATGACGGCAGCTTTACGTTTGTTTGGTTCCTTCTCGCTGCTAAGGCAACACAACATGCTCTCAAATAGGAGAAAAGGGGACGCGGGAGGCACGCGTTGAGGCTGCCAACGGACATTCACATCCACACCCCTCCCCACCCGCACCTCTTCTCCTTCGACCTCACGCGCACACATGCACACGTACTCGCACGAGCAGGCGAGCCTTCACGCCTTCCATACACATCCCGAAAAAAAAAAACAAGTCGGTGAAAGCGACCCTATAGACTGAAGCGCATGGCATGGGGAGGGGAAGGACGTGTCTTTGCCTCTCTCCACCCTCATTAACTCCCGCAGCTCCTCCACACCTGTACAGTCGCCGCCTCCCAGCACTCTTTTTGACGTCATAAATCTTGAGACATCTCCAAGAGGCGCTTCTGGAGCACCTCCAACTGCTTCCGCTGCGCTGGATCCGGCACCTGCGCGAAGTCGCGCGCCGACATAGTCAGCACCCGCTCCACATCTTCCTCACTCATGCTTTGGATGAGCTCCAGTACTTCATCGCGCTCCGCCTCCGTCATCGGGGTCGATGGTGGCACAAGGGACGTCTGGGACCCGGAGGGGGCAGCCGCCGACGAAGAAGCGCTCTCGGTGGCGGTATCGCGCTTGCGGGCACCACGCGCCTCGCCACTTTTGGCCGCCGACTTCGCCTCCTTCTTGGCCGGCGTTGGCGACTCTGCCGGGGGTCGCTGGGGCGTCTGCTGAGGTGTTGGCAAGGGGGGTTGATGCGACGGCGTCGGCTGCTGGGGTGACAGTGGCTGCGCTAGCTCCGCCTCTGCCTCCGCAGCCCTTCGCGACTGGTACGCAGCACGAGGCAGCGAGCCTAGTGGGATTCGCCCGGCGTGTTGCAGCGTCATGATCACCGCCGACTTCAGCGCCGGGTTGTTGTGTAGCAAACGCTTTGCCTCGTTTGGACGCTCCAACGCCAGCACGCGCAGCTGCTCCACAGCCGAATACGCCTCCTCCGTGGCCATGCCGCGCAACGCGTCAAGTACGAGGGAGCCGTCGCGGCCGAGAATCGGATCCGTGTAGAAGCGCGGGAACTGCATCGTCTCTCGTCCGGCCTTGTCTGTGGTTAGCTGCTGTGACTGCTCCTGTTTCTGTTGCGGTTGTGAAGAGAATGGAACACGCGCCATCGGAGCACGCATGCCACCGCCACGGCCCATTCCAGAACCATAAGGCGGACGCGATGAGTTCGGAGACGGATACGGCTCTCGCGGTCGCTTGCGGAATGTGGAATGGTCAGCGGGTCCACTGCCGCCGCCGCCGGGGCCTGCACGCAAAGGTCCGTGAAGTGTGGTGCTGCGCGCCGCCGTCACCCGCATCGCACGCTCGCCAAAGGTGGTGCCATCAAGGCGGCGAATAGCCTCCTCCGCTGTCTTTTCATCCATGTATCCGGCGATGCCATAGCGGAAGTCCTTCCCTGGCGCCGGGCCGAAGATGGTGAAGCTCACGACATGGCCGACGGACTCGAAATGTTGACGCAGCTTCTCCTTCTCGATGACGAGAGACACACCGGTGAAGAAGACGCTGGACGCCACAGAGTTGCGGTCTTCCATACTTCTGCGCTCACGTCGAACCTTTTGGCATGAGCGCCGGTCACTGTGTACCTCTGCACGTGTCACACGGCACCTCTTTCGGCCTCTGTGTGTGCGCCTTTTTTTTTCTTCCGGCACACTCCTGTGCCGCCCGCTGTGCAGTGTTGGCAACGCGTGCAGAAAACCGTGTGCACCTGCTGAAGGACGTGCGTGTACGTGTTTAGGATGCACGGGAAAAGATGGGAGGGGGGAAGCAGAGATGAAGGAAGAGGAACAGGTGGTACGACGCCAAGGTGAGAAACGAAAAAAAGGCATCGAGCGAAAGGGGAGGCAAGGAAGCGCAGAGAAGACGCGGCAAACTACAGCGCTGCATGCAGCGGAGAACGCGGCCCAGACACACCCGTGAAGGAGGAGAAGGGAATCACAAGTCGGTCACATGTTGAGACCACACACACGCATACGAGCAAAAAGGATGATGTGCCTCCTTCCCGCATGTGCAGCTGAATAGCGTGAGCTTGCCTGTGTGTGTGTGTGTGTGTGTGTGTGTGCGAGCGGCGACAAGGAGGAAACGAGCGGGTGTCGCAATGCTCACACAAACACGGGGGCAAGACGAGTCCCTGAAGTAGTATCGTTGTTGCTGGCACTGTATGTGTGTTCAAACGTGTATCCCAGCGCCCACGTGTGCCTGTACGTGTGCGTGTCTGTTCCTCGGCGATGCGGCATTCAACTTGATGGGCACCCCTTTTCGAGTGTGCTCTGTTCACGTGTGCAGCCTGGAAGGCCTCTGAAAACACACACACACACACACACACGTGGCGCAGCAACCACGAAACGCGCACTCACACGCACAGCCATCGATCAAGACCCTCACACAGCAGCACAGGCAGCTGCGCATTCGCCTAGGTCGCGGAGCGGGCAGGCAAACTAAAAAAACTCATCCTCACCGTCTTCGTGTGCGTCTTCAAAGTAGTTCAGCTCCTTCTGCAGCTGCATTGCGTGGTAGGTAGTGTAAAATGCACCAATCCCGTAATGCACGGAGCGCGGAAAGAGTCGGCTCGTGAAGAGAATCTTCATTGGCGCGCCCAAGGTGAAGAGCAGCGACGCTGTGAGACCCGCCTGCGCGCCTAGCAGCGGCATGTGCAGCGAGGTGCTAAACCCGGTGGAGCAGCCGAGGAGTACAAGCAGTGTGACGTTGGTGTAGACGTTCGATATTCGCAGCACGCCATTTGGCACGCTGTTGAAGAGGCATGAGACCGCACACACACCGGCAAGCGGAGTGTTGATCGCGTAGGGGTCAAACCACTCCCGGCTAGAGCTGTTGCCCATCCCTGGTACCAAGCAGCCTTGTCCTTTGATGTATCCGCAGTTCGGCTTCCTCGCATAGAAGCCTGTGTGTGTGTGTGTGTGCTTATGTTTCTTTTCTGTGGATAGAATGTGCTCTGACCTTTCTTTCGTGAGGAATCACACGCACGCCTTGGCAGCCCGCTCCTTCAGAAAAGCGCTAAGAGAGGAACGTGCGCCCTGCGGCGGAGGGGAAAGGAGAAGCGCAGCGGTCGCGTCTCGCACGTCGGGGATTCCGTTACTTTTTGGGCTATGCAACAGCGAAAGACTGACGTATTATACGTGAAGTCGGCGCACATTGTTTTGTTGCTCTGGTCGATAGGGGGTGTGATGTTGTTGTAGGAAAGAGAGAAGGCAAGGAGAAGAGGTGAAGGGATGAAGAGCGCGGGCACTCGCCAGTGGAAATAAGGTGGGCAGGGCGCCAAGACAAGGATTCGCCACTTCACTAAACAAAGGATCGTCGTAGCAATGCCTGGGAGGGCTGTCGTAGATATGCAGAAGCCCCTATCCGTCGGAAATGCTCCGCGCTATCACACGCCCCACCCCTCTCCGTATTTTACTTGTATACGTGTAGACGTATGCATGTGTGGGAGTTCGCCAGCTGTCAGCCACGCATCTGCACGCACCCTGTTGGCAACCAAAAGGTGGCAAGAAGCCCACGCTGTGGCACTGCGAGTACCACGTGTTGCGTTCCTTCCACCATCACCCCTCACTCCTGCGAGCAGGCTGGCATCAGACCGATGTGAGCAGTGTCTTATGCGCCTTTAATTTGAGAGAGCGTCATGTAAAAGGCACACGCATGAAAACATTACCAAGAAAAGGAAGAGAAGCTAACGCACACGCACCATGATGCACACATGCACACAGAGAAACTTAGAATCATTGCAGAAGCACACCTAAGAATAAAAAGGTATCATCATCGAAAAGAAACAAGCGAGGCAATACAACTCCACTGCACCACGGAATAGCACGCACGCCGGAATGGGCAGAGAGGGACGGAGGGAATAGGTGCAGCAAACAGGCTGTGGAAACGAACATGAGGAGAGAAAGCGAGAGAGAAAGCGAGGAGAGGAGGTTGGGGCCAATACACCAAGCAAGTCGCCGCGCCGCTTACAAGCGCCCCTCTACACCTCCACCCCCCCCCCCTTGTTCTTCGTGTACGCGTCCCTGTATCCGGCGTCGGCTCTGTTCATCTATAGACCACCCCCACACAGCCCCTCATTTCCTGCTGCAAGGCCTTTGCATCGCGTTTTCCTATTTCTCCCTTTCGCATTACATTAAAGTCTTAATAACGCGAAAACGAGGCAATGCAACCAGGAAAGCAAAACGAAAGAGACAGAGGCAGAGAGAGAGACACCGAGAGAGGGACCTGCGAGAGGTGGGCGCCACAGGGACGGGTAAGGGAAGAAAATAGGATGTGCATGTGCTGGCGAAACGTCCTCCATGGGCATCCCCTCGCCGTCCCCCTTCCTCTCGCAACGCGCTGCGCTCAAACAAGTTGCAATCTCGTTTCCATTCTCTTCTTTTTTTTTGGACTTCCTTTCCTTCTTCACCCTCTCAGCTCTTACGCAATTCACGCACACATACACCACTAACGTCAGTAGTACTTACATACTGGCAAGGTAATGCTTCGCCTGCTCGGAGAGGCAGCTGGGGCTAGCTGCCTTCACGCAAGTCAAAAATCCGGCAGTGGAGCCGGGGAGGGCTTGCAGGACGGGATGGTTGTTCGTCACCCACCCGAGAACCACATCGTGGATGCGGCGGGCCTCTATCTCGTCATCCTTCGCCGGCAGCGCCTTGCCCACTACTGTCAGCATCGCTGTTGCCGCCTGCTGGAGCGCCGTCGTGCCGTAGAAGTTCAGCAGCGACACGTACAGGCTTATCACGTTACAGGTGCAGTGTGTGTACTCCTCCTGATTCACCAGGTTCGACGAGAAGTACTTTTCGGCCACCTGCTGCACGTGTACAGCGTACTCACCGCCGTCGACACCCATGTTCGTAGTTGCGTGCGAGCCGAGCAGCTGGACAATGACGTTCATGAGGTAAAAGTCGCTCTGCAGCAGCCCGTCGTCGGAGGACGACGACGCGATCGTCAACGAGCTCGTACAGATCTGTGGCAGCGACGGAACAATCGACTGTGGCGCGTGCGTCACAAAGTCGCTCAGAATGCCGGCGGCACGCGTCATGTAAAAGTCGTCCGTCGACGCCTGAAGCCACTCACCGAGCACGGGAAAGGCTTTCTCAAGGAACGGCGCCGCGAACACCTCCTTCGAGGCAGCGAG
This sequence comes from Leishmania infantum JPCM5, assembly GCF_000002875.2. Lineage (NCBI taxonomy): Eukaryota > Euglenozoa > Kinetoplastea > Trypanosomatida > Trypanosomatidae > Leishmania > Leishmania infantum. Next base: position 836,658 of record NC_009416.2, read on the forward strand.
AAGAGTGCCAATCAAGTCACACATGGAGGAGATGGTCAGCTGGACCTCCTCGTCCTCCACCTCAAGCGCGTCGAGCTCATCCTCATCGTTCTCCGTCGCCTTCTTCTGCAGGCACTCGTTGCGGCGCTTTACCACAACCTCCAAAGCAGCCATTACCTTGTCACACACGAGGGCCGTGTTGGTGGGACTCATGATTGCCGGGTGCACGCTAACGCAGCGACCAATGCACCGCAGCATCACCTCCATCACGCTGTTTTCCGACTCCTCGCCGAGCGCCTCCATCAGCTTCGGCAGAGCTGCCTCGGCCAGCTGCTGCGCCGCCGGGTCCTTCATCTCCTCGTAGCACTTCAGTATCTCTTCGAGCATCGACGCGCCGCTCTCACGAACAGCCTCACCAGCAATGAAGGACAGCTGGCCCATGGCCGCGTTCGCAATATCGCAGAAGTATGGAGCCAGTCCGATGCCAAGGTCCTTCAGCATCGCGAAGACCACGTTGGAGGCAAGCTCCTTGTCCTCGATGAGGCTTGTGTGAATCGTCACGACTCGCTCACCGACGCCCGGGATAACAAAGCGCATCTTCTCCACACCGTCCGGCAGGTCATCGTCATCGTCGTCCTCGCCGACGCCCACGTTCGCGATCTCCATGTCGCACTCCATGCTCATCATGTTCAGCAGGATGGGGATGACGGTGCTGAGGTACGGCTGGGCCTGGTCCTTGAGACACTCCACCATGCATGTCCAGCCACGCATCACGAAACGTGTGCGCGGGTCATCATTCGTGAGGCCGCCGTCGCACAGCTGTTTCAAGTAGTTGCACACATCATGCGCGTACTTGGCAAACGCATCACGGCCAACACCGCAGGCGAGCAGCGTCACACACTCGATGGCCTTGCACTTTGTCTTCATCGCCTCCGGTGTGTCCGGAAAGCTCAGCACCTCCTGGTAGACAGGCACGAGCGCCTCCACGTACGGCAGAAGCATGCCCTTGCACGTTGAGGACACTGACGAGAGCACGCCCAGCGCCGCCTCACGGACAAAGAAGTGCTGCGTCCCTCTGATCATCGCTAGGCAATCACCGCACATCACCTCTATGTACGGATGCAGGATGGCGCGGAACTCGTCGAGGCCGTCCTCGTCGTCGTCTTCCTCCTCATCACCCGTCACGCTGTCAATGAAGCTGTCAAGGCAGTTGGCCGCGCATGTCGCCACGCGCGGCACGTCGTCGCGCAGAGCAGCAACGACTGCAGGCAGGATGGCGCCGTGCACCTTCATCTGCAGCTCCGGCGCAAAGTCCTGGGAGAGCTGTGCGAGGCAGTCAAGCGTGTTGGCGCGCACGTACTTGGACTCGTCCTTCACGTGCGGCACGACCATCTGCACCAGCGACGGCAGCTGCGACGAAAAGACAGTGCGCATGCCCTCGCCTGCGTAGCAGATAAGCAGCACCGCGGCGTTTCTATGCTGCCACTGCGGCGAGTTGATGTTCTGTGCAAACAGCGTCTGCGCCGTTTTTTGAAGCTTGCGGCCGCCGAGGGCGTTCGAAATGCGATCCAGCCCGCTCGACCCGATCACCAGATCCGAGTTCTCCTCCAGGTTGTCCTCGTCTTTGTCGCGGCCGGTGACGTCCCAGTCCGCACCGTAGTCGGGGTTCAGAGTGTACTGGAAGAGCAACTCGAAAAAGGATGAGGCGAACTGCGGCACCTTGCGCACGGTCTTGGGAACTTCCTCGCAGTATGTCAGCATCAGCTCCACCGCCATGTGGCGCGCGCCGGCGTCCACCTGAGGTGCGGCGGCCACCTGCATCATAAGCCCCAGAAGGTGCTCGGCATCATGCTGGAAGAGGCTAATGCTCGACGACATTCCCTCCACAGTGGCCTCCAGGATCGACTCCACCGACTCCCACTCGCCCTGGTTTAGGTAGGCCTCGATGACACTCAGCATCTTCGGCACCAGCGGACGCAGACGGTCCGCCATGCCAAGGTTCGACAGACGAATCGTCGCCTCGAAGGCGGCCTTCTTGAGGTCGGCACCGTCTGTCTCTTGCATGAAGCACGTCTCCAAGCCCGTCGCTAGCGTATCGGCATGAGATTGGAAGTACGCAGCCATGGCCATCGAGGTTGCCTGGACGATTTCGCAGCACATCGTCCTCAGCGCCGTGTCGCCCTTGGCGTCGCCGAGAATGGTCATAACGCTCGTCCACAGCTCATTCCAGTCCTCCTTCTCCTGGAACACCTGCACCGCCAGAGCACTGACGCACGCCGCAGCAGGCGAGCGCAGGCCACCCTGAGAAGCAGAGTTGATCACAGCGAGCATATGCGCCTTCACCGCAGCGCGCGCTACCGCATCGGACGCGGCATATGGTGACGGGGTAGCGTTGAAGAGCTTGCGCAGCAGCACCAAGCTCATGGTCTTCACACCCGTGTCCTGCGAAGTCGCACTAGTCTCCGCCAAGGCACACATCATCCAAACAGGACTGGAGGCAACCATGCCATTGTAGTGCTCCTCAGCGGACTTGCGCTCTTGGTTGTCGGCGGAGCGCAGTCCATTCAGCAGTGCGATGAGATGACTCGAGTCCATGGTAAGCAAAAGAAGGCGTCGTTGCGAGTTATATAAATAAAGACGTAGATGCGTGCTGCGCGGAGGAGGAGTGTCGATAAGAGACAAAACGCTTTTGTTACCTGCTCGCGTTTTCCTGTCTCTTCTCTTGCTCTATGCTTTGTGTAGTTAGCGGAGAGTTGTTCGCGTGCTACCGCCCTTGCTCTCCTGACGGAAAGGTAAAGAAAAAGAAATCCTAACGTGCGTGCTTGGAAGAACACGCGAAAAAAAAAGGACAACAACTTAGTTAATCAAGCCTTAGATGGCAGTTGCGTTGTCCCTTTTAACCTGCGTTTGATAGTGCGTTTCCCCTTCTTAACGGTTACTAGGCTTTACGTCAACGCGATCTTTTTGCTTTGTTGCTTTTTTTTTGGTGCAGCGTCTCCGTTATTGTTCTGGTGCTTTTCTGAGCAGGATATCCATCACCGTCGCCCATGCGGATACGTTTGTTTGTTGTGATGGCGGGGAGAGAAGCAGCAGCATCAGTGATTTTGAGCATAGGAGAAAGCAGCATCGGGACAGCGCCCACATGTGAGCCCGAGGAAAAGGCAAGGGAAGGAATCACAGCGCAAGAAGAAGAAGAGGGCGTCGAGTGAGACGGGAACATCATCGAATAAGATGGCCTGAGAGGTCAAGGGAATAGCGGGGAAAACGTGCGTGAGGAAGATCAGACAGGACCTCACGCAAGAGCCAGAAGTCGAGAATGCCCTTCAACTGCGAACCAAAGGAACAGTACATCTTGAAAGTCGCTGCAGGTGTCAAGGGTGAAACGTGTCTGCGCGCGCGCTGTCATACACTTGTTTTCTAGCACCGAAGCATTGGTACTTCTCTCAATCACACCATCTATTCTGGAAGCGAAAAGAATAATCAAAAAGTCGTCGTCACGATGACGGGCACAGCAACGCTGCACGCAAAAACAGAGCTGAGCGAGGCGGAGGTGAAGAGAAATGAACGAAGAAACAAAAGACGCCGAGAGGCACACTTGCATGTGTCCTATGCAGAAGGTAAAACCACGTATACTCTGTATGCTGAATGAAGAAAGGCGCCTATGCGAAAGCAGACGAAAAGCACAGCCGGAAGTGTCTCGTGCTTTCGGCTCGCTCTTGCGCGCAGTATCAAAGCATTTGAAACTTCTCTATAAGGAAAAAAACGCCACACCTCGGGGTCAAGACAGAGCCTCATCTACGGCAGAGACGGAAGCAAAAGAGTGCAATACCTCTTCTGAAAAGAGAGACAGGACACCCTCTCGTACTCTTGAGGACGGCGTGCAAAGAGCTGTTTTCGATGTGAGCGAGGGCGATGGGTCTGCAGCACTTAGAACATCCGTGCAATGTAGCACAACCACATTGGGGAACGGGTACTGCCACTGCAGAAGCGTGTCTATAAAAGCATCCTCGTCCAGAAGTCCCAAAGCGCTGCTCATGCCGTTTCCGCCGCTTACTTTTTCTCCGAGAGAAGATACGTGCACGTTTGGAAGCTCAAACGTCGCATCTCGGATATGTCCGTCGCACAGCGGGATACTGGCGCTCACGCGAGTCCATTCACGTTTGAAAGCGGTGCTGAGGATATGAAAAGCAAAAGAAACCGTAACGCGACGGCGCAGGGCAAAGAAATCGGCAGCAGCATCCTTTCCCGACGTCGCGACCGGCGCGGTAGTGCTTTTGCACAACCTCTCGGCGGCTTGCAGCAGCGTCATCCACGGTGCCTCGCTGAGAGTAGTCAGTGGCAGAGTATGCGTTGCGCAGCCCACCTCCTTTTCGCAGTAGCTCGTGGCGAGGCTGACAAGCGGAGAAGGTGCCACAAGCCCGTCCACGCGGGCGAAATACTCCATAAAGTGAGCATCAGTGAGAACTAGTCGCAGTGCTCCGCGTCGCGACTGCCACACATATGTCGCGGGGCAGTGGTACTCAGCCTCCAAGGCTACAATGTCGTCAGCTACACTGTCCACTTCATTTGGGCTCTTCCTCCAGAGACCCGATAGCCGGAGAGCTAGGCCAGACCACTGAGCCTTATGACGAAGCTCAGATAAAGCACTGGATTGCTCGCTGTCACCATCGCTGCTGGCCAGCCAGGAAGGGAAAAATAGTAGCTGGAGAGTACGCTGCGCTGCGCTGCCGTAGTATCGTAGGCTCCCTGAGACTTCAGCCCACTCTACAAGAACGGGAATCAGATCATCAAAGCAGCGCGTCCCGTCTATCAGCAGCCGTAGTGCGCCAGACGGTTTCGCGCACTGAAGCGTATTATACGAAGAAAAAGGACATTCTTGGCTCAGAGGGATACCTCGCCTGTCGGAAGGCCCACGAAAAATGCTCAAGGCAGTGCGCAGTAGGCACTTGATAACACTGGTCGTGCCACCTTCATTCATATCGCTGCTGCTCTGCGCTGGAACAACAAAGATAAGCTTGTAGTGAGCGTCTTGAGTGCCGGAGGTGCAATTTTGTGTCCGAAGTGCGCAGCCGAACCCGCTGTTCGACGGACAAGTAAAAAGAAGCTCGGTAGTGGACCCTAACAAGGCGGCCTGATTAGCAATTGCAGCCAAAAAGTGTACTGGTGGCAGACGAACACCCGAAGAATATGCTTGTTCACTGCTTTGACCGATATCATCAGAGGGAGACACTACAAAAAAATGAAGTTTGAATGGCTGTGACAAATGATTTTGCGCTTCGTGGCTAAACAACCCGGTTGCAAATATCGTACTCGCCGAAAAGGAGGTGGTTTCCGACAGGCAGTAGGTTACTGCTGCGTTCACACTCAAAGCTGGTGCACTGTTCCACGCCTGAAGAGTGCGAATGTACTCCAGTACTGGCGCCTCGTCACCTGCGTCGGGCATGCTCGCTTTTCGACAAGTGTTGTAGTTTGTCGTTGACACGTCCACCAATGTGTCTAAAAGCCAATCGTATTCGACGTTGCATTCGCCGCGTAAGCTTGGCTGCTTCGGTGTTGCGCTGTCTCGGCGTGAACGCGCAAGCGCAACGGCTTTCACAAAGCCAGCAACATCAGCTTCCGCGTCGTAATCTGATAAAGCAAAATGTGCAACTTCCTCACCTTTCCGCTCCTGCTCATACTTCGTCAGAGAAAGTGGTGGCGCCTGAGTTGTTCCAACTTCTGTAGCGCCTCTTTCTTGTACCTGTTCGCTGACCGACTGCACATCTTGCGGAGCGGCCTTTGCGCTCTCTCGCGAAGTAGCATGTACCTCTCCATTGAGAAGCGAACGGCCTCTCTGCACAGGTGCTGCATTGTGTGTTGACCAGTTATCAGAGCGAAAAAAGCAGACCGCACGCACTCTGATCAGTTTCGTGCTAGGTTCAGTTGCTGGAGGACTAATCCTAATCCGTACAAAGGCGTTGAGACGGGTTCCCGGTATCTTGAGGGTAGCCACACTGCTGGGAGCGGCTGAGGTAGAGGCGGCAGTAACAAAGCCCCCACGCCGGGAGCTGGAGGTTTCAATGACAACACTGAAAGCATCCCGCTCGCGATTGGAAAAAGCTGGAGAATGGAGGTGAAACAATTGTCTCTCAACAGCGTCCTCCACTAAAAGCACGGCAACAAAGTCCTGCACACAAGTGCCGGTGCTGCCTCCCGCAGGGGGGCTGCTTCTACTGCTGGGCGTGTCAGAGGGCAACTCTCTGCATCGCCGCATGTCCACTCGATTTTCAAGCTCGAAAACCGCGCGAGCTTCATGGGAAAGGGAAGTACTTGTGACCCAGCTCTTCGACGGCAGCTCAGATCGAGAAATCCACCGTCCGACGTTTTGTGGCGTCAGCAGTGCAGATACGGCACCGACACCTGTTGCTTCCACGACTTTGAAAGCAACTAGTTTGACACTTTTGATGCACTCAAAAAAGTCTGCAGCTAGAGTATCGGCGTTTTTAACCGTGCCACTCAGTTTTGGCGAATTCTCTTGATCGTGCGACGTAGTAATCTCAGGAGAACGACCTTTTTTCTCCGCCTTCCTGGCAAAGAGTGCTTTTTCACGGCCATCACTGGGGGAAACCTGTAGCTGCTGGGTAATCTTTTTTGCACCCGCAGAGGACTCGATAGCGGATTCTGCATCAGCCGCAGCCCCAGATTCGCCATTCGAAAGAGAAGCTCCTGACGCTTCCGGTGCTGTTGGTTTCAAGCATTCGCTTCGGGAAGGATTCACGCTTGATTGTGAAAGGAGTGGCTGATTGTGAATGGATGCGGTGTGCGTCTTTTCCGATGGAGAAATCGTTTCTGCAGCAAGAATGCTGTCTAGAGCATCTGATATTGCCTCAATGTTCACTTTCATGATTGCTCGACGCGTCTGCAAAAGAACAATCGAAAAGAACAACAACAGACTATGCTGGTATTCCCTCGACACCGCTTTCGCAAAGCCAGTGCGACTTCTTTACGGAAGCTCCTTAGGCCAAAGGAAGAAGGGCGAAAGGAGCACAGTCGTGAATTATTCACATTTCTGGTAGTGCAGAAGCGTAGCATGCACTGCAGAGTACAAGGAAAGCGATTGGTGCACTAGAGCTGCAACCCGGAAAGGCATCAGAAGACACAGGGAAGAGAGAGAAAACGGTGCCTATCACAGCCCCGATTGTGCTAGAGCACTGGTTTCTTGTATTTTTTTTTGTGTTTTCGCGGGCGTTGAACGGACAGCACTAAAGCGTACAAAGAAGAGTTGAGACTAGTGTACATGACCTGCGCAGCTGCTGGCAAGTTAAGTTCCGTCGAGAGAAAGTTCGGGTTGCGCACCGTCGGGTGCAGAGGTGTTTACTCTTCGATCGATGTTAAGCGCCGCCCTGTTGATAATCTGAAACGGGTGATGCGTGAGTCGCGACGCACCGCTATGAACGTTGTTTCGTAGAAGGTATTGTGCCAGCCACATCACCGGGTCGGGCTGTGCCTTGTTGGCAGCGCCGCTTGCCGTACCGTCCTGCGTAATTTGGTCCCTGTACTGCTTGATCAAGTCTTGAAGGGCTGGCACAAGTGTCGGAAAGACATTTTCGATGAGGTAGCGATGATCGGCAGATACTTTCTCTGCGCTGTTGCCACTGCACTTATCTATGTGATCCAGGAAAAGGTCTTCTTCGATAAGTCGCACGAGAAGCGCACTATCATCTTCTGGCTGGGGTGAAATCGACATGGCGCTGCCCGAGATGTCTACTTTTTGGTGAGGTGCTCGCATGAAGCTGTGTGTGTTTGCGTTCGAGAAAAGCAATAAAGAGTGAGGGATCAAAAAGAGTGCAGGAAAGGCGTTTTCTGGATTTGTGGCGGCTTGGCCGGGGCGCTTGGGTCTCGCCGCTGCTGCGGCCCCGCCTTTCCGGCGGCCGCGTCGCCCGCGCGTGGCGGGGGGGCTTGGGCGCCTCCTCTCCCTGCGCCGAGCGGAGACGGGAGGGCCCGGGCCGCCCCCCACATATGCCGAGGACGCGGGGCGCCGGCCCTCCCCGCGCAGGGAGGCCCGCGGTGGCCAGGGTGGGGAACGGGGGAGACGAGGTTTCAGAACAGCGGAGGGGGGGGTAGCCGGAGGGCGGCGAGAGGAGGATAGCCCCACGCCAGGTGGAAAGGCGGCCGGGCCGCCGCAGGAGCCGGGGGGCGGTGCCCGCCCAGATGCGGGCGCGCGGGGGCTTCTGCCAGGAGCGCTCGTCGTCACGTGAAAACTTTTTTTCGCTTCACAGGTGGCCACCTAGAGGGGGAGGCATGAAAACACACAATAAACGATGGACGCACATTTCAGTGCTTAACAGAAGGGCGATGCTTACAGCCAGCTGCTGCGCTGCTTCTCCTTGAGCTGACGCGCCAGATCCTGAAACGTCAGTGCTGTCTGCGCCAGCTCGGCCGATTTGTTCCGCATCTCGCTCAGCCGCTCGCCGCGCTGCTGCAGCTTGCGCACATTCTCACTCATCATTCGCCGGGCCTCAGTGAGGCTAACATTCTCGCGCTCCGCGATCGCCTTGAGTTGCGCATAGCGGCCGCCCGGCGACTCATTCGGAGTGGCTGCGGTGGCGGCCGCGGTTGGTGCAGGGGCGCCAGGCTGCCGCGCAGGGGTCGGGGCCTGTGCCGGCGCTGCTGCACTGCTTCCGCGATCGACGGCGCCGAGCAGCTCTTGCTGCTCCCTTTTAGGGTCCGGTTTCGCGATTGGTGGCACACTTGACGGCAGAGAGGAGGGGCTTGCGTACGGTTTTGATGTAGGGGCCGCTGCCATGGGAGTGGTGCCGGCAGGCATCTGCGCCGCCCCAGCCGCTTTCGTGGCGCGTAGCGTCTCCGACTCTAGCTTCATGGCAATGTCCTCCCACGGCAGCGTCATGAGTCGCTTGAAGAAGCCCGTTTCCTGCTTCAGTGTCGGCGCCGGCGGCAGATAGCGTCCGTAGCCGCGGAAGGTGCATGGCGTGAAGTGGTAGTGTGGACCGCGGAAGCAGGGGTGCTTGCGCACCCCACTTTCTTTCGAAGCACCCAAGTTCGCCTCCACAAAGAAGTGACCGATAACGCCATTGTTGGAGCCGAGGAAGTACAGATGCAGCACGTTCTCGATCTCGACCAGCAGCACCTGAACGTTCTCCTCGCCAGCAAAGTCAAGAGTGGCGTACGACTGCATCATCGGCTTGGCCGTTCTGCTGTCCAGGATGTTCACCCAACGCCAGCCGTTCGCGTCGCGTGTTACCACGATGAGCGCGCCGCGGCCGTGGTACACGCTGAAGTGCTCGAGACGGCGCGCAGGGTCGAGCCTGCACGTGGCGGCTGGCACCGCGTCCACCGCCGTGACACTCGCCGTCATCGAGGGCGGTGACCCAGTCGCGGGGAAGAGGGCGGACACTTGCACCACGACAATCTCGTGTGCGCCAACGAACGCGATGGCTGGGTCGATGCAGTCGTTGGCGGAGGTGTCACGACTGATTTCGTAGTCGCGCATTTCGCCCGCATCCGTGTCGTACGTGAGGTTGGCCTTGCCTGGTGCCCACGTTGTCTTGACGTGCACGATGCTGCCCTGGAGCGGGCTACTCCCTGTTGCCACGGCCGCACCGCCCACCGTAATCGTCCACTCTACAGATGAGCCCAATACCTCAAACCGGACAGGCAGCAGCTTTGTGGCACTCGTCGTCTGTGGCAACGCCACCCAGTTCGCCTCCGCGCTCTGGCGGTAGCACCAGGCCTGCGGGGCGCCGTCCGCGACGCCAAACGCAAGCGACATCGACAGCAAAGCAGCGCCCAGTGCGTCGCAGCACGTAAGGGTACCGTATACACCGGCGTTGTGCACGGGTGACGAAATAGAAAGCGTGACCTCGAACACCTTGACGTCCCCCGACAGGTTCGGCAGCGGCGGCTGCGCCGCTGCTGTGACCATGAGGCGCGTGGCGGACGTGGCGTACTCGGGGTGCGCGTAGGTGATCAGGCGCATCTCGCTCAAGTTCCAAAGCAAGAATCCTTTGCCGTCCTTGAATAGGCACGCGAGGCAGAGCAGACCCATCTTGTTGTTGCTTGTTGCGGTCCGGCTGGCCATCCAGAAGGCGTCAAGCGAGGCGATGGTTGACCCGACCGGGAGCAGCCCAGGGGGAACTTGAAGCATGAAAGGGCGGCCATCGTCACCCTTGCCCGAAAGGTCGACAAGCGCGACTGAGGAGTTCTCGAGCAGCAACAGCACACACTTGCCATCCTTGTAAACAGACACATTGCTCGTCACGGTGGACGGCTCCAGACGTGCATTAACAAGTACCGCCTGCTGCACCATCCGCTTTCCAGGCTCGCCGTTCCCGTCCAGCTGGAGCGCCGCCCGGTCCAGGTCCAGTACCAGCGAGCCGGTATTGCGACGAATGTCGTGCTTCATGACCGTGACGATGGACTCGGTGCTGAACACGCGCAAAATTATCTCCGTCGGCAGGAACACTGTGTGCAGCGAGGGCAGCACCGTCTCCAACACCAACCCGTCGGCGTCCTGGCCGATCGCCAAAGTTGACCACGGCACGCAGTTCGCCAAGGCTTTCGAGCTGACGCTGAAAGCCTCGTTGGACTGCGGCGACAGACAGACCGCCTGCGCTGCATCCGTGACGGTTACCAGAACGCTCTGCCGCCACAAATATGCCACATCTGAGTTAGCTGCTTCCTTGGCCTCCACGTCAGGCAGGGCGTGGCGCAGCAGTGCGTCGCCACCGCGCAGAAGCTTTTCCCAGGTTGAGGTCACTGCTGTTCGTTGTATTTCCTCGGCGAGCGACCGTATCTGGTTCTCGGGCAGCCGCAACAGCAGCGCACGCGGGTACCACGGCGCCTGCGCGCTAAGCTCGCGCAGCTCACGGATGCTTTCGATGCCGCCAGTCTGACGGTTGCGCTTTGCCAGGATCGGTCGCAAGCCATCCTCGCTTGTCACGAACAGCGCCTCTAGGTCAACGTCTGTCAGCCCGCTTGCCCAGTAGTTCGACAGTACGCACGGCTCCACGTGGAAAACGTTGAAGTAGTTGTCCACCGCGTTCGCGCCGACGTCTGTGCCGTTGCCGCTTGACCTAGCCGCTGCCTTCTTCGTACGCGCCGCCTCCACGCCACGCTGAGCCGTGTACGCGTTCAGATGCGCGATAATGGCGTCCTGGCGCATCACCTGCTTGTCATCAAGTCGGATAACTATCTCCAGGATGTCGCGCTGGCCGTGCAGCAGCATGTACATCTGGCTGTGCTTGTCGTTGGTGGTGTGGAAACTGTCCTCGAGGGCAGTGCGGGCCATGCTCAGACCCACGCGATACTCATTGTACGCGAAGGCGTCGACAAGTCCGGCGCTCGGGGCGCTCGGCACGCTTTGCGAGATGTGCTGAGAGAGATCAACGACCCAGTAGAGCTCGGCCACCTTGTCACGCCGCTTCTTGCTCTCGTTCCACAGGAGAATCTTGGTGCAGTGCATGGTGACGGCAGCGACGTAAACGCCGCCAGGCGTCACACGGCACGTGGCCAAAAGGCTGTCCGGCTGCCCGGCGATGCTGCTAGCGTCAAAGAAGCTGCTCACACGACCTTCATCAATGTACCACTTGCACACCCCGGGAACCCCGCCCACCACACCGATGAGTGCGTTCGGGTTGCTTGGATACGAGTCCATCGAGAGCAGAGAGCCTGTGGTGAAGAACTTGTCGCGGCTGGCGGCGCTCGTGTCAATGACGGGGCCCGCCATGCCCTTGCAGAAGGGCTGGCATAGCCCGAGAACATTCGTCTCCGTGGCGGTCCACCGCAGCTGCGGCCGCTCCTCGGGGTTGTTCGACACCGGATCGAGACGGAAATAGGACACGAGCCCGTCCTTGCGCCCCACCGCGCCGCATGTCAAGCCTTGTGCGACATGCAGGCAGGTGAAGTGCGCACCAGGCCCCGTGCACCGCAGCATGCTGTCCCCATTGCCATTCACGCCGGCGCTGTAGTCCAGGCACAAGAGCGTCTCTGACGCAAGCACCAGGAAACTGGTGGTGCCGGAGTACACAAAGGCGTCTAGCCAGTGCACCCCGCCCGGCAGCGGCAGCAGCTCGCGGCACATCTCCTTGCCGAGCACGAGGACGTTTGCATCATCGCCGATGCACACGAGCACGCCGAGGATGGCGTCGTACTTGCAGATGTGGTAGTCTGACATAACCACTGTGCTTTTGCCGCCCATCCGAAAGGGAAGAATGGCACCGCTGTCGGCGCCCCCGGCGCCCTGCGTCCGCGAGAGCATTGTGGGTCTCGGAGGTGGTGAGGAGGAGCAGCTATGATGTATGCGCCGGTAGCTTCGGTGTAGGCGCCGTGCATAGAAGAGCAAAGGGCAATACGGCCGCGAGTGGCAGAGAGGTAGGCAGTGAAGGACCGAACTACGCCCACCTACACACGCACACACACAGAAATACTCACACAGAGATACAGTTACCTGGCGAACTAGCAAGAGAGACGTCGGAGTAAAGGCAGAGGAGAGGCGCAATAAAGCGAGAGAAAGCGAAGATGCACATTGCGGCAGCGATGACGAACGCGGCAAACAGTCGTGGGGAGAGACAGTACGACGCTAGTGAGAAGCACTGCGGGCGCGGATGCTTGGCGATGGCTGCATGTTGCAACTCGTCATTCCACATCTACACCTCAGCGGCTTTCGTGCGGCAGCAACACTGAGGTAGAGAAGCGAAAGAAGGATGAAGTCGTTGAGTGGGCGCGGTGCCCCAGAGCAGAAGGCCTGAAACGGCCGAGGGCGAGACGGACAAAAAAGGAGGAGAGGGAAAAGAAAACGCTCATCCCATCGCAGCAGAAAGAAGAGCGCAGCAGCAGAATAACGAACGGCCAAACAGCAAAAAAAAAGGATTCAAGACAACGCGTAGCAGCCGTGCTGGGCTCGCGCGTCGCACCGCGAAAAATGCATAACGCCGTGTGTCTGGCAACAAGAGGCTGAGGGTGCGCAACAACCAGAGAAAGAGACGGATAAGAGCACTCCGCGAGCGTGTGGGTGAGCCACCACCGCTGCGGACGTCTGCTGCTTACGCACAGAGACACACACGCACCTCACCTCTCTCTATTTCTGCGAGAGGGGAGGCGGGGGACGCAGAAAAAAGGCCCTACGCGCTGCTGCCTGCCCTTCTTACGCCTCCTCTGGGCCAACGACAAGGAACGGGGCCACCTTGGCACACAGCGTTGGCACAAAGGGGCGATACGCGGCCTTCGGCCGCATCTCCACTGCGAGGAGGTGCTCCCCAACCGTGGTCACCCTGGCGTCAGCAAACACCAATGTGGCCTGTACCGCTCCGTTGGAGAGCCGCACCAATTCTTGTACCCCTGACGCGCGAGGGAAAAGCGGATGGGCACACCCATTGCCATTCCGTGCCTCTGAGGCCTCATCTGGGACCGCCACCCGGTACTCCGCCGCCTCGTCGGTGGCACCCCACTGTTGGTCGATGACGTGCTCGCCAAAGGCGTGCGGGAGTCGCAGCACATTAGTACCGCGTAGCTGTGAGGCCACAGGACGTACGAGGAAGAGCACGACGTCGTCGTAAGAGGGGAACAGTTCAAAGGCATCTTCCTCTAGCCGCGTGGACGACTGCACTTGGCACACCCCGCCAGGAATGCCGTCACACTCAGCGACGCTGCTGCGTATAGCTGCGAAGAAGCTGCGCCGGCCTTCCTCCACGAAGGCCTTGAGCGGCGGAAGGAGGGAGCCTGGCGTCACGCGGCCGTCCTGCGGCATCCACCACAGGCGCAGCGAGACAGAGCGCAGGCAGGCACAGATGGGCAGGACAACACTGCGATGCTCAATCACAACTTGGCACCAGTGCGACAAGCACTGAAGGAGGCAGAGCAGTCGTGAGTCTTGATGGCCGCCGTGCATGACCACGCCAAGCTCAAAAGCATCGTCAGCGACGCGATGCACGTAGACACCACGCATGGCCTCACTCACACGCGCAGGCACATCCGGTTCGGTAGGCCCACTGGACTCCTTCCGATTATGGAAACGGGGTCCGATGTGGCCCCGGCTGCCCGCTTCGGTAGGGACGTCGCGGGGCGCAGCATTGCCCTTGGAAGCCATCGCCAGTTGTACCTTCTCATCCATGATGCGCGGCAGGAGAATGCACAGCGCCGCGCAGTGCGCCAGCGACACCCACGAGCTCACCACGTCTTTCTTCGCCACTTCCACTGCACGGAAGCATTGAGTGAGACGGCTGTACTCGGCGCCAGAGGAGAACATGGAGATGTAGCTGCCGCAGGCGAGGGCATGAGGGTCCAGAAGCGCTAGCACCCGTCGGTGCGCCAGCAGGGCAAGCTGGCGGCGCACAAAGGCACTGTCGACGGTGTCCCGCTGCGGTGTCCATTGCCAGTGCCTGGCCGACGCGGTTGCTGTCTGTAGAGGACTCACCGGCACAGATGGCTCGTTCTGCGGCACTTGCGCTGGCGGAGAAGGGCGCGCCGTTGGAGCTGATGAGTGCTTGTCGACGACTGAGAGAGCCGACGAGGACGGCGGCGGCGCGTTGCGTGAGAGGAAGCTCTCTGCATCTTTGGCAGCACTCGTCTCTGCCTGACTCGCCGATGCTAGTGGTGAGGGTGGTGTTGGCACAGATGCCTCCTGGGCTTGTGCTGACCGCGGTACCGACGGTACAAACTTGGAGTCATCTTTCCGCGTCCCTTCCATATCCACACAACTGTAGTCCGCCACTGGAGCAGCTTGGTGAGGCCTCTCCGTGCCTCGTGATGCCTCTTCGGCGGTCACAGAGGGCGCTGTATAGGCCGTGCCTCCATTGACGTGCGGCTTCTTGGAGGGCGCCGATGTTAGCAGGCCGCCCTTCATCAACGACATCAACATCTGCCCGACAGTGTCCGTGGTGCGATGAGACACCAATAGTCTTGATGTGTTGGCGCGTGCGTGGTGGTAGAAGTCGCAGTGCACCAGCCCCCACTCAGCGCCACGTGGCACGGTAGGGTTCATCGCTCCTGCGCCCTTTCTGTAGGCCGCGATGTCGCTTCACTGGGTGACGTTCTCCACCTGCGCGTGCTGCATCGGCCTTGACTGGACGAGAAGGATTACGTCGGCAAATGAACAGGAGACTGGGTGTAGAGGAATGAACCGAAAAAAAAAAGAGCTTGAGTTAAACACTAGCGGTAGAGGCCCGTCTGCGCGTATGCACGGCTGTTCCTTTGAACGAAGTAGACTCGCTCAGTATTTCATCCACATACGCAGAACAGGTAATGCCGGAGAAGGGCCCGAGAACGCAACACCGTGTGCCTGACAAGTGTACGTGCGTGTGTGTGCATGTGCCTGAGTGGTGATGGGAAGGAGAAGTACGCCGCGCAGCCAAGCACAACATGTGCGACCATCAAACTTCAAAGGGTTGTGCATGTATATATATATATATATTGTTATTATTATTATTACCAAAGGCGATGGGGTGGAAAAGCGCAGTGAAGATAGTCCCTTTTTTTTTCGAGTGGTAGCCTGTGTCCAAGCATATGCTTTTTGACCAGGCCAGGTGCCAATCACCGCGAGCACGTGTGTGGGCACGGAGAAAAGGGGGGAGCAGGAACAGAGTCGCAGTTGTACTGGTGAAAGAGATGGCCGACTGAGGCGCACTGAACAGCACAAGGTGAGGATGGGCATGCCTTCCCTCTTTCTCTCTCTTCCTTCCTCCCGCATCATACGTAGTGCACTAGAGCAGAGGTCGGGCCGATAACAGACCGGCTTCTGGAGACCCACGGCCTCTGGAGAGGGAGGGGGAAAGGGAAGGGAGAAGCCCGTTCATCTCCAGGTAAGCGGTTGCCTCTTCGTCCGCTTTTTTGCGGGCATATTGTCTCGTTTCCTGTTCTCTGGCCTTTCATCGCACGCCTCATCTTAGTCTCTTACACTACCCAGTTAGTACACAATTGAATGAACGAAAAAAAAAAGAGCAACGGGCAGGGAGGGGGAGAGGCGGTGGCACGTCCCAGAAGGTGAGCCGGCTCCGGATTCCCGAGCTTGCGCTGCAGGTGCGTGTAGGTCTTCCCAAAGACCCCCCCCCCTCCCTGAAACCCCTTGACGACTGCAATGCTCACCTCGCCGATCCAGCGATGATGAGAATGGGCGAGTCGAGGGCTTGAGGGAGAAGGGGACGGAATAGGGTGGGGTGCTGCGCGTCAGGTGGGGAGCAAGAACAGGGTGGGGCGGTCAGCTTCTCTGCGCGATATCGCTCCACTTTGACGTGCGCTCTTTTTTTTTCGTCTTTTTCGCTGTCAACTTCGCCGTTAACGGCCGCCTGCTTTTCTCCCACAAGTTTGTTTCTTCCACTTCTTCTCTTTACCAAACAATACCACTCACCAGCCCCCCCCCCGCTGTGAGCGCGCATATGCGGCAATGCAGGCCGGCGGACCACCAACGAGAACGACAGACAGCATGATGCCTAACCAGAGAAAGTGAGTTCCGGTCGGGGGAGGGAAGGATAAGTTGGCGGTCCCCTTATTCATCCGCCATGCGAGCCCACGTCCGCGCGCGCACGTCCCGTGGCTCGTCCGCCGCAGCCGAAGCGCCGCGGCGCGGCACGTCGTTGTGGATGACAGATGACACGTCGGTGAAGCGGATGGCATCCTGCGCCGCACCAGCTTGTGGATAGTTGAAACGATTGCGGTGAAACACCACGCTACCGCTGTCGTACGCCATTACCTTCATATCACGGTCCTCGGAGTCTTTCATGGCGTTATGCACGACCTTCTGCACCTGGTCCGGCGAGACAGCAAGGTACGTGGCCAGCTTCTCCGTCGGAATGGACTCCATCGTGATGCAGATGGTCTCTAAGATGCTGGTGCGCACACGGGCCTCGAAGTGGAAGGACTCAGGCAGATGCTCTTTCACAGAGCTCCACTGCGTCCAGAAGCGCGCGAAGAGGCCGCAGCTGAGCAGATTCTCGAGTCCGTAGATGTAGTTTAGCTCCTTCTCTACGCTGGGAGAGTCCTGGACGTGGCTGGGCACGAGGCACATGCATGCCGTGAAGTCGCTTGTCTGGAAGCGAGCCAAAGACTGCAGCAAGATGCCGAGCAGTAGAGACTTGTCGGGCTGGTCGCCTTCCATCGAGGAGGCCTTGAGGTAGCGGAGAAACATCGGCAGGTTGTACTTGCCCTCGCTCAGCAGCTGCGCCACCTGGGTACCGTCGTCGCGGGTCATTGCTTTAGCTCTTCTTTTTCTTGCTTGTTTAACGGGAGGAGGAGTGTGTGCGTGTGTGCTGAAGGGGCCTTTAGTACGTAGAGGGTACGTGTGCACGAACTTCTCTGCCAAGGAGAAGCGGGTGCGAGGGAGGGGGAGGAGATTGGCGGAGAAAAAGGTAGGAAGAAGCGGTAGTGGCCTCCATGGCGGTAGATGTGCGCTTGCGCGTCACCGACTGTTTCCATTTTCTTTCCTTTGCATGCGTGTATCTGTGCTAGTTACTTGCAGAGCTTTTAAACCCGCCTGTGCCCCACCTCGAGGAAGCGTGCGATGGTATTCACGTGTCCCTGTCTTTGTTTGCCGTTACTTCCGTCGTCGTCACCGTTTTCCCATATAGCAAAACTGCCGATGAGGTTCCGCCAACACGTCTGACCCGTTTCACAGCAGTGGCCGTCCATCGGCCGCCGTAGCCACTCCGGCCAGCAAAGGGGGTAGAGAAGAGGGAAGGAAGAGTTCGGGGCTACTGCATAGACCAACAGAAACCAAGCAAAGGGTATAAAAACAGAAGTATGGCAGCCTACACGCACATCCTCGCACACACGTAAGCGTGCGTGTGCGTGCGTGTGTGTGTGTGAGCGATGAGGGGCCGAAAGCTCCACATAGACGAGCAAGAGGAAGAGGAGGAGGGGAGGGAAGAGAAGATCTAGTAAAGAAAGAAAGGGTGCATCTTCGCCGCATCACCAAGAGAGACGGAAACAGAAGTCGAGTGTATAAGTCGAACAAAACAAAGAAGTGAGCCAGAATGGTAGCGGATGCATTCGGGAGCGCGCGTGCGTGTGTGTGTGTGTGTTTATCTCTGTGCAGTGACCACTACAGGCGGGACCTCTCTTTGAAAAAGGCAAAAAGGAGGAGACGGAGATGACAGGAGCCGCAGTGTGGAGAGAGCGGATGTCCTTGCGCGCACTGGGGCATTTGAGGTGGTGGTGATGCCAGGGTGTCGCCGTAAGTGCAGGAGGGGTGTGGAGTGAAGGAGAGAAACAGTACTCATAAACGAGACGCCCTTTGCAGCTGAGCGAGAAGCAGAGGAAGCGAAGGAGGGTATGCTCCAGACCAAAACAAAAATAATATGGCAAAAAGGAGGCAGGCATGGGCGGGATAACGAGTAGCGCCGAGGAGAATCGAAACAGGAGGAATAGCAAACATGATCACTCGCTCACACAGATCACGACGTCTGTATTCCTTCCTCGCTCGCTTAGCAAAGCTTGCCCTCACACCCCGTCTTCGTTGGTCCACCGCCTCCCGCCGCGTATGCCTTTTCGGGTATTCGCCCCCCCCACCACCCCTCCCACTTTTGCTCACTGGTCCGTTGCTTTCACCACATGCCGACCGACTTACTGTACAGCTGGCGCTGCGGCGGCTGTGCATGCCACGATTGCAGCCAGTCATCCATGGAACTATCGAAGAGGTACGAGACAGGTTTATGCGGATGCACGCCTCCGCCGATGCCAACAACGCTGATGTTACCGCTGCGGCTGCGGTTGCCGTCTTGATAGATTTGCGGGGCAGATGTGGTTATCGCGGGAGGGGCATGCGAGTAAGCCATAGGCTTGCTGGAGCCACCGTCAGGCACCGCGTGCCTGTGATGCATCGGCAAAAGGGCACGAGAAGGGTAAAAGGAGTACGCAGTGTTCACGGGCGGCGGCGATGCGTAGCCGACCGCCTCGGAGACATGTACATCAACAAGAGACGGCGGCACTGTCCGTCGTGGCGTCGCTTCGTTCGAGGGGTACTCGGCAGGAGAGTAGTGGACACTCTCATCACCTTCGTAAATTGCCTGGTACGTCGGCTGCTGCTCATTGGAATGCGCTTTCTGAATGAATGCGTTCACCGGTAAATGCGGGTAGTCGAATGCCCCTGCGGATGCTTCAGGTCTGTTGGCGCAGTCTTCGCTCCTAGACGAGGCCCACTGCGCTGGCGGCAGGCGAGGGTAAAATGTGTGCAGAGAGAGGGGGTGAGAAGCGCCGTCATTGCCCTCGGCCGCTCCAGAGTCAGACGTCCTGGCACCCTCAACAGAGACGCTTACCATAGGGTCCTGAAAACGAGCGGTCGTACCCGCGGCGGCTAGCCCACAAAACTGGCTCTCCCCGTCCTCCCACTGCGCCATGTCGACTGGGCCGCAGGCCCGCAGGGGAGACGGCACAGGGAGCGTCCGTGGCGCCCACTCATATGGGGGTAAATAGTCGGTCGCATCACGTGGCTCCAAGTCGCTGTACGGCTCAAAAGGCGCTCGGTTAGACACGAAGGAGGCCTCAGCCGCTGCACCTCCACTTTCCACGCTGGTATTCGGCGCTGGTATCGCGGCTGGGACATCATGGCTGGTGCTGCCCCCATCGCTGGCGCCGTCATCCAGGGCGTCCGCGCTCGGGTACACCTTTGTCTCCATCCCCGGAGGCGTTGCATTACTGCGTAAATCCGATGATACGTTGCTGCTGCGGTGGTACATCTTCGGTTGCCTCGTCTGGTGCGAGTTGGTGGAGCTTGTTGTGCCAGCTGCTGTCAGGCCGTCAATAGGCAACCCCACTGCTGCCGTTTGTGAGTGAGATGCGCTGTGAAGGTGCCCTTGCGCGACGGAGTCACCGCTGCTCTCCTGCGGACAAACCTCTGCGGCGCTTATGCTTCCGGAGCTGCCGTGCTTCTTCGCTTCCTCTCCGCCTTTCTTGCTCTTGTGCGCTTGTGCACTGCTGCTGCTGCTACTGCTGCCCCTAGTGCTCCTGCTGCTGCTGTCTCGGCTCTTCGCAGATTCCACGGCATCTGCTGGAAGAGGTAGCGATCCGTCACTCCGCGAGCTGACCTCGGGGTGACGGCGGTACTGATACTTGCCCCTGCGTCCTTTGGGCGTTTCCCTGGAGGACTCTAACGGAGCCGTTGTCCTGGATGCTCTGGCTAACGCCGCCGTAGTGTTGTCGTTATCCGCCTTGGCAGTGGCTTGGCTGTTGCCCTTCTTCTTTGAGTTCCATCCTAGACTATTCTCCATTTCTCCGGGAGAAGCAGCAGCAGCAGCTGAAATCTGTTGCACATTCTCTAAAGGGCTCGGTGCCGTCGGCAGCGGCATGGCATCCTCACGCTCAGTTAAAGGGAGCGAATTCGCAGCATGGACGGATGTGTAGAGGTCCTGTGCAGCAAGCCCCTGCTCAGCTGCAGCCCAGCGCTCCCTTTCCGTCTCACGCGCCGCCGCTTCCACAAGCGTGGGGCGATCCTTCCGCCTTTTTGCCCTTTTGCAGTTCACGCAGCCCATCGTCTGTGCTGCGCCCGGCGGCGCTGCTGCGTTCGTTGGTCGTGGAGAATCGTCTGGCAGAACGGGTGCACAGAGGGAGAGGTGAAAGGTGTGTGCTGCTGCTGCTGCTGCTGCACTCGGAGCGGACGAGGCCAACGGTGGAGACTGAAAAAAGAAGCCTTCCTTCTGAAGGGGGTGATGCGTTGTCTATTCAGATTCGATCTACAAGGACAAATAAAGGGGGTTGTACACGTGAGCGGGCAAAAAAAAACGCAGAAAGAAGTACGTGACGGCGTTTGCAAAGGCGGTGACCCTGCTGCGTGTGCACGAGTGGCCGTGCGTAACGATGCGCCGTCGTTAAGCTCCACTGGTGCAGCGGAAAAGGGGGAGAACACTACTCGTGCGTTTATGCTCTCAGTGAATCCTTTGATTCTTGCACCTTCGGTGTGCGTGTGTATGAGGGCGAGAGAGCGAAGGCAGTGCAGAGCGAATAGATCAATGCGTGAAGAGAAACGAAGAAAAGGCGGTGGCTTGTTTTCCTTCCAAGAGGCTTTGGCAGACATCAGACCGAGGGGCCGCATGCTCGATGCAGCGCTCAACTTGCACGTGGCAGCGCCGCTAAAGACAACGCCTCAGATGCGAGCACGACAACTTCGCTTCTTGTGGCCCTTATTCCATACCGCGCACGATGGTGGAAGGGAAGTGATGGGGCGCGGTGGCTCGGCCGCGCTCCTGCCCATTCCCCTCTACCCTCACCCGATGCGCGAGCATACACGTGCACATGCACGTGCGCGCCACAAAAGGAAAGTGCAGGAGCAGCTGCGAGTCGATGTTCATTGACTGTCTTGATGCTTTTCCGTTCCCTCTCCAGTTACGTCTATGGTGGTCAACTGACCCCCTAACTGGCAGTGGTAGAGCAGCTGCCGCCTCGACGGGAGCACACACAACATACACATACGCACGAGCATACGCGACGGATGTGCCGGCGATGCTGCTGCTGCTTTTCCTTTTCTTCTCTTTAGCTGAGAGAGAGAGAGAGGGGCGGTGGATGAGCACAGGCCATTTATATGGTTGTGCCTCCTTTCCTTCTCTGCCTGGGCACGGGCACACGGGTACACGTGTACTGCATCAACGCCGAGCGGTTCCTCTCCACCGGCTAGAGGTCTGTCAGCATATTCTGCGGCAGACCTTTGCGAAAGCGCGTCTTGAGCACAAAGTCGCGCGCCAGTTGATGACCCCTCGCCGGCTCCAGCGGGCCAACGTGGATGCTGGCATCGAACGGGTCTCCTGGAACGACGTCCCACTGATGAAACCGGAAGAGCGGAAAAGCCTGCCCGTGTGTGAGCATGCGTATCTGCGTCTCCAGACCAAAACTGTCCATGGCAGGTACCAGCGCGCGTGCTCGGATAAGGGTTGTGGCGGCGATAGGCTCTTCGCCGAGCATCGCGCCACGTCGCTGCTGCAGGATGTCGCCGAGCTGTAAGACACACTCGGGTGCGCACAAGATCTCAACAGCCATCACCGGCTCCATTAGTCGAGGGCGGGCACCGAACAGAGAGTGACGGAGTGCCGTGCGCGCGTTTGAGAGGACGACGGCGTCGCGGGTCGACGCGTCAATGTCGGCAAAAATAAGCTTTGCGGCCACGCCGCGGACCATCTCACCCACCAAAGGGCCAGCCGCCATGGTGGAACGGAAGGCCGAGACGATAGCGCGCTGGTGGGCGACTTTGAGAGGGTGATGGGCCTCCTCTGCCAGGGTGTCGTCAATTAGAATGCTGGGGCCCTTCGTGCCGTCCGGCCCAGCAGCTAGCACGTGCTGCGCGTCGAGCGCGTCAAAGCCGTAGTCACGTCGCAACACCGTCCACAGCTTACGCGGCTGACGGACTTCGTCGAGCTCCGTCGAGAAGAGGCGCAGCTGCTCGTACTCGATTGCTTGAGTGAAGGCGCGTGGCAGTGCCCCGCTTACAAAGCCGACGGAGTTGCTGCGCGTTCCCGTCATGGCCAGCAGGCCCTCCGCGTCCTGCACCGTCTCCGCGAACGTCACGAACGGCTGCGAAATGCCGACCGGCACGCTAGGGCACAGACCATGGCGGAGTTCGTGCAGCGCTGTGTCCAGCTGCAGCTCTCCAAAGCCGCTGATCGTGTACTCGCCAGTTTCCTCTTTGTGTACGTCGAGGCCAGGGGAGGTGCGGAGCAGCACGCCGAGACCGTCCTGGACACTGCTGGCTTTCGCTGGGTCGCGCACCTCCATCGAAACGTGCACCAGTGGCTGCGGGAACCCCAACGAGCGCACCTTGATGGGCGCGACCCACTCTGAGGTGATGCCGCAAGCTTCGGGCGGGGCGGGAGCGCCTTCGTCCTCGGCCAGAACAGCTGCCGCCGCGGCGCCGCCCACGAGAACAATGTGCGACCCCGATCGCGCCGGCAAGCCCGTCGCGTACACCGTCTGCCCCGCGGTCGCTCGTTGAACCGGCACAAAGCCATCTTCGACAGTACGCAGGTACAGACACTGTACCTCTACCTCATAATACGGGTCCGCGTCACTGCTGAACTCGTCGAAGGCGATTAACCGGGGTCTTGGCTGACCACCGTCGCAGCCACTCGGCACACATGTGCCCTTGCTCTTGCTGCTGCTGTTTGCACGCAGAGTGCCGTGTGTGACGCGCACGACGGCTGCGAGGGTGTCCTTGGCATCGAAGACACGCTGGAGAGATGCGACAGCGATGACAAGGTCGTCGGCCCTCGCTGTAGCGGTGCCAACCTCCATCCCCTCAGCGGCGGCAGCGGCAGCGTCTCTCGTCACGGAGCACAATGCACTTGCGCCGTACTTCTCGGAGAGCCACTGCGAACGAGCCGGAGGTGCCGGCAACACGCTGAGAATTGCATCCAAGGTCTCTCCGGTAGGGGCGCCGCAGAAGTAGCGCATTGCCTCCCGCAGCGCCGAGAGCGGCGAGCGGGGAAGCTTGGCGAGGTCAGGCGAGAGGGTCTGCGCTGCCTCGCCCGTCACAGAATGCGCGACGATTTTGTAGAGTGGTTCCAGCACGAACTGCACAAAACTGGGGCGCTGACGGAAGTTAGCAATCTTCTTGAATTCCTTCTTTTCATATGTGATTTGCCCCCACAACTTTGTCGCGAGCGCAGCGGCGTTGATGCTTGGGTACACCGCCGCGTACTTCATCGCGAAAGTCTCCAGTGAAAAGCAGAGGCCAAGTTTGGCAGAGGAGAAGCACACCGTGCCACGCTCAGGGGATACAAGGAAGGTGTCATACGTGGTGCCGCAGCTTGCGATGACGTTGTTGACGGCATCCACGACCATGCGCAGCTTGCGGTACGCGTCGAGCGGTGGTAGCTTGATGTCGATCATGAGACGGTCCACCTTGGTAATGACGAGGACAACCGGCAACTGCTCATTTACAATGGCGTGGCGCAGCAGCCGCTCGCTGTGGTCGCTCAACGACTCGGCGGCGTCGACGCAGAATAGAACGGCGTCCGCAAGACGCATGCCGGCCGCGGTCTCACCAATCAGATCCGGATGACCCGGCGTGTCAATGACCGTGATTTGCCGAGAGGTCGGCTGCAGCAACGCGCCCCCAGTGATGGTGGTCAGCACGTGACTCTTCAAAGTCATCTCGCGATCAACCTCATCCTGTCGCTTGTGATACGAACGCTCGTGCAGCAGCAGCTCGACCAGCGACGTCTTGCCATGGTGGAGGGAACCAGCAACCACGACGTTCCGCATGCGGTCGGGAAGGGTGGAGAGAACGTCTAGGTAGTTCTGCGAAGCCGACGCGTCGTGTGGCCGTTGGTGACGACGATCGCCGTCCAGCAGCAGCAGCTGCGAAGAGGACGCTGTGCCTTCCCGCCCGGCATAGCGGCTCTCCAGCAAGAACTGCGCTTCATTGCTCCAGCCCACGGCTCGGCGCCCGTGCGACTGCAGCTCGCTCTGGTCCACCAGTGGCTCGTGTAGCGCCTGTGTGCCCTCCTCACCAATGACAAGTTCGACATCGTCACTGAAGTCGGAGTGGCCCTCCGAATCACTGCTGTCGAGCGGTCGACCGTGAGCGTCCTCCTCGGCACCGCACGACCTGGACGTGGAGCTGCCTCGCGACTCCTGAGCAGAGCGCCATTCGGCTCTGCCTTCTTCACCCCTCCTACCATCGCCGTTACTGGCGCTGGTGCGGTTTCCATACTCGTCGTAGCCGAAGTCCATTGACGTGTCCCCCCTCTCTCGTTCTGTTCACTTGCTGTATGCGCAGGAGGAGGAGGAGGAGGAAGAGGAAGGAGATGCGAAATGAAAAAAAAAACGCAGCCACGCATGCGTGTGCTGCGGGCACGTGTATGTGTGCAGCGAGGGAGGAGGGGAGGGACGATAGAGAGAGCAGAGCATCGGGAAGGGGGGCGTGCCCAGTTGCTTGAGGCATCGCTTCCGTGGAAGCGAGAAAGATCGTGAGGAAGGATCGCCTACCTAATGAAACGGTGAGGACACGACGGCACACACGCAATATGTGCACCGCTAACCCCTTTCCCTCCAGACAGAAACGGTTGCGGGGCCTACCAGCTTACCTCAGAGCCGTTCATTCACGCCCTTCTGCTATAGTTTTCCTTTCCTTCAGTGATTGTGAGCACCAGAAGGACTGCAACCAACATAAAGATACACATAAGGGAACGACTGCGGCGGTGGGGCGTGTGTGAGGGCCAGGCTACCATTCTTGTCATGGCAAATGACGTCACAGGAGAGACAAGCTGTGAGCTACATGTCGCCGCGTTTACAACCTGGTCGCATCCGTTGGGCACACCGACAACGACCAACACACACACACACACGCAGAAAGAGGCGCCGCCTCGGTGATGGTGACCTCGTCCTCGCCCTTTTGCCCTCGCAGTGAGCACAGGGGGCTCCCACCAGCAGCCCCAAAAGCCACACGCTCAGCTGTGCCGCTCGTAACGCAGTGAGCCCTCTGGATTCCGCAGCGACGGCGCGGGCGTATTCGGGGCGTTGTAAAACGTTGCCAGCACACGTTGCTCCAGCGACACTTGATGCTGGCGCTGCTCTAGCGAATTGCGAATCTGCCGCTCGCGCACCTCCTTCAACTGCTCCGGAGACTCCGCCTCCAAACGCATGGCCATGCAGTTCACCATCTGCGCAATATCGGGGCGTCGTATCTCCAGCCTCTCCGTGTGCAGGAACGCCACGAGAAGAAGCGAAAAGCCGCAGATGAGAAGCACAGCCAGGTAAGACTGCGTCTCTGGTCGGAAGTTGTACTCCGTTCTCCGCACTTCCCAGTCAAGACATGAGACCAGCCCTAACCGATTGATGTACAGGGTACGCGACAGCCGATCATCCTCCAGCACCGCCAAGTCCTTGAGTGCTTGATTGATGAGTTCGCGCTGCGCGGAGGCGCTTTTAATGTTGCGGTTGCGGCGGAAGCCGGTGCGGACTTGCTGTAGCAGCAGCATTCGGATCGTTACATTGGGAATCCTGTGCGTCGCCTTCAGGTACCGGCGATACAGGAGGGCAACGGCATCACTCGGAACGAGAGCGGACATGATGGTAGCGGAAAACAATGAAAACCTTGCAAGAAAGGCGTGGAGATACAGGGAGTGTAATGGAAGAGGAAAGCAAGGCTTTATGAGGGGACGATACGGGAAAAGCGGTAAGACGCGTTTCAAACTAAAAAGAGGGAGGAGGGGTGCAGGCCCAGCCCAGCCACTGATTCACCTACACTCTCAAACGCACGCGAACACGCTACAAAGAGGCACGGTAACCCGACTGTGAGGAAGGGAAACAACATCAAAGAACAAAATGAAAACATATATAAAGCGCAGCAGTCATGATACAGGCACGCATGCGCGGGCCGGCTCTCTCCCTCACCGAGAAAGACACGCTGATGATTCAAGCGCGCGCTCCCTCTCTTGAAGGAGAGCTGCACGCGTTGTCCGAGGAATCGTTGCGCGCGAGATAACAAGGGTAAGCACAAAGGAGAGTGCGCAGAATGCACAACCGATGCTACTACATATGCGACCGAGATGGCTGAAAAGTACGCAGAGGGGCGCGTGAAGCTGTTGGCTGGTGGCGGTGACGGCTAAGATTGTAGGAACTGCTTGAATACTCCGCCTCCCACAACACACGCAGAGTCGGAAACCGATCACACGGAGCAGAAGAAGACTGCCGCGGCACGTGCTTGTACGGTGCTCGCGTAGCCCGTCTCCTGTTTCGTGAAAATGTCCGCTGGTCCACGCTGCACCGTTCTCTAGCCCTGATGTTCTACCTCCCTCCCCCACCTAAAGAATGTTTGGCGCTATACGCGCGGCACAACGTGTGCTTCCTCGCCTGACTGCCTTACTACTATGCCCACAAGATACGTGTGTGCCAAGAAGAATAAAAGTTTGTGCGTGTGCGTTGCAGCGAGTAAGTTTGCGTATGAAAGGACCATACATGTGTACAAAGAGAGAGGGGCACACATATAACACGCAGTTGTCGCCGCCTTGCGGATGTCCCAGTTGAGGTGCAAGGAACAAGCCGATGGGAGATGAGAGACGGAGAGAGAAGGAGGAAGCAAAATTCGTTAAGTGCTCCAAAGTAAAAGCGGCCGCCCTCGGGACGCTGCCACCGATCATCTACCGGAGCTAGCCATAAAACCTGACAAGAACTACGCTCCCCCACACGTATTTGACCTGCGGCCTCGACGCTTCATCTTCTTGTGCGTGGGGGGGGGGGGGCACAAGCACTCACAAGGGTGGAGTGGAGTCGGCCCGTGAACATCTTGCGTGCTTCACTGTCTTCCTGTAGCAAATAAGAATAAAGCGTGAGTGTGGCTTTTCGTATTGCTATCAAGCAAAACGCCACAAAAAAAAATGAGATCAGCACTGGCGTCGGCAACCATGCAAAAACAAGCGCACACACATAAATACGGAGGGATGGGAAGGGAGGTGCGGATGGTGTCGAGCAGCATTGGATGCTTCAGTACTCGATAAGCCACAGGAAGAGCGCAGCACACCGGGGAGCAGGGCATAGAGTCGGCAGTAAGGCATTTCGGCATCTATTTCCATGGCGGCGTAGGGGCAGTGCGTAGCCCAGCACGTTCCTCCGCGAGCGAGATAGTCGCTTGGGCCACCGCGAAATTCCCAAAGGAGGACCGACGCTGAGGTCCAGCTCGGGTGGGTGGCCGCCTGTAGCCAGCATCGCTCAGCATGCCAAACTCGCAGTCGTCTGTGCGCCGACGGGCGGGGCTCAGGGTGCAGGCAGAGGTATCTCGATTGCCTGCGACTGCAGGGGAAGCGAACACAGTCGGTGCGCTCGAAAAGGCACGACAATGCGACCACGTCGGCAGGGACTTCCGATCCGCAGCAGTGGAAGCAGTAACTCGCTCATCCTTTTCAGCGGCAACGGCGCAGCCTCGAACTGCGCTGCAGGCCTTATCTGAACGGTCGCTTTGGTTAGCAGGACTGGCCGATTTCTTTGCTCCGTGGCGCACGTTCTCCTCCCATCTTGGCGCTGGACAAGAGCACGCCTCGCTGAAAAGGGCAGCACAGGCACGTACGAGGGAAACATCCACCAAGGGGGACGTGAGTGCAGGTGCGGCACTCTTGCCTTGCGGCTGCTGCAGTGTGGCAAGTAGCTTGCCATACACAACACCTTGCAGATCGGCAGACACGCAGAGCTGGCGTGCCATAGCATCAAAGTGCTCCAGAGTAGCTTGCGTCGCCGCGTGGGCTGACTCCGTTGCCATGTGCAACTCTTCTAGAGCCTCCACTGCGCTTGTGGAGGCGGAAGGGCTCGCTGCTGCGGCAGCCCGGGAACGCTCTTGCACACAACGCTGCTCCAGAATAGGAAGTAGTTGCGCGTGCATCGCGCTCAGAATGGCACGCATCTCTGCCAGTGAGCTCAGCATGTCTCGTGCAAAGGCTGGTTGCATCGAGGTCGGCTCAGCAGTCAGCGACAGCCGATAGGTCGACACCTGGCGAGCTTGTGCGTTGCCCAGCTCCGACTTTAGTCTCTTGTTTTCACGTGCCGTTCCGTCGATCACGGCCACAAGCCCCTCGATTCGCTCCTGCTTTTCGCTCACCGTATCCTCCAAGACTTTTTGTGCCCCTGCCATCACCGCATCATCCTGCAGTCCATTGTTTGTGAGATCTGCATCGACAGCAGCTGCCCGCGTGAGCTCCTCGGCCACCCTGCTCTTCTCCGCTGCCAATGCCTCGGCTGCAGCTAGTTGAGCCACCAGCTTCTCATGTGTCGACGCCATCTCCTTATACTGAGCCAGCAGCTTTCTGGCAGCGTCGGCACATTCTTCCTTCTCGGTGCTCGCGCGCTTGTAGCGGGACGCCAGGAGGGCCTTATCCTTGTCAGCTGTGTCGAGCCGCTTCTGCACCTCATCCAGCTCCTTGCGCAGTGTCTCAAGACGCACTACGTTTGCCTGAGCTTCTTCTGCCAGCTCAAAGCCATCCTTCAGCTTCTCCACCGCGGCATCGCGCTCCTCCATGGATTTCGCCATCGACTTCTGCATGGATGCACATTCGTCCTTGAGACGCTGCAGCTCGCCCTTTCGGGAGGACAGAATCTGCTCTGTCTCCCGCACCTTGGCCAGCGCCGCCATCTTCTCCTTTGCCTCCTCCTTGTGCCTCTCCTCCCACTCATTCACCTGCACCTTTAGAGCCACGTTCTCCTCCTTCAACCAGTCGACAGGCTGCGACGCCACAGCAAACTTCGTGGCTGACTCGCAGTACACTCGCTTCAGTTCTGCAGTATGATCATCTTTCAGCTTTTCAACCACCGCGGCCTGTGCTTCCGCAAAGACCTTGGAATCTTCCGCAGCACTCCTCACCTTTTCACGGGCGTCAACTTCCGCCATGTCAGCACGCATGTGCTCCGCGTCGACCTGCGCCCTCAAATCCGCTTCAGCTACACCATGAACCTCATTTTCAGCCTTTTGAGTAGCCTCGAGTTGGGCTACGCGCCTTTCAAACTCCGCCACCCGGCTCTCGTGCTGCTCGCGCTCCGCTGTCATACTGGTGCGCAGCTCGGCGAGGCGCTGCTGCAACACAGACTCGCGCTCCTCCACAGTAGACTGGCTGGCAGCCGCGCGGTCGCGCTCCGTCTCTAGCTGCTGCTGCAGCTCCGCCACCCGGCTCTCGTGCTGCTCGCGCTCCGCTGTCATACTGGTGCGCAGCTCGGCGAGGCGCTGCTGCAACACAGACTCGCGCTCCTCCACAGTAGACTGGCTGGCAGCCGCGCGGTCGCGCTCCGTCTCTAGCTGCTGCTGCAGCTCCGCCACCCGGCTCTCGTGCTGCTCGCGCTCCGCTGTCATACTGGTGCGCAGCTCGGCGAGGCGCTGCTGCAACACAGACTCGCGCTCCTCCACAGTAGACTGGCTGGCAGCCGCGCGGTCGCGCTCCGTCTCTAGCTGCTGCTGCAGCTCCGCCACCCGGCTCTCGTGCTGCTCGCGCTCCGCTGTCATACTGGTGCGCAGCTCGGCGAGGCGCTGCTGCAACACAGACTCGCGCTCCTCCACAGTAGACTGGCTGGCAGCCGCGCGGTCGCGCTCCGTCTCTAGCTGCTGCTGCAGCTCCGCCACCCGGCTCTCGTGCTGCTCGCGCTCCGCTGTCATACTGGTGCGCAGCTCGGCGAGGCGCTGCTGCAACACAGACTCGCGCTCCTCCACAGTAGACTGGCTGGCAGCCGCGCGGTCGCGCTCCGTCTCCAGCTGCTGCTGCAGCTCCGCCACCCGGCTCTCGTGCTGCTCGCGCTCCGCTGTCATACTGGTGCGCAGCTCGGCGAGGCGCTGCTGCAACACAGACTCGCGCTCCTCCACAGTAGACTGGCTGGCAGCCGCGCGGTCGCGCTCCGTCTCCAGCTGCTGCTGCAGCTCCGCCACCCGGCTCTCGTGCTGCTCGCGCTCCGCTGTCATACTGGTGCGCAGCTCGGCGAGGCGCTGCTGCAACACAGACTCGCGCTCCTCCACAGTAGACTGGCTGGCAGCCGCGCGGTCGCGCTCCGTCTCTAGCTGCTGCTGCAGCTCCGCCACCCGGCTCTCGTGCTGCTCGCGCTCCGCTGTCATACTGGTGCGCAGCTCGGCGAGGCGCTGCTGCAACACAGACTCGCGCTCCTCCACAGTAGACTGGGTGGCAGCCGCGCGGTCGCGCTCCGTCTCTAGCTGCTGCTGCAGCTCCGCCACCCGGCTCTCGTGCTGCTCGCGCTCCGCTGTCATACTGGTGCGCAGCTCGGCGAGGCGCTGCTGCAACGCAGACTCGCGCTCCTCCACTGCGGACACGCTGGCAGCCGCGCGGTCGCGCTCCGTCTCCAGCTGCTGCTGCAGCTCCGCCACCCGGCTCTCGTGCTGCTCGCGCTCCGCTGTCATACTGGTGCGCAGCTCGGCGAGGCGCTGCTGCAACGCAGACTCGCGCTCCTCCACTGCGGACACGCTGGCAGCCGCGCGGTCGCGCTCCGTCTCCAGCTGCTGCTGCAGCTCCGCCACCCGGCTCTCGTGCTGCTCGCGCTCCTGCTGCACCCACTGCCGGTTACTGCTGAGCTGAAGCTGTCGCTTCAGGTCGTCGATGCTGTCCTGCATAGCGTGCTGTTGACCGAGGAGTTCCGTTTCGCGGTTGTATTGGTTCTGAATTGTGAGCTTCATCGCCTCTAGCTGCTGTTGATGATCAGCTTCAATCTCTTCTAGCGTCTGTTGGGTGAGCACAGCTTGGGAGTTGGTAGGTCGCGCCTGTGTCTCCTGCGCGCGCAGCGCTTGCTGAAGGAGCTGATTCTGCAGCCTTAAGGCGTCAAAGTCATCCTTATCCACATAGCCGCGAGGGGGTTGGGCAGCTGCTGATGCATCTTTGGCGGCTGCTAACGCGGATGACGGGGAGCTTGTGCTGTGCGAATTCTGCAACAAGGCTACTTGAAGCGCCTTGATCTCCTCTTCCTTCTTGGCAAATGCGGCATCTTGCGATAGCTTCTCCTCCTGCGATAGCTTCAGCTGAAGCCTGAGTGCCTGCACTTGATCTTGCTGATCTTCGACTTGCTCCTCTGCCTCGTGCAGCTGATCCTGCAGGGCGGCAGCCCGCGTGCGTTCCTCGCGCAACTCGTGCTTCAAGCTGTCTAACTCCGCGCGCAGCTCTCGAATAGCCGCGCCAGCGTCTTTGTCGGCAACCTCCGCTGAGTGCGCCTCTACCACTGCGCATGGCGTGGTGGTGACCGGGTGTTGGCGAGACTCTTCCAAGGCCGCTTTAAGCGCACGCTTCTCTTCTGCCATCATGTCTCGCTGCTCCTTCAGCTCCTCAACAGCTCGCTGCAGATCTGCGACGATTCCGGCAGACTCGCGTGGCGAGTCTGGCATGCAGCCCAGCTCGTGGAGCATAACGCTGCTGCTTGGGGACGTGTTGGGCGAGCTGCTGTGGTGCGACCCTTCGGCGCGCTGCCAACCACCGCCGCTCCGCTCTTTTGCCGCGACGTACGCGCTGACAGACCTGAGAATCTTAGCCATCTGTCCTGCAATGGCGGCTGCCTTCACCGGGCTGCCGGAGAGAGAGAGGTACTTGCTGAGGGCCGTCAATGCGTTCACATTCTCATGAAGAGCGGTGGTGAGGCTGCGATGGGCATGCGCTGTCAAGGCGTACTGCGCATTTTTCAGTGCCATCCCAATCTTCAGCTGCGCCTCCTTCAACTTCTGGGCATTCTCCGCGGTGGGAGAGGCTAGGGAAGACGACGGCATTATTGGCGCCAGGAGCCGGAGAGAGAAGGGAAGAGGGAGAGTACCCGCTCCGTGAGATATCTTGGCGGGACGATCCGCGCAGAGGACGAGGAGGGAGGCAGAGAGGGGATGACCCCGATCGCCCTCTACGCAGAGTTTCGGCCTATTTCAAAGGAGATGCGTGTCTGTGTGTGAGAGCACCCCATGCGTATAACTTCGCGTACGAGCACGTTAGAAGGGGGAAGGTAAACGGCTGTGTGTGTGCGTGTGTGTGTGCGTGCGTGCAGCGCGCGTCAATGGCTCAACGATATAGGTTCCCTTTCGCTGCACGGACATCCAAGCGTGCTCTGCTCGGCACCTGCGTAAGCAAGAGAAAAGAAGAGAAGGGTGGAGAAATAGAGGCCGATGGATGCCTGATATACACGCACACACAGCGCATCAAATGCCCAACGGTAGCTGCAAGAGATGATAAAAGCAGAGCAAGGCACTGGCACGTGATCTCGGGTGTCACCCTCGCGCTTTCTCTTTCTTTCTCACCACTGCGTGTTTGTGTGCGCGCGTATATACGTGTGTATGTGCGTACGCGCGCGCGACTCCACTTGTGGCTCCGTCTGTGTGCTCCCGGCTGCGCAGTAACGCGGCAGGGAGGCGTGGGTCGAGGGGAGGTGGCCAGAGGGGATGTAGGGGCAGATGTAAGTCAACGAGATTCGGAGTACAGTGCGTTAATCGTGGTGCGAGCATGGCCCATGTGGGGATGCACAGAAGACATGCACACATAGCGAGACTTGTATGCATCGCCGAGTCGGCGCCGCTCCGGTGCTTCTTCTTTGCTTTCGATGCAGAAGCTGCCCGCGCCCTTTGTGCAACAGTGCGCACGTGCGTCTGCACTGCGGCGATGTGTCATGTGATGCACTGCGCCCCCCTCTCCCCTTCCGTCCACTATTAACTAACAGGCATGGAGGAAGACTGTGCGACAGCCATGCTGTGCATCTGTGCGTGTCATGCAGTGTGTGTGAATAGGCACACCAGCGACTGAGAGAAGCGGGGAGAGGGTTGCGGATGCGAGGGAGAGAGAGGCGCAGAGTTTCGCCTACATCACTACCCGTGCTATCCTTCGTTCCCTTCACGTTGCTCACTAGAGATGGAGGAGGTCTGTGTGTGTGTGTGTGTGTGTGTGATGGCGATGTGGCGACAAGTTCCGTCCAGGCGTGTTTTACTCGTACCAGCCTCCTGAACGGAAGGCTCAGCAATCCGAAACAACAACAGACACAAAGGCGAAGCGAGCCACATTAGGAAAAAGGAAGCATATGCGTCGTTAATGCACACACACGCACACACGAATCGCTCAGTTCATGAAAGGACGTGAGACACCAACGAAAGTCCCGTTTTCCCATTGTGGACGCGTCTTGTTGGCCTCGTAGTGGCGCAGCGCGTCCAAGCGGCGCCGGTTCAGCGACTTGAACCGACCTTTGATGTACTCCTTCCGCTTCTCCTCCTCCGTGTTGCGAGGCAGCGTCACATGCGGCACCGAAGTCAGCGCGAATGCCTTGGACAACGCTTCGAGGTCCAGCCGGTGCACATCGAAGGTTTCCTTTAGGATATGGCTCTGATAGGCACCAACGTGTGCGCGGAACGCCGTCACAGCGCTCTTGGCGACCACCTCGTCCAGCTGCAGCACGTGCTCCAGCTTTTCCTGGATGCGTGGAAGTTTCTCTGGCATGGGATACTTCTCCATGCGGATGCCGTAGTTGGCGAGGTAGCGCACAAACGGCGCCTCTTCCGGCGTGAGAAAGAGAAGCGAGTTACCCACAGTGCCGGCGCGCGCCGTGCGTCCGATGCGGTGGATATACTCCGTCGGATCCAAAGGCGGGTCGTACTGGAGAATCCACGACACGTGAGGGATGTCCAGTCCACGCGCTGCGACATCGGTGCAGAATAGCACCCCTGTCTTCCACTCGGTGAACAATTGAAACGTCTGCACACGCTGGCGGTGCTTCATGTGGCCGTGCAGCATCACGACGTCATCGTGGAACCCAACGGAGCCCATCATCTGGCAGTGAAAGATGGCACTCGCAACTGTGGAGCAGAAGACCATTGCCTTGGCACGGCGCGCGACCTGCTTCACAAAGGTGTACAGCGCGCGCAAGCGGTCTTGCAACGGCACAATGTGACCGAATTGGCGCAGCTTCGATGGAATCGCGTCCGCCTCGCCGGCGGAGTCCTCGCTGCAGGGACCAGCATCGCCCTCGTCCTTGCGCCCATGCTCCTCGTCCTCCACTTCTTTGCCGTCTTCATCGGGGTCGTTATACACACGGTAGGGTGCCATGCTCGTGCTCGCCTCTGATGTCTCAGCGTCGCCCATTTCCACCACAGAAGGGGCATCACCAGCTGTGCTAAGGAAGAGCGGAAGACGCGAGAGGGAGAGGCGGGCAAGCTCACGCACCGATTTGGAGTTGGTGGCCGAGAACAAGAACGTCTGCCGCCCCTTCGGGATGCGTGTGATGACGGCGTCGAGGTCGCGCTGGAAGCCGTCAGCCAGCATGCGGTCTGCCTCATCCAGCACGAGAAGGCGCAGTCGCGACAAGTCCCACCCCTTGCAATGGAGAACGTGATCATGAATTCGGCCAGGTGTGCCAACGACGATGGACGCCATCCCCGACATGAGACGCCGACGCTCCTCGCTGACCTTCGTGCCACCCGTAATGAGCTGTACGTGAAACTGAGCCCCACCAGCCGTGACCGGCACGGCTGCAATGTGATTACACAGTCTCGACAGAACCGAGTGCGTCTGCACGCACAGCTCTTTGGTAGGGGCCAGCAGCAGCCCTACAGTGGCGTGCGGGTATTTGTTGGCCGTGTTCTTGGCTAGGTGGAGAAGCGGTACGCAGAAGGCGAGAGTTTTGCCAGAGCCGGTACGCGCCTGACCGAGAAGGTCGTAGCCCTCCAGCGCGTACGGGATGCTGCGCTCCTGGATGCGGGTCATGCGGTGGAAGCCATTTTTCTGCAGGGCATCGACGACAACAGGGTCGAGGCCGATCAGTGGATGGGAGAAGAGGGCGCCGTGGGCGGCCTTGCGCCGCCGCTCGATAAGATCCACCTGCTCCTCCTCCTGATTGTCGAGCTCTTCAGCCTTCGAAGATGCGC
This sequence comes from Leishmania infantum JPCM5, assembly GCF_000002875.2. Classification (NCBI taxonomy): domain Eukaryota; phylum Euglenozoa; class Kinetoplastea; order Trypanosomatida; family Trypanosomatidae; genus Leishmania; species Leishmania infantum. The sequence goes on from NC_009416.2 coordinate 871,897, forward strand.
CTCTTCCCTTGCATGCCTGAGCTGAACCTCTGTCGCCTGGTGCGCCACCTGTTGCGGAGGATAGCGTCGTCGACTGATGACCGGATTTGGCGCCCTTCGGGCCCTCGAACAGATCTTCGTGCGCATATTGGTGCCCAAGGTAGCTCGTCTCCACTTCCTCCGCGACATCCTCCACGGAGTCCTCCGCGGCGCCGCGGCGCCGCTTGCGACTGGCGCTGCCGCCACCGGCCACCAGCGCCCCGAACTGCGACTGCTTCCGACGGCACTGATGCTCCTCTTGCATCTGCTCCAGCACCTCCATGTCTTGCATTCGGAAAAAGTCACTCTTTTTCATCTTCAGCTGGCCCATGGCATCCACAGGGGAGCGAAAGGGGCTGTCGCTCATCGCAACGACCCCGCTGGCAAGACTGTCGCCGACGCCCTCAGCTTCGTCGTCATCTGGACTGCCGCACCCCTGCGCTTGCTGCTGCCGTGCCAGCTCCTCACGTTGGCGCAGCTTTTTTCGGCGTCCCTTGATGCCCATGGATGCCCCTATTCTCAACTCCGCCAGGCAGTACTGCAAAAGTGCTCAGTTGATGGAGAGCCCGTCGCCTGGCCAGGCAACGCAGGCGAGCAGGGAGGGTTAGTGTGCTATGGTGCAACGCTCACCGTGCAGAGAGCGAGGGCAGAGGAAAAGAGGCGTGTGTACACCCACACTGGCGAAGAGAAGGGTGCAAGGTGCAACAGTGAACGAAAAAGAATTGTGTGCATCGCCTACCTGTAGAGATCGGAGAAACGGCTCAGCGTCTTCTTTTCGGTTGGTGGAACGGACGGCTGATGTGCGGGAAGCCCACAATACGACCCCTTGTTGCGTTCGCATGCAGTCGCAGGACTCATGAAGATTGATGGCAGGAGCATACATATATAAACGACGGTGCTGCTGCTCTCTATCAGCAAGTGTCGCTAGTGCACAAAGAGAGGCAGCAGCAGAGGGCTTCGCCTTCGTCTGCGTGGATAGCTCGGTTAGCACGTTGGCGCCACGTCCTCCTGCATGTTCGACTGTGCCGCACAGTTGCTGTCGTTCTATGTTTATGTATGTGCATGCGTGAGTACGAAACAGACAGAGTTCGGCCGGTGACATGTGAGGGCGCGATCACCACCGCGCTGCTCACGGGCTTCTGGTTCATCCGTGCCCCTCTCCGGCGCTGCGACAAGGTCAACCGGTCACGCAAATCATTCAGGGTCGAGGAGAAGCAGCACACCGTCACGTGCAACGCAGAAACACGGAAGAGGCGAATCAGCGTGCGGGCGTTTGAGGGCGGAATTTACCACTCGTGTTAAAGCAACTGGCAAGCAGGCGAGCCCGCTCGCGCGCACACACACGGAGGCATAATAGCACTCGCTGAGAGCGCAAGCACACAAACACACACATATATAGAGACACCACAAGGAGACAACCCTGTTCTACGAGTATTCGGAGAAGAGTCCGACGTAGAGGACACCCGTCTTCATGGCCAGGCCTTTCCGGATGAGGACGGCCGGCTGAGCCTTGTTCGCCCACTTCATATGAGCCTCCTTCCAGAGGAACCACCCTTCCTTGCACTTTATGGCGCCGTAGCTTTCGTCACACTGAGGAAAGTAGCCGGTGCCGGGAGGGATGTGGACGTGGTGCTGTGTCGGCGGTGCGGCGTGGATAACCTCAGGCACGTAGTCCTCCGGTGCCTCCTCGTCCTCCGCCGGCTCCTCTGTTTGCACTGCCGTAGCTACACCACCGGCATGCGGGTGGCCATGGTCCGGCTGCCGCTGCCCCTTCTCCTCTGCGGTGAAAGAAGCGGCGCGAGGTGACGTTGTGGTTGAGTGAGGGACTGTGCCTTCGCCAGCTGCTTCGCACGGTTGCTGCTGCAAGGTCAGGTGCGCTCCATTTGTGCCTGCCGTGCCGCGCTCGCTCAACGCAAGGACAGACCAGCATCTAACCCGCCGTGTCGTCTCCTGTGCAGCGCTGTCGCTTGTACGGTTGCACAGCAGTGAACGAAAAATGGCCGCCGGTGCACGGTAAAAGCGAACACGCCGATGAAGCTGCTGTGACTGGTGCTGACAGATGCAGGTGGAAGACACCCTTTGCAGATGTCCGCTTCGCTCCACCTCAGCCAACTCTTCGCACACGCACTCTGGTGCCAGTACCGGGTTCACCACTTGTGTGAAGGTGCAGGGGATGCGTAGTGTGTTCTCCGCCTCCGTGAGCAGCTGAAGGCCTGCAGGGCTGAAGATGTCCAGGTCAACATGTTTGCCCGCCACGACGCCGACGGGAACGTCGCTGTCCTCGCTAGTCAAGGTTACCGTGGCAGCCAACATCTTTTCTTGCCTTGCTCCCGCGCACTCCCTCTGCTGCTGCGAATTTCCCTGCGACTTGGCGTGCGGCTTGGCACGCTTGAGCAGAATCCGCCGCAACGCGCGGTGCACTAGCTGGTTGCGCACCGGGGTGCTACCCTTGTCGAGCGTGGCATTCACCGAGGGCTGGAAGTAGTCCCCGCCGACGAAGGCGCGCCAGACACCGAACGCTTCGGCTGCATCCATACTACTGAAGCGCACCACTGCTGCATCCTTCGGCAACAGTGGTGCATGGTAGGGATCCTCGGAGAAGTGGGCATAGGTGGGATACGCCTGAATCTGCGCAAACTTCCAACTGTACGTAAAGCTGTCTGGCCAGTCGCAGTGCGAGCTCAGCACCGAAGCCGGGAAAACCTCCGCGCACTTCATGGTAGTTGTGATGCCCATCTCCGCTGCCGCACTGAGAGAGACCGTCTTTTTGCTTACCAGAGCCCTCTTGCACTCTGCCGTTGCCGCGGCAGTGCCACTCTTGTGCTGATGCGCCGCGGCACTGCAAGCCGGTGTTGCCGGTGCAGCAGCAGCAGCAGCAGCATCGGAAGGGCTCCCCAGATTCTGGAAGAACAGCGCACGAAGCGTTTTGCTGGCGGCGCGCACCGCCTCGGGGGTGATGTGGGTGGGGGCACGGCACAGCGTCATCCAGGGCTGGCAGCAGCGGGGGTGGCGAACCTCTGCACCATCTGCGCTGGGAGACGCTTCAGAGCTGCCAAGGCAGTGACTCAGTGTCATGCCATCTAATGCGTGCACCGTTTGGCGAACGCGCATCACTGAGCAGTTCTCCGACGAGCCTGGCAAGGATGACAGAAACGGTAGCTCGGTGGCGCTGAAGAGCGTATTCGTCGGCAAGTGTGTGTCGTGCGACGTAACCGAAGCCGGCGCGGCAACGCGGCCGCCGGGACGGTGCACGAGAGGTGTCAGACTGCGCTGACGCAGCGCGAACCACGACGGTACTGTGGCGCCGTTGGTGGATGAAGCCTTGGTCGAGCGACAGTCGACGCCGTCTTGGTGAGTTTGTGGTTGACTACCGCTGCAGCCGTGGGACCAGGACGCGGACGGCCGCGCTGAGGCCAAGGGGGGCGCAAGCACAGAAACGTCGCTGGTCGTCACCGATGGCCGCCACGCTGGTGGAGCTTCGCCAAATATAAGGTCGCATAGGCCAGCCGCACCGATCTGGGTGACCAACGGGAAGTACAAGCGAATGTCCATGTCGAGGGGGATGGGCACCTCGCACTGCCAGAGCACGTTCCCCGAGTCCATTGCTGTCTGCTCGGGTTTCATTTGAGTGATGCTCACGCCGCCCAACGTCTCGTTGCGACGCAGTGCAGTAAAGATGGGGCTGGCGCCGCGGTAGCGCGGGAGCAGCGAGGGGTGCATATTGATCACGGGTGGCAGCACATGCAACAGGCGCTTCGGCAGGAAGTAGCGGAAGGAGACGACAACGGTGAGGTCGTAGTCCGCCAGAGAACGCCCCTGTGCGACCCATGTGTGCGGAGTCGCAGAGGGCGCAGAAGATGGCGAAAAGCCCTTGGTATTGAGCTTTCCATTCGCTGACGGCGAAAGGACGCCGGCTCCGCAGCGCGGCGCAGATGACGGCAGCGCGTGTGAGGTCCGGTGGCTCGCCATAGGGCGGCTCCTGTAAAGATGATGTGCGTGTGAGCCTGTCGTACTGGCTGCCACGTCTTTCCTGCTGGCCAGCATCTCCTTCAGCAAGGCGCTCCGCGACAGCGACTTTGGGTCATCCACCGGGATGATTGGCAATCCGTGTTCGACGCAGTACCGCGCTACTGGGTACTGGCGCGTGAACTTCTTGGCCGCCTCCTCCGGCGTCATGCCACGCGGAAGCGCCGGACACACCACCGTGATATGATCACGCACGAATGCGTCCACCTCTGTCATGGCCTCTTCGTCCTTTGCCGCGCGCCGTCCCTGCGATGATGACGCTGCAGCCAAGGGTGACCAGTGCACATCACCTGCGTCGCCACTGCTGTTGCCTGCCTTCGAGCACCGCAGCGCACTTGCCACGATGCAGCGCATCCGTGCGTGAAGGGCTTCAAGTGCGGTGACTGAGACCACATCACCGCCGAACACCAGTAGGCGCGGTACGCGCACATAAGCAGGCGGAGCTGCTTCGCGGACGCGCAGCTGATCCACCATGGAAGCCATCGTGGAGCCGGACATAGCTGTGGCGGTGAAGGACGCGGAGGAGGAAAGGGCGGAGCCGGCGACTCTCACTGTATCGATCGGGCAGGTGTTTACGCCGGCATCAGCTGTGCTGTCGTGTGCGTTCACTCGCGCCTGAGAACGTGCTCCGGAGTGGGGCAGAGAGATCGCGGTGTAGGTGCGGGGCGTTCCGACACGAACCGCTGCCAGTCCAGTGTGCCGTGTTCGAAAGCACGCCCGTTGGCCACTGTTGCACCCGCTGCACGAGTGAAGAGCAACAGCAGCGAGACCAAAGGCCATGGGGCTTCGAGCGAGGGCGGGCATTGTGTGCATATGATGAAGGGAAACAACACGCCGATAGTTGCGCACCACCACCACTTGAAGTAAACGGGTCCGGGTATGAGAAGAGAGAAGAAACCGTATGCGAAGAGGGGGCGGGTGTGCACCAACAGCTCGAAAGCCAGGGAGCACAAAGGAGAGAGGCAAAACACACGCTCACACACGCAGGCAAAGAGGGGCCCGCCCATACTATACAGGGCGGTGCGATTCGTTCTCTCCGGGATTTTGCAATCCACAGCGAGAGGGATGTGTGACGCGCAGGCACGCAAAAACACAGATGACGGTGCGCTCGCGCTGATGAAGCTTGCACACACGTACATGCGAAGGAAAATCCGCCGCTGAGACAAGGGTTGCGCCCCAGTCTATACACACATACACTTACATAGAGTCACACACACAGCGCGCACTCAATTTCGTGCACCGACTGCGGGGCGAGTTCAGTGGAGCGAGCGAAGGGGTTGCCAGAACGGTCACATATTAAAGTGTGGGCTACCGGAAAGGTTTGGGAATGCGGTGGGTGTCGAAGAAAGGAAATAGAAGTGGAAACAGAGAAGAGGGGATTGCAGAGAGCGAGATATGAAGGAGAGGCGACGATGCCACCGACGCCTCCACGAAAACGGAAGCCACTTCGAAGCATCAAGAGACACATATTTGTGGGCGCGCACATGAAGAAACCACTTTTGGTGCCAGCATATTGCACAACTCACCGCACGAGCCTCTTGGTGCGTCCTTTAGGCCAGTATCGCCGGACTGGTGGTAATCGTTGCTGTGTCGTCCGGGCCGTGTACACACGGCGCGATTCTTTCGCGTGGCCACCACACAACCACACTCATGCTCGCGTGTGCTCTGTGGCGTCCGCGCGCGCATCCCGTAACCTGCTAATGCCCTTGATTCCCTTTGCCGTCGCTGCTGTCACACAAAGGCGTGGGGCGGGAGAGGGGGGGTGGGGAGAAGAGGTGCTTCTAGAGGCATCTCGGTAGGCTGTCCTCTTGCCCTCCGCCACAACTGCCCGCACCACCTTCCCACACCTTGATTCTTTTCGTATGGCTGCGGCCCTCAAGTGTTCGTTACCACACCATGTCTGATGCATTCGTTGTATATGAACAGAGAGAGAGATGCATGTATGCGTATGTATTCTGCTAGGTCGGTTCGCTCAATTTGTGTGTGTGTGCGCGCGTGTGTATGTGTGCCAGCGGGGAGACGTGCCTGGCGGCTGCCAGAAAAGGACGGGAGGGCGTGAGGAGGGGCATCATGTCTATGGCCGTACAACAAAAAATTCGAGAGAGAGAGGAAAAGGGAGAAACAGAAAAGCGAGAGCGAAAACGCAGAAGTCACCGAGGAAGTCGACACACACGGACACGCACAGACACACACGGACACGCACAGGCACAGACGACGAGCGCAATAGAAAATGAGAACATCAGGCCCTCAAAGCAGACAACGGAAGGCGGGGGAGGGGCGTGTGAGGTCGAGGCGAAGGGCGGAGGAGGACAGACACTGACCTAGACGAAGCTGCACGCATGCAGAGAAGAGAGAGAGAGTAAGACGAACAAGCACCACGCACAAGCCAGGGCAATCAGGAAGAAGGTAGAGAGGAGCCGAGCAAGACTAAAAGCAGCAATATGTGACAGGCACATGCACACGATGGCATATGCGTCCATAGACAAGCACACAAGCGCCTCAGCAATGGATAAAAGGCGCCAGAGAAACACAAAGAAAAAAGTGTCGAGGAAGAGGAGAAGGACACCACATGCGCGCGCAAGTGAAAGAACACCAGATAGCGTGCACACACCCTTTGTTTGGTGCGAGCACGCAAGGATGCATTTGAGGGCACAGGCGGACTGCTTGGTATCGAGCCATCACAGACGCGGATAAAGATGAAGAGAAGAGCGCCGAGCGAGAGCACAAGGGGTGAAGAAAGCGGTATGGCCATGGAAAGGGCAAGGGTGACCACTACATCCAGCATCGGGAAAAGCAAAGCAGCCAGGCAGGGGGAGAGGCGGAGAAACAGCGCACAGGAAAGCGAAAGAAAGCATATGCTGCGCGTTACCCACCGGACAGGAGACGTGGGCGGATCACTCGGCAGCACCAACCATCAGCGGTACCCTTGAAGACCACCTTCGCTGTAAAAGAGCGATGTACGCGCACAAGCACGACAACACGCGCGCTCACACAGATAGCGTGCACGAAATATGCAAGGAAAGAAAATCTGTCAAGCGCACCCTCGCCATAACCGTGGGGATAGAAGAGGGTGCGAATACATGGAAAAAGCTGAAGGAGCAGGGAAACAACAAGAGCAACAAGAGCAGCGGCTTTCATTTCAATTTTTTTTGGTTGTTGTTTCGGTTCTGTTGGCGGCTCCTTTCGGCTTGTATGTTTGCATGCATGTGCGTGTACGCTTTTTGTTTTTTTTTCCCTTTGGCACGTCGCAGAGACAGCCCTAACACCACTGGAAGAAGCGGCGGCACTTGCTGCCGGCGCTTAGCGTTTCTGCAAGGAAGTGGAGAAGAGGTGAAGGGCGTTTCGGAAACCAAAGAGAAAGTCAAAGGCATAAGCATCAGATCGCAGCACACACACACACACACTACACAAGTACGCAGTTAAACATAGAACGGGGAAAAAGAGAGAAAGGTGAGATGGTGGAGGGGGGCGGGCGCAGAGAAGGGGCACGATAAAGAGAAATGCCGCAGCCGCTGAGAGCGAACAAAGAAAGGTGTGGGGGGCGGGGGGCATTGCACTCGAAGAGATGCACGGAAAAGAAAGGCTTGAAAGAATGGAGAGAGAGCCACGTACACGGACCGATGCGCACGCTAGAACGAATAAAGAAAAAAAAACGTGATAACACACAGATAGAGGGAGGAAGGGAAGAAGCTACTCTCGAAGTAGATGAGCCAGCAGCGAAGATTATAAGGAGGTGAGAAGAAGCGCAACAAAGACGTTTATGAAGGAGCGTCATGAGCCCCACCCCACCCCATCTGTGAGTGCCATACAGAGAGGGAATGATGAAAAGCAAGGAGGGTAAAGAGAGTGCGAGACTCACCAGTACCATCACTAATACACCGATGCCAAAACAAAAAAAAATTACTGGCCTGCACTAGTACATACGCCTCTTTCTGTCCTGTAATGGCTCAAGATGGGGCCACGAGAACACACCCATCAAAACAACAAAACAGGACCAAACAAGAAGATCGTGCAAGGCAGCATACAGCAAGGGGGAATGGCGAGACAAGGAAGCACAACAACGCATTAAGGAACGAGGAAAGAGGACGAGATCACACTACCCTTGTGAGTAGGCAAGGCCAAAGAGAAAGTGAGTAAGAGAAAAACAGTCTCTGGGGGGTGGCAAGCAAGCAGTCGATTAGAGCCAGTGAAGGTTGTCTACACCTGGGAGGAGATCCGAGGGGTGGAAAGCAGGGAGGAGACAATGACGGGCACACACACAATAAAAGGAAAAACGAAATTAGTCGTAACGATGACCAGCCTACTATCGCTGATGCTTTTTCCTCCTTTTGTGTGTGTGTGTGTGTGTGTGTGTGTGTTTGTGTGTGTGTGTGCATGTGTCCCGTTCTTGCGTGGCTGAGACTCGGCGTCTGCGCTGCTTCCAGCGTATTGGAGCTTCTTCTAGTGAAGCATCTGCCCTACTCTGTGTTTGTGTTTGTGTGTGTATGCGTATGTGGCGCACAAGAGAAGGGGACAGTTGGAACAAAACAGCTAAAGGCGCGCCTTTCGGATGTTTCTTGCTGTTTCTGCATCTCTCTACCTCTCCGCATGTCTTTTCAGAGGTCCCTTCTGTTTGGCCCGTGTCTCGCCTTCCTTTCCGATGCCCCGCGCTTCGTTGCTATACACATGCATGTGCCTTTTTATGGTGAGTGGGGAGTGTGCGCCATAAGACGGGCGAGCCTTTCGACGTGGCGGCGAGCGCCAAAGAAAAAAAAACGTGTGCGCACGCACACAGACAGATGCATACAAACATGCGCAAACACACGTGCTCGTACACTTGCGCCAGTCTCCTTCTCTATGGACAATGCAGGTGGAAGCGAAGAGAGCGAGAAAGAAAGAGAGGGAGGCAACACAAGAAATATGCATAGATATGTGTACGAGGAACGAAATCGAAACCCAAAGAAAGAAAAAGGCGCGCCTGTCGTGAGAGGGAGATCGCAAGAAGAGAGGCGAGTACCGCAACGCGAACAATGGGATATGACGGGGAAAAAAAACGCATTCGTGCGCATAAAGGCGTGCATGCATCCTTCTGCTATGTGGGCCAGAACGCGCTAAAAAAAAGGGAGAGGGCAGAAAGCCGGCACGACAGAACTGTTTGAGGAGGGGGAGGGGGGCGGCCGGCTGCCAGTTTCATGTTGCTTGGACGGAGGAGGTTAACGTGTCATCCTGGCAGCGAAAGAGGAAAAGCCAACAACAGTCATGAGGGAAAAAACACAGAAGGTAGGGTACGTAAGAAGAGGAGCATGCAACATACACCTGCATACACACAGACACAACTCAGAGCGAGCGGGCAAGCGAGAAGAAGCGACGGGATCTATGTCTGTGAAAATTGCCTCTATTCCCTCATGCTACCTTTTCGTCTTCATCCTCTCAGCGGGTGTAGTTCTTCTGCGGGAGCGCTTGAATGTGCTCTTCATTAATCTTCCTTTTTTGTCATTTACAGGCTTCCCTATCCTTTTCTACCGCGCAGCAGTCAGAAAAATGACTAAGACAGTTGCATGGCGATCAGGGTAGAGTCGAGGGTGACGAAAGCAAGTTGAGATGGACAATAGAAACGCCCTACAGAGCATTCTGCTTGACATCTTCCCTTTTTCTTTCCGTCCCTCCCTTCTCCTCTATACCTGCGCGCGCGTGGCCCCGCGGAGCGAAGCAAGCGCGAACCGTCAATGGCATCAGCATCAACAGCAGCAAAAAAGAGAACTTCCGTTCTAGTTTCCGCAGCGCGCCCATTGCTCTCCGACACAATATGATGTCAGCTCTACCGGGCCTGCCACAGGCCCCATCGCCTGGTGTGAGGCAGCACAAGAGACGCATTACAGCAATGCGCCAACTCACCCACCGGAGCACGGCCCCTGCCTCCGATCGCCACCCACCCGCCCGCCTCGCAGGTCGTCACCTGGCGCATCCCTCGGGGTGGCTTAGGCGGCCTTCGCCGGTGGGCAGCGAGGGCCGGCGGTGGAATACGGCGTTCGAGCCACGCAGGCACTCTTGCCTACCATATGGGTGGTACAGGCGTGCTCACTGCCGCGGGCCGCCCCGACGCAGCGCCATCCACAGCATCACCGCCGGCATCAGCAGCGATGCATCGCTCGCACCCCCTACGCCGCAGGCGCCTCACCCGGTCACCACCAGAGGTGGCGCAGCATTGGCAGCGATAGGGGGCTGCCTGGCTCCCCCTCACCCACACACACACAGAGTGGGGGGTGCACTGGACAGTGAGACACCAAGCACGGAGGCATGCCCTCCGTACCCCCCCGTCATTCGGGAAGGCAAGAGAAAACGGGAACACAAAAAAAAAGCAGCTCAAGGCAAATGTGCCCATGACGAGCCCACGAGGTCCGAGCGGAGATACATTGGCATCGCAGCACAAAGGCCGCCGCACAACGAGGGGAGGGGGAGAGCAGCCAAAAAAAGAGGCGCGCGAAGCCATCGAGAAAAGAGTTTTGCCATGCATCGTACACACACACACGTAAATCTGTAGAAAAGGAAAGGCGCAGGGGTTGGGCGAGCATCATGTGCGGCGGGGGAAAGCTGGAAAGCGGAAGAGTAATTCGGCAGGGGCTTGAGTGCAACAGGCAGCTGGATTCGTGTTTTTTGTTATTTATGCCCCTTCCCCCCACCCCCACCCCACCCCACCCGACCCAGGCAACCACTCAAGGGCCTCGTGGCTGGTCGCCTCGCCTACACGATAGCACACCTACACAGAGAGAACAAGAGCAACGCACACGTGAGAGGGAATAGAAGATGTCAGAAAAAGAGTATGAAGCGCTCGAAAAACGCATTGAGAGGGTAGAGAGAAGAGAGAGAGAGCGCACTGGACATCTGCTGACCAAAGAGTCTCGGAGGTGGCGCACGATGCTGCGCGCCTCATGAAGAAAGGCGGTTAGAGAGAAAAGGATGGAGACGCACGCAGGTTTTCGCTCATTTTTTTCTTCCTTGCGCGATATCACCCATATGCGAGCAATAAAAAAAAAAACAGACGAAAAGAACAAATCACGCTTGCCGGGATGAGCAAGACGTGGAGAGCGGCAAACGCACCATGCAACGGGCCAGTCCGTACGATAAAGTGCGAGGGATAAGTGAGGAAGCACAGCGTTCCGTGGAGTCTGCCAGAACCGTGCTAAGACAGACACCTCGTCAGTTTCCTCTTCATCGAACCTTCTCTATGTCGCCATTAGGTGATGCGAACCGCGGTGGGTGGCAGAAGGTGCGGGGAGAATGGGGGAGCTTTAGCCGCCGCCAGTGCGCTTGGCACCACCAACACACGTGTCGCCCGCAGAGAAAGCGCCGCGTGTGAGCTCCAGCGCACAGACACACACACAGAGACAGGCAGTCAGGCAGACACCGACATGGGTGTGTGTGTGTGTCCTTTATCAACCGCCACTGAGCACCCCCGTGCCGCCTTGGATCGTTCAGATTCCTCGAAAGACAATGTCCTCGCAGTGTTGGTACTCCTTCCTGTGCACAAAGACGGTGCAGCCCAGTTCCTGGAAGAGCCGCTTTTCACATTGTCCAAGGTGGGCAGGGGCGATACGGGGAGGGGGCCGACTCGGCATCAACTTGGCGGGGGTGGTCGCAGTAGGAGCGGTCGGGGCGGCAGCAGCGCACTGCTCCTGCAACGAGCGCTTCTCGTCACGGAACTTGTTCAGCGCATTCGCCAGCGAAGACGTCTTGTAGACAACATCGCCGTGAAACTTGCCGGCGATCAAGAGAAGCGCCACGACGCGGCGGCGTGTGTTGTGGCGGTTAAAGACATCACTGAAGTTGTTTGTGCTGGAGCTGCGAATACGCTCTTTCGGCTCGGATACACGATCGTTCATCGTAATGTCGTCTTCGTTGTCGACGTGGCTGGTGTCGCTGGAGGTGCTGCTGCACACGTGCGTGAGTGTGGGGGACAAGGTCTGCACACCGGAGGTGTAGCTGCAGCGAACGGGTGAGTCTACCGCGCTGGCGTCGACGCGATCCGCCTCGGCGTGCTCCGCACGCCAGCTCGGATAGCGAGAGGTCAGGCGGTTCACCAAACATAGGGCGTAGATCAGCACCTCCGTCGAGAACCACGTTTCGTTAACGTAGAGCAAGTCGATGATGTCGTCCGCCTCGTAGCCGGTCAGCGTGTGAAGAAGGAGCTTAGCGTTGACAGCAATGTCAGCGCGCAGCGCGGCGTCCTCCGCGGACAGCTTGTAGAGCAGAGGGACGTTGGCGCCGTACGGGTGCAGCGAGAGCGCCCATGAGAAAGGCGGCAATGCAGCAGCAGTAGCCGTCGCATCAGGCGTGTTGCCGCGCGTGCTCGCACACTCGGGAATGGCAGTCGACCCTGCGGACACCGCGGACGCGTTTGAAGACGATGTGCCCTCGCTGATCTCAGACGTAGAGATCATCTGTGGCGCTGTGTCGAGCTCATGGGGGAGTGTGATATGTGTTGTACAGGATGCGTTCTCGCTCTCGCCGCTCATCATCAAGTAGCGCGCGGTGTTTGCAAGGAAGCGGAGCGCGTCGCTGTCTGCCGAATCAAACGAAGATGAGAACTGCATGCAGGTGAATCACGCGTACTAGAAACAGAAAGGGGGAGAGAGTGAAATAGAAAGAGCGCGAGAGCACCAACGACGGCAACACACGATTTGAGTTCACGAGCAGGAGCACACACAGTCACAGACACTCGGAGGGAGAGGAGGGCAACGGAACTATAAAAAAAAATCGCTGCTGCAAAACAAGCGGAAAACACACACGAAAAGAGGGGGAGGCCTTTCCCGCACAGTTCACTAAGCACAAAAAAAAAAACGACACGAAAAAGGGCCCGAAAAGCAAGAAAAAGGCGCGGCTTACCGGCGGAGGGAGGAGGGAGGCAATACACACGCGTGTATGTGTGCGTGAGCTCCCGCTATCTAAATGAAAGGTGAAAGTCACAGAATAAATATATATATATATGTATCAGAACGCAGACACACACACACACAAGGGGAGCACAGGGAGACGAATAAGACTAGCAAGCTAAGCACAAGACAGACAACGGGCAACAGAGATCCAGAGAGACAGAGTGGGAGAGTGAAAAAAGAGCACCGCCTGCGCGCCAACTGAGCCAATGCGTCTTTCGTGTGTATGTGTGTTTGTGTTTGTGTGTGTGTTGCCGTTGAGTGACGGCTTAGTGCTGCTACTCGTCTCCGCTGTGCTTGAATTGCTTTTCTTTCGTCCAGAATGCCGTCTGTTGGTACGCTTTAGTTTTTCTTGTAAGGAGAGTCGGCACCGGTACACCTACAGCCGCTAGGAATCTGGAACTGGGAAGAGGATGGAGGTTGTTGAGGGGAAAAGGGCTGAGGCACAACGGCGTAGTTGCGGGTGCGCGGTGCCGAAAAAATGATAGAGACAAGCAGAAAGACAGGCACGGCAGGAGACGGAAAGAGAAGCTAATGTATGGCAGCAGAAAAACTGGGAAGGGGAGAGGGAGGGGGCAGGCAAACAAAGCAGCACTCAATCAAGCAGCCGAACAGCGACACACACAGAGACACGCCAGCAGAAAAGGCAAGAGAGCAGGAGAACTTGGCCTTGACAGCACTAAACACGTCCAAGATGAACACACGAGAAGACAGAGAGAGGGTGGGGGATGTAGGCGAGTAAACGAAAAGGAGAAGGCGTAAAGAAAAAGAGGCGAGATAAAAAAGAGAGAGAACAGAGCAAGTAGAGAATTCAAAAACCAAAAGAAAAGAGTTGTCCTTTTCTTGTGTGCGTGTGCTCTGTTCTTGTGACTCCTGAGAGGATGGTGTGAGAGGGGAAAGGGGTAGGTGAGCTGCAGAGGAGGCGGCTGACGCAAAACACATGCACACGTACACACACACACACAATGAGCAAGACCTAAAAAAACAAAAGCCTATGACGGGAACACAGGGAGAAGGGTGATGGAGGGGAGGGGGTGGGGAAGGATAAGGAGCGCGCTGTGTGTGTGTGTGTGTGGAGAATTTCCGACACAGAATGGTGGATGGCGGGCAGCGATTGCGATGATGATGATAGGGATGGCGCAATACAGCCTCGCAAGAACGGGTAACAAGAAAAGGACAAGCAAAAAAAAATGAAACAAGCGGGGGTGAAACACGCGGGTTGAGAAGAAGGGATAGAGAGATAGACAGAAAGAGAGAAAGAGGGGCAGCAACGCTCCGCCTCTTTGCCTATCGGCTATTCGTTGTTTGCGCCTCTGTTGTTGCACGGCAACAAGACACAGCGACGGTTCGAAACGGAAAAGTGTACTGGATGAGAAGGGCGGGAGGCGGGGGGAGGAAGACCGCGCGGCTTTTTTTGTTCGTTTGCCTTCCTCTGTTCGTATGCGTTCCGTTACACATGCACACGGACAAAGACACGCTACAGACTTCCGCCTCTGTCGTTTAAAAGGGTGATGAGGGCGTGAGTGGGCCCTGCGGAGGCGGCCCAAAAAAGTTAAATCAAAGTACAGAAAGAAAGAGCGAGATTGAGAGTCGAAGCGGGCCCGCATACACGAGGGGAGGAGGAGCGGGGCGGAGAAAAAGCAAAGAAAATACAAAAAAAAAAAACAACAGGCGAAGAGTGAACGACAAGAGGAAAGTACAGGCGAAGCGAGTGGCAGAAGTGAAGAGCGTGTTTGTGAGGGGAGGAGAGGGTGCGCGCACAGAAATGCAACAGAGGAGCGCACTTAGAAGCCACAGGACACAACAAAAAGATAACAAGCGGTGAAGAGCCGAGGGAGAGGGAGAGGGGGAGGGAGAGGAACGGGAAGCAGCGTAAAGAAAAGGAAAGAAAGCACAGCGAGCGAGTAACGAGAAAAGGAAAAAGTGAATAAGCAGACACAAAGGAAGGCTTACGCACAAAGCAGAAAACGCAAAACGCACCGGATGTCAAGGAAAGATAAATCCTGAAACACAGTCGCTCTACTATACCAGAGAGAGTGTGTGTGATTGTGGGCTTCTAAAATAAAAAGGGGGAGGGAAGAAGAGAAAGATCGTGAAAAAACAGTAAAACGGCAATGCTGTGCACGGTAGCGGGAAAAACAACAGCAGCCCCGTTGATGAGGCGAAGGGTGAAACAACCATAAAAAGAGGGACAGGGCGTAGAAGGAGAAGATGTGGTTGTGTTTTGCTGTCCACCGTGCCTTCCTCCGTAGCGTATCGCGTCGCCGCTGCTGATCGTGTAATCTTCGACAGCTTTTCTAATACGCGTTAGTGTAACCGCGTCTTTCTTTTTTTTTGCCTGCTGATATGGCCCTTTTCCTTTTATTTATTCTTTTCGTTTCCGTTCTCGTTGCTTGCGTCCGCTTCGATGAGTAGGTGTCGCGCGCACCCCCTCCCTGCCGAGAGACCTTTGTCAGCGGATGCTCGGCTACCTCTTTTTTTCGTTTTCTCTCGCGACTTCGTTTCGGGTTTCCTTGTATCCCTCTCCTTTCTGCTTTAGTTTTGCAGGTTTGAGTCAAGAGAAGAGGAGGAGAAGAGCGAAGCGGCGAAGCCACGTCCGGGAGCAATCAAGCGGGGAAGAGGAGGGGAGGGGAGCGCCAAAAAAAGATAGCGGAAGGCGGCGGCGACAGTGCAGGTGTGTGGACGGATGCGCACACCCCAGAGGCAGCAAAACACCTAATTCCAGAAGGATGAAAAAAAGAAAGCAGAAGACTGCGGTCAGACGTCCTGCGTAGTCGTGTTGCTGTGTGGGGTCAGTCAGGCCTTGAGAGAGAGGGCAATGTTGCTGAAATCGACTCCCTTTTCTTCCGTGGGGAAGTATGCGTGCTATCACGCTTATCGGCCTCACAAAACCGGAAAAAGCAGCGCACGGAGAGGGATACACACACGCACACGCACAAAAGCGTGCGGAGCAGTTTTGCACGCAAAAACGCCGACTTCACTCAGTGAAGAGAACGGGGAAGAAAGGAGACGAAGCGCTGCTGCTTTTTGATGGCGAGAGCTTCGCTTTCAATCGACCCCACCGTAAGACTTGGGCGTGACGTTTCCGCACGGCTGCACCTTCTCTTTTTCTTTTCTCGACTCGGCCGCCGACGTTGCTCTTCCTTTGAAACGCCTCGCTTAACTCAGCCACGCCGCAAAGGTGCGCCGTACACGGGCAAAACGCAAGCACGAGATCCTGATGCGGTGCCCCGTTTTCAGCCGCTGTTTTTTTTTTTCCGGCTCTTTCTCCTCGCCTGCGCGGCCTTTTTTCTGCTTTGGTCCACAACACAGATTGCAATGTGCGGTCAGGTGTCTCGCGTACAGAGCGAGCTGACGAAAGGGGCCGTGTGTGAAAGGCGTTTGTGGGCGTGTGCCTATACACGTGTGTGCGAGTGTGGCGCGGTCTCCCACCCCCTCCTCTCCCTTGGGTGCACTCGTACGCTACGTATTTGCCTGTATTCTCCCGTCCAGCAGACGACGAGCGAGACACGAAATACAATCAAGCAGGATAAAAGTGAGAACGAGGAAAGGAAAGTATAGGAAAGAGAGCGAGCGAGCGAGAAAAAAGGTCTCGGAGAGCAATCTGCCCGCTATGCCTTCTTCCCTTTCCTTGTGGGGGCGTCGTGCCTTTTGAGTGTGTCAACGAACCAAATTAATGATAATAATAAACGAAAATGGACAACGCCTCGCGCGCCGATCTGCAGAGATGAGGAAGATGGTGATGGTCGCCGTGATGGTGGGAGGGAGAAGAAGCAAGGAAAGGGTGAGCAAACACAGAAGGCGTGAGAGAGCGACTGAGTGAAAAAAAGGGAGGAGGTTGTGCTCGAAACCAAACCCACACGAGCAGAGAACAGAAAGCAGAAAGGCACAAGGACAACTAACAAGGGCAACGCACGCACGCAGACGTACACAATAAAAAGGGGGAAGGGAAGGAGAAGAAGAGGCAAAGACTAAAAAGGGCAGGCGAAACACAGCAGAAGACACACACACACAAGCGTGCGCGTGCGGGTGCGCGAGGAGAAGGGCAAAATACAGAGAAAATTGAGTGAGAGTCGCAGAAGTAGGCAAAAAGTCACGTGCGGTAAAATGGGAGGGAGTCGTGAGAGATGCGATAGTACCCCGTCGTCGGCAAGCGGTGATACCACACACGCACGTACACTTGCACTCGCTTACTCACATGAAGGTGACGGCAGCGAGAGGAAAACAGAGGGAGAGCGTAGGCACCTATCCCGGTTGCGAAGTGGGCTAGTCGGATAGTAAAGCCGAAAGGGGAAAAATGGCACAAAAAAGCGAAAAAAAAGTGGTCTGTCACCGAAACCGCTTTCAAGCTTTTCTTTGTGTGTGTGCTTGCGTGCGTGAGTGTTTGTGTGTTCGCTCCTTCCTGAAGAAGGCGCACCGCCGTTATGTGTCGCTGTCCGTTTGTTTGTTTCCTTCCTCCTCTTCAGTGGCGGGGGCACCGAATAGGAACACGAAAAAAAAGAGAAAAAAGAAGGCGAAGGCGCGATTCCGACCTCCTCTGTGTGCGTGTCTGTGTTTGTGTGTATCAATGCCGATATCTGCGCAAGTGTCTCATTGTATAAACAGAGTGAGACAGAGAGAGAATCTCCGTATTTTAGCGTGTTTATGTCTGTGTGTGTGGAGGATGTGGGACGGTTATGATGATGTGGTGAGAGTATTTTCTTTTTTGTGTGTTGTCGTGTGTCTGTGCGAGTGTGAGTTGAAGCAAAGTATGAGTAGGAGACGGGGATGATTAAAAAAAAAAACGTACAGCCCCCGAACTCGCTTCGCTGAGTTTGCCCCTCTCTCACTCCCTTTTCGTTCCTCAGCCGCCCTGCACACGTGTATTTTCGTTTTTTTTTCCGCTTCTTGCTGCCTCTCGTCTTGAGATGTCTCGATTTTGTTTTCCCGAAAAAAAAAGCAACGGCAGTCCAACCGGATGCTGTACCGCCTCGCTATGCGTCTTGCTCTTTCGTTTTCTCCTTTATGGCACGTGATGGATGGTTGCTGCGGTAGAAGAGAAGCGAGCGAAAACGGAGAGAAAAGAGGTGCTAAATGCGGACGTATGCTGATGCTTGCCTGCGTGTCTGTCGTTGTGCGAACTTGAGCGTGGAGAATGCTCGCAGGTGCGCGGGGCGCCTGCACGTCTCCTTCGCTGAGTGGCACGCCAAGAGAAAGGACTCAAAACAAAAGTTGCAAACACCACAGCGAATTGCGATTCGTTTTTGTTGTTTTTTGGCCTTTGCCTCTTTCCTCGTGTGCCGCAAAATACACGCGCACACACACGCGAAAAAAAAGCAAAACGAGAGAGCGCGAGCAAGCGCGAACGAGCACGCCAGTAAAAAGAATGAAGAAGACGCGGAAGTGGGCAGGTGAGCGGCGAGTTGGCGGAGTGTACGTGCGCGTACCTCTGTGTGGTACAAGGGGAGTAAAGCAAGAGTTTGAGGGCGGCCAAAGAAGGAGGGAAAGTGAAAAGTGAAGGAAAGCCAGAAGGACGCCTGCCTCAGCAGTGCGCGTGCGACAGCAACGCTGCCAATACACTCGCGCACCGTGAGAAAGAGTGGCCAAGATCCGAAGGGAGCGAAAACAAAGTCAAGCAAGCGATTTCTCTTTTTTCTTTCGTTTCAACGCGCCCATTGCTCTCCGACACAATATGATGTCAGCTCTACCGGGCCTGCCACAGGCCCCATCGCCTGGTGTGAGGCAGCACAAGAGACGCATTACAGCAATGCGCCAACTCACCCACCGGAGCACGGCCCCTGCCTCCGATCGCCACCCACCCGCCCGCCTCGCAGGTCGTCACCTGGCGCATCCCTCGGGGTGGCTTAGGCGGCCTTCGCCGGTGGGCAGCGAGGGCCGGCGGTGGAATACGGCGTTCGAGCCACGCAGGCACTCTTGCCTACCATATGGGTGGTACAGGCGTGCTCACTGCCGCGGGCCGCCCCGACGCAGCGCCATCCACAGCATCACCGCCGGCATCAGCAGCGATGCATCGCTCGCACCCCCTACGCCGCAGGCGCCTCACCCGGTCACCACCAGAGGTGGCGCAGCATTGGCAGCGATAGGGGGCTGCCTGGCTCCCCCTCACCCACACACACACAGAGTGGGGGGTGCACTGGACAGTGAGACACCAAGCACGGAGGCATGCCCTCCGTACCCCCCCCGTCATTCGGGAAGGCAAGAGAAAACGGGAACACAAAATAATAAAAAAATTGAGTAGCAGAAGAGGCGTTGCGAAGGTGAAGAGAGCGCGCGCTTGTCAATGAACAGCTGTGGGTGGTGGCCGGTAGCATGAAGGTGGAAAATGAGAAGGAGCGCGAAAGTCGAACATCAACAGAAGGCACGAAAAAAAAAGGAAACGAAAGGGAGATGGAATCGCAAGGGAGGCAAACAACAGAGAGCGGGTGAATCGCGGCGGCAATGCAGGGAGGGGGGTAGTGGCATTGGCGGTGAAAAGGGGCAAGAGGGAAGAGGGGATTGTGTGGGTGCGTGTGTGTGTTTGTGTGTGCACCGTTTCGCCTTTGCGCCTGCATGTAGTGGCGGTGGGAGAGGGCGGAACGCAGGGAAGCCCGCATGTGGAAAGAGAGAGTCGAGGTGCCTAGAGGGAGGAGGTAGAGTCGGCAAAGGAATCAGCAATGAAGACCCATCTGCGTCTTTGGCTGCTGAGAAAGGTGCCCCTCCCCGGGTAAATGCGCACGGAAAGAACAAAAGCAGCACTATACCCAGTATACAGACGCAGACGGGCCTCTACACACTGCACTAGAGCGCTTTCTGGAGTTGGCATCCGTTTATGCGAATGCACAGGACGTGCATCAAAGACCGTCAAGCGAGAGCAGCATCATGCCGTGCTGAGGGGTTGGAGTCAGAAGAAGGAACAAGGAGAGAGGGAGTGCTCCGACGCGAGTGTTTGCTTTCACTTCTCCTTTCCCTCCGCTCACACGTACGCGTATGCACGTGGCTTGCTGCGCAAAGGCATCCATCGGCCCATGCGAGAGTCGAGATGCAGTGAACGCATACACTCAGGATTCATATGTTTTATTGCCGCCGTGATAACTCACCTCTTCTGTTCGGTGCGCGTGTGTGTCTCACGCGAGAGCTCTCGCTCTGATTCCCTTGTGGAGCCTCCCTGCGCATGTGTGATGAAGGGCTCTGCTGGAGAGCAGGGGGGGAGGGTGTCGAGAGAGGAGGGCGAGAGGGGGGTCGATGTGGATGAGCGAGTGGGGAAGCACTCGCAGTATCATCCAAGGGACGGACACACACGGAAAGATGCAAAAAAAACATATCACGTCACATCTGGCAAAACGAGAAGGAGGGCTCGGCGCACCAAGAAGAGGAGACGAGAGTGGAGAAAGTGGGGAGTGTGAACACTCAAGCAGCGATGCCCTCCTTCCAGACGCGCGCACAGACACACATAAAATAAAGGAAATAATGGAAGAAACGGGGAGAGGAGGCAATCGTCTTGGAGACGAACCTTCTCCGTGTGCGGGAGGGAGGCAGAGGAGAGGGACCAAAGATTAAGAAAGAGAAAGACGCGAAGCACTCAAATTGACCACGCGGCCCATCCCACCCTCTTCATGTAAAGGTGCATCACATTACAGCGGTGAAGAGCGGCCGGAGGCACTTGAGTTGACTAGTGGCTGATGCCTCTACTCCGGGAATTCTTCATGCTTCTGCTTTCTTCTTCTGTCCTCCAGCGTCAGCCTCTCCAGAACCTCCTCACCTCATCTGTAAGGTTATAAACGAAAGAGGATCGTGGAGGAGGCGACTTTACTCCGCATCCGCTGCATCGCCGTCAGCTGCTGAGTCCTGGTCGCTCGCCTCTCCCTCCAGGTCCAACCACACACTCTCCACCTTCTTTGCCAGTCTCACCAAAATCTGCTGCGTCTTCGGCTTCACCTTTGTCGAGCTCCTGTCCTTGTCAATCCGCTTCGACAGGCGGATCGAGAGGCTTTTCGCGCGCGTCCTCCCCGCCTCATCCGCAGTGGCGAAGGTGACCTTGAAGGAGTTGCCGGTGAAGGTCGCCTCGATAGAGCTCTCGTCCAGCGTTCCGCCCTCCGGCACGACGGTGTCGATGTACACCGACACAAACTTGTCCCCGTCGCACCAGCTGTACTTGGACACAGACACCGTCGGCACAGCAGGCGCAGCCACGGCCCGAGCATCGTCCTTGGAAACGAGGTACGGCGTAGGCATCGGTGCAACATCGCCAACCTTCGCTCGATCCTTTTCGTGTTGGTGCCAGTAATAGTACGAGTTCGCCTTGTTCTTCACGGTGGTCGGGGCAGGAGCGTGCGCCGTGTCCTGCGTGACTTGTTGGTCCTCAGTCGACATATCGGCGCGCAGTCGCGTACGTGAGCGTGAATCGGCAAGTAGAAATAGAGAGAGAAGACTGAAACAGTAGGTAGATACAGTGTAGCCAAGTGGCAAGGAGGAGAAACAAAAAACAGAAGGATTGCCTCTGTGGGTGCGTCGGGGTGAAGGGGAGGGGCGAAGCAAGAGCGCGCCTGTGTGCGTACGTGTATGCGTCGGTGTCTTGCCGATGGCCGTGGTAGCTGTTAAAGATAGAAAGAGTAGGAGGGAGCGATGATTATTGTTGTCCTTCACGCGGCAGTAGCAGGCGATAGAGTTACTCGACGTGCGTGTTGGTGCGTCGGCGTGAGCATGGACGCTCATGGAAGGAAGATGAAAAGATGTAGGAGGTGTTAGTCCGCCGCGAGAGAGAGGGATGGGTGGGTGGGGCCAAGGGAGAACGGAAGTTGGTGTGGCACAGCGACGATAAAAAAGGGGGCGCAGGGTATTCAATGACGCCAATGTTGCCAATACGAGTCATGTGGCTGGTGCACATGCAGGAACACCACATAAATAGGCTTTGCGAGGGTTGAGCACGAAGGGTTGGGGAACTCCGTGCGTGCGTGTGTGTCTCTGCTGCTGCTGCTGCTGCCGCCGCCGAAGGCTAATGTGTAAAGAAGTTCGTTGTCGAACTCGCGCGCAGTCTATTTCGTGGCGCATGCAGCGAAAGACAAAAAGCAAGATCATCCTCTCCCTTCCCTGTCCCCAACTATCGATCTCGCAGCCTTCCACGACGCATGTGGCGCCTCGGGCTTACCTCGCATCTTGAGAAGCGAGGGACGGAGCTAAAAGTCAGTAGCGGGCGAGTCCCCACCACTACCCTGCTGCCGCGTGCTTAGGGAAGGGGCATCCCTTTCTTGATTGTTTGATGAGTAGCACAGGGATACATCAACGCATACGTACACAACCACACGAAGAAAAGCACGTGCGACCTTGTAGAACCGGGAACAGTTGCGCTAGCTGGCAGCCAGAGATGGAAATAGACTTCAGGTCAGCCGAGACGGCGATCAGTCAGCCGCACTCCGACAACTTACCTCGCGCCTCAACACGGAAGCAATGTAACAACCGCGAACAAACTAGTACAATCTTTAGCGGCGCGTGACTTGTTTCACAGAGCACTCCGATCGATGCACGCGAGATCTACAAAGAGCTCGTGTTGTGAGCGCGTGCGCGTGTGCGTTGGCAGCATGTACTCGTCGTCCAGGGAGGGTGGACTACCAATCCTCATCCCATTTATCGTCATCCTCGAGTTGCACCTGGCGTTTCGATTGCTTGCTCACTGCCGAAGGGCTACAGAAGACACTCTGCCGAGGTGCAGGTCTCAATCCAGCTGCGCCGGACGCAGCATTCGCGGCGCCGCCGTAAGGGCTGCTCATACTGCTACTACTGCCGATAGAGCCGCGAGGTTGGAATGCAGAAACGGGAGTTGCTCCGTCCGTCGCCACCCGCACAGTCGGGGATTTCTTACGCAAACTCATTCCACCTGTCCGACGGCCCACAGTGGGAGTGACCACCTCTGTCACTCCGGCCTGTTGCGCACCAGACACTGGCGTTATCGGCGGCGAGAGCTTCTTGCGCGAAAGCGGTGCATCCCGCTGGACAGACGCTGGTGTGTATGCTTGCGGGTAGGCAGAAAGCGGTGATGACGAGAACGACGGGTCGGCACCGCCCCAACTAGTGCGTCTTTGTGGGCAGCCGAGATATTTTGTGAACTGAGCCATGTTTACCTCCTCAAAGCCGTCATCTTCGGCCCACCCGTCATCGTCGATTACAGTCCCCGCAGGGGTCAGCATCGCATTATGACTACAGGACCGCGTGTGCATCCCCTTTTGCATCACCTGGGAGCCCATGATCACCTCGCCGTACAGTGCTGCAGAGACCTCCTGGGCCTCCCTCGATACTTTCGCCCGCGCCGCACTCTCCTCTCCCTCCACCACACCGACCCCCTCACGAGCGAGCCGTGCCTGCTCCTCCGCCTCACGGGCAAGGCGTGCCTGCTCCTCCGCCTCACGGGCAAGGCGTGCCTGCTCCTCCGCCTCACGGGCAAGGCGTGCCTGCTCCTCCGCCTCACGGGCAAGGCGTGCCTGCTCCTCCGCCTCACGGGCGAGCCGTGCCTGCTCCTCCGCCTCACGGGCAAGGCGTGCCTGCTCCTCCGCCTCACGGGCAAGGCGTGCCTGCTCCTCCGCCTCACGGGCAAGGCGTGCCTGCTCCTCCGCCTCACGGGCAAGGCGTGCCTGCTCCTCCGCCTCACGGGCAAGGCGTGCCTGCTCCTCCGCCTCACGGGCAAGGCGTGCCTGCTCCTCCGCCTCACGGGCGAGCCGTGCCTGCTCCTCCGCCTCACGGGCGAGCCGTGCCTGCTCCTCCGCCTCACGGGCGAGCCGTGCCTGCTCCTCCGCCTCACGGGCAAGGCGTGCCTGCTCCTCCGCCTCACGGGCGAGCCGTGCCTGCTCCTCCGCCTCACGGGCGAGCCGTGCCTGCTCCTCCGCCTCACGGGCAAGCCGTGCCTGCTCCTCCGCCTCACGGGCAAGGCGTGCCTGCTCCTCCGCCTCACGGGCGAGCCGTGCCTGCTCCTCCGCCTCACGGGCAAGGCGTGCCTGCTCCTCCGCCTCACGGGCGAGCCGTGCCTGCTCCTCCGCCTCACGGGCGAGCCGTGCCTGCTCCTCCGCCTCACGGGCGAGCCGTGCCTGCTCCTCCGCCTCACGGGCAAGGCGTGCCTGCTCCTCCGCCTCACGGGCGAGCCGTGCCTGCTCCTCCGCCTCACGGGCAAGGTGTGCCTGCTCCTCCGCCTCACGGGCGAGCCGTGCCTGCTCCTCCGCCTCACGGGCAAGGCGTGCCTGCTCCTCCGCCTCACGGGCGAGCCGTGCCTGCTCCTCCGCCTCACGGGCGAGCCGTGCCTGCTCCTCCGCCTCACGGGCAAGCCGTGCCTGCTCCTCCGCCTCACGGGCAAGGCGTGCCTGCTCCTCCGCCTCACGGGCGAGCCGTGCCTGCTCCTCCGCCTCACGGGCGAGCCGTGCCTGCTCCTCCGCCTCACGGGCGAGCCGTGCCTGCTCCTCCGCCTCACGGGCGAGCCGTGCCTGCTCCTCCGCCTCACGGGCGAGCCGTGCCTGCTCCTCCGCCTCACGGGCGAGCCGTGCCTGCTCCTCCGCCTCACGGGCGAGCCGTGCCTGCTCCTCCGCCTCACGGGCAAGGCGTGCCTGCTCCTCCGCCTCACGGGCGAGCCGTGCCTGCTCCTCCGCCTCACGGGCGAGCCGTGCCTGCTCCTCCGCCTCGCGGGCAAGGCGTGCCTGCTCCTCCGCCTCACGGGCGAGCCGTGCCTGCTCCTCCGCCTCACGGGCGAGCCGTGCCTGCTCCTCCGCCTCACGGGCAAGGCGTGCCTGCTCCTCCGCCTCACGGGCGAGCCGTGCCTGCTCCTCCGCCTCGCGGGCAAGGCGTGCCTGCTCCTCCGCCTCACGGGCGAGCCGTGCCTGCTCCTCCGCCTCACGGGCAAGGCGTGCCTGCTCCTCCGCCTCACGGGCGAGCCGTGCCTGCTCCTCCGCCTCACGGGCGAGCCGTGCCTGCTCCTCCGCCTCACGGGCAAGGCGTGCCTGCTCCTCCGCCTCACGGGCGAGCCGTGCCTGCTCCTCCGCCTCACGGGCGAGCCGTGCCTGCTCCTCCGCCTCGCGGGCAAGGCGTGCCTGCTCCTCCGCCTCACGGGCGAGCCGTGCCTGCTCCTCCGCCTCACGGGCAAGGCGTGCCTGCTCCTCCGCCTCACGGGCAAGGCGTGCCTGCTCCTCAGAGGATGGTTGCGTCTGTGATGGAGATGCGTGTGCAGCGGCAGGCTGCGCTTCGCAGTGAGTGGAGTCAAAGGCTTGAAGAGTAGCGGTAGAGGAACAGGTTAGCGGAACGGCGGCAGCGCTTGCTGAAGAGGCTTTAAAGGGCCTAAACTGAGGTATGTAGGAGTCACGAGGCACGGCAGCAACCACGCTCTCCACGGTGGGCGTATAAGAAGCTTCACTAGGGGGTGCGGTAGTGGGCTGGTGGGGGGTGGAGGCCGCATCAGCGGGTGCCGTGAAGCTGACGTGTGCGGGCTGCACGCCTCCTTCGAGGGGAAACACTGCGGGGAGAGATTTGAGCAAGTCGTAGCGCTCGTCTTCGAGAAGGCGTCCGCGAGCGGCGACAGCGGCCAGTGGCTGGGTCGAGGCGCGTCGAATCACATCCATTTGGGCGCGCAGCGCCATCACCGTTGCCATGTGCTGTGGTGTAGAAGAGGTGTCGGCGAAGCGGGCCTGCAACACCTCTTGGCAGACGATGAGGCGGCGGTTCACTGTTCGATCCCACCACTCATAGCACCCCGCGTAGTCTTTCGTGTGCGCGATTTGTTCTTCAATGCCGAGGCTCAAGAGAAAATTCGCCTCATCGAGCGCCTGATGCGTGCGATCGGTCGCCTGCGAGACGGCATCTATGAGGAGCTCCAGGAGCTCGTCCTCTGAGAGGGACGCGCGCGCCTCTGCTGTCAAGGTAAAAAGCTGTGGAACGGCCTCCTCCCGTAGTGAGACGGCTCCGTCGAAGGCTTGGCGAAGGACCTTAGTGGCTGTCTGGTCAACCTTGCGCCATAAGCTAAGCAGCCCAGTTGTCAGTTGATCCACTGCCTCCTCGAAGCCCATCTCCCTCGCATTCGCCGTCATAGGCATGGCGGTGGTGGTGGAGCTAGCTGCGCTGCTCATGCGGGGAGGAGGCGCGACTACCTGCCGCACCGACTCCCGTACATCGTTCAGAAAGCTCCACATGCTCAGAAACGCACTGTGCTGCTGCGCCGCGCAGACACGCTCTTTCTCACCCCCCCCCCACACTATCGAGGCGGGGGAGTGAATGGGGTAGGTGTTATGAAAAGGAAGAGGAATTGGGGGAGGGGGAGGGGCAGAAAAAGGAGCGAGCGGGTGTATTGCTGCAGAGCCGCGTGGCCAAAGATATGAAAGGGAGAGAGAGCGACGAACGCACACAAGCCCACACGAAGGGGCAGGAGGAGGAGGGGGGGGGGGGGGTAAAATGGCGTAAAGGCGCCACCACAGCAGTGTACAGGCGATATAGAGGCCAACACGCAGGAAGAAGGAACACACGCGCACGGCTGAGAAGCACTGCAGAAAAAGGATGGAAAACGAAAAGAGGGAAGAGTGAAGGATGGATAGGCTGCGGAGAAAAGAAACCCACAAGCACACACACGCACAGCAACAAGAATGGCAAGCGGGATATACGAGACTGTCACTCACGATGTAAAGAACTCACGCCCACAAAGCGGTGACCAGCGCATGCAAGCTTAGCAGCAACAAGAGTAGAGCTAAAAAAAAAACAAAAACGAAACAAGAAAGGATGGTGTGCTGCAATGCTGGGAGAAGTTACCCAAAGTCCAGCAGGGTCAATCAAGTCGTACGAAACTGCTCGAGGTTGAACGACGCACTGCAGTTGATCCCCCTACGCGAAGCTGCGCAGCCACCCGCACTTGTGCTTGCTTTCTGTTTGTTCTCGCTTCCTCACCTACAGACGACCCTCCGAAGCGCCTCTGCCTCTGGCGCCGTTTTTTTTTTCTCCCCTCTTCAAGGCGCGGATGAGAGCGGCCAGGCAAGAAAGGTTTTCTCTTGTATTCGCTCCTTCTCGCCTGTTGTGTCCAGTGGGAATCGAGAGGGTGGGTGTCTGTGTGCAACCGTCCACTGCAGCGGGAATGAGAGAGGGAGGGAGCGTGGCAGGTGTGTCATACACACACACACACGTGCACGAGATATGGTTTGCTTCTGCGTAGGCGTTAAAGAGGCGATGTAAAGCGACTGAAAAGGGGGGATCCTGCGCAAGTTACCAAGTTCACATGCGCATGGGCCAAGGACGGCACGGGAAAGAGGCGCGCGAGGGAGGTATGGTACCGATGAGTTCGTTTCGACGGTGCAGCGAGGTCAGTTGTGCGGGGAAGCGGGGAGACAGAGAGATGTAAAAACGCATTCACCGTGGGTTTGCTAAGTTGTGTGAAAGACTCAGCCCATTCTATCGGGGAAAGCGTCCCCTTTTCGGCCACTCATGCAAACGGTTTTGTGGCATTTTTCACTACTTCTTTTTTTCCTTTGCGTGCTTGCTCCTATCCCTTCCTCACAAGTCCGTGTGAATGCCACCCACACAGAGCCGCACAAGCATGCACAGACACGCACACACACACACACACCTACACAGAGAGAAGCACACACGAGCACCGGCACACGTGCCTGCGAGAGTGCTGCGGATTTTGTGAATGCCTGTTTTTTTTTTTTGTTCGCTTGTGCGTGTTCTTGTGCTTTTCTTTTATGACGAGAATGGTGGTGACGATTTGGCAACCAAAGAACACGGGCATGCGCACCGGTGCCCGGCTTCGACCGCAACGAACTCCCAAAAGACACACCCCACACAGAGGTGTGCGCGTCCCGATGCCTCTCCTTCCTCCCTTGTCCACAGCTGCATTTCCCGCCAAGGCACTGCGCTCCCCGGAAGGAGCCCTCAAGCAGGGTACATATTGTGCTTGTATCGCGCATCCGGCTTCTGCAGAGGGTGAATCGCCACATCTTCCATCATTTGCGTAAACTTGCCACTTGGATACTTGCCAGAGGGCTGCGCGAGCTGCACTGGCATGGAGGGGCCGCGCAGGTGTGGAAGGGCGTAGTATCGCTCCATTTCGGGCGTACGCAGAATGCCGCGCTCGTGCTGCTCGATGCGGTAGGACTTGCGCGCGTTCTGGGCAACAATGTCGCGCGAGACCAGCTCCAGGTGCTGTAGCACTCCCAGTGGAATAACGTTCATGCCAGCGTTGTGCCACCACGTGTACAGCGCTTCTCTCCCGGACGCCGCGTCGGCGATGGTGCGGAGGCCGGAGCTCTGCTCAATGCGCTCCAGGTATGACTGCAGATCCTCGCGCGACCAGCATTGGGCCGTGTATTGATAAATAAACGGGGCTGTGTAGGAGAGCGGAAAGTGCGACGGCGTCTCGTACGCCTGGCCGACCTCGGCATAGTAATCCCATTCCGGGGCTCCGTTGTTTGCCACGGTGCTCGAGGCCGACACGGTGCGGCGGCAAACGCTGTCCTGGTGAAAGCGAACCGGGTCGTCGGTCCAGCGAGCCCAGGGCCAGTGCCGATAATGGTTGCGGTTGCGCATGCGGTTGTGCCACTCGACGCCGCTGCGGGGGTCCCAGGTGTTCCCGTACTCCTCCGGCATCTTGTGCGCAAGCGGCGACCGTACATGTGCGTTCTTGGGAGCCAGGTAGCGAGCCTTTCGGCGACGATGGGCGTACACCATGACCCGATTCATGTACCCCTTGGCCGTGGAGGCCCATGAGACGTGGGTGGTGCGCAGCATTGCGACTGTTGCTCACCTTGCGCTGTAGTGGAGACTTGAAAACCTAGAAAAGGCAAAAGAAAACCGACACACCAGCGTGCACCGACAAGCACGCACGAGAGTGTCGCGCTGCCGAATGTAGCGGAAAGGAGAAACAAGAGAAAAGTCACCGATGGGGGCGAGTAAAGAATGATGTGAAGAAAACAGCATGGCTGGCGCAGCCAGGCCGGAGGCGGGCGATCAGCCGTCAGAATCAGCTTCGCAGGGCGGGCGTGCGTGATGGGGTGGGAGGGAGGATGCATGCGGAAAGCAAAAGACACAGACGGTCATTGCAAGGCACATCACCGCTGCTGCCGCGCGCCTCGTGCGAAGCGTCCCGATACGACCCGGGCACCCGAGGTGTGCATGCCCTGCGGCCATCTGAAGGCAGGAGCTCCTGCTCTGTCGCCATGTCCGCGACGTCTGCGATTCACCGTCTCCCGTTTGCCCGGCCTCCCCTCCACAAGCCATCTTGCCGAGTGCGCAGGAGCGCGGCAGCGCACAACCACAAACGCGCGCCGTCTACCGCACACATGACACGGTACTTTCGCCTATGCTCCGCTGACGCCCGTTTTCCTTTCCTTGTACGCTTTCTGATGGTCGATAGCCGTACGAGAAGAGCTGAGAGAAGGTAAACACAAACTTCACAAGCGGAGTGGTCGAACGGGCTGCGGGCCTCACTAGAAGTCGCTCGCTTGCATCCATCATCGACAACCTGCAGATTAGGGATGAGCGGACAGGGAGGAGAGGGGATGGCCATGAGGAGATGGGCACAGCCGCTCCCGCCTTCTCTCCTCTCTTCACCCACGTCCTTTATTGCCAGTCGACGCCGCTACCAGACCAGAAGGCAAGCTACCGACTCCTCCCCTATCGGCCGCAGCACGTACACAAACGTATACGATTACTTCCCTTTCCTTTGCCAGCGTGCGTGAGAGAGGCGGGAGAGAGATGGAAGAAGCGGGAGAGTGAGTTGCTCCGAGGTCCTTAGCGAGTCCGCCCCATTCGTCCCAGCCCATTCGACTGCTGAAGTGTGTTCAGCTGCGCCGCGGACACGGAGGCCATGTCAGCGCGAATAGAGAGCGTCCTCTTGTACAAGAGCGCAGATGCGCGTATACGATGTGTTTGCTTGTCCTGGCGAGGCTTCCGTGCCACCTGCCCTTCTATCTTCCTGTCCCACCGGGTGGAGACGTGAAGGGGAAAGTCGGGATGGGAGGTGGGACGTACTATAAAGACATAAACCGTAGAAGTGACGGGCGAGAAGGCACCATAACGGCAGCGGGGCCCATGCGCAGCGAAGACGGAAACTGGAAGCAGCCCTGGTAGGTGGAATAGAGTCATGGCTTCCACTGGGCGAATAAAAGTCCATCATCTCCCGATCGCGACGCACCGTCATGTCCCCCGATAAGCGGCTAAAGGCCGGTGAAAAGAGCGCAGCACAGGAGCGACTATGTCTCCTCTGCGCAGGTGGAGGGAGGAGGGAAGCTGGAGCGCTCACGCGCCTTCTTGGGAAGAAGAGAGGAGCACAAGAAAACGTAAGAAGAGTGCGGAGTTTGTGGTCCGCATTCATGGGTCCGAGGGAAGGCATTCGCTACGCAGGTAGGCATCTCGTAGCAAATTTATGCGTGCGCGAACAAGATGCAGGGCACCTACGCGCTGGCAGACGCACAGACACACTCAAACAACAACAAAAATGTAGCCTTGTCCGCGTAAAGGAGATGCAGTCCTGTCTGGGGAGGCGCCGATACAGACGGAGGAAGGGAGAGACGGAGGACGCGAGGAGGAGAACGTAGGAAAACACAGAGAAGATAGAGCGGAAAAGACGTGGGCGCACGCATGCACGCGCGCGCGTATGAGTGCGTGTGCATGTGCAGAGAGGGGGAGCGGCGAGGAGCTCGTCGCCACAAAGCAAGATTGAGGAAAGGGTGGTCCGAGTAGCGCGAGAGAGAAGTCGCAACTGCAGGGACGGCAGAAGGAAAACAACAAAAAAAGATAGACATAGAGCAGCGCAGCCCGTAAAAAGTAAAAAAAAGAGGAAGCGAAGAAAAAAAATGGACGCGCCTGCGTCCTCTTGTTCGTGTCTGTGTGAGTGGTGTGAAAAGTGCGTTGTGTCTTGTCCGCCTTGACGTGTGTTTACTGTTGAACAGGGCCGCACCACGGACGAACAAGTCAACGTGCATACGCGCATGACACAAGCACATCTCTCACTCGCCTCCTCTGCACCACGGCTCATGACGCGGAAAGTAATGAGAAGAAAAGATGCGTGTGCAATGGCATGAGAGAGCACAGGTGGACAGCGAGGTGAGGGAGGGGAAGGGCACAAAAGACAAAAAGGAACGTATAAGGAAGTGCTTGTCGCGTCTCCACATGCGTGCACGCAAAAAAAAAACGCCTCGATCTATGTCAGTCTCCTCGCATGGTGCGTGCACGAAGTGACAGGCAGAGATAGACACCTCTCACGCGCACGAATGAGGCGGAGGCAATGAAGAGGGAAGGGGATAGGAGAGGAAGCTCTTCCACTCGTACAACGAAGCGAAGAAGGGAAAATAAACGCAATCACACCGACACACACACACACGCACAAAGACAGAAGCAATAACGATAGCAGTCGCGCCGCCATCCCCCGCCGCCGCATCGCGCAGCTTCTCTCCTTCTTCGTAGTTCACTCTGGCGACGGTGGTGGTGACCCCGGATGATGCGCTGCCGGGCCGGTAAGCTCCTGGCCAACCCCAAACGTTTCCCTCAAGAGCACCTGGCACACAAATGTGGCCACGAAGCCCATGACAGCGTAGGAAACGGTGCGCCCGTGTACGTCCCAAAGCCACCAATGTCGGTGAGTGCGGAGCGACCAGACTTGCTGAGTGTTCAAGTACCCGTCCGGTTCCTCTACCGTTTCTGTGTTGCTGCGTGAATTCGACGCGTTCCTGCCGCCAGCGGCGGCCGCGGCGGCTTTCCCGTCTTGGCCAAATCCGTCGTGGAAGCGGTCACTTTGCATGAAGAGAGAACTGTTGGCGGTGACGGGGATGCAGGAGCGTGAGCCTCGCTCGTTGCCAAGCGTGGTCAGGCCGACCACTTTCGCCATGGCCAAGTAGAGCTGCTGAAGCGACTTGGGCAACCGCGCCGCGCACTCACCCGACAAGAACTTGAAGACCGCCTTCAATACAACAGCGGCGATGAGCGACGACAGCTCCCTGCTGGCAAAGACAACGACCATGCACACGACCCACTGCATCAGAAAGCTGAGAGAGAACACCATGTCGAGCATGTGGTCGGGTTGCGGGCGTGCCGCCAGGGTACCGTAGATCGCGTAGAATTTCCAGAGGCCGATCGTAGAGCCCATCACCGCACCAGTGAAGCGCAGGCTATCAATGTAGCACGGGCACGGGTCATGGGGTGTAGCATGGGCCATGGAGAGCAGGTGCACGGTGACGTACAAAAGCAGGTACGCCCACCACGGCGTGTCGGCACGCTGCAGGATGCTGGCCTCCCACCGATCGAGAAAGGCGACGTGGGAGAGAACAGTAAGGAAGGCCACCACACCGCCACCAATCAAGTCACCGACCCAGTGCATGCCCAGGTAGATGCGCGAGAAACTGACGTGCGCGAAGTAGTAAACGGCCGCCAGCCAGCACAGGAAGGCGTGATCAGGGAAGACGTGCACCAGTTTGCAGTACAGAAAGAAGGAGAAGACGCCGCTTTGGCAGGAGTGGGTGCTTGGGAAGCCGTACTCGTTGTCGTGAGTGTCCCGCTTGCCGTGCAGCTGAAGCGGTGGACATGGCGGACGTGGGCAGCAGAAAGCGTCCTTCATGATGCCGGTCACGTACTGACCTACCCATAGCATCGACTCGATTTGCACACTGCTGAGCGGCGCACCGAGCCAGGCCGTCGTCGGAATGAACAGCATGTAGAACTCGGCCTCGCCGGTGAAACTCCACAACTGGAAGTAGGGTACGAGCAGCGGCTGCAGTGGATTACCTATGCGCTGCACCTTCTCGATCCACCACACCTGCTGCTCGTTACAGAAGCAGGAGATGTACCACTCACGAAATGCAACCGTCCGCTGCGGGCGGCGCCACTGCACGAGATTTTCGTGCACCGTGAGCGGCGACGCCACCACGTCGCCTGAAACTCCCGCCGGCGTCACGATCGTCATGGGAACCTTGGTTGCCAACTCGACGGTGCCGCCGACTTGGGGAGCATCTGTGCCGAGGCCATCTGAGTTTTCCGCGACGTCTGACAGTTTGCTCTCCCTCTCTCTGTCGGGGCCTTTCAAAACGATACCCAGCGAGATTGGCCTCGACTTACCACTAGCAGTGCCATTGGCAGCTGGATCGCCGCCGCCGCCGCGGGGATACGGCCTGCCACTGCTGTTCCCGTTGCACCACGCAACACCGGCTATGCCACCATTCCCAGTGCCATTTTTGGCATCTTCGGTGCATGCGGCGCTGACAGCAACGCCTTCGCGAGCAGCCTCCCTGTGGGTCAACGCCAGCGTCGTCAACGGTGGCGATGGCACCCGCGTGAAGTCCTGAGCGGAGGAGGGGCCAGCAAAGTGGCTGATAGGCACTGATGTCGCGACGAACATTTGGTGTGTGGCTGTTAGCATGCCGGCAACACAACGAGAGCCCGCCAGCACACACACACACACACACGCTACTCGGCTAGCGAGAACGATGGAGAGCGATGCAAGTGGCCGACAGTGGAAGGTAAATGGAGAAGAAGAGTGTGTGTGTTTTTTTTGTGTGTGTGCGTGTGTGCAGATGAGCCCGTAAGCCACTCTGATCCCTGTGTTCACCCAAACAAAATTGCGCAGCTCGAATTCGTCGGCTCGCAACAGTGCCGCGAGCTGACCAAGACGGAGAGGGCGTTGCTCTGTATAGAGAGAGGGGGAGGGCAGAGGTGGACGCACGATACGCTACAATCGACGCTGTGCTCAGGCTGTGCGTATCCCGACCGTCGCCATCGAAGAACGCTCGGCAACAATGCAGGTGGGGTATATTGGAGAGCGCCGCCTCATCCGAGAGAGAGAATACCAAGACTGATGCCGCGCTGCTGCTCTGTGAGCGAGTAAGAGGGTATACGAAAGGATTGAAGGTCTAGAAGAGGGAGGGCTACGTCGTGCAGTGCCGTCGTTCTCAGGGGCACTCGCACGCAAACAATCGAAGCCGTATCTGCACCGCCTCCCCGGCACCGTGCTCAACAGAGAACGCGTGTAGGAGTGTGTTGACTGGCAAGAGAAGCCGAGAAGGGAGGACGCAGAGAGAGAGAGAAGGCCGTGAGAAAAAAGTGCGTACGCCGCGAATCACGGCCAAATCAAGCAACAGCAGACAAAAAAGTGGCGGAGGACGGTGGCTGAGGAAGAGAAACACCGCAGAAGAAGCAGAACGGTCAAAGAGAAGACGCGGGAAAAGGCAAAGGAAGAGGCGTGCGCACAGATACACGAGGGGAATACTTTGGCCTCGTTTCTTTTTCCGAATGGTTGCGGTGGTAAAGGTGGCGTCCACACCGCACCTCATGCAATATGTATATCTGGGTCTACGTGAGGGAAGAGATGCACATGAGCACACCTCTATATGTCTGCAGCCAAGCCGCATAAAAGGTCGCACACCCGCGCCCAGAGGAAGAGGAGAGCGGGTCAGGGAGCGTTGAGTGCGTTGGCACACCCGAGGCACGTGAAGCCATCGGAGCAGTCGCCAAGCAACCAAAAACAACGACACACAACGATGAGCAAAAACAAAAACAAGAAAAAGGAAAGAAGAGGTGGGAGAAGGAAGAATGCGAAGGCATGTCGAGATGGAGAAGTGGTAGTTGCTCCGCTTCTGTATACCCGTCTGCTGCGCCACGGGCAATGATGACGCGGTATGACGCATGCTTATTCCGCTCCGCATGGCTAATGCCTCCGTAATGCGGTTCGTCCAACAAAGGGAAGGAGGAGGCGCAAAAAAAAAAAAACAATGGCGCCGCACCACCCTGGACACGCAGATGCCGCTGCGCGCCAAGTCTTTCGAATGGAGTGATCAAGATGATAGATCGAGAGCCGAAACCCGACGGGGCCTCTACGCCCCCGTCCACTGCGCACGTTTTTTTTCTGTTTTGTATGTGTGATCGAGTACTGCGCACATGGAAACAGCGACGAAGCACGGATAGCAGAAGAAAACACCAAGCAGAAGCCGCCCTGAGCGGCAGCCTGGAGAAGCGACGCCAAGGGATCAAAAAGAGCGGTGCCGCTACGCGCTCGCAGCGCGCGAGGGGAAAGGGGGTGGGGCATGGCACAGCAGTTCAACAACTGAGCGTGCAGGAGGGTAGAGCACCCCTCCATGCCCCGCCCCTCAACGAGTCAGGCAATCTCTTGGTATTATCTGAAGACGGTAGCAGATGACGGCAAGTGAAAGAAGGCGCACAAGCCACCAAAGGGGAGTTAAACAGAACTCACAAACAGGGAACGAGAAGACGCAAAAGACGAAAAAGAAAAGAAAAGGGCCACATCACCGAATCTCTAGCACAACGCCCCGTATCGCTCGCCGGCGCCATGGCTCCCCAGCTCTGACCAACTCAGACGTTTTGTTTTTTGTTTCGCTACCCCTCCCCCTCTACCGCCTCATTGCTCACGCGACGTGCCGCGCGTCCATGTCCAGACTGTGCGTCGGCTCGATCCACTGCTGCCGTTGCGCCGAGCCTCAGCAGACCGCGGCGACAGCAAGTCTACTGGGGCAACAAGACGGCCACGATTGTTCGAGTACGCGGGTGAAAAGGCAGCGGCGGCACTGGCGCCCTGTGGCGCCCTGGAGGCAGGAACGCCCTTATCGCCATCCGCTCTTGCGGCTTTCGGGGGTGATGACTGGGTAGCGGTCGCCGCTTCGGAGATGCGCTGGCGCTTTGCTCCCACGGCTGCGGCCTCAGCAACGAGTGTCGCAGAGCGCGAGGCAACGCGCACGGTGAAGTGGCCGCTGCCGCGTTGTGTGCGCGGGCGTGACCCGTTTCGCAGGCAGGCGTTCGAAGGGTGATTGTCGCCATCGAGCGTTACGTTAGCAGACGGTGGCACAACTGCAGCGCTGCCGCAGGCACCAGGTGCACCCTCCGTCAGCCACGTTTTTCTCGTGCCGCGGTTCACGTTGGCGGCGGGGACGGCCGTCACCCGCTCGAAGCAGCACTCCGGTGCAAAGCCGATACGCTTCTTTTCACGGGGGGAGCTTCGGCCATCAGCTTCGCCATGCACACACGCATCCGTCACGGATTTTGATGGTGGCCAGGGAGGACTTTTCTCAGCGGTAAGCGGCGACATCACGCTGGTGACCGCTTTAACGGCTGCGCCTTGCTCGTCGGAAGGTCTGCAGTCACGAGGCTGCTCACTTGAGCTCCCCTCCGTCGCGCCCACCTCGATGCACCGCGTCAGCTTTTCTCTCAGCACGAAGAGCAGCTGATGCACAGCTGCAGCCGGCATGAGCGTCGCCTCACGGCGTGGCTCGGCCCCCACCGCACTTAAGGAGCCTGAGCACGACTCATCGGCAGCAGAGGAAAAAGGAGTGCAGCTTCTTGGCGCAACGGGCGCGCCGGGCCTCCTAGGATCTGTTGGCCCTTTCCCGATCGAGAGAACGTGGGCATGGCACTTCTGCAGAAAGGCCCGTCTCGCACAGCGCAACTCCTGCGCCGCGTCGGCAGTGGCCCGTGCAGCTCCCCTTGCGTGCGCCTCCGCAAGCCGGCGCTCGGCATCGCCTTGCGTGTGTTTTGCGGCGAGCTCCTCACGCCTCGCCCGCTCTTCGGCAATAAGTGCTTCCTGACAGTGCAGCTCCTGCCGTAGCGACTCGGTGCGCCGTTGCACCGCTCGGAGGTCGACCTGTGTCAGCTGTTGCTGCTTTTGCAGAGCACACACGAGCCCGTACAGCTCCTCCGCAGAGCCGGGTTGGGACGGCATGGCCTTCAGTGATGTAAAGAGCCACAAAACAACAACAAAAAGAAACGAAAACGCCGACGTCGCTTGGCTGACGCTGTCGGAAGTGACACCATAATGGAAGCGAGCGAGATCACCGCGTCGCCAGTGCACGCAGCAGCCGCGGCACACATACACAAAACAGGCAACGGAGGCACTCCACCTCCAGCGTACTCGCAGGAACGACTACACAGACACAGGCAGGCACTTACAGCACGGCGAGAGAAAGAGAGACGTTGCGGCTGCCGAGTTGCACGGTGCTGTCAAAGACGGCCGGTCGAGGCGGGGCTCAGGAGGAGAGGGAATACGGAGCGGCGCGCAATCTGCAATGGAGATGCCTTTACGTGTCTGTGTATACGTGTGCAGCATCAAGAGGAGCAAAAAGAAGGAAGGAGAGATGAGAGTTCACACGCTGCCTGAGCGAAGCCCGCCCCTTCGAGAAAAAAGGGAGAGAAGAGCGTGGTGAGCGGCGCGGCTCTTGAGGGCCATGAGCGCAGTAGACGGCATCAGTGGTGGGAGTGGTGCGTCTCTGAGGCCGCCACCCACGGCCTTCGCTCTCCGCCCGCACCCTGCTCCCCGCACGTGTATGTAGTTTCGTAGCAGTGATCAGAGATTGCGGGATATGAAGAGAGAGGGAGTCGGAAGAGCGGTGCTGCGACACTCCTCGCAAGACGCCGTGTGCTTCTTTGCCACGTGCCTGCCCGCCTGTCTGTGTCTGTTTGTGTGTGCGTGTGCGTGTGTATGTTTTTGTGCTCAGGATACATCGCGAAGATGGTGTGTATTCTGTTCCTCTTGGTTGTATACTTCTTTGAAGGCTCCAGCACAATCTCGAATTTGCAAGTAATGGGGATAACACACACCGGCTTGCCATGAACGAGGACGAGTGAGGGGGTTGCGCGGTGCTTTCCTATCGCATTCTATCCCCCTTCACGGTCTCTAAGTCAAACAGGAAGCCCCCTCCAACAGCGCCAAAGCCGCTTCCTGGCACCACACCACCTCGCGACACAGATCCGCCAGCTTTTGTGTAGCGCCAGCAACGTACTCCCACTCCGCTGGAAGGCTGTCGGGCGGCACGGCAGCAGATAGCGCGGAAGCGCCGCCGCTGCCGTGTTCGCGATCCGCGGCCATGAGCTCTGCTTCTGCGGATTTGGAGAGCGCATGGCGCTGCAGAGCCGTCGCCATTATGCTCTGTCGTGTTCCCGTAATGTCGCCGCAGATGCTTACCACCGCCTCCACTTGGCACCATGCAAGAGCAACAGAGTCTTTCTTGGGCCTCGCGCCGGCAGTGTTGGTGACATTTGCCTGCGGTAAGTGGTCCGAGGGTTGTGGATGCGGCAAAGTCGAGGAAGATGCATGCTGCGCAGAGTCAGGTGGAGGTGTCGAGAGCGTTGCGTTTACCGGCGAAGGTGCCGGCTCGCGGCGGCGGAGCCGCTGCGGATAAGCGTAATGGAGTGAGGTGACCAGCTGCACGTCTTCGTCGACACTGGAGGGGACAGACCTATGAACGCCACGGAAGTCATCCGCCGCGGCGAACGAGTCCGAGCCGCTCGTCTCCGTGTCCGAGCCGCTGTGCTCCCTGGTTGCCAGCGACTCAACAGGTGCAGCCTGTAGAAGTGTCCACACGGGCACCACAGACACCTGCGTCTCTAGCGCGACGCCCACTGACGAGGACTCTTTCAGCCGCTGACTGGTGTCTCCGTAGGCGCGCTCACTGCCTTCGCTCTCCCCACGCTTCCCATCCACTGTGCTTCCTTCGAGTGACACACCATGCGTGTGGAGCCGTAACAGAAGCGAGGGGTCCTCGAAGAAGGTCAGCCGTCCGCCAGAGCCGTCTGGTGCGCCATCCGCGTCGGCCCATTCCTCCGGTATGACGGCGTGACTGCAAGGCGACTGCTGCAAGCGAAATCGAGCGAACGAGACGCCGAACCGCGTCGGCGGTGCTCGCAGCTGCGCGTCAGCACTCGTCTTCTTGCACGCTCGCGACCCCGACGCCTTCGCGGGTGCAGCGTGTCGGTGCTTGGCTGCTGCAGTCGCAACAGGCCGTTGTAGAAAGAAGAACGAGTGCAGCCCCAGTTCATAGCTGGGCCGCAGCGTGCCTAGCTCATTGCGGGTGACGAGGGCAGCGATGTAGCACAGCATCTCCTCCAGCGGCATGGCCAGCAGAAAGGCGGTGTATGGGTTGCTGCACTGCGTCCAATACGCATTCAGTAGCGGTACCAGCGACGACAGATGCCCCCCTTTGCTCGACTGATTCACGTAGGTGCTGGACTGCTGCTGCGCTTCGGTGATGTACAGTTGCCTCGAGGCGACGCCTTTACTCGGGTCGTTGTGGCGCAGCGGAAGGCACGAGAAGACCTTGTGAAGCGCACTTGACACGCTGTGCGGATGGCGTCCATCCCCGCCAGTGCTGTTCCTGAAGCTGCTCGCGGCCACCGCGGCGCTCACGTTCGCTTGGCGCGGTGCCGATCCCGCGCGAGTAGAGGGAGCTGGTGCGTCCCCCGCTGTGGCACCGACGCCTTCTTCATTTGGCGTCTGCATGTGGAACATCTCTCGCCAAAGCAGCTGATGCAAGTATTGTGCGACGCCCACCTGCTCACCAGCCGCCGAGTCGGCTGACACGGCTGGCGACGTCTTCTTCGCCGCGTCCAGAGCGTCCTCGAGTGCTGTCACTGCGAAAAGGGCATCGTGGAAGGTTGGCGTGTAAGGAGCAGTGCTGTGCGTACATGCAAACACCAAAGCGGAGGCTAGTGGTGCGGTCGTCCCTGTCGAAGGCACCTCGACACGAGAGCGCGCCTTTGACACGGTGGACTCCAGAAGCGACTGCACCGACCGCAACGACGACAACGGTGGCACGGATGCCGAAGACGGCGTACGTGGAAAGGCCAGACAAAAGGCCAAGGCGTCGCCAACAGTGATGAGCAGCACGTCCATTACCACCGCAGCGGAAGGCTTGCCCGCGGCTTCACCCATGCGCATTGGCCAGGATGTCCAGCTGAGCGCATCGGCGGCTGCCGCGCTTGCGTGAGGCCTGAACAACGAGCGAGGTGCCGCGTAGCGAGCCAAACGGTCGATCGCAGCAGCCGACAGCAACACCTGCTCCTCGTGGCTGAGAAGCATCGAGAACTTGGCAGAGGCAAACAGCAGGCCCGATGGCGAGTAAACAGCCACGAGAGGCGTCGCGCCCGCCCACGCTGTTGACGCCGCGCGACCTTTAGTGGCGGTTGCGCTCCCTCCCTCGCCGCCGGTCGAGTGCTCACTAGCCCACAGATCATGCAAGAGGAGGCGCCCCAGGTCCGTGGCTTGGCTCGTGCGCATCGGCCTCTCGCTGCCCGCAAGCAACCGCGCAATCGCCCACACCAGCACCCTGCCGCTCTCCTCGGCCGTGCGTGCAACGGCGGCCCAGCTGGAGCTTTTTTTGAGCAGCTTGTCACTCTGCCGTCGCAAGTGCGAAATGCAGTGCACCCGCATCGCACAGCAACACCCCTGCGCGGACGCGCAAGAGGCACAGTTGCGCTCGTGGCCCTCTCCTGCTCGCGCGGCGCCGACGCGCACGTGCTCTAGTTCTTCGAGAAGAATGGCATGAAGCGATCTTGTAAAGCCGCCAGTGGCGGTAGAAGCGCCTCCTGTTGAAGTCAGTGCAGCCCTTTGAGCGTTAACGACCCCACCACCGCAGGGTGCAGGTACGGCTTCCTTCTGCTGGCACTTCACTGGCCGCGAAGAGAGCTGAAGGTGGATCGCCAGCACGCTCAGTGGCACAACACCTTGCGGTAGAAAGAAAAGCAGCGAGCGGCGGCGCAGCGCAGCGGCGTAGCTCAAGGGAGGTCGAATCACCAGCGACGCCGACTCGTGAAATTCGGAGAAGGCGGTGGACGGATGCGCAGGCGGCGTGCTTGCAGTGCCGGATGTCACTTGTGGGAGTGCGCGTGCCGCGTGGTTCGGCTTTGTCGTGGCCGCCACATCCGAAGGGAGTGGCTGCAGCGACAGTTTTTCCGCAGCCCCGGTCACATCCTCGACGGTAGAGCAGCCCTGCATAAGCTTGGCCAGGAACTGTCGATTGGACGAGGTGACGACGCTGCCGGAGGTGTTCTGCGGAGTGCTGCCTGCTTCTTGAGTGCGTGCGAGCCACAGCGCAGGTGGCACGCGTGGCCCGCCATCATCCTCATGCACGATAGCGGCCTCAGCACTCGCGACTGCCGTCAGCGGCGGCGGTGCGCGGGTGCAGAGTGCGTCCAACAAAACTTGCACGCCGCGCTCGCTCGTGCTGCAGAGCACTGCAAACACACGGTTGAGCAGCAGCCGCAGCGGCGGCGAGTCCGACAGCCCGGCGTCCTCCTCGTCACCGACAGCAACCGTCGTAAGGCCCAGGTG
This sequence comes from Leishmania infantum JPCM5, assembly GCF_000002875.2. Classification (NCBI taxonomy): domain Eukaryota; phylum Euglenozoa; class Kinetoplastea; order Trypanosomatida; family Trypanosomatidae; genus Leishmania; species Leishmania infantum. Next base: position 912,874 of record NC_009416.2, read on the forward strand.
GCCTCCCAAGTTGCGTTGATCAACGATGATGCATGCGTTCACGCTCTCATCCGTGCCAAGAACACCACACGAGTCGCTGTTGTTCCAGCCGGAGATGGCAGGGGCATTGTCGCTCAGTGTGGTGAAGGCGTGTAGCTGCCGAAGGCAAAATGGGGCCTGAAAGAGCCGCGCCATTCCATCCAGCTTTGGGACGCACCGGCCGTGAGAAGGAGCCGCGTAGCAATAGCCACCGCTGCACTCGACGCGAACCCACGACATGGCGACGCTGTCAACCCCTTCCTCTCTCCCTCGCTTTATGCCTCCTAACAGCACACCTTGAAAGAGGCAACGCGGATCGGACGTGCTCGAGAGCGCCTCTCTATATGCCTCTATGTGTGCGCTTCCGTGTGTGTCTATGCGTATCGCCCACGTGCTCTCTGATCAGCCGTGGACTCGGCAGAGAAAGAGCAACCCGTAAAACGAAAACGGACGAATAAAGAGGAACAAAGGACCTCTATCCGGTGCACGCTGATGTCTTGATGCGTATATGTGTGACCCTGGCCCCCTCTATGTACGTTTATGGACGCGGAATGTGAGCGTGTCTTTTTTTTTCCTTCGTGTATGTCCGTGCTACACACACACGCGCGAGCGGAAAGCAATGGGGAGAGGTGTGGAGCGATCGCGACAGCAGCGTGTGGGAGTGATGTGTATATGCTCCTTGTTTGGGTGGGCTGGTGGGAAGGGAAAGGGGGATCGGAAGGAGATGCCGCGACGGCGCTCTCCAGCGCGCATGCTTCGGTGACCTTCCAGCAAAGGAAGCGCAAGAGCGACAGAAATTGGTGCCACGCTCTCTGTGTTAAAGTTGAGGGAGAGAGTAGAGAATGGACCGAGAAAAGAGACCACAGTTGCGAGGCAGTCGCTATCGGTGTCACGCAGCGCTACACGCGGGGCACATACAGCACCCACTTTGTCTATACAGCAGCGGTGCGCCGACAACACCAAACCGCAGTGGTTCGCATATGGCGGACGGCAGCGCACTTGACTTGTCAGATGACAAGCGGAGCACGCGAGTCCTGTTTGCCCACGCTCTCGAGAGGCACTTCATGGCAGCGCCCCCACACTCCACACCATCAGCAAGTCGTCTGCAAGCTTTGAAGGGGAAAAGGCGAGAAATTCTGCTTTGATGGCAGCGGTGGTGTCCGCGTCACCCGCTACGTAAGACACCATCCGAAGACCATTACGCGCCTCCAAGACTCAGCCGCATGCACGCGAGGAGGGAGACAGCCCGCTGCCGATTGTGTGTACATATATTCCTTCTCTTGTCGGTTCCGCTTGCCTTGTCCGCTCAGCCGAGGAGGAGGGGGGAGGAGGGCCGCACATCCCCCCCCCACACACACATGCACATGCACTCCCTCAGCGTGCTGCCTCCTTTTCTGCCCAACACAAGTGTACATGAGAAGAAAACGAGCTCATCGATACAATCATGGCAGCGAGTCAAGCGGACGAGGCGTGGGAGAGGCAGCACGCAGTGCGCGCACGGCATTGGTGCAAAACGGCGCTCCTTGCCCTTCGCTCTTATTTTCCGTTTTCTGCGGACGCGGCGGATCCGCATACGTTCTCTTCGTGATTTATTCCGCTGCATTTTTCGCTGGGGCTGATCACCGCACCACACACACGCACACAGGCGCTCGCGCCTCGCTCTGGTTTCTCTCGTCTACTCACCTAGTATATGTACGGGAACAGCCGATACTTGACGACGCGACAGAACGCGTTCCAGTCCTCATTGCCGTACTTCTCTCGCATCTGCTGCTCATCACGCAGCTGACGGTGCATGAGGAGGAGGCCAAAGTAAAGAGGATGAAAGTACGGCAACCACTCTGCCGTGCCGCTGAACGCCGCCCAGCCGAGCGCCATCAGCCAGTCACCAACGTAGTTTGGGTGCCGGCACACGCCCCAGTAGCCGGAGATGATGAGAGACTTGCCCTTGGAGGTCTTCATGATGCGCAGGTGCTGCACGCGCGGGTCCTGCGGATTTTTGCGGAAGCGGTCCTTTTCTGTGTTCGCATTTCGAAAGATAAGGTAGCCGGCAGCAGAAAGGGAAACGCAGAGGCACAGATGCACGAGCGAGAGGTGCGCGGGGTGGTGGACGAGATACTTTGTCTGCAGCGTGTACGTAAACGGCACCCATGCAAGGTCACCAAAGCACAGCATAAAGCCAAAGCCGTCCGTCACAATGTCCATCATGCTGAGGTTTCCCGCCTCCAGCAGCAGGCCGTCCAGCACGTAGAAGGACTCGAAAAGTGCGGTGAGCACGATGCTCGGCGTCACGGTACCCAGCTCGACCGACTTGCACACGAATGCCCAGTTGAGAATACTCCAGCCAATGAGACCAGGCCGCAGTTCGCACATCAGCTTCCAGTCCAGCGGACCGGTGCGCGGGTTCAGCTCGCGGCCGACCCAAAAGTCGTACAGGACGCTCCCACTGTTGCCACCGAGAGCCGTGAGTACGTTGCGGCTGCGGTACGACGCCGCATACAGCACGACCGACATGGCGAACGAGATGAGAATGGCGCCGATCATGAGGGGGTGGTAGAGGTCGGCCACAACAGCCATGTTGAGGATGGAGGTGAAGTGCAGGCCAAAGAGCACTAAGTGAGCCACGACGAAGGCGTGGATGGCGTTCATGCGGTAGGCAAGCCGCTCGCCGCTGCGGAGCTCGGCGCCGTAGACGAGCTTGCCAATAGGGAGGATGGAAAATACGGCGTGAGCGGCGATCCACGCAAGCTCGATGCCGATCGCCGTCCGCAGCATCGGCCACGCGCCCTGCACCACCTCCTTCATTAGTGCAGGCATCCGCATTGCCAGCATGAGGCTGCACTGCTCCGCAGCGCACAGGCTATTCAGCGCTACAACCAGTGTAGGGAGAAAGGCAACCATGAAGAGGGCTCCGACCGGGCCGCCCCACTCGTAGGTTTTCGTGCGGGGCTGCAGAGGATTCGCCTCTGCCTTGGAAGCAGCTCCTCTGCCTTTCGCCATCGTGACACTGAGAGAGAGAGAGAGAAGAAATGACGCGCTAAAGCAACGGAAGGACGAGTGGAAGTGCCACAGTCGTACGGGAAGCTGATCCGCGGTGGCGATGTGCGGCATCAATCTTGCAATGGCCGTGGAGTGGCCGGCCGCCAAAGCGCATAAAGCGCTTTTACGTCGATGCGTTCGGAAGCAGCGATGGACAAGGAGAGCAGCAGCTTCGTGCTCAGCACCGCTCCCTCCCGCCACTCCTATTCGTGGAAATAGGTGATTCACGCGAGCCACAAAATCACCAGCGAGAGAGCTCCACAGCACCCATACATGTATAGAGAGAGCGCGCGCGGTCGCAACAGCAGCAGCAGCAGCACTAAAGAGGAAAAAAATATATATGCGCGCCCTCACACGAACCCCACTCCACTCCCTCCAATACCCCACAACTGTGTGCGTGTGTGCGTGTGTGTGTGTGGCGAGGAAGAGATGTGAGGGGACCCCACGCTTGTGGAACGCGGGAGATGCGGGTGTGCGAGCAAAACAAAGGCACCCTCGCTAGCCGACACTTTTCTTTCGTTGTTGTTGCTTTCTCCCTCGTTGTGGCTCTTGTGCGCTGCGTCGTTTGACTCGAAGAATCACCGATACCTACACAGCAGATAGACCCGTGACCCACATCGAATGAACGGAGCAGGCGAGGCAGAGAACGCACGAGAGACAAAGGTGAGGGGAGGGGTAAGGGGAAGGGAGGGACAACGAGGTAGTAGCGCAAGAGGTGGAAGGGGTGGGGGTGCCAGGTGAGTCCACGGAAGCGCGGCTTAGAGACGCGTCCGTCTTTTTGTTTGCGCGTGTGGGTACAGCTTTCGAAACGTCACCACGGAAGGAGTAGAGGAAGGGGGGCCGTTGTCATGGGCCTCCCTCCCACTAGCCCGTGGCTCAGCGCGCTTCGCCTCACATCTTCATGAAGCTGGAAAGAGCGCGGCAGGCACCAAGACTACGCCTTCTTTGTCGCAGAGCAAAGAACAGGCGCGGCGCTTGTATTGCGTGCGAAAAGGGGCATCAGCAATCGCCCCGTGCACGTCGCGGTCTTCCTTTCGCACACCGTCACGAACAGCCTTTGGCGGAAACCGCCATCATGCTTACACCTCTTCACAATCCGCCTTCACCGTCCCCTCAGGCGCTCACTTGCGGGTCGGACACTACCAGCGCCAGGCCCAAGACAATCAAGAGCGCACCGGCACCCCACATCGGCGTCACCTCCTCCTCGAAAAACACAAGCCCAGCCAGCGCGCTCACCACGAAGTTCGTTCCAGTATTCAGGATCTGGCACACTGGTGTCGGACCTTGCGAGAGCGCCTTCAAGTAGAAGCGCCACATCGACCCCGTAAGAATGGCGTTCATGAGAAAGAAAAAGATGCGCAGCAGCCATGGAACGACAGCCTGCACCATCTCCATGGTGGCCAGGTCCAGCTGCAGGTAGAGGCCACCGCTCCGCACCAGCGACGGGACGCGGGCAGACTCCACAGCAAGTTTTCCGACCGCACCGGAGAGCGCGCCACAAGCACCGGCAACAGACGCGTTCACAAGGAACATCGGCGCCGCTCGGTGAACCGCCACAACGCGCGAGGGAGCCGACGCCTCTGTCGGCGGTCGGGAGTTCCGTGGTGACGACGAGAGCACAGGCATGGTGCAGTCGAAGATGCGCGGAGAAGTGCGCGTGTGCCTCGGAAGGTCGTGAGCGGTGCTCTGACACGGGCAGGTGTGCCGCCCTTGTTTAACGCTGGCGTATCGGCACAGTTGGATGGCTGTGTCTCTGCGAGTGGTTCAGCGATGATGTCAATGTCTGTGTTCACGGATGACGCCAGCACAGCCGAAAGAGAAACAAATCATAAAGCACCGCTGGCAGAGGGAGCATCAGTATAGACAGAGGGCAAGCGAGAAAATTGTGGAGCCTCTGATGGGACGCTGGCGGCGGAGGTGTGATAGCAAATACGTGATTGAAGGGAAGGAGCGGTAGAAGCTTAGCGTAGAGGTGGGAAGGGTCGGGTAGGAGGGGGGCTGACAGCGGAGAACGCAGGAAGAAGAGTGGAAATGTCACAAACAGCGCATGGTGTAGTCGTGAGACGGTGCCCTCACGGCAATGCCTGAATCCCGCTGTCATTTCGTTGCTGGGGCTTGGCCAAAACAGATGCGACGTTCGGCTTTCGTCTCTCTCCATGATGTCGTCTCTGCATTGTATGCAGGTGAAACACAGACGGGGAAAAAAAAAAACAAAGAACACATGAAGTTGGCCAGCACCTCTTGTGAGGACGAACAACATTCAAAAGAGGGAACCAAGAAAACATTCGGGAAACCCTGCACGCACACACGCTCACGTGCATGGACCACCCATCGACCCATGCATCCGCAGGCCCGTCATCCATGCCGATACAATTCGACGTGCATGCCACACAAAACAGCAAGACGGCCCTCGCCAAAGCCAGCGCGGGAAGGAGGAGGGGGTGGGGGTAGGCTGAGAAGCTCAGAAGGAGGAAAGGGAGAGAGACGTGTTAAGAAGCCCACAAAGCCCCCAACCCTCTTCCGCAAGCGAGAAGACTGCAGCGAAGAGAGTGAGTACACCAAAAAACACCACCACCACAACGCACAAAACGACCAAGAGAGCGACGCGCGCACTGCACCGCACACGACTCCGATAAGCAAAGAAAAGAGATGTGGAGAGAGGGAGGGAGGGAGAGACAGAGAGGGGGTGGATTAGCCACAGTTACCTTTCGAAAAGACACACACACACACGCACGCACGCGCAGGCACTCATAGGCAGAGAAAGATGCTATGGCACAATAAATATCATAAGCATCTCGTATTTTCCTTTTTTTTTGAGGAAGGGAGGGTGATGGGGGTTTCCTCCGCGTGCCTCGAAACACCTTCACGCGCACCTATGCGCATACCTCTGCACGCACTCGCACACGCGCACCATCATGGGAGCATCTAGTAAAAATTCCACACACACACATACACATATATATATATATATTACACGACATCAGCTACACAAGAGTGTAGAGGCGAAGGGGTGTTTGATTCGCCTTTCGTTTTTTTTCGTGTTCCTCTCATGGTGTATTTTAGCACAGTAACGCGCACACGCACAGCGCACACACAGACACGACGATGATAACGTACGCATGTACAGCGGGAGCGACGAAAGCAGAAACGAGGAATATAGGGCCACCGAAGACGAAGTACACAAAGGAGGAAAGAACAACAAGTGATGACGACACGGGCAAGACGCCGAACCGCGATCCGCCTTCCTGCCTCTTGTTTATTCGCCATCGACACCTCCTCTTCGTCCGGCTCTTTCTCTTTACGAAGAGCCTGTTTGACTGAATATGCAGGAGAAAGGCCGAGAGAGAGAGAGGGACCGCATGAGCAACAAACTGCACAAGTACTCATACGCACGATACATACGCATTGGGTAGCGGCAAGACAAGTGGGGGGAGGACTCGGCTTGCAGTCCTCTCATTTTCTCCTTTTCAGTCCCTCGCTTACGTGTGCGCACGTATGCGCAACGGCTAGCAACAACGTACATAGGCAAACTTTCAATCTACAGGCAGTCTGCACGAAAAAAAAAAACGCACACAATACATGTGCCAGCACACAAGAAGAGGAAACACGAAATCATGTAAGAGAGAAGAGTAACAAGAAGGTGAGAAGGAAAACAAACTAAAATCGCCGGTGCTTGTGTGGCACGCGGCTCGCAGCGCGTGCGATGGCGGGGCTGGAAAGATTCCAATCCAGCACACGTCACTCGCAAAGCATCCACGCAGACACCGGCGTGTCTCCTGCAGTACGCGACTCTATTCAATCCCGTCCGCAGAGAGCGAGTGGCAGTGAATCAACACCGAAAGCAGAGAGCATGTCCAATCATTTTTTGCCGGTGAGTCCGCCCCCCCCTCTGCCGTACAGCAGGAGTCCAAACCCAACTCGAGCCCGCACGCGCCCCGTCACAGGTCCGCCTCGCGTGGTGTGCAGCAGCGCTAGACACGCGCGTCACAGCAATGCGCCGACCCAGTCATCGCAGCACGACCCCTGCCTCAAACGCGGCCCCACCCACCCACCCCCGACCCGCGCCCATCGTGCCGGCCGCCACGCGGTGCATCCTCCTCGGCGTGGCGCAGGCTCCCTGCACACCAGCAGGCAGTGCGCGAGGGCCGGGGGGGTGGGTGGTGGGACACACGCCCGAGCCACGCTGACGCTCTGCCTAATCATATGGATTAGGCACAAGCGTGCTCGCTGTCGCAGGGGGGGTGCCCCGACGCAGCGCCATCCAGGACCTGGGCGCCGGCATCTGTAGCGATGCATCGCCCGGGCCTCCCTCCTCCCCTTACGTCGTGGGTGCCGGGCCCCCGGCATCCCCGGAAGTGAGGTTCGGCATTCGGCAGGGATAGGTGGAGGGAGGGGAGAGCTGCCTGCCCCCGCCCCCTCCCTCCCTTCCCCACAGAGAAAGAGAGAGCGTGTAGGGGGGAGGGCGCTGGACTCTGATGATGCCATGCACTGGGGCGTTCCACCTCCGTCGTTCGGGCGTATACAAGAGGCACACAGGAGAAGATGAGTCAACATTTGAGACATGTATCACGAAGGCACATGGGTGCGAGAACGGCCTAAAAATAGGTGTTGCGTGAGGGGGCTGCTTATACGCATGTGCTGCGCCCTCGTTAGTGCTGCTGGGGCAGCAAGGGCAGGTCACAATCTTCCAAACAGTCTAGCGCCATCGAGAGGCTCTCGATGAGTGCTTGGGGATAGTAGAACGCTTGTGCACCTCAAACCACACAAGTCTCTCCGCCCTCTCTCCATGCCGTATGCTCCACCCATGTCGACGTCAGTCGTTGCGTGTGCGTGTGTAGAGGTGTCCACCGTGCTGTTGGGCTTCTCTCGTGCGCTTATCGACCAAAAGGTCTTCTCTGCTGCGCTCTTATCCCCCCCATCTTCTCTCACCTCTGACTCTCTTCCGGTGCGGGCGTGCCTCACTGCACGCCACTTCGGTGCCTGTCCTTCCTCCCTTCGCAAAGCAGAAAAGTGGTGGGCAAGGTGGTCGCAAGACTCACGCACATTCGCGTGTGCCTGTGCGTGTGCGGACGTGTGCTTGCTGGTGTGCGGCTAGATCGGCCCGACGTCGAAAAAGCGGGAATAAGCGAAACGGCGCATCCTACCGGCTCGACAAGGCTGCACCTTACTTGAGCTAAACGGCGAGAGAGAGCGCACAGGCAACACGGGCAGGCTGTGCGGCCATCGACATCCCCTAGCGGAGGTGCCTGTTTCTTTGACGGTTTGGTGAGTTTCGTAATTTGCTGCCTTGATCGACTCCACCGTCGCACCTTCTCCGCATGATTCCGCGCTACGACGGCCTTGTACCCGCCATTCGGGGGCCGGCGTCTGTGTGTGCCGTTGCCTCCGCCAATGCAACGCCATCGTCAACGACGATGCGCACGGCAGCGGCCACCGCAGTGACCCGCTATGTCATTTGCCCTGTCGAAACGGTCGGCAGGGAGAATGCGCACCTGAACGCGGCTGCGGAGCATGAGCGGCGTCTGTTTGCGTTCCTTCCCTCTGTCGACTGCGCCACGCCCCCGCGTGAGCTGCGCGTCTCCTCCCATTACTTTGAGGACTCGCTGGATGCATCTGTCGCAGGCAGCGATGCCGAGAGCGGCGAGGACTTGGATGAGGATGAGGAAAGCCACACCACGGCTAGGCGCGGCAACCCGCGCGAAGATAGCGCGCACGGCAGCAACAGCGGCAGTCGCAAGCGGCGCCGTGCGCGTCGGCGAGAGCCAATGCGACTCGAGTACGACGGCTTCCTCACGCTGTCGGCCACGGAAGCTACCAAGTGTGTGCGGCTTGTTTCCACACCGGCCTCCGAGTACAGTCATCTGACGTGTGTGTTGCTGCAGCTGCCCACGACGTGGCGTGAACAGGACATCGATGAGGGTGAGGGGCATGGGAGGACGGCGTGCTTGTCGTCTTCGTCCACGTCAAAGCCACTCATCACCTCCATACCGCTCCGACGGCCGATACTGCAACTGTGGGGCGAGAGGAACACGGCTGCTGCCGGCCCGAACGATGGATCTCTCTTCTCCGGCAGCAGTGCCGCTAGCATCTCGGCCGCCTGGGGCTCTGACACACCTCTGAGAATCAGCACGAAAGACTGGAAGACAATGGATGCGGCCGAGGCGGATCTGCATAAGCCCACTAACTGGTCGGACGATGACGGCGGTGACGTCAGCGACGAAGGCCGAGGAAAGTCGTCAAAGGGCGCAGACGACACCATCTCTGCACGCGCACGCAAGCGAGAAAGAGAGGAGGCGACGAACGTCGCGGTGCGCTCCTTCCTCGCCGGCGCGAAGGAAGCCCTGCGGCAGCAAGGCGCCGTCGGCACTGCGGATGGGTTCGCGCAGCCGCAGCCGGCGGTGCGCAGGGACAACGCTGCACCTGTGAGCGCGCGAGTGGAGACCTCTGCACCGGTAAAGGCAGCTGCAAAGCGGGCGGCCGTAACTGTGCCGCTATCGTCCGATTCTTCGGGATCAAGGGTGCGGCCATCAGTCGCCACCCCTGCAGTGCCCCCAGCCCGGGTTCTTACTACTAACTCTGCGGGACCGCTGCCGTCTTCTGGTGCTGCGCCGCCAGATGGCTCCGCGTCATTGGACTCACTGGCGTGCACCGTGGTGGCAGGAATGCAGTCGACTGAGGCGCGTAGAATGGCGACGCTGATGGAGCTGCAGAAGCGGATTCTGAAGCAGCTGCCGGAGTTCGCTGCCATGAGCCAAAAAATCAAGTCGACCGCAACGAAGCAGGAGGCTGTAGCGTGGTTTCAAACATCGCAACAGGCACTGCGGGTGTGGCTGGTGGAGCATGGCCACACCATCAACTCCGATGGGACGGTTACCTTCGGGGATGTGTAAAGCGAACCAGCGCTGAGAAACGCTGGCTTGAAAAGCCAGCGATGAGGGTGTGAGAGGTGGAGAAGGGGCAAAGAAGATGAACCCCCATGGCAGCGCCGCACGCGCGTGCTTGCTGGCGTTTGCGTGCGACGCTCCTCTCTCTTTTTCTCTCTCGCTCGCTCTGTCGGTGCGTATCTCTGAGGCCGCTGCTGGCTGCTGCCCCCCTCGCCTTCTTCCGTGTTATCGCGTCATACGTTTTTGTGTTGCCGTGGGGTGCACATCGGCGGGGCGCACGGGCGAGCGGCGGGGCAAAACGAAAGGAAAGCGCGCGATGGAGCGTGACAGAACAGGTCTCACCTCCACCACAACGTGAAAACAGAACGTCGCACCGAGGATACATGCGCGGCTCGAATACACACCTTCATTTGACATGGGTACATGTGCTGGCGCGTCCACCGGTGACGACCACCTACTCGAGCGACGACTGGCACGGCGGGGGGGGTTGTAGTACGCAGCGATGTTGGCATGCAAACGGCTGCTGTTGTACCGCTGTCTCTCCCCCCTTCGCGTTTGTGTGACGTGCGTAGGCGCATCTCTGCGGGCAGGAGAATGAAGCGACCAAAAGGTGACGTAGCCTTGGGTTGCCGCGTGGCCGCATGAGCGCGTCGTTTGTGGCTGCTCTACACCCATCCCTTATTGCTCTTCTCCGTTGCACTCGACTGCCATTTTTCCTCCCCTTTGTTTGCCCCCTCGGTATGTTGTTTGCGCGCCGCGCTATACACGACCGGCACGGCTGCTTGCCACGCATGAACGCGATTCACCGTCGATGTTCAAGCCGGTGCAGAGCGATTATTAGCGTGTGCGTGTGCGTGCATGTGCGCATCTTCTGCGTTTCTTTCACGCTTTTTGTCTTTCGAACCCTTTTTCTGAGTTGATCTGAAAGGGTAGCCGCTACAGAGCTGGCGCACACGGCTGCAGACTGCACCCGCACATCGCCACCTCTCTCGTCCTTCGCACCCTTCTCGCGTAGCAGACGCCTTCGGCTCGCGTAAACGCATCTTTGCACGAGCGCAGACTCAGGGCCAGCGAACAAAAAAAAAGAAAGATGGAGGGGCATGCTCTGGGGAATGGCATCCAGGGCGCAGATCCACCTGGCGGAGCCGGTGGCTGGTCCTCTGGCGCCCCGACTCCCCTAAGTTTCACGCCCCCATTTGTGTCAGCGGTGCACCCGCCATGCGCGCCGCTGGTAGCCGTCTCCTCGCCCACTTCCAACAACGGTTTTGGTGCCGCAGTGGCAGATGGGCCACACATGATCCACGTGCCGGGCAGCGCGGCGGAGAATGTGAGCACCGGCCACCAAGCTTCGCACACTCCGTTGGCGTCTGCGTCTGGCTCCGCGGCGCACCGACCGACGTCGCAGGGCCCATTCCCGGCCGCCTCTACGCTGACATCCCCGTCGCTGGCGCTAACGGGGTGGCGCGGTGGCGGTGCGGGCGACAGCACTGATGATCCGAATGCGTCCTTCTCTGGTGCCACGACGACATCTGCCACGGACACAGGCGAGGACAGGGGCTTCAAATTTGAACGCGCGGGCAGGCGGCCCGTTACTCGTGTCGTCGACCCAACCGAGGTGCCGGCGCTCAAGTACACGATAGCGGTTTCTGTAACCCGGGATGGCAAAGAGGTCGAGGAGCTGCTGGACCCATTTGAACTGGGCCGCCTGTACGGCCAGAGGCAGGCGGCTCTCCGCAAGCTGAAGAGTCGTTACGACTTTCTTGCGGTGCCGGAGTGGGTGCGGCTGCACCCGCTGCTTGGAACGTATTTCGCTGAGCTGGTCGGTACCTTTGGGTGGGTGCTCACTTTGGCGCTGGTGAGCGTGCGCAACGAGAGCATCTTCAACATCTCCGACGCCACCAACATGATGCCGCTGCCCATCGGCTTCATGTTCACGAGTATGATCTTCACCTTCGGCTACATCTCCGGCTCTCACTTCAACCCTGCCGTGTCCATCGCCGTGTTTCTCGTGCGCCAGATGAAGGTGGCCCAGTGCTGTGCCTACATCCTTTGCCAGCTCACCGGCGGCCTCGCCGCCGGCGTCGTGGCGATGATAATCCAGGGCAACAAGGACATCTTTGTGCCGTCGGTGTCGACTAGCTACGTCTCCTCCGGCATTTTCTCGGAGCTCATCTTTACCTTCGCTATGTGCCTTGTCGTGCTCAATATCGCCTACTCCCGCCAGTCTGGCCACTTCTTCTATGGCTTTGCTGTCGGTATGACAATCTCCGCCGGCTCAGCCAGCGCAGGGCGCATTTCTGGTGGCGCCTTCAACCCGGCTGCCGCGTCGGGGCTGCAGGTGGCCATGTGTCTAGCGGGCAGGTGCGACGACCTCAAGTCCATCTGGGTCTACTGGCTCGCCCCTGTCGTTGGCGCCATCCTGGCAGCGGTCCTCTTCTCTCAGATGGCGCAGCCAGCCGAGACGCAGGTGCTGGAAGACAGGAAGGTGTTCCAGAATGTGAGCGAGCTGCACCGGCAGCGCATGGCGGCACAGGCGTTGGCCATCCGTGCCACGGCAGGCACTACTGCAGCGAAAAGTTGCGCAGGCAGCGCGGACGAAACAAGGCCGACCTCCTCTTCGACATCCTCTGAGAGGCATACACTGTCGTCCTCGTCGTCTTCCTCTGATCCGCGCGGCGATCGCGAGATGACGGAAGTGCCACACACTCGCACACCGCGGACGCGCGAGGAGCGTGATACCGAGCATGTGCATGCGAGCACTCAAGACGGCGCAGAGGAGCTGGATAGCGGACACACCCGGCTGCCGCCGCAGGTGCCGAGCCGCGGGGAAGTAAAGGTCGCCACCACCACATGGGAGGGGCCGACGTTCAATCGATGTTAGACGCGAGAGTATCATGGCGCACATCTTCTCTGATTCTGCATGAGGCTTCGGGCAGACCACGTGGGGCGCTCGCTCTCGCAAGCGCCGCGAACGTGCCTGCGCCTTTCTTTCCCAGCAATTGATGCACGTTAGGTCACCCTCATGCAGAGCGCCACTCTCACCTACGCCTCCTTCTTTCCCTTGCCGAGCCGCGGCATGTTTCTTTCTGTTTCTGTGTGCGCTCGCCTTTGCCGGAATGCTTTCGTGACGTCGTTCGCCCGTCTGTTCCGTGTCGGTTTTTTTTTTCTCACTCCCCCATCGCTTACTGACCGATGGCGGCGGGGCTGCATGCGATGGCGCTGCCGCCGCTGCTCTCGGGTGGCCCCCCTCCCTTTTTCTTTGTGCCGCCGCTGCCTTGCCTCCGTCTGTGGTGTCCTTTACTCGCTCTTCGCCCCTCCCCTCGACCCCCTCGCGTTGCTATCCAGCCCGGCATGAACGCCAGGTGAGCGTGCTCTGCGGGTGCTCATCCGCAGAGGTACAAGGCCTTACTTCTGGAGTCACAAGGCCACCCAGAAGGGAAAGAGAGCTGGTCGACATATGTAGGCATGACCCCACCAAAATGTGACGACGATGCTGTCCACAGCAGCAAGGAGAATCGGCACAGGCATGCTACCTTTCGCCGCGCTTTTGTTTTTCTTAAAGAGTGTAGCGAGAGCACACTGGCACGCCATCTAACATACACACCTAACACACACACACACAGAGACACACTCATGCTCTCTTACCGTCTGTGCCACCCCGCCAAACTCTTCGACGATATCCTTGACGTTATTGTCCTCTCCCTCGCTCTCTCACCTATCTTTTCCTCCTTCGCTCCCACCGCTGTTGCGGGGACGATGCATGCGCAGAGCAGCCGAGCCACTCGTCGTGTCTCCCGCGAGCGGTCTACTCAACAACCCTCCCCTGCTCTCGCGGTTGCCGACTAGATATCTGCTACCCTCTCTTGTACGGAGGCACACACACACACACACACACACACACACAGATACACACGACCGCCCACGCATCCCAGTCGAGGCGTCCGCACCAAGATGTGCGCTCTGCAGAGGGACGCCGCCACGAGGGCGGAGAAGCAGCCATACCTCGCCCGCCAGATTCCTATGATTCGGCTGAGCCGTTACCAGGCCAAATTTGTGTGCGAGGGCATCGGTACATTCATTTTCCTGATGACGACGTCGCTAGCGGAGATGAACTGCGGTAACCTAGCTGTGGACGGGAAGACTCGCACACGCAACCTCGCCCCGATTGCGGAGGGGTTCATGCTTTGCGTGCTTATCTTCATGTTCGGCTACATCTCTGGTGGCCATTTTAATCCGGCTGTCACCTTCGCAGTTGTCATGATTCGCGGCATGCGAGTCGAGGAGGCGATTTCGTACTGGGTGGCTCAGGTGGTAGGCGCTCTGGTAGGTGCGGGGCTCAGTATCCTTGTGCACGGCTCGACGCAACACTTGCCTGCACCGCAGGTCGTGCAGAACACGGCCGAGTACGTCTTTAGTGCCTTTGTAGCGGAGGCCGTGTTTACGATGTTGCTTGTGACAGTGGTGCTGCACGCCGCCTACTCGCAGCAGCGCAACAACGACTTCTACGGCTTGGCAGTTGGCATGTGCCTCCTCGCCTCCCAGTACGCTGTCGGCGGCGTGTCGGGTGGCGCCTTCAACCCAGCGGTCGCGACGGGTCTGCAGGTGACCAAGTTCATTGCAGCTGGCTACTTCACGCAGCTCCTGTATCTGTGGCTGTACTGGGCTGCGCCGGCCTGCGGCGCTGTTGCGGCGGCGTTTCTCTTTATGATGACCCACCCAGTGCCGAAAGACGAGGCTGGCGAGGTGCAGCAGCAGCGTGTGGCACGCAATCTATACAGCTCTTTCTGAGATGCGATTCCTGACTCCCCCTCCCCCTCCCACTCACTCCCTTTTCCTCACGCACAAACGTACAGACACGCACGCGCTGGCCGCCAAACGCTTGCAAGCGTGATTGGCGCAAGAACGTCGCATCTTTTTGCCTGTTAGCGAGAGGGGAGGAGGCACGCAAAGCAGCGCTGTTTTCATTGGGTCGAATGTGCGTGCACGTTGTCCATGCGCGTCGCGGAGACAGGGGGAGAGAGAGAGCATGCAGGTGTGCGTGCGTGTGTGTTGACGCATTGGTGGGCACACGCTCGCGAGTTCTCCCTTACTTTCTTTTCTCGTCTGCCGCTCCCCTCTCCCCACCCGCGGCGTGAATTTTGCGAGCACCGTCGCTGCGTTTTTACGTCCCTTTCGATGTTGCTGTACATGTTGCCGTCGCTGACTTGCAAGAGAAGTGGCTGAACGCGTGTCACGGACCACGGGGCATGCGTGTGTGTTTGTGTGTGTGTGTGAATGTGGAACGCTCGCGAGAGCACAAAGGCGTGCAGTGGTGGCGCTGCGTGGAGGCCACTGAGCTGTGCTTTTTGCTGTAGCGCAAGGCGACGAGGGTGGACATCTCCTTCTCTCCCGCTTGCTCTCCTCCTTAATTGTGTGTATCGTACACGGACACTCACATACGCTTCTCCCTTGCTCTTTCCTCGTTTACGGGGGTGATGTCTTCCCTGCGGCGGCTCGCTTCACTTCCGAGAGAACTGGCAAAGGCGTGCTGGCCTTTCTTCACCCCAGCCACCTCTCCACCTCTGTTCTCCCACCCGCACATCCATTCAAGTCATCGTCTCGTGCCCCCCTCCCCCTTCCCTTGCCCCTCGCCGTCGATCTCTCTCTCTCTCTTGCTTTGCATTTCTCCTTTTTTTTCCTCCTCTTGCCATTGGCCCCCCGCCCGTTGCGGGTCACTATGACTCACCTCGTGGCCATCTCTTCCGTCTTCGCGTTGAGGCCATACACTCAGCCCCGAGCTTGCAAGGTGACCAGCGAAAAGGCGGACGGCCCCCTTCCTCGCCGCACACGCCGACTTCTCACTTGCCTCGACAGCTCTCGTAAAACAGAGAGCGTGTGTGGCTGCGCAGGGTATGCGTGCGCCTGTCTACCCTCTGCCCGCAAGCGCGCACAGGCTCCTTGAAGAGAAGAGAAACGCCTCACCGCGGGTGTGGGCACGGCACCGGCGCTTCCCCTGAGCCACGATTTCGTTCTACTTTGCAGATTACCTCTCGCGCACAAACCCGCTGCCGCCGCCGCCGCATCACAAGGCTCAAGACGGAGAGGAAGAGGGAAACATCAACCGCAACGGCGACGAACACGATCACTGGCACGGCGAAGGATAGTGCATCGGTTTATCATTGCTGTTTTATATCGGCTGGGGTCCCGCCGCACACACGCACACATTTGCATTGCGCAGCACGGCTCGGCTCCTGTTGTGGCGTTTACGGGGCTTAGCGGGGGACGTTGATGTCTGTGTTTGCCTCTGCTCTTTCTCGTGAGCACTGGCACGCAGGCAGACGCCGGCTCAAAGACATGGTTTGAAGCACACGTGCTCTCCTGTGTCTTCCACCCGTGCCATCACACGCTCACAGACCTTTATGCGGAGGCCTTGGTGCTCGCACGGGGCGACAGGGCAGCGTAAGAGGATTTCGTATCTTCTCTCTCTCTCTCACTCGGTGCCGCTGTTGCGTCGCCCGACAGAGCCACACGGCAACGCGTCCTCTTCCACCCGCACCATCAACAGCCTCCGCATTTACTCGCCCTCGCATGCTGTCGCGGGCCCTGCGACACACTTTTCTGCAATTGGTGATGGCATGATCGGCTCGGCACACATGGTCGGCATACAGCGAGACGAGATGCAGCCGCGGCCGCCGCGCCAACGCGAGCCAGCTAACTCGGCTACCGTCGCTGCTCCCGCGCTCGAAAGTGATGCAGCGACGCCGGCTGCTGCATCAGCCATGTCCTCGTCTCAGGGACTCGCGCGCTACTTCCACGGGTTGGCCGCGGGGGATGAGATGGCTGGGCTGATCCGCGGCCTGCGTGCCTCTATGTGGCAGTGCTACCAGGACTGCCTGCACCGTCCTGCAGCTGCACAGGTGCCGACTTTTCCAGCATTGGCAAGTGGAGGGGCGAGTGGCGTGGAGGCGTCTGCTGATGGATCTGCGGCGCTCTCATCACGCATCGATGACGCGTCGCTAAAGGGGTCCTCCTTTGCGGATGCCGGCACCCGATCCACGAGCCCAGCGAACCATGGCGTAGGTATGGGCGCGGCACTGCTGGCTGCTGTTCCTGCATCGCCCGTCCCAATCCCACCCGGCAAGCTGAAGGCGGCGGAGCGCCGGCAGTACTGGTCGGCCACCAAAGCCGCCATGCTCTTCGCTGTCGAGAGCCCTTCCGTGGCGGAGGAGGCGACCGCGCTTCACTGCTCCACTATCACACGCTCTCTCCTGTACAACTACTACTACCCTAGTGAAGGTGGAGAGGCTGCCAGCAGCTCGCCGCGCGTGAGCGCGACGCTTGAAACTGCACCTGCCATGTCCACCCTGCATCGCGGAGAAGTGCGGTGGGTGTTGAGTGATACGCGTGTCGTTGAGCTCGCCAGGGAGGCGTTGAAAATGGATCGGTGCGACGGCGGTGTCTGCGGGTGGCAACGCGCCCTGGCGCTGCTGCGCCAGGTCGACCCCACCCCGCTCACCTCGGCTGTGGAACTGGAGCTCTACCGACGCACCGACGGCCGCCACTGGGCCGAGGCGCTGGACTGCCTCTGGCGCATCGGGCCCGCTCACTGGACGGAGATGGACGTGGCAGCCGCAGTGCGGTGTCTGTACTCTGCTGGTCGCCGCCACCACCAGGAGAACCTTGCCACCCTCAGCGCTGACGAAGTCGCACGGGCTGCTACAGAGGATGGCGAGGACGGCTCGCATGTCTCCAGCTCCCTGTTTCTGGCGCGGCTGAAAGCGCAGGCGCTGCGCATCCACCACGCCGTGGAGGCGGCAGGTGTGCTGCGATGGAGCACATCATCTACCTTCAACGATACTCTGGGCCTTGTCGCACTCGACACGGCGGGGTGGCTGGATGCGTGTGTGCTGCTCGATAAACTGCTTTCGGGTGCGACTGCTGCCGCCTGCTCCCGAGACGCGGGCGTGAGGGAGGGTGCCGCGAGAGGAGCCGTGGGCGTGGTTCGGCGCGAGAAGGCGGTGCACAGTGGGCAGCGCATCACGGGCGGCGAGGCTGTTGCTAACAGTGAGCTGTTTCTGGCGTCAACGTTTTACGAAAGTGAGATAGTGTCTCACAGCGGCGATACACTGGTGCCACCCCACTCACCGCAGCGCGCGCGGTCCCCTGAGTCCCTCTACCACCTCGTCCGAGCCAATGCGGTGACGGTTCATCAAACGTGCCGCGCGCTTCGGTCCCGCTGGGATGTGGGGCTGCGCTATGTGCAGCTCCTGCAAGACGCCTTCGTCGACACCCTCGACCTTCCATCCGACACCGCGGCAACGGAAGACGTGCTTCGACTGTGCATTATAGGTCAGCAATGGGAGGCGGCGCTGCGGCTCGTGGCAGCTCATCAAGCAGCGATGGCCGATGGCGCCGAGGGCGATCGCCTGCCCGCGACCGCTGAGGTTGCGGCATCGAAAAGGGCAACACCGCACCACAACCGGAAACACTACCGCCCAGATGTATTTGTACAGCTGGTGCGCCTGCTCTGGTCTGTGCAGCCGGCACGCAGCGCTGCGTATGACCTGATTCACCGTTACGCGGCATCCCGTGCCGCCTTGTCAACCGCCCGTGTGAACGTGAACAGGAACAGCCGCAACGTGGCGGGGCTGGAACTATCGAAGCACTACAACACGAACACTCTCTCACGCGCGTACAACTTTCTCGTGCAGAGTGCGGACACCCTCGGCGCAGCCGAGCAGGTGCTTGAGCAGCTCCGGCGTTCTCGATCGCCGCCACTGCAGGGGTGTAGCGCAGCCGCTCAAGAGGCGAAAAGCCACGCAGGCAGAGATGCAGGCCGGCCGCTTCGTGACATGGACGCCGGACTGGCTGGGCTCGAGACTGAATCGGTGGCTCACATCGCCTATCTATCCGCCGTCGCGGGCGATTGGCGCCGTGCACTGCACCACGCGAACGCGCTACTCCACGAGCCGCGCTATCGCACCACTTTCTTCCCAACAGCTCGCCTCCACGACGCGGTGCAGTACGCTCTCGAGCAGGCGCCGTCTCCCGGGCCCTCTTGGCGGGTATCGCTGCAGCTCTTCACGGACATGATGGAGCGCAATGTCCCGAGCTCTGAGGTGTCTTTCCAGTCTGCGGTGAAGCGCTGCTTTGCTGGCGGGGTGCCCGATCAAGCGCAGAGGCTCTTTCACTTCGTCCTGCGCAACGGCGTGCGACCGTGATGAGAAGCAGTGCGTGTGCGAGTGGGCCTATGCGAAGGAGAAGAGGAAAAAGACAAAAAAAGGGGGGGGCCTCACCATTGCCCGGGAGTCGATGATGCACGCGCGCTTACGTGTCATGGAAATCCACAGAGGGGTGCTTCGTTACCGTTTTTTTTCACTTGTTGCTGCATTTTTCCCCTTTTTGCTTGCATATGTGCATGCGTGCACACGAACCCACCCTGCGCAGGTGCGGCTACTTTCTCCCTCATGGTGAAGAGAGAGAAGGCTTGAGAGCGCTACACGAGTACCCCATCCCACCTGGGCGCACGCATGCAAGCACCTTTCCTTCCTCCGTCTCCTGACGCGAGCGTCTCGTGCTGGGTGTGCCGAGCTCAAGCGACGGCATTTGCCACCCACTCGTGCCCCTTCCTTGCGGGTGAGACGCAGGCCGAAGGACGCGACACCGACAAACCAGATCGAGCGTTTCCTCACGGCGCGATGCCCGCAGCTTGCCCCCTTCTGCTCGCTTCGCTCTCTCGCCGTTTGTGCCGCAGGAAACCGGGCAACGACTCTTTGTATGCTTCTCTTCCTACGCTCCGCTTCTTTGTTTTTAGTTCGGTCTTTAACTGCACGCTGGTGAGTCTCGCGCGCCTCGTACATCACACACGCAGACACACGCACGCGTAGAGGAGAAAGGGACGACTGCCGCTCGAGCAGCCGTGCACGGGTCTCGCACACGCAACCTTGACGCGATAAACTGAGCACGGACGATAAGGAAAGGGAGCGGCACGCAGGAGAGGTAGCAACGATACCCTCACACGCGCGCATAAATCATGGCGTTTAATGCGTTTGCTAGCTCGACAGCGCCAGGCTTCGGTGCTGCGTCGACGCCGGCTGGAGTATGCGGCTTTGGCCACGCCGGAGGTGCCGCGCCCGCCGCACCTACGGGAGCTGGCGGCTTCAACGCAGCCCCCGCCTCGGCCCCGGCTTCGGGGCTCAGCTTCGGCTCTGGCACGTCGGCTCCCGCTGCCGCGACGCCGACACCGACCGCGTCGACTGTGGGCTTCGGAGGATTCATCGCTGGCCATGCAGCATCCACGTCCGTTACGGCGGCCAGCGGCTTCTCAACAGCCCCGCAGCCCCCGGCGAGCACGCCGACGCCGTTCAGTGGTAGCGGATTCGGCCCTGGAGCGGCCGCTCCAGCGGCTGCGTCGGCAACCGCAGCTCCGGCAGCCTCTACGCCGTTTGCCGCTGCGAGCATCCCGGCTGCACCCGTATCCGGAGGGGGAGGCTTCGGCGGCACGACAAGCAGCGCTGCCGCAACTCCCTTCAGCGGCTTCGGCACCAATACGGGCGCAACTCTCGCTGCCCCCGTCGGTGCCGCCCCTGCCACCGCCCCGGCGAGCGCGTCACCGGCTTCGGGAGCCTTTAACTTTGCCACTGCCTCGGTTGCTTCGGCTTCGGCCGCAAAGGCGCCGACGAACTTCGGGCCATTTGGTGGTGCAGCTGCTGCAGCAACGCCGGCGCCAGTGGCGCTGACAGCTTCTGCTGAAGGCGCCAAGGCGCCCTCCAACGCATTGTTTGGGCCCAACTCCGGAAACAGTGCCCCTAGTGCCGGCTTACCAGTGGGTGGCACGGGCACGAGCGGTCTTGCGGCTGCTTCAGCCGGCTTTGGCGATAAGAGCGCGTCCTCAGCACCCGCGAGCGGTGCCGCCGGCGGTGGCTTCAACTTTGCCGGTGCGGCAACCACGGCCCCTGCGACAGGCGGTGGGTTCCACCTAGGCAGTGCGGCCTCAGCGCTTGCCGCTCCAACGGTAAACAAGACACCAGCCCCTGCTGCTGCGGCAGCCTCTGGGGGCTTTAGCTTTGGCGGTGCAACGCCGAGCCCTGCGGCAGGCCCCGCTGCGGCCTCTGCAGCCGGTGGGTTCGGCGTGACGTCGGCTACTCCAGCTCCGGCTGCTGCTCCCGCGGCTGCTCCTTCAACCAGTGGTGGCTTCACCTTCGGCGGCACGGGTGCTGCAGCAGCGTCATCCGATGCAACAACCGCTGCCGGTGCCACGGTGCCTTCAGCAGTGACGGGGTCTCCTCCGGCAGCAGCGACAGGTGCAAGCACCACGCCGATTACGGCGGATGCGACATCATCCGCAAAAAGAGCTGAGAACGCACCGCCTTTGCCGACCGCAGCAGCAACCGCCGCCTCGCCGTCGCAGGAGTTCGACGGAAAGAGCCTTGCTGCGGTTCTGCGCAAGCTAGACGTTGATATCTCCTTGGATCAGCGGCACTTTGCCGACCTTGCCCGCCACGTCGTGGCGCGTGACCGACAGATCATGGCGCGTGGCCGGGAGTTGGCCGAAGTTCAGTCAGTCGTGAAGGATGCCTTGACAGCGGCAAAAAGCGCCGAGGCGACGTTGGCGGAGTGCAAGCAGCGGCAAACAGCCCTCTCTGAGTACTTGCAATCTCTGGAAGACAAGATACAGCCGTACTACGCGCAATGGGAGCAGCTACAGCAGCAGGTCCATTCGGCAGACCCTTGTAGCGTGGACCAGCAGCGCGCTGTCACGTACGACAATGTCATGGCGCTGCTGGAAGAGGTTCAGGGCGTGGAGGAGAAGGTGGGACGTGCCGTGCGCCAGCACAACCACTCGCGCGATGAGCTGCTGGGACTCAGCGAGATTGAGGGTGCAATGCGGTTGATTGACGGGCAGCTGTGCGCACTGCAATGCTGCTCGGCGCTGGCATCCGCGCTAGAGTTGGAGCTTGATCGCTTGCTTGGGAAAGCGTCGTAGCACGACGCAGCAGCAACGACAACAGGAAGAGCGATTCACTCCCCCCGGTGATGTGGTGAATTCGGATGTGGTGACGTGAGATTGTGTCAGTGAAGAACTCGCGTTGAAATGAGAGGGCAAGCACCAACAGTGCCAACGACAGAGAGCGAAGAGGCAGCGAAGACAGAGCGAGAGACAGGCGCGAGGAAAAGCAGCTGCGAGGCGTTTGGCTGCACAGAATCGTGCCGTGCGCGTTTTCCTGTGTTCCTTTTTTTCTTTCGTGTCCGATTCCTTTTTTATTTTGCGAGCGCATCTCCGAAGAGAGAGAGAGAGCAGAAGGCACTGCACGCGCTTTACATGCACGTATCTTAGACACGTAACATGGGCTAACAAACCCGCTCACAGACAGCAGAAGGCGAGGATGGAGGAGCAAGACGAATGGCTGTCCTATTTCTTCTCCAGAGCGGCGGCAAAAAGAGAAGCTGTAGAACGGTGGCGCAGACTGTCCGTGTTCGGGTGTGTGCACCGAGGGATCGCTAATGAACATGGTGGAGGGTTATGAGGATGTGCAGTTGTGTTTCAATTCTTGACGACGCCCGTCCGGCAGTGGGATGTAAGCGCCTGTGCACATGCGCGTAGAAGTGGAACGTGCAAGAGGAGGGTGTGTGGGTTTCCCGCTAAACAGCTTCCAGCCGCCCGTCCCTGAGACCGGTTTCACTTCTGCTCTCTTCTTCACGACGAGAACTTCGCCGCCTGATCCACCTTCCCCACCCCTCCCTCTCCTACCTCCAGCACGCCTCAGCATCTGCTGCACAACACGCATCCCGCTTCCTTCTGCGCTATAGAGGAAAAACGCTTGATTGGCTCTCCCTCTTGCAATACGCAGCTCCAGCCATTAGCGTCTCACTCTTCCCTTCTCTCTCGCTGGTGACCCATCTCGTCTTCCTGTGGGCCCCTCTCCCCTCTCCCCTCTCCCTTCCCCACTTCCCGCCACCGTGCCGCGAATCGCGCTTCTTGTTCTGAGTCGTTTCTCTCCGAAGAAGTCCTGCCACCTCAGCAGACAAGCATTACATCGCAAAACATACTCACAGAGACATATCGAGCCGTCTGTTTAGATAACCATCCTCCTCCCTGCCCTCTTTCCTCTTTCCTCCCCCTCCCCCCGCCGGCACCCTCATGGTCAAGCTCCTGACTCTTGGCGCCGCAGCTGCCCTCGGCGCTGCTTTTCACACCCACACGTCCTCCCAGCGCATGGCGGCCGAGTGCGCTGCGAAGAAGGAGGTCTTCACGACCAAGTTCAAGCCCTTTGTACTGGGCGAGGTGCTCAACCTGGCTGAGGATGTCGCTATCTTCCGCTTTCTGCTGAACGACCCGAGCGACGTGTTCGACCTCGTGCCGTGCAGCACGCTGCAGGCACACTTCAAGGAGGGCGCGAACATGGTGGATCAGCCGATGCGCTTTTACACCCCCATCACGCCGAACGGAACGAAGGGCTACTTTGACCTTCTCGTCAAGAAGCAGCGGCCAGGCCGCTTCACCGAGCACCTCTTCTCCATGGACGTGGGTGAGTCGCTGCTGTTCCGTGCCATTCAGTACAAGCTAACGTACAAGAAGAATCGCTGGACCGATGTGGGCATGATCTGCGGCGGCACAGGCCTGTGCCCCATTCTGCAGTTCATGAACGCCTCTCTGGACACGGAGGGCGATTCGACGAAGCTTCGCATGCTCTTCGCCAACCGCTCAGAGAACAAGATCCTGCTCAAGGGCCTGCTTGATGAGAAGGCCCGCGAGCACAAGGATCGACTGCAGATCTTCTACACGGTGGACAACTTTGACGATCCGAACATGATCGCGAATCCAGTGTACAAGAAAGGCACTCCCTTGACGGTGGACGTCGCTAGCCAGCCGAGCACGAGCCCCGATGGCAGAAAGTACTTCCACGGCTTCAAGGGCTACATTGACGTGCCGATGTTGCAGGCGACGATGCCGAGGCCGTCGCCGTCGACGCTGCTTCTCGTCTGCGGGCCAGACCCGATGATGGTGAAGGTGGTCGGCGCAGCACCGATGGTGCTGCGTGCCATGTCCGGTGGCCTCGCGTACCAGCCCTCAGGTGCGGTGCTGAACAACGCCGCGGATGTCTCCGGCTTCCTCGGCACCCTGGGCTACCAGAAGGAGATGGTCTACCGCTTCTGAGGCACCTGTGTAGGTGAAGGCGAAGCTGTGGACACAAGAGCGCCGCCACGGCAACAAAGAGTTTCTTGACTATCTTGGAAAGCCAATCCATGCTGCGGCGTCAACACAGACACACACACACACACACGCACACAAACACACACAAAGGCTGGATGGGGCAGCTATTGCCGTAAAGGGGCACTAGACGAGATGCTAGAGACTTGTGGGCGAGCCCAGTGGGTGTGGGTGTGGGTGTGTGTCGCCGGAACGGCACGTGTGTATTCGCAGATCGTCTCTTGGGCCGGCGAAACCACTCGCTTGCCAGCGCTCCCCCACCTCCGACTATTGCCCCACCCTCTCCATCTCTTCTTCTCTCTGAACTTATTCTTTCCGTTCTCTTTCTGCGCTTGCAACGAGCGCCTTGTCAGACAATGCACGCCTCCACTCTTATCCCGCTCTCTCTGACGTCTTTTTTGTTCCCCTTTTCTCTCGTGCTTCTTGTCATTGTAGGGGTGCGGCTGGCAGCTTACCTTGTGCAGTGACAAGAGTGCATGGCACGGCTGTTCGGGATTGCACAGACCCAGCGGAGCAGCAGAGCGGGGGTAGGGCACAGTGGGGATGGCTGGAAACGGAGGGAGAAGCGTGCGCTCTTCTTGCATCTCTTTGCCCTCGACGAGTTGTCGGAGAAGCGAATCCTCTCCGCTTCTCCGGCGCTTTTCTTCATACAACCAACGTCGTCCTTTTCCGTTGTCTGTCCTCGCCTTTTTTTTTGCCTGCAAAGCATCCCGGGCCACGGTGCGGGGAGGAAGAGGGAGAGACAAGCCTTGCTTTTTTTTTCTTCTCCATAACCTCTTTAAATGCAGGCCTATGTGTACGCGCGCGTATCTGTGTATGTGCCGCGCGCCCCGCTAAGGGGGCGGGGAGGGGAGGTGTACTTCCTTCCCTACGTTGTTCTCCCCTCCCTCCACCTATCCCTGCCGAATGCCGAACCTCACTTCCGGGGATGCCGGGGGCCCGGCACCCACGACGTAAGGGGAGGAGGGAGGCCCGGGCGATGCATCGCTACAGATGCCGGCGCCCAGGTCCTGGATGGCGCTGCGTCGGGGCACCCCCCCTGCGACAGCGAGCACGCTTGTGCCTAATCCATATGATTAGGCAGAGCGTCAGCGTGGCTCGGGCGTGTGTCCCACCACCCACCCCCCCGGCCCTCGCGCACTGCCTGCTGGTGTGCAGGGAGCCTGCGCCACGCCGAGGAGGATGCACCGCGTGGCGGCCGGCACGATGGGCGCGGGTCGGGGGTGGGTGGGTGGGGCCGCGTTTGAGGCAGGGGTCGTGCTGCGATGACTGGGTCGGCGCATTGCTGTGACGCGCGTGTCTAGCGCTGCTGCACACCACGCGAGGCGGGCCTGTGACGGGGCGCGTGCGGGCTCGAGTTGGGTTTGGGCTCCTGCTGTATGGTGTAGAGTCGACCTGTTGAGCAACGCCTTGAGGTGGATCGCGATCGGGTGCGTTGATTCTCGGGGGGGGGTCCACCCCCCCATCCGCCCACCTTTAATGAGCGCGTTAATGCGCAGACGACGCACCAGCAGAGCCGAACAAGCAGAAAGCGAAAATGAGACGAAAAGGGCGAAAGGGCAGAGAGAACGGGCACTCGCGCGGCCAGCGCACTTCTCTAGGCAGGTGTCGGAGGCTGGTGCACGACTCGTGCACAAGAAGGCGATCACGCGGAGCTCGAGTCCCCTCTCATAGCTCGTTGGAGGGAGGGCGCAGATCCGTAGAGTGCCTCCAGCTCCTGTAGCTTGGACTGCAGCAGCCCCCACGTCACGCCCGTAGCGGGGTCGCACTGCACGAAATGGCACCCCGCGCGCTCGCATGCAACGCGATCGGCATCGGCGTCGCCTACGTGCACGTGCCTATGCACATCGACACCCGCATCGCACACACCGCCGCCGCTTCGGCACGCGGCGCGGTAGGAAGCGGCAATGTCGCGCACACCGGTCAGGATGCCTATGGGCGACGGCTTTGCGTAGCCCGTATCCCGAGCCGAGATGATCCGCGAAAGCAGTGGCGGCTCACCTCTTTCACCAGCCTCGAGCGCACCCAGCTGCATGAACACGCCCCGTATACGAGGATCCATGTTGGAAACTACGAATGGCGGCGCAGCCAGGAAGAGAACCGGAGACGCTGCGGCAGTGGAAGGAGAAACCACGTCCAAGTCAGACGCTGGCGTCGGCTCTACCAGGCCTGGCCGCACAGCGCTCTTGTCACGGCTCACCTGTACTTGGTTCCATTTACGCAGGCACTGCAATGTGCGAGTCCTTCCGGGTACCAGCTATGGGCCTTGGTGGAGCTGAACTGATCAAACAGCACGTAGTCTTCAAACCGGCGCACTTCGTTGTGGTGGTCGCTCCACAGCTCCTCGATGCGCTGCACCACATCCGCGGCAGCGCCGTCATACAGCGTCGCACATGTATAGGTTTGCCTCAGAACGCGGGTCCAAAAAGAGCGCAGTTCCTCATCTGTGTCGCCGCCAATCGGCATCTCCTTTGGGTTGGCAGAACGAGTCCATGCTGCACGCTCCACCCGCACTTGGTCATGGATCGCCTTCAGCGCGAGTTCCTGCACCACCTCACAGGTGGCGTTTGGGCAGCTTGCGTGAAGGTCAATACCGTGTTCCAGCAGAAAGGATGCGTACGAGCTGCGGTACTGGTAGCCCAATCCACGCGTTATCTGAATAAGAGAGTCCAGCGCATCGAAGCTGACGGTGATGGGCAGTCGATGCATCATGGCTGCAGGATAGCACTGTGTCTCCCTCTCGGGTCCGCGCACAGGTGTCTGTATGCTCCGCGGGGAAGCCCTCTCCACATTCGAAACTCGGTGAGGGCAAGGGAGAGAGAGAGAGGCAGAGAGACGGGCCGCCAGCACGCCTGTACGCAGTGCACGCATGCAGAGGCATGAAACCGAGAACAAGGAGCTGGGCACACGCGTGCCCAACGGCGGGGGGTGAAGGAGAAAGAGAGAGAGGAAAGGAAGGAGTAGGAGGCGATAACGCGCACAAACCGTTTGCATTCGCGCGTGCGTGCATGCGAGAGAGAGAAAGAGGGGGCATCGCCTTGCAACGGAGGCGCGTTCATGCACACATGCGCATGTACCGATTAAAAAAAAAATGCCGCCGTTTATCAACCGAAGCGGGCGGCCCAATGGGAGCACCACCACGTAGCGGCACAAATACCGAAAGGACCACGTGCGCAAGCCCTCTCGCCGATCGGCAAGAGAAAAACAAAGAGAAAACATGCAGAGAGGAAGGTAGGCTGTGCAACAGATGAGCATTTCCTCCTCACCACCAACACACGTGTGCCGCTGCTGCCGCCGCCGCCGCCCCCCCCAATCCCGCGCAGACACACACGCTTTAAAAGAGCGTGCCGAGAAGCCCATCTCTGTCCATTGTGAGCACCGTCGATTGGATACACAGTCGCCCCATCTCCACCCGAGATCCCTCGGCAAGAGGAATCGTGCGTGGCGCAAGCAAGTACAGCCACCCCACCGGCTTCCCGAGGCTGTTCTGCTCGGCATCGCTCCAGTCTTCGTTGCCACCGCAGCACAGTGGCCACGCACCACACCGCTCGCGTAGCACTCGGAGGGCGGTCTGGTAGGCGCTCAAGAGCGTGGCGCCTTCCGCCACTGTTTGCCTGTCCTCCCCAGCCTTCACCGTCGAGTGGAGAGCTGCAGCAGCGCTGGGCATACCAGCAGACGGTACTAGCACTACACAGTGCGCTGTAAGCCCGGGCGCCGGCAGCGCGTGCGCGTAGTCGAAGCGCATCTGCACCGTGTCGAATGAGTAGCATATGCGAGAGCGGCGCTGCTTGCCACGGCGAGCCGGCATGCCGCCCACCACCTCGAGCCGTCGAAGGCAAGTGGCATGCCGCTTTGCCGGTTGATTGCACTCTTGCTTGACAGGCACGGGCGCCGACCGCGCTGCCTCGCTAGCGGGCCTCTCGCTCACTGTGTCCACTAGTTCGTACTGAAGCAGCGAGATCTAGCTGCGCACGAGGTCTGGTGAAGGGCACACACGCACCCATACTCCAGTTGCCAAGGTTTACACTCACAGACATGGCGCCATCGGGCCTCCATCCTGAAAGCCGTCCATGTAGAAGAGTCGTCTTGTCGCCTGTTCGCCACGTTTGTGCTCATCGGGGGTGCTTTCACGCTGCACGTTGCACACGAGAATCCCTTTGGACTGCGCTCGCGGCACTGTACCGTATTGGGGCAGTTCCTCCAGCACCGCCTGCGGCGGCCAGAGACGATGGGGAGTGTGCATCAGCTGATGCGAGTAGCTCAAGTCGCCAAAACAGTACAGCACCTGATGTTCGTCGCCCGCCCTCGCCGTCCAGCGTGTGAGAGCGCCCCCCCCCCCCTCGACAACCTCTTCCACGAGACGCCTTGGCGAAGACGACGCTCACATCGTCCACGGCGTCGCGGGGACGGCATCGCTCTTCGCCAACGCCGCGCAGAAGCGCTGGGGGAAGGGAAAAGAAATCTGCTGCGAGGCGCCCGTGCACACATCGTACATCATGTCCGTCGACGCCAGTGCGTTGCCATGAGCCCAGTAGCAGCCGCTGATCACGTAGAGGCGCTCCCTGCAGGAGACGAGATGGTGCCCGTGCCGCGAGCGTAGCGCCACCGGCGGCCGAATCATCTGCCACCGAAGCGGCCGCACTGTGTGCTTGCCGCGCACCTCGCGTGTGTCGGCCGGGACTGAAGGCGCCTCCTTGCCCATGTCATGACCAGCGTTGCGCCCCTTTGTGAGGTCTCGGAGGGCAGATTTGACGTAGCCAGTGCGAGTGCTGGGACTCAACCTCATGTGGCCGTGTGACGCGGCCGCTGACGGAGAGATGCAGGCGTGTTGTGTGCTGTGCGGTCGCCCGCCGCCAGCCTCACCTGGCGCAGCAGCTCAACAGTGATTGGTGGCACCACAACCTCGTTCACCGCATCGGCGACGACTCTGTCCGGTGCAGACGCGGCGGCGGCGTGGAGGTGCAACGGCTATCGCGCATCGGTGCCGCACCCGCTCCCTCTCCTTGAGGAGGAAGACAAGGACGGCGAGGTGTCGACCGAGCCACCCCTGCTCCGGTCGGCCGCGTTCTCCACCTCCTGTTCTCTCAAGTAACCTTCGTCATACTCAAGCCCGCGCTCGCTCGACTCCTCCGTCGTTTGAGAGAGGGCAAGGGGTCCGGAGGAAAACGCGCTAAAGCTCTCTCCCAGGATATCGCCGTCCTTATCCCCCTCTTTGGCGGCACAGTCCGGCCTCGAGGAGCGCCTGCCCTGGAAATTGCGCAGCGTCCCGCTGCACTCGCAAGGTGCCACTCCGCTGGCGATTTCGCACAGCCTTCGCAGCCTGCGCTGGCGGTGCGGCGCCAAAGCAACGTCGAAGACGTCTGTCCCACGGCGCTGATCTGCGCGGGGCACATGGCGCGCGATCGTCGTTACGGGCAGCACGAAGAGAGGGCAGCTAGATCCCTCGTGCCGCGCCACTTCAGCCAGCAGTTCGCTTGGCGGCCAGCCACCGAACTAAACAACGCCGCCCAGTGCGGCGCACCAGCATGCGGCGTGTCCGCTCCTTTTCACGGAGGTGCCGAATCCGTAGTCGACAGACAGCATTACACCTGGAAGCAAACCTGCTCAATCACGTGCAATGACAGTGCAGGCAGACAGGCAACAGAACCATTCGCGACGGCAATCAAGACAGCGAACGCAGCGAATCGCAACAAAAGTGAAAACGCCGCGCAACGAGTGACGGAGCGATGCGTGCTCGCCAATTGGTCAGCGGCTCTTTGTGCCGGGATGCCTGCATGCGTGCGTGCGTGCGTGCGTGCGTGTGTGTGTGTGTGTGATATAAGGATCGACATACATGCAAATACATATATACATGTGTGTGTGTGTATGTTCTGTATTTACCAGGCGACGATCACAACGAGCGTCAGATCGAGGTATGGAGCGACAAGCCCACCACCACCACCACTCCACCACGAAAACGAGAGAGGGGAAGGAGAGTGGGTGGAAAGGGGCAATGAGAAGGCAAGAGACCGCAGGGTAAGTCATGAAATGGATCTGCGGAAGGCCATCGGCAAAAGAGAAGGGGAATGCTGATGCGCAAGCGAGTCCCGCCGGCACGTTCTCCCTTGAACCCTTGGTTCACGATTGAGGGGCCCCACATCAGCACACGCACGTCTAAGAAGACGGCCCGAGTAGGCCGACCCGAAAGAGGAGATGAGAATACAGCGCTCGCTGGAGAGCAATACCGCGCCGCATCCCCCGTTCGACCGTGCCGTACCTGAAGTGGGGCAGAGACAACGGCCACGACGAGCATGCGCCCTACTCGTTGGCGCGCAAAGCTTTGCGCCCCCAGTGCCTTGCCGCTTGGATTACACCGGTGCTGTTCACGGCCTCCCCCCCTCCTCCGAACGCCACCCCGGCGAGTGGCTCTGGATTCGCCGATACTCTATGAGCAAGCGGGGCGGCGGAGGAGCAAAGGAGGCGGACAGAGAGGCGGGGTAGGCGATGGGGATAGATGGGGGGGGGGGCGGGCGGGCAAGACTTGATGGACGGTGAGGGAGCACAGAGAGGGGAAGTGAAAAAAAAAAGGGTGGCAACACAAGACTCGAGTAGAAACACAAGGAGCACAAGCACGCCGACGCACAGACACACAAAAACGCACTGATGGGCGTACATGGAGAACGGAATAGACAAGCACCCCATGCAGACAGCAGCAGCAACGCGCGACGAGCACAAACATACAAGGAAGCGAGGGACCGCCTGCTGGAGAATGCGCATGACTCACACGCAAAACAGGGAGGGGGAGCAAGTGAACGAGGAAGGGTCAAGCCTATCAGCCTCAAGGCGCAGAGAAAAAAGAGGGTTGGGCCACAGATTGGGGAGAGAAGAGAGAGAGACACACCGCACGAGGGAGAAGAATGGTGAGTGGGATGTCTGCTGCGGCACCCGAAACAGCAGCCGCCAACGCCCAAGACACACACATACACGCCTCTCCGTTTCAGTTCTGCACCACGCGAGGAGCTCACACACGCGCAGGCAAGCACGCGCACGTATGCTGTGTGCCTATCTAGAGAATGGGAGAGGGAAGCAGAGGGGAGTGCAAGACGATCAAAAATGGAAAAAAAAGAGGGCGTGACACAGGCACGGCGAGACGACGACGAGAGAGAGAGGCTGAGAGGGCGACAGCAAGCGAGGCTGCCGAAGAGACAAGATGGCCCGTCAGCCATCTCCGTGGAGGCGAAAGAGGAAAACACACAAAGTAAAAGAGAGAAAAGCGAGACACACACGCGTGTCGCAGTGTGATGCACAGCGTGCGCACGTTAGGGAGAAGCCCGGTGGTTCGACGGAGAGAAGGTGGGTAGAAGGAAAAAAGGAGCATTGGGAGACAACGAGCCGGGGAGGTGGTGAAGTGTGCTCGGGTGCGCACTCGATGGAGATGGGGCCTGAACCCGAAGAAGGCTGCTCAGGGATGGGCAAAAGAGATGGGTGCCGGCGACAGCGGGACGCCGATGCACTGGAAAGCGTTTCGTATGCGAGGAGACTGCATATGGAGAGAAGACGGGTAGAGAATCGAGCTGTCATCACCGGCATCTGCGCTTCGAGGGAAGAGGAGGTTCCCTCCGCGCCCCTCCAAGTGCCGACGCCTTGGCTTGCGCCCCTCCTTCCCTTCCCTGCAGCTTACCATAGCAGGTGCAGCTGGCGCCGCATCCGAGCCGCTACACAATCTCTCCACGCCTGCTGAATCACTCCCGCCGCCTCCTCCTGTACGATTTGATCGCGGATATACCGCCGCTGCGCCTCGTCCGTCTCCATATCGCTCCAAGTAGACTCGTTCGTGCCGAGCCGCTGCTGCTGTGGTCGTGGCTTGTGAAAAGGCGCTGGTAGATGAGGTGGGAGAAGATGACCTGCAGAGACCTCGTGCGAGGCCACCGCGGTGCCGTGGGCGCCTCCACTCTTGAGACGCGCCTTTTCGTGCGCACCCGCCATGCCATCTTTCAACGCATTGACAGGATGGTTAGTGCCGACTTCGAGCGCCGTCTCTCCCTCCGTGGTCGCAAGAGCATCTCCCTTGCCAGGAGGCGTCGCCTCGTCGGCGTCACCTCCGTGTACACAGCCGAGCAGGTCACCTTCGCGGTCCAGAGGGCAATTCCGTGGTGGCAACAGACCCGCAGCTCTTTCCCCAGCCTCTGGCAGTGCCGCCGGCGACTCTGGTCGAGGAGATAGAGGCAGGGGCACAGCAGTCGACGGTTTCGTCTCCCACTCCGCTGCACGCCCTGATCCTCTGGGCGCTTCTACTGGTGCCACAGCCACCGACGCTGCTATTGGGGCAAAAACCGCTGACGAGCAAGGAGGCTTGGAAGGGTCCAGGAGCTCCGGTGTATTGGGTGCGCTCGTCGTGCACGGAGGCGGGGTGTCCATGTTCTCAATAATGTCGGTTTCGTGAGTGGACAAGAGATCCTGCCGTGCCCTTTGCAGCCGCTTCACATCCTTGTCCTCCGCCTGCGCGACGTCCTCGTTCGCCGTCACCGGCGCCTCGCTGGGCGCCGCGACATTCACCGATGCGGAAGGTAGCGGTGATCGATCATGCATTATCGCCGAGGACGGGGCCATCGTTGACCCCGGCGCTATCGACTTCGCCAGCTCGACTGCCTCCGGTTTCACCGGCGATTCGCCGTCGCCTAGTCGGAGGTCGTTGCCGTCGTGAATGCTTCTCGAGGAGCTCCCCCGGAGTTGCGTGATCTGGGTCGTGGTGGAGCCGATGGATGCAGTGCGGCGGTCCACAGTCTCATCCTCAGCCGTCGCATACGCCATCATTGCCGCTGCGCAGCAGTACCCTTCCTTGGAGCAGAGCGAACCGTCGGAAGAGCCGGAGGTGCGGCCGCCGCCCGCCACGCGCAGCAGCACCGGCTTTGCCGCCCCGTCCTCTACCGTATCCGTATCTAGAGTCGCCGCGGGCTGCTTCTGAGTCCGCGTAGGGGATCGAATGCGCTCAAAAGCGTCACCACTGCGGAAACTAAAGTTGACGTTCGTCAGCTCCATCGACGCGGATGCTGCAAGCTGGTGCGGTGCGAAGACGAATATGCGACCACGTCGAGGCGGCAGTGTCGCCAGAGGCTGCGGGGCCACCACGGCCTCCTCTGGAGATGGGCCTTCCTTTATCGCCGCGCTCACCTCTGCACTTCGCTCCTCTGCTGTCGCCCTAGCGTTGGCAAAGTCTTCGGACCACTGTAGGTCTGCACCTTCGTTGCGTGGTGGTCTCTCTGCACTCGTCGTCGTGGGAGAATCACCGCGACGGGATTCCCCGCTCCTCGATGTCGGCGAGAACAAAGTCGCGGCGTGGCTCGACTGATGTGCGTGACCGTCGTTATCCGCAGGAGTTGTCAGCTGCGCTTCAGCCTCCCCACCTGGGAAAGCTACGGTAACGGCAAGAGCATCCGTGGCATCGTTCACCTTCTCTGTCCACGGCACAGCTTCACCGCAGCCAGCTGCTTCGCGGCCGCTGGAAGCAGCTCGTCCCCCGGAGGCAGCGCTCGCCTCGGGCGCAGCCGAGCTGCCCTTGTCCCAGGCGCTGCCCCACTCCCCCTCCGTCTCCTGGTGCAGCGCCTCACTCGCTGGCCCGTTGTCGCCTTCCACCTCAGGATCGCCCGTGCACGCCGAAGCGCTGCTGCCCACCTTTTGCGGTGCTTCGTGCGCGTATGCGGCAAACCGAACAGAGGTGGCCGAGATGGATGCACGCATCGATGACCCGCCAGGCGGAGCAGTGTCTTCCACGCTGCTCGGGCAAACGTTCTCTGCGCACGCAGAGAAAGCAGAGGGCGGAGTTGGGGAATCCGAAAGGGCCGCTTTTCGGGCCGCTGTCCTGTCACTCACGTCGTCCTCGCCGCTTCTGTCTGAGAGTGTCGCGTGCGCGGCTGCACAAAAAAAGTTACTGGCCTCCGCTTCGCCAGCCGCGCCGAGTTCGGCATTGCATGATCCGTCCACCTGGTCTGCGCGCTGGCTTGTCCCTTGCGGTGCTTGCGAGACCGGTGAGTGCGACGAGTTCGACAGCGCCGCAGGAGCAGGCACGGCTTTCAGCCCCCTCTCTCTCGCCTCTGCGTCCCGTGGTGACTGAAACGGTGCCCTCGTACCTCTGCGCGCGGCCCACGAAGTTGGCGACAGAGAAGACAGCTTCGGCATGTCGCCGTAGTCGTTTGCAGCAGACGCAAAGGCCTCCGCGACGGTGGCAACGGAGCTCGCAACTTTGTTCAGCGTCGTCGAATGGCGCGCTGAAAGCGAGCCAGCCACTGCCGCCTCAGCACAGGCGAGTTCCGCTTGCTCTGCCCGGAGAACTTTATCGGCAGGCGCCCGAAAACGTGACGCGGTCCTCTGCGCCGCCGTGCCTCTCCCTTGCGCTTCGCACACGAGATGCTGATCTTCCTTGTGAGCACGCATCTCCAGGGATGCCACCACGCTGTCTTTCCCATCACCCGCATTCAGCTGCGGCAGTGCACTGAGGCTGTCAGCCTTCGCCTCCTCGGGCACCGAGGCGCGTGTCCCTAACACTAGAGCGTTGCCTGGTGCGTCCTCACGCTCCTCAGCCAGCATCGTCATCGCGTCGCCCTCACCCTTCCCCGAGGTATTAT
Source organism: Leishmania infantum JPCM5 (assembly GCF_000002875.2). Lineage (NCBI taxonomy): Eukaryota > Euglenozoa > Kinetoplastea > Trypanosomatida > Trypanosomatidae > Leishmania > Leishmania infantum. Next base: position 947,604 of record NC_009416.2, read on the forward strand.
GAGCGTTCGTCTTCGATGTGCTCACCGACGCATCACCACAGCAGCGATCCCCTTCCCTACCTAACAAGGCGTCTGCCGACACCGGCATGCGGCCGCGCCGTCCCGAGTCGGGCGGTTCTACTTTGAGCATCATCTCGCCGTCGACCACACCTGGCTCGTGGAGGCAATATATCTCTCCCTCGTTTTTCTCGTGGCGGATCGCAAAAGACGCTGACGCAACTGCCATCACTGCACCAGAATCGTATGTAACCACATACTCGCGTGTGGCGGTTGGGGCAGCAGCGTCGGCACTATCTCCGGCACCGTGGAAACCCTCGCTGTGAAAACGGTCAGGGCTCCTGGAGCCGGAAGGCGCCCTGGCAGCCGAGCCACTACTTGCCTCCCCGTCGTCGCTCTCGTAGGGGATGACTGACTTTCTCCGCTTGATGAGCGCGTCTACCGCCACGTGTCCGCCGTCCTCACCGCCCAGGCTGCCTCTGCTTGCGTGCTGGCCCGCAGAGACGCCGTCCCTGGCAGGACCGTTTGGCCACTCATGCTCTGCCGCGGCGAGATCTACACAGACGTCCTCGCCGTAATGACGCGCATCCGCAACGATGTCCTCTTTGCCTGCCACCGCTGCCTCTGCGTGTAAGTCACCGCTTTCTACACACGGTGCGCGCCCCACAGCCGCCCAAGAAGGTGATGATGCAGACAAGGACGGCTGAGTTGCCGGCTTACTTCCCAGCACGCTGCCTACAGTGCCCGCCACGAGAGCACCGGGGACATCCACGCTGTACGGCTGTGAAGCTTGGAGCTCCGCCCGCCGCACCACTAGTGCGGCCGCCGATTTCGGTGGCAGCGAGAGCGGTTGCGCGTCACGCGATGTGCCGTCGCCGTCAAGCATCGTCGCCTTCTCCACCTCAACGGCGTGGCTGGGCAACTCGGACTTCAGAGTCGGCGCCTCTGCCGGGCACGACCGTTGAGGCGATTCTATGGTGTCTCTCCCCCCATGTGTGTACTTGCCGCGGTCCCTCTCCCCCTCTGTGTCTAACAAGGTCCGGTGGCGGCAGCGAGGACGCAGAAAGGCCTGCAGCACGGTCACGCACCATGTCAAGTCGCCGGGAATTCGAGGCGACGGCGTGAGTTCGGGCAGCTGGCGCGCGGCTGACGGGGCCGATGCGGCGAGGTCCGAAACGCCAGCGCCAGCACTGCCTTTCTGCGGTGTCGCAGTAGCTCCGCTTCTCTGCCCTGGTGGGTCGGCGGCAGCTTTCTGCATGCTCTCGACGGTAAGCGCATCAGGGAAGACGGGCTCACTGTGTCGATGATGTGGTAGCGACTTTGGTGTCTCTGGCTCGGTCTCGAAAAGCAGGCCGTGCGCCACAAAAGACTCTGTCAATGTGCTACTCGCCTGGGGCGGTTCGCGAGGCGGTGAAGGATGATGCTGAGGGGCACTACGCGTGTGCGCATCGTAGGGGGTGAACGATGCCCGGGGCGGCAGATGTGCAGTCGTGTCCATCTCTGGCTCTCCTGCGTTGCTTCGCAACAGGGAGGCAGAGGTGCAACGCATTAATGGGCCAGACGCGGCTGGCCCAGCGCGCCCAGTCGACGTGCGGTATTCAGTGCGTCGGCCAGGCGGCGGGATCGGCACGCGCATTGATGGATCCCAGGATGCTCTCTTGCCGCCGTGCTGCTGCTGCTGCTGCTGCTGCTCTCTCGTCTCCGGTGATGGATGTGACAGGAATGTGTGGTTCTGCTCCGCAGAAGCGGTGGCGTGGTTAGTGGCGCTGGGTCGATGTCGAAGCAATGATGCAGGCGGTCGGCGTGGGGCATACAAGGAGTGCAGCACGGCGTTTGCGCTGCTGGGGCGGCGACGCGGCTGTGAACTCATCGAATTCCGCAGCGCAAAAGCGCTGGCGGAGGGCCAGAGAAACGGCGCCTCGTGCGGGGTGGGGAAGCTCTCACGATAAAACGCACGAGAAGGGCCGCGCGGGCACCTACCGACCACCTCCACATTGCGCGGTAGCACTGATGTCACTACAGTACTCTGCAGCGGGGATGTGAAGTCTTTCGGAATGGGCACGGCTGCAGACAACACCGCTGGAGACCGCTGAGGACGCTGGTGCGTACGCGCGCGGTGCTTGCTCGGGGAGCGGGTATTGTGCGAAGGGTACGACCCCGCTGGCACAGCCCCGCTACTGGAGGCCGAGGAGATGCGCAGCGGGTGACGGTAGAGCTCCACCTCGACCTCCTCTCGCCGCCAGCGTGTCTTCATGGTCGCCATGTACTGCTTCAACAGCTGTGCACGCTGCTGCTCCTCCGTGGCGAGGCGAGGAATGGCGAGGAGCCAGCGATGCGCCTGCTGATACTGCTGATAAGCTTCCTTGTAGAGGCCCATCTCATCCAGCCATCTCGCATGTGTCTGCTTCACGTACGACAAGAAGCATACGCTCTCGCGCCACTGTAGCCACATGCACATGAGCGCCTTTTCCTCCTCTCCTTCGGTGGTCGCCGCTGCATCGCTGTAACGGTGACCCTCTGCCGATGCGTTTGCAGCCGCGGCGATCCCGTCGCGGTTGTCCTCACCGCCCCTGCTCGCAGCACGCGCGCCATCTGGGAAGTCCCTTGCCTGGAACGCGCGCCCCTGTGTCAGCCGCCGCCGCATCTGCGTTGCCTTGTCCTTCGCCTGGAACACTTGCCGCTCCACCGCCTCCTCCGCCATCTCGGCGTATCGCAGCGCCTCGGTCAGCTGCCGAAGGCCATGCTGCGTCTGCGCCATGTTAAAATATGTGATGCCGATTCCAGGTGCCTGAAGCTCTTCCTCCAGGGCCGCCGACCGGGCGAAGAGTGCGCTTGCCAGCGTGTACTCCCCCAGCTTGAAGTGGTAGACGCCGAGGTTGTGCTCCACAGCGGCCACGGCCTTGAGTCGCCGCGGTTCCTGCGACGGGGAGAAAAAGGGGGCGCTGATGCTGAACACATTGTCGTTGCTGATGTGGTTGATATTGGCACCGCTGTCGCTGGATGTGAACATTGTCGGGCTCTTACGGTCGTGGCTCCTGGCCTGTGACGACGCGGCAGTCGGCCGCAGCAGCGGGGTTGTGTCACGGCCATCGCGAGGTTCATTACGCCCTCCCGCCGCGCCGTTGATCGAGGGGGCCTCGAGCTCTACAGGATCTGGCAGATAGCGGAATACCCGACCGGCACCCTTGCGCAGCAGCCTGCCCGCCCGCTGCAGAAGCTGCAGGGCCGCAGAATATTGCCCTTGATTCATCCACTCCAGCGCGTGGCGGTTCGCAAGCTCTACAAAGTGCAGAGCTGTAGACACCGTCGCGTCCTCGGCCTCCTCGAGTTGCCCAACCAGAAGCTCGCGATGCTCTTCGCTGTCTGCGCCGCTGCTCGTCAGGGTGGTGCCCGTGTCGGCTGCCGACCTCGCGGCTAGATGCGCGTCCAGAACCATGACCTGCCGCATTAGCGTGAAAACAAGCCCCAGCTGCGCATCCAGCTGCTGCTCGAGCTCGCTTGCCTGCGCGTCGAAGGCCTGCTGGGCACGTGCATGACGCACATCCTGGCTCACGCGACTGATGTGACCAGTGCTGGCTACATGAGCGATACCTTCAGAGGCGCGTGTGATTGGCGGATGCGGCAGCTGCTGGTGCGCTGGCATGCTGCGCAGAAACGACTCACTCGCCCTGCCAAGCGTAGAGGTGGCATCTGGCGCCAGCGGCGGTGTCGAGAACGATGGCATCCGACGTCCGCGCTGCGAAGACGCTGCCCCTGACGACGGTCGCTCCAGGCTCTGCGACGTGCGTGCTTGAGCATGCGCTGAGCGCGTCGGCAGCTGGCCTGGGCAAAACGCGGCACCCTGCACTCTAGCGCCAGAGTCCGAGCAGCGCAGCGAGGACGACGAAGGCGGGGCACTACCTCGGTCTCCAAAACTGTCGCCCTCGGAAACAGTGCCGTCGCACTGTGCAGCGGCGCTGCACGCGGCACCTAAAGCCTGTTGCTGCAACAGGGCACTCAGATGCGAGCGTAGCTCGGCAACATCGCTGTGGCGCGTCTGCGCGAAGGTCGTCGCGGGGGAAATCGACGAAGAAGGCGGCCGCCGAGTGCCTTCCGTGCGCGCCGGCAGCGACGCCGACGAAAGGGATGGCGTGGACAGTGTGATCACGGCGGCAGCGGCGGCGAATGTTTTCGTGCCGCCGCTGTCGACGGTGGGCCGAAACACGTCTACGTTCTCGCTGTGGGGATGACGACGCTCTTCCCCCGCCACCACGCCGTGCTGATGCACGGGTGTGTCCCCTGCATGGATCGACGAGATAGGGCTACCTTGTAGCCAGCAGGTGTAGGCTCTGTCGTGCTTATTGAAAGGCAAAGCCACGTCGCGGTTGCTGGCAGGAGCGGAGGCCGGGCCAGCCACGACATCGTCTATGTGCCCGTAGGTTCTAAAGTTTTGCATGGCAAGACTGCTCTGGTCGGCACTTAAGCTGCTTGGTGGTCGCTGGGCGCCTTGCGCCGGGAGCGGCGGGCGAGCAGCACCAGCGCAAGAAGCGCCGGTCGTGGCGTGGGTGTCCAGTGTGCGGTTCACCGGCTGTGCAGTGGGGCGTAGGGGAGTGTTGCTGCCTTTGGTAGGTACAGGGCACTCAAACTCATCCATACGGTCCATCATAGAGACATAAGAGGAGGCCGTTCCACAGGACGGCGAGAAGGCGTAGCAGCCATCTGCGGCATCCTTTGGTGGGGCGTTAGGCGTTCCATCGAGTGCGTCAGATGAACTATACTGCATCCCGGTCTTGGAGACACCGCTCGCCGTGCCCTCATGCGCTCCCTAAACGCGAAGGCAGAGGTGCGGATGTCGGACAGACAACGTTCGCAAGGCGTATGCTAACGAGAAAGGTGAGGAAAAGCGCCGCGCATAACGACCACCACTGAGCGGTGGCAGAAAGGCTCGATGCCCTCTCCCTCTCTGCGCCGGCCGTGCGGATGCACGCAGGCAACGGCCTCCTCAGTTTTACGCGCGCACTGCTAGAGAGGTGAATGCCTTGTCCGTCTCCCCGCGCACCGGGCTCACACGCACGACTTCGCTCTCGATTATGTCTTTCGGTTGGTTGTGGCTGTTGTCGTCACCTTTCCACCCCTCTCCTGCTTCGCGCGAAGGGAAAGGAGTGGTCGTTCAAGGACGAGTTTAAACACAGAATAAGAGGTGGCCGCCGCGGGGCGTTCGCCCGGCCGGTGACGAGAGGCAGAGGGGAAGAGGGAATGGCAGAAATTAGTGCAAGGCAGAACGAAGAAAAGAGGAAGAGAAAATACACACGCACGGCCGCGAGCATACGTGCGCGCTACACGCAGACACATGTGTGCACACGCACACACTGCTGGCAGCTAACTGCCCGGCCTATCCAAGGAAAGGAGGTTTTTCGTGCCGTTTTTTTCTTTCGGTTCCAACGTGTCCGTTTCTCTGTCATACAACAGGAGTCCAAACCCAACTCGAGCCCGCACGCGCCCCGTCACAGGCCCGCCTCGCGTGGTGTGCAGCAGCGCTAGACACGCGCGTCACAGCAATGCGCCGACCCAGTCATCGCAGCACGACCCCTGCCTCAGACGCGGCCCCACCCACCCACCCCCGACCCGCGCCCATCGTGCCGGCCGCCACGCGGTGCATCCTCCTCGGCGTGGCGCAGGCTCCCTGCACACCAGCAGGCAGTGCGCGAGGGCCGGGGGGGTGGGTGGTGGGACACACGCCCGAGCCACGCTGACGCTCTGCCTAATCATATGGATTAGGCACAAGCGTGCTCGCTGTCGCAGGGGGGGTGCCCCGACGCAGCGCCATCCAGGACCTGGGCGCCGGCATCTGTAGCGATGCATCGCCCGGGCCTCCCTCCTCCCCTTACGTCGTGGGTGCCGGGCCCCCGGCATCCCCGGAAGTGAGGTTCGGCATTCGGCAGGGATAGGTGGAGGGAGGGGAGAGCTGCCTGCCCCCGCCCCCTCCCTCCCTTCCCCACAGAGAAAGAGAGAGCGTGTAGGGGGGAGGGCGCTGGACTCTGATGATGCCATGCACTGGGGCGTTCCACCTCCGTCGTTCGGGAAGGAGAGAAAAACGGTAGAAAAAGAAAGCATTGAAATGCCGATATCGTATACGTAAGCATGCCCTCAGGCAGCTGTGCGCATCAGCGCATTCATCGACACTCGATAGGTCATCGGCAGCGATCCCACGTCCGTAGGCGTGGTGGAAGCTGCTGCGTCGCTCGCGCGAACACGTTGAGGAGAGTACAGGAGCAGCACGTGACGCAGGGTGGCATCCAGCTTGCCAAGGAGCTGCAGCTCCACCGCAGTGAGCGGCACATGTTCGCAGTGGAGGAGAAGCAGTCGCCATGGTAAAAGAGACCTACCAAGCTGTTCCGCCAGAGCACGGACCACTGCCTGGGCTGTTGGCGCAACGAACGCGCGGATGAGCCCCGTGCCACGATCACTGCTGCCATCACGTGAGACACCATCGGCCGCGCCTGCTGTTATCAGCGCGCCCAAGTGATGAGTAGCTTTGAGGACGCAAACGAGCTCCCGCTCCCACTGCCGCCTGCTCTCCGCAGCGGACACGGTCATCTCTTGCGGCAGGCCCGGTTGGGAGGCTGGAAGCGCACCGGGAGGACGGTCACCCTGAGCAGCTTCGATCGCTTCCCTGCGTCCTCCTGAACCAGCGCTTTCAGTGCATGGCGTGCACGCGGACGACGAACACTCGGGCGCGATTGGTGCGACGCCGCCTGCAGAGGGCAACTTCTCCGACGTGGACCGTGCTGACGCGCCGCCACTTCTTTGCGGTACCCTCCGAACACGGCGATCGCTGCGCCACTGCAGCAGCACACGCAGCAGCAATCGATTAAGCAGACGCGCTCCCTCTGCAGTCACAGAAAGCCGCTTCCTCAGCGACGGCTCTGTCGAGGCATACTCAGCGAGTACAGACGCGGAGCAAAGGCCATCACCGGAAGAAGGCTTGGGTGAGGGGAGGAAGAGGGCTGAGAGCGGAATGTTCAGCAGCGCACGATAAAGCTGGTCTGCTGTGTGCATTGGCGTTTGCAATGTGTTCAACGCATTATCGCCACGGTGGATGCACCCGCTGCTGTCTGCAAGTTCAGCGCGAGCTGTGCCGGGAGACGAGGGCACAGATGATCGTGCCGTGGACGCATCCAGCCAACAACGCAGAAACGAGGCGAGGTGAAAATATGCGGACGACTCCGCGTGCGCGCTAGCCGGTCCCGGAAGAGCCGGGCCGAGCTCTAGCAAGGCGCCTTCACGCTCGACACGCGCCAGGAGTGCGCACAGCTCCGGCAAAGTCGCATTCGCTGCCGCCGCTGGAGCAGAGATGGTGCATGCATGTGTCATCTTCGTCTCCGCACCCTTCGCATTTGAGAGGCGCGCCCTTCTGTGTGGAAGGAAGAGAAGATGCAGCGCCGCCCACGCCGTCACGTCCAGTCGCGCATCCTTCGAGAAGAGCGGCAAGAGGGCGGCGAAGGCGTGGCGTGCTGAAGCCCAGGTCACCTCCTCGGCGTCTGGCGGAGAGGGCGAGCTGTGTGGTGCAGCGCACGTGGACGGCGTCTGCGCCGTTGGCGTCTGTCTTTTCTGCAGCTGGGAACAGAGAAGTGAGAGCCACAGCAGTGGTAGAAGCTGCAGGCGGCGCTGCTGCAAGCGAGGCGGCACACGACGCGCCAGTGAGCCTGCATCCGCGGCATTGCCGCAAGAGGAAGATGAGTTTGACTGAGCGCCGAACAGCACGGAGTACGCCGCCGCGTCGGGGCCCATAAACCAGGCATCTCGCGCTGCCTCAGCGCGGCGGCCCGCCTTGAGTAGAACAAGCTCATGCCACAGCACATGATCCACGCACCGGCGTGTCTGCTCGCAAAGCAGGGCAGCGTGTACCTGCAGCAGGCGCTCGTATGAACGCTGCGTCCTGCCGACATCTTGCAGCGGACTTGTGTGCTCCAGCAGCCCCCAATGCTGTACCCCCGCCGCGAAGTGCACAATCGCCCAGTGAAGCGAGTGCAGATGCCGCGACCTCGGCGGTGCCTCCACAAAGGCGGCAGTGGCGCCATGCCGTCGAGGAAACTCAGAGGCGCTAGATGGCGCGGAGAGGTTGCCTCGCTGCCGGCGCGTCAAAGCCGCAGCTGCAGCCGAATCCTGCGCAAGGAAAATGGAGGTGGAGAAGCACACATCCAACAGACGCTCTACGTGCGTGTCTGCGACGCCGAAAAGACCGCTCACATGCAGCAGCACCGTGACACTGAAGAGCGACTGCGTCAGCGCCGCAGCGAGGTGGGCCGGAAGCGGATGTGGAGACAGGGACGACGTGGGAGACGGCGACGTAGAAGACGAGGGCGAGGGCTCCTCAGCGTTGCGGTCTGCAGCGCGCTCGTGGCGGTTCGGCGGTGAGGAGTTTGCTGGTCGCTGCGAGCCGACTCGGGCTACCTGCGCACACGACTCCGCCTCTGCGATCCGGCGGCGCAGCTCCTTGAACTCGATCAGGGCGTGATGAGCGTGGTACTTCGCAAAGCTAGACACCTCCGCAACGAGCTCCGGGCCGTGCGTATCCGTCTTCGAGGTAGAGCAGCCCTCCACATCGGCGCCTCCGTTCCCCCAGAGCGGCCCCGCTGCCTCCGCAGAAGGTGGGAATGGCATCTCCGCCAGCCACTCGTACAAAGTCGACTGCCCCTCGGTCTGGCCATGATAGCGCCGGCCAAGCTGCACGTAGCGCAAAGCGCGTCCCACAGGAAACGCGTACGGCTCCGTCGAGGCGGAGGCATCGGTGTCCTGCGGCGTGCAAGAACGTCGGCGCGCACGTGGAGAATGCTGGTGACGATGATGGTCGGCGTGAGCACGGCCGCAGCTGCTCCGAGATGGTGATGGAGCACCGGCGATTGCGGATGATGATGCTGAGTCCGATGTCTGCCGCTTGTTAAAGACGTCGAAAGCAGGCAAGTAGGAAGGCGTGGTGGAGGAAAAGTCTCGCGCTGCAGACAACAGACTCCCCAAACCAGGGATACGGCAGCCGCGACGAAGAGGCTCGAGAGCACGGCAGAAGTGCACCTCCGAGCTCAACGTCCTTGCGACAATACGACACAGCACCGATTGACGACCACAGCGAAGCGTCGAGGAAGAAGCGGCGGCCGCAACGGGTGAAATGACAACGCTTGCATGATAAGGTGTGTTCATGTTGTGTGTGTGTGTGTGTGTGTGTGCGTGCGTCTGTTTGAGCCTGCAATGACGCGGCGCCTGAGGGAGGGCAACGGAGAACAGAGAGACGAGAAAAAAAAATGAAAAGGAACGAACCTCCTCGGAAAGAGAAAGTCAATCCGACATGTTGGTCATCCCTGTGCCACCGTGACGGCCAGAAGATTACACCGCGCATGGATGTGAAGAGCGCACGGGACGCGCAGGCAGTGACTGCCACCACGTGAGCAGGAGCACAGTCGCCGCTGCGGATGTGCTGTGAGGGGTGGTGGGGACAAGGCATCTCTCCTGCCTCCTCATCTGGACACTTCTCCTTTGGTCTTCAACTCTCATCATGTCGCATCTTGCGCGTGTTAATCGTTACAGAGAGAGAGAGTCGAAGAAGACGCCACCGTTTTGCCATCATCGCTGTCCGTCCTCATTTCCGAGTGGATCGGAGGACGGGGGGGAGGCAGAGACGAAGCGCCGTGCACGCGAACACAAAGACACGGACACGTGCACACCTCCTTTGCTTTGAATGCGCTTGCCCGGCACGTGTTCTAGTCACCGTCATCCTCAGACGAGGAGGAGGGCACGTCCTTGTGCTCTGCAGTCTTCTCCAGCACGCAGAAAAACATTGGGCCCCATCCATGGCAAGTGTCCGGCAATAGCAGGCGGCCGTACGCCGTCGCCTCGCCGAGCACAGTTGGTGTGTGTGGGGCACACGCCTCTGCACCAGACGCATCCGATTCGCTGGCGTCGGTTGCAGTCTTCGGCGGCGCAACAAGGGCAGCAGCAGCGGCGGACGATGTCTTGATTACCTTGACCTCGCACCTAGTGCGCTGCAGTACCTCACCCACAACGCCATCGTTCTCCAAGGGTGAGATGGAGCACGTGCTGTAAACGATACGGCCGCCAACGCGGCACGTTTCGATGGCACGCTGCAGCAGCATACGCTGAAGAGCGGCGAGCTGAGCTGTCGTCTCCTCAGACCACTCTCGCAAGGACAGAGGCGAGCCGCCTGACTGCTGAAGCAGGTGCCGCTCCGAGGAGCACGGGGCGTCGACGAGAACACGCGAGAAGGCCCCTGGGTCGTACCATGTCTGCGCATCGCGCTGCGTCGTTCGCCACGGTACGTAGTTCACGGGCACGTGTTCCTGTAAATTCCGCCGAAGCCGCGCGCAACGGTCGGCGCGGGCCTCATTGCACGTGAGCGCTCCGTCAGGTGACAGAAACTGCGCCACGGCAACGGACTTTCCACCTGGGGCGGCACACATGTCCAGCACCGTATCAAATGCGCCGACCTGCAGCTGCTCCACTACGTGCGCCGAGGCGTAGTCGAGCAGGTAGTACGCCTTGATGCCAAAGGCGTCGATGGGGGGTTTGTCGATTACGCCGTTCGGGTGTAGCAGGTCGCCAGCCGCTGCGGCAAGGGCCTTCTCCTGCAGCCTCGCCTCGTCGTCGGCACTGATGCCAAGGTCCGTCGTGCTGGCGGCTTCTGTCGAGTTGACCTTCCGGGCAGGTTGAAAAGCTTGGATGAGGGAGTTGGGCTCCACCCGTGACAACCCTCGCGTCGCCTCCTCGAAGGGGACCTGGGAGAAGCGGTTCCACAGCGCCACCTTGCGCGGCGCCTCTATCATGGCAGCGCGAAGTGTGGGCCAACGCTTACCGTAGATTTCGCTGTAGTACTCATCAAACGTGCGTGGTTTGGCGCTGCCCTTCGCCTTGAAGCCGCCCTTGGTGTGGGCGGTAGGGACAGTGCCAGCCTTATTACGGCCACGGCCGGTCCCACGCAGTGGGGGCATAGGAGAAGCAGAGACGCGTGACACACACGCGACGGTGCGCCAAAAAGGGAAAGAAAGAATCGCGACGGGAGCGGCACCGCTCCGCGAGTGTCGGGTGCGTCGGCGGCGTGCAGCGACCGTATTTGGCCCTGTGCATTCACAAGGATACCGACCACCAAACCGGTGCACGCGGACACGCAAACGCGCAGATGGGACGCAGTTCGCGAAGATCGACGCCCGCAGCCGCACAGCAGATGTGGGCAGGGAAGGACGGAGTCAGGCGCACAGAGTAGCAGGGGTAGGGAGAAGGAGGCAGGAGAAGGCGAGAGGGTGGCAGTGGCGAAGACATGTGTGATATATGCAAAAAAAAAAAATAGGGCCGGTGCCGTCTGTTCCAAGGGGTACTAGTACACGGGAGAGGAAGACAAGATGAGGAAAAATGGGGGCAAGGCCCGGCGTCGAGGCTAAGACTGACAGCGGCGATGCTGGAGCATCCACCCAGGCATATCCTGCACAGCCGCTTCTTTAGAGAAGATGACTTGACGACCCTAGAGAGAGGAATAGTAGTGTTGTGCGTCTGTGTACGCAGGCTGGGAGACGCATCGAGGTTGAGCGCGAACAAGGAAGTGAACACACTGTGCTCTAGCCTCGTCCCACTTCAGCGCCCAACTCTCCGCGACCTAGCCCGCGATACCCCACTACCAACGAGCCCGTCGTTCTCCGCTCTCGGCTTTTCCTGCGCCGCTTGCCTTCATGAAGCGCTGTGTACTTGAGAATCAGGCGGCTTCACCTTAGAGCGCACACACGCACACGCAAGCACATGCACATCCACACCGGAAACACAAAAAGAGGGGTGGAGGCGCTCCGACACCGTGGGAGCGGTGAAGGAAGAGGCGAGGCCCAAGATCAAGAGAAGATCCGCCTCCCACCTCATGCGCCAAGACAGACTTTGACACAACTAAGGGCTTGGCTTGTCATTCGACAAGGATGCATCGGCATCAGCAGAGGGAGCGGCATTATCACCTTCCTTCACATCGTCCTGCGCTTCTCCTCCTTCAACGGTTGCGGCAGCCGACGGAGCCGAGTCCGCAGCACTTGCCTCTCCCGCCGCCTCTGCTGGCACCGCCAACCCCAGCGCATGGTTCAGCTGTGAGTACGGCGGCGGGGTGTAGCGGGTTGCCATGTAGTTCTCCCCTCGCAGCGGGCGCTGCAGCTCATCGATCATCGGCTGCTTCATCCAGGCGCAGCCGGTCTCCGGGTCTGCCAGCTGAGCCCACGCGCGATCGATGGGGTCTGGTGACTGGCGCAGCAGCGACGTGTCCCAGTGATGCATGTACGTGTTCAGGCCCACTTGCGGGCCAAGCACCTGTACGTCGTAGGGCACCTCAGCCAGGAAGTAGTGCACCGGCACACGCCAGTAGTAGATCGGGTTGTCCTGGCACAGTACCGCGGTAGGGTACACGTTCCCTGCCTCGACGGTGATGCCCGTCTCTTCCCACAGGGTTCGAATCGCCGCCTCCTTGTAATGCTCGTACAGCAGTGTCCACTTTCCAGGTGTCTTTAGTGAGATCGGCGGGATATCTGGCGGGCGCAGATCGCGATTGATGCGGCGCAGCAGCAACCACTCCACGTCCTCCTGTGGCCTCGGCGCCGCGGCAGTGCTTGTGTTGACGCCCTTACCTGGCCTTCGCCGGAACACGGCCAAGCGCACGTAGGCGGGGTTCTGATCGAGCGCCGTCTCCATGAGCTGCCGGCAGTTGAAGATGCCACGTTCGCTGCCGAAGAGGTACACCGTCAGCTCCACATCATCCGCTGCTGCGTAGCCGCCCTCCTCCTCCGGCACGCCGAGCCGCGTCGGGTTGGTGGGCTCGACCTCTAGGTGGACGCCGGTGCGGTACTTGAGCTCCGAGGCCCACTCCCGCATCGGCCCGATGACCTTGCGCGCCTGCGCCGCTGTTGTCTGCCAGCTGTACACCAGCGAATTGGTCAGAAGATCGAATCGACCCGGAGGCCGCTCGATCTTCTTCAGCTGAATGCGCGCACTCGGCGTCTGCAGGTCAGCCTGTACGAGAGACTGAGAGAGCATCGCATCTACGGACAGGTTGCCCTCTCCCTCGAGCGCGTGCGAAAGCTCCGACTGGAGCCCGGAGGAGTCGTCTGTCATGTACCCGTACCCGTCCCCGGTGGATTGCCAGCGGCAAGACACCATCTGCGTCGATGGGTAGCAGCAGCACCTGCTGGTACTCGCCCACGCCGGGGAAGAAGCAGCTTGCAAACCCGTCCAGCCGCGCATGAGCGACAACGTCGCCCTCGTCCACCGAAGTAAGGTGCTACTAAAGTGCATGGGAGAAGCAAGGGCACGCATCCGCGAGCGATGCAGTAATGGCCCAGTGAGCTCCATCCTTGTCTACGGCCCGCCTCGAGTCTGCGCTATCTGGCACAGGGACACTGCACAGAGGCAAAGGGTTACAGAGAGAGAAGCGTGGGGCCCAGAACGCGCGTCGGTAAGCGCGGCATGTGCAAATTCCAAGAGAGGAGAGAAGCGAGGAGGAGAGTTGACGTCTGTGCACATCTATGTGCGTGTGTGCGGGCGCGTGTGTTTGTGTGTGGCGGCAGGCACAAAAAGGAGACATGGGACAAGAGCAGAGGTGTGCCTCACCCTTCACTTCATCCCTGTCATCCCACCACCACCAGCACAGTCGATTTCTTTTTTCGGGAGGGGGATTCCGGAAGCGAGAGACTCGCCACTACAGGTCGTCGCGGATGCGCATGTGCGAGAGCCGATAGAGGTGCTGTGAATAGGGCACCGCGGAAAAACGGAGGTGACAGCTGCGCCGCGATGAGCGCACGACCTTTCCGCCCCTCCACCCGCCTGCCCCCTGTCAAAGTGCAGACACGCCTGCGCTGTGCCGAAGAGGGCACTATTGCGCTGATCCGATTGCTTGCTGTTCTTTCCTGCTTTGCTTCTCCTGTCTGTAGAGTACCCACCGCCGCAGGTAGCTTGTATCGACAATCACTCGCTTCCCGCTCCACACATCGCACAAACACGAAAACACGTGCACACATGCGCCGACCACGCCCGCCACATCCGCAGCATTCTTTGTTTCTTCTTCCACCGCATCGCCGCCCGGTCTAGAGCACAGAGACATGACAGAGTGCTCGCGGATGAAGACACTATAGACAGATATATAGATACAACCAGACGATTAAGCGCGGCACCGGCACGCAGCAAAAAAAAAAGCAAGCGCGGGCGGCAGGGGGGAGGGGGGAATGTCTTACTTGTGAGCTCCACCGTCAAGCAGGACGGCCATCCACGTACTACTTGACGGAAGCAGAAGGGATTGTGAAGAAAAGTGTACGCCTGTCCGGGTTCGCTTACGGACTCGAGAGAAGGAGAGAGACAGTGATGATCGAGACGGAAAAAAAAAACAGGAGCAAACCGGCCCATGCGTGCTTGCCTCGCGGATGCCTTTTCGCTGTAGATGGCGGCCGTGGCGGCCATCCACACGCTTCGTGCCTGTGCCTTGGTTTGTGCGGAGAGGCGGGTAAAGAGCAGAAGAACGTCGGCAGAGTCGCGACGGAGAAAGAGGGGGGAGGGGCAATGATCATCTGAAGACTCGCAATCCATCGACCGCACCCACGATTCGGTGTAAGGAGGAGAAGGGGAAGAATGCATGCACGTTCACAAGCATTGCAGAGGTCTGCAACGCTCAAGCACACGCCCACACGACCCAAGCGCGCCGTTGTTACTTCGCTGACCTTGCCGTCGCAGAAGTCGGTGGTGTAGCCAACAGTAGCAGCGCCGTCTCCTGTGCCCGCTCTAGATGCTTCCGCAGAAGCATGAGCTTAAAGGGAGTCACGTTGCGGCCAACGTTCAAGTCGTACTCGTACGGGTCCTCGATGCACCACCGGTAGTGTATTTTCTCTCCGCGGATTCGGGCCATGTCTTCTGCCTGCTTTGTCCACGAGAGCATCTCCTTCGTCGTCTCCCCCGCCGCCCGGGTCAGGCTCATTACCTCAGTCTCAGGGGCGAACTCGTCGAGGTAGTAGCGCACAAAGTCCATCAGCATGTCCGCCAGCGCTTGGCCACCTTGCTGGGGGGTCTCCAGCGGCATGTAAGGCGGCATCGGGGCGATGTCGGCCACGTCGCACGACTCCACCGGCACGAGTGTCACTAGCCTCCTTCGCAACAGGTAGTAGACGACCATGATGTTCCAGCCATAGGAGGTGATGCAGCCGCCATCCACGGAGGCGTTCAGCCCTGTCCTCTTACTCCACTGCTTCACGAGCATGCTCAGCCAGCGCGCCTCGGGGCACTGGGTGAAGTAGGCCCGCAGCAAAGCGCTGTTGCGCACGCCATTGCGGCGATTGGCTGTCACGTCGAAGCTCACGCTATCCACACCGAGGCCACCCTTCACGCGCAGCACCGGCACACGCGTGCGGCGGACAAGCTCGATACCCCACAGGTAATGCTCCCGTTTCACCACCTCGCTCAGGCGGAAGAGGAAGTCTGACTGCAATCCTTTCGCTACCTCCGAGACAGCATCGGCGCCTTTGCCATCCTGCACATCCGTCGGGCTCAAGCATGCGAAATCCACATCAGAGCCCTGCTCGTGTACGCCCAGCACAGCGGTGGAGCCGAAGATGTAGGGGGTCATCGCCGGGTCCACTGTCTGCACGCACGCGGAGACCTTCTGATGCACCTCCGCGACGGGCTGCGTGTCCAGCCGCCGCGATAGCTGCTCATCGCAGAATCGCGACACCGCTGCTCGAACGTCGCTAATCGCGGCGATCGATCGTCCTGACTTGCCTTTCATGCGCACCCAATGAAGCGTGCAGCACACAACACAGCTTGCAACCCTGTGCGCACGCGTGATTCTGTTCTGCTCTGTTCTTTTAGTGGTGTTGTCGTTTTTGCTTCGTCTGCTTTGCCCCCTTCTTCCGCCCCTATCTGCGTGTGCGCGGCGTAGCACAAGCAGAGCAATTCTGTCCGCCCTCGATAGGCCCTGCAGCACGTGCGCGCAATCCAAGTGCGCCGAGGTTCACAAGAGGAGCGCCGCCTACACTCAGATGTGCACGCACGACCTCTCAGCGCACACGAGCGTGCCAGAGGCGAACGCGAAAAGAGGAGCAGAGACACGGTCCGCGCAGCCAATGCAATCCGCTGCGCACACAGGCGAAAACAAGAGACAAACGGCGTCTCGTGCACCAGCACCGGTCTCGCACATGTGCACCGGGGGGTGACAGCCTGTGGGTCCAGGTAAGTGTGCGTGTGTGTGTGTGTGTGTGTGTTGGACAAGAACAAGAGGAAAGCGTAGGCGTGCTCGTACGCGCACGAATAACGAAAGAGAGACGGTTGGAGAAGAGACGACGGAGCAGGAGGAAGAGGAGGAGGCGGGGGAGAGTGTTAGCGGATATTCGCAGAAGACGAATTGCAGCGCGGCGACGCGGAAGAACAACGACGAACAAAAAAGGGGGCCAAGCACATGCCGTCATGCACACACACACGCATGCATGCACAACGCGATGGTGCCTGTAGCAGGGGGAAGGGGGCCGGTGGGCTTCAACAGAAAAGGGAGGAAAGAGAAGACTCGCACGCGTCTGCCCGTGCGCGCTGCCCACCGTCTCGCCAACCTGAGACATTTATGTATTCGCTTCAGCGAGATCACGGGGTCGTTTATGGCATGCCTCTTGTGATTTTCTGTGCTCACTGGCAGAGACATGCAACGCGGGCATGCCTGTGCGATCCGTGGCGACTAGCAGAGAGGAAAGCGGAATGGGCGCAAGACACACGATGATACAACAAAACGACAGCGAAAAAAAAAATACAAACGAAATGCGCCGCAGAAAACGAGAAGCGGCAGCGCGCCGCACGGAAAGAAGCCATGCCGCTCACAGGGCACGCACGAGCGAAAAGGCGAAGAGGCACTTCAGCGTCGGCTGCCAATGCGAGATCCGTGCTCCATGTCGGTGAGCACCATCAAGATGTTTGTCAGCTCCTCCGTGACTCGGTCGGAAAACGTCACCCCCAGCTCCGCCAGTCTCTTCGAATGCGCCTCAACGGCCTTAGCTGACTGAACCTGGTGCCACACCACATGCCGGTTGATCTCCGTCACACGCGCGCGCAGGAAAGCCACAGAGTTCTGGTACACTACGTAACCCACCTCCTCGTCACGCTGTTGATGCTCAGGAGACTGCAGCGACACAGACGAGGGCATCTGGGTGTGCGAGACCTGCAAGTGCGATCCTTCGCATCTGTGCGCTGCCGGCTCCATCCGCGCACGCGCCCTACTGTGTCGAGCGCTGGAATGGTCGCCTTCCCCGAGGTCCATACTCAGTGATCGGTGCACGCTGTCTGCCGCCGCGTGAGCGCTGCGGGAGGCGCGTCGCGACGAGGAAGACGCGGAAGTCGCGGCCTCGTGAAAAGCGGCGGCACTGTCGCTCTCTCGTTCTCCTCCGCTCCGTCTCCGTGTCGGTGTAATGCCGTTCACCGACGTCGCCGCCGAGTGCGTCGTAGGCGTGACGTCACCATCATCCCTGCCTTCGCGTGCAGAAGTCACATCGTGCTTATGGGTTTGCCGTGGTCGCGGCGCACTAGCCGTCGCTGCCGCAAGAGCCAGTATCGCGTTCTCCAAGTTTGCTGGCGTTGCCGTACGCTGCGCCGGTCGTGCGCTCGCCACCGGAGATCGCGGCGGGCGAGAGCGACACACAAAGCAAGTGCACCGAGAGGAAGAGCAGCGAGGCGGCGTCTGCGGGCGAGGGATGCGGCGATGCCCTGCCCCCAGACCCAGGCTGTCACTCCCGCGGCGAACACAGTACCGCGGAGAGCAAAGAGCGTCAGGGTAGGACTGAGGTGAGTGAGGTGCGCGAGCAGAGGAGGCAAGCCGGCGGAGACTGCGCCGTTCGAGGCGCGCGGAGACGGAGCCCGGCGGTGTTCGCTGAGCTGGCCGCGTGGCGTGTTCCCCTTTCTCATCCTCCACTGCCTGTTCCCGGGCCACAAAGTTCGCGAAGGCCTCGGCGGCTCGGCGCGGCGACGGCTGCGGTGGCCGCGGTAGTGGCGATGACGACCGCGACGACCACGAGGAGGATGAGGATGCGCAAGGCTCAAGCTGCAATCCAGCAGGCGATAAAGTGCCCTGCGCGGAAGCGCTTCGGGGGGTGGGGCAAAACGCTACCTTGGAGAGTGGCAGTGCAGGAGGCGCGGCACCGTTAGCAAGCAGCTGGGCACGACTCACCCATCGCGGGGGGCTGTAGAGCCGGCCAGCCCGCGCCAGATGTTGATGCGGTGACACGAGACCGGAAAGGGCGTTTGCTCCAACTCCCGCGGGCGGAGGAGAGGCGTGCCGGCCCCGACGACGGAAAGCATCGGCCTGGCTGGTCTGTACAGCTACCCGCTCATTGTCGGAGAGGACGGGACGGTGAGCCCTCATAGTTGCGCCCCCACCAGCCGCAGAGGATGGCGACGGCTTCAGAGGCGTGCGCGGCTGCACAGGTGTGCCGCAACTTTTCCAGGGAAGCGCAACACCCTCTATTGGACACCTTGGTGCAAGCCGTTGCACGTGGCGCCTCGCCGTCTGCTGGTGTGGGCCACGCGCCTCTACGGAGATCAGTGGTCTGCGTCCTCCTTGATTCGCGCACCTGGCATCTGGTTCTACTGCCGTCACTGGCCGCGGTGATGCAGGAGGACGCTGCGGCGGTGAAGGTGGCGGTGGGACTGGGGTGCGCAAGCCCGGTCTGGGAGAGACCCGCAGACCACTGGTGTGTGGTGGCCATCGACAGCGAGCAACACCGTCTTGCCCCTTCGCTCTCGCCTGCGGAAGGCGACGCGGACGCGCAGCGGCACTCGCCGCAGACTGCGTCAAGCGCAGTAATCGCTGCTGGCGGTGATGTGCCGCTGCTTTTGTTGCCTCGTGGGCCAGACGCTGCCCTGCGCGCCGCGCATCCACAGTCACCACGCACAGTCGCACCTCTGCCGAGATGATGCGATGGGCCCTGCGCAGTCCGTCCAACAGCAGCGCCGCTGTAGCCTCCTCCAGCCTGTGCAGCTCAAGAGTGAGGTGAACCCCACCTTCAAGGTGGTGGTCAGAAAGCGGTCTCACATGCGGAGGGGTACGCAGAAAAACCGGAGACGATGCCAGTGACGCCGGATGCGAAACCGGCATGACCCGCGGAGAGACTGTGTAGAGTACCGGCCACATCACACCACCCCTTCGCAGTCTCCATTGGGAGGGGCGTGAGGAAGCGCTGGGTGGCGGTGGCACGCCACACTCGCTGTTCGCGCATCGCTTCGGCCGCAGATGCGCGAGAGGAGGAGTGCGCGCATACGGAGAAAGAGCCGCTGATCGGTCGGAGGACGGGTACCGACGCCAACGCGCGTTTCCTGGCTCTCCGCCCCGACCGCTCATGACAGGGTAGACCTCCAGCGCGGACGGCACGCGGCGAACTGTGCGCGGAAGCGGCGATTCAGAGGTGGCATCGGCACGCAACACTCTTTGCGCGTGCACCCTCTCATTCCACGTGAACGCCGCAAGCCCAGATGCCACGGCCACGGACTCCATCGAAGTTACCCCACCTATCACAGAGATGTGCGTCAGAGTCGGGGATGTTGCCGCCGCACACAGCAGCGCCTCCAGTGCCGTCGACGACGCCACGTATTTCAAGTGAATCGTCATGGTGGTGAGCGACACGCACGAGGCAAAGAGTGGGGCGACGCACTGCACATCGCAGAGATGAAGAATGTGGAGGGGTGTGTTGCCAACAGTCACACGCTCCGCCGTGTTGTGCGTGAGACGAGTGGCGAGCACGTGGGTGGAGGCGGTAATGTGTCGCGACCTCTGCACCTGGGACAGACCGCTCGGTGGCATGTGTACTGTTATAGAGAAGGGCCAGCGAGTGAGTTACTCTGCGTGTGATTCAAATTACTCTAGGTGCACGCTCGGTGTTCCACTGGCACAGGCGGCTCACCCAAGCGGCTGCAGCTCGAATGAGGGCTGCTCGACGTCTGCGCCAGCCTACTTGAGGAAGTCGATAAAACCAGCAGAAACCGGCACACAGGCCAACTGCCCTACTGCCCACCGGCATGTCACGGTGCGAAGCTGATGGTGTCTGAAAATATCTACCGCAGCTCAGAAGAGAAGGTAGCGGCGAGAGCACTGCGGTCACGACAAAAAGCAATCATGCGAGTCTGCCAAGGCCTGCTGTCGGTATAGGTGCACGGTGGGACCGACATGAGGGACACTCACAAGTGGGCTTGCGTGAGGTGGGGGGAAAAAGGGGGTGTTCTGTGCGCCAAGGCACCGAAGCTCTTTTCGAAGTCTGTGCGAGTTTACGCGAACGTGTGACAGCGAAGCACCCCTGTCGCTCTGTAGGTTCTTCTGCGTGTGCGTCGATCGGTCGGTCGGTCTACATGCAGAAAGCGCGTTGGCTTGTCCACGAGCAAAAAAAAACGGTAAACGGATGTATGCGCAGCTGTACACCGGCGAGGGCATGCCCTGAGACAGAGGGAGGGGAAGAAACAACGATACACCGACACGCGTGCGCAGGTGCAGACATGGACACGCACAAGTACTCTAAAAGAACGAAGCGAGCAAGCAAAGGATTGATGCGAGTGCTCCCCCTCCCCGCGTCCTGACTCTACCTTCTCTTCTAGTTTCTCTATACGAATGCGCGGATGTGCCTCTGAATGTTTGTGTTGAGTGAACGATGAAGGGCTCGGAGGGGCATGTCACAGGAGCAGCAGTGGTGGCGGTGGTGATGTGTGTGTGTGTGGGGGGGGGAGTCAGAAGACAGAAGAGAGACGAGGTGAGCAGGAAACCGCTACGAAAACAATTTGGCGAGGGGCACACAAGGCACAGACTAGGGTCCGCGCCGACTGTCACGAGAGAGAGAGGAAGAGTGCACCATATCAGCCGGCAACGGGAATCAGCTTGGTGTGACCGTGATGTCGCCGTTATTTCCTCTCGTCTGCGAGATTGCTGCTTTCCAGCCCTCCGCAGTAGCCGCAGTAGCCTCCTCTCCCCCTCCTCTGTGGCGACAGCTTTCCATTGACCATTTTGGATGGGCAAGGAGGAAGGCGCAAGGCGACGAATCGCGTAGGAGATCGTCGGTGAGCGAAGAAAAATCACTGGCAGTATAGACCTAGTAGTCGGTTGCGGTGTTACGCATGTGTTTGTGTCTGTGTGTCAAGGCCAGGCAAGCCGGCGGGGGAAGCACAAACATTAAGAACAGATCCACACCAGTGGAGCACCTCCGCACCGTCCGCTGCAAGGGGGTAAGAAAGGGGGGGCGGCGGCGGGCCGCATAGAAGTTCAACCCTGCATCGCGCCATGGTCTTCGCCGTCCTCTGGCAAGCATGCCCTCCCAGCACCCGTACACACTCACGCGCACCGCGGAGACACCCTCGCGCAGGTGTGATAGGGATAATTCTTACCCTTGTGGAGTCGTCGGCGGTAATGCTGCTTAGCTACCGAGATGAAAACGGCAGGTAGAGCCTCCTGCTCTCGACTGGCAATGAAAACCGCAACGTGTGTGGGTGGGTGGGTGTACGTGCAAGTGCGTGTGAGCGATTGCGCTGCAGCGATGGTGTTCGTTCAAACCATGTGAACAGCTCACTCTCAGGATGGTGGTCCCGTGGCTTGCGCCACGACATAGTGCTCCGCCGGAGCGGCTTTCATAGCATCACGTGCTGCCGCTAGCAGCCGCTGCTCGATATCCTCGTAGCGCTTCTCCTGCGCCGCACGCGCGCTGAGCATTTCGAGCGCAAACACCTTGTAATAGCCGGCGCAAGTGATGACAAACCCCGACACCAGGCCAGCAGCCTTAATGCGCCACATGTCTGTTCGACTACGCCCTCTCACGGTGGGTAGTCGCTCGAGCGCTCACGTCTACACATCCAAAGCGGGTGTTGCCTCACCAACCGTCTTACTCGCCACGCAGATGCCCAGACGCCTCTCGGGGTGCTTGTGCTCCCCATTGCATGATCGCAACGGTGAGGGATACAGAAAAAGAGAGCGAACCGGAGAGACGACGGAGGGGGAGGAGAGCAGCCGATAAGTGAGGGGTCGAAATGTGCATCACACACGGAGACGAATACACGTACATGCACACGCAGCAGACTGACAAGCATGCAGTTGGGCTCACCGAACAGCTGAGAAAAGGAGAGCGAGAGAGACGCGTAAGAAGCTTACCCCTCTGCAGTGACGCTCACGAGGCAGCACAGAGGAAGTCGGATGAGGTGGCGAACAGAGAAATCGCCACAAGAGCAGAGCGGCGCAGATGATGCACGATAAGAAAAGGAGAAAACAAGGCGCGGTGAGAGTGCACGCGGCAGCGCGGCGCCGCACTCTTTTTCATCACTCTCCCTTCCTGCCCCTCAGTGAGCGGCTGGCAGCGCACCAGCATCTCATCCCCTACCACGCAAGAGGAAGTCGCTTTGGAGTACAGCGCAGAATGCGGAGGTCAAGAGGGTAGCGCATGGTGCTGTGCAACTGATCGAAACGCTCTCAGTTGCGTTTCTTCCTCCTTGTCTCGCTCCGCCTCGCTTCGCTTCCTAGCCGTCGATAAGCTGCAGCTGCATGTGCCTCTGATATGCATGTGGAAAGGACAATTACGGGGGCATGCATGCATATATATATATATATATGCGTGTATGTGTGTGTGTGTGTGTGTTTGTGCCTTCCAGTTGCGCATTTTCTGTTCGTTTCTGACCCTAGCTCAGATGCTCTCGTTGACGTTTTCGCTCCCAGCTCGACTCGGAAAGGAGCGGGAAGGAGTGGGGGGTAGGGGGAGGGGGAGGGGGCGGAGCAGCGCTCCTCTTCATCGTTTTGTCTGTTAAGGGTTATTCGTTTGCTGTTCTTCTCTTGCGCGCATATGCGTAAGCGGCGCGCGACACACAGACGCGCGTGAATCGCTTTCATTGTCTTTCGTTTATTCTCGACGGTTTGCGGCTGAAGAGTTGTCGGACGTCTCCCTGCCCAGCCGACACAAATAATTCAAAGCAAAAATAGCGAAGGGCGGGTAGCGCCTGCAAGTGCCGCACGCGCTGCCCACTCTCTCTTCATAGGTGCAACTGTTTCCTGTACCGCCGCCGCCTGCAGGCATGAAAAGCTCCACACGTGCACACAGAAACCTGCCTGTTTCGCTCCGTTACTAATTACGCTCTCGCCCTCTCTCTCTGCACCTCCCGTTTCTGCTGCGTGGCGTTGCCTTGACAAGGTGCATCACGCACACGTGAGCAGACTCGCAAGCGAAACAGATGATAAAATCGCTTGCACTACACTCAAGGGGAGTAACGATTGGTGAAAGAAGCCAGTGCGCCCGTGCCACAAGTCACGAGCGATGGAGCCGTTAGCGGGGCGGTGTACGCAGAGGACCGGCGCAAATAAACTCGGAGGAAGAGAAGGTGTAGCACGCGCTACAACGCAACAAACGGTGTCCACTACCGTCATAGGAATAAGGCTATGGCGGCAACGCGCACATGAACCACGGAATTTTCCCTTTTCGAAGTGTCATTTTGCCATGTACGAGTCAACAAAATATACACGCATGCGCACACACCACCACCTTCTGCTGCACCGCGGCTAAATCCTGATCGCCTAGGGTGAGCCGTCTTGCTGTAGAATCAGGGTTGTGCGTCGACGGGACTCGTCTTGTCCGTCCTTGTCCGTACGTCGCATGCGCGCTGCGTGAGCGGCGCCCGAGGGGGGCTTGGGTGGGCCGCATGCCCTAATCCACGCGGGCTGCGCACAGGCTTCTGCTCGAGGACAAAAGCCCTGGCATCTAGCGTGCGGGCAACAGAGGGTGGTCCACGTGCATGCAGCGCGAGCTCAAGGAGGGAGTTGGCGAGCTTCGGGCCAGGGCCCTCGAAGGCCCTGCGCCGTCTGGCTGTGTGCCGCGCTTCTCCCCGGCTCGCTTCAAGCCGCCGCGTCCCATAATATAGGGTGAACACCCTCCGCATGGAGGGTCTGGAAGACCCGGTGGGTGCAACTCGAGGTGCCCTCGTCGTGCCTCCCCGCACCCATGCCTCAGCAGCCCACCCGCTCAGATGGAGGGGGTACCGCATGCTCTTTGCACACACGCGCCTTGGGCTTGACTCGTACGGATCCCTTCCCGCCTTTTCCGCCCATCGCTCTTGCGCTGCTGACCTCTCGATGCGCTGCTTGAACGTGGCACGCCATGCCAGCTATGCTTGACAGTCCGTGCGCACAGCACTCGCATTTCTGCATCGTGGCCCCGCCTCAAGGCGACGCTGCTGTCTGTGGAAGAGGGCTCGGTGTCTTCATCGTCCATTTCGGTCTATTTCATAGGAAGGGGGAAGGGGGTCTGGATGGCGTGCCCACATGCACCGCGACAGATGGAACGCTGCTACACATCTGTGGTAGCAGGGAGCACTCCGCCCTCTCCTGAGCCCGCACGCCTCTGACAGGAGTGGGTGTGCCAAGCGGAAGGGGCTCTCGGACAGGCACGTGCGGCTGCGCGCAGAGAATTCACAGCTTGTCCTTCCGAAGGGGGACTTGTCGGCGGCGTCAAAGACGCTACAAGAGAGAAGCCCATGCAGCGCGAGTGAGACGTGCGTGACGAGGTGAATGCGTGCAGCGGAGAGCTGTTGCTGGTCGCGGTGCCGCGCACCGGCGCGTGTGCGCCTTTTTTTGGGGAGATGCTCACCCCTCTGCCTGGCGTGCTCGAGCGTCCAGCGCGCCACCTTGCAGAGGGCGAATCGTAGTGTGGCCTGCATCACATCCTTGCCCGCGGAGGATGTGAGGAGTGTGGTGTGACCAGCACAGATGGCGCGGTGCCGTGCCGGCGTCCGGTTGCGCTGCACACTTGGGGGGGGGGGGAGGGTCTACAGCGGAGCGGGGTGCGGCTGGAGTCTGTCTCGCAGAATGGTCGCTCAGTCGTCGCGAGGCGACTCGCTGGAGGGGGCTTTGGGGGGTGGTTGCTAGTCGGTTTTACAGGATGGTAAGGCGCGGGACCACCATCTGTTTTGTGCGGCTTCAAGAGGGGCACGAACCGCCCCTCCTTTCCACGTAGCAAGGGCGCGGCTTGTGACGACGCTCAGGTTTCAAACCTTCAGCCGCGCTCTCTTGCAGTGCACCGGGAGGGCCCTTGACGCTCTCAGGGTGAACTTCGTTGACGCCCAGGGCGGAGCTGCAGCGGAGTTCGCGGAGCGCCATATTCGAGCTTACCCATGGCGAATGGTTTGAAGGGCGTCGAGTTGGTTCTCGCGGTGGGACGTGAAGGCGGGCTGCCGAACGTCGCGCTGACTTCTGTCGGTGCATCGTGACCACTATATTGACTTGCGTTCTCGCACCGAGGTAGCGGCCACCTTGTCTCCTTGCTGTTGTGCGCAGTGGGCGGGGAGGGGAGAGACCCATGAATGGTCAAGATGCGTGCCCATTGTCGAGGGTCGCGGGAGGGGTGAGGGCGTCGCAGGATTCTCTCCATCCCTCAAGGCCGGCTCCTTCGAGCGCTTCGATGAGCATACCCGAGAGAGGGCGATGCTTGGGAGGCTCACAGGGTATTTTGTCGAGAGATGCTTGGAGCTGCGCCAGTTTTCGCGCCCCGGGCGGTCGACAAGTAGCTTTACCGGATGGAAGGGAGCTCCCGGTGGTCTTCGCGATGAGTCGATTTGTAAATGTAGCCTCGTCCCTGTGAGTGGCGCAATATATATATATATATGTATATGTGTGTGTGCATGTGTGGTGGGATGGGGTGGGGCTGCGTGGACGATCCGCCTTTCCTCCCTCTGGTCCGATTTCGGGTTGTCGTGGTGGTCTTGGGGGTCAGTTCCGCACTCTGAAGCTCGCGCGTCTTCGCTTCTGCATCGCTGTGGTGCAGGCACGGTCTTTTCGGACTGATGTGGCGACCGCGGTGCGGCACCGTTGCCACATCGCTTCCTGGAAGGAACGTGATGGGGCCCCAGTCAGCACTGGCGGCGCCCGGGCCATACCCCTCATCAAAGTGGGCAGCGGACCGAATCGCGCAGTGGTCAATCGGTGCCGTGGTGGCGGTGCCCCAATTCTAGAAGAAGCAGTTGAGCACCAGGGCGACGGCCCCGTCTGCGCTGTGCCACGCCGTAGAAACGCAGCCGCAAACGCAAAGGCAAAGATGCATCAGTGAAGCAAAAAGAAGCGCAAGTCGTGCTGTGGCTTCCCATGCCTCCTCCACCTCCCCCTCAACTCACAGACGTGGGCAGCGCGGCAACGTCGCGCGCGTGTGGATTTTCTTGTGCGCCGCCGAAGCTGGAAAAGGCAAGCAGCCAACGGGAGAGGCACCCCTTTGAGCGAGTATGGTGTCTATGGTACCGTTCCCCCCCCCTCGCTCCCCCATTGATGTGATCTCACATCACGTGAGGCGCCTGCCTCGCTGTGCTCTCACGATATCTGCCTCCACCAAATCACGACATGCAGCTAAGTTCTGGGCGCGCGAAATGCATGAGCGTCGCCCTCCGTCAAGTTTTGCCACGCAGCCGACAGAGGGAAAGGCGGGTGGTGATCCCATTCAGTGGGTCTGGTGGAAAGAAAAGAGAAGAAGCGTCCGCGCACTGCCACGCTTAGGTGGTCATCTCGACCTTGACGAGGTTTTCAATCTTGGGGTCGAAGGGGAGGTCGCTCAAGGAGAGGGGGTCAAACAGCATGCGGTCCCCGAGGTAAAGGGTCGTCTTCTCGTATGGCAGGTCCTTTTCCTTCTCTAGCAGCGCCTTCATGTTCTCTACGCTCTGGCCCATGAAAAACATTGCCCGATGCATCTCGCCATTGGGAAGTTGAAACAGCACAGTGACAGACGCACCGGCCAAGTCGCGCTCTACGGCGTCCATCGCTTCCATGCTGCGACCACCGCCAGCGGCCGCAGCCGGCGCTGCAGCACCAGAAGGCGCGTCGCCTTCCGAGAACGCCTGTGGCGGGGCCGCCCACTCGTCGACCGAGTCGGAGTCCGGAGAGTTCCTACCGGATGACATGACTGATGTGAGGAAGAGAAATGCTCTGTGTTGTGTGGCTATCCTTGGGGGGTCAAGGACTACGTGCGTGCAGGCTGCGGGGTAAGGGAGAGCGTGCAGAGCCCCGTGAAGTGAGCAGGTTAGTTCGACAAGTGCGTGCAGTAGTCACAAGTTGTTGTCGAGCCCGATCACCGAGAGCAAAAGGAAATGAAAGGGGGGAGGGCGGAGGGCACACACACACAGATAGAGATGGAGAAGCGAAGGTGGGCGCGAGAGAGAGATTGACTGAAAGAGGGGTGGGGGGTGGGGGCGCATGAGCGAGATGATGTAGGCGGCGTTGCACCCCTGCCTCTCTCAACACGCACCCCCTCCCCTCGAAAGTGTTACCCAAGGCAGTGCAAGTGGCGCGAGATCCGATGCCTGCTCGCGTGAGTTCGTGGGAAGTAGTGGGTAGAGGTGAGGGGAGGGGGGTACACACGCATTCACTCGGACCCGCTAAAAGCCCCCTTGTGCCGATACGCTCCGCCACAGTGCGAGCTCTTAGTGGCCCCCTGTTCAGTGCTCCACCCACGTGACTCGGTGTATCTGCCTGTGCGCATCTGTTCATGCCTTGGTCGAGATATAATGTGCTCCTCACGGGGAGGCCATCAAGCCTCACACGCTCAGGTGGAGCGAGTATGTGTAGGCTCCTGGGCGCAACGCGGCGTACTACGCGTGTGTCGCGGCGCTCGCCGACTCTGGGCCCTTGAGAATGATGCGATTGGCAACGTCGCGAAGCATCTCGGCCACTGGCCGACGATATCCGAGGAGCGTCACGTTGCTAGGGTCTTCTGCCTTGGCGACCGTGATCCAGAGAGGACCGCTGTTGGGAACCACGATGAGGGGCGTAGCCGGGATCCCAGTCGACACCGCTGGAGCGTCATCTTCGGTCGCCAGCGCGCAGCGCGCACCGCTGATAGAGCTGCTGCCTACACCAGCGTCAGCGCTGGTGTTCATGAAGGAAAACACCCACTGCTGAATAGCCTCCGCAGTGAGCTGAGCGACCGGGGCGGCATCAGAAAGCGCATCGACACGTTTTTCGCCCTCACCGCTCCGTTCAGAATCCTCTCCTGTCTTTCCCGCCACTACCTCGCGCACGAGGGGCTGCATCGCGGGCGACTCTGCCATCCGCCACAGCAGTCCCACCGCATCGCCGCAGCGGCCCTTGCTCAGCTGCACCGCCTTCTTCGCTTGATCCAGCGCTCGAGCGTACTGTCCAGCGGCGTAGTACAGCTGCGCCACCGCGCACAAGGCGAGTGGCTCACGTGACTTCCACTGACGCATCACCTGCGCGGCGGCTCGGCCACGGGACGCGGGCGGCTCCAGTGAAATAAAGAGTCCCAGCAACTCACCAACGGCATCGTCCTGCGCCATGGCAAAGGTCCCCTCGCGCGTCTTGGGCAGCTTCTGCAGCACCTCCTGCACCATTTCCAGCGCCTGCCCTGGCGTGCCGTACTGCACATCAAGCATGGCCTGCGTTGCACCGATGCGGGCAACGGCGCTGGCTTGTCTCTCGAGTTCCTGGGCCGACACACCCTGCGCCAAGACGTGCGATCGCGTACTCTGCAGATCCGCCGCACACGCCGCCAGCGCATCGGTCAGCAACGCCCGCGCCGCCGCTACGTTTTGCAACAGCTCCGCCTCCACACGGGCAGCCACAAAGACCCACACTG
Organism: Leishmania infantum JPCM5; assembly: GCF_000002875.2. Classification (NCBI taxonomy): domain Eukaryota; phylum Euglenozoa; class Kinetoplastea; order Trypanosomatida; family Trypanosomatidae; genus Leishmania; species Leishmania infantum. The sequence goes on from NC_009416.2 coordinate 976,205, forward strand.
CCGCCACGGCCCGGCAGTGATCGGGAGCGAGCGCCTTCTTGCACAGCACGCGAAGATCCCGAACGTCACTGGCAAGAGACTCGTCTTGCCGCAGCAGGTCAATCACGGGCACCCCAGTCGAGGTCGGCGCCAGAACGTCCTGTCGCTGCTGGATTGCGCGCCGCTTCTCCTCGAGCCGCATGAGCCACAGTCGTGACGAGCGCGGGAATCGTTGCAGCGCGTCCACCAGCAGCGCATCAATTGGCTGTCCTTGACTGCGGCGCAACACGGCAAGCTTTACCCACACCTCCTCCTCACGCTGCTGCTGCTGCACAGTTGCCGCGGCACCCTTCGCTGCAGCAATCGCGCTGACCAAGCAGGCATCCGCCGCCGTTGTGTCACCGACGGCGGCCAGCATTTTCGAGCGTGCCACGTACAGGCGCAGGGCGCCAGCGGTCTGCTCTGTTGCGCTAGAGTTGATGGTGTGCAAAAGCCGATCAATGAAAGAGAGGGCTGCCGCAAAGCAGCCGCGGCGGTACAGGGCGTCGGACACAGCCAGTGGCACCTCCACAAGAAGAAGCTCCAATGCCAGGCTGAGCTGCGACCTTGCGCGCGCGTTGGCCGGGACGCTGGGCGCCGCATTGAGCTGTGCGCTCAACCCCTGGGAACCGAGCGAAGCGCCAGCGAGTAAGCCTGCCGCTGCGGCGGCCACATGCGTGGCGCTGCCAAGCAGAGAGGCCAGCGCTACTATCAACGGAGGAGGAAGCGGAAGCTCAGATTCAAGGTCTGCCGCCTTCGCTTTCACAGGCGCAGGCGTCGTCGAAGCGGCCGCTGGCGCCACACACGGCTTCCCAAGCTCCTCCTCCTCATCCTCCTCCGCCACCCTCTGCTCCTCGCTGCGGGCACCGAGAGCTGCATGTGCTACTGCCGGTTGACGCGCTGTTGATGGCACCGCAGCACCGTCTTCCGTTCTCGCTGAGCTCTCCCTGCCGCAGCACCACAGTACAGGCAGGTCGTCGTGCAAAACAGCGGTAGAAGCCGACAGTACTGCGGATGAAAGCACAGGCAGAATGTCGCGAGGCGTCACGGTAGCAGTAGATCTGGCGATCGCCGCCGTGGCGCTGCTGCCCACGACCGTCAGCGCCTCTGAGGACTCATTGCTGGTGTTCATCGACTCAAGCTGCTGCCGCTGCAGCTGCAGCCACGAGTACCAGAGCACGCACTGCACACTGTGACGACTCGCAGCGTCGGCAGGGAGAAGCGCCACAAGGTCCTCGAGCCACGTTGCAGGAATGGTATGCGCTGCGCCCTTCTTGTCATTAGGATCCACGATACAGAGAAACATGTGCGCAGCCGTGCACACGTACACGCTTGGCGCTGCGGTCGCCGCGCGAGAGGTCTCCGTCGCCTCTCCGTTTCTATTCGACGCCTCGATCCCACGGTGGCCCTTCGCGTCGTCCTTGTGAAGCAGCGAGAGCGCGAGTGAGAGCCAGGCGTGCCGCGACCCCGCCTCGCTCAGGTCGAGGTAGTTACGCTGGGCGGTGCGCACCAGGTCACGCACCTCCGTGTCTGCCCTTTGCACGGCTGCGTACATCGCCGCCATGGACGCCGCGCTGCCCGCACCGTCTTTCTCGGCTTCCAACACTTGACTTTCACGATTCTCCGCGAGCTGTGAGGCCGTGATCGTGGGCGCAAATCGGCAGGCCCAGTAGTGCGCGAGCTCGTGCCACTCCACGTACTTGGCGGCCTCAATGACGAGCGCCAGGGAGGGATAACGCGCCGCCGCCGCCTGGAACATTTCTTTGCCTGTCTGATATGTCTCCAGCCGCGCCAGGCGTGCCCACAGCAGCGGCAGTGTGGGCGTGTGCTGCAGCGCCTTCTGTAGCAACGCGCGCTGGTCCTGCAAGGAGGGCACGTACTGGACCAGGCGCAGCCACAGGTGCTCGCTCGACGGGCACGCCAGCACCGCTCGCTGAAGGCACGGCACCCTCTCGAGCGAGGGTATGCAGTCAAGCAGCTGTGTCCAGAGCTCCTCCTCCGTCGGGCACGCTGACGTGGCCTCCTCAAGCAGGCGACGACGTCCGGCGTAGTTGTCCTTAGCGAGGTAGCGCAGCCGCTCCTCCCAAATGCGCTTGCCCTTCCTGCCAGTCACAGCGCACCCATCCACGAGCGTCTGATACGCGCGACGCGTCATTCCCATCTCGCGGTAGGCGCGCGCGTGGGTGATCCAGGTCGTCTGCTCCTCGGTCGACCCCATCGCGAGTACGTTGTGCAGGCCGGTCTGTACAGCAGATGCCTTGCCCTTCAGGACGTCGTAGGCTGTCAAAACACGCTCCTCAGCAAAGACATGCTCCTCGGCAGCCTCGCCCTCCTCCGTCCGAGCGCTGCGAACCACTAGCGGGGCTGAGGGGCCTGAGGCAGGCGCAGGCAGTGACGAGTTCGCCGTTGTCAAGGGCCCAGATGGGGCGGGCACTGAGCAGGCGCTCGGCGAGCCTGCAGCGGTGATTGGCTTTGCCGCAGTGGGCAAGGGTACGGCCTCCAGCGTGGCAAGGTCCTCCAGCGAGAGCTTCACCTTCGCGGGAGCGCTGCGGTCTGCATGGTTGCTCGACGCCCCGCTGCTGTGGCGCCCGGCAACCTGATTTGCTGCTGCTCCATCGTCCTCGCGCTTGGGTTTTCGTGTGCGCTCCTCCAGTCGCTCCATAGCGGCAAAGAAATCGTTCTCGTCTCGCGTCATCTTTGCCGTTGTGTTAACGCCGGTGGTGAGCTCGGCTGTTGTGATAAAGCCCTTCGCCCCACGACCGGCACCGTATTGATAGCCCTTCGGCGGGTGTGGAGCGTGCCAGTCCACCTTGGCGAGCAGCTGCTCGTACTTGTCCTTCTTTTCTTCCATTATGCTTTACACGGTGACCACAGCAAGAGCTGAGATAAGGAAATGTATAATAACGGGGAGAGAGATACAGCCAGTGAAGGAGCAAAACAAGTCGGGAAGGAGGTGGCCTCGCATGTGCAACCCGTCTTGCAGTGTCCTTCACGCACTTTCTCATACCCTAGTTATGTTGCTATGCGCGTGTCAACACCACGTGGGCAGGTGGCGGTCCTTTTCCGTGTTTGATTTGTGGATAGTTGCTCGTTGATTTCGCGCACAGGTGAGGTGAATCAGTCAGCAGACGAGAACGAAAAGGTGTAGGAGGGCGGAAGCAGGGGAGGTGGTGCAGCAGTCGCATCCGCAGCGGAGGATGAGGGTGGTATCGGTGTGCTGCACCGAGTATGTCCACCGCACGGGTGTGCCGTGGCGTTCAAGTTTCACGGCGGCGGCCTTGACACGCATGGCCCGCAGCAGGTCGCACACACAACCACATGGGATTGTGGCAGCAATGACCGCCCACACCGGAGGTATACGCTTTCTCGGCTGCCACCTTTCTTGATCCTTTTGCAGAGCAGTGTTGCAGCCCCGATGTGTGACAGTGGTCGTTGGAAAAAGAGTGCGCCTCGCGCCGGCCCCCGCTCTCCGCGCCTCCTCGGTCATCATTATTCTCCTCCCTCCCAACCCAGCGAACGCGCCGTGCACTTGGCTCCGCGTAGCTCGCTCAGAACTGCCGTGGTGGTGGTGGTGGCAGTTTCGGCCATTTCTTTACCTTGTCGCTGCTGCCCTCATAAAACGGATGCGCGATTCGGCACACGAGCCATACACTTGTGTCTGTCGGCCGCGGCCCCCGGTCTATGCCCCGCGGCGGATTTTGCGTAAGTCCAGAGTTTCTCACCGCAGCCCAGCCCTCGTGCCGTGGGACAAGGAAAAGCAGCTGGGCAGCCCCCAAGCCCACACGTGCGTGCATGAGAGAGAGAGAGCGGGTGAGTCAGTGCGTGAGTGGGGCAGAGACAGGCGAGCCAAAACACGAAAAAGAGACGCAGAAGACAGCGGCATAGCCGGCCAGCGTAAGCGGGCCGCTTTGCCTTCGCAGCACAAACACGATACGTCTCACGAAAGCAATGCAACAACTTAGCAGGCACGCCCCGAAACACGGGCGTGAGCCTCACAGCGCAGCAGCGGCACCTCGACTGAGAAGAACCGTTGGCGAGATGCAGCAAGGATGCCGCTCCCTCTCCCCTCTCAGCGGTGTTGATCGGTGCTCACGCTATGGGTCGCGTCCACCACGGCACTAACGCGGGCGCACCTCCTCGAGGTAGTCGTCGTCGTACATATCGCGGCGCTGCTCCAGTGAGGCGCCCATCCGATCCACGCGTGCGTCGAGCAGCGACTGCAGATACATCCCCTGCCACCCCACGTAGATGATCATGATGGCGTACATCCAGTAGAACCAGCGAAAGTCAATCTTCTGCAGTGGGCCTTTTGCCTGCGCGTACTTGATGAGGCTCTCCCGCAGCACGTTCGTGTCCACGTCCTTGAAGTCTTCGGGGTTGACTTTGCCTTTGTTAATGCGAGACTGACGGATGTAGCGCCGCATGGCGCCGTAGTTGCTGTGCGAGTACATGAAGAAGCGCGGCAGATCAATTACCAGGTAGGCGGCATCCCGTATCGCACATTGCAACTTGTTCGCCGCCGGATCCCAGTGCGTGAACGTACGGATGTCGTGCAGCAGCGTGCGCGTCGCCGTGTGCACAAACGACACAGGTGGTGCGCCCGCCATGAGTTCGCGTCTCAGCCAATATATATATATGTGTGTGTGTCGGGGGGGGGGGGGGGGGCGGGGGTTATGCAAGAGACACCAGGTACGTGAAGCAGGGCACTGAAGTGCAAGGCTTAGTTGGCTTGGCTTCCCACCCCCTTTTCACTTTATGCGCGCGGGTGGAGTGAATAGTAGAGATCGTCCAGTGCTGTGCGCAGCAGCGGGCATCCCGGGTGTGCAACCGTGTCACGGAGACACGACGTGATTGTGTGCGGCACAGAGAAATGAGGGCGAGCAAAAAGAATACGGGGCAAGTCGCAGATGCAAATAAAAGAGACGTGGAAAATGGTGGGTGCGCAGGTGTTGCGGTGGAAGGTATTCAGATAGAAAGAAGACAGGGCGTAGCGCCAGCACCACTGCGGACGGCACAGGTGGGTAAGAAGTACGATGGAGAAACGCAAAGCGAAGGCGGCACAACAGCAACAGCAAAACAGCGTGGCGATTGTGCGCGGGGCGAAAGAGGGTGGAGGTTTCGCCGGTAATCCAACGCCATTGCCTCGTTGGTTCGCCTGGCTTGCCACGCTGACCTTTTTCAAGTTGCTCGCATGCTCGCTCGCTTCCTTGTCGTGCCCGTTTATATCATGTTGCAGTCGTGGCGTCATTAAGTGGTCGAGCAGCCACCATTCACAGCTCTTGATGATGGGCTCGAGGCTGAAGAGGAGGAGGTATGGCAGTGCGGCAGCAAGGCTTCCGCTGTAACAGACACTTGCAGCTCTGCTGCGCCCTCCTGTTTCTTCTTCGCCCATTGCTGCACAAAGCAGCGCGACCACACACCCGCACACACGCGCTCGCACGAACAAAACTCTGCTACTCACCGATCGAACAAATCGCACAAGAAGACCATCTTCTAAAGGGGGGTGATGAGGAGGGGGAGTGCAAAGTAGTCTATGGGAAAAGGGGTAACGACACGCGCAGTGGTCCGAGCAGAACGAGGGGGGATGCGCCTCTGTGCTCCCTACCTCACAACCTCGACGGAGGTCTGAATCACATCGCCTTGGCAACCGATTTCCCCCAGATACGGCTGCAGCAAGCACGCAAAGAGCCGCGCGTCCATCACAAGCTCCCCAACGCGCTCGCGCACTACATCACGCAGGCTCTCCACATCCCCGTAGACACCGCCTCCGATATTTGAAGCGGCAAAATGCGAAGAGCTAGCAAGCGGGTAGGTATTGCGGGCATCTCGCGGCATGGCGCACACCGTGACGGCGCCGTCGATCTGAATCACATGCCGCGAAAGCGTCCACACGGCTGTCTGGATGTGCTGCCGTGACGGAACCAAATCCAGCAAGCGCCCGAAGACGGCATCGCGCACGACCACCTTAGACAGCTCTCGCTTGTCCATAGTCGACAGCAACGGAATGTCGGCATACGTGGCGGGAGGAGGCGACAGCGCTACAGGCGAGGAAGAAGGCCCGGAAAACAGCTCTGTCGAGGAGGGACGGCTGCGACGCTGCGGCGGCGTCATGTAGCCCGGCCCGGCTGCTGTCTCTGTCTCCCCATGAGAGAAGTCGTTCGCGTATGCCGAGCAGTGGCCGCATTGCTCTCCTGTCTGCGGTAGGGATGGGCGCGACTGGGCACGCTGCAGCGAGCTGGAATTGCGCGCGGTGATGGAGCATGCATTGTGCCGTAGCTGATAGAGGAGGCTGAAGCGGACGATTGGGGCGCCCGCTGAACTCGCGGCAGAAGGCTGTGTCTGCCCTGCTATGCCGTCGCCGTCGCCGTCGCCGTTCGAGTGTCTGGAAGAGTTGATCGTGTACGCCATGGGCTGTGTAGGAAGCTGCACCGCTAACGCGCTCTCAAGGGGGATGTGAAAGGGGGGCACCCGCACGCTGAATCGCTTGACACTCGTGCCACGGAGCCCTAGATTGGCGAGTTCGGGAGGTGCCGGAAAACGAGGCACACGCAGAGAGGCGCGATGAGAGAAGAAAGGGCGCACAGCGACGCAACGCGCAGGAGCCCGTTGCCACCAGTCTAGCGGGGGAGGGGGCCTTGACGGGCTTGCGGTATGCACTGAGAAAGAAACGGTGGACTGGGGTTCAACTTCCTCGTGAACGATGGTGGCGGCTTTCTTTTGAAGGATGAGAGGCAAGGAGTTGGTGAATGATGAGTGAGGCGCGCGGTGGTCTTCTCGTTTCTCGACGATCGAGTAGGGTGCCGTAGCTGTCGTATGCGGATGCCCTGCGTGCAGCTGGCTCGGTGACACTACTGTACACGTCAGCGATACTCACAGAGAGGGAGAAAGGCGACGGGTGGTAGTGAAGGGGGGGGGGAAGTCGGTCAGAGACCTTAGAGCAACGCCAAAGAGGCGTTTGTGAGCATAGGGAGAGAGGACTAGTGCAGGGTGTGCATGCTTTGCATGTGGAGGAGGGAAGACCCAGCTGAAAGTGGCCCAAACGCCTGTGCGCAAGTGGGGGCCTCCGACCTTCCGCTGCACCGTCCTGTCAAGGGGTCGCTCATGAGTACGCGCCGTTGCTTCACTGCACAAGACGTACACCCCGAGGTCGTCCACAAAGAGTTAGCAACACACCGGAGAAGGACGGCGGCACTGGTACGTGTGCCGCAGCAGACTATTACTACGATTACTTTTTTTTTGCGCATGCGTGCGCGCACGCACGTTGGGTTTCTCCAGCGACGCACATTGCGAAACCCACCATTCTGCTATCCCTCTCTAGGCCTACCTTCCTATCCAGCATAACGCACGGAGGTGCCGCAACCGCTTAGGAGGAAGCAGAGGCACACACGCACTGCCACAATAAGGCCTCCATATCCACCACGGTCATCGAAGACCTCCGAGTTGCCGTATTTACGCCCACCGTGGCTGAGGCGACCAGGGACGAAGTCCCGAGAGGCAGCGTCACCCGTCTCGTGGAGAGGTCAGTGCCCCGCACACACTCCAGCATCACGGTGCCGCCTGCCACAGTCATCTTTACATGCGCCACAGGCGCTGACGGCACAAAGAGCTCTGGCAAGGAGAGGTGAAAGCTGATTAGCGTGCCCGGCCGCACCTCCATCTCGACGAGCCTACCGAGCCCGCCGCCCGTGAAAAATGAATGCTGGAGGGATTGAAGCTGGGTGGCAAAGGCGTCCATCACAACGGCGCAGACCAAGCGGTTAGCCGCATGCAGCCCGCCACTCAGTCCCTCCTGTGCAAAGGCCAGCCGCAAAAAGCGGTGCAGTGCCTCGCGATCCTGAGGAACAATTCTTACAAAAGACGCAGGCGTGGGCGCTTCAGGTAATGGCGAGGCAGAGTCGTCAGTGCCGTGAGCACAGCTGTGAGCTATCAAGGGGGCTAGAGCCGCTGTGGCAGGCGCAGCCGGCGGGGCGGACGGGGTCTGTGCATGAGGCACTGCCAATGCTGACTGCGATGTCAAGAGCGACGCGCCGGCGCTGGTGGTGAAGATATTCCAGTGGAGCGCGACGAGCGTCCACTGTTGGCGCCGCACGTCATAGGTGAGGTCCAGGAAGAGTGCATGCTGCACACACACGCGCACGATGCCGCCCTCAGAGCAGACAAACTCGGCGTAGACAACGTCGATAAGGAAGGCGTCTTGCTGCGACTCGGTGAAGCCCGGCAGCGCCTCGCGCAAGGCGACTCGGTACGCGGCAACATCGCGGGCCACCCACGGCACCTCGCGCAGCAAGTGCGCCTTGGTGTGCACACACCAAGCCCGCTTCAACATGAAGCGCTCCGCCTCCGAGTTGAGCTGCGCGAGCTCCTGGACAGCAAGGGAGACATACAGTGGCGCGCACACGGCGTTCACGCGTGGCAGCAGCGCGGCGCGGGCAGTGTAAAGGGAGAAGCGACGCCTGCGCTGCTGTGTGGCCAGCAGGTCCCAGTAGTTGTGCGCATCTGGTGCCACCGCTGTAGACGCCCAGGACGATGCAGCGGAGTCGACGGCCTCGTCGCGTGGCCGCTTGCCGGTAGCGGGAGGGCCACCGGCGGTCGGGCGACGACGAAACACGATGTTCACATTGCGGCTAAAAGCGCTCAGGGCACCTTCGGCGAGAGGCACGGGATTCAGAAACGGCTGGATGAAGTTCACCTTGTTTGTTTCCGATACTGAAGCGGCCGTGCCTGCCTCGCGCAGGCCACCACCCTGAGCCTTCGCCACTGCCGCCGGCGCCGTTGTACCTTGGAAGCCCTGTGCGATGCGATCGAAGCGACGCAGTGCTAGCATGAGTACAGGATTCTGGCGCACCGTCTCACAGCTCACACGGCAGGCGCCGTCCGCCTCGTCATCAGCCTCTGCTGTGCTCCCTGATCTGAGGAAAGACGTCTTCACAGCCTCCGCGTGCACGCGACGACGCTCTGCACGTCCCGAAAACTGAGCAAGAAGATGCTTGACGCGCTGCAGTCGCTGTAAGCGCTGGCGGCACTCCGCCGTGTCAGCCTCTGTCAGCGGCGCCGCCTCGTCATCCGCATCGGTTGCGTGACGTGAGCTCGTTTTATGGCGTGTCTCAACGGCGCTGCCTGCGGCGGAGTCGCTGCCTTCGCCCTCTACCTTGACCAAGTCACCATCCTCGGCCTCCCAGCCTGGCTTAAAGGAGACGCCGCCGGTGGCGTCGGTGGATCCAAGGTCTTCGCGCAGCTGCACCGCGTAGTCAGTCAGCAGGCGCCCCACCGCTGTCGTGATGGTCCTTACCCCAGCGCCGCTGACGGTGCCGCGCCGCTGCAGGCCAGGCGCCGGCACTGCGGACTCGCCATGAGACGCCATGAAGAATGGCCTAGGAAGGAGATTTGAGCAGGGCAAAGAGGGCGTGATCAAGCGCACGCAGGCACACACCCGCCCGAGCACGTGCGCGACCGCTGTTGGTTGTGCGCTTCGAAAGCGCCGTCGGTAGCGCCGGCGAGTGAATTCGCAAAGGCGGAAACGAAAGAAGCGATGACAAGGAGGGAGAGGAAGGAGAGCGAAGGCGCCAGTGAGTCGTGCGTGATACGGAACTGCAGATACAGAAAGAGCGAGGAGAACACCCGGTGAGCCGGCACTGCGTCACGGGCTGGTCGGTGTGGCGGCGGGTCTTCTCCCTGTCAAACAGTCGTTGGTTTCGCTCACCTTCCCTCCTCGTTTCGTTTGCGGAGAGCCGCAAGAAGAAGTGGCGGCCTTCGTGGGCGTTGGTGTGGGTGCATGCTTCTGTGAGAGGAAAAGTCGGTGACTAGAGAGACACCGAGCACATCCTTTTGCAGCACTGCCCGCTCCGCTGCTGGCCCAGTCACTGGCGCAACGACAAGGAAGAGAGGAGGGCAAAGGAAAGAGGAGACGATCAGCCATCCGGCACGGCTGGTTCGTCCATCCACCATCCTCGTAGGTCGGATTCTCCTCCGCCTCCGCCGCCCCCCCCCACCACCACACACCCATTTCGCTTTTCTTTGGTTTGTATTTGCTTGACGCGCGTTTCGCTGACACCGTGGCAACGGAAAGAGGGGAGCCGCCACCACCACCACCCCACAACGCGGAAGATGCGATGGCTCCTCAGCCGAACAAAGAAGCCAACAGAATGCGAGGCCGTGGGAGAGGTATAGAAGGCGATGCGGGAGGGAGAGGGGGGGGGCACGAGCGCCGAAGGAAAGTAAGAGACAGACAACAGACACAACCACTTCCAAAACGACAAAAGGACGGGGCTGAATGAAATCAACAGAGACGGCAGAGGAGGTGAGGAGTACAGTAGCAGGGGGTCACACGCAGAGCGAGACAAGCACGCGCCTGTACACCATACATAGCCGAAAGTGTTGGGCAATGCGATGAGTGAACTGATGCCTTCGGACGAGGGTAGAATGAGAAACGATAAACAAAAGCTGTACAGTTGAAACAACAAGGGAAAAGGGAAGAGCGTTGCGTAGGGCCATGCGTGCCGCTACCGCTCTCGATCTTCCTCTTCTCGCAGCCGCGCGTGAAGAAAGTGCACTAGGGGCTGCCTCAGATTTCGTTGTTCGCTTGGGCGCGAGCAGACTTGCTGCCGCTGTTTCCGCGGCCGCTGTGCCGCTTCGGGGCTGCCTTTGTGCTGGAGGACGTTGATGATGCGTCACTCGAGCACGAGTTGGAGTCTTGCAAGGGGGTGCGACGGCGACCGCGACCGCGAGGGTTGCCGTCGCGGTTTCCCGACGTGCGGCCGCCGCGCTCGCCTACCGGTGATCGGTGGTCACGGCTCTCGTTTCGGCGGCACCCTCTATTGCCTCCGCTGTGTTGATTCTGGCTCTGCTTCTGTGCCTGCAGTTGGCTTCGCAGCTCATTTGGCTGAAGAGGCTCCTGCCGCACCTGCGCCGCAGCTGCCCTGCTCTTCTTCGTAGAGCGCCTCAAGACGTCCGGCTTTGACATGAGGGCTGGGTTGGGTGCTGTCGAAAGACTCATCGGTGCAGCGCCGTATCCGCCACGGGGAGGCGCAGATTTCGGAGGTGTTGACGACGTGCCGAGTCTAACAGTGGTTGCCGCCTTCGCTGTCAAGTTGCCCGAGGTGCCGGACGTCGAAGGACACGACGGCGGGGACGGCCAGCCGCCGACGGTGCTTGCGTTGTTGGCGCTCGCGTCAGCCGCAGCGGTGACGCCCCCATCTGCCTTGTCCTTCTTTCTGCGAAACAGGCCGCCAAAGAGGCCTTTGCTCTTGCCAGAAGGCGCGACAGCGGAGCTGGGGTCAGCGCTGGGGTTGTGGCTGCCGTTGCCCTGCTGCGGAGGGATGTGAGCATTCACGGTGCCGCTACTCGGTGCGGGATGCTGTGAGCGCCCCGGCGTGCGATCGCAACGGCGCTGCCCCGCCGCGTCAGTGCGGCTGCTCGCCTCGCGGTGCTGCACTCCGGTCACCGCATCTCGCGGCGCCACAGCGGCGCCGCAGGGCCTCATAGATGTATCGTAGAGCGCCTTCTGCGGCATGGTGAGCGGCATCATCACGGTCGCCTCCTGGCCCGGCGCTCCGGCTTTACCGGCTGTAGCCGAGTCGGCCTCGGCCGCGGCGGATTTGTTGCGCCGGAAAAAACTCAGAATGCCGCCTTCTCCCTTCTTCTTGGGAGCTTCGGCGACGCTGGCGTTTTTGTTCGTTGGCGGGGAAGGGGCGCTGCCGACAGGATCCCCTGCCGCTGGCCGTGATCTCGAGGACGGCGAGGCTTCACGTGGCGATCGGCGGCGGTCGCGGCGGCCTCGGCGGTCTCTGCGACGCCGGCGGCGGCGGTCGCGTGACGAGGCCGAGGCGGGGCGCGAGGCAGACTCCGAGTGAGAGGACACGGAGGACGGGTACGACGACGACCCTTGCCTCGACGCCGCGTCGGAGCTGCCACCAGAACTTGACAAAGAGGCGGAAGGGGTGCGGCGGTGGCTTCGGTGGCGTCGGTGGCCCTTTGAGGTGCTCGTGGGTAGTACCCCAGGCGGCGGTGATGGCGCCGCCGCTGAGATGGGCGGCGGGCTCCGGACACCTCTATGAGCCGGTGGCGCAGCAGGCACCATTGCCGGCGATGGCGGGGGCGCTACCATCAGCGCGCTGGCCACTGTTACGGGCTGAAGCACTGGGGTAACGAGGGTGGTGATAGGCATCGGCCCCACAGACGGCGCCGCCGCTCCCGTTGATGTCGAAACATTGGCGGCAGTGCTCTTGGGAGGGCTGCCCCAGCGCTGGCCAGATCGATGGTTCGATCGGTGGTGGCGCGAGGTGTCGGCGAGGCCACCGGCAAGGTGCGCAGAGGCAGACTTGGGCGCATTCGTGTCGCTGCGGGCGTTGGCGTGCTGGCCGCGCACTTCGCCGCGATGGCGGTGGCGGCGTCGGTGCGGCTCCTTCGCGTCCTCATCGGCTCGCGGCTCTGGAGGCGAGCTTGGCGAGGCGGTTCGGCGCCTCTCACCGCCGCCATCGCCGTGACGACGCCGGCGTCGTCGCCGGCCACCACCATCACCGCCGTCATTATCATCATGAGCAGCGCCCCAAGCTGCAGCCGGAGCAGCAGGTGCAATATGTGAGTTGGGACCGCTAGAGCTAGGCGGAAACACCTCCCCAAACGGCGCTGTCGCCACCTGCGACGGTGCGCGGGTGTAGCTGGCACCACTAGGTGGTGGGTCATCGCGATGGCGACGTCGCTCGCTATAGATGCCGCCACCGTCGTGCCTACCGGGGGAAGATGGCTGCGCTGTCGAGGCAGGAGTTGCCGTCGCCTCGCCGTCGCCGCGGCGATGTCGACCGCTGCGAGGGCTCTCACGTCCCTTTCCATGTAGCGGCGCAGAGGTGAACGCGCTTTGCGGGCCACACGAAGGGCTAGAGGCGGCGGCGATGCGCTGCTGCGTCGCGAGTGCGAGCGCAGTAGTGCTAGATGCGGTAGCCTGGCACGGCGGCGGCGGCGGCGGCACTTGGCCCGGCATCACTCCTGCAGCTTGTGGTTGCTGAAAGGCGTGCTGCTTGACGGCCGCGTAGGGGGGGTAGTAGTACCCGGCAGCGGGGCGGGGTACGGCGTAGCTGCCGGGGTAATGGACACCGAGAAGCCCCGCAGCGGCCGTATTTGGCGACGTCGCGCTCGCGGCGGCTGGAGAGGGTGGCCGAACTGGCATGCCGTTCATAGCGCCGACAAAGATACAACGGTTTGCAGCATCGCCGTACGCTGCCAGATGCATGGCAGAGTCGCAGGGAGCGCCGTTGGGGAACATCATCTGCAGCTGCTTGGGATCGGCTGACCCAGCAGCGTTGTTGGGGAAGCGGTTCCACGCAAGCATGAACCCCGTGTGCGGCGATGTTGTGTCTGTGCGTGAGAGTATATACGCCTGTGTCACAGCGTGGTCCTCTATGTGGGGGCGTGTGCCGTAAGCTGGGTCCGATCCGCCGAGCCTGGAGCCAACCACGTAGAGAGAGAAAGAGGGCAATCACGCAAGAACTGAACAAAAAGCAAGAAATACAAAACTATCGATTTATCGTCGGCCACCGGAGAGACGGCAGGTGGGACAACCTGCCACGTTGGTGACGGAGAGAAAAACGGAGGGGATGAGAAGCGAACGAAGGTCACCACGAAATGTACCAGATAAAAGGAGAAGGACGTGTATGCGCTGCCCTGCGAGGATGATAGAAGAGAAGAGAGTAGGGGAGCACGTGCGGGGAGAAGGAAAGTCACGAAGGCGAAGACTGGGGAGGCACGCCGCCGCCAAGCGCGGAGAAGGGAAGGAGAAGTAGTAGCCAATACACCGAGGGGCAACGAAGGGGTGGGGGAAAAATGGGGGTAGGTGATGGCGGAATAGCTGAAGAGAGAGAAACCAAAGAAAAAAAAAACGAAGTCGGGCAATCGGCGACCAGGTGCAAGTGCAAGCGATCACTCCACTGAATAAGACACACACACACACACAGAGATGGCAACGGCAACGAAGCCAGTAAAGCAGTTGGGCATACAAAGTAAGTGCAACTGCCTGCAAAGACACGGATCAAGACCGTGAAAGCAAAACGTAGAAAACCCGATCTTCTCACGTCCAAGAGTAGGAGGATGTGGATGGCTGCGGAAACGAGAAAAGGAGGTGAGGGGATGTGTGAGGAACAGAGCGAGAAGGACAGGTGCAAGGAACCGTGCAGCCACACGCGAAAAGAGTCGCTACAACATGAACGCAGAGACACCCCTGCCAAACGCGCTGAGCAAACCAAATGTGTTCAAGGTATTTTTTTTACGCTTCTCGCTATCGTTCGGAGGAGTCACGGAATGAGGTGGTAAAGCAGCCGGTGGAATGCGTGTGGGTGGACGTGTATCGGTGCGTCGGTGTGTTTGGCGATCGCTCCCACGATGTCTCTCCTCCAGCTGTGCACGACGGAAAAAAGATGGAGGGGGCCAAGCAAGCACCCTTGTCGAGCGGCGGCCAGCGCCGGACTTGCCTGCCGAGGGCAGCTGGAGATAAACGAGGCAGCTTGATATGGCAACGAGAGAAGCCACGACAGCGTGAGAAAGCAAAAGCCGCTGCAGTGACGCAGGTGCGGGGTGCCGAGCACGAGGCCGCGCAAAGTACGTACAAAGCAACCAGGAAGGATGATAAGCCAAAAGAAGGCCCGTGCGAGCAGGCGACGCGCCGGAACGGAGGGCGCAGGAGAGCTAAGTATATGAGGCTTTCTGTATATGCAGAGGTGTCGCTCGCGGCTAGGATGGGCGGCAAAGGGCAGGGGGGAGGAGAGGAAGGGGTACGTGACTGTATCCCTGATGGTGCGCAGAGTAAGAGAGGGTGGGCAAATCTCTGTCCCGCTCGCAAGCTCGCAGCTTTCCGCCGTTTTTGATTCGTTTCTCTTCTTCCGTGCCCCCTCTGCCTTCAGTGCATGCAGAATAGAAAATAAAGAAAAAGGGAAACCTGCAGAGGGACACAACAGCGGATGCACAGGTAGAAGAAACCGTATATGCATGTGTTTGTGTGTGTGGGGGGGGGGGGGGGGCGATGCAGTGCGCGTCCGCCCGCATGCACGTGTGAGTGTCACCAGCAGCCACACCGACGCGGCGAAAGCAACGGTAACACAGCGGAAGAAGCAGCAGAAGAGGACAAACGGAAGACATTGAGAGACGAGTGAGATGCTCAGCTGCCCAGCGGCGCCGCTAGGGAGTGAGTTGAGCGAGTGAAGCTCAAACATGTTGTTTGCGCCGAACCTACCCGACGATGCACGCGCAGCGAAGAAAGAGTTTTGTCGCGCTGCACAGCGTGACAACGACGACGCAATTCACGTGCACAGCGCGCGCCTGCAGCATCTTTTCTCCTCTTTCGTGCGCACCATGACGGCCCACACGCCACACTCGAGACGGCGAGCGGGGCGGTGGCGACAGCGAGAGAGAGACACGGAGAAGCAAAGCAGGATGCAGACGACCTTTTACAAGCCCAAACAATATTCCTCATGTCTCTCAGTAGCCGAATTGGCTTCTTGCCGGGGTCTGTCCCGTTGTCCGTGGCCCCACTCCCCCTCTCCTCCTTCCACGCACACATACATACGCACACACGCGCATCTGTGTATGCCAGCATGGACCAGGAGGCCCGACACTTTCTACCGCCAAAAGCGCCATGACGCTGTGGGTAGAGTAGCAAGGCACCGAGACGAGTGCGAGAGCAGGTCTGCATACGTTTACAAATAAAAGGGAATCAAGTCCACATCTTGGTACATCTATGAGACTCCAACGCGGGTTTGGGTTCGTCTCCCAACGTGTGTCCGCTTTCTCTCTGGCACACAACGTCAAGCCCGATGCCACTCGACCTTCCCTCCCCCCCCCACGCCCCGGCCCTGTCATAGGCCCCCATCGCATGGTGCGCAGCAGCGCTAGGCACCGGCG
The DNA here is from genome assembly GCF_000002875.2 of Leishmania infantum JPCM5. Taxonomy (NCBI): domain Eukaryota; phylum Euglenozoa; class Kinetoplastea; order Trypanosomatida; family Trypanosomatidae; genus Leishmania; species Leishmania infantum. The sequence goes on from NC_009416.2 coordinate 992,108, forward strand.
TTGCAACAATGCGCCGACTCAGTCATCGGAGAACGGTCTCTGCCTCAAACGCTGCCCACACACCCACGCCGCTCCGCAGGTCGCCTCACAGCCGCTCCCATCGTGCAACTGGGCTACCTGGCACGTTCCTCGGGGCGGCGCAGGCTCCTCGCACACCAGCAGGCAGTGCGAGGGTCGGGAGTGAGATACCTCCCAGTTAGGCGGGCCCTTTCCCCATTATACGGATGGCACAAGCGTGCTTGCGGTCGCTGGTCACCCTGGCGAGACGCCCTCCAGAACCTGGCCCCCGACGTTCGTAGGAGTGCGTTGCTCTCAGCTCCTTGCCCCGTGGATGCGTGATCCCGGCATCACCAGAAGTGGGGTTCGGCATGTGGCAGGGATAGGGCGGCGGCTTAGCTTCCCAAGACAGAGGGAGTGGGACGCACTGGACCCTGAGATGCCACACGCTGAGGTGCCCCTTGCACCCCGGTCATCAGGGGTACATCAAGGGAAGAAAGAAAATGCCAAAGAGAGGTCAGTGGCAAAGACGTGGGGAAGGGGCGATGAGTCTCCGCGGGGTGCAGCACGGCGCGCCACACATGGACGCAAGCGCCGTGCCGGCCAAGTCAAAGCGAGCAAGCGAAACAAGAAGGAGCCATGTGGGTGGGGGTAGGGCGAATGATCCTAAGGTGCACGAGCACGCACACGCGCACGCAGAGGGCGGGGAAGAAAAGACAGCAGACAACAGACGACACACGCACAGACAGGGGGAGAAAGAGAGAGGGTGCTGCGGTGGCGTCAACGTCAGCCGGCACAGCGAAGCGCATACGCTCTGGCAAACGCGCAGCGAGAGGCGAGCCCGTTTACGCGGCATCTGCCCACTGCGCTGTGAAATCGCCTCGGCTGATGCTTCCCGTCTCGAGCGCCCCTGTCACGCTGGTGGGGCGGTGACTAAGCAGATGAGCGGAGTCCTCTAGTCGTGTGGCACTGCGGTGCAGGTCGTTGGCCACAGCAGCCGCCTTCATCGAATTCACTGACGACAAGGTCGCTCGGCGGCCCCCAGCGCTGCCGGCGCGCGCGGTTGCCTCCATCATGGACTGGCGGCGATCAAGCGGAAAGTCGCCCTCGCGCCACACCGGGAATAGCACAGTCTCCTCGTTCGCCACAACGACGGGGTGCACGTTGGGCACTGCCTGTTCCTTCCACAGCGAGCTAGGCATTGGATGGAGAAGCGGTTGGTAGTCAAGCACCTTCAGCCGCTCCTGCGCTGCGAGCGGCTGCAGCACCTGTAGCGTCGCCGCCTGCATGTCGTGCACGATACCATGGGTGCGCAGCAGCTGCACGAAGGTGTTTCGACGCAGCTCCCACACCTCGACAACGTCGTCAAGTGCAATGATGCTGCGGGTCCAGCGATGCCGTCGCACACACGTGTACCCGACAATGTGGCCAGAGGGAATCGGGCAGGCCGCCGCCGGTGATGCACTGGCGATGCCTGCGCTGCCGAGCGCCGCCCCAGGTCGCAGCTCCTCATGCAGCAGAGCCGCGTCCATGACGATACCGGCGCGGCCTTCGAAGAATAAGAGAAGGCGATTGCACTCCTCCCCGCTGGTGACGATGACGTCACCCTTGTTGTACCGAACACACTGCCACTGCTGAATGCACGCGTGGTGGAAGTCGCTCGTGGCACCCGGAAGCAAGCTGACGAGCGGAAGGTGCTCCATCGCGCTCAGTAGCGCTGAAGACACACGACCGCCCGTCAGTGGCAAGACACCGGCGCTCTCTACACCCCCGCCAGAGCGGTCTCCCGCGCCGCCCGGGTTGGATGCCTCTTCAAAGATGGTGACGCGCCGCGACATTGTCGGACTGCGGTGGCCGCCACCGCCTCCACGAAGCGCGCTGCCACTTGGCGGGTGGAAAGAGCTGAAGCTGGCCTCCGCCGGGCCCTTTCCTCTACAGACGCTAGTGCCGCCATCACCGACTCCCCTGTGCGCGCCGGCCGCCAGCAGGGCCAACATCCCTTCAGCGGGCACCACGCCGTGCACCCCGGGCAGGTTCGCACCGACGAGACGGGGGCCGAACAGGGCGCCGGTCCACTCCTTGTCGCGCATGTACGAAAGCTCCTGGGCACTGTGGTAGATGGGGCCGTGCACGTCCGGCTCCTGCTTCATCAGCTGGATGAGAACCCGAAAGGGGAGAAGGTACATGTCAACGTGCGTGACAGCGGTGTAGCGGTCGCCTACGGAGTCGCCGAAGATGCAGCTCGTCTCCCCGTAGGTGTGCCCCTCCACAAGCAGCGAGCGATTCCTCGGAAGCTCTAGGGAAAAGTTCGTGTGCGGCGCCGCCGCCAGGGCCTCTGCATGCGGAGAAGCTGGCTCCGAGTTGATGTGCGAGCCGCCGTCATTTCCTGGCACGGTTGCCTCGCGCTGCATCTGCACCACGCCGCGCCGGATAAAAAAGATGTGCGTCGGCTTCTCCAACTCGCCACACTCCATGCCGGCGGCGTAGACTCGTGGTATGATCAGGTCGCGGATGTGCTCCAGCTGCTCCGTGCGCAGCCGCGTCAGCAGTGGGCATATCCGCAGCCGGGCCCGGGTTAGAGGTGCAAAGTAGGGCAGCAGCCTTTCGCGCATCTGCAGGGCCTCGACGAGCAGGCGTCGCTGCCCGACTGACGTCGCGCACTCGCTCACCATGTGGCAGTACACCACCTTTGGGATCCGGACAATGACCGCCATCGGTGAGGACACAGAGAGGGCGGCGCAGTAAGGAAAGCCACCAACGCAAGCCAGCTCACCAAGCACCTGCGGCGCTGTTAGAAACTCCGTGTCCGCCTCGGCGGGGGCCGGTGCGGAGGGATGAGCCTGCAACACGCTGCTGCTCGACATCGCTGGCGCACCTGCGGCACCGTCCATACCTGATGCGCTGGCCGCGCGCTCTTGCCCAAAGTCGGTCAGTGAACGAGATGAAATGACTGACGTCGGTGGAAGCGCGATACCGCTGCCGGCGGTGCCACCATGGCTGCTTGTGTTGCGGAGCATTGCAGCAGACGCCCGTCGCGCCGTTCCAGGTCGGCCGGTGTCAGCAGTGACAACGCTGCTTTTCCGCGAGAATCCATAGCCGGCCACCGCGGAGGCGCGCCGGCTGCCTACCAGCGACGCGGCAGTGCCAACGTTGAAGCCGCCGACCGTTGAGGCGGTCACCTTTGCCATTGTCACGGCGGTGCCATGCCGCTCGAGGGAGCCGCCGACCAGCACCAGCACCTCACTGGCCGGCTCCCACTCCCACTCCAGAACCTCCTTCTGAAGATGCACCGCGACCTGAACGTAGCTGGAGTTGAGTATGTCGCGCACCTTATCGCGTATCTGCGCCCCTGTTGCCGCGTCCACCGGCGAGGCCGCCATGGCAGCTGACTGCGCCTCAGTCGCGCCGCCAAGCGTGGCAGAGCGGCCGCCATCAGCGATGGTGTACAAGTCGCGCGTCACCGCCCCAAGGTAAGATGTGTGCTCCAGCGCGCTGAATGCAGCCTCCTCCACTTCCTCCCAGGTCGTGTGGCTCAGCAGGAGCCGGTGCTTGAGCGCAAGCCGAGCCTTGCGAAGGCGGTATCGACACAAGATGGGCACGAAGAGGCGCTGCAACACCTGCAAAGCCACAGCGCGCAGCTGCTCCTGCACGGCGGCCGGTAGGCGACCGTCAATCATTTGCTGCCCGCTTGGCAGCTTCGGAATCAGGGAAGACACGGGCATGAGAGGTAGAGAGGTTAAGGTGCCGTTCTTTCGAATGGGGAAAGGGATTCGCAAGGTGGCGGCGCAACGGCCAAGGCCTCTCTCTCCTGTTTCTTTGATGTTGTGGCTTCTCTTTTCGTCCCCTGCGTGTGTGCGGACACGCAGCGGCGAGTGCGACGTTCAGCAAGAAAAGAGAGGGAAGAGCGTCAGGAAAAATGAAGGAACGGCAATGTGTGAAAGGCGCACCTTGGCGCTGCCGGTGCTGCTGCGAGGCCTTCAGCAGCAGCAGAGGGAAGAAGGGAAATATATATAAAGTGAAAGAAACCCGATAGTGTGCGCAGGGAAGGAGGTGGAACGGCCACGTGAGAGCGCCCGCGCTTGGTCGACTAGACCTACGCGAGGCTTAGCGGGTCAGAAGGAGCCCCGCACCTTGGCAAAACGTAATGAAGAGGAAAAGGCGTACGTGCGCGTGATACACTGAATTCTGCTGCCGCATCAGCAGCAGCATACAAGCGCAAGTTGAAAGTGCCCGTCGCACGAGAGGGGCTCCGTTGGTTTTCGATGTTGGTCGGCTTCCACGGCATCCTATCCGCATGGCTTGCGCGGAGTACGTCTGAAGGGTGGGTGTGAAGGTGGCAGTGGAAAGCGTAGAGGAGACGGGCAGCGGCGCTTACGCTTGCTGATGGGGCGCATCGGGCTCACATGCCAAATGCGAAAAACGCAAGCATAAAGGGAAAAGAAAAAGCCGCGCCGCGATGGAGGTGCGCGCGCGCGTGGGCACCGGTGAGACGAGATTCGAAAAAGGAAGGGCTCTACCGTCAATGGTGCTGCAGAGAGAAAAACGGGGAGAGAGGCGGCTCCGTACGGTTCGGCATGGCGTGCGAAGCAATGGGGGGGGGGGGGCGAGCCACACCGGAAAGCACCTGATTGATCCACGTCAACCACATAGCCGCAGTACCCGAGGAGAGAGGGTCGCGGAGAACTGGCAGATGGCTGGCAGCGGTGATGCGAAGAAAGCGAAAGAGGGGGAGAGAGAGGGAAAGGGGCAAGATACCAAGGGAGAGCCAGGCCATCAACAGCCCTTCGATGGGCCACGCTGAGACACTGAAGAGTACGCAGCCTGCCTCCTTCCCCTCTTCTCTTGCTCTCCTCCTCTCACAGGAACTAATACCTGGCCCGGCCGACTTCCTTGCCCCGGCCCCTCCGATCTCGCTCGCGCTCTCCCCTTGGGCATCATACCTCCCCACTTGTAGCCTTCTACGAAAAGCTGAGGATGTCCGTCTCCTCGCCATCGTCGTCATCCTGGCCCTTCTCCCCCACCTGCCCATACCCCGCGGGCGTCACCAGCTCAAGGGAGCTCGATGTCGCGTCGTTCTGGAGAACGCCTTCGCTGCTCTGATCAACGTCAAAGTCTTCCCGCCGGGAGAGTTTGGTGTCCAGGTCCAATTTCAGCCGCTTTGCCGCGGGACACCCACCGCTCAAGGAGGACGTGAGCCTCTCCGCCGCCGTCATCGAGGGATTCGGGGTCGCGGCGGACTCGTCCCGCGCCGCAGAGGCTGCCTGCTGCGATGACTCGGCGGCGCGGCCCCGTTGGCTCATGGGGGTGCAGGAAAAAGAGCTCGCGTCCGTCTTGCCAAGCCGATCGGCAACAGAGGTGAAGCTGACGCGCAGCGACTCCTTCTCCTGCGGAGTCAACGGCATGCGGCACACGACCACCAGCGATGACACGGGACCCATCTTCACAAACAGCGTCGTTGTCACGTTGCAGGAGAAGTGCGGCTCGACGCGGCAGTGCGTAGACTGGCGCGGGTTGAAGAAGTAGGTAGCACTCACTGGGTTGTGTTTCTTGTCCATGTCCCCGGCCGTTTGCGTAATCTCCGCCTGCAGAATCTCAATTGATGCCATGCCGTTGTGCTGCCGGGACCACTCACGCAGCTTCACCGACAGGTCCAGGCTCGTCACTTCAATATCAGACAGCAACTCGTGAATCATGACCTCCCGCTTCACCTCCTGGCTGGACCCCTCCACGGAATTTAGGCGGCCTGCATTGATCAAGGTCTGTTCGCTGTGGCGGTAAGAGCCGATTGTCGTGTACAGGTGCCGGCTTTGGATGCGCTGCAGGATGCGGCGCGCCTCGGCGAGCTTTTCGCGGCGATGCTCTGCCGAGGCGCCGCTGCCCAATGGCTCCGCCATCGTTCTGTTGCTGCCGTGCAAAATCGCCAGCACGATCCAGTCGCTGGCGTGCACGTAGAAGTCTGGGTGCAGCACGCACGACCGCAGCGGCATGACGCCGTCTTTGCCATTGCTGACCTCGAACACGTCCCCAGCAGCGCGCAGGGCGTCCAGCGTCATGAGGTCAATCACCTTGGTCACACGGTGCTGGTAGACGATACGGTGGAGGTGGGAGCGGGCGAGGAAGATCTCCTCGATGACGCCGTCCAGCTTGTCGGGGTAGCCGATGGATGTCTCGTCATTGTCACCCACCACCACCCGTGCACCTTGGAAAAGGCGGCTCATGGAGACGAAGGTGGGCGTACCAAGGCACGCGACAGAGTCCCGCTGGATGTAGTCGATCTTGTCCACGTCCAGCCCACTGCGCTTGTTCGCGATAATCTCCGTCGTGAAGCGCGCCCACTTTGGTCGTCCAACGTTGTCCGGCCACGCCTTGCCGGGTGCGAGGCCGTTGATCAGCAGCTCCACGTAGCGCAGATCACTCTCCGTAAAGCCGAGCTCGGCTAGCTCCGTCTCATTCTCCAACCACATCTTGCGGAGAAGCATGATGCTCGCCTGTTCATGCGACCACCTGCGCAGCTGCACTTCCTCCGGCCGCGCAGAGGAGCGCACAAAGGACTCGAACAAGTGCGACAGTGGTCCATGCCCGAGGTCGTGGCACAAGCCGGCAATCCCGATACAGTGCATGTCCTTCTGCGCGGCCTCACGCGTCAGGTTCGCGATCTCGGGGACGCCAAAGTCCCTGTGTTCCTCTCGATGCCCATCCACGATGCTGCGGTACAGCTCCATGCCAAGGTAGCAGACACCTAGAGAGTGCTCGAAGCGGGAGTGCGTGGCACCTGGGTAGACATAGAAGGAGTTTCCCAGCTGCTTCAGGTCGCGCAGCCGCTGCACCACCGGCGAGTCCGTCAGGATGCGAATCACCGGCGGGAACTCGAGCTGACCGTAGAGTGTGTCGCGAACGGACATGGACCGCTTCGGCTCCAACATCTGGCACACCTCCTCGCGCCGGACGGACTCCGCCTTGGAGCGCAGCGGTGGCGGCATGGTGACTTACCAGTGGGCTTGCTCGAGAGAGGGACGCAATCAGGCACACACACACACGCGCAAACGCAGAAAAGAACGCGGAAGAACGCTACAAAATCAAAAAAAAACGCGAAGGACGATAAGACCGACAGGCATCGAGCAAGCGAGAGACGCACGTCCTCGGCACCGCTTACTTCAGGTGCGTCCCCCTCCCCCCTTGAGGGCGCTGTGGGAATGCAAAAGGGTCTGTGTGCGTGTGTGTGTGTGTGTGTGAATGCGCTGATCGGCAGGAGGAGGACGAGAGGACGGACGACGAGGAGAAGAGCTGTGCACATCACAACTGCGACGAGGAAAAACAAAGAGAGGGCGAGGAAAGGGTAGTACCCGGGAGATGACAAGGTGGCAGAGTGTGATGGTGACCCATGCAGACAATGAGAAGTGTGCCGGCCATCGACGACGGCCATCGAGGAGTTGAGGCGACGAGCGAGGGCAGCAGCGTCATCGTGTGTGCGTGTGCCGCTGGAAGCATCACCCCCTCCCCTCCCATCTGTGGCGGGGTTTCTCCTCTCCCATGTATGGGCGGCGCACGGAAAAGACGGCCGCTCACCCACCCGCCTACTCACCTTCACCCCAGTTGCCGTGCAAGCAGCACCGAAATCACCTGTTGTACGTGAAGTGGGGTGGATGCGCTTTCCCTCGCAGGGGATCTTCTGCCCGTCCGTGTTGCTGCCAGTGCCGGTGCCAAAAGGAAGAGCTGAAGGGTGCCGGGCAGATAAAGCGAGGGCTGCACGCGCGCACAGGCGTGGGTGCCGTCTCTCAAACGTCAATGCTAGGCCAGGTGCCAGTACGTGAAAATATATAGAAGGTATTCCAGACGCAAGCGGCGCGCGAGGTGGCCGATCTATGTACATCGATGGCATCCAAAGGCAAGCAAACCAAAAAGAAGAACGGGAAGAGCATGGTGGCGCTCAAACGCTCCGTCCGACTTAGCGTAGCGTGCACGCATCGCATCACGCGCCATGTCACGGGCACGGGAAGGAGAGTGCCTCGGCTAACGAACGCTGCTTAGAGAGACGGTCGCCCACCACCGCCCTCCACCTCTTCCACCGCGGCGGCCCCAGTCACCGCAGACTCGCCACTTGACGTTGACGACGGCTCGATTTCCTCTTCGTTCGCGCTGCCGCACAGGCCGCCCAGGATGGTTAGCCCTTCGGTCTGAAGCCGCTCGCGCAGTGCGTTCACCTGCACAGCAATGGAATTGTTCTCGCCGGCCACCTGTAGCGAGACGGCTCGCATGCGGGTTAGTTCCGCGTCGAGCCGTCGAATCTCTCCACGCAACTGCGCCGTCCGTGACGCCAACGGCGGTGGCAGGAGTTCCGAGGAGCTGTGCCGTGACAGATGCACACTTCGGGAGTTGGTCGTGTGCAGAAACGTCAATGAGCCATCCGTGTTCGGGGTGGAGGTCGGTAACAGCGGAGTCGATGCCACTCCCTGCCAAACGTCCCCGCAAATGGCCAGCTCCTCTTCCAACAGCTTCATGGCACGCGGCATCCGCTGAGACGATGCAGTGGGGGCAGGAGACCTGCCAGCGCCAGCCGCAGGCTCACAGCCGGCGTCTGTGGAAAATCGAGAGACGCCATTTAAGAGGCTGTTCATATGTCCCCGGCTTGCGTCCGCCTCCGCAGGAGGCGATGCGGTCTCGGGTACCGACGATTTCCCCGCGAACCCGGGAGAAGCGGCGGCGAGCTGCTCGTCCAGGAAGTTCAGCTCAGTGTGGTACACTTCATATCGGTACGCCACGCGAATGTCTGACACGCGGCTGCGACGCACGTCGTTGCCAAGGGTAGAGCGCAGCTGATACCGCGGGCCCAGCGCGTTTTCCTTCCACGCAGCCGAGAAACCGCTCTGCAAGACGCTGTTGCGCGCGATTTCGGACATGTCATTCAGCTCGAACTTCCACAGCTTCGCGGCGATCGAGTACTCCTCCACAAGCGGCTCACGCGTGAAGTGGAAGTAGAGCGGCTGATTCGTTGCGAGGCTAACGTTCAAGCCGCGATGGAAAAAGACCGGGAAAGGGTTCTCAAGGTAGGCGGAGGCGCCAGCTGTGTTGCTGAGCGGGGACATTGCCACGCCGACCTGAGCAATGTACCACATGTACTCCAGCACGGGGTGCCGCGCCAGCGTGACGCCGTGGTTGATGCTGTTAGCCAAGCAGAAGCCGCTCACGGGGTGGTCCATACTGCCGCGCTCGCCGCACTGCGGACGCAGGGTGAACGTGCTCAGCCCGCGCGAGGCCCGGAACTCGTTAAGCGACGTGATATTTGCCCATATGTAGTACATGTAGTAGCTGTACGGCGGGTTCAAGTCGCTGTTCCAGTCGTGCGGTGAGACGTCCGTGAGCGGCAGGTCGATCTTCGATTCATCCGCGATGCAGTCAAAGCCGGACAGGTGCGCCAGTAGGTAGTGGAACTTTGTGTCCTTGGCCGGGTGCATGCTGATCTCCCACAGCGGATGGAAGACATTGTCGAGGAACGCGCCGAAGTTCTTCAGCACTCCGTTTCGGCGTAGGCGGCGGTAATGCCACGGCAGGCACACCATCCAACGGCTACGCGAGCTGGCCATGCCGTAGCAATCGAACCAGTGCGCCAGATCGTACCACTCCTGTTCGGAGGCACCGGTGATGGAGAGCCGGTTCTCGGCGTAGCTGAAGGCGTCCTCCTCGTAGATGTCCAGAGTCCGCTTAGTCAGCTCGGCAAAGTAACGGCCTTGCATGAAGTTAAACGGTGACAGGAAGATTTCACGCAGGTCGGGGTGCGTGTTCAGGCGGTGGTTAAGCTCGTCGACGGTGATGTGGTGCACGTCAATCTCGTACTCGCTCAGCAGCTCCTTGAGCGTGACGGGGTGATGATCGCGCTCGAAGACGACGTCCTCGCCGTGATTCAGGGCCTTGTCGACAAAGAACTCCAGCAGCGTGCGGGCGTTCGAGCCGGCGTCGGTATGCACGTTCGTGTCCACCTTGTAGGCGGTGAAGAAGTCGCGGTTGTTCCACTCCTTCTCCTCCCTCTTGCCGGCCTCGTTGGAGATGTTCATGGAGAGGTGGAGCAGGAACTTCTGCTCCAGCAGGTGAAGTCGGTGCGTCGCGAGCCGCTGCAGAGCCACCGAGCTCGCCGTCTGCCGAATCACGGACATGTCGCGAATGAACTCCGTAATGGTCGGCAGGAACGTCGGCCACAACGGCGTCTTGCCCTGCTGAGACAAGATGCACACGCCATAGTACGTGTTGTACTCCCACTGCGCCTCATCAAATTGACGGGTGGTGCTGAAGACGTCTTCGACGTGCACGTTGGCGTCAGTCGCCACCGCCGTGCGGTTCGCATTTCCGACGTACTTGAGACGGAGCGCGACGACCTGCCGCAGCGCCGCCACCGCCTCCGTCGCGAAGCCCGAGCGATGGCCGCCGTAGTAGATGTCGATGCGGGGGTACACAATGCGCTGGTCCGTGTAGTTCATGCGGCGCGAGTGGCGAGACTGCTGGACGAGGTCCGAAACCAGCACCGACTGCGCGTAGGGGATGAGGTGCAGTGAAAGGGCTCCGCCGTCGCTGTCGCCGCCGTCAACGCCCGAGCCCACGCCGCCTGGCGCCTTGATGCCGGCCTTCGCCAGGAGCTGGTTTAGAAGCGCCTCCTCATGCGCGAGGGTCTCGTGGCGGAACTGCAGGCGATAGTCACACACGCCGCAGCGACGCAGGTCGTTGCCCTCCGCCCCTAGCGTAGAAAAGCGCTCGCCCAGCCAAGCCTGCTTCACCTCCAGCGGGAAGCTGCTATTCAGTACGCTGTTGCGCCCCAGCTCCATCGTGTCCATCGGCGTCAACGAGCACAGCTTGCTCAACGTCGCATACTCCTCGATAAGCGGCTGCGACTCGTGGTGGTGGAAGTACAGCGGGTCGGACGTGCTGATCGATACCCGCATCCCTTGGCGGAAATACTTCACGAAAGGACTGTCAAAGTACGCGGTGCTGAGCGCGTTGTCGCGCAAGGGGGAGAGTACGATGCCGATGCGGCAGTACATGTACAGGAACTGCATAATCCAACTTTGCGCGAGTGAGCTCACGTCGTGCACGACGTCGCCGAGGAGGAAGGAGCTGACAAGCTGGTCGTACGCCGGCGCCTTCTCATTTACGGACGGCGTGAAGAAAAGTGTGTGGAGGCCGAGGCGCGTGCGCAGCGCATTCAGCGACGCCAGGTTAGCCCAGACGTAGTAAAAGAAGTAGTAGTCGCTGCACCCACCACCGTGCGCCATCGCACTTCCGTGGCCGGCGGTCTGCCCATCCTCACGTAGTGCGTTGGTGCACGGAAGCGCGTCCGGGTCCACAGGAGTGGCGCTGAAATTTTCAGAGCGCACGACAGCGTGAGTGCGAATGCCGAGGGCGCCGGTGTGGCACAGCAGCTGCGCCACGTCCGACCACTGCGGATCCTGTGGGCACAGCGTCGCCATGAAGAGGGGATAGAAAATGTGCCGCAGCTGATCACCAACGGTGGTGCAGAGAGAGGGAAGCTGGCTTGGCCCCAGCTGCTTCGTGGAGTGGCGCTCTCGCTGAATCGCCAGCACCCATCGATTGCGCGAAAACTTGTTGAAGCCCTGCCGACGCACCCACACCGCGAGTCGCGTGAGCTCCTCCGGGTGGTGCCCGCAGATCTCCAGCATCATCTCGGTCGCCGTCATCTGCTGCTTCTGGTACTCGCGCTGCTCCAGCTCGGCGCGGAGCAGCATGCCGCACAGGTTTCCGTGGCTCGGTCCATCGGTTGACAAGAGTGCCTGCAGCAGCGTCGCACCAAAGGCGCCAGCGGGGTTCAGCTTCGCATCGAACGGGTCGTATGGCAGGTACTTGTTGCGGTACAGTGTAGGTTGCAAGCCGAGTCCCTCCACCGTGAGCTCGCGCGGGTCTTGGATACCGCCCGCTTCAAGGTAGGCAGCCAGTGTCACGACCTGCTGCGTGTGGGGGTCGACGTAGAGGGGAGCGCGCGGCTGCTCTAGCGCCGTAGTCACCACGTACTCCAGCAGCACCGGCGCCACAACAGACGTGCGCATGTTCACGCCATTGTCGACGCGCGTGCACGGGGCGTAGACGCCACCGTCGCGGTACAGCTCATCATAGTTGCCTTCGATTTCCAGGTTAAGCAACAGGTACAGGCGGAACTTCTCGGCGATGGAGGTGAGGCGCATGCGGGCGGTGGAGAGACACGGGCCGTTCTCGATGGCCCCGTAGACGGCGCGGATATCGCGCACGTACTGTTCCCATGGCACGACACGAGTGCGCATGCCTTCAAAGCCAAAGACGCCGTGGCGAAACTCGAGCCCCATGAGCGAGGCCACCGCTGTGGAGTCATCAGTCTGTGATAGCGGGCCTTTCGGCATCTTGCCGGCTGGCGACGAAAGAGGGGAAGACACCGACGCGGCTTGCGACCCCCCCAACGCCGAAGTAGCAGGCGCCGCAGTGCCGCAGTAACGCCTCTCCAGCTCCTCTGCTGTCAAAGGCACCTCTAGCTGCCCTTGGTCCGTATTCTTGTACGCCTGACGAGCCTGGATGATGTGCGCCATGATGCCGACGCACTTGAGGTAGTCTTTGTCGCCCTCATCGCCGTCGATCATGATGCGATGATACGTGGGTGCCACAGCGGCGTCGGAGGCCTCCAACGCGCCCCTGCCACGAAAATCCCTTTGGGCCTTATCACCGTCATCAGAGCCCGGCATCTCTCCGCTGCCATCGCCGATGCCTCGGAAGGGCTCGAAGGATGCGGAGATGGCGGAGCAGGGCTGCCGCAGGTGCTTGTGGGAAAGGATGCGCTCAATGACGGGCGTGGCACCCCCCTGCATCTTGGGCTGCGCGCGAGTGTTGCTTTCCATGGTCGCCGCTGTGCATGGGCGCACCTGTGTCGGTGTCGGTGGGGGAGGAGCGCAGTTGGTGTGCGCGCGCAAGGCCCTGCTCTCTGTTTTGTTTTGTTTTTCCTTTTCGAAGAGGTGAAGGTCAAGGGAGAGGTACAGAGAAGGAATGGTGACCAGCTGAAAGGGAGTACACGCACGTTCGCATACGCAAGACAAGCGAATGGATGGGCATGCTGGCGCAGACTCGCATCCCCCTGCCCGTTACGCCTGCGACAACAGCAGTGAGGTAGGCGTGCCAAGGGAGATAGGGGAGAGGTGCGCGTGAGCCACTCCGCCTTTCGCACCCGCTGACACAGCGCTTCAGTTGCGGATGACCTCGATGGGCAGCACGGTGCACACCGTCCAAGTTGTTCCAACGTGGTGCGTGACGGGTGTGAGGCTGCTTGCCTCTCTTGTCTCATGCCCTCTTGGATGAGCGTCGTTGCTGTCATCGTGGATGGGAAACGCATGCTAATGATGTGGCCGCGAGCAGCCATGGGCGTCACATCAGCGCATGCGGGGCCGAACACACAAATACGCAACACGAAAAAAAAAAGAATACAATAAGTATAGCGCGCGAGCCACATCGAAGACAGTTCAACAGGTTGCACGCGCGCGTGCCGGCGGGAGAGAAGCAAAGACAACGGTTCCTGTCCTCCCCTCCCCCTGCATACGAAGAAATACGAAGCGGAAGTGGCTTGGTCTTCCTCAGGAGACGCAGACCGCCCGCACTCCGCGTCGGCACATCAGATAAACACGCAAACTCAAGTGCGTGTGAGGGAAGAAAAGGGATAGGGGCTGTGCACGCGGGGCGATCGCCTCTCCACCGGGTACACTTTCCCCTCCGCACTTTACACATCATTTGCTTAAGCGGCCTCGTTTTCGCGCACAGACACACACGCCCGCGCACGCGTCACCTACACCCAATGGCGGCTGCGCTGGTCGACTGCATGCCACCTAAAGGTTTGAATGAGAAACCAAATACCTACTCTCCACAAGGCGCGTGGCGGAGGTAGAGGTGCGGCGTGGCGCACGCTGTCGCCGTGCGATTGCGCAGCAGCGCCGCGTAGCGACCCGGGAAACGCGCGCCCCTTGCACGCACAGCCTCCTCCTCCTCCGTTCAAAGCCTCCTGTTCTGCGAAGCTGTGAGTGAGTCACGGTCCTGTCACTGGCCTTTCTTCGCATCCTGTGCCTCGGCGGTGGCCTTTGCGCGAGCGTGGTTGTGCCAGCGCTCCTCCACGAGAGAGCGCGCGGCCAGTAGCGTGCAGGACACCATCGGCAGCAGCACAATCAACTGCGAGACGAGCGAATGGTCCCACGGAATGTACAGCTGCGGGGTGAGCGATGGGTGGAACTGCAGGTCGTCGGCGGCACGCGCGGCTCGCAGGAAGGAGCCGGATTGCACGTGGCGCTCCAAGACTGCGAACATGCGCTCCGTGCTTTGTGGGACGGCCATGTTCGTGTTTGCCGCAATGGAGCGCAGCGTGCTCGTCACAGAGGCGATCGTGTGCAGACACCCCTGATGCTCCCGCGCCCGCTTCCAGGCCGCCACGTCGGCAGGCTTGAAAGAAGCCAAGCCGATCTGCTGTGTTACGACAGAGAGAAGCGCCGCGCGTACCTCGGCCTCCAGTGAAGCGGCCCGCAGTCGGTACGACAAAGGTGTGAGAGAAGCTGCTGAAAAACTCGTCCTACCGGAGGACGCAACATCGGAGGCATCCGGCACCTCCACGGGAAGCATGCAGTACGCTTGCCGCACGTCAGCGACGAAGCACTGCACCTTGCCCGCTGCATCCCCCGGCAGCGCAGACGCCGGCACACTAAAGAGCGACAGGCCAAACAGCTCCGCCTCCTGGCCAACCTCAGGCAGAAAGGCATGCTTCAGCGTCGGCAAGCCGAGCTGCTGTTGGTTTGCCAAGTGCTCCAGCTTGCGCAACACGCGCTTCGCGCTAGGGAAGCGCCCACTCTGTGCTTCCTTGAAGAGTGCAGCGATCACTTCATCCCGCACCTGCGACTGCAGACGCACAAAGGTATAAAGCGTGTGAGTCGGAAGCGGGACAGCTGCCGCAGCGGTGCTCAGGCCGTCTGCCAGCCGCTCCTTCATCAGAGCAAGCGCCGCATGTACGCTGGGCAGCAACGCCGGGGAGTCCACCCAAACACCCAGCCCGTAAAATGCGGGAGGGAGCGAGGCAGAGGTCAAGGCAGGGGTGCCTTCCAGAGTGGAGCACCTCGCCTGCAGGTCTACCAGAACGCGATCCATCGGTAGCTCTACATGCTCATGGCTCACCGTCGTCCAATGTACACCGATGACGACAAGAAATATGAATGCGCTGAGTGCCGCAAAGCTGTTTGTAGCGTTGCGCCGCCACGTCTCGGACGGCGCCGCCACTGCCGTGAACTTCGGTCTAGGAAGACTGCTCGGCATGGCGCCACTTGCTCGACCTATGCGGAAGTGAAAGAGGGAGGGTGGAGAAGCTCAGCTGCAGGAGGAGTATGTGTGTGTGTGTCTGTGTGTGTGCGTTAATGGCGAGAGTGTATGAGATTACGTACAAAAAAACGGCTACACGTCACCAATTCTGTACTCTGTTCTCGTCGCCTCCTTCGACCTCCTCTTATGCCGATTATGTTACGCTGTGGGTGTCGCGCAAACATACACACCCAAGATACACACACACACGGCGCCAGCATGGTGCAGAGCGCCGCACGATGCAAAGGAGGAAGCAGGACAGATAAGAGAACAGGGATGCAATCAGCCGGAATCGAAAACAGAGGAAGAGACGCAAGTTGGGGGATGGCAGAGCAGAACCCGCGTACACGTACGCGTGTGTGTGCGTGGCACGTGTGTGGCAGAGCCACTGCGCCTCCCCTTGCATTTTATTCGCTGTGCGGGTTCCGTGCACTTCACCCTCCCCCCCTCCCAGCCCCGTCCCCTTCTCCCGCGCTCCTCTCATAAGTGCAGTGATGGCTGAGGACAGTCGCCAAGCGCCACCGAGCGCCATAGTTTCACACGTGCACACGCTCTTTTCGAGAAACACGCCCGACTCACTCCATTGCCGCACGCTCAAACACACTTCGAACAGTCCTCTAGCGCAGTCTGTAGCTCCGACTCCAAATGCCGCAGGTACGTCGAGGAAGCAGCGGTTGCAATGTGCACGGTGCCTGCGTTGTCCTCGAGAGCGGCTTTAAGCCGATGCATGCCCGCCGTGCCTGACCCAGCAGCCGCGCCGGGCATCCCGTTGGCATCACGGGATGAGTAAACACAGGCGCCGCCGTGAGGTATGCTGCACTGTGAGCGATGCTGCTTCACAGGCGAGCCCGCTGCCCGCACTGCGAGCTCGAGTCCGATGCACGCGCAGAGGCCTGCGTGCCACTGCGGTGATGGCGGTGACACCGAGCGGAGAACCTCATATCCTTCGGCACGGTCGATGGTCGACTGCGCCAAGTCCTTTACGGAAGCGGGTGGCGCATCCCATGTTGTGGCGCCGGTGGGGACCCACATCCCTCTAGCACGAGGCGTCCGCTTGGCCGACGGGGACAGAGGGGTCGTGGCAGCGGCAGCGGCAGTCACCGAGTTATTACCTGGGCAACTCATACGAGCACCAATCAGCTGCTGCGCAAGTTTATGATCATCAATGATCTGCAGGTGGCTGCGCTTCCCCTCCGTCATCGACCGCGTCGCCTGCGACCTAGCAGGGCGGAAGCAGCACTCAGCGACGACGCCGCTGCACTTGTGCGGCAGCGCCGTCAGCAGCTCCTCCTGTCGTCGACGATTCCGCTCCGTCTGCGGCTGAGAAAAGGCGGGGTCGCTGAAGTGCATTTGTGCACAGCAGGTCGCCTCCTTCGCCTCTGCGCCCGCCGCAGTTCGGGTACGCCGCTCTCGCACCGTCTCGGCTGCTAGGCCGTTGCCCTCTGAAAGTCGCCGGGAACGCTCCTCTGCAAGCACGCGGCTCCGTGCATCAACGAAGGGGTGAAAGGTGCACGTCTCCGCATCGCCCTCCACCTGCAAATGGCGAATCTCGCGCCGCCACTGTAGCTCCTCCCGCTCTGCGTAAAGGGCGTCAAAGACGGTGTAGCCAACGGCGAAGGGCCGATTGGTGTCTGCGTGGCGTGGTGGGCTCTCACGAGCTGCCGCACCGCCGGCTGCAAGGGCAATCGCTGCTGTTGTGTCCTTGTTGCACTGCGCACCCGGTGGTCGCTGTCTCGCCGAGGAGCGCTGCTGCCCATCACGATGAGTTCGCGCCGCCGCAGACGCGCCGTTACTAGGTGCCTTTGGCTTGTACAGCTCTGTGTGCATCCACTTTTCCCTCATCAGCTCAATGAATGCCCGAACCGCCGCGCGCTCATCGCTGTCGCGGAAGAGGCGGCCGAACACCTGCGGCGGAGCTACTGCAGCACGACCGTCGTCGCTCGTCTTCGTCGTCTTCTCGCGCACCCTGCTGCGGGCGGGAGTATGTTGCTGCGGTGTACCGAAGGTCCCCGACGGTGCACTGCTGGGTTCGCTCTCCGACTGAGGTGGCCTGTCAGACAGCGAAGCGCTGTCGAGCCGCGGCGTCGATACGGCGAGTGCACCTCGGCAATGCTGAGGGCCCACCGTTGATGTTGAACGGGTCTGCCTGCCTTTGACATAGTGCGCGAAGTGCTCCGACCCCGCGCCGATGAGGCCCCTGCAGCTCTTCGCCTTCTCCAGGTACGTGCACGGGGGCTCACTTGCCTTGGAGCGAGGGACGCCGGTGTGCAAGCTCGACCTGGTCTCCTCCTCGGTTCTCCACCAAAGTTCCGCGAGACGGCGTGGGTGGGCTGCTCGCAGCTCCTCCTGTGTGGCCGAAAACTGCCTCGACGAGCGCGACGGCGTCCGCTGAGCTGCCGATGAGCTCATCGCGCGGTGAGGCAAAGCACCTCTGCCGTCGCCCAGGTTCGCCTCGGCGCCGCGGGCACGCGCCATGCCTCCCGCCCCGGAGCTGTGCGAACGCGCTCGGCGGGTGGGCTTGCGCTCGCGATGGCCCTCTTCCACTTGGGATAACGATGGGTGGAAGGTGCAGTTAGCTTGAAAATCCGCCTCTTGCGCCTCTCGCAACGCCTGAAGCCGCCGCTCCCGCCGCTCCGCCTGTTTGGTGGCGTTTCGGTAGAGCCTCTCGCATGCCGCATCCTCCCCTGTGTGGCCCGCCTCGGTCTCCTTGCTGTTGGTAACTGTAGCGTCCATAGGGGCGCTGGCCCGCGCAGGAGAGCGCGCACCACGCATCTGTGCTGCTCCCGATGACATTTGTGCAGGCCCATTCGCGGAAGGAGCGGGTGCGTCCGGAGAGGCAGAATGCTGGCCCGCGGTCGGCTCACAACGGGACGACAGCACGTGGGGGCGGGGCGTGCATCTCTCCTTCTCGCGCGGCTTCTGGGCAGCCCTTCGTTGCTCCCGCACGCGGAGCTGTCGCTGCGCGCGCTCCTCTGCTTCGCGGAAGAGGCGCGAATACAAGGTTTGAAGAGGGGCCACTTCGTCCTCGCAGGCGTGGATAGCAAGGTGAAGTACCGGGAAACGTGGCGATGCCGTTATGGCTGACGAAGTGGCGAGAGGAACAGTCTGCGGCGCGTCGGCGCTCAACATTTTCTCCCAGGACGACCTCCTGTGGGCTGCATCTCCTGCACTGGAGGTACGATCGGCATCGAGAGGGGTGGGGCTTGCTCTCGAGGACGGGAGTGAAGCATGCGCCTCTGCCCTCGGCGCCGTCATGAGCGGGCTCATCGCGTCGACGTCGATGGGTGGGAGTGCAATGGACAAGAGTGGGGGTCGAACTCTGCGAGCCGTGCCGGGTGCGCTGCGGGCGGGGTTTGCTGCAGGGGACGTCGCCGCCGCGGCGACGTGTGCCTCTGCGTCTAACGAAGAGAGCATAGAGGCGATGAGCGGGCGTCAGCGCGAACGCGGCGGAGTTGCAGAGGAAGAGGCCAGGAAAAGACACAGCAGCAAAAGGAGCAAATGACGAAGCGATGAGTACCCGCGGCGGCCACGCAGAGGGCTGAGCGACGGATGCGCTGCACAACAGCGAAGAATGCTGAAAAGACAAGGAGCAATCGAGCACCATCTGTTGTGCTGCGCTTGACGGCTCGTGTGTGGGTGACAGTGGGGAAGGGATAGCGGTAGAACGTGCAATCAACCGCACGGGCACGAGAGTTTCATGCCAGATGAAGCCAGTAGAGGTGCACGCTCAAGCACGAGAGAGAGACGTGGGGTGCGGAGAATAGCCTTTTTGCCTTACAGGAGACGCGAGGAGTGTACTGGGCAGCGTTGGAAAAGGCGCGAGGCACTTCCGCGCAGCGGACTATGTCCACGGCATGCAACAGGAGCTGAAAGAAACGAAGAGCTCACTTCCCTCGATGCTGAGTGCACCACGCATATGGTGACCACCCGCGCACAAGCACGGCTACACCAACAAAGGCACGCTGCGGTCACGTCACACGCCGTGCCTCTGTGTGTGTGTGTGTGTGTGTGTGTGTGTCATCCTAATATCTTGTTTTTTTTCCTCTTTCGTTTGCTTGTGTGCGCTTTAGTAGCTTCGCGTGTTAGACGCACGTCACGCGACAAGCAGCTCCGACTGTGTTCCTGTAGGCAGCTCCGCGCTCACAGAGTGTGGAGCGCTTCGATGGACGCAGGGGCGTCACGCTGCGCCACTGCACCTCAGTAGGGCCGGCCGCCACCACCTCGGTGAGGGCCGCCGCTACCTCGACCGCCAACGCGTCCGCCACCGCACCCACCGCTGTCCTGACCTTCGTGCGTTCGGCTGCTCGCGAAGACCTTCCCGCATCCCGTGCGATGTGCGCTGTACCCGACGGACGTGGCGATCTCGGACGGCAGCAAGTCGCCGTGCTTCCAGTACGCCAACATGCCGTCCTCACCACCGGTGATGAGGCGGTTGCCGAAGCCGATGGCGACACGACCGAGCTCCTTGTGCACCTTGGGCAGGACCTGCGTCTGCCCAGTCGCCCAGTTCATCACCTGCAGTGGGCCAGCGTCGCCGCTGTTGTCTCGCACGCCGGAGACGAGATGCAGCTGGCCGGACACCACGCACCAGTCGACCAGGTACATCTCGAAGCTCGGCCGCCCATGACGCGTCTCCCGCTGTTCCAGGTCGTGGGGAAAGACATAGCCGTTCTCGCAACTTCCCACCATCGTCATAACGCCAAGCTCGGGAAAGCAGCTCATCTTAGTGACCACCTCGCCGCAGTTCACCGCCTGCAGAAGCACATCATCGTCTATCACCCCCTCCTCCACTGAAAGGAAGTTGATCATCTGATCCTCGCCAGCGGAGCAGAGAATTTTGTCGTCGAGAAAGCGCAGCCGTGAGACCTCATCTACGTGCAGCTGATCTAGGCACTTCACGGAGCACCAGGTCCGCGTGTCGACCAGGTGGATGTCGCGGTCCGCCGCGATGGCGAGAAGCGGCGCGGATGGCGTGACCCCAATGCTACTGGAGACCGCACCGCTACTGCACATGTCACACAAAAAGTGTACAGCTCGTGCCTGGCGCAGGTCCGTGACCATGACCCCGCAGTCGCGCTGGCAAGAGTAAAGCATGCTAGGCTGAGCAGGAGTGGCCACAAGGTCTTGGATTGGCTGCGTGTGCTCCTTGATATCTCCCAGAAATGTAGCCGCCTGCGTGTCGTAGAGGCGGATGGCCTGGGTGGAGAGGGACAGCGCCAAGGAGGAGCTGCCGTTGCACAGACAGCCGTCCATGATGTACGCACCCGGCTCGTACGACGTCTGCACCAAGTGCAGCAGGTTCATGGTGCTGCAAGTGGGCGTGTGCGCGTGTGTACCTGAAGTTGGGTGGGGGTAGCAGCAGAGAGCATCGACGAAGTAGAGAGCCGAGACAAGATGATCATGAGCGCGAGAAAGTTGACGGCGGAGGAGCCAGCAGAGAGGAAGAGTGAGCGATCTGCGCCACGCTGAGTGGGCACTCAAAGAAGGGGTTTTTCCCCGACCGTATCGGCTGCGGAAACCACCGTTCATCTGCGCGCACCTCCCCCTCCCCGCGGCTTCCCCTATTGCTATAGCAGCAGCTTGCTCGACACCCACTCAGGCAGGCAGTCACATGCGCCCGCGGGCACAGAAAGACGCCGACGCTCGGGCATTCATCATTGGTTTCGCGGCAGAGAAGTTCAGTCACCACCACGCACACAGCGCCACGAAAAAGAACCAAATGGAGAAAAGAAAGACGGCGAACACGACGACGGCACGCCATCGCGAAAAGCGTCCGATACGCGCGCACGACGAACAGGAAGAGAGACGTCAGAGGCGATAAAGAGAGAGGGGGGTTCGAAACAGCGAGAGACGCAGCGATGAACGGAGAGAGCCCGACCCTCTTCCCTTCGCCACCACCTCCCTTCACGGAACCGTTTCCGGGCAAGCCTGCCTCCCCCACGCCTTCGTGAGAGTGACAAAAGGCAGAGCAGGAGGCGCACACGCAGACGCGCATGCATGCGGGCACACCCCACTGAGCAGACACCACAGCGGCACAGAAAACAGAAGGAAAAGCGCACGAGCAAGACGAGGCGCACCGACTCAGCGCCCGTCATGCGCAGAGCCAGCACACAAACGGAAAGAGAGAGCATGAAAATAAAGAGAAATCGAAAGGGGCAGGAGCCCAACTACGATGCTACATATGTTTGGGAGCGGCGGGGAGAGGGACGAAAAAGCTCGCCGACAGAGGGAGAGACCTCCTCCCGAATACGTCTACTAAGGCTAGTGCGAGAAGTGAACCCCCCTTCCCTTCCCTCGCTTCGTCGCCTCCCAAGTTACAAAGTTGTGCCTTCTGCCGCGTGTGTCGCTGTCTCTGCGATGGCGTGTCGGCGCACACGCATGAGCATGGATGGGGCCCGGTGCCTGCCTCGCCGTGATCTTCCTGGGTATGACCACAGCCGAGAGAGAAGAGGCAAAACATGGTCGAGCGATATACCGTCCGCGTTGCCCCCGCCCCAGCCCTCCTCCCCTCCCATCAACTCCTCGCGGATTCGGCCGCACACTCAGGCAAACGCGAGGTATAGACTGCAAGCAGCGCCACCTAGTCGAGAAAGCACGCACACGCACACAGAGAGGGCAAGAGTCGGCAACGATAATGAGAGTCGCAGCCACACAGACATACGCACGTCACAGGCTCACATGGAGAACTCACGCAAGCACTGCTGAAACGCCGCAACGCGCGTTTGGCAGAAGGCAAAGCTGTTGTGGTGATCTTCCAAGCACCGGTGCACCTCGCGAGAAAAGATTTGGCATGGGTGTTGGGTTCCTTCCTGCTGGAAGGTCGGCTCCGGCTCGTTGGAGCCGAAAAATGGCGTGAGCCAGGAGCGACGATAGTCTTTGAACACGTCCTTGGCCGAAACGTGGCCCAGACCGGCGATGTGGGTGCGTGCGCGACCGTACTTTTCCTGGTCCATGGCGTTGCGCGACTCATCACGCAGGGGATAAAACTCCAGCGCCTGGCGTGGCTGCTGCTCCGGGGCCGCCGCCGCCAGCTCAGCAGACGGCGACTGCGCTTGCTCTGTGTCGTTGGCCATCTTGAAAGAGACGAGATGAAGGCAGGGAGAAAACGATTGCGCGGAGGTGCGATGGCGGTGCGTCGCCCACCAGACACGCAAGAAGAAAGCGCGCAGGATTCCGTGTTCGAGGTGCTCCACCGACGCGTTCTCCTTCCGCTTCAGTGTCCACGGAAAAGGTCCGGCTGCGTCAAGGCACAAGAACAGCTAGATGCGCACCCATAGAGCAGAGGCCACGGCGTGCAGACAGTGGCAAGAAGCGGCCAGCCTGGGTGATCGATATTCCTTTCGCTTGTCGCTCCGAGCGTGTTGCCTTCCGGTCGCTGTAGTCTAATGAGAAGAGCGGGGAGAGAGCTGTGGTGCGTTGGAATGCTAATCAGCGTTGCACGTCCCGTCGTGCACCGCAGCGCTGAGTCCTATAAGGAGGAGGCGGCGGAGGAGAAAAGAAATGCGGTGAGCCCGAAAAGTGTGTGTGCCGGTGCCTAAAAGACGCGCATGGAGAAAGATAAAGTGCCCAGTGCGGCCACACCCCCGCATTCTCGATGCGCGTGACACTAGCGTCAGTATGAACTGGCGCATTCACGCCCCGTTCTGCGCAGACACGCGCACATATGAGACGAGAAGCTTCGGCAAGACCCCCATAGCATGCGCCATGAGCATTGCAGAGGTGTGGAGCATGGCACTCATTCATTTTCTAACCACATCCGTCCCACTCTCATGCTCGCGGCACCTGATGTGGTCTTTCAGATTACGGTCCTTGCGGCATAGTAAGATTGGAAGAGGTGGCGTGCGGGTGAGCTTGCCTTCTCCTCGTGGGTCTTGCATCTCTGCAGACCTCTTTTGGTTCTTGTGCTCGTCATGTGTCCCGCCGGTCTCCGCGTCCGTGCGCGCGTGTCCCTCACTGCACAACGCGGCACCTCTCTCTCCCTCTGCCTCTGATGTGCGTCGAGCGAGGGGAGGCGCGGGGGAAGGGGGGGGGGTCGAGTTGCATGTGAGGTTCGATGCTCGAAGGGAAAGGAAGGAGTTGCACTTCATGGCGAGCGTTGCGTCCCTCTTGCCGCCGCGACCCTTTCCTCGGGATGTGAGAGGGGGCTTTGTCGGTCACCCTCTCACACCCAGGCAACGCGCGATGCCGCAGCAACTCCTCCCCCGCCTTCCTTTCCAGGGAAGGGTAGTGGCAAAGACCCGCGACTGCAGCTCTAGCGACTCATACTCGCGAAGCCGGAGTTGAGTCCGTGCTCCGTCAGCAGTTGCTGGCGCAGCTCCTCGAGCGACGGTTTGCGCGACGGCGTTTGTGAAGACGAAGATGAAGACGTAACTCTGGATGAATATAGCGATGAAGAGCTCGAAGACGCATGCCTGGCTTGGGAAGCAGCCACGGTTGGAGCGCGCGCTACCGCAGACAACGAGGGAAACCCCGGGGTCGATGAGTGGGAGGCGGGGGAGAATGTGGCGTGAGACGTGGCATCCTCCCTCGGTGGGCTCGTGTGTTCGCGCTGCATCTTGAAGGTCTCGTTGTCAGTGTCGTCGCTTGACTCCAGCGAGTCTGCGCAGCGAGAGGAGCGCGTCGTCGTCGTCATGACCGAGCCGCGCGGAGCTGCCCGAGTGGGCATCGGCTGAAAGGGCGCCCGAGAACCCTCTGCGGGCAAGGAGAGGGAGGTGGTATGGGTCGAAGAGCGGGTTCCGGTTGACGTGGCTAAATCCGCAATGCTGTTGCTCATGCGGCGCTCCCAAGCAGGAAGCAGGTGCTTCGCCTGCAGCTCCTCTCGTGCCGTCGACATGCAGCTCAGCCGGTCCACGCGCCGCTCCATCGTGGCAAGGGACGGCCACGCTGCCTTGTCGAGAGGCCAGCTGTCTGCCGGGATGTCCTTCTCTGCTGTTCCGCAGTCGTGCGGTTTGAATAGCCCCGTCACGTCCAACAGTGGCACAAAGCGCTCCTGCCCGTGCGCCAAATCGTAGAGGTCCTTGATCAGCATGCGCTGCACAGACGCCTCCTTTTCCAGCACTTGGGTCGCAGTGAGCAGCCGACGCTGCTTCTCCTGCTGCACCGCAGCGTCTCCGCGCGGCGAGGGAAGAGGAAGGCAGTGAAGCGCTGCGGTAGCGCCCGAGCTGCTAGAGACACCCGCAGCAATCGAAGAGGTGGATGCGGAGGCGGATGGGAGAGGCTGCGGTGCGCAATGTCTGCCGCCTGCCTTGCTCAAGCCTTCGGCGAGCCGCGTCACTTCGGCGAGAAAGTCCAGTGAAGTGCCCGCGTAGGGCTGCGTCTCAGGTGCACCGCCGTGCGCTTTAGGGGATGTGCACGTTGACGGTGGCGCCGCACTGACGTAACTGCCACACGCGCTGCCAGTGGGCAGCCGGCTCGAGGTGATGGCCCGGATAGGGTGCAACCCAAGCTTCCACATGGCGCCAGAGTTCACGAGGCGGGTGCGATGCTTGATCTCCAGCCGATGCAGCAAGCGGCGTAAATCGACGCTGGCGCACATAGGATCGCGCTCGAGGTGCACGTGCGAGAGCGACCGCACCACTGCAGTGGTGCCCAGTGCGGCACAGTCATGCACGATGTTCATCAGGTAATTGTCGCCGTTTTTTAGCAGAAATGGGTACGGCCGGCTCAGCGCCTGGCGCCACTCCACCACCGACTCCACCGTGAGCATTGTCACAATTTGGTGCTCCTCCAGCAAACACAGCACGGTGTGCTGCGCCTCTTCTAAGCTGGCCTGGCCGTCGTTGTAGGCACGGCAGCACGCCCAGATGCGCGTCATCACACTCTCCCGCAACGCGATCGCCTGCATCACCAGCAGCGTCTGCTGCTCATGAGCACGCAACGCCGCCACTACAAGTTCCGTGCCGCCAAGTGCGACGAGTGCATCACCGCGGTGATCCACAGCCGAAGCATTCGGCGAGAAGGTCGCCGCACTCGCTGCAGCACCGTTGAAAGAGAGCCCCCTCGCTTCGACACAGTGCTCGTGGAGCAGGGGATGCAGAAACAGGCAAGAGTACAGCTCATGATCGATAAGCGGAACCGCCAACACGTGCGCCAGACGTTCGTACGTCACCGCGAGGTTTGCGCAGTAGGCAGCAACAGCGTCCTCCCTGCCTGCCATGACCATGATGAATACTATCTGAGAGGCTAAAGCGAAGCGTTTGAGGATCAACCGAAATAGAAGGGCTGGCGGAGGGGCGGGTGTGATAAGATAGAAATGGGCGAAAGGCAGAAATGGCGTGAGCACTTAGAGAGGGAAGGCGCAAGCGGGGCAGGAGAAGAGAGCAGGTGAAAGAGAGCTAAGCACTGTGCTGGCAAAGGGTTTGTTTGGGTTGGTCTCCCAACGTGTGTCCGCTTTCTCTCTGGCACACAACGTCAAGCCCGATGCCACTCGACCTTCCCTCCCCCCCCCACGCCCCGGCCCTGTCATAGGCCCCCATCGCATGGTGCGCAGCAGCGCTAGGCACCGGCGTTGCAACAATGCGCCGACTCAGTCATCGGAGAACGGTCTCTGCCTCAAACGCTGCCCACACACCCACGCCGCTCCGCAGGTCGCCTCACAGCCGCTCCCATCGTGCAACTGGGCTACCTGGCACGTTCCTCGGGGCGGCGCAGGCTCCTCGCACACCAGCAGGCAGTGCGAGGGTCGGGAGTGAGATACCTCCCAGTTAGGCGGGCCCTTTCCCCATTATACGGATGGCACAAGCGTGCTTGCGGTCGCTGGTCACCCTGGCGAGACGCCCTCCAGAACCTGGCCCCCGACGTTCGTAGGAGTGCGTTGCTCTCAGCTCCTTGCCCCGTGGATGCGTGATCCCGGCATCACCAGAAGTGGGGTTCGGCATGTGGCAGGGATAGGGCGGCGGCTTAGCTTCCCAAGACAGAGGGAGTGGGACGCACTGGACCCTGAGATGCCACACGCTGAGGTGACCCTTGCACCCCCGCGCCACCCCACCCCCCACACACGTCATTAGAGTTTGGAAAGGAGGGAAGAGCAACTAAACGCAGGAGTCCAGAAGAGGAGCTAAAGTAGAGGACAAAGTGTGCAGGCAATATACGCGGCTACAGCGAATGCGAATGCAGCCTGCGCATGAGCGTGCGGGTGCGCTTCTACAGGCACCACGCCATCTCCCGTGCACCGCCGGCGAGCAACGCACAAAAAGGGCCTGGCAGAGGTGAGAGAGAAGGCGAAGCTGAGTAAGGGCGCCTCCAACGCCAATGAAGGAGGCGCATCGATAACGCGAAGGCGAGCACGAGGCAAAGACAGACTCAGGGGGAGAGGGAGAGCCGACAAGGGTGTCGAGGAGATAGTTGGGTCGTCGAGGCACTTGCGCAAGGCGAAATACGTAAAGGATGGCGGGTTCGTCGGCGTGTGCACAGTTGTCGTGTAGAGTTGCCAGCCACCGATTGTGGCACGAGAGATGATGAGACGATGTCAGAGACAGCTAGAAGCACTAAAACAAGCGCAAGCACTTACAACACCGTCGGAGAGGGCGGTAACGAGGCGAGAGAGAGAGAGCGCGAGAAAAAAGATCGCCATCCATAGTGTGGAGGAGCGCACAGTGCACAAAAAGGCAGCGAGAGGATAGAAGAAGCGCAGTGAGAAGACAACAGGCAACGCCTGTTTTGTGTGTGTGCGTGTGGGCGCGCACGGGGAGTGAGGGAGTGTTGCCCTACGCTCTCCCCCAAAGAAAAATGAGCACCACCATCACCGCCACCTTCTACGCGTTCGCAGCTGTAGTGTTCATGACCCCGCGTTACGCTTTTTTTTTTCACAGCCCTGATGTCGAATAGGCGAGTTGCCCATACACGCTTTTGATGGGTGACGGGCAATGGCGTGTCAGGGGTGCGTGGGTGGATGCTCCGCGTGCACAGAATCACGTGAGAGGGCAGACACAATGCGTGATCCTGCATATGTACGCACGCACAAGAGAAGCGAGAAGAGAAGGTGAAGAAAGGAAGTGGTGCGCCATAAAGATGCAGTGCTCTGTCCGCAGCACCATCGCATTGGGAGTTCGCCCTTTGCGGGTTTTGAAGCCGCAGACAGATCATCGTGACAGACATCGCCGACCTAGGCCTCCCGCGAAGGATCCTGTGGCGGCAGCAGTCCACGCCAAGAGCACCCGTATTTCCCATCTGCTTTCTGGCCTCCGCTTTTGCGTTGGTGAGCAACGATGGGGGGAGGGGAGGGACGATAAATGACGGCAGAAGAGAACGCGCGTCCGTCCTCTTCTTCTCGCGCTCTCCCCCACCTTCAGCAGCATCGGCTGCCTGCCTCGATGCAGACGCGGCTGCGACTGAGAGCGGTTGCAGCGCACACGGAAAGCTTCGTGTTGGTGCTCGCTCTTCATTCGCTTTCGCTGTTGCTCTGTGGCTTTCCTTTACTTTCTTGCTGGTGGTACAAGTATCTAAAAACTGAGACACACACATGCATAAAACATACGCATGCGCGTAAACACATGCACGGAAGAGGGAGCTTCGAGGCTGCCCAGCCTTTTTCTGCGGCGTCGATCAGTCGCCGTTAAGCCGCTATGCAGCGCGTCTTATGTCTGCTAAGCATCTGCTTCTGCTTGGCTTTCTTCTCTTCATGTGGCTGAGGTTCTTATGTCTCAAGGTATGAGCGGTCAGTGCGCGTGTGGGCGCGGACACCTCTGCCCATCATGATAGACGTCGGTAGGCCTCCGCCTACACGTGTGCAGCCACGCGCGCGCGTATGCATGCATGCTGATATATGCTCAGAGGTACGTCGACAGATACAGAGAAACAAAGAAAGGCAAGCGAAACCGGCATGATGAAGAGGAATAGGTGGTAGCACAACGGCGGAGAGGCCAAGAGCACTCACATCGAAACGTTACGAGACAAGGAGACACGGACAAATCTGAAAAACTTTGGTGACGGAACCAGCGCCAAGAAGACGAGCCAAACAAAAAAATAAAAATAAAATAAAACGGGTGTGTGGGAGCACTTTTCGGGAAAAAAAGAAAAAATGATGAATAAATGAGGACAGAAAGGATGGCGGTGGGCGGTGTTCGCGGCGGTTGCTCTCGAGGAGCGTTCGACACACGAACCCCTTAGCACCTGGCACCGACTCCCTCACGGTTGCTACGGCGCTGGTAGCAGTTGAGGCTCTCAAAGGCGGGTGGCCGGCAGAGAGAGAAGACGAGGAAGATGTGCGTCTTGTTTTTTTTTCTTCTGCTGGATTTCGCAGTTGTGTATTACTCTTGCGAGCCGTGATCGATGCGCTCCACCGTGGCACGGACGCGCTCAGCTGCGCGGCTGCTGCGATAGCATGCACGGCCGCAAAGCATCTCGTGCTCTTTGACGTCGTGCACACGGACTTGTACGCCGCACTTGCGGCACGCCACGAGCATGGCTTTGACGCATTGATAGCACTTTTTCGCGAAGGCGTCGCGCTCCGTCTCGGGGGAGGTGGAGGAGGGGACTTCCTGGGCGGCCACGTGCTGGATGCGCTCCTGCAGCGCTGCGAGAATGTCCTTTACGTCGTCCATGGCGGTGTAGTACTCACACAGCAGGGCCTCCGTCTTAGGACGGCACAGATCCACGTGCACGTGATAGGCAGAAGCGTTCTGCTGATCCGCGCACAGATAGCAGGGCAGCGTCTGGCGCGTCTGCTGCACAATGCCCTGTAGCATGGCTGCCACCACTTCGTTCGTGGAAGTGGAAGTGGCCTTGACATGGGAGGCTTTAGGATCGTTCATGCATGCCTGCCGCGATTTCCGGAAGCTCTCCAGCGCTGTCCGCACCTGCTGCACGCGCGCCTCCTCCTTTTCGCGCTCCATCGCGGCGTCCTGCGCATCAAGGCCCGACTCCGCGTCGGTGTGGTCGTCTGGACGTGCCGGGGAGGCGGTGAGGTCGTGCTCCCGCCGGCGAGACTTGGACGGGGAGCCCTCGCCGGGCCGGTGAAGGCCATGCATCGTGGTCTCTGGCGACGGCGGCACCGGCTTTGGCTCCACTGGTGAGGCGAGAACGCGATCAGTGGCCTTGGGAACGTTCTTGCGCGGCTCGGATTCGGCCTCCGTCTCGAACTGCAGCTTCTTGTGGACCATAGGCTTCGAAGGCACCGCAACCTCACCCTTCACCGGAGTCTCACACGCTGACGCGGCGACTGCCTTCGTCCTCGACCGCTTCGCCGGCTCCGCAGCGGCGCCGGCGGACTCCTCAGGCCGGCTGTTGCGCGCCGCTACACGAGCGCAGTGTTTGGAGAAAGAGTCCTGCTGACGGGTGGACACACGCCCAGAGTTGACAGCACGGTGGCGCTCCTCCGACGAGGCTGTCATCGGTGGGTCACTACTCAAATGCGAGAGAGTGCTGGAACGACGCTCTAGTGGGCTGCGCAGACTGCAGGCCCTCGGCGCGGCACGCCGCTGCGGTTGGTGTTGCGAGGCGCGGCGCGGTGAGTCACAAGCCCGATTCACCGTGGAGGCGTCCGTCGTCATTCGCTGTATGGGGCGGGAAAGGGCACGCTTGTGGGCGGCGGCCTGGCGGGCGCTGTAGATGGAGCCGTACGTGTGCGCAGGGGCGGAGGCGACAGCAGCGGGAACCTCCTCACAGCGTTCCCGGTGCGCGGCAGTCATATGGGTGGTGAAGCGGGGCTTCGCCTCCGCGCTTGTGGAGGGACGGCCGCGGGGGGTCCCGCAGCTGCTGGCGGTACTCGCGGTAGCGGCGCATGAGCGCGACTGGTTCTGATGGCGCCGGTTTGGACTTCTACGCATCTCCTCCTCGTCTTCGTGATGGTCTTTGCGCTTCGCGGCGATGCTAGCCGTCATCTCGTACATGGCGGTCGAGGGGCGAAGCCAGAAGGCCTTGTTGTTGCTTGCGAGCAGAATCACCTCCTGCTCCTGCTTGGGTGTCCCGTTGACATCAGGTGCTCCGAGGCTCTCGACCCCGTCTTCCTCGACGTCCGCCTGCCGCAGCAGGTTGCCCTTCTCGTCGTCATGGAAGAGTTGCGTCGCCACCCCGCGCGAAGCTAGAGAAGTGGAGGCGAGGTCTGTGGCTGCGGTCGCCCCTGCCTCCTCAGCGGCCGTCTCGCTCGTATCCTGCTGCGGAAACACGCTTGTCGTTGCGGCCATCGCCGGCGTCGCCTTAACCGCATCTCTCTTTCGGCGACTAGTCGACCGAGGGCTCGGTGGAGCAGCGGCAGCCGAAGTTGATGCAAGACGCGGCTTGGTGCCGCTGTCCTTGTGGGGGTATGAGCGCGGCTGAAGCTGCGATGACGAGGTGGACGGCGACACGTCTGCCTGGGCGAAGGAAGCGGACAAGGTGCGATGCAGAGACGTGCAATCGTGCGCCGTCACGGGCTCAAACCCAGGCCGCAGAGTGTCACGCCGCCGCTGGTTCGGCTTGCAATACGGCTGCGTCAGCTCTGGTGCCACGTAGGGCACACCACCGTTCCCATCGTCGCCGGTGGCGCAGGCGGCTGCCGGCTGCGATGGCGGGCCATGCGTCTTGGACAAGCTCAGCTGCAGCACCGCTGGCGCCGGCGAGTCGCCGGTGAGACCGCCCTCGGGATTGCCTGCCGCCGGTTCTGCAGGACGGGCGATAGGCCGGTTCATGGACACCGAGACAGGAACCGGGGACGACGAGGACCTCGTACGCTGCGGCATCCGCTGCGAACTCGCGGAAGAAACACGCTCACCAGCACTTCGGAGCGACTTCGACACGGGTACCGCCGGCTTCCCCTCCTCTGTCTCCGAGTCGTCGCTGACGACGGTCTCGTCCATGGCAGAGCAGCCGGCAGGTGAAGCGAACGCTTCCGACTGCTCATCATCGCGCCGCTTCGAGAGCTCCCCGACCTCCTCGGCGTCCACAGAGTTCGGCGATGGCTGCTTGCTTTCCACCTGCCGATTTCCGCGGAAAAGCATCTTGTACCGCTCCAGCGCACTGCTGCGCGCCTTCTGGTCCTCCATTCGCTTGGAGTAGTCGAGCGGCACGCGGCGGATGGTCATGGATGGCGACTCCTGGGCCATCGTCGCGGCAGATGTCTTGGTGGACTGCAGCGGCTTCTTCGGCGTGTTCTCGCTGTAGGCAGAGTCGGCAGCCTCTTCATCGAAGCCGCCGTCCGCAGCCGCAACAACGGATGGGTGCATGTGGGTGCGCTTGCTGAAGCTCGCGACAGCCGACTCGGAGTGCTCCGTGCCGGCGCGCATGTGCGAATGCGGCGCCGTGTTTGTGCAGAAAGAGCCGCTCTCACTGCTGCTAACCGTGTAGTGGCTCATATTCGGCTCCCCGGGTGCGTGTCTGATGCGACCAACTTGTACAGAGACGGACGTCGCGGGTTGTGCGGCAGCCGTTCTTGCACCAGCGCACCTGTGAATGAGCAGCGGGAACGATAAGGCAAAGAAATCGAAGACGAGCGGAGGAGATTCACCAGATATGCGTGGGAGAACTGGGGCCGGATGGCAAGCGTGCTGTGGCCTCAGGAGAGAAACAGAAAGAGAGAGAGATGGAGACAAGTGGAGATGCAACAACAAGGATGTGAGTGAAGGGTCTGCGGAGAGAGCAAGAACCAAACAAGCCCTTCGGCTATCGCCAAACTCGTGTCCACCCGCCGAGAAGACAACTCGAAAAACAGCCCAATCTATATTGAAAGAAGCAAAACGAGGTGCCTAGAAGAAAGAGGAGGTGTGAAAACTGCTGAGATGAAAGAGGTATGTGATACACAGCATGGAAAGCGCACTTGTGAGCAGAGCCACCACCACTAAAGCGCCCACATATATATATATATGTGGGCAAAAAAGCAGAAGGCGGCCGTGCACCCTCGGTGCTGTCCAACAGCGAGGCGTTCGCTGGCGCTGACTTGTGCGTCTACGGGAGGATCGAGTACAGAAGAGAGCCGTAACGAGCAAATAAAATAGTAATAAGAAACGATTAGGCGCGCACGCGCACTTTCTCTAGAAGAAAACAACAAAAAAAAAATGATGATGATGGGCACGTCGAAAGCGATGCGTGGATGAAGCCGGGTGTGGAAGGTGAAGTTGCGGAGGTGAGGGGAGGGAGAGGGTGAGGTTTGTGTATCTCTGGATGGCGATGTGTCACGATGCGTGAAAAAACTTGTAGAGACTGAATGCGCCCGTCAGTCTGGCATGCACGCACAAGAGGCAGCAGAGAGAGACAAACACAGGGAGAGAGGAAAGACAGGTTGTGTCTGGGTGAGTGCGCCAGGGCTCCCGAGAAAGCTCTGCTGGTTTGTTGTTGGGCTTGTGTGTATGTGTGTGTGAGAGATATGGGTGTGCGTTGATGTATCAGACCGAAGAGAGAGGCATTGTCCGTCAACGAGCCCCCGTAAGTAGAAGCACCGAAAAAAAAAAGAGCGGTGTTGTGTAGAGCACGTCGAGCACGGCAAGCGAACACACACCGACAATCATCCAGGTGAGGTGCAGAAAGAGGGATGAAAAAGACAGGGGGCAAGAAGAGAGAGGGATTACCAACGAGCCTGTAGCACCATCAAGGCAGCTGCAGGCACCACTGAGAGACGGGCAACTCGAAGGAAGCGACTCATAGCACCTGCTCAGCAGCACGCAGCACTTCAGCTGCGAGTGCTGGACAGCTATTTGTCGTGTGCGTGTGCTCTTCCTGCCATCATCGAACACTGTCCGCTGCTGCCTAGCCAGAGAAGCCCGTGAGAAGTCCACGAAGAGGTACACCAAGACACGCACCCACATAGTCACCGCAGCAAGGAGAACAAGAGAGCTAGTACCTCGCGATCATAGGCACGCCCGCACTTCCGCGCGCAGACGCCAACGTCGGACTGCGGTGTCGCTGCTCCCCACCCACGCGCGCCATGTGCTCCCCTCCATCACTATGGTGGTGTCTTGCTTGATAGCGCGATACTGCTTGAACTGTACAGGGGTCGGCAAGACTACTGCAGCCAAAGAAAAGAAGCAAGAGAAAGGGAGAGGTACAAGAAGAGCGCACAGCGCAACGGGAAGAACAGACTCGGCCAGGCCCACACACGTCCACGGGCAAGCACGCAGGCCCCCCACCTCATCTGCCGACCGGCCGCCCCATGCGCGCCTTTGTTTTTTGTTTTCGTAGTGCGCGTCAGCGCAGTCTACTACGCCGGGTAGTTGGCCTTGTCCACGACAGACAAATTGTTCCGGTAGAAGCCGTCCAGCGTGGAAGAAACGCCCAGGATCCTATCCCAGTCGCCCCGGAGCACGCTGTTACGCGAACGCGAATTGCGCTCCTCGGCGTAGAGGGCGCCGGCAAGGTTCTCGTCGAACTGCTGCGTCCACTCCTCGAAGTGCTTGTCATCCCTCATCCCTGGCCCGCCCAGCAGCTGGTAGAAGCACCACGCAAACAAACTCATGAACATGGCCCACACAAGTCCACGCAGGTGCGGCGCTACATCCATGTCACCGAAGCGCTCGGACGCCTCGCCAGGGCCGGCGTACAAGGGGTGATGCGCCGTCCATCGGTGCAGCTTCGCGTCGTCGTACCACATGACCTCTGGGTGCGTCCAGTGGTCGTACACGAGAGAGTTGTCCGGGTGGAACATCGGATTCGCCAGCGTGTACGTGCTCCACGGCGAGGAGTTGTTGCGGCGCATGTAGTGAAAGTTCGCGTTGTCGCGCAGGTACTTCTGCGTCTGGCGCACCATCATGTCGCACGTGGCCGGATCGGTCACGTAGCGATACTTCTCAAACCGCCGCCGGATCACCTTGTGCGCAAGGTTGAGCTTGTGAGCATTGAGCTGGATCATCCACATCTGAATCTCTTTCAATGACCACCGGTACAGGCGGCAAACGCGCTGCTTGTGCGTCAGCCGCGGGTCGTCGATGATGGGGTCGAGGTGTCGGACGCTACCCATGAAGTCGTAAATGTATGCGTCAGACTTCTGCTCGTACTTCGGGTTGTCGAGAATACGCCACCCCTCGTAGTTCTGCAGCAGTGGCTCGTGGAGGTGCCACTCGTGGTACTCCACCATGCCGCCACTGAACAGCAGCGAGCTACGGCGCATCATGTTCCCCTTGTTGTTCTTCGCGGCTGTGTCGGTGTGTCTAAGCTTGGCAAATCGAAGCCTCTAACGGAGGCGTACCCTAGATCTGGTGGCGCTGCTTGTTGGCGTCCCATGCACACATCCGAAGCGCGCAAAGTATATCGTGCCGCACTGCTGGAGAACTACGAAAAAAAAAAGAGGAAAAAAAAAACGGATGCAGTGGGGCTGAGAGCAAGAGAGGGGGAGCGCCCAGCGGTGCTGTTAGAGAGCCCGCCAAAGACAAGATACCTACAGAAACACTAGAAAGTAAAAGGAAGGGGGAGACGGCAGCGGCGAAGACGCGTCTCGTTTATCGTTTGCTTGCTACTAGGAAACGAGGGCGGAAGATGCGAGTGGGGGAAGGGAGGGCGTGGGCGGGAGGCAACAGAAGGGAGGAAGTCACGACGGCTGTTGGTAAGGTGCCACGTGTGTGGGGAAGCGTGCAATTCTGCGTCGCCCTCTCTCTGCGCACGCGCGGTCTCTCGCGCTCTCGCTCGCACTTCACTGCCCTCAACCACGACGGCACTGCTACGAAAAGGAAAAAAAAAAGAAGGCCGGCGTGCGCCTGTGAAAAGAGAGGTCTCGTCTACTCCGTTTGGCTCAAGTGCCTACGTACCCTGTGTGTAGGTCCGTACCAGGTGTACCGCCATGCACGCAATGTCTCTGGTTCTTGTTGCTACTACGAGCTAGCGTGCCTAGACAAGCGCAGCTACTGCGATGTGTCCTTGTACTGCAGGTCCCGGCCTCCCCCTCTTGCAAGAGTAAGCGTTCAATGCTGCCACACGAGTACGACAGCACAACTACAGCGCACTCAAGAGCAGAAAGAGTGTGAGGGTGATCACGGAGAGCTGGGATGACTTTAGGGAAGAGCACAAGGAAGAAAAGCGGATGGCGAATGCCTCCTTTGGAGTGCTGAGGTGGCGGGCACGCGGATGTGGGCACACACGCACGAGCACAAGTGGCGGTGTTTTATGCGCGCTTGCCAGTGTGCGAAGACACTCGCGCAAGTGCGTCAAAGAAGGTTAGAAAGGGCGAGATAAAGGGGAGAAGATAAGCAGTTTCAGTAGAGGTGTGTGTGTGTGTGGGAGGAGGGAGGGGGGCGCTGCGAAGAAGCATCCTTTCCATCCCCTACTCAGCAGCAAATGCGCTCTCGCCTTGAGCGCGACAACATGCATGCCTTTGGTTCCTTGTGACGTGCGTCGCCGTGACCAGCTCTCGACTGCAGCAGCTGTCATACAACTCCGTGTGCGCCTTCATCTCTTTCCTTCTTCCATGGGCTTCTTGAGCTTCGTGGCGGCCGCGATGATGCATTCAGCGATAAAACGGGGAAGCGAAGAAACACACGCACAAAAAAAAGACGCCGACAGAGACACCAACGCGCAGACGGGCAGCTGTGGAGCAGCACACAAGATGCGGCGGGAGGCAGCGGGCACCGCACGCACGGCGGCGCACGCAAGCACATATGCACAGCGCATGCACGAGAGCACAACAGAAAAAGAAACGAAAAAGAAAAGGTAAATGATCCAACTTGGATACCTGCAGCACCAAGCACCGAGAGACGCGCACACAGCTGTGGAGGCAAAGTCCGCGCATCATCGAAGGCCGCACACGTAGACGCGCACACCATGCACGCGCCAAGATGAAGGGGACGGTGGAAAGGCGAGAATGAAATGCGTCGTTGGGGAGGGGCGGTGAGAGAAGGGGGTGGGGGCGAGTTGCTGGCAAGGAAGCGCGCACTCGTCCCCGCCGCGAGCCAGCCCCCTCTCCCCTCTGCACTCATGGGGTCGCCTACCAGAACTTCATCTCGTGATACTCCTGGTCAGTGGCGCGCTTCCAGTGGCGCTCAGCCCAGTGCCAGTCCACTACATCAAAGTACTTGGAAAGGTACTCGGGGCGCTTGTTCTCGTAGTCGATGTAATACGCATGCTCCCACACATCGACGCACAGTAGCGGTGTGTACTCGTAGTTTGTCAGCGGGCAGCCAGCGTTGCCGTAGGAGACGATATCGAAGGCGCCAGCCTTCTTGTCGTAAACCCAGTAGACCCAGCCGCTGCCAAAGAGGTTCTGCGCTGCAGTGATAAACTGCTTCTCGAACTTCTCGACGGAGCCGTACTGCGCAGACACCGCCGCGGACAGGTCTGGCGGGATGTTGCTGCCGTACGGCTGGATACACTTCCAGAAGAAGGAGTGATTGTAGTGCTGTGCAGCGTTGTTGTAGACGCCCTTCAGCTGGGAGTCGTCGGCGCTTTTCGCAATCAATGCGTCGAGCTGCATCCCGTAGAGCGGCGTGCCCTCGATGAGTTGGTTAAGCTTCTCTACGTAGGTGCGATGGTGGCGGCCGTAGTGCACGCGAATCTGGTATGATGACATGAGCGGCATGCAGCCCTTGTACCACGGAAACTCCAGCGTGGGTAGGTAGAAGAAGCCCTGTGACTGGATGTAGTTCTCGGAGCGGCGAATGTACTCGTCTACGCGCCAGTACGTCTTGCGGTACTTTTCTACGTAGTAGTCCGGCACACGACCGGAACGGTTGCGGAACTCGTTGTATTGGTCCATAAAGTTGAAGCGGCCCATCTGAATGTCCGCCTTTGGGGTGTGCATCACCAGCCCTGTACGGCCCGTCGCGATGTGCGCAGCAACAAGGCACGAGGAGGACACCGCAGGGGCGCCGACGACGGAGCCGAGCACGCCGGCTGTGCACACCGAAGTGGTGTACGCACGACGAAGCATCGCTCTTGAGAAAGAGAGTGTGGAAGAGGGGGTTCTAAATATCCGAGAAAAATGAGTCCTTTGTTGAGATATCACTGCAGCGCCACGGAAGAGGATGTGGCGCTTCCACTACGGCCGTTCTACCCGAAGGTGAGGAGAGAATGCTATGCGTGTGCGTACGCATGCGCGTGCTCTCGTCTTTGGCGGCAAAGGAACGCGAGGGAGGAGCGGGAAGGAGGGCTTCACTAGACTACGCTATGCTACGTAAACATAAAAACAAAAAGAAAAATCAACGAGCAAGTGAAAAGAGCGATGGGGCTCTGGCACAGGCAGCGACGGCAACCACAACGCGCACAGCAGTCGAAGGTAGAGTGTGTATGTATGTATGTGTGTGTGTGTGTGTAACCAGAACAAAGTCGGGTATCGAGCTAAACAGAAGATGTGTTCCTACGCAAAGACAACAAGGGGCACCATAGTTGTGAGAGACGACGACAGAAAATCGCGTGTGGCGGCAAAGGCCAGAAAACGAGTACGAGTGCGCACAGCGTCGGATGCGCGAGTACTCCGTGCTGAAGCTGTACAGAAAGGGGGGTTTTGAGAGAGAGAAAGATGAACAGGCGAAGTCAGTGGTGATGCTCTTAGCGGATGGAGTTCGGGGTGATGAAGGGAAGCTTGGTTCTGCGCGGGAAGCAGCGAAGATTCAAGGAGGAAGCTTGTACAAAGTCTCAGCTGCTGCGTCACAAAAAAAAAGGAAAACCTAAGTTGTGCAACTGAGAGAAAACACGGGGCACAACAAAGCCTCGATACCACTGAGAGAGAGACACACACACACAAGGACCTGAAGGGAGGGGGTGCGAGGACGGCACGGGCGGAGGCTCATCCTACAAGAAATCGGAGATTGATGTCGATAGTTGTCGTCGGCGTTGATACACATATGCGTGTAAAGAGAGAGAGTGAGAAGTGGGGAAAGGGGGGTAGATGAGATACGAAATATCGGAGCAGTGACAATGGAAACAATAGATATATGCATGCGTGCAACGGTGTGCTGCACCACCGTGAGCATGCGCGCATACGTAAAAGCCCATCAGCGGTTGTACGGATGCGCTCCGTGTGGTAAATGAGCCACTCCAGTTTTTCTCTTCCCCGTTTTGTGTCTTCACGACTCGTCTCTCGAAACTCGAGAGGTGCTTACACGTGAAAAGACGCCGCTTCCGAGCGAAAAGGCCGCGTCTTCCTGTGCGCCTCTGCGTGGCCACACGCATGAGCACACTTGCTCACTGGCGAGCGCTCCTCTTTTTAGTTGTCGCCGCCCGCCCACCCACCCCCTCGAATCGATGTTGCTGCTCTGTTTCGTGTGTTCGTTTCTATGTTAGGTCTCTGCATTCGTCGACTGTTTTCACCTAGAAGGTCATGGAGTCGCGCGCACGTGTGCATGCACAAGCACATCATGGGGATGTGAACGCACCGTGTAACCACGGAAACAACGAAACACATCATGGGACAGAGAGGAGAGAGGAAAGTGGGGAGGTTCATATATCTTTATATACGCATGCGTGCGAAACCCTTGAGGCCGAACACCTACGAGCATACACACACAACCTACATATGTATTCTGTTGTTGACATATGCGCTCCGTTTCGTTGCGGTTTCCGTTTCAAGCCGAAGGAGAGGAGGAGAGAACAGAGAAAGAAAAAGAAAAACGATGAGGCACGACACCAAAACACGCACACGTGCACCAAACGTGCGAAGGGGGGAAAAACACACACATTTTTTTCGGTTCATCATTAAAGAAGCAGCGTAAGAAAACAAAAGCCGAAGCAGACAGTGGCACAGCATCACGCACGCGCACAGCACACGTACTCACACACACAATGGCATAGTATGACGCCCCCGCCCCCAGTCACGAAGTAGCCCCACAAGAGCGAATAGAAAGAGAAAAAAAGAAACAAAAAGAGAAAGGAAAAGACGCGTGCACCAGAGCGAGGAAGAAGCAAGTACAGAAAAAAAAAACGAAAACGAAATAGGAAAGCCACAAGAGGCGAAAATATCCATCACGAGAGAGAGAAGGAGAAAATATGGGGCGTCCGTCAGGCGCAACAGGAGGGCAAAGAGCGCAAGCCAGACGAAAGCGAAAGCCCAGCGGCGTCCTTCACACACGCACACACACACACAGAAACTCGCTTTTGCGAAAGCGGAGGCACCGAGAGAGAGAGCATGGGGGAGGGGGCATGGACAGCGGAGATGTTGGGTGGCCTGTGCGAAAACGTTATCCCTGCGTCCGAGTGCTCCTTATCCCACGCCGTTCAAGTGCAGGTGTGTAGATTCGATACCTATCATGTGTGCTTTCCCGTATGACAGCGTGGAGCAGATTACCTTTCAAACAAAGAACCCTTTTCTCCTTCTCTCTCGCCGAACAACGGTGTAGAAGCACTGCGGAGAGCAGATCGCGGAGGGCACACACACGCACCAAGAAGGAAGAAGGGAAAGGATAGGGAGAAGGCTTGCCTCTGTTTTGCGTATTACGAGGCCACCAATGCTTTCACAAATCCAGGAACCAGCGGGGCAGACACGCCCACGCGCGCCAAAGAAAACACTAAAGAAAGTAAGGGGGAGAGAGAGGGAGGGGGCGGTACATAAGATAGATTGATGAGAAAGTAACATAAAAAGCTAGAGAAGGAGCATGAGAGAGGGGGCGGGGAAGGAAAAAAAAAAAGAGAGGCACGCGCACTGCATACGAGACGCTCACACAGACACACATGCACACACTTTCGGAGAAGGCACAAAGGAAAAAAAAATGTCAACCAAACGCGCGCCTTGCGTGGCAGTGTTGTGTGTGTGCGTGCTGTTCCTTTTCTTGCGCGTACGCGCCGCATAAACTAACTATTCGTTTTTGTTGTTATTGTGAACTCGACCGAACCGCTCCACCCACGAACATGTCAGCCACCCAGGCACGGATACAACCACAGTTCACCTCGCTCAGCTGCACATCACGGTTGAACGCTGGTTTTCCAGGACGGCTCGTCATGCCGCCGAGCCATGGACGTACGTCCAGCGCGCTCTTCTCGTTCTTCCCCGTCCTTGTCCGTACGTCGCATGCGCGCTGCGTGAGCGGCGCCCGAGGGGGGCTTGGGTGGGCCGCATGCCCTAATCCACGCGGGCTGCGCACAGGCTTCTGCTCGAGGACAAAAGCCCTGGCATCTAGCGTGCGGGCAACAGAGGGTGGTCCACGTGCATGCAGCGCGAGCTCAAGGAGGGAGTTGGCGAGCTTCGGGCCAGGGCCCTCGAAGGCCCTGCGCCGTCTGGCTGTGTGCCGCGCTTCTCCCCGGCTCGCTTCAAGCCGCCGCGTCCCATAATATAGGGTGAACACCCTCCGCATGGAGGGTCTGGAAGACCCGGTGGGTGCAACTCGAGGTGCCCCCGTCGTGCCTCCCCGCACCCATGCCTCAGCAGCCCACCCGCTCAGATGGAGGGGGTACCGCATGCTCTTTGCACACACGCGCCTTGGGCTTGACTCGTACGGATCCCTTCCCGCCTTTTCCGCCCATCGCTCTTGCGCTGCTGACCTCTCGATGCGCTGCTTGAACGTGGCACGCCATGCCAGCTATGCTTGACAGTCCGTGCGCACAGCACTCGCATTTCTGCATCGTGGCCCCGCCTCAAGGCGACGCTGCTGTCTGTGGAAGAGGGCTCGGTGTCTTCATCGTCCATTTCGGTCTATTTCATAGGAAGGGGGAAGGGGGTCTGGATGGCGTGCCCACATGCACCGCGACAGATGGAACGCTGCTACACGTCTGTGGTAGCAGGGAGCACTCCGCCCTCTCCTGGGCCCGCACGCCTCTGACAGGAGTGGGTGTGCCAAGCGGAAGGGGCTCTCGGACAGGCACGTGCGGCTGCGCGCAGAGAATTCACAGCTTGTCCTTCAGAAGGGGGCATAGGGGGCAGTGGTACCCCACTGTCAGCAGAGCGCCAGGCAGCAAACCATCTGCACACCATGCAGCCTCTGTCAGCCACTCGCCTCTGCAGACATCGAAAACGCGGGCAGGTGCTCGCGCGCAACTGGTGTGATCGAAAACTTCCCGTGCCGCCACGTCACTCTCAGGTTTGTAGCAGGGCGTGAGGTGTATCCGTCTAGTAGGACCATCGAAGCAAAGTCAGGGCCTCTCTGCTCCAGTTTCGTCTTTGAGCACGTTGGGGCCGGCGCCTTTACGTATGTTCTCTCGCACAGGCGCAGAAACGCCACCACCGTGTTTCCTTTCCCTTGCCGCACCGCGATGCTGAAAAGACGGGAGAAGAATGTGCCCTTCAGACCTGTGGAGTAAAATGCGCCTCTCTTACCGAATACAGACTTGGATCGAAGACTCGACGAGGAGCCAGGCCAACTAACACCGCTGGGTACCGCTCAAGCCCCATGCAACGCCACTGCACACAGTACAGGGTAGGCCCTAGATCGCGCTCCAAGTCCCCGCGACGCAGCAAAAGCCAGAGAGACAGTCGGTGGGCGCGTGTGCTTGTGGAGTCGTCGGCGCGATTCGTGGTGAGATGGCACACACGTTATCAGCGTGGCCGGATGTCTCTTCGGCGCAGCACTAGCCCAGACCTCTCTGCCGGCATCAAGAGTCCGCAACCGTACCCGAGTGCAAGCTGTGCAGGCTCTTGGCTCCCACACAGAGTGTCCATTCGGAACCCTGGATACCGCGCGCTGAGGTGGCAGGCATGATCGGGGGGAAGGGGAAAAGAAAGAAAGGAAGAAAAGAGAGTTGGCTTTCAAAGGCGCTACTCGTGCACACACACACACACGACGGTGTTTCTGCCCATCCCCAATGCGCCGGCCACCGCTGCCCTCCATCCACTCCCTCCACCATAGCCGTTGCTGTCATCGATTGTACGAAGAAAAGAAAGAGTGCGTGTTCATGTCCTGATTAACTCCCGCCCTTCGTGCCTCTCAAAGAAGAGGGGGGGATGTCAGCTCAGAAGAACGGAAGAGAAGGAGGAGGGAACAAAAAGTAAGGATGGGATAGCATGCTGGGGGTGGGGAGCGGGGCACGTGCACATGTCCTCCGTGACTGTTACGAAGTGCCTGTGTAGGTGTGTGTGTGTGTGTGTGGTATCGGCTGCCAGAATGTGGCAAAGGGAAGAGCGGAAAAATAAAAACGAAAAGAAAGACGGAGAGAGACGCCCAGAGCGAGGGTGTCTTAGCACGCAGACACAGAAACGCAACGTTACACGAAGGAGTGGGGTGAGGACAGAGAAAGGGAGGTGAGCAAAGGCACGCGGAGTGGAGGTGTAGGGCAGTGTCTCTCGCCTCTCCGTACACCTGCCCGTCTCTCTGTCTCCAGGCAGAGGCACAGGCAGCGAGATGGGCAGGTAGACTGGGAGGCGGGAAGTGGCGGCGCGGCATAAAAGGGGCACGATGCGAAAGGGAAGTCGGAGAAAGGAAGAGGGACAGAAGCAATACGCACACAGCACACAGAGAAACGGCAAGAGAAACGAAGACAAGCGCTGCGGCGCAGGGGGGGCGCACTCACTAATCGAGGCGATCGCATGCAATGTGAGTTCAAAGTGAAAAAAAAAAGAAGCAAACGTCGGCGTCCTCTCTCTCTCTCCCCTCCCCTCCCGCCGTCATATTGGCCTCCTGGACGATTCGTTTTACAGCTCTGCGGATGCTCTCTCACACCGGACCCCATGGCGCTATGAAACTGCCCTTCGCGTCGCCTTCTCTCCCTGGATTCGCGCACAGGCGCGTACACCGCTCGCACTGTGCGTGGCGTAGCGCACGAAGCTGTACAAGGAGCTCGTGAAAGGAGAATGAAGGCGACAGGCGAGCAAGTTGGCGAGCAAAAGCAAGCGCATACGGCAAAAGGCAGGTTGGGTTGCGTGAGGCGAGCGATGCAGAGGCCAAAGCACATCGGTCAAGATACCCGCATCCCGATCGACAACAGAGAAGAGAGAGAGGGAAGGAGGGCAAGAAGACGCATGTGCACTTCAGGTGCGCGTGCATGTGGGGATGAGGAGAGGGGAGACAGAGAGGAGGAGAGGGGTCGGACCGCCATGTGCTGCAGCACAACTCACCGGTAAGAAAACGTGCGGGCAATGAAAAAAAAAGAAGAGAAAACAAGAAAAAGCGCGCCATGTCTTTGCTGTTTTTGATGCACACACATACATATATGTATGTCTCCGTATATATGTATACCTTCATACTAAACAGCGGCACTGGCGAAGGCGCGCATCACAGTTGACGTGCACCGTCATCTTGTCGAGTGTGGGCGGTCCCTTTTTTGTCGTTTTTAGTTTCGTTTTTTGTGTGTGTGTGTGTCGCTTTTTTGTTTTCGCACTCACGTGTGAAGGACAAAAAAAAGTGGGCAAAGGCGTAGGTTAGGGGGAGCGGGGGTACGGAGAGGGGGGCAGAAGAGGGGGGAGGGGGCGTCGTACACGTCCGCACGAACGTCACATCATCCCATGGACAACAACATGCTTAAAAAAAAAGGACGGAAGCTGTGCACGAACCAAAAACAAAAAATAAGACGTGATAGATATAATATATATAATACTAATAAACAGCGCACGACAACTACAAATACGGAGTCCGCTCGCTTCACTCATGAAGGGAGAAGAGTGGAGGCAGCGGCGATGGCATGTGGGTGGTGTGGCGGAGATGCCGTTCGCTGACGTACACCAGTCCAGTGAATCAGCAACATCTATAAGATGGGGTCCTCTCTCTCTCCCCGTCATCTCTGCTTGCGCGTCGTTCGCGAGTAAAACTACCCTACGTCTATAACGCGTGTGTCGACCATATCCAGTTCGTTGTGCGCCCACCTCTGCGGCTTTTGTTTCTCCCCGGCTTCCGGCGCCGCCGCTCGCTCCGTTTTGAGACGGGCAAAGAGAGGGGAGAGCGCGAGGAAGAGGTGGGCGCATCGTCTGATGCCCGCGTGCCGGTGTGCGCGCATCACTCGTCCCTCACACACGCCCCGCCTCCCGCCTGCCGTTCCTCTCTCCTCGCCGTCGCTTTTTGCTTCATGCATTGCAAAGACACGCACACACATGGACAGACCCCACTGGCACAGGTCGTACACCTTCGCATCCATATCGTGTCGCCGACATGTGCGCGTGCGTGGCTATCTGTGGCGGCGAGGGTGGGCGAGAGGGGGTGGGCGGGGTGGGCGGGAGACACGGCATGTGCCACACCACCGCGGCACAAAAGGCGGAGACAGCAAACACAAAGAAAAGCAAAG
Source organism: Leishmania infantum JPCM5 (assembly GCF_000002875.2). Taxonomy (NCBI): domain Eukaryota; phylum Euglenozoa; class Kinetoplastea; order Trypanosomatida; family Trypanosomatidae; genus Leishmania; species Leishmania infantum. The sequence goes on from NC_009416.2 coordinate 1,036,418, forward strand.
AGGAAACGTCAGCAATGACTTGCTACGTTCGTGCGCATGTCGAGATAAGCGGTGTCACATCCACAGTAGTGGAAAGGCGGCGGGGGACAGAGGCGAGCCAGTCCCCGGAGAGGATCTACCCGCTTAGCAGCCCATCGACTCTCCGCGCAGCTTGTCGAAACCCTGGCAGAGGTCCTGCTTGAGATCCTCCAAGCTCTCGAGGCCGATCTGGAAACGGAGGAGGATGCCACCAGGGGCGAAGGTGGTTGCCGTGCGGTACGTGGTGCAGTCGAAGCACATTACAAGACTCTCGAAGCCGCCCCATGAAAAGCCTATGCTGAAGAGCTTGTAGCTGCCGATCATCCGCTCCACGTCCTGCAGCGCGTACTTGGGGCGCAGCACGATCGAGAAGAGGCCGGAGGAGCCGGTGAAGTCGCGCCTCCAGATCTCGTGGCCACGACAGCTGGGGAACGCCGGGTGCAGCACCTTGAGTACCTCCTCGCGGCTCTCCATGAAGCGCGCCATCTCGAGCCCGCGCTTCTCCGCCTCCTTGAGGCGAATGTACATGGTGCGAAGCCCCCGCAGCCCCAGGTAGCAGTCCTCGTTGCCGGGCACCGACTGCAAGAGGTTCATGAACCCCCGCAGCTTTGGGTACCACTTCTCGTTGGCTGAGATGAGACCCAGCAGCAGGTCTGAGTGGCCGCCGACGTACTTGGTGCCAGCCTCCACCGAGATGTCGCACCCTATGCCGAGAGCGTCAAAAAAGATGGGAGTGGCCCAAGTGTTGTCGATGATCGTCGTAACGTTGAATTCGCGTGCCACAGCGCAGATCATCGGCACATCCTGGATTTCGAAGGTCTGCGACCCCGGTGACTCCATGAAGATTACGGTGGTGTTGGGCTTCTGGTGGAGCAGCTCACGCAGCTCGTCTGCCGTGATGCAGGGATCGTAGTAGGTCGTGGTGATGCCCTTGGTCACCAAGAAGTTGTCGCACAGGTTACGGGTGGGCAGATAGACTGCGTCCGCCACAAGAATATTGTCACCGCTGTTCGCGGCCGCCAGCAGCGCGTACGCTATCGCCTGCATGCCCGACGACACGACAATACTGCCAGCACCGCCGGTGAGCGCAGTCCAGGCGTTCTGCAGGTTCGTCACGGTGGGGTTGCCAGCGGTGCCGTACCAGTACGGGGAGCGGCGCTTCAGTGCGTCATCGACGCTCTTATAGAGGACGGTGGAACCGCGGTAGATGGGGCAGTTGATGAAGCCCCATTGCTCATCCGGGTTGCGGCCGACACGGCCCAGCTTGGTCTCGACAGAGCATTGATCAGATGACTGATGTGGCATTGCAACACGGAAGAGCTGCCGTTGAGGGCAAGCGGGAGCGGGCAGTCGTGGACTGTTGGCAGGCGGGTAGTGCTGTAAAGGAAATGGGGGAGGGGGGTTCAGTGGTGGCTGAGCAAGAGATGGGAACGCGCATCTGGTGTGAGATGGGGGGTGTGGATGTATGCGTGAGCGTGTTCACGTTGTCGTGCATTCGCGCAAACGTGTGGAGGCGGATGAAGGGAGAGCGTTAAGACAGAAGCAGCGAGAAGGCAAGCGCAAGGACGGTGCGTAATGAATAAAGCTCCAGCCAGAGATGCAGCACAGAACAGCTGGCGGTTGGGGCAGAGGAGGAAAGAGGGAAGGCATGCGGGAGTGTGCCGCAACGGCCCCAAAGGGCCGAGGAAAGCAAAGATGTCGTCCGTCACAATCTCCTCCCTCACTGACAGCTGCGCCCGCCACCCGTGAGCCCCGCGCAGCAGCGCGGGGACGTCGGAACAGCCGAAGAGATTCCATAAGCCAACGCAGAACGCTGATGTTCGCGGTGTCTTCTCGTTGCTGCGGCCTCTCTGACGCCGTCCATGACGGCGATTATGCGCACACTTGCGTTTGTACCCCTGGGTCGCGGAAGAAAGACTGCCGCTAGGCCGGTATGTATGCGTGGAGGACAGGGATGCTTCCGAGCCCACCGCGAGAGAGCATGACTGCGTCCGAGCTTCAGAAGGCTCTCCGGTGAGGGGCTCGGTTCGCGCGACGTCGCTGTCACCCGCCGCGTTGGGAGACGTCGGAGGAGCCACCGGCACCTTTGACGGGGCAAGGGATGCGGTGGAAGCAATGGTGGCGGCCGCGGAGGGGGCGCAGGACGGCGCAGAGTCGGTCACCGTAAGCCTGGTCGGCTCCCCGCTGGATCGGCCGGTTTGTCGATTGGCGTAGCACGCTTGGCGCCTGCGTGGGCCGGTTTTGCGTTGCCACAAGCTAGGGTGGAAGGAGGTCCCACAGCAGCGACGTTCCTGGCGGTAACGGGGAGAGCCATGCCGCAGATGTTCGATATGCTTATCGCCGCATAGACATCAGCGGCCGGCTTTCGAAAGCGAGCGTGCACAAGCCCAGGCACACACACACACACACACACGTGCGCAATGAGCTGCATGGGGTGTGAAACCCGCCCGTGGCGCCTTTACGAGCGCGAGCAGCTGTGTCCGGTCTGTGTGTGCGGGCGTGTTCACGACCTACCTCTCCTCCATGATGATGAAGCGAAGGGCAGGCATCGCTTATTGAGTGGCGCGCATGTGTGCGCTCGTGTGGGGTGAGGGCCTAGGGAAAGAGGAGAGGGAACTGAATACGGCATTCAGCAGATGCCGCTCGCGCTGAGCGCAACGCCTGCACACCTCGTCCTGACGTCGGTCTTCATCGCACTAGGCTGTGCCCACACTCCAAGAGTGGCACTCGCCGCTGTAAAGACGCTTGCCGTGGTCGGCACGGTACGCGTTGCTTGTATGCACTGGTGCGTCCGCCTTGAGCGGTGGAAAAGTGCAACAGCATCCCGCGCTCGCGTGGCTGAGCTAACGACCCACACGCACCCGCACGACGGCACACAGAGACGACTGAGATGTCGAGCCCAGCGGAGCTCGCTGCATCCTTGTTGATGCACTAAGGTGTTGCCCTCCCTCTTTTTCTTCCGAGTCGACGCGCACTTCCTTGCCTTTCAGCGTGGACTGAGGGTCGCTGTAACTCATTATCATTATGGCTGTGAGACTTGACGTAGATGTTAGTATTGTAGGATATGGGGCGGGGACTGGCGTGTCCTCCGCTCTTCCCTCCCAGTCTCTCGAGGGCGTGTCCGTGCCCATGTGTGTGATGTTGCCCCTCTTTGTGTGTGTGTGTTGTCTTTGCTCTCCGCGTTGGCGCTTCCGCTTACGGGCCCCCGTGGGATGAAGGGTGCGCCACCGACTAGCGCATACGCAGACTCGTGGCGCGAGGCGGGAGAGAGCAAAACAGGCAGACAGCGTATCCGTGTCAGGTGATCACGCTAGCGAGACTCGATTCGAGAGAACACAGAGAAACACACACACACACACATTCGTGCAAGAGTGCAGCACAACAGCAGCCTGCAGGCAGATGCAGAAGCTGTCGGTTGCCGCAGCTGTGCGCCACGCTGCACAGCTGCGGCCGCGGCGTGTGCATGCTTCTACGTGTATGTGTGTGCGTTTGTGAGGCAAGCACCGTTGACACCGGCGTCACTACCACAGGAAGCAATAGAGAGAGAGACGGCTATCCGATCAGCATGTGATTCTCCGCCACCGTCCACTTCAATAGCCGCCTGCGCCTCCTTCCATCTCCCCACCTGCTTCGCCCCTTCACGTGGAGGGATGCGATTGGGCCATCAGGTGCTGCCGTGTGTACTCGTACATGGTTATGGCACCTGCTACGTGCACGTTCAGCGAGCGAATGAGCCCGTACTGCGGAATCTCGACGCAGACGTCGAGCAGCGGAATAAGTGGGGCTGGCACGCCCTGGCCCTCCGCACCAAGCACCACCGCACACCGCTCCGGGAAGGAAAACTGCTCCAACGGCACACTCGCCGCCGTCTGCTCGATGCCGACAACCACGTAGCCGCGACGCCGCAGACCCTCGAGGTAGCCGGGCAGGTCCTTCGGCACGACTTCCTCCCACGGGATCCAAAGCTCTGCGCTGCGCGCTGCTGCCACAAAGTGCGGATGCTCAAACACCTTCTTCTCCGGCACCACGAGCGACTCGATGGCGAAGATTTCGCCGCAGCGGCACAAGCCGGCGATGTTCACCGGATTCTCGAGCAGCGAGCCGACGACGATGATGGACTGCTTCTGCGTACGCAGCGCACGTGGGTGCAGCTCGTTGTACACCTCGCTCGTCCACCATGATGAAACCTTTTTCTGCACGTTCGCCGTGGCCGCGTCGGCACCGCTGGCCTCATCTCCAGCACCGACTGCGGCGGGCCTCGCAATTGCGGCGGCGGCAGACGCCTCCAGCATCGGATCGCGCGTCAGCAGCTCCGTCGCCTCCCGTGTGTAATCCACATAGTAGTCTGACGGCGTACTCGTGTGAGGGATGCCGCGAAAGCCCTTCAAGACGGACACCCGCTCCTGCACCCTCAGGCTTGCACACCAGTCGTGCACGCGCAGCAGCTCCATCGGGTAGAGGGCGCCAATCATGCAACACATCTCCGTCTCTACAAAGCGCAGCCGCTCGAAGGCGGCAGCCGGCAGCACCTCCGCCAGTACGGTGTTCGCCTCCTTGCGCTGGACGCAAAAGAGGCTGCGAGGGCTGCTCGCCGCTTCCGTGTCAAAGAAAAGCATGCTCTCGTGCTTCTCGCGAAGCCTCACGTGCTCCGGGGCATGCAGTACGTATTCGTAGATGGCTGCCACGGCAGGCGGGACGGGGCGTCCGCGCGCGAGGCGGCGTCGGCAGATGTTGAAAAGTCCGATATGACTGATGATGCGCAGGAGGTGCTGGTTCGACGTGCTCTGCTGCAGAATGCGTGGGAAGAGCGATGCGAAGATGCCAGACGCAAGCGCCTCGTCACCCGCCGCAGCAGCGGCAGACTCGTCGGCGCCGCCGGCCTCTTCCTGCCGCAGCAGCACGTGGCAGGCAATGAGGATGTAGCTGCCGCAAACCTGAGGGCGGAGGCTGTGGCTGCCAAGGGCCTCACTCAAGACGGTGTAGAGAGCGGGTCGCTGCTCCACGAGCCGAATCGCGTACAGCTCCATCAGCCGGCGGACGCTCCCCATGTTGTTCACCGTCAAGCAGTGGAACACGAGCATGCGAAACACCTCCTCCACCTGGGCAGGTGGCACCGAGTGCTGTTCAGCCAGGCAAGGCAGCAGCGCGCAGAGGAGCTGCCACAGACGCATACGTGTGCGGTGTGTCCGTGAGTTGGGCATGCATGGCTCGTGCGTCACCAACGGGTGGCACGTGTTCATACGCAGCAGCTCCATCGTGAGCGGCACCGCACGGCCCGCCACGTTCTCGTAACAGCACCACAGCAACGTCGCCACTGCCATGGCGCGGCCCACGCCAGCCATGCAAGTGGTGGGCGGGTAGCACTGTCGCAGAGCCTCCGGCCAAGTCCATAGAAGCGGCTCCGTGACGGCCACCGTCGACTCATTCTCCTCCTCGTCGCGGTTCGTATTGAAGAAAACGGCAGCGTACAAGACCACATCGCGCAACACGGGCCAGTTGTTGGCGGGGTTATGCAGCACCTGCAGCGAGGCCGTTATGGCGGCAAAGTAGACGTCACGGTCCGCCGTCTGTGCATCCTTGCCCTCGCCCTTGAGAACTCGCAGCAGGGCCTCCTTTACGTAGTCGGGATGGTGCGGCATGACGTAGTGCAGCACGGTGAATGCAAGGGCAGCGAGTCGAGTGTATTGGCGCGCACCGACTTCTCGCATGTGCTCCCACATGCCGTCCGCGATGGTGACGTAATCCACCACCTCTGGCACATTCGAGGACGACACCCAGAGCAGCACATCGTACACACTGGCAAGGTTCACGGTCCAGCACTCGCTAAGCTGGCCCAGTGCGTAGTCCTGCACGCGTCTCACAAGACCAGGAGATGTCCGCGTCGAATTCGATGCTGCGGTGTCGGTGTCTTCCTGTTCAGCGGCAGTCAGGGACAGCAAAAGGACATAGAGCGCGTTGCACACGTAGCGGCCCTGCTGGCTGAGCAGCGTAGACCACGGCAGGTTCGACAACGCACTGGGGACGGCACCTGATGGGACGCGCTGCGATGGCAGCGCCATGAGCTGGTCGACGTACACCTCTAGCACGTCACGTGGCAGCACCACGGCAATCGGACAGCGGGAGCTGGCGGCGGCAGAGAATGGCGGCGCCTCCCGGCACGTCGGCAAAGCAGTCGGGAACAGCAGGCGTCCCTTTGCCACCGTGTCGAGGCCTTCATCGTGCCGCGCCTGCGGCGCGGTGCTCGCCTCGTGCTTCACAGAGAGATACCCGCATAACTCACTCTGCAGTAGGCGGGCCGCGTTGCGGCTGACGATCAGCAACGCGGCAAGTCGCTTTTGCCCCGCCTCCTCGCTGCTAGCGGTGCCGGCACCCGACGCAGACATGGACTCGTAAGCGGCGGAGCACTCGCGAAGAAGACACATAAGCTGCCGCACATGCTGTGGGGCGTTTAACGCCTCTGCAGCAGCAGCAGCAGCGGCCGGTGTGCGCGTCGTCGGATCGCACGCGATCGCGTTGAGAGAGGCTATGGCAGCTGCCAGTACGTCGAAGTTTGTGATGTTCATGAGTGCCCATGTTGTGTCGGCTTCGTCGTGCGTCTCACCTTCGAACAGCGAGCGCACGGTGCGCAACTGCCCCGGCGCCTCTGCAGCGTCGCAGATGCTACGCACGCTCGCCTGCAGGGCCGCCATGACGTGGCCGTGTAAAGCAGAAGCTATGGACTGCAGTGTCGTGTTCACTGGCCACAGCTGAGCGCACACGGCACCGCCAACGCTGTGCTGGAACTCCACCAAGCACGCCGCGCTTGCCAGCACGTGTGCAGCAGTGCAGTAGGCGCGCGTCTGCAGCGACGCGATCGTGGTCGCAATGCGATCGCCGATGGCTCGCACGAGCTCAGCGTGACGCATGGACCCGGTGCGTGTGAGAGCGCCGACCAAGAAGAACGTCTCCTTGACTGCCACAATGTTCACCACCTCATGTGAGCAGGGTTCTGCGGGCGCCCGCAGTAGTGCCTCAACGCGGCAGGCCAGCCCCTCGACATCCAGTAACGCCTCTAACAGTGAAGGCGCCGCCTTGTCAAAGTTGGCCTGCCGCATCGGCTGCTGTCGCGCGCTGAACTGCACAAGCCAGTGCTGCAGAAAGCGCTCCTCAACAGAGGCGCCGACGAGGCCGTACTGCCCACACGCGTCTACGCTCGCGATGCTGTGGCCTCCCGACTCGCCGAGTGGGCCGCATATGCAGTACAGGCGCCAGAAAGCCGAGTGCAGCCGACAGCGGCGCGGAGAAGCCGTCGCAGCCGCTAGCGTTGTAAGTGCCGCGAAAAGGATGACCGTCACACGCACATCCAGCCAGAACGGAACGTTCTCCTGGACAGAGTCACGCATGAAGCGGTGCAACCGCCCCAACACCCCCTCATCGAGTAGGACAGGCTCCGCATCGAGGCCGTGGTCTAGAAAAACCTGCGCAATGGCGAGCAGCACACGCGCCAGCGTGCATACTGTGAAGCGCGGCGGCTTTTTGATGGCCGTGTCCAGCATGCAATGCAGAGCGTCGATGCGGCCCGCCACGGCGTCGGCGTCGCTGGAAGTCCAGCGGTGGGCGAAGAGGGACGCGTAGAAGCGCTCCACCTCCTGTGCAAGCGGCTCCACATCCGGCACAGCCTTCACCTCCGTCCCCTCGAACGCCTTGGTGTCCAGGAAGGACGCGGTGATCGGGACGCGGTCGATGTCGCCGCACAACCGCGGATCTGACGCACTCTGGAAGACGTACTGGAAAAGAAAGCTCGGGGAGAGCGATCGCAGCACGCGCTGCGGCAGCGCCCATATACGGCGCAGGCCCACCTTGCGCACGCCGAGGTTTGGGTGAAGGATAAGCTTCAGAAGCAGCATTTCGATCCACCGCGGGTGCAGCGCGGCAGCGCTCACGCCTACTGTCAATCCCGCCACGACGTCGCATGGCGACGCGGCACTCTCAAGCCGGCTATCCAGCTGAGCAATGAGGGTGTCCAGGCGGGCCATGACAGGCTCGATAATGTGCCAGCCGTACTCGTTGAGTGATTCCAGCACCAAGAAGAAATTGTCCCACGTGGTGGCGCTGAGCGAGTCGCCATGTTCGGCGGCTGCACCGTTTCGATGCTTGCCGGCCCCACTGCCGACACCGCTGATGGTCGTGCACCAGCGGAAGAGCGGGTGAAACTCGATGATGGGCGGCAGAGCTGCAGAGGGCGCGTCAGTGCGCAGCCTCGCCTGCTGCTCCTGCCACTGCTCCCGCTGCTGCTGCTTTGTCATGTGCACGATGCGCTTCAGAAGGTACTCGACGCGTAGCTGCATGTTCGCGCGGTGGCCGGCGTCCGCCTCCGGCGCTGTTAGGCTGCGATGCAGCGCGCTGCTCAGCACTGTCCAGAGAAACTCAGAGAAACGAAAGTCCGTGCGCGGGTCGAGGGAAGAATGTCGAAAGAGAAAGTCGAACAACGCGGCGATGAGAAGCACCACCTCGTCGCAGTTGTCCCCATGGAGCAGCAGCACAGCATCCTCAGCAGCAGCACCTGGTGAATGTTGTGAGGAGTCCGGCGAGATCGCCGCCGTCATCGACGAAGTATTCGGGCGGCTCGCGAGTGTGCGCAGAAGATTGTGCACGAGATGCTCGTACTGCTCCAGCCCTTGGCCCCCGTCGAGCAGCAGCAGTGGAATGAGCACGCGCTGGCAAATTAGTGCAACGGGCACTGTGCGGTGCTGCTGCTGCCCATGATGTGCACGCGTTGCTCGCACGGCGGTGCTGCTCACGGTACTCGCCTCGGCCGCCGTGGCACCGAGAGAGGCAAGGCAGCATTGGATGAGAGACACCTTCAGCTCTTTGAGCCTCTCACGAGACGGAAAAGGGTAGCAGGACGGAATGGCGCTGCAGCTCAAAGTCGGCGCCTCCGAGCCAAAGGCGGCTGTGTTGAATGCACTGGCGCCAGCGTCAGCGCCCTCTCCTGCTGGCCGCTGCGTCGACAACTTCGCGCGCTTCCACGCCTGTGCTCCCGCGGTCGGCGCCGTGTCTTTCTTGCTTGCTGCGGCTTTGCAGGAAGTTGCTGCAGCAGCTGCTGCTGCAGGGCCCTCGAGGGCGAGGCCTTGCAGCTGGAATGGCTTACATAGCACCATGAGCGACGTGATCTGGCCGATTAGTTCCGTGGCGATGCTTGCGTTCAGACCATCCTCGCGCCCTGTCTCTAAGGCTTCGCAAGCAGCGTTCAGCACCTGCTCGCAGCAGTTCCTAGGCAGCAAGGACAGCTGCGCCACGGTGTAGCAGACGGCCGTGCGTGCCTCCGCGGAGAACGGCGGCTGCGCGCTCAGTAGCTGCAGCACGCTCGACTGCCAACGCTCGCATACATCATCGACCCATTCCTGTCCCACGCCGCTCGTCTCGAACTCTGTTACGTGCGTGCGTGCGTAGCCCAAGAGCGCGCCAGAGGCGGCGATGAGCGTTGGCGCGCACTCGGGTGGAGGAGACGAGTGCGACAACGTTGCTGGCTCTGGGGCATCTGACGACGCCGGGGACGAGGTGTAAAGACTCTCTCCATAAAGCAGCGCTGCCCACTCGCGCGTCATCATGCCCTCTAGGTGCTGGTACAGGTCCGCGGGTTGAAAAGCGGTCGTCAAGTCGCAGGCAAGGAGAAACAGGCGTGAGACGTGCTCCCCCACGTCTTGGGTGAGGCTGGTGCCACTGCCACTACCGCCGCTGTCGTGCCGCGTGGCAAGCTGATCGACCAGAGCGACGAACAAAGACGGCGACGGCATGCTGCGTGAATGGGCAGAGACGAGCAAACACAAAAAAAGGGAGAAAGGGCGACGAGTGAAAGACGAGTCACAAAAAGGGTGGCGGTGCGTTGGGCGTGTGTGTGTGTGTGTGCTTCTCTGTGCGTGTGCACGGCGTCGACTTCTCCTTGGATATGGCAATGGTGATGGCGGAGAGGTGGTACACGCACAAGTGAAGCGTGCTGTACCCATCCTACGGGACGGGAGGGGTAGGGTCGGCGTGCCCGGTGTGTTTTTTTTTCCAGAATGGAATAAAGGAGAAGAGAGACAACCAGCAGGACATACGATGCTAGCAATGCAGCAGCACAACAAGACGCACAGAAACTGTGCTGGAGAACCACCCAAAGGCAATATCGGGGCCCACAGTCAGCCCTTCTCGCCTCCCTGTCGCATGTGGTAGAGCGGTGTGCGCAGGTCAGCCAAAATAAAAAGGGGGAAAAGAGCGGCCGGGCGAAGAAACAGGCGGCGGCAGAGGGCGAATGGGGAGGAAAGTGCACCGCCGTTGCGGGCGCGTTCCTTGCCTGCTTCCTCTTTCTTTGTCGCTTCGGTCTCTCATGCGTTTCGGGGTTTTCTCAGAAGAACTCAAGCGGTGATACCACGTCGTGGTTCATGGCCAACGCCACCGCATCCGCCTCTGCCGACATCCGCAGAAGACGCTCCGCCAACTCTTTGCATTTTTCGTCGACGGACGTCTGTGTCGCTCCGGTGAGGGCGTCGGCGTCGACGTGGCGCAGGAGTTCTCCGAGAGGCACAGCAGAGTCACCTCCAACATGCGCGCGCCAGCCCCTGCTGGGTTGATGAGAGGAGGAGACAGACACACCGGTCACTGGAGACGCCAAGTCACCTTTTCGAATAGAGAGATTGTCATGCAGCAGCGGGGCGGCAGCGATCACATGCAAGCTCGGCGGTGTCAGCGCTTCCAGCTCCTGCGCTCGACTATTCATGGCAACTCCGCTTTGCGCTGGTTCCATGCGTTGCAACGGATCGCACTTCGCCCCTGTGAGAGGCGGGACACGACCTCCGCCATGGGGCGCGGTCAAGTCGAAGCGAGTGACTCTCGCGACTTGCTCGCTGTCAGGAGGCACCGCTTTTGATGGGGCTACCGAGGGGGCGCAAGCGAAAGGGGAAGAGGTGCCGCTCGACGCGCTCGAGCTGGGCGTGGTGCCGCTCACACTGCCGTTGTTGGTCGAAGTCGGTCCGCTCCGCATGGCAGAGCCGACCCAGACCACCGACGTGTCCCCCCTCTCTTGAATAACATGGAATTCAAACTGATCAAGCAACCTTCGCTGCTCTTCGGCCAGCAGCAGCGCTGGTGGGGTAGCGGCCATCACCCGCGGCGAGTGCTCACTCAGCAGTACCAATTCACTCAGCCTGGCAGTTTGAGGAAGGAGCTGAGAGGAAGAGGAAAGATGGGCACAGAAGCGAGGATTGACCGAGGAGAGAGCGGTTCGACGTGATAAAAGTAAAAGACAGAACTGCGCGCCTGCGCAGCGAAACCTCCGCAGGTGCGCACCGCAACGCCTGACGCCTTAAAAGCTCTGAGAGGAGAAGACAATGAGGAGGCCGAATATCAAACAGAGTCTCTAAGGTGTGTGTGAGGAGAAACAAGGCAGGGAGGGAACGCCGCCTGCGCTCTAGTGCTCACTCGCATATGGCGAACTATCGCTGTCTAGTACGATGGCGCCTTTGTGTTTGCGAAGCGTTCGGGGGGGGGGGGGGGCGAAGGCGAGAGGGACGGGCAGCAGCAATGACACGACGATTGTAAAGCGGGAGAGAGCACACAAAAAGGCGAGTGAGTGAAGATGAGGGTGTATGTAGCGGCTTCATCTGCAGCTTCATCTGCAGCTTCTACAGCTCCCTCATCAGCCTCTTTTCGATTCCAAGTGCAGAAGCCGCAGTGCTGCTGCTCTCTTCATACGCGGCTCAACTGCGCTGGTGCGCCGAGGCCATACAAACTATCCATGTCCGTCGGCATCGCCTTCGTCGCCCTCTCCTTGCGGGCGGGCCCCTGCACGACACCGAGTTGCGCGTGCGGCGATAGACGAGACCCGCCTGTGCAGCGCAAACACAATGCGAGCACATGGGTCTGTGTCGGCTCACCCTGCCATCCACAGCGAGCGTGCCGTTCCGCGCCCTCTTCCTCCGAGGGGTGGCTGTTATCGACCTTCGTTATTGTGTTCCTTCCTGAGCGCTACATATTGCGCATGCAAAGGTGACGTGAAGCGTGTTCTTCCATTTCTTCCTCCTTTGCTTGCCTGATGTGGGGAAGGCCGCCACGCCGATATACACTCCCACGGACACAGAGAGAGAGGGAGAGAGGCGCACACGCACACACGCACCGAGCTTCATCGATACAAGAAGCACCTGGTGTACTGGAGGTGTTAGTGCTGGTGCTGGTGGTGGTGGGAGCGAAGGACAGAGAGAGAGAGAATGTCTCTTGGCCTCCTCACGAGCGTGTGTCTGTATGCGCGTGTGCGTCTCTTCCTCAAGTCCGATTGGTGGGTGCTGGCGATAATTAGTCGTGAGCACTCGTGAAGAAGCATGTATATGTGTGTCTATCTAAGCGCGGGGAGTCGCTATTTCGGAAGCAAGTTCTTCAGCTCTGGTTTTCGTTTAACCTTCTTCCGCGGCCGCTCCCCGCCTCACTCTCTTGGCCAACTCCCGCCACGGCTCTCCGCTCATGCGCAGAAAGGGAGAAAGGGAAAACGAGTCTGAAAGCCACGCGCGCATGCGTGTCAGCGAAGTGGTAGAGAGGAGTCCAAACAAAAAGAAAACAAAGAGATGAAGAGAAAGAGAGAACGCGGTTCCGCACACGCTCCAGACAGCAACTGAATATACGAACACAGACGCGCAAATATGTATATAGGCAAGCGTTGCTTCCTCTCACCATTACTTTTTCTTGTTTGTGCGTGCGTGAGCACATGTGCGGCTAAAGAAAGAGAGCTCGCCACCACCGCCCCTGCCGCATGCAGGTGAGCAATACGACCCGAAGAAAGCGCAAAACACGAAAGCACGGGGTAGAGAGAGAAATGAAGACAACAGCTGTCGACTGTCTGCACCTCTTCAAGCAACACACAAAAATGTCGATACCTCGAGCGCACGGGGGTCTCATACGCAGCCAGGCAGCGTAGCGAACGGCCACCATAAGAGAGAAGAAACGGGCAAGGTGATGCGCCAGGGCGGGGGGAGGGGGGTGCGCTGCGATGCCCTTGGCGAGGGACAGAGAGAAGAGGTGGGGCAGAGGCATCACACAGTGAGTCGCAAAAAAGAAGTAGAGACAAGAGGCAGGAAAGAAAAGGTCACTCGCAGTCGAGGTAGTGTGCGTAGAGGTGAAAGAGGGAGACATGCGCGGGAATGGTGAAGCAGCGCCGGTGCCCCACCCACCACCAAAAAGCGCACGCGCGCGAAGCAAACACATAGGCAAAAAGGAGGGAAGAAAGAAGACCCAAAAACGAGCGAAACAACAAACAACAAAAGAAAAGAAGCCGCACGCCGAAACACATTTCTCACGCACGCCTGGCGCTTTTGTCGCTTTCTGTTGCTGTGAAACCTCGGTGTTCGGCCGACCTAACCACACACACACACACAGGCAGGCAGGCAGACAAACAGACACAGATCCGTGATGACCAACGTCAACATCGCGCTCTCGTCCCGCTTCGTCCTCAGCGATAAAGAGAATCAGACGAAAAGGAAGCCACACAGAAGCGAGCGAGAATTCGAAGAGAGAGAGGGAGCGAGATGCGTGACGGGTAAGACACAAGGGCGGTGGTGACAGTTGTGAGCGGTCAGTCCAGGACACACGCACACACACAAGCCTAATCTCATAACCATCATGGAAATGCGCGCTTAGAAGCAAGAACGCGGGAAAGAAGGGGGAAGACTAAGACAGTCGCCGATGGTGAGAAAGGGGAAAAGGGCTTTCACAGGTTCTGCACTCAGGTGTTTACAAGAACAAATGAAAAGAAATCAACGCAAAAAAAAAAAAGAAAACGTAAACGCACAACAATACAGTTTGGCGTATACGCGCGTCTGTGTGTGTGTGTGTGTGTGTGTGCTTCAGGAAAGAGAGAGAGACTCGGCATATGTACGCGTGTCGTAGATGAATGCCCTCCTCGCTTCCATTTTCTTTCGCTGGTTGCTCTCCCGTCAAAGACTGCTCCTGCGTCCTTACATGTGTCCAGTAAAAGCGAGAAGGCCGAGAAGTAAAGGTCGTCAGCAAAGATGAAAACAAGTCGGCCATTTTTGCCTCCGTGAGCGCATACGGGGACAGGGACGAGCACAGAAAACAAAAAAAAAGGGAAAGGACGCGACACCACAAAGAGAAAGAGAGAGCACCGGGCAGCGGGCAGCGGGCAGCGGGCAGCGGGCAGCGGGCAGCGGGCAAAGAACTTTCTCGCCATCAACGCGTACCTACGCACACGCACACGCATGCACCCAAACACAACATACAAAACACCTTGATCGGGTGGAAGAGAAAGACAGAAGAAAAGGAAAAAAGGGGGTGAGGGAGGGGGGGGCAACAAAAAAAAAGGAAGAAGTTCGCGCTTAGTTGGCGCTTACTTATTTTTCAAACACGCACAACAAAAATTTTTTGTTGTTGTTGGTTTGGTTCGCATCGCGCGATCTTTGGTTTTACAACAAGAGGAGAAAATGGTTTTGCTTGGCGGCAGGCGGGGAAACAATAAAAAAAAAACAAAAGATAAAAGAAGGGGGTGAGGAGACGGAGAGAACAGAGAAGACACGCGTGTTGAAGAGGGAATACACACACAGGTATAGACAGAGACAGGGAGAGAGAGAGACAGAAAGAAAGAGGGAGGGGGAAGGGCGGCAGACCACGTTAACCAGGAAAGGCGCCGAAGTCGACCGCCGCGCCACCACCACAAGGGTATCGGCAAAGTTGGCACGTACTCCGCCACACGCGGAGGCACGCCACGAGAGCGGCCTCATGTCGCGTAAGGGTACCGCTGCTCTTACCTCCTGAACGCACTCGCGTCCGTCCAATCAAGGGATCTCGCTGAAGATGGCGACAGCAGTGCCGAAGACGACGGCGACCACGCCACCAACGATCAGCACGATGCAGCCAAGGTAGTTCAGGATGCCGACCTTCTTGAGCGTGAAGCCACCCGAGTAGATGAAAAAGTACGCCGGAAACATGAAGCCGAGAAAGCCACCGCAGATACCGCCGAGCAGGGAGAAGACAATGTTGATGCTGGGGATGAAGAGACCGCAGATGAGCGCGGCAAGGGCAAGGAAGCCACTGACGATCCAGTTCAGCCAGTCCTTCACATCAGACGTCTTGCCCATCCCCAGACAGTAGTAGATGGCATCGCGCGAGGGCTGAATGCAGATGGCGAAGCCGACGCACAGCTTGATGCAAATACCAATGTACGAAATCATGAAGAGCGGATCCTCAAGCGGGCGGTACAGCAGCAGAATCGAGCCGTCCACCTCCGCGCCAAAATCGCAGTAGCCGAAGAAGCCGGAAAAGAAGTTCAGCAACGCCACGACGAGCATACTGATCGTCGCGTCGCGCGTCATGCGGCCGAGCGTGGGCTTCTGCATTTCGTCGAAAATCTCAAACACGTTCACTTGGCAGATGAATGCGAAAATGAACAGCGTGAGACCGTTGACGGCCGGCATGCCGTTGTTGGCGAGCACGATGTCCTTGCGGATGCCGTTCTTGAGGCCGTTGCGGGCGGAGTGAACGATCACGCAAATGACGAAGAAGACGACAAAAGACACGCCGATCACCGACGCGTAGCGTAGCGAGTTGATCTCCTTCGGCAGCGACAACGTGAACATGCCAACGAACCAGATCAGTCCAATGAGGATGCGGTGGCCATTGTCCGTCTTAAAGAACGCGTTCGTGTTGGGGCCATCCAGCATCGGCGACAGCAAGTCGCCGACTGAAATGACGTACCCGACGCACGTGCCCCAACAGAACATTAGCATGAGGAACGCAGCAAAGTAGTCCCAGCCGCGACCCAGCATGCCGCGCGCCATCTCCTCATACGACCGCAGACCCGTCTTCAGCTTCGCCTGGCCCAGCAAGCGAATGGAGTAAATGGTGCACGCACACACAATGGCGAGCAGCACAACGGACACCACCATACCAGACTGGTGAAAGCCGGACGGCACAGAGACAATTCCGGCACCGAGGGTGGCGCTTGCCAGATTGTAGATGTTGGCGACCAGCCCACCATGGGGGATGATGGAGTAGACCCTCTCGATGGCCCCGCGCACGCCAGTGGAGTTGGCTTGCGGCACGGCCAGTCCATCGACGCTGGACGAGGAGTAGGACTCGCCCGCGGTGCCCTTCATCTTTGTGACAGCAGCGCTGTCTGCGGCAAGGACATTGCCGCCCGCCTCGGTGTAGGGGTAGTGGGTGGCGAGCTCCTCGGGCAGCGGGGCGGAGCGGTCGTCGCTGTCGCTGGAGTGGTTGTGGTGGTTAGCGCCGCTCATGATTGCCTTGTACAGCAGCGGGGTTCTTTCGTCAACAGCAAACACTGGGGGTGTTGTTGGGGAGATGGTGTCGTTCGACGAGGTCGGCGAACAGGACGGGGTACCCTTCACGCAAACAAGTGCCCAGTTGACCCGATTGTGCGAAGAGGGCTGCTCCTCAGAGGGCGTGGTGCTGTTGCAGCTTGCGAGGGCGAGAACGGCTGAGCAGGGCGCAGACGGGCGTACGCGGCTGACCGTGTGCGATATCGTCGAGCCTGCCTTTGCCTCTGTTGACGTGAGCAAAGAGCGAGTGCGTGTGCGCCTCTTGTCTTTGCTTTCAAGCTGTCGTACGGGAGCGAGCTGGGGGGAGGGGGGGAGGGGTCGTGTACGTGCGTGTGCACTCTGTTCTGTCCTTTTTTTTGTTACTGATTAAAACTCTTAAGAGGAGGCTACGCATCGACGTGGGAGGGCGCGAGTGGGAAAGGGAAGAAAGGAATATGGGGCCGCAGCACCGCAGCAGCGGCGGTGCCATGTGGCCGCGTGAGGAGGGGCGGATGAGGACGAGAGAGAGAAAGAGATCGAAAAAAGATATGGGTGGCACACGCGAGAGAGAGCCACCGGTGGAGCAGACGTGTACCTCTGGCATCCATCCTCGCCCCCGAAATAGTCGATGGCGAGGCAGCGAGAAGAGCGCGTAAGCGTATGATCACCGTCGCGTCCACACAAGAAAAAAAAACAGTAATAACGAGGAATCGGCATCCTCGCATGCGCCGCTGCACAACGACAGACAAAGGCACGCGAAAGCCATCCGTCCACGGTGGTTTCTCGCAAGAGGGGATGAGGTAAGAACGTCGAATTCGTGCGAGCACTCGGGGGGCGAGTATGAGACGCACTGCTCTCCCATAAGAAAAAGACGAAATACGACGACGCAGTTGCTTGTTGATGGGTGTTTGGCGTTAGTGTGATAGAGGGGAGCGATTATGAGGAAAGGAAGAAAACATCCTCGGGGGGGGGGGGGGGCGCAGGCATGCACACAACAGAGCACAGATGCATCCAAAGCGCCGCGCAGAGGAACGCGGACGCGGAATGAGCGCACGCGTGTGCGTATGCGCGGGTACAGCATGAGTGCAGGCAGACATGTGAAGAAGACACCCAGGCACACACGTGCAGGCAGGAGGGCGCACCACCTCCTCACGAGGGCCCTGGGGTTGTTTAATCATCGAGGACGTCCTTGACGAGTCTCCAGCCCCACGGATTCTCTGGGCAGGGGTACGGCGGCGCCAGCGGCTCACCACGACGGCGCCGCTCTGCATCGTCAGCGGCGTGTTCCAGCGCCTGCTGCACCGCCCGTGTTCCGGTGCCCCAAAACAGAAGCGGCTTATCAGGCAGTTGCCACTGCTGCCCAAAAAGCTGTGGCTGAAACCGCTTCTTGTTCTTGCGAAACGGGTCGGCAGAAAGGGCCTTGTCAGCATCCCGGACCTCCTTCCAGGCCTGCACATCCGCGGCAGAGACGTAGGACATGCCTTCTGGGATGGGCAGAAGCGGTGGCCGCTCAGCCTCGTCCATGGCATCCAGCCACTCCAAGTCGGACTTCACGTCCGCCTCTAGTACATTCAGCAGACGCTGCGCCACCTTGTCCTTCTTCGCCTGCAGCAGCCGCTGAAGCTCCTCGGCGCGGCCGGCACGGCTGCCGTCCGCGTTCGTGAGGCCAACCTGCTGCATCACACGCGTGAATACTTCAGCCTTGGCGGCGGCCTTGCTACGTCGGCGTGTCTCTCGGCTGTAGGTACGGATGACTGATTGGGTGATGCGGCCAATTTGCTCGAACAATGCGGCAGCCTCAGCGTCTTGCTCAAACACGTTCGCGTTGCCGGCAGTCGCGGCGACTGCGGTAGCGACATCACCGGAGGTCGCAGCGGCAGAGCCGCCCATCGATTCGGTGCCGCCAGCCTCGGTGGTGGAAGCTGCTGAGGAGTTGACAGAGTCGCCGAGCGCGGCGAGCCGCTGCTTACGCTCCATGAGCTGCGCGTAGAGTTTTCGGCACTCCGCCGCTTCTGCTGTCGCTTCGACACCCTCGAAAATCTTCGCGTTCTCACGTGCCTGCGCGATCTGCCGCTCCATCTGCAAATAGGCGATGTACCGCAGTCTCCGCTCGTGTAAACTCTTCAGCCGTGGGTCGTCTGGGCGCATGAACATCTTCTCTACCAGGCGCACCGCCTGCTGCGTGCGCCCACCGGCAGCCGCCCGCTCGGCCTGCATGGCGGCTTCGTGGCCTGCGGACACCGGCGCGTCCGCCTCGCGCGCGACCCGGGCTTGCAGCTCCAGCGCCGCCGTGTCGCCGTCGCGGATCGCCTCCAGTCGCTTGTACTCCGTCGTGTGCTCGAGCGGGATGCGGACAAGGCGCTCGTACCACCGCTTTGCCCAGTCCACTGGGTGCGCCTCCTCCTTGGCGGCGAGGTACTGCACAACGTCAAGTGTGCTGAGCTTATTCGCGTCTACGGAGTACAGCCGCCTAAGGCTCTCCGTGTATGCGTCGAGGCGCTCGTCCTCGGGGCCGTGGCGGAACCCCTGGGAGACGGTGAGGCGAGCAAACACCTCACAGAACTGCATGAACTTCTCCTGTGCCTCCAGCTCCGTGATGAGGCTCTCCACGACGCTGAGCTCCAAGCCGAGGGCCTTGCCCAGTGACCGGCTCAAGGCGGCGCGCTTCTTCGTCTTGGCAAGAGCTGCAGGAGACGGAGAGAAGGTGTCATGGTCGGCGCCTAGGCCTGCATCCACTGCTGAGCACGACGTCGAAGGGCACGCGCCGCCTTCCGGTACCGACGCACCGGTGGAGGGGGTCGGAGCAGATGGCTCGGACGACGGAGAAGTTCGATGCCGTGTTGGCGACGATACAAGTCGCCGCAGCCGCTGCAGCTCGCTCAGCTGCCGCTTCCGCTCCTCGCGCGCCTCCTGCCGAACCCTCTCCTCCGCGTACTTGAACATGTGGCTCAGATGTCGCTGCGTCTCGACGTTCAAGTCTGCCAGCATGTTCGCCAGCTTGCGGCGGGCCGTTTCCGTGCTCACGCCCTCGCGGCGCTGTCGCACGTAGTCCGTAAACACCTGCTTAATCTGCACCATTGCATCTTCCAGTGCGTCCACCTTGTCAGGGTCAAACAGGCTTGCGTCACCGGCCTCGAATATGGCCTGCGAGACGCCAAGTGAACGCTGTGGGTCTTTGAGCTGCACGGGCAGCCCCATCTTCAGTCGCTCGAACTCGTCTCGCACGGTGCGACTCGGATCGAGGTCGCGCGGGTCAGCCATGGTCGTTTCAAAGTAGCGACGCCGCTGCTGCTCTGTCGCCTCCGTCGGGTGCTCGCGCAAGAGCTTGCTCATGTACTTAGTGAATGCATGCTTGTCCGCCATAGGTACACTCTCCCACTCCGCATCTGTCATCGACTTGGCACGCTCGGCGACGTCCTTGCCAACCACTTGCTGTACATGATGCTTGCGGCGCTGTTTGCGACTCTTCGCCGTACGCGAAGAGGAGGACAGGGGCGGTGATGCGGCCCCTGTCCTGCCGGGCCCACCGAGCTCTGCAAGCATGGCTTGCTGTTCAAAGTGCGCCTCTTGCTGCGCCCCCATGGCTGCAGCACGGCGCAGCTTGGCGCGATAGCTGCGAGGGTTGAGAAGCGAGCTGCCCGGATTGGGCAGCTTCCTCGCCGCCAACGCAGTAGAGCGGCGACGCAGCATGAGAAGCACGCAAGGGTGCACCAAAAAAAAAAGCAGCAAGAGAACAATGTGCGCCTCTGCCGCTATCCGAGGTCTCCGGCCCACTTGTGTGGATGCGTGGGCCTGTGTGTGGGCACTTATATCCAGCGCAACGTCAGGTTCGGCAGAGAGCGTGCACCATGGTTCGAGCGAGCGGGGAAAGAGAGTCGAGAAAGGAGAGACGTAGAAGGGGACGAGCAACGCATGTGCACGCCGCTTGCGCCTGGCACTGCTACGGAGAGGGAGAGAGATGCACGTTCGAGGTGCAACGGCCAGAGCGCGCGGAGGGAAGGGGTACGAGAAAAAGCCTGTGCTGTCCTCCGCAACCCGCACAGACTGTTCCCTCGACTCTTTGCACCCCTTGATGGCTCGGGAAGCGCCCGCATAATGACAAGCGCTGCAGTGGCGGTCACCCAACGAGGGGGAGCCTCGCGTCTAGTCACACGGCGCGATGAGTTGCGTGTACGCGTGCCTCAAGATAGACTCGGTTTGCCTGAAGCTGCAGATGATGCGGCGAGCGGCAAGGGGAGAGAGAAGGCCGCATCGATGATCGAACGCAGCCCAGCATAGTCCTCTGCACACACACACACACACTTCTGCTCCGTAGCATGAGCGGCGGCGCACAGCACACGCAGACCACACCACTGACGCGGAGAATTAGCCGACTCCGATTCGGCACACTTCTTCGCCGTTGGAAACACATGAAGGGCGGGGGGGGGGCAACTTTCTAGCGCATGGCGTCACAGCCATGGGCGCGCGCACAGGTACAGACAGCGAAAACTCTCTTCGATCAGCAAACCTTCGCTCACACGATGTGAAAGCCTACGAAAGAATTGAGGCAGTGAAGGATTAGAAATCGAATTCGCAAAAACCCGCCTAAAAGACGCGCATCACGCGCACCATCGACAGAGATCATAGGAGGTCACAGCATATTGGTTGCACATATGTATGATGCACGCCCTTGATTGGGGTGAGGGAGCGTGTGGACATCTGATTGGTCATCCCCCGCTCCGTACGCGCAGGCGGGGAGAGAGAAAGAGTGAGATAGGAGAGAAAAGAGGCGCACACAGAGAGAGAGAAGCAGGGAAACAGCCAAGCAGAGTACGGAAGTGGCGGGACAGAGTGCATGCCGCGGAGATACACCACGAGAAGATAAGGGGGCACACGACCTCGTTGTCACTTATGGGCAGCTCAATACAAGCCCACCTTTTCGGGCGCGCAGCGATCGACTTCGCGACGTGCATCGCATTGGAAGAGCTCCCTCTCGCGCTCCGAGACACAAAGACCGGGGATAAGAGGAGAAAGCGAGTGAGCGCAGTGCTGCTCTCACCACCCGTCATTATCTCATTCGAGGGGTGCAGTGAACGAGTACTACGATACAGGACACAAGGGGTAGTAGTGTGACCGCCGCCGCCGCCCCGCTGTGCCCGAGAATGAAAAACAGGTGATGTGCTGCGCACTTCTTTGTTTCCTTTGCGTTCATGTTGCGGTTCGTCTGCAACCCCGACGGAGAAAAAACTGGAGAGCCCCGGCCAAAGACAACGACGAGGGAAGGGGGGGGGGCAAGGAGAGCTGTGCACACAAACACACGCCAACAGTCGGTGTGTGTGTCTGTGTGTGTGTGTGTGTACGCGCGCGATAAAGAAAGCGAGCGGGGCGAAATGAAGGAGAAGTGGCCTCAGAAAGCGAAAAAATAAGATGAGGGAGATGTGAAAGAGCCCGTTGACAGCCGACTGGTGCCTTCACCTTGCTGCGCGTGGCATACACGCTCGCGCACGCACACGCGCCCAGAGACGAGCACCGCCCATAGATGCACAGACATTTCTGGCGTACGCAAAGAAGAGAGAGACTGGCGTGACAGAGACAACGACGGTGGTGGTAGAAATTAGTGTAGGCCGTGGCGCTCAAGAGCACACCGCGTTCATGACATGACGACAAGGAGCGAAAAACAGCACAGAGAGAGAGAGCTGACAGCGGCACTCAATAGCTTGCCAAAGTCCCCGAGAGGCGGCACAAAAAAGAGACGAACGAGGAAGATGCGCCTGAGTATGCATGCAGGCGCACCGCCCGCTGCATGTGCGCCTGTGTTTCTCTGTGCGTGTGTGTGTCGATGAATGACCTCAGTGTGAAGAGGAGGGTATATGCACCCTGTGTGCCCGGCGAGGTGGCAGAATACCGGTGGATGGAAAAGGAAAAGGAAAACGACACAGATAAATGAGGAAAGCCGTGGAATGAAGGAGTCCAGCACGAAAGAGAGAAAGGAGGAGGGGAGGCCCCAAGACGGCGTCTGCAGCGGCGCAGCGCTTCGCTGATTCAGCGCCGCGAGTCGCTTGCAAGCGAAAACACAAACAGGCAAGCACAGCAGCTACGTCCTCATTCAATCTACGATATCCTCGTCGCTCACACCTCTTCTCCACCGGCACCCCTCACGCGAGAGGAGGCAAGAGGGAAGCAACAAAAAAAAAACGGCACCATATGCGACTCAGCGGTCCCACTAAGCTTCTGGAGTTAAGTCTAAATGGCGCTTCAGCAAGTAGCCAAACCCGCTCAGCGCCACAACCACGGCAGCCACCTGCACATAAGCCATCCACTTCAGAAGCGAGACGGTCCGCTGCAGGTGTTCGATCTCCGCCTGCTGCTCCATCCAGCGATATCGCATCGTCTGAATTTGCGCCTCCCTCGCCGCCGTCAGTAGCGCCTTTTCTTCGCACATCCATCCACCCGTACTCGCGGGAGCGGGTCCGCGGCCGCCAGCGCGGGAGCCTTCCCACATGGCGCGATCCTGGCTCAGCATCGTCATGGCCACATGAGAGGTGCGCGCCATCGTGCGAGTGCTATTGAAGACAAGCAGCGTCACCAGCACCGCCAGTACAAGCAACGTGCCATGGAAGACAGAGCCAAGGCCGCCGCCATCGCCACCGCCGACACCGCCGTCGCCGGCGTTACCATTGGCCTCGGCGCCCTCAGCGTCGCCACCGCCGTTCTCGGCCGGCGCCACCGCGCCACCGCAAAACTCCTCACTAATCATATTCACCATTTGCCGATACGCTGATGTCATCTCTTTGATGGCACGCGGCGTCGCTATGTATTGGATCGCGGAAAAGGACATACTCATTTTACGGCAGTTGCCCCAAATGGCGATGGAGCAGTCGCTGTCGGCGCTATCGGCGGTGATCTCGAAGTACGCCTCGGTGCGGAAGGAGCCGCCGGCCGGCACTTCAGGCGTCTGCGACGATATCTGGTACACAAGCATCAGCTTTCCCTCTGGTGTGTTGATGTAGGCGAAACGGTGCGCCTGGTTCAGTGGCGTCGGCGTACCAGCACGCGGCACCTCGACAATGGCGACGAGCGACACGAAGCGCGAGCCGCTGCCGTGGTCGACTGCGTAGTCCCACGGGCCGATCTCGAGTTTCGACTCATTGCGCCTGTCGTGGTACTTTCTCAAAAACTCGGTGTTGTCCTGAAACACGTTGTCCCATAGCTTCTGGATGGTGAGGCCTTTCAGCAGCGTCTGGGGCAGCATAATCTTTTTGTCCTTGCGCGTGGCACTCGAGAACATGTTCTGGGCGATTCGGTTGTTCTTGTACACCTGCTTGCTCAAGAACTTGTCCGCGGTCGTGCCGCTCATCGGTACGAGTGGCTCTGGCATGGCTGATAGACAGGGCCGAAGGCGGACTATATAAGAGTGTGTGTGTGTGTGTGTGTGGTTGTGGCGAGGGTTAGCAGAGGGGTGGGAAGCAGCTGAAACAAGATGTGCGTATTGAGATGCAGCACCGACAGATAGAGAGCAAGGAATGGCGCACACACACGAAGAGAGAAAAGTCCAAGGTGGCTCTTCACACTCGACGTTCTACGAGGTATACGCGCGTGCCCGTGCTCTGTTTCACCTGCGGGTTCGGAGAAGGGGAAGGGGGGAGCTGTCAGGTTCCCCACCAAACGCGGCGCGGCACCAACAATATAAAAGAAAAGCGATACGTTGGCCAACGGAAGAAAAAAGAACACGTGTGTGCTTGTGAGTGCCCGCAGAGAAGATTAGTTGCTAAGGTGTTCAGCACTGACGAGATCCCAAAGTGCACAGATGGGCGTACTGCGTGTACGCATATGCATGTACATGAACGTGTGTGTGTGTGTGTGTGTGTGCTTCCCGTTTTCCATGTGCGGGCGCAGCAGGTCAAGCGCGTTGGAGAAATGCGGAAAGATGTGGAATCCTTCTTTTAGTTGTTGTTCACTAATACTATTGCTCGAAGTACGCGGCCTCCCTGTCACACGTGCGTGCACTTCTCTCTGGCGTGGCTCCTGGAGCGCACGGATAGCGTAGTGTGGAGGACGGCACTCGTCACGATGTCGAAGAGATGAACAACGACCAAAGAAGGAGTAGGTGCGCGTATGCAGTCATTCGAGAGCGAAGAGTACAACGGAGGAGGTGGAACGATACGGAAAACATAAACGTGCACGGGCATCGAGGACTCCGGCCGGCCAGAAAGCTCGCAGTGTAGCGAGAGGAGTGAGCAAGAAGTAAAGGAGGGGGAGGGGGCTGTGGCGACAGCCACCTCCGAGTGTCACATAGGGAAGAGGGAAGGGGAGGGGGCAAAGCAAGCAAGCATTATACGTATCCGTGCCGCTCGCTGATAGGCGCGTCCTGCTCCGCCTTGCCGTCCACTCGGCCTTTATCATCGCCTCCTCTGCGTTTGGTTGCGACGCCTGCGTCGCATGCTCGTCTGCCGAGTAGGCAAGTCGTTTGGAAGGCTAAAGAAAATGACCCCACGCAACACAGAAAAGATCGACCGCCACGTGTCCTCCCTGCGAGGGTGAGTGAAAGACGGAGGCAATCAGCAAAAGAAGAGGAAAAAAGGCTAAAGTTGCAACGCCTGTCTCGCCGCGCATGCCGCTGCAGCCACGCTCACGCGCGCAGATGGGGTGCAGAGCGACGGCTGCGAAAGAAGCGGGGGAGTCAGGAGAGGATGAGGTGGGGACAGTAAGAGAAACCGACGTCAGACCCCCTCCCTGACCCATCCCTGTGCAGCTACGTACCCACTTCTGCTGCGGCGGCGGCCTCCAGTGGGTGAACGCAGCGCTTGCTGCTTAGAAGCGCAGGCGCTGGAAGAACCACATGCTGCTGCCGGCGTTGTAGCGCGCCTGGAACACGTGCCTCACCAGCCTCTTCGAGCGCGAGCGCTTCGACGCGTCAGACACGTTGATCTTGCCGCGCAGCTCCTTCGACATGTCCACGTTGTAGCGGGTGGGCAGGAAGTGCTTGTGGTTCACAACGCGCAGGAACACGCCCACCTGCGAGCGGCGCGCGATCGTCTGCTTGCTCATCCCGCGCACGACCTTCTTCGGGTACTTCTTGATGCCCGCAAGCAGCGCGCGGCCGTACGGGCGCTCCTTCGTCGCGATGTCAGAGTTCTGCACGATCACCGCCTTGTGGCCGGCGTAGCGGCCAGCCGTCACGATGACCACCTTACCAGGCTTCAGGAACTTCGTCATCTCGTCGACTTGCAAGTTGTGCGTGCCAGTTGGAGACGTGGAGGCTGCACTTGACGGGAGTCGTGAAAGAGGATGAGGGGGCGACTTGACAGAAACAACTTTCTGCACCGCGACGTTGGTATGTACGTGCGTGTTTAGGTTTATGTGTAGGTCATCGAATGGGTGGAGGTATGCCCAGCGGCGGCACACATACGGGCAAGCGGGGAGGAGCATGGAAGGTGGTGGGCAAGGCGGGCGAGAGACAACGTGAAGCGCAAGGAGAGCAGAGAAAGTGTGAGAGCTTCGCAAAGCGAGGCGGCACGTGCGTGTCGGCAGGCACACCGAGACAGACCGAGACGCAGGAGGGCGTTTAAGTGGCGTCGGTAGACAAGATGGGGTTCGCTCGCACACAGAGGAGGCCAGCGAGCGGTGGCTTGTCGCGGGGAGCTGGGCGGTCCAGCATGCAAGCCTCCTTGGGCGCGCATGGGCCGCGAGTCACCCCCTCATCAAAGAGCGGAGCCGACAAGAGCTTTCGCCTGTCCCGCCCCTCTTCTCCTCTCCTCTCGCAGTCATCTTCTCCGTCGATTTCCATGCGCTCTTCTTCAAGCCGGGCCCACAACTTCGTGCTGCGCGTCTTTTCGCTCGGTTGCATCGCTGCTGTGGTCGCGGTTGCGTGAAGAGCAGCACGCGTGCGACGGTGGCCGAAGATGCGGCCGAACGAAAACAAGAGAGGACGCACTTGGTGGAGTGCCTGCGGGCGCGTGTGTGCATGTGTGTGTGGCGATGGGTGAGTAGCTGTTCGTGTAGCTTGTGTCCCACGTGAGCAGGGGGAGGGGGAAGGGAGGGGTGCTCGTCTCGCAGTGCGCCAGTCCCACGCAGGCGCACACGCGTGCGCCAATGCAACCATGCGAGCCTTCGCGTGCACACGAGTGTGCCGTGCGCTCACTGCAAAGACTTCAGCAGCCGCTTCTCCATAGTGCTGAGCTTCTGCATGGTCGCCTTTTCCTCGTGGAGGACCTGGTCCTTTGCAGTATCGCGCACCTCCTGCAGCACAAGACGAGCTCTCTCCGACAGCGGTATCGTTTCGACGGAGGATTTTGTGCCCGTTACCTGCACCTTCCTCTCGCCGTTCCGTGGCGGTGACGTCACCTTGCCCAATGGCGTAGCGGCGGCCGATGCCGTGGGCGCTGACAACAGTTGCGACGTGTACCACCACACCTGCAGGCAGTCCTGTACCCGCATCGCACCCATCTTCTTCTGAACGAACCGTAGCGCCGGCACCGCCTCTGCCTCTCGTCCTTCCGCGGCGAAGTGGAGAGCGAGCACGGTGATGTCGAGCAGCTGCTGCGGGTTTCCGAGCAGCGGCAGCATCCTCGTCTGCTCCAGGTTTGCCACCAGACGCTCTTCCTCTGCACTTCCACGCGGCGGCATTCCGCTGAACCGCAGCCCGCACACCATTTGACCCCACAAGAAGGTGTTTGGCCGCAGGCTCGGCGACCGGGCAATGTCCTGTAGCCGCTCGGCGACACGCGCACCGGCGGTTTCGATCAGCTGCGCAAACGCTCTCGTCAGATGAGTCCACTCCTTCACCGTGAAAGCCCACTGCCCAGCGCCTGGCGTTACTGTACCCCGTTGCGTATCCTGCGTCGATGACGCGGAGCCGGTCCACAGCACCGAAGACAGGTGAAAGTACTCCTTCACACATGGCCAGTACCAGTTCAGCCGGGCGAGGTCAACGAAGAGAGAGCGTGACGTGACAAGCCGCTGCTCCAGTGCCCGCATCGTCTCCAGCAGTAGAGTTGTCGAGACCCCGTCTGCAGGGCCCCCAAAGCGGCAGAGGGACGCGAGAAACTCCGCCAGAGACGTTGCGGAGTTGATGGAGCGGAAGGAGTCGCTTGGCCGCAGCGGCGGGGTGCACAGCCGCTTGCCAATCTCTGCCAGCACCGCCTGCACCGCTGGATTCTCGTACTGGCGTAGTTCGATGAGGCCGTTGAAGCAGAACACCAGCTGCAGAAGCGTGAGGCGCGTGAGCTCCTCCATCGTGGGAAAAAACTTCCCGGGCACCAGAGTCCCGTCGCACGGCGCCTTGACAAATCGCTGGCCGTTCACTTGCCCGAGGCTCTTCAGCAACGTCACCTTCGCGGCAGAACTCAGCGCCGTGCCAAGCTCCGGCAGAGCGCGAACGACGCCGTGCACAACGTGGCGGGACTTGACGTGATGGCGGGCCACCACCACCATCACACTCACCTGCTCGAAGCTCGACAGAGAGCGGCCCTTCAGGTGGTCCATCACTGTGATGTAGGGTGCCTTGGCACCCACACCCATCCTCGACAGAGAAGACAAGTAGCGGACGAGCTGGGATGTGTGCACCTCCCCGAGAGTGCCCTGCAGCGGGCCTTGCAGCTGTTCATTGAGCAGTTTCATGAGGACTCGCCGCTCCTCAGCGACTGCGCGCACAACAGACTCACGCAGCCTAGGTTGCGTCTCTGGCGCACTGCTCAAATCCGCCGCCGAAGAACAGAGACCGCACTGCTCCTGCTGCTCTTGTTGGTGACGCATCTGCAGAGCTTGATCGGTATAGTGTGCCACGACGAGTTCGTTGAGCACATGCACGCAATCCCTTGCCGTGAAGCCGGCGCTGCAGGTCATAATCAACCCACACAAGGCGCGGTGCTTGCGCGCCGTGTCGGCCAGCGTCAGCGGAGAGCAGCGCTGCAGCACATCCCTGGACTTGAGGGTAGCTTGACCGTCTGCATCAAAGGCGATGAAAGGCTGCGATGCCGCTGCCACTGTCAACGCGCCGGGCACGTCGGTGGCGCAGGGCGTGTAGACACGCCAGTAGAAGACAGCAGCGGCAACGCTCGCTTGCTCGCGCGAGGACAGCTCTGCCATGAAGCGGAGCAACACCGACGCGGACTTCTCGATGGCGTTTGCAAGCGTGGTGCACAAGTTGAGAACGTGTGCCCGCACCGCGGTGGCTGGCGCCGCCGGTTTCGACTTTTCCCCGGAACCCCCGTCAACGTGCCCTGCGCTTTTTGGCATGTCGTTGTCGATGTATTCATCCAGCGCCGCCTCGGGAATCGTGCCGAGTAGCGGCAGCAAACGTGTCTGTGCGTGATGCACGACAGCGGGGTCGTTGCGACCGGTATCGTAGAGAACTGAAGAGAGGCGGTGCAGCAGTCGTGCGTAAAGGCGCAGACACAGCCCAGCATGCACCCACGATTGACCTCGCACCGAAGTCAGCGACAGAAGATCTGCGAGCGCGCTGGCGCCACTGGCCAGCTGAGGCACCGTGAAGTGCTGAACATCGGCATTCCCCAAGCCCTGCAAAACGGCCAGAAGAAGTGCGTTGTCTGTGAGTCGAAGCGTCGTCAGACGCGTGAGCCACGCGCACAGCTGCGAGACGGACAGTGATGGTACGGTGGTGAGTGCGCATGCAAGTAGATCCGGAATAAGAGGACGGCTGGCGTCCAGCAGCATGGCCCCATCGGCCGCCTCCGGTGGCGTGTCGGCTGCCGTCTCAGCATCCTTCCCCGTCGAAGTAGCCGCGCCGCGGCTTTTCTCACGGTGGAACGGTATCGATGGCACAGAGGATGAGGATGGTGAAGAGGAGGTAGCACCGTCACTTGAAGCCGGCCGTCGCCGCACCGTCAGCACATCGACCAGCGAGATGAGCTCCTGCTTGCTGAAGGTGCTGAGACGAGCCTGCACCACGCGCAAAACATGCTCCAGCGAAAAAGATGCCCATTCAAAGCTGCTCACGCTCGGCCTACCGCCATGGGGTGCATCCCCCGCGGCAGCCGAGGTCGAGGAGGCGGCTTCGACAATGACCCGCGTCACACCAAGCAGGTCCACAGGCCGCTCGACGACGCTCGCCAGCGCCATCGTCCGCTCCCGAACCTCCTCTAACAGTCGCGAATTCACGAGCGGCGCGCAGGCGTCACAGCCGACGTAGGGTCTCAACTTCAGCAGCGCCTCCATGACCAACACAGTTTCCGTGGCGGTGAGCGAGTCGGCCACTTCCACCAGCTCCGCCTGCACACACTGCACAGTGCTTTGCAGATCCGCGTTCAACACGGTGCGAAAGTCACAGGTCTCACTGACAGCAGCAGCCAGCGCGTGCAGCATGTTTGCCTGCGAGCGTGCATCAGCGCCGCCGCACAGTTGCCTCACTATAGGGAGAGCGTTAAGCGCTGGTGAGCTCGAGGACACGTAGAGCAAGTCGAGCTGACGAAGAGCGTGAACCGCCATACCGGCCTGATTACTCGACAGCACCCCCGGTGTGCACGCGCGGCGGAGAAGCCGTCGCAACTGCACCTGTGCCTGCATGGCAGTGGCGCGTCGGTACTACGTTCTACTGTGTTACACGCACACGAGGGGGGGGGGGGGGGGCAAAAAAGAAGGTGCCGCGCTTCATTACAGAGACGGGGCGAGTGCGAAGCAGAAGTTAGTAGATGAGTGGACAGTGGTGAGCAAGCACGCCCCTAGAGAGAGGGTCAGAGGAGAAGCGCCTACACAGAGTAAGCCATAAAGCTGTGTTGCGAGTGTGCCAAGGCCCACCTCCTCGCAGAGCTAACACGAATACTGGCGACGGTAGACCCTGTGAAGAGCCGCCACAGTGCTGCCGATCCACCAGAAGCAGCAGACCAGTCAGTGCCCTCTTGTGGGACCAAGGGGCAAACCGACGGATGCCTTCACGCCATCACCTCCCACAAACATACTCACATACGCGCTAGCCACGCAAGTTGCACCACGCGGAGGTGTGTACCACCTGGCCGGGTAAAAGACGGGACGCTGGCGGGAGAGGCGAGTGGGAGAGGCGCAGTCGTTGCTCTGTCCGGAGGGAGAAGGTGGGGGTGTGGGGGTGACCCGAATCCAGGCTCCTCCCTGGCTGACCGCTCTCATGATCGCCTTGCAGGCTTTCCGTCCTGCGTTCATGTTTGACCTTTTACGTTGTTTTGAAGCTCGAAAAGAAGAAACGACCAAACGAAAAGGAAAGAGAGAGACGCGCAGGTGCGTGCAGGCGCACCGGCACCGGCACGCACATGCGTGAGCGGCAACGTCAAAGTAGGACAACGAAAGGAGTCAGTGAACGCACGCACACACAGAGAGAGAGAAGGTAACGCGGCGCTTCGCTAAGAAGCAGAGAGCGAGGAGGAAAGATACATGTGAGCAGCTCTAGGAACCCTCTTGATGACGAAGGTCAGCACCACTGCTCTGGAGGTGCACCGCAGATGCCACGCCTTTGCAGCTCATCACGTAGGCGCCTCTCCCACTCCTCCTTTTCTCGAGCTGCCATCCCTCGCTCCTCCCCCCTTCTGAAAGAGCGCGTGTGCGCGTGCGTTGACTCGCTTTCCCCTTCCTCTGTCCTTCTCCGTCGCCGGTCGCTGCACTCGGAATTCCGCGCGCACGCATGTGGCGAAAAGACCGTCTTCCGCGCAGTATCCTCCGCTGCCACTACACCACGCCCCAGTCGCACATCAAGCCCGCATGTCATGGCGCGCTGGCAACCGCCTTTCCTTCCTTCTGTTTTGTTTTTCACCTCACGCAAGCCTGGGTGTGTATTTCTCCGCCGAGGCTCCCGGCGCCGCCTGGCGCTACGGCGCGAGAGCAGCCGCACATGCACGCCAGGAGCGGGATAGACGCACGCAGGCGCATATCACGCTGAGCGCAAAAGAGGGCAACAGAACACATCGATGAAACAGGCGGACGCGGATGCGTGTAAGACGAGCCGAGTGGGAGGGCACGTCCAGGAGGAAGTCGGGCGTGCACGAGAGCGCCCATTCGAATGCCCGGAGGCGGCGGGGCGTTAGCGGCTTTGCACAGATGGGTCGGAAGGGACAGAGAAGGCGGCCGTGCACCCCTTCGGCGCTCTCCAGCCTCCAGATCGGCCGTCCGCCGCGCCCGCCCGAGAAGCCCCTCTCAGACTGCTCCGTGCCTCCGCTGCTTAGAAGCGCAGGCGCTGGAAGAACCACATGCTGCTGCCGGCGTTGTAGCGCGCCTGGAACACGTGCCTCACCAGCCTCTTCGAGCGCGAGCGCTTCGACGCGTCAGACACGTTGATCTTGCCGCGCAGCTCCTTCGACATGTCCACGTTGTAGCGGGTGGGCAGGAAGTGCTTGTGGTTCACAACGCGCAGGAACACGCCCACCTGCGAGCGGCGCGCGATCGTCTGCTTGCTCATCCCGCGCACGACCTTCTTCGGGTACTTCTTGATGCCCGCAAGCAGCGCGCGGCCGTACGGGCGCTCCTTCGTCGCGATGTCAGAGTTCTGCACGATCACCGCCTTGTGGCCGGCGTAGCGGCCAGCCGTCACGATGACCACCTTACCGGGCTTCAGGAACTTCGTCATCTCGTGCGGAAGTGGAAGTACGAGGCAAAATGCTGAAGAGGGAGAGTCAAAGGGGTGCCACGCAGGGCAAGCGCGAAGGGAAGCGAGTGGCCACACAGCGGCGCCGTTGCCAGCGCGTGCGGCGTGTGCGCGTGTGTGTCAAAGAGTGAGTGTTGGTGTGCGAGAGAGAGGGGGAGGTGACGGAAAGGCACACCAGCGCACACACAGTGAGACAACGAAAAGTATCGAGAGAGATGTCGGACGTGAGGCAGAGAGACAGACGGTGAAGAGGGCACCGTGACGAAGGAGAGGCGAGAGAAGACGCCTCACAGCCCAAAGGCGGCGAAAGGGAAGACGAATATGCGGTGCAAGACGCAAGGCGTTCGTCAGAGAACAGCGCAGGCCTAAAGGAGATGAGGGAGCGACGTCAGTGAGACTTTGCTGCTTCCCCTTGACCGTGCAGATGCGTCGAATATCAAAGACACGTACTCGCTTCACACGCGTACCCTAAATCCTCCAGCGCAAGAGCCGACTGTAGGTTTCCTTGCCTATCCTGTGATTCGTTGCGGAAACAGATATCTGCTGTGCCGAAAGCAGCCACGCAAGGGCACGCCGTCACGAAGGTACACATACCAAGGCATACAAGAGTGCGGGCTGCCTGACCTCAGCCCCACTCCAACTACGAATGCACGCGGCGAAGACCGAAAGTCAAAAGAAAAAATGGGCGCACGTCAAGCAGTAGCACGTCCAAGACGTAGTAGCGACAAGAAGGGCACGCAAGAACGGCTCACGGCCAGCTCTGTTGGTCGGGAGTACCGGCCCGGCAGACATGCGCACGCATTTTTGTTCTGCGCTGGGAGAGGGAAAGCAAGACCTGTCCACATCGGACCAACCTATCGCTGCTCTGCATCCCTCTTCGGCATCACACACGCACACACAAACAAGGCATCATGCGCTGGTGGCGTGAGGCTGCCTTCTCACATGCGCTGGTACTTGGCCACCGTTGTCCTGATGGCTTCGGTGAACGCGGGGATGCGAATGGGCTGGCCAATGCCGGCATCGTCCACGGTATGAAAGGGGTTCTTGGTCGCAAACTCCGCGTACAGGGCGTGGAGCTCCTTGAACAAATTCGTGCACTCCATCGTTCGGTTGTCGGAGAAGAGCACGAACTTCACCGAGGTCGGGGTCTCGTAGACGTGGATGTTGTGCTCCTCGCACTCGACCAGGGTCATGCAGGCGCTGTCGAGTGGGTCGGCGTTCGGCGTCAGTTGCTGCGACATGCCACAGGTTGAGAAGAGGACGCTGGACAAGGTCAACTGCATATCCGGGTTGGCCCCAAGTTCGCCGATGTTATCAGGGCTCGTGAAGGCCGTCTTGGTGATGAGTTGACCGGACTGGTTGATGATCCACAACAGATGCACCACCATGGCTGCCAGTGGTCGTCGCGACGCTGGTGATAAGCACTGCTACACCTGAGACGACTGCTGCTGCTATTCCTCACCTCGACAGCCAGTCATCAGCTCGTCAAGCCCGACGTGTAAGATAACAACAAAGTAGACAAGACAACGAGGGAGAAGAATAAGGGACACGTGCGGGTGTCCATCGCTGATATGAACGTCCAACAGCGGAACAGTTAACAGGAGGTGAGAGGTGTGTTTGTGTGTGTGGGGGGGGAGCATCGTCCACATACACACACACTATCCCCTCCTCCTTCCGCAGACGCACGGGTGGCTTTGGTGAAGGGGAAGACAGGGAGTCCTCAGTGCACCGCCATCCGATTGGCAGAACGTTTTACACACACATATACACACACGAGAGTGGCGACATCAGCGTTTCGTCGATGCGCACCCTTGCGATACGATGTTCGCCTGCGTGTGCCCCCTTGGCCACGTATATCCTTTTTTTTATATCCGCCTTTTCTGTTTTAGTGCCTCAGGGGTGGTGGGGAGCACCAACCGCGCCATTAACGTCACGTTACCCGAGAGTGGTGTAAGGAAGAAGAAAGAAGATGCCATAGAGAGCGCGCTGCAGGCGTTGCGGTTGCCTCGCCGTCGAAAGTGAATAGCGCCAGCCAGCCTCTGCCCCGGGCTGCTCTTTGCTATAACTCGAGAGTAGGTGGAGTGAGAAGGCGTCCGCGCGTCCACGTACTTTGCACATGCAGGCACATCTACACCGGACAAGCAGGCGGTGGCGCCATGTGGCATGCTCTCATGCGCTAGTCCCACTGGGGCAGGGGATCATACGCCAGCAGCCAGTCAGAGCCGTCCCTCGCCTCACTCCACTGCAGCTGCTTCTCGAGCGTAGCCGCATGCACGGCAGCCGTGCCCGCTGCAGCGTCATTGGCGCACCACACAAGCAGCGTCAGCTCACTCGTGCGGTCTGCGTCGCTCTCACTCGCCCACTCGTTGCCCGGCTCCACGGCCAGGCAGTGCGACACAACGTCCAGGTGCACAAAGCCCTGCGTCGAGCCGCGGGTGGGTATCCACACGTCGCCTTGCGCAAACAGCAGGCGACACTCCCCCGACGCATAGAAGCAGTTCAGCGCTCCTGTGTGGGTGAGAAAGGCAAGGGCGGCAGGGGCAACAGGCACGCCGGCGGGTGTGCGAACCTTCATCTCCTTTAGGACCGGCGCGGCGCAGGCGTCGATGGCGCTGCCGCTCTCCGACGGCGTTTGGTCGCACACGGTGAAGGGATGGCGCGCCTCCCAGCCGTAGAAGAGCATGAGGTCAGGGTTTGCTTTGCAGCAGACCTGCAGGACAGCCTGCTCGCCGCGGGAAAGCTCCTTCGGTGGAACCATCGTGATGAGAGCATCCGAGACACGCACGGCGGAGAGAAGAGAGTCCAGTCGCGCCTCCACCTCGGAGGCAAGCGCCCCGCTGCCGAGCTCGGTGATCAACGTCGCCGCTTGCGGCAGCAACATCGTGAACACCTGCGCCGTCGCCTGCCGCTTCTCTGTCAGATAGACCAGGTGTGCTTCGCAGAAAGCCTCAGCGTCATCGTTCCCGCCCAGCAACAGCAAGACGTGTCGCTCGCCGCGCCACTGAGCTTCTGCGGCGATGTCCTCGATAGATGAGGTGGCCGTATCTTCGCCGCACACGAGTGAGCAGCTCGCGTGCAGCGCCTGAGTAAGCAGCGGTGTCAGCTCAGCCGCCGCACTACCAGGGCATACAATCACGTAAAACTCGATACCAGCCAGCGTCTTGAGACGCTGTCCGGCTCGGGATGGAATGCCAGTCAGAGTCGCCTTGGACAGAGCAGCACCGACGGCGGCGCCGCTATGTGGTTTCACATCCTCGCCAAAGAGGCCGCACCCCCTGACGGGAGTGTACAGCCCGGCCTTGTGCGCCCGCTCCAGATGGCGCTGTGCCTCCTGCAGCGCCTCACGCTCTGCATCCGTCTCCACCAGCGCCAGTGCGCGGCTAAAGCTCACCCAGTCGTACGGCTCCTCGGGCTCTGGCGCGTCCTCGATGGCATCGCTGGCGGCGCCGCGTGGAGAGGGGCTGATCGCCAAGGCAGTGTAGATGGTCACACACCGTGGTCCGACGTGGTCCGCGTTGGCCGTGGCCGCTGTGGGGTAGTAGACGACCGGCGGCAGATAGCTGGGCAAGAAAAAGTTATCGCTGCTCACCTCGCAGGCGTCGCAGAGGGCACGCACGGCGCAGTCCACGCACGACTCCTCGGTGCGGCTGTGAGGCGCAAAAGGAATACGCATGCGTGCGGCCATCGCATCTCCCACGTTGCGCACCAGCACACATTTTCGGCCGCGAATCAGCAGCACACCGTAACCGTGTGCAATGCGAGAAGTGTTATAGTGAACCGGAATCTCCTCGATGGAGCTGCCAGCCGTCATGGAGTGCAGCACCTCCGCCTTGGTGAGCGGCCGCGCCTCCTCGGCGCGCAGCGTTGTGCGGCCCTCCTTGTCACGACTCAGCACACCGGCGACCGCTACTGCAGGTGGCCTCCGCTGCTTCGCTTGCCGGTCAGTTGATGCGGCTCGCGCGTGCCACGCGGCGAGTGTTGAGTCCGCTGCGACCATCGCCGGCAAGTTCGTCACCTCCACGCAACCGTCCGTCGTGCCGACCAAGCCGGTCCCTAGGTCTAGCACACGGCCCTCCACGATGACGCGCACCGGATCACACCAGTTGGCGAGGCCGTGAAGACCGCTCACCAGCATACTGCCAGCGCTGTCGCTCACTGCCGCCTTTGCGCCGTGCTCGTGGCCACCGCCGCAGCCTTCGCTGCCGCATCCACAGGAGGACTCGACCGCACCTGCGGAATGACCAGCATCGGCGTCATCCGCGCCCTCCTCGAATTCACTTTCCTCGTCGCTGCTGCCGGCGTCTTCGTAGTCGGCCTCATCCGCGTCGTGGTCGTGACGGTGGTGGTGATGGCGCGCACCGTCCCCGTGGCTGTGGCCGTGGTGGTGCGCGTGGTGGCGGCCGTGCCCCTCATCCTCATCGTCCTCGGCGGCGTCGTCGTAGCCGAGTGTGTCGAGCGGGCTCAGCCGTGGCAGCTGCTCCACGCTCTTTGTCTGCTTGCTCAGCACGAAGTCCAGTCGATACACGCGCGGTGCCGCGTAGCGCTGCTGCACATCGACCGCCGTGCCGTCCGCCGCCGCAAGCCCCGCCTCGCGCGCGATGGCCGCGAAAAGGGACGGCCCCAAGTCTGTGGTGACGCGAAAGGATGAGATGCGGTGATGCACGTCCTTCAGCGCCGTCAGCCATGCAGACCACCCAGGAACCTCTGTCTGCTCCTTTAGCAGCACGATTACCTCTGGAAGCTGATAACCGTCGACGGCGGGGCGTTTGATCACGGCGTTCGTCATGGCGGTGAGGGCGCTCAGTGAGGTGGGGCACAAGAGCACGAGTCGCTGCACGAGTCGATCACGGTGGCCCAGCGTCTTCTCGCCCACAAGCACGTACTTCATCGCGAGGTGTCCCGACACCCCGGCCGCCACCATGGTGGCGTTGTGTGGGTTCAGTCGCGTGATGGCGTTGCTGAGCCGCTTCAGCAGCGGCCCAACAGCGGCGCCGTTGACGTGTTCCTCCTGATCATACGTGGCGGCACTGCTAAGACTGGTGGTGTCGACTACGTAGACGGCGTGCGTGGTGTTGGGGCGAGCCTGGAATACCAGCGTGCTCAGTGGCTCCCACTGAAGGCACGGGTGCTGCGGAGTCGCTGAATTCTTCGACTTGAGAATAATGAGCGGCTCTTCTGGGGCAAACACAATCTGGTAGCCGGGGCGGGTGTTGGCGAAGGCGAACAGACGGACGCTCGTGTCACGGGAGGTGCCGGCCACGTGCTCCTGGTGCTGCTGCTTATCTGCTCGACTCATCTTCTAGAAGAGCACGCACAGCGAAGGCCGAGTGCGGGAAGGGATACACGCGGCGAGGATGGAAGACAGGTGGCGAGACAGACAACCAAAGGAGAGCGCACACGCGCGCTGAGTTACAGAGACAGAGAGAGAGAGCACAGCAAAACCCAGCTTTGATGGGTGAAGGCAGAGACACGTGCATCAGCTCCCGCGCGGCGGTGGGGGACACGTCATCGCCCCGTCGCCTCGCCCAGACGCGGAAAGACGTAAGAAGGGAAAGTGCGCAGCAGGGCCTCACAGGAGGAGGGTCCGAGGAAAGGAGGTGAAGGGAGGTGAAAGGGGCGTCCAGGGAGGGGTTGCGCACCCATGCCTGCCTTCTAGCTCAGCAGTAACCGAGAGAAGCAAAGCCCAAGCACACAGGGCCATCGGAACTTCCGACGGTGCTAGGTGGTGTGGTGGACAGGAAGAGGAGAAGAAGCCTGTGTTCGCCATGGCGCCATCGCTGCGCTACAACCCAGGTGTTTCGAGGTTCACAAGAAAAAGCATCTCACAATTTGCTCAAGTGCGTCT
Organism: Leishmania infantum JPCM5; assembly: GCF_000002875.2. Lineage (NCBI taxonomy): Eukaryota > Euglenozoa > Kinetoplastea > Trypanosomatida > Trypanosomatidae > Leishmania > Leishmania infantum. Next base: position 1,074,102 of record NC_009416.2, read on the forward strand.
CACATCGTGCTTGCCTAGCCTCCCTCATGCGCGGAAGGGATGATGGCGGCTGCTACTGCTGCCTCTTCTGCGGAAATGAGCAAGGGCTCAAGCGCCGAAGAGAGAGGAAGAGGTGCAACGCAGCATCGCTGCTACCTTGTCCTTCGCCGATGAAAGCAGGCCTGGAAGGCTGCCTCGACGCCGTTTATCTGTCTTTTCCTTTTGGCTTCGTCGTGTGCGCGTCTCTGCATGCGCGGGGTCGAAAAACGAAACAAGGGAGATGAGCTTGAAGTGCACCTCCGGCCATCAAAGACGCGCTCTTGCTCCTGGGTGCCGCTGTCTTTGCAACGCAGCTGACGAGCGCACACGCACGCACACACACACAGGCAGCGCCCGTCACAAAACGTGTAGAAGCGACAATACACGTGGGAGAAGCCGACGGCGACGCCGCATCGCCTCCTTCGACCTCTGCACCTTCACCACACGCACGGCAGTTGTCAGCTACCGCTGCGCTGCACGCACAGCCAGTGCCGCCGCTCTTTACAACTCACACATAAATGAGGTCCGGCCGCACGTCGCCATACATATGGTAGAACGCCTCCCACCCACCACGCAGCACGTACACGGCAGGGAGCACGTAGCCGAGCTTCTTCTGTGCCAGAACGAAGCGGTTGGCTCCCTTGGGGGCCCGTATGAGCGACTGGGCACAGTGAAAGACAGCGATCTCTTTCTTCTCTTCGAAGAGCGTCTTGGCGAGCTTTTCGTACATCTCTTCCGTGCAGCTAATCGTCGGCATGCTTATCGAGTTCACGATGAAGCCGCAGTCTCGATCACTATCCCTGCAGTCTATCACCGCGGCTTTGGTGAGTGAGTCAGGATTGTCGAGCACCTCCACCAGCTCTTCGGGCTTCATGTACGTGTAGTTCGCCATTGCGGCGCAGCCAAGTGAGGTATAAAGAAGATTAGCGCATAAAGCGGCGCCGGTGAATGGCACTCACTCACGCACGGCGCTTAGACACAGTGTGCAGATTGCTTCCTTTGTCAGGAGTACGTCGCGGCCGCCACCGAGGGACGTAGAAAGTCGCCGCAAAGCAAACTAGAGTGCACGACGACAGTCACCATGTTCGAAAAGCGGCACCGTAAGAGCCACAAAGAAACCCAAAAAGAAGGCAGTGAGGTGGCAAGCAAGCACGCGCGCCAAAATGGCAATCCTGTCGCATGAGGAAGGGCTTCTGTGCATCCTTTCCGTGCGGCCCACAACGTAAAAGTTAGAGCAGCGCACATGCAAGGGAACAGAACAGCCACGCACTCACCCCTTTTTGCGTCTGTGCGCGCTACTTTCGGCAGAGGATGGGCCGTCGTGGTGCGCTGGCGCGCCACTGGAGCGGCAGCGCTGTCTTGCCCACCACCGCCTCATTTGCTGCTTCATGGCCTCTCAGATAGAACGCAAACAGAGAAGCCGTGTCGATGCCCCGTGGCTCTCTCCAGCTTGGGCCCACTGCCGGCGTTCCTCATCCCCACCCACCCCTCGAGAGCAGTGCGGTCGGGGCGAGGCGCATGAGCGCGTGCCACTCACTCGAGCTATCCAACAAGAACACCCGAGCAAGAAGAGATCTGGCGGCACCGCAACTGCTCCCCCCGCCTCCCGTCACAAGTGAGTCCATTGCGCTTCTCCTCGTTTTTTTTTTCCTTTCCTGCACTGTCGTTGTTACGGTTGCTCTGGTGCGTTTTTTTTGGGGGGGCCTGAGCGCAGCTGTTGTCCCGTATGCGGTCTCTGTCTGTCTGTGTTTGTCTGCGTGTCTACAGTTCTGGCCGAAAGAGGGGTGAGGAAAAGGGAGCGAGAAGGTCCGAGACGCAAACCAGGTAAAGACAGACACGCACACACACACGCGCACCCGGCTGAACAAAGCCGACGGGGGGAGGGAGGGGGGGGGCAGCCGCAGCAACAATAGAAAGGCAAGGAACGGAGTGCGCAAACTTCGTGGGCAATCATGTACAACACTCTCACTGGGAATCCACAACCACACGCACGGAGACATATCTGAGACGACGCAAGGATCGAGATCGAAGCAAGCGGAATATGCAACACACAAGAAATTAATAGAAGCAAAAAAAAAGGAGGATCGCATCAAGTGGGGAGATACATACACACACACAAAGCAAGCGTGTACTCGTCGTTTGGCTGATGCCGATGCTTGGAGACGGCGACACGAAAAGCGTGAGCTGATTCAGGTCGTTCGCGTGGAAGACACCGAGGGAGGGGATGGAGAGAGGGGCCGGGCCTCGGTAGCGCGGGGTGCAGCGGGCTGCGGATTGTTCTACCTGGGGAGGCGGGGGGAGGGGGTGCAGAGGAGAGAGCAGGAAGAAGACGGTCAGCCCCGCGCATGCACGCAGAGAAGGTCATACCGACATCACGCCGACAATCTGAAAAATCGTCACTGCGCGCCTCCTCTCCTCAGTCCTCCGCCCTAAAGCACGTTCAGTAGGAAGGGCACAAACGTGGCGCGAGACGAGGGCAGCAGCCGGTACGCCCGCTCATCATCCAGATACCGTTGCAGCGCCTCCTCCATCACGGGACGCAGGTCACGCAGGTTCAGCACAAACGCGGCGGCAATGTCGTACGTGATTTGGACGGTGTCCAACAGCTTGCGCGCAATCGGTGCCTCCTCGAGAACACGGAAGCCCATGTACACGCAGGACATTACATGTGGGTACGTGAGCAGGAGCATTTGCCGCACGTGTTCGGCGTAGCAGGGCATAATGTAAGGCTGCGGGCGATACGCCTCATCCTCGACACAGTAAAGCCGATGCACCGATTCGAGCTTGTGCAGGTACATGGCGGACACCTCGCGGAATGCGTGGTGCTGCTCCTCCTTTGTCTTCAGGGTGTCCTTGTTGTCAGCGTAGGTGGGGATCGTGTTGTCCAGCAGCCCCATATCGTCGCTCATCCAGACCTGAAGCGTGCTGCTGTCCATGGACGCGTTCGGGTTCTGTGCAATCTCCGCCTTTGGAGTCGCCGTCGTAGCTGCTGTCCCGGGCGCACGAGAGGGACTGTGGCCCGAGATACCGTCGCTCTCGTCCGCGCCCTGCAGCACATCCTCCAGAGCCGCCGGATCGGTGTCAAACATTAGGTAACCCTTGCACGTCGTCGCGTGAGTCTCCGCCACCGACGCGGTGGCAACTGCACCACTACCAGCAGCAGCGGCAGAGGCCGGCACCGCCGTCGTTTCAGAGTTCACGATGGAGCTGTTGTTTCTGGCGACGCTCTGCCGCCTCTGCTGCGCTGCCTGCTCCATCTGGATCTTGGTCGACAGTCGCACCAGCGTCCGCTCCTTCTCTGCCTGCTGCGGGGTGCGGCCATACATGTCCAGCTCCCACTTGCAGTTCAAAACGCGATTGAACATGGCTTGGAGGTCTTCCTCCATCATGGGAAACTCGAGACAGGCATTCGCGTCACGCACGAACTGCGAAGCCTGCATTCGGCTGCTCTTCACCAAACAGTTGTGCAAATTCGAGTGAAGGAAGAGCAGCACGCCCGCCATGACGTCGGCGTCGCGGGCTGTGATGGAGCCGGGGTTCTGCTTCGCATACTCGTTGCCGAAGCACTGCTGAATCGTCTCCCACACCTTCGCCTCGAACATTGGTCGATCCCAGGACATGAACTTGCATGTTGTGTCACGCATCGCCACATCAATAGGTATGTCTGTGTAGTTGAAGCAGTGAAGGTACTCCTGCAGCAGCATGCGCGAAACGCCATCCTTTTGGTTTACCTTTTCGAAGATCGAGCAGAGCGCTCCGCGAGAGATGCCCGGGTACTCGAAGAGGAATCGAGCAAAAAGGGCGTAGCTGGACGTACCAGGGGCGACACTTGACGGGTCAGCCCGCTCCGTCTCGCTAGGCGCCACTGCTGCCATGAAGCCGCGACTCTCCAGGAACTCCTTTGCCTCCCTCCAGTGGCCCGAGTTAATGCTCTGCACAGCCTCCTGGACGATGCGCTTGTTATGCAGGAGGTAGTGGATGTGTTTCCAATGGTAGTTGACGTTGCTGTTCTTCCTCCAGTGAGAGAGGGCCTTCCCAGAGACAGCGTCGAGGGGAAGTGCCACGTCGCGGCCGTGGACCTCGCTCTCGCCGGAGTTGTTGCTCCCTTTGTGGTCCTCCTTGCGGCTCGCAGCCGCCGTCGCAGAGTGGCTAGCTGTGAGCAGAGGGTTCGGGTCGACTACCTCGTCTGATTCCCAGCTGTCCAGGCACAGCTCAGTCGATTCGGTTGCGCCGATCGTGCCGCCGCCCTCTTGTTGCTGCCCCTGTTGCGCGCCCTTCTGGTGATCGCGCTGCAGGCTCGCTGCATAATCCCGCGGGTCCTCGGCGATCCACCTGTACAGTGAGGTCATCAGTGTGTGAATGACCACCACGCACTCGCTGCGGAGCAGTTGCTGCTGATCCGACGAGAGCCACGGGTAGGCGTCGCCGTTGCCGTCAACGTGATCGAGGAAGGTCATCTCCACCACGTGCTCCACAAGCAGCTCCAACATGCCGCCGTACTCGGCGCCAGGGTCGAAGGCAGGGTTGCAGTCGTAGTTTACGAAGAACGAGACGCACAGGTGCGGCACGGTGAAGAGCTGCCGTATCATGGACAGCACCGCGTGCTTCTGACGGAACCCGGCGTACTGCGAGACCATCAGCGGGAGAAGAAAGGCGCCAAGCAACGTGTGCAGTTCGCGCGCCATGTGATAGTGCAACTTGCGCAGCAGCATCCCCAGCAGGTGCACAGCTCGCTCGAAAAGCGTGAACGGGGTCGCCATGGCCAGGTTCTTGGCGATGCACCCCAGCAGCTCGTATTTGCAAGCGTTTAACACAAGGGACAACCACGTGGCACAGCGGTGCTCCCGCTCGCAGTTCGCCACGGGAAGCCCGTCCAGCACACACTCGAGAGCCCACAACCCCACATCGCGCTCTCGCACGTCCCTGTTCGCGTTGGTTGGCGTGCCGCTGCACGGGCGTGATGCATACCGGCACATGCGGCGCAGCACTATCAGCAGGTCCTTCAGAGGGCTTGGAAGGGCGCCGTCAGAGGTGCTCAGCGTCGACAATGCATCCAGCACGAGAGACTCATCGACGCTATTGCGGAAGAACGTATGTGGGTCGAAGGAGAGGTTCACCGAGGAAGGCGATGGATTGACGTCGAGCCGGGTCGCCGCGGCGGCGCTGGCGGCTGCAGTGGCAGACGGCTGTGATCGCGCCAAAGTGTGCGCCACGTGTGAACTGCCTTCGTTGCGGCGAGGCACCGCGTGTCCGCGCTGCGCGGACGGCCATCGGGCCTCACGGAACACCGGGCGCTTTGGTGATGGAGCCGGCGCGTTCGAGACCTGTTCGCTAGCGCTGCTGCTTGCGTCACCTGTGCGCAGTGCATGCTTCATGATCTGCGGCGATGTTCCTACGGCCGGCGCGCTGACGAGCTCGGAGCGCCCTTCTCTGTACTGCGGCGGCTGCGTGGCGGGGTTGCCGCCGGGTTCGCCGCCAGAGCGGGGCGCCGCTGCAGTGGCAGCCGGCTCAAGCGGTGAGAAACCGGTGCACCGTGGGGCCGGCAGCGGCACCTCGGCCTTGTCCGATAGCACGACGTGGATCCAGGTGTAGGGCTCGTTGTTATCGACATCCGTTGTGTAGTCGGCGAGGACGGTATCCGTTGAGAAGGCCGAGTGTGCCTGAGCGCGGCCGTCGGTGCCGCCGACTACCTCATCGTACGTCCGCATTGTGACGAAGGTGTGCACGACGCGCTGCACGGCCGCCCGGAGCGCCAGGAGAGCCTCGCGCCGTGCAGTTTCCTGCATCCCCCTCGCTGCGACTTTGAGGCAGGACTCAATGACCCGAACCGCAGTGTCCCCATGGAAGCACGCGGCCACGTCGACGGTGCCATTGTCGGAGCGACGCGCAATGAAACTATTCGTCTCTCCTTCGCGGCCTGCACAGCACGCTTCTGCTTCGCTCCTGCGCGGTGGCACAAGGCTGCTGGTGATCAACTCAGTAACCAAACGCAACGCGCGCGTCTGCACCGCCGGCTCTGAAAAGCTCTGCATTATACACTCCGACAGTGCGCAATACACGCCCATGGCAACGGAAACAAGCATGTGGCCCGACCGGCGCGGCGCGCGGCGCCCTTTGAACGCGCCATCCTCTCCAGCAACTCCCTCGTAACTCAGCGCCGCTGGGTCCACAATGAGAGTGACAATATCTGAGGGCACCGGCATGACGCGCAGCAGCAACTCCAAGGCGGTTATGGTGTACTCCGTCAGCTTCCGCCGCTTCCAGAAGATGGCGCTGAGCACGTAGCCCCAGACGACGGCACTCTGCAATGCGGTGCAGAATGGGAGTCTGTCGGTGGTGTACATCACGGTGCGAGCAGGCCGCATCGCACTGGGTGTCGCCCCGCCGCTGAGAGACGAGTTCGATAAGTGCTGCTCCGCCCTGCTCGCGTCGTCTGTCTCTGCGCCGGTGCTGCTCTGCAACGCTGTCGAGCCGACGGCGTTGGTTGGCGACAGTGCAACCGTGGTCTTCCGTCGCTTCACGATCACTTCCTTTGTGGGGTGCGGCGGCGCAGAGGCCGAAGTACCCCCGGATGCGCCGACTGTGGCGCCAGGCATGCTCTCTCTCCTGCCAGCCGCGTCGTGGGACTTTTGTGCGTGCTGTGTCGACCGAGCGCACTTGGCGTGATGGGGCGCGGCAGAAACGGAAGACACGCCGCTGCCGGCGTGGTCCTGGGTCTCGAGATTCGAGAGCGGTGGCGCGCCGGCGGAAGCACCGCTGGTGCTAGAGCCTTTGCGGTGCGGCGGCACGGCGAAGAGGCGCTCGGACCTGGCCACCGCTGACTCGGCAGCCTTCACTCCGTGCCGCAGCTCTGCCTTCGCGGCGGCGTTTGCGACTGTTGATTCAACGCGGCGGCAGACCTCGTGAAGCACGACGCGACACGCCCCGAGGGCGCGGTGCACCAACTCCGGAGGTGGTTCTGGCCCCGTCCGAGAGGCGAGGGTGGTTGGGGGCCACAGCATCACGCGCGTGAGATAGAGGAAATACACAAGGAAAAAAAGGGAAAAGAGGGGCGGCAGTCGTTTGAGCTGTGTATGTGTGTGTGTGTGTGTGACACGCACGCAGAGCGACAGCCGCAAGAGGGGGAGCAGAGCGATGCAGGAAAGAAAGAAGACAAGAGCAGTACCTACGCTAGCACTGGCACAGCTGCTCGACTCCGGTAGCTGCGCGTGTGGGTTGGGGAGAGGAAGGAGGGGAGTCCCAATCACTCCAAAGAAATGGGATTAGCAGCAGCACCAACTAGATCGGAACCTGACGGCGTCGATGATGTAGCGCAACATGGAGAGCAAGCAGCGAGGCAGCGGTGAAGACGTAGTCCACAACGAGCTTCAGTCAGAGGCGAACCATCGAAAGAAAAGTCGATGGGTGCGAAGTCTCAAGAATGATCTAGGCGACGCTGGATTCGCACCCAGCCACAAGGACCACTACAACGGTTGCTGCGGTTGTGCAGTCCGCGAATGAATAAACAGATGTTTGCACAAGAGGGACACAAGAGAGTAGAGAGAGGGAAACGAAAGGTCCGGTCATGCACGCACACACACGCACATGCGCGGGAGCCGAGGTGCGCCGGAGGCATCACAGGATCGGAGGGCAAAGAGGTCGCAAGAAGAGAGGGGAAAAGAGGACTAACTTTGTTGTTGGGGAAAAGCGCTTCGTAGCTAAACGCGAGAGAGCCGTCACCGTGTCGGCACGGCTGCGGCTGTTCGAATGCATGGATGAATGGCTGGGGCAGAGAAGTGCTAATACGAATGCAGCCACTCCGGCGCACCCCCCCACACACACACACGCACACTCACCTCTCCGATGGAGAGCATCGCCTCCTGCTCTCTCCCTCTAAGGTTTGAAGAGATGTGGAGACCAGGAAGCCTCCCGAGACGACGGAGCGAGACGCCGCAAGTCGTTGCCGTTGTTCTTATGGGAGTCAATCAAGCAGAGAGAGCAACAAGAAACGGAGCGCCAAACGTCGACACTTTCTCCTCGTTCTTCGTCGTCTTGTGGACCGTGTTGGTGCATTGGTGCACGCGACCTCGCGCCTGTGCGTGCTCATGCGCCTGTGAGTGGCCGCCACACCCTCGCGCACACGCCCGCCCGCAACCTTCCTCTACGCGATGGAGTAGCGGCTCAGCAGTTCCACTGTCTTTTTCCAGACTCGTCTTTCGTAAGCGTCACTGGGCGGCGCCGGCGCGGCTTCTGCGGCATCAGCCAAGCCGTCCCACGGCCTTGCAAGGGTGGAGCTCGGCATCGGGACCATGCCAGTGCTCATGTTGCTGTCGTGTCTGCCCACCACGCGGGTGGAGGACAATCTAGAAGGCCCGCCGCGTGATGCGACGCCTGTCGGACTCTCAGACATGAGTGACGGTGCTTTACAGCGCACGTCCTCCTTGAAAGAGTCAGAGGAATCGAGGAAAGACACAGAATGCTCCCGCACGCGTGGCGGCTGCCCAAGAGGCTCTCCGCGTTGCCGAGAAGACAGGGCTCTGCCTCTATTCTCCTGAGGGACCTCGCTCACATCCCCGCTACTGCGGCCGCGTTGCCAAGTCCCCGTAACGCCGCCTCCCTCTTCCCGATAATACGGATGGGCTGGTTCTCTGGCGGTGTGCGTAGCGGGTGCTGTCGTGCTCAGTACCTCATCTGCGACTCGCATGGCAGTCTGAAGAGATGCCGCAGTGCGTGGCGCTGCGCGGCTAGGGTCCGTGGATAGTAGCTGAGATGGCGGCGAGGACATGTGCTGCGGCGCAGGTGGCTGCTCCGCAGGAGCATTGTCCCCCGCATCACCGTCTCTGTCGTGCTCGACTGCCCCTCCGCTGTCAGATGCAAGCGGAAGCGGGCTGTGCACGGGAGTCCAGCGACGTGGGGCTGTTGTATGCGCGGCACTGATTAAGGGGCCCGCCGACTGCCTGGCTGTCGTGTGCGCTTGCGAGTGAGGAGAGCCGCCGGCATCGGGAATGAATGAAGTCGGGCTGCGCGTTGCCGATGAGCCATTCATCACAGGCGAAGAAACACTACCGCTGTGTGACCCGGGAGGCACATCAACGCCGCCGCTGCCGCCGAGGTACACCCGTAAGCTAGCAGGGGCATTGTGAGACCGAACATGGCCAGAAGCAGAGGCAGCGGTTGAGGCAGCAGTGCTCGATCTATGTGGTGCGAGAGGATGTGTAGGCTTCAGCAGGCGCAGGCGCGTCAGAAAGTGCTGACGCTTCTCCTCCTCCAGCGAGCGGCGCAGCAAGAGCGCCTCGTGGTGGCTGCGCGTTAGCATGGCATGGCACTCGGAAAGCAGGCGATTCTGTAACGCATAGACCAGCTCATCCTGCGAGGGGTGCTTCTGTGCGTTGGGCGTCATGATGGAAAACGTGGAAGGGGCAAGGCCACCAGTGGAACTGGCGTCGTTGCTGGTGAAGCCAGAGTCTCGGCCACGCAGCGTACGACGCAGTGCGTGGACCTCCTCCTGAAGTGCTGCCACCTCTGCCTGCGCGCGCAGTAGTTCATCGATGTCGCACGGTGCATCGTTGCGCGTCGCATGGGCAACTGACGCATGGGTCTTAATTGCCGCGGAAGTCCATTCCTCGTGCAGCTGCTGCTGCTGCTGCTGGCTCACAAAGTCCATGACTGCTGGGACCAGCGCGCGCGCGAGGTCATGGTAGAGTTGCTCCATAACCCTCTGTAGCACCGTCGGAACGTGCTGGCCGTCTTGAATGCTCATGATACCGTCGAGCAGCTTCTCTGTGGCCGGCGTCACCGCCGCGGCGGCGACGCGGGACATCTCGAAAGCCAGTGCATCCACTGATAGAGCTAGCGACCGCGGCGACAGCGCTTCCGGTGTGGAAGAGGGCCTGCCGGCCGAAGCACAGTCATCGCGACGGCCGCTCACGTCTGTACTGGCGCCTTCAACTTTGCCGCTGTTGCTGCGCTGTATATCGCTGATCTGCTCTCCCAAGGCCGCCTCCACTGCCTGAAGCGTGGCCTGGGCCTCTGCGGCCGTCACACGATACGCCTCCAGTTCGGCGCGACACTCGCTCTGCTGCGCCTGAAGGAGTGCCTCCACCTGCTGCATCACCTGTGCCTCGAACACGCGGCGTTGCTCCTCCGTGTACACGGCGAGCTGCGATACGGGGGACGTCGGAGTGGCACGGAGCGACGCCGGCGCCGCAGATGGCGGCAAGTTTGCCGTCGGTGCTGGTGGCAGTGGGGTGCGCAGCTCCACCAGCGTCGGCCCCTCACTGAGGCCGTTGCTTCTCTCCGCTTGCTGGATGGTGGTGGCCATGTTGACGGTGCCTGACGTAGACGGCGCCACGGCAGTGGTCGGGCGGCGGCGCGGAGAGGGAGGTGAGGCGGTTACTGAGGTGCCAGTGTTGCTTTGCATGCTCCAGAACGGCGAAGACCGGAGAGGCTCTGAGAAGTACGACGGCGGCGTTTGTAGCTCATGCGCAACGGCGCCTTGGTCGTAATCGGCGCCTTTCGTCCGTTCGTCCACAGCATCATCTCCGTCGCTGGCGGTAGCGGATGCGACGCCGTCGCCTCTGTTCTCCTCCGCGCGCGTGTTGTACGCAGCCTTGGACAAGTAGTACGAGATGAGACGCCTAGGGGAGTCGGCGATGGTCGAGGCAGACCCGCGTGTTTGCAGCGGCTGCCGCTGCCGTCGTCGCGGGGACGATGTCGGCCTCCCTGTCGACGATGCCGGTGTGTAGAGAAGCGGTTTGCGGAGCGCCGACGGCCGCGACATGATCTCCGCGTACGAGCGCCCGGACATCTGCGCAGGATGAGGAAAACGAAGACGAGTCCAGGAGCGCACGCGCGCGGTCTACAGAAACAAACGAGAAAAGGTAGGCGTGGATGACGCCAGACGAAACTCTGTGGCGGGTGAACGACCCGAAACAGACACAGAAAGGGAGGGTAGTACGGGGAGCGACTAGCGCTGATGCACCGGCGCACGCACACACACGGGTGCGTTGGTAATGCGGTAAGGGGGATGCACAAGGGGATGAGGCGGTGGGAGAAGAACAACCCGAGCGCGCGGGGTAGAAGCCGCGACACACGCACCAAAGCAAAGAGAAAGATAGATTCCGTCAAGCGCAAGTGCCGCCGATGCACGGTCACCGAAAACTGTCTCGCACCCATGCAGAGAGAGGGGGAGGGGGCAAAGTCGATTAACGTGCCGTCGCTGTTGCCTCCTCGCCCACGTGTGTCGTTGCCGCATCAACTAAGGAGGGATGGACAGAAACACAAAGAAAAACGCGAATGGGAGGAAAATGTCAGGAGGAGAGGGTCACAGGTACGTACAGGTCTGCATAGGTGCGTAGCAAGAATACGTATGCATATGCATTAGCAGCGCAGGCGCCGTTTCCTGCAGCGTGAGGGAGATGATGGCAAGCGAGGAAAGGGGAACGCGGGTTATCGGCCCTTCCTCCGCCCCCAGTCTGTCGCGCTTGCTGTCGTGCAAGTGCAGGACGAAGTCCAAGTGTCGTCTCCAGCTTTCCTCCAGCAGCGCTATTCTTTATCGCCCTCTTTTTTCTCTTGGTGTTGTTTCTGGGCACGTTTCCCTTCGCTGTTGTCGGTGTCATTTTGTTTTGTTGTTGTTTTTGAGGCGAGGGAGGAGGGGAGGGGTCGGGCTGTGAGCGCTTTCACCGCCTCTGTATCTGCGCGCGCGTGCGCGCCCTGCCGCTACCGGGCAACGCGTAGCAGCCAGTAGCAACAGCAACACTTCTTTTTTTTTCCACCGCTGCAGAGAGTGAAAGGGTGGCGGAGGCAAACAGAGACACACGCGCGTACACACCAAAGGGGCGCAGGAACGGCCGCGGTCGAACCGGCGGCTCAATCTCTGGAACAAAGGATGAGGACGGAGGGGAGATGTAGAGGGAGGCGGTGCAGGAGAGCGGCTGCGTTACGCAGGCCAAGACGTCCGCTAGCGCGCATCTAGCAAGGTCGCCCTACTTCATGGGGAGAACAAAACGCACGCACGCGCGCCGTGTGGGCTGTCCACAGCCACGCAGCGCCACTTGTGCTCTTGGCCGAAGGCAGGGCTGAAGATGAAGACAAAGTCGATGCGCAGGCGACAGGCAGATGTGTTTCTGCCCGGACTGCTTGATATCCGCGCATGCGCGCACGTATCCACCTCCCCCCCCCCTCACACACACACACACGAGCAATCTGACGGCACCTGAGGCGCCGTCCTTGCGACGCACACCGCCCGCACACGCCGCGGCGGTCAGCGGCACTCAAGTGGCCCTCTCCACTTTCCTCCCCGCCAATACCCGCGTAACAGCACAAAAAGTATACGTGCCGGACACCTGTGCGGAGGACAGCACCGGTCGTGTTGCCTTACGTCTCTCGTCGTTGGATCTTTTCGTGTTTCTGCAGCCCGCCGTGGCCCAAACGCGCCCCCGCGCCGTTGGCGCTCCGTTCCCTTCCTTTCGTTTTTCCTGTGCAAGAATGCGGGTGTCAGTTGGCGTTTCAATGATTGCCGCGCAGCTCACGCGAGAAACGCAGCGAGGCAGCGAGTGAGGAGAGTAGGAAAGCCGAGCCGCACTTTTACTCGCAGCCGGCGCTGGCGAAGCTGACCCCGCGGCGCAGGTTTGCGGGTGCGGTGGTGCCCATGTGTTGATATCTCCCTCACAAATGTGATCTCGACTGCCAACGCTGGTGCCTTAAGGCGAGAGCACACCCTCCAGTGGCGCCGCCTTTTGGCTCTGTTGCGGGAAAGGTAGCTGGTCAGCGGGCCGCAGGGCACCACGTATCGGCCGCAACGCATCCGCTTCTACTCGTGGAAGTCCTCCTTAGAGATGGTTTAGTCGCAGATTGTCATCACCCACGACACGTCGAGCTCTCCCTCGAGGCAGCCGTCGATAATTTTGTGCCCGTGCTCCACCGCCAGCTGCTTGGCCTCCTGATCCGTGCTGAACTGCGCGTACTGCCGGCCCGGGAACTGGTCCTCGTTGTCGCAGTCCACGGCGTCCGTCGCGATGACGACGGCAAAGTCCCTGCCCACTTCATCTGGTGGTTGACGGTCGCCTTCGCAATGGTGTGCCCGAGAGCGAACGCGATTCGCACCATTAGGGGCACAAGACATATACGACGCCGCGATTGGCACGATATCGATGTCCTTGTTGTGGCGCCGCAGGAACTGGAATGATGGCTTCGATCGAGGACTCGATGCGCTGCATCTCTCCGTGAACCTCGTGTATGTATTTGGGCAACTCCTCCATGAGCCTCTCGCGCATCACCAACACCTTCGCAGGGCTGTGCGGCATCACCCACGCATTTGAGACGCCGAAGGTGGTATTGTTCAGCCAGTTTAGCAGATAGGCCCGGTGAGCATCACCGAAGAGAAAAATGCTCTTCGTTTGGATGTGGCACAGCAGGCCCCTGTAGTAGCTGCCAGCGTCGGCGTACTCGCTGTGCGGAAACACAGCAACCCACCAGGCCGGTTTCGCAATGTTGGAAACGCTACCCTCACACGCTGAGGCTGCCGCCGCCGCCTTGGCTCCAGCGATTACCCCGTCCACCTGCTAATCCTTTGCGGCGAAGCCGACAGGGGGAGGCCGCGCTCCGCATGGCTACCGAGAAACATGCTTCTTGCAGAGTACGCGGTGATGAGCAGGCGTGCGTGTCTCTGCGTTCGTGTGTGGGACGTGTGCAGGAGAGCTAGCGGCGGCTCGGCAATGGGGACAAGAGATGTCGCCCCGCTTCTGCGGCCCCGCAAGCTAACGAACATCAGACGAAGAGGAGAACGAAGCCAAGTTACGGCAGCCAACAAAAAGCGCGCCGAGGCAGCACTGTCTTGGCCGTCGTCGCCCGTTCTGCCGAGTGAGGTAAGGAGCGTAGCAGACGAGAAGACGGAAGAGCGCGTGCGCCAATGCTTGCGTGCTGGATGTGGCGGCGGAGAAAAGTTGAGGCGAGGGGGGGGGCTGTAAGTCGTTGTGTGTTGTTGGCCATTGGGAGAGAGAGGGAAAGAGAGGGTGTTACCCTGTGTGTGTGTGTGTATTCTTTGCTTGTTCTCTCGCTCTCGCCCATGTACCGTCGCTGTTGCCATGGTGCGCATACGCGTGCTGGACGGGGAAAGGCAAGACAGAGAGGCAGCAGAGATGAAGCGGTATGTGTCTACGCGTGTATTTACGTGTGTGTGTGTGTGAAGAAACAAACAGAGAGAGGGAGGGCGACGGCGTCCGTGCGAGATACAGTAAGAGCAGCGAGAAGGAAAAGCGCCGGTCGTGGAACTGGCTTTCCGTCCTCGCCCCCCCCCCTCCTTCCATTCTGAGTGTGCGCGCAGAGAGAGCAGGTGCGACTCAAAGAGGAGAGAAAGGCAGAGCGTGTGGGGAACAACAAGAGGCACCTAAAAGGACGATGCATTCGACAGCACGCCGGCCCTCTCTTCCTCTTCGCCATTGCTCTGCGCGGGTATGCCGCTGAACTTGGGGCAGCGTGCCTGTTTCCCTTAGGGGAGGGGGAGAGAGATCTTTTCTTCTCGTTCCTCGCACGAGCTGTGAAACGTGTTCTTGAGCATGCAATTGCCTCGGTTTCGCGCTCCGAACAGCCAAGTGGAGAGCGGTTGCCGCCGGAAAGAGCACGTGAGACATTGGAGAGAAGCTTCCGCGCACAGGACGCTGTGCCGCCAAATTAGATAGGGCCCTTGGATTACTTTTCTGCGCGGGCGCGCACCAGGAGAAGCGCTCGCTCATGATGCACTGTAAGGTCGCGGATGGCGCCTCTTTAGAGCGGCACTCGAAATGGCCACACACCTAACAACGAAAAAAAAAAGCATCTTGAGCATGTGCACGCATCCGCCGTGCTGAAGGTGGGCGGGGCGCTTTGTCTGCCTGTGAAGTCCGCAGCGCGCCTCCTCTCTCATCATCCTCCCGCCTCTGCTCGTCCGCCGCCATCGACCGCCGCACAACGTCCTTTGGTGTCTGCGGATTCGCAGGGCTACGCGCAACTTGGGGGCTGTCCTTATCCATCAAGAGAGAGAAAATGGGTGAAAGCCTGCTCTACGCAAGCAATTCTACAGTACGACGCAGCATCTGGACGCCTTCTCGACTTTTCTCGAAGGCAGCGAAAAAGCTTTCGCGCCGCTCTCGGATGCGTTGTGTGCGACTCGTCCCGCATCAGCAGCGGAGGGAGGAGTGGACAAGAAAGAGGAACGTGCCGCCGCATCCTCGTCTGCGCGGTGGTTGCTCGGCCGAGGGGGTGCCACGTCAGCCTTCGAGGCGGTGCTGGACACCTGTGCAGGTGGCTTTGCCTCTTCTCCCTTGGCGTCCTTTTCACTTGCCGCCGCCGTGGTGTTCTGGCGACTTGCGAGCGGCGCCTCGCCATTCCTGAGCGGCTTTGTGACGGCGGAGGGCGGCTTCGTCGCTGTCGGCGGGGCAACGGTCACGCGTGACGTTGTGGACAACGTTTTGTCAGCACCGTCTTCGGGGGCTGGCGATGACGCAGCGCGCACGGCCGCCGCGGCCCGTTCAAAGCACGGCGACAGAGATGCCTCTCTAGTCGGGGGGCACGATGAGGGCGCAGCCGCTGCCGTCCTGCGTGTTGTCACGCTACTCGATGGTGAGGGAGCCGCAGTGCTTATAACGGTGATAGCCGGTGGCACGGCAGGTCCTGTTGATGGTAGCGGCTTGGGCACTGGTGCACGCATCACTGGCATAGACGCGGACTGCGGCACTATCGTTGTCTGCGCGGTCGAGGAAGAGAAAGAAGAATGCGGTGGTGCAGGCGATGCCGCGGCTGTCACGGTAGCGGTACGAGGCGGCATCGAGGAAAGGCGGAAGGCCTTGTCCGGAGCAGAATCGCCATCCAAGCGATGACCGGATGGCGGATGGGCTGAGCTCGGGTGCAGGGGCAGAGGCTTCGAGTCGGCCCTGGCCACTAATCGCTTGCCTGCGTTTCTACGTACCTTCATGTCAGCTGCGATGAAAGGCGCACCGATGCTGCTCGTGGGGATTGTGGCAGTGGCTTCCCGCACTACCAAAGACGGCGCTGCGACCGCGTTCTTCGCCTTCCGCGAGTCACCTGTGACGGTAGGCCCGGATGCAGACTGGGACGACGTTCCGGGCGCGCTCCCTGAAGGGCGTGAGGAGGCGCTGCTAGTAGCCCGTGCATTGCTGGAGTCGGGCGAGGGCCGTGCTGTGGTGCACCGAAACCTAGGCTGCTCGTCCACCGTCAGCGAAGATGTGCCAGCCGAGGGCTGCCCAACAGACGTGCGAGGCATCGCCGAGAGAGAGAGCAGCTGAGGCTGCGATGAGGAGCCGCCACCACCACGTCCTTCGCGCCCCCCTTCAGCCCCTGGAGGCTGCTTCTCCACAGGCTTACGTATCGCGCCCACAGAACGCGGTAGAAGTGGATCGCATTTCTGTTCTTTGCCACTGTCACCCTGCAACGGTGGCGGCGGGGGGCTCTGCTGAGCAGATGGCTCTAGGGCCGGTAAGGCGGTCGGGGTGATCAGCGGCGCACATGTCGCGGAGTTCCGTTGCATGATCAAACTCTTCGGAGGGGCGGTAACGGAGGGGAAGCTGTTCACCTTGCCGCGTCGAAGGTTAGCTGAACAGCGATTCGACGAAATTTGCAAAGAGGACGACGAGTCCGGTGACACGGCCGCCGCAGCGGTGGACGGCCGCTTTCTTGCAGCGTCGCGTGTGGCGATGGGCGAGCCGCCTTCGTTGTGTGGCTGTGCCGTTTCACGAGCTGTCATGGTGTCGCCCTTTGCACCCTCTGCTGACGCGGGGCCGGAGCGTGTGGTGGTGTCAGTGTTGGCTGGCCCACCGGATGTGGACAACTCAAGCTCCAGGCTGGCTGCTAGCAGCTCTCGTGACTGATGGCTGTAAGCGATGTGCGGCGGCGGGGTCCTGAAAGAGTCGCTGGTTGCGCTTCGCCCGTCTTCGCTCGCCAAAGACGACAGGGGATACTGAAACCCGCGTGCACCAGGCAACGTTTGCTGGGAGGTGATAGAGTCGCGGCGCGGGCGGGTGCGGCAGCGAATCACCGACTGCGTCGCGCTGTTCTGCGACAACAGCGACGCTGTGCGCACGAGCACGCGCTGGACCGGGTTGTGGGTCTCGTTGTACCGTGCCCGGCGCAGGAGACCCTTTGCAGTGCGCTGCGCCGCCGTCTGGGCGTGCAGGTAGGCAGGTGAGCCATCACCGCAGTCGCCGTACGGCCCTCCGAGGGAGCCCTGGCGACTGTGCGGCGTGGCGAACGAGGGCGAGTTCATGGAGGACAGCGTCGTTGCCCCGCCCAACTTCGGCGACGGCACCCCGACGCTGCTGTTGCTGGCTCCCATCACCGCTCTTTTCTCCCTCTGGCCCAGCTTTTTCTCGCGGAGGCGCTCCTTCTCCTCCTGTGCCTGACGCTTGGCTCTCCGCAGCACCTCCCAGTATTCGGCCTCCCAGAAGATCTCCTCCGCGTCTGGTGCGGGACGGCGCGCCACCAGCGCCTTGGCCGCCATCTCTAGCGAGTCGTCCGTCGGCGACAGCTGCAGGTACTCGAAGCCATCGGAGTTGAGACTGGCGGCGGCGGCGGCGGCAGCAGCTGCCTCCTGATCACCAGTCGCCTTAATTTTGTTGAGCGTGATGACGGGTAGGTCGCTGTATGCGCCAGCCAATTTGCTGACAGAGCAGCCCGTAGCCTCGCTCAGCTGAATTACGGTGGGCGGCCGGTACACAGTGCACGTCGGTCCCTCCAGGATAGAGCGCAGGTAGGGCACCTTCTGCAGCGCGGCTGCCCAGCGCTCGCTCGGCGCTGATGCGATCATGGCTGACGCGCCCGCTGACAACGATGGTGGCAGCGGCAGCCATGGAATTGGCGTACCTCCAGAGACGGCCGACGGATGGGGCGAAGGGGAAGTGGGGGCAGCCGTGACATGCGAAGGATCCTTCATGAATGCGAAAAAAAAGAAGCGGTGGGGGGGTATCGAGGGTGGAGATAACGAGCGACACACACGGGGAGCGTAGAAAATGAGACGGCGAAAGGAAGGGAGGGCGAAGAGCTCCGTCGTCTGCCTGTCTGTGTGCGTGTGGCAGAGGAATGAGAGAAGGCAAAGACAACAGCAGCAGCAACAAAGGAAAACGACGCGAAGAGGCCGCTAGCGCCAGGGAGAGCGAGAGGACGGAGGAAGC
This sequence comes from Leishmania infantum JPCM5, assembly GCF_000002875.2. Classification (NCBI taxonomy): domain Eukaryota; phylum Euglenozoa; class Kinetoplastea; order Trypanosomatida; family Trypanosomatidae; genus Leishmania; species Leishmania infantum. The sequence continues at coordinate 1,092,260 of NC_009416.2, forward strand.
GAAAGGGAGGAAAGGACGAAAGCGACAGCGAGGAGCAGGGTAGAGAAAGGAAGCAGGAAAGAAGGGGGCCTCCAGCGTACCTTTTCGCTCTGCTTCACAACGCGCACGACAGGAGTTGACTATGAAATCGAGATTCCGCTCGTTGGGGAGGAATAGGGTAGGGAGTGGAGAAAGACAACGTGAAAACTTACAGGGCACACGCATATGCAAGCAGCTGTGTTTACACGTCAAGTGCAAGGCGCCTCTTCGCGCAATGCCCTTCAGAGAAGGTAAAGGATGGGGAGGACAAGTGTAAGGAAGTAAAGCACAGAGAAAGGGAGGGAGGGGGAGACCGTCAACAGCCGCCGTTGTGCACCTGTCGTTGCGTATTGCGCCGGTGGGGGGAGGGGGGTTAGTCCACCTGCGGTCACCGAGAGAGAGATGCACAGCACAGACACAGAGGCACGCACTCACATTCGTACTCGTGTGTGCGTCTATACCTGTGTGCACCCGCGCTCGAAGTAAAGGGACTGACCTTCCGCTCTAGCAAGAACAAAAGATTTACTAAGTCGCAGTGAAGCTTGCAATGTATGCGCGTCTCCCTATCTCTACACAGACTGCGGTGGGGTGGTTTGTGGGGAGAAGAGGGAAGTGTGGTGGATGGTGATGACAGCAGGGGAGTGCACCGATGTTGGGTTGCGTAGGAATAAGGAAATAAGTATAAACATAGACCTGTGCGTGAGCGTGGGGGGGGGGGGGAAGTAGGCTTTGGAAGGAGGCACGATAGGGCAAAAAGGAGGAACAGGAGTGGGGCAAGGAGGAGTGGTGGGTGCAGCACAGGGAATGAGAAACCAGCAACGTAAGAGGAAGCTCTTCTCGACAAGGGCGTGCTGCAACGACGCTCCGGAGAAATGAGCCAACGAACGGCAAGACCCTTACCATGCGAGTAGAAGGAAGCGAGAGGTGGGGTGAAGCAGGGAACAGACGCGGAGAAACGGAGAAGCGTCAGGGCGGCAGAGAGAGAGGCAAGACGCTGCCGAAAAGGGGGAACTCGCAAAAAGGCAAAGAGAAGGACTCAGGAAAGAGGGAGGTGAAAGGTGTTCAGCCGCACGCACGCACAGATGCGAAGACACGCTGAAAAGGGGTAGCACAGTCACCCGCAGCGCGCATGGGCTGGCACGGCGCAAAATGCATTGCGTCGTTAGCAGAAAGACCCTTTCCTTCACGCCCCCGCCTCCATGCCAAAACGCCCCTCTCTCCCACCCCTCTTCCCATTCACATCCCGAAGGCTCTCAGGTGCACAATGTGGCACGCACACACACCACCTCCCACGGCGGGATGACGGGGGCGTACACGTCCATCGCCCTTGCCGCTACTGACGCACCCTACGCTAGACACGCACTCTATCCAAGGAAAGGTGCCTGGCCTGTCGCTATAGTTGCCTCCGCATCCAGAACTGTGCCGCTTTAATGTTTCTTGGGTGTTAGTTACATCCACCTGTAGCTAGAGGCGGACGATAAGATGAGTGCGCCGGCCACGCCTGTGTCTCTGGAAACGAATGGGGAAGGCAATCCATTGGTTTGACAGCCATCCTCTTGACACGTAGCAACCGACCCCCGCTCACAGACACCAGCGCAAGCCGATCTGGCGGATCACTCGAAACGGCACACGAGTGTATCTCGATAGCTCTGAAACCGAAGAAAATGGGGCGCCAGCAACGCTGGCGATGACAATCCTTCCTCCTCTCCTCCACCCATCAGCGGGCCTCCCCCTTCCCGAGGCGGGTCAACGTCGACAGCGCCTCTTGCTGTGGATAGCATCCGCGCTTTCAGATAAGCGTTGCGCATCACCGTTAGATAGTGCCCTTCCAACTCTAGTACTGGCCTGCAGTAGTAGCAGCACTACCACCTGCGGGCGGCGATGACGAAGACGAGGCTGCACTGCTGCCGGCCCCCGATCCTCTCTCGACAGAGGAGAGCAGCGTCGAAGGGCGAAACAGCGGCGGTCGCGCATGAGTCTGTAAGCCCTCCCCTGTAGCCCTGTACGAGTAGTGGTACGCAGCGCCGGCTTCACCGAGAGCCCCAGAGGCAGTCGCGGTCGTCGTACCGCCGGCGCTAGCGGCTCCGCTGTGGCCTCCGCGCTCCCCCGCAGATGAGACGATCCTCCCCAGCTGCTCTGCCAAGTCGCCGGAGCTTACCTGCAGCAGCGGAGCTGACAGCGTTTCGGGTCGCCAGAGCGGCAACGCAGAGGCTTCATCCACGGGCAGATGAGGGTCGACGTCGGCTACCACTGCCATCTTCTGCTCTCCCCACGCCTTCGACGAGGCGGACAGTAGACTGCGCAGATACGATAGAACCACCTGAAGACGCTGTGCTTGCGTCGCGTCGGCGGGAGTGGCGGAGCTGCACACCTGCAGCGCATCCTCGTACCGCTGGAGAAGAATGTAGAAGGAGATGAGCACGGCCTCGCGCTGGTGAGCCCCCTCCGCAGTCTGCAGCGTGCGCTCGATCGTGTCCGCCGCCGGGCTCCCAACCTCCACCCACCCGCGCATCGCCGACACGCTGCCCGCGTGAAGCGCCGCGTAGGCCAACGGCTGTGCCGCCAGGTGCATCAGCTCTGCAGAACCACGCATCACTTCGTACAGGGCCTCAATCATGCGCGACGAGCCAGCGCGCACGGCCACGCAGAGGAGCCTCATCGCCATCGCGACCGGAACGTCCTCGGCGGCGCTGGTGTACACTGTAATGCATGTCGGGATCAGCCGAAGCAAGACATCCAGCGCGGCAACGTGGGCGAGACCGTTCACGACAGGCGCCAGCAGCCTTACAAACGGAGGCGCACCGAGGTGCTGCACCGCGGGCCCCATCGCGTAGAGCAACGACTTCTTCTGCTCTGCTTCGGCCGCCTCCGCAGGGTTGACCCCGTGATCGACCGCGTAGCACGTGAAGGCCCACGTGTTCAAGTCCACCGGCATGCCGAACAAGAGCAGAAACGACTCGCGCCACTGGCGCTGCTGCTGCTGCTCTGCCATCGATGGCAGCGCCTGTGCGCCACTCGCATCAGCCGAATGCTCTAAGCCCACGTAGCTGTAGTAGAGGATGAAGAGCGCCACTTCGGGGGTTACAGTGTCCATGCTAGCGAGCGCCGACGCCATGGTGAACGACGCATCGGCAGCTGGCAGGCCCAGCTTATCGAGCAGCACCTCGATGCAGAGCGGTGTTGCCGATTGCCACATCGCGAGTTCCGCAACGGAGCTCTGATAGACGCTTTTGCGACGGAATGTGTCGTGGAGCAGCGACTTCCACTGCGCCTGCGCCGCCTCGGCCCTCGCTGTCGCCTCGCTGAGCCCAAGAACGTCTTTCAATGGCTTCGATATGGTGTGCATGATGCCAAGGTGCACAAACAGGGCGTACGCAGCGTGCTCCCGGGACACCTGCGCAGCGCGCTGCAGCAGTCGGTACGGCAGGCTCTCACTGGCTGCCAAGTCGGTCACACTCGCAGACTGCTGCTGCCGGGTCAGGAGAGCGTAGAGGGCGTGCTGCACCTGCATGAGTCGATGCAGTAGCAACGCGGCATCCTTCTCGCATTTGAGCTGCTGAGCGGAGGCCCGCAGCTCCTTTAGCAGAGCTTCGCAGCTACGACAGTGACTGCTCAGCTCGCTTTCGGCGCATTGCATGATTGTCATCGCCAAGGACGGCGCGACTGATGCAGCGCCCGCAGCGGCAGAGGACGCAGCGGGTCCGTCGTTGAGAAGGGTCGCCACGTACAGGGGCCCGGCGCCGCGTGCGCTTTGTGAGAGAATGTGAAATTGACCTCGCTCACAGCGCACGCCGTAGAGGTGCTCGGCGTAGCAGACTTGATGCTGCCGCCAGTGCAACTGCGCGGCGGGCGGCGCGCCCTGCAGGCGCACCGTACCGTAATGCAGCAGCAGCTGCTGCTGCTGCTCTGCGCTGCCGGCGTCCGCTGTCGTAAAGGCAAAGTGAAGCACCGGCGCACGCGGGTCGGCGTGGATCTGCACCTGCACCATGGATGCATTGTTGCTGTCCCCGTTTTGTGCCCAGGTGGGCATCAGCTGGGTCTCCGCCACATGCGTCGTGACCGTGGAGCTCCGCGCTTGGCTTGCACTGCTGGCGCCTGCCAACCCTTGTGACGACTGCTGCAGTTCCTCGTTGCCCTCGACGCCACTTCCGATGCCTTTACTCTCACCGCACTGCACCGCCACGACAGAGCCGTCTGAGTACACCACCCACAGTACAGTCGCGCCGGTCCAGGCCACACGCAGCGGGGCTGCAGACGGCGATGCGTGAAAAGGGAGCTGAAGAGTGTGTAGCACGTGCATGTCACTACCCTCATTCGCCGCGAGGAAGGTTTGTCGAGCTGCCCTCGAGGCCGACGGCGCTGCCGCCACCTCAGCATACGCTTCAGCAGTAACCCTTGCAGGCGCCGGAGCCGCTCGCTGCACACCGCACACCGCCGCTACCCCGTTGCCGAGTATGACAGTCACCTCGGCGTGACCAGCACGACCGGGGCCCAGGCAGAAGATCGTGCTCTCTTCGAAGCGCAGCGTCTGCAGCTTGCCAAGCTGTGGAGTGCAGGCGCAGAGAGTATGCGTATCTTTCAGGAAAGCAGCCATGTCCAGCGCCACTAAGCCCTTGACGGAGTCTTCAGATTCAACGCGGAAGCACTGCATGGGACACCAGGGCAGCTGCATAGGGGGCGAAGATCTAGTCGCGAACCCGTCATCGATGCCCACCTCAGCCAGCCGCTGGCAGCCGGAGAAGAAGACGATTTTCGTGGGCCCCTCTGTGCGCACAGGGTAGTTAGTCCCCGTGTTTGCCCTCGAGGCTCGCAGCGGCGTCACGCGGCAGGCCACAACGGCAGCAGAGTTCACGGCTGCTTCCTCGACAAATTCTTCCTGGGTCCTCACGGCTGCGTCAGTCAGCTGCGCACCCGCGTACGCGTGCACCAATACACGTGACGGCAGGGGCAGTTGTTCGCCCTCAGCCATCGGGGCAGGGTTGGCGACGACGGGGTGGTTCATACCGTTCAAGAACGACACCACCGCGCCGTTGTTGTCTCCGCAGAAGCGAGCCGCATCGACGGGCTGCACGGTGAGCCGACGCTTGCGTTGCATGACGGCCGGCAACGCGTCTTATCTCCTTGTGTCACTGCTTGTATGAAACTCGTGCGTGCTTGTGTGTGCGTGTGTGTGTGTGCTGTTCTATGCGTACCGCTTGCCGCTTCTGACTGCTTTCCTTCTTTTCTGGAACTAAGCACTGGATGTGTGCGTGTATGCATACGTGTGTGTGTGTGTGTGTGTGTGTGTGTGTGTCGGTGAAGGAGAGGAGCGACGACACCAGTGTGTGTGTGTGTGTGTGTGAGAGAGACAAAGTCAACAGCAGCCAAAATGTCTTTGTATGTGTGTATGCCACATTAAAGATGCTCACCGTGCATGGAAGCGGCCATGGTGCCGATGAAGCAACCGAGGACAAGTGCGGACAAGGAGAGGAGGGGAGGCCTCGCACACGTCACCAGACACCTGCGACGGCGACGGAGACCAATGCGCGAGGGAGGGGGGCCTTCTCCGCTGTGGAGCGCGCATTAGTGTCAGTCAGGTCTCTATTCAAGATACGTGCCGATAAGCACCGATTGCGTCCTGCGCAACTCGCTTGCTGGAAAGAAGAGGACGGCAAGGCGAGGGGTGTGTCAAGCAAGTCAAAAACACAGCGCCCTTCAGCGAACACAGGGCGACGGCGCATACACACACACACACGCCGTTCCGCAGGTTTTCTTTCGCTGTTCCCACCCCGCCCACTCAACAGCAGCTAACGGCCCTCGTCTCATACCTTCACTCGCCACGACCAAACCGCTCCGTCCAGCGACGACACATTTGCAGAAACAGCAGTGCCGTCAAGGTCGCATCCGTGAGGGCGCCGTGGCCGTTAGCGACTCGATCTGCCGCCCCATCGATGCTTAGAAAGGCGCACAGAGCATCGAGATTGTTTGCCAGGTGCGGATAGGCCACCTGCGCCCACTGCCGAGTGCACGTCAGAGGGTATTGAGGGTGCCAGAATATTTGGTAGCCACACCGCCGCAGGTGATGCTCAAGGAAACGCGCGTCGAATGACGCGTTGTGCGCCACCAGCGGCGGGAGACGAACAGCGCGGTCCCCGCCGAGCTGCGCAGCCTCCAACTGCGCGGACGCGGAAACGGGAGCGTCGGCTCCAACAAGGGTCATGTAGGCCACCAACTCACTTGCCGCCACCGTCCACGGGGAGCAGTGCTGCACCGTCTCCCACGTGATTCCGTGAACGGCTGCAGCGGCTGCGGAGATGCGGCGGGGGTCGGAGGGCCGCACGTAACGGTGAAACACTCGCCCCCCGCGTGTCCACAGTCCCTCGATGGCACCGCACATGCTTTGCTCCTCCAACGACGGTGCGCAAGGAGCAACGTGCTTCGGCCCTGTCGAGGTCGTTTGGGAAGGCGGCGTCCACCGCAACTCGACGCAGCCCACTTCGAGAATCTCATTTGCGGTGGCCGAGAAGCCGGTAGTTTCAAGATCTATGACAACACAGCTGAAAGGGGCGGAGCGGCAGCCAGCTGCCCATGCCGAGGCCACGACGGGAGTTGAGAGCTGTGAAATCAGGGATGATGCAGGGGCTGTTTGACCTTCTCGCAGCGGAGCCAGAAGCCCGATGGTGTCGGCAAGGAGAGGAGGCACCTTGGGCGATACAGGCGCAAAGGGGCTGGCGCACGCAGCCCCTTCACAGCTCGCATTACGAGGCAGGGGCACCGCGAGACGCGGTGAGGGCGAGGAGAGGTGCGTGGAGTCAGAGGAGTGTGGTGCAGCGTCGGAGGTCTGTGGAGGTCTCCGTCGCCCCTGGTCGCCCATCCACGCTTCGATGAGCGCTGCAATGCCGCGTTGGGTTGACGAAGATGTCGCAGTGGGCTCACAGCGAGCCTTTCCCGGCTGCGCACTCTCCTTTGCTGCGGCACCTTGGCGAGGCCGTTGCTGCGGGCGCCGCCCCCGGAAGCGCCGTATACTGTCGGAAAGGTCATCCATGCATGCCTTGCGCAGACTCGAGCTCCGGAGCTGCTGGCCTTTGGCAACGTTGACGCCCTCGCCACGGCGGTAAGGCCGCTACCTTTTCGTTGTGGCCACGGAACCTGTGCTTAGTGCGCGGGGTGGGTGAGCGTGCAACCGCCGAGGACGAGAGGAAGGGTGAAGTGGTTTGGCTGAAAACGAAGAGAAGATAAGCGGAGACACGAAGCAGGCGCTCGTGGTTTGTGTGTGCGCGTTGTGGAGTGGAGACGATAATACGCGTTGCGCGAGCGTGAGAAAGCCGCAGCACACAGGGATGGGTGCGGTATTCACCTGTGAAGCAGGATGCTACCGCGATGCAGTTGGCCTGCGTGCACAGCGCGTGCAAATGCGCAAGTGACAGGTGCAGCCGCCCATGTGTGCCCGTGAACCATATCTTCATCTTTTCCCAGCCCCTCCCTGCCACCCTCCCCCAGGATCTATGCATCTGCTAGGGTCAACAGGTGCGCGAGGGAAAGCGAGAAGCACGACGTCGGCACTGCCGCGAGGCAAAAGCGGGCGCAGAGCGGACCGTTGAACGCAAAGGTAGCATAGAAAAGCACACGCACGCGCAGATTGCGTGTCATGGAACTGAGGAGGCATGAGAAGAGGAGGAGTACTAAAGCATATAAACACCCTCAGGATGGTCCGTCGACCACTCATGTCACGCCCTTCATGTACGGATGTCCTTGGTTCGGTATTCGGTTCACTTGCGCCATCTTCGCAAGATGTGCGCCACGCCAACAAGTTCCGTTTATTCACGCTACCGTAGCCCAACATCTCTCATCGAAACAACCGACACACACACACACAAACACACAGACTCTACACACAAAGGGAAGAGCTACGTGCAAGCACACGAGCAGAAGGCAACCCAGCCACGATGTCCTCACCCGCGCCTTTCGCCTCAAAACGCGCCGCATATGCTGTCTGTGTCAGTGTCTGTGGCCGTGGCTGTGTCACAGCCAACATAGGGCACACGAGCGCACTCAAGCACAGACACGCACAGCGGCGGCGGTCACCGCAGGCGCTTGAAAGGCTGGCGGGGAGTTGGCGAGAAAGAACCAAGCGAGGCAGGAAGAACAAGGAACTTAAGACAGAGAGAGAGGAGGGAGAGAGGTGTTTAAGGCAACCACATCGCACCAGCAAACACAACTACTCTGCACTTCACATGGACGGGTCAAAGAAAAGCAGGTGCCTCCTTCCCCCCATCAAGCGCCCATCTGCGGCTCCCTCGAAGACGGAACGACTCCAGATATTCACCGAACACGAAAAGAACAGGTTGAAGAGGATGTGAAGCGACGGTGACGGCACGCGCTCCTCCGACGATATGGCAGGTGCTTGACTATACGTGTGACAAGCACACACACACAACGCAAACATGCACGCACACACCAATGCCGATGTTTTCGGGGGTAGTGTTGCTGGCATGGAAAGCCAGTGGGGGTGTAAGGAGGGCCTGTGTATGTGGGTGCGTGTGTGTGTGTGTGTGTGCGTGTGTCTGCTTCTCCTTCCTCCTTTTTGCTGGTAATACTCCCGCACCTAGTAGGCGCTGTGGTGACGGCGCCGTGTGGAGGTGGTGGGCTGGAGTTGCGTTTCGAAAATACGTGCGCACTGGCCAAGGATGCCGACAATCGCCATCCACTGCACGGCCTTGTCTGACACAAGCAGCAGGCACGCCAGGTTCAGCAGCACCGAGCCAACGACAACAAAGCCGGGAGAGCTGCCCATCTTGCGCCCCCTCCACAAGAGCACCAGCAGCGAGATCTGCGACGGCAATGTGACAGAGGCCTGCGCCAATGACCACGTTTCCCGCCTCAACTGCGAAAGAAGACCCTGTGGTGCCGCCGTGCGCCACGCGTTCCACATGGTGCACAGCCACAGCAGTGTCAAGGAGCATGCCGTGGGAGCGAAGTAGCGGAAGTGGTGCTCCTTGAGCCCAAAGAAGATGACTTCGTCATCCACGAAGAGCAGCAGAAGAAGCGAGGACAGGACGTACAAGGCTGGCTCACTGTCGTTGCCGAAGAAATTGATGGCGCACAGCAGTGCCACGGACAGCTCCGTCGAGAAGTTGGCGATGACACCAAGGGGCAGGCTGGACTCGTGGCTGATCTCGCGGCACTTGGGGAGCAGCGGCCGCCCGCTCAGGCGGCAGTTGATCATCACTGACAAGCCCAGGTACATGACGACGATAACCGCCAGGAGGCGCAGGCTTCCCTGCTCGTACATATCCCACAGCATCGCCAAGCGATTGGGCGAGTAGTACAGCTTCTCTTGCTGCGCCGCGACAGACCGGTTGAGCTGCAGGAAAGATAACGGGATCGTAAGAATGGAGAGGCCGTACACTCCAACAAGCACGGTGCCGCTCACCTCGCGATAGTGCGTCACATCGATCATGAGGAGGATCAGAAAGACGAAGCCCAGCATCATGATGTAGAAGTTGAAGGTCGGCGCGGCCTGCACGAGCCCGGTGATGCCGAGCGACAACGACGCGGCTGTCGCGAGCCAGTATACAAAGCGGCCAGCGAACGGGATGCACTGCAGAAATGAGACCCGGGCACCAAGCAGCATCATGAGGCCGACGGCCGCCGCGTACCGGCCTCTGTCGGCGTACTCGAAATCATAGTCGAAGTCGGACACCTCCGCCCCCACCACGCGGGTGGGCTGCACGGCTAGCAGGACCACTCCCAACAGCGCCGCGCAGCGGGAAACGGCGCGAAGCGGAAACACAGCCGGGTAGCGGCTCTTCAGCCGCCACCACACGGGCATCGTCAGAAGCGCGTAGGTCGCACAGCACGTGCCGGCGGCAATGTGAAGCAGCTCCGACTCTGCAACGTAGCTCTGTGTAACAAACTCGTAGGCAGCGCGCTGCACGTTGCGGATCGTCAGCAGAGACAGCAGCAGCGCCATGGTGGCGTATGTGTGAAGCATCCTCTTCGCTGCCTCCATCTTGATGCGACGGCGGTGCTCAATCTCGAATGAGGCGACGAGGTAGCCGGCGAAGAGGGCTACCCACCACCCGCCCGTGATCTCGGCCATGAGGAGCCACGCGCGGGTCGTCTCCATCCCATCACGCACAGTCAGCTCCGCTGCGTAGTAGGCACTCGTCACTTCGACCAGAAAAGTAAAGAGCTTGGCCACAAAGCAAGACGAGATGAGCACCGCCGAGTACACCGTCAGAGCACCATTTTTGTACATGCGGCACGGCACGGCAACGCCCACGGCACTCGTGAGCACGACAAGCACCGCCGGGTAGGCGCCCTCCTCTTTCTGCGAGTAGAGGACGTGCTCAACAAAGGTGAGCTGCAGCGCAAGCAGGAAGAGAGCGATCGTCACCGGTGCCTTGCTGGGCGAGAAGGAGAGGGCGAAGCTCATGCAGCCGAGCACGTAGCACCACAGCACGCTCACCCCCAGCACCGGCGTTGGCACTACCGTCGTCTCACCGAAAACGCGCAGGTCCATCACGATGAAGGAGTAGGTGCGGTACATCCACCACAGTAGCATCAGGCTAGTGAAGACGGTAAAGGTGAACATCGGGCCGCCGTTCGTGCGGTCCATAAGGAAGACGTTGAAGGCAATGATGGAGAGCACACTAGGGAAATAGAGCACACCCGGTGCACTCGTCAAGATGCACAGAATGACGGACACCGCGCAGCTGCCAAGCAGCACCGGCATGCGCCGCAGCAGATACTTGCCCTTCGTCACATCGCCGCCGCGGCTGTCGACGTCGAGGAGCCACTTGATCTCGATGCCGACGTACACGGTGATGTAGAAGGCGATCAGCAACAGAATGGCGTTGAAAGGGAAGGCAACGCCCGAGAACAGGTACGAGTAGCGCGAGTTGAGGAGGCGGTAGGCGCCCCAATGCACCCCAATGATAGAGACGATCGCCAACAGGGGAATGCGGAAGGCCGCGACGAGGTCAAGAAGCCCGAGCGGGTCGTATTCGAGCTGCTGCAACAGCGAGTAGGTCTCTTCCGATGGCGACGCCAGGAACCAGAGGCTGTGCAGTGGCGAAATGCAGAAGTAAGCGATGCCGCCGCAGACAAGGCCGACCGAGTTGAGCATGTTCGCAACCGCGTGGTCTACCCAGTTGCTCTGGAAGGCGTTGTACACGGCGACAGGGAGGAGCAAAACAAGGCAGCTGAAGACGAGCGCTTCCACCTGCTCATTCAATTGCATTGGCGCGCCGCAGGTAGACGAGGTGGAGTCGACAGACGCCGCGTCATCAACGCCGCCGGCGCCGTCGCCGTCGCCACCCGCGTGCGCACCTTTCGCCTGGCCATCCCCGTCATCGGCGACCCTCCCTCTCGCGTGGGCCCCGGCATCCCTCATGGCATCAGACTGCAGGTGCTGCTGCTGCTGACCTGGCTGCACCGACGTCGCCGCGGCGCCAGCAGCACTCTCTGGGGACACCAGCACGAGAAAGCTGCTTTTGAGGGGGCAGTAGAAGAAGTGGTGCAGCGTGCACAGAACAACAAAGAAGAAAAACGGCGCGCGGCGGGAGCCGACGAGGCCGGTGATCGTCGTCAGCAGCGGCGGCAGGCAGAGCACAGGGCCAACCGCGAACACAAATCTCTCCAGCGCGCACAGGACATTCGGAAACGTCTCCTGCACCCAGCGAAAGTGCTGGATTGCGGCCGCCACCACAACCATGAGAACGCCGCCCAAGTCCGCAATCATCAACATGGGGCCGAACGACGTGGCCGCCGCGTGAATGTTAGAGATGAGAAGCGTCGCCGAGAACACGCCGGCAGTGCCGAGCAGAACTAAGACGGTGGTACGGTGGTAGCCCAGATAGTCGGAAATGTACAGCAGCACCACCCCGCAAAGCAGCGTCGTGAAGGCGAAGGTGGACATGAGAGGAAGGACGCCAAACAGCGTGGAGAAGAGGAGGACCACGAGCCTCTTCACATGGCAGGGTGAGCCGATCAGGAACTCTACGTGCTGCCGCTGGGACGCGTGAGAGAACGTAAATGACGCCGTGCCGCCCCTCGCGGCGGCCCCACCTGCAGTCGGCAGATACCGAGCAGCGTTCTCTCGCGCGTAACCGTCGTCGTCTTGACCCTCGTGGCCGCGGCGCGCCGACTGCTGGAACCTACCGTGCAGCGGCTCGTGCCGCCTCTCCGTCTCCCGCTTTAGCTGCGTTTGCAACCAGTGCTGCGAGGTGGCCGCGATGGCCTCGCCCACAACCTCCTCACGCGCCGCCTCGCGCGGAATGTACGCGTTGGGGTTCCGCTGGTGGTGAGGCGGTGGCGGCGGCAGCGTCGGCGCCACCTGCTGCTGCTCCGAATACCCGCCGTGCTCAGGATAGGCTGGTGGCGGGCTAGTCATTGCCGCGGAGCCGTACGAACCGAACGGCGTCAGTGACGATGCCGCCGTGGCAGCATGGTTACCGAGGTTACCCCCGTTCGTGTCGCCCGTAGACATGGGGAACGACGGCGGGTAGCCAGGCTGGGGCTGCCTCGAATACGGAGCCGGTGGATAAGACAGGTACGCCGTGTTTGCAGCTTGGGGGCTGGTTGAATGGGTGACAGTCGGCAGACTAACTCGGCTGTGAGGCGGGTGCTCCGCTGTAGCGCCCCCAAGCGAGGGAATCGGAACGGCGGGCCCTGTTGAATGAGACATGGCGGGCGTTTGAGAAAGTGAGAGGGGGAGAACGCTGCAACCGCAGACTCAAGCGCGCGCGCGTTGCCACGAGGAAAAGCGAGTGGGGGGAGGAGGACAATGAAAAGGTAAAACGAGGCCGCAAAAAGACGGAAGAGTAACGAATAAGCGAAAAAACAAAAAGGGCTTGAGGAGGGCGCGCACCCTGCAAACGCAAACTGCACACGCAGGCGCGTGTGCAACGCCCACGAACACGGGGGGAGGGGGGCGGGGTACGGCACGGGGGAGAGAGCGGCGAATCGGTTGGTGCGCCTGGACCGCCCCCTTGGATTGTTTCTTCTTTTTGTACAAAGACTGGAGTCGTTGGGCAGGGGGGAAGGGAGAGGAGGGGCGCAAAAGGAAAGTGTTGTGACGCACAGGCGCCCCATGCAAACGAGAAGGTGGGCGTGTGCGTATTTGGGCATATATATATATAGCCATGAAGGTGTGAGTGTGTGTGCACGTTGCGCGAGGTGGTCGGAAGGAATGGGCGAGCGTAGGTGCGCATTACGGAAGCGCGATAGAGAAGAGAATGCAGGCGTGAATAACGGCGGAGGGGGAGGGGGATGCGAAAGCAGCGGAGAGTGTCGCGTGTATTCACAGAGAGGACACTGCCATAGTCGCGGAAGAGGGCACCCGCACAAAAGAGGAGACCGCCGTTGCGGTTCGAGCACCTCGAAACTGGAGAGAGAAAGAGATGGGGGGGCCGAGAGACGACGGCATTGTCTCTCTTCTACGGAGGTGCGCTCATCCACGTATCGCTTAACCGTCCATGTAGACAAGCACACGCGCACAGGCAAAAGTGGTGTGGCACCGCGTCTTTCGCCTTTTCAGTCAAAGAGCCACGGTGAGGTGGGGCATTTTGGCTATTGTGGTTTGCCTTAGAAGAGATATACACGCACGTGCTGCACCCCTTCTGTGCGTCGCCGTTTGCGACCACCGAGAAGGGGCGCAAGAGGCCGCTGGTCTGATTGTGTCCTCTTCGCTTCGACATGCTCCCAACTCTCGAGGAGAGGCAGGTGCACAGCCGCACCGACGCACACTGGCACACGTGCACTTCCCCTCCCCCATGGACGAAACAAGACAGAGATAGAGAGAGTCGCATTCGTGAGCACACATCCTACAACACCACACGATGAGAGCACTCTGCGACGGGAAAACGCGCACGCGAAACCCACGAGAGAGGAGAGAGAAAAGGGGGTGAGGATGAGCAGAGCGCCTTACACGAGTAAAGAGAAAACAACACAAGCGCGCACGCTAGACAAGTCCTTCGCACACAGGCGAGCATCGTCAGAAGGAGAGAAAAAACACAGATATACACACGCAAGCAAGAGGAAAAGAGATGCGAGAAGCAGAGAGAGGGAGGGCAGGTGTAAACAAGAGCATGTGCAAGTGCGCACGCTTTCGCACAGATCACACGCAAACGCCAACACGCACGTGCATGGCGTTGCGTCCGATACAGAAAACGTTGTCTGCGTGCAAGCATGTCCAGGGGTGCATGCCTCGCCACCCTCCTCCTCAAGCCTTCGCTTCCATCTTTTCCTTGCCTTCGCCCTCCTCACCTGTGCTTGTTAACATTATGCACTTGATCGACGCCAGAGCAACAGCAACCCGCAGCACCGACTTTCAAAGCTGGAACGATGAACGCGCCCGAAAAGTGCTATCTGCTTTTCTTTGCGTTAGACGACACGGCAGACGCGCGGCCGTCGCACAACCCGCGAGCCAAGCGTGCGCGCTTCAGCTCCTTCATGCGCTGGAGCTTCTGCACTGCGCTCATGCTCTCGATAGCGAAGGAGACCATAAGTCGCCGCTGATCGCCGAATACCGTCGGGTTGTTGTTCAGCATGCGGAGTGTGTTGAGAGCTACGTTGTGGTTCACAAACTCAATGAAGCCGTACCCGCGCGAGACGCCAGCCGTGTCCTTTAGCAGCTTCACATTGCGGATGGGGCCGTACTTGCCCCATTTATCTTTTTCTGTGTCCTCGGGATGCTTCTTCAGGTATGCTCGCGCCTGCTCAGCAAAGAGGCGGCGCATGTCATTCTCTGACATTGTGCGCGGCAGATTGCGCACACTAAGACGGGTCTTGCTAACAAAGTAGTTGCTGTTAGTCAGCTGCTGCTTACGTGCGGCATAGTCGTCCTCGATCATCTGCAGGTAGCGCGGGTGCAGACCCTTCGCTGCGGCGGAGCCCGGCACCACCAAACCCTCCTGCAAGAGGTACAAGTTACGCGGATCGTCTGCTGCCACCTTAGTGCGCTTCTTCTTCTTCTGCTGTGCACTCACCGCCTCCTGAGTGTCCGATCTCGACAGCACGCGCAGCACCGTGAACCTGGTGTCGCGCATCGTGAGAAACGGGTCACGTACAACGAAGGAGTCGGTGCGCATCTTATGCATGAGCCGCTTTGCTTGGTGATGAGAAAGGCTCTCGGTCTGCGCCTTCATGTCCTCTCGTCCTACCGCCGACAACTCACGCGCGTTCTGCTGGGCGTAGTCAAATATCTTGCCCGCCAGCTCCGCAGAGCCGCAGTGCACGAAGCCGGTACCGGAGAGCGTCTTGCTCGCACGGTTGCGCACCAGCAGCACACGCTTGACGGCGCTGAAGTGGGTTTTGAAGTACGTCATCAGCTCCTCCTCACTCGTATCGAGTGGCAAGTTCTTGAGAAACAACTGCGTCTCGAGCGGGTCGCGCTGATTCAGCCGCTCCTCCTTCTCTTCGTCGACATCGCTTTGCACCTCGCCGTCCTCGTCCACGCCGTCGCGCTTGAAATTGAAAGTGTTCTCCTCGTCATCGCAGTCATCCTCACCGCTGCGGGCGCGCTTGCGGCTATCCTTCTTCCTGTCCTTCAGTGTGTTGGCCCCGCCCGTGTACACCTTCGCAAGCGCCGTCTTCCAGCTCGGCTTCTTCTTCTGCAGCTTGGTGCGTATCTGCTTGCGAATGCGCTGCTGCGCCTTCTTTTTGCGCAGGGATGACGGTGTCGCCTTGCGCTTCACTGTGCCCTTGGCCATTGCCTACCGTCGGTATTGTTCTGTGGGTATGTGGAGGGAGGAGCGGCAGATTCCGTTACGGTCTGCGAAAGGAGACCGGCACGCGTCGATGAGAGGCCACGGGTTTCGAAAGACGCACAATGTGTCGGCGGAAGTGTAAGACGAGGCCAGCGGTGACACGCGCACGCACACACACGCACACACACCAAAGTGAAATATGTTTCCTTCATGTAGAGAAGGCGGAGAGAGAGAAGGAGAGACAGAGACAGAGAGGCGCGCGTGTGTGTGCACGCCGTGCACCGGCCGAACGCGAGGGAATGGGCGGTGTACAGGAACGAAGGCGAAGAGGCGGCACCGGAGCGGGACGTAACGAGTGAACAGCGAGAGAGGGAGGGATTTAGACGTCCACAGACATGCACGTGCACCATACCGTATACGCACACATTGGTACGTGTACGAAGAAGTAGCAGTGGAGGGGAGACGGCATCGACGCCGTCGGTGCCTTCAGACCGCACACGTCGTGCCAAAAAAAAAAACCCTCCGTAAGCACTCGCAAAGAGTGCTGCGTAGCGGGTGTTCAGGTGTGTGCCATACTTCCTGCTCGCCTTCACCGCAGATGGACGGCGAGCGGAATCGAGGCAGACCCACTGCACACACGCAGCGAGAGAGAGTGAGCGCCACTGAGATGATGAGGACATGCAAGATGAGGGAGAGGCACCAGGCCCACTCGGCACTGCACGCAAGACGCCGTTGCAGGGCATCCTTATCGTTACCCTCGTCCGTCTCCTCGTCGCTTCCCCATCACCACCGCCACACCGCCCCTCACCTCGTGTCTCCGTTAATAAGTACTTTCGATTCAACACCTGTTGGGCCCTCTACGACATACGCAGGCGCCAGCCACGCACATTAACTCGACAAACAAAACGGAAACCAAAAACGAAATAGAAAGGGAGATGATAAGGGCAGCAGGGGGACAAGCTGGCACAGCCGTGCGTGCCACCTCTCTTCCGCTTTCCTCCTCATCATCTCCCTTTCTCTCCTTCCAGCATACCGCTGTGCTTGTTTAGCATGTAGACAACAAGAGTGAGGCACGCAAGAGAAAGGGAAAAGGCACGAGACGATGCGTTGGCACCGGAGGAAAGGTTCACGGATGCTGGTGAGACGGTGATGTGAGACAGGGCGGGTGATAACAGAAGGGAGGTGGAGAGCTAGCTGGCACCTCGGGCATCCCTTGTCGAGTTTGTGTGTGTGTGTGTGTGTGTGTGTGTCAACGTCTTCCAAGGCTCGCCCCGGAGCAACGCACCTTCGCATTCGCTGTCAAGCGGCCGTATATGTCTTCCGTCCTCTCGCCCCTCCCCCTCCTGCCCAGTCCCTAACGACCTCTGTCCACTTTCAAACCACATTCCACCTGCGGGCACCTCGTCTTCCCAGCCTCCGTTCTCTGCCAGCCGCACACACGCACACGGCTACAAACATCTTCTGCACATCACCACACAGGCGCACGCGTATCTGAATCGGACCCAACAGACACGAATGCGACACGCAGCACGACAGCGCGCCTTCTCTACATGTCCACCAGGCGAGAGAGCTTCTGAATGCGGTTCAGTAGCAGGTCGCCGCTCTTCACAATGCGATGGTAGTCGAAGTTCGTTGTGTCGCCGCGGTATGTCTCGACACTGCCGTCGACGCGGTCCACTTTGCACGCGATGCGCTCGTTGGAGATCAGCGTGCACAACATGCTGTCCAGCGCCGGCACCGGAATACCGAAGGCCGCACCCATCGACTCCAGCGTGACACTGCTGTATGAATCCAGGAACTGCGTGAAGACGAGCACCCGCATCTCGCGGAAGAAGTAGCTGACGTGCGGAGAGAGGTAGACGACCTTGCGCAGATGCTGGCACACCACCTCCAGATTGGGGAACACCTTGTTGTATTGACAGTCGTAGATCGAGTTCACCAACTCCCGCACATCGTCGACGCCGGTGCGGTTAACCTCGGGGCTATACACGATACGCTTGCGCAGCTCCGGTCGGCTGAGGACCGGGAGGCTTGCGACTACGGTAATGAAAACGAAGTCCTGAAACGTCAGAAGCTCGCCAGCCGCAAACGTCGTGATGGAGTCGAGCAGCAGCGCGGACCCACGCTGGAAGTCGCGAATAAACACGTGATAGATGCCCTCGTACACACGCAGGCGGTTGCGGCGCTCCCAGTCGCCGTCTTTCATGAGACGATGTGCGTCCGTGATTCCCTTGGCGGCAATGTCGTTGTCGGAAAAGGCAATGCCGAGGCGAATGCGCTGGAAGTACAGGTCCAGCTTCGGGCCTGTCGCGAGCGTCTTGGCGGCGCACTCCTCGTTCGTCTTCATGCACATCTCGAGGTCTCCAATGCGGGCGTAGTGATCGCACTTGGCCTGTAGCACATCGCGCACCTCCGTGTCGCCGAGGTTGTCGACCGCATCCTTCAGCCGCGCGTCGAAGGCGGCCACCTTCTTGGCGTTGATGGCGTCCATCTCTGCCAACTTCGACTCATCGAGCGGGACCCCGAGAGCCTCGCAGACTAAGCGGATGTAGGGCGCCATGTTGTGCTTCTCCATCTCCTCCATCATCGCCGCCTTGGCCGTCTCTCGCTCCTCGGAGGAGCTCCACGGCGAAGTCAGCGTGTGACGGATATACAGCAGCGTGAGCAACGGGTCTACCGGGATGTCGGCATCGTCCAACTCCGGCGCGGGCTTCTCCTCCTCATTCTTGTGGAGGTCCTCCTCGATATTACGCGGCGGTGGCGGGGACGACATTGACGTGTTATCTTCTTTCGCCACGAAGCACTGTAACGGCAGTCTTTCAGTTTGGTGGCTGTCTGCGTAGATAGAGGACTGTGTGAAGAGCGAAAACCAGATAGCAACAGCTTCTTGGTCGAAAGCGCAACTGATCACTTGGCCTGCGCACGCAATGTGCAGCGCGACAGAAGAAGCGAAAAAAAAAGGAAGTACTGTCGGTGCCTTCTCTCTACGGTGTACCTGTGAGAGCGGATACGGGGCGGTCCTGTGTGGGCGTCTGTCTGCCTGTCGGTGTCGCTGTTGTTGTGCGCGTAAGGGGCCGGTGGTAGAGTGGACCGTTGCTGGGCGCGCGGGTGAGTAGAGAGTGTATAGGCAAAGAAACCGCGATAGGCCGAAGCCAAATGAAACCAACGAAGGAAAGGGGAGAGGGCAATGAAACAGGCGCGCGTGTGTGTGCGTGTGGGTGGGTGGGTGGGTGGGTGGGGCAAGAAAGAGAGACAGAGAGGCAATGCAATAAAGCGTCACCAATCACTATGTCGATTGCGGAGAGTATGAAGCAAAACAAAAGAGCGACGGAAGCGAAGAGCGCGAGGAGCGGGCGGCAGACAGCGAAGGATGTTGAAAAAGGGGGACGGAAACGGGGAGGTGGAGGGAGGAGGAAACGTCGAAATACGCACTAGCCGCTCTTGCTGCTCTTCTGTGTATGTTTATGCGGTTGCCGGGCCCCTGCGCGCAAGAGGGAGATGTGTACCTGCACGCCGGAAAGGCACTGCACCAAACAGTTGCAGTACGCGCGCACCAACACAGAGGGGGAAGGCCTTAGGAAGCGCGAGACAGCGTTGCCATCTGGTTCTCCTCAAGGGTGGCCTCCGCCGCTGATGAGTTTGCTCGACAGCATTCCCTCTCCGTTTCGCCTCCTCATTCCTTCACCATCTCCTCTATGCGAGCACACAGATCACGTGAGGTACGGTGAAGGTCGGCATAGAAGTGCGGACTGCACTTGGGGGTGGGGGTTTGCACTTCACGGAAAGCGGAGCTCTCGAGGAAGGGAGCGAGGACGCTGCGGTAAAGGAGGTGCGACAGTACATGGCGGGCCTGCCGTGCAGAATGGGCCCTCGATTTGACGACTGAGCCAGCGAGAGCGAGAGAGAGTGCGAGTGGGGAAGCAGGCACCGAGAGGGGAGAAACCAGATGGCACGCAGATTATGCCACCCTATCCGACTCAGCAGCCAGCCTCCGCAAAGCACACACATACAGAAAGAGAGAGAGAGAGACAGAGACACACTCGCACGCTGCGCTCGCCCCTCCTCCTCCTCGGCTTGCACAGGCACACGCACACACGCACGCACACACAGACACCCGTGCGAGTGCAAGGGAGAAGGGCGACAAGAAGCAGTTGGCAGTGGCTCTTCTTTGCGTTCTTCCTGTGTTTTGCTTTTTCGTGTTGGGGACTAGTAGTCACTGCGGCGGTGCAAGCGCGCCGGTGTCTCTAGTAGACTGCAGTGAGACAGCGCACGCGATCAGCAGCAGCCGGTCTACACAGACGCCGGAAGAATACGCAAACAAACATATATACAAGCGCACATGCACCCACGAGAGAGTATGAGTAGCAGCATGAGGCTGATGGCGAGGACAGGATTCGGATACCCGATGGATACCACCCCTTTCATCTTCCTTTGTTAGCGCCCATGACGCTTGAGGATAGCGTCGGTCTGCGCGTCGAGCGCCGCCCACGGGTCCTCCACGGGCGGAAAGCTCAGTGCGAAATCGCGAACGCCAGAGAGAGCCGCTGTAGCGTCCCTGGCTACGGTGCGAGGCATCGGCGTCTGCGCCGATTCGCCTTGCGACAGCGTTGGCACCGACTTCGGCGCGCTATCGTGGAAGGACGAGAACGGTGTGAGGGTGCCCCGGCGCGGCAGCGGGTATGGCGAGGCGGATGGCCGGTTGGATCTCTGGGGAATAGGGGAGAGGGGCGACTGGAACAGAGTCGCGGCAGACTGGTGAGGCGGTCTCGATGCTTCCCACGCGTCCTTGCGGCTTCTGGTGAGGCGCGGTGCAGACTGGAGAGACAGGTTTGCCATGGCTCGCCTCGTGTCGGCCAGCCCGCTTTGCTCGCAAACCGCCTGAACAAAGCGCTCATCGCGGTAGGCGGCACCGGAGCGGAGCAGCTCCAGCTCATTCATCACGCGCACGTCAGCTGCCGATGCCATCAGATCCTGCAGCAGCACGCGGGCCTGAGAAGTGTCTCGGTAGCCCTCGGCATCGCCACCACCCGCGTCTGGCGCCACTAGCGAGTCCGTATGCGACGACGCACCCGTCCGACTCACTTCCGTGCCGCGAGGAACCTCTGTCTTCTCGCACGCGTCCCCGAAGTAGCGATTCGGGGTGAAGGTGCACTCAGCGCGCCGCCGCTCCTCCTCCATCTCTGCGAGATGCTGCAGCCGCCGCTGCCGTGACTCCATCCACTTCCCGCTTCGGTCGAGAAAAACCTGCGCCACCTCGGGCAGCGGCCTATCTTTGCGAACAGCAGAAGAGGGCTGCCCCTGTGACTTCTCCGACCGAGCACCTTGCGCGCTGGCCCCCCTCCTGAGCTCCGTTGGGCGCTCATAGATAGGTGTGCCACCTGTCTTGTGAAGCGCCATCCTCGCTGACCGCTTGGTGATTTGGGGGTGGAAGGTTTCATCCGCCGTCGCCTGCGCTCGCAGACGCTCCCAGTTCTTCTGCTTGCGCGCCAGCGCCGCCTCAAGCGACGCCATGAAGCGCGCCTGATGCGCCACTGTCATGGCGTGTCCATGCGACTGCGACGAGGTGGAGTGCCGAGGTGCCGTGCTTCCCTCAGCGACGTCGGCGCCATTGCCCTGCGATGCTACCGACGACACCCGGCCGCTGCCGGTGACGCTCTGCTGTTTCTCTCTCTGACGCTCTCGCAGGTAATGTGCCAGCACAAAGTCGAGCCCGGCTCGGCGCAGCTCTGCACGAAAGTCTTTCTGCTTCTCCTTGGGCAGCTCGACGTAGCTCACGCGGTGCCCGTCCTTCCACGCCATCGGCATCGCGTTGGGGCGAAAAAACGGCCGCCCTGTTTCACCCTCAAAGAGTTCCGTGTCGGGGTTGTGGTAGCGTGCCTGCAGCTTCGCCACGGTCTGTTCGCGACGCTCCGCATCCTGCTCGACACGGCTCAGGAACCCCTTCACGGTGCCCCTACTGTTTTTGGGCACGCGAGAAGTAGACGTGCTCTGCGGCAGCTGCGGCGTTAGATCGCCTGACACTCCTGCCTCAGTACCGGGCCGGCACAACTCGCGCAAGACAGCCTCCTGCTCCTCCGCTGTCGAGGAAGTGATTGGTGCGCCGAGCAGCCGTGGAGACGATGTTGCGGTGTCGGCTAGTACATGTGCGGGCACAAGTACACTCACCCCACCCTCCTTCGGACCCTCGCTTGGCCGTTTCACCTCCCATAAGCACGGTCGGGACCTGAGTCGCTCTTGTACGCTCGGCTGTGCCAGTAGGCGTCGGCTTCCCTCCGTGACCGCCTTGCCAGGTGTCAACATGCCGCTCTGCGCTGCGGCCGCAGCCCGCTGCTCCGCCTCCAGCTCAGCAAGGCGGTCGCACCTCTGGCGCAGCCGGCGATCCGCCTCCGCCCTCCACGCCATACACTTCTCCATAAAGTTCTTCGCGCCCTTCGCCTCCATACGCCGCGCCATCTTCGACACAGCCGGGCGGAACGTGCAGGCGCGAAGCTCCTCCTGCTCTACCGCCTGTGCGTGCGCGGTTCGTTGGGCCGCGGCCAATGCGCGCTTCTTCTCCGCCGCTTCGTAGAGCTCCTCGCATTTCGCACGCTCCAGCTCGCTGGCCTGCTTTAGTGCCGCT
Organism: Leishmania infantum JPCM5; assembly: GCF_000002875.2. NCBI lineage: Eukaryota > Euglenozoa > Kinetoplastea > Trypanosomatida > Trypanosomatidae > Leishmania > Leishmania infantum. The sequence goes on from NC_009416.2 coordinate 1,114,589, forward strand.
TGCCGGTGATTGCGGCGCCGTAAGTCGGAGATCTGCTCCAGAATGTAAAGCAGCGAGTAGGCCGAGGCGGAGGAGATCGACGGAGTCGCGCCGCCTTCCAACGAGGTGCACGTCTCCTCGGCGGCGCAGTACAGGAGGAGCAGCCCGACGGGCAAGTCAAGCGTGGAGATTGGAGGTGGTGCTGTGGAGGCCGCCCTGCTCTTGCGCGCATCAGCCGCCGCTCTGTCCGCAGGCGTGGCAGTGCCCAGTATGTCACGCAGCAGCGCAGCGGCGCACCCGGGCGTGGCGCTTCTACCCTTGCTTACTCGCTTCAACGGTGTCGCGGCGGACGAGTTGTGCTCACGGCCTACGCCCTGCCGCGCCGTACGCGCAGCGGAGAGGGATGCAGCTCGCGTCAGTGCCCTTGGTGACCCCTCCGCTTTTGTAGCTGGTCTTTTAGCGATGGGGGACTTCTCAGCGACGTTGCCGATTGCTGCCGCTTGCAGACCGGCAGCGGTGTCGTCTTTAACATGCGACGGGGTCGTCTCCTCCTGCAACTGCGATGCGGCTGATTCTGCCGCAGCTGCTACGAGGGGGTCCGCACGAGCTGTGGTGGGCACCGAGAGAGGCACTTCACTACTACCCGCACCTGCCGGGAGGGCAGAAAGATGCGCAGAGGCTGCCGCGACTGAGTCTCGAAGAGGCGAGCTCCAGGCTCGCGCACTCGACAGTACTTCTCGGGAGGACGAGAGGGGGGCGAGATTCGCCGCAGCAGGAAGCTCAGCAAGGGCGGTCGTCTCCGAGCGCTCAGTAGAAGCCGCTGCAGCGGCAGCTTTCTCTGCATAGGTAGGACCTGCAGCAGGCGCTTCCCTCTGCTTGTCGCCACTGTCCTTGTGTGGCGTCGTCAGAAACTTAATAACCGGCAAGTGTGCTGGCGCTTCACTGGTGGAATCTCGGCAGCCAGCAGGCCCGTCCAGGAGCTCATCTAAGGTGAGCACCTCCGAAGCCCCGGCCGCTGCAGCAGGAGCGACGACGAACGCACCGGCGTTATTGGTCTCGTGTACTTCCATTCGAGGCGAGGAGCGAGAGCTAGAAGAGGTGGGGTTCATGTTGACTGTTTCCGCGTAAGACTGCCCTCTAGCACCGCGGCTGTGACAATCGCTCTCGCCGCTGAGTGCGAGGATGTTGATGGCGTGCGCGGGGTCAGAATCGCCGCACCGGTCCGGTGGCGCAGTTGCTGCCACACCATCACGCGATGATGTGCCTACTGCCTCCATCGCGATACCTGTAATCCGCTAGTGAGCTGGGACACCTTCTGGGCGCTTTTCCCTTGTACACCCCCTCCTCTGGCGGAGCCCCTGCGCGGGTGGACCGCCGTTGCCGGACAGAAAGCGACGAAGAGAGGGAAGAGGGGCACACAAGCCAAAGATGTGAAAAACAACAGCACCTGCGGCGCACAAACGTATTGAAGGGAGAGAGATGCGCGGGCCTCTTTCTTGATCTCGTGCCCTCTTTCCTCGTGTGCCTCTTTCAGAGCGCAGAACAATACGCCAATGCGTGGTGCTGATGGTGGATAATGCAAAGGATGGGACAGGGTAGGGTAGGAGGGAGGGCACTGTCCGACGCGAGCGGCCGAATAGAAAAAGCGACGAGGTCACGCAAATCACCTCTGTGAGAGTGGGGCAAAAGAAAAAAAAAACACGAGAGGGGAAGAGAAGATGCAGGAGACGATGTCGTGGTAACGCGCATGTCGCTCTCTTGTGCGCGTCTCTGAGTGTCGGCGGGGCGAGGCGAAGGGAGACAGAGGGGAAAAGGAGAGATCGCAGCAACACAGGTGGCCCCAGGCAGCAGCGGGCTTGTGGGCGGCTCCTCCACGAGGTACTTACAAGCACGCAGGCACTCGCGCAGAGCCATATCCATTCCTTGCTGAAGTGCATGCGCCCACGCGAGATAAAGCAAAGCACCCCACGCGTCGCATGCATTCAGCAAGACCAGGATGCCCCAGGTACGGAGGCGTCATTGCCATGAAAAACGTAGTCGTTGTGACGGCTCTGCGCATGCCTCCCGTTAGCGAGGCTTCTTGACCGAGTGCAGGTGGGGAGGTGAACAAGTGTGCCGCGCCCACCCCCTCCCTCCCACGGTATCCCACAGACCAGCACACACAAACGCATCGACGCCGCGCTCGCCTCACGCTCCGTCGCCCTCCAGCTCTCGCATGAAGATCGATTTGGGCTTTGGCTTCTGCCGCTGGCCAGGAAGGAGGGGCGGCGGTGGCATGACGGATGCGACGCCACGACCTACTGCAGCACCAGCAACAGCACCACTGCCACCACCATTCGCCGTCCCCTCGTTGCGCTCCACAATATCACCAATGATGTAGGTGCTCCGGAACAGCGACTGTGTGTCCCCTGGGGCTTTTTCGGCGCTAATACGCTGATCGCACGAGGCCAGTTCACCAGGGGAGTTCACCACTTGGGGCCGCCTTGCCTCAACCACAGCAGTCACCGAGAATGAGTTACCTGTATCCTTCACGTCTGCATCAAATCGCACGTGCTGCTCTTTCCGGCGAGACGGCTTCGCGGCCGAAGCCGAGGAGGAGGCCGCAGACGAGACATCCGCCTCGTTCAGCGCCGCACTGGCGAGGGGCCGCGCAGAGGTTAGAGCAGCCGTCGAAAGCGACGATGTCGGTGCAGGCTCACTCACGAGCTCGTTAAGAGAAAAGGAAGCCGCCGCTTGCGCTTCCGGAAGCGCGTCGGTGGGCCCGCTGGGTACCACCAGAGATCTCGCGGCCGTCCCACCAATGTCGCCGGGGGTTCGATAGGTCACTGCCTCTCGCCTGCTAGCCGATGATCCGTTGTTGTCTGCGGCACTGGCGACTGCGGCAGACGCAGTACCATGTGACCGAGGAGCAGCAGTGGCAGTTGGCGCCGCTGCCGAAGCGGAGGTTGGGGGTAAGGCGGACACGGGTGCACCCTCCGCGGCCTTCGACCTGTTCTCGATCGCAGCCGCACCGCCGCTTCGCCGTTCCAGCTCTGCGCGGATGCGCCTCTCCTTCTTGGCAATCATGCGCTCCGTCATGACACGCTCCACAAAGTCGTCGTCGTTGACGCGGTCACCCAGCTCCGCCTCCAGCGCGATGAGCTCGTCTTCTGTGAGCTCGTCCTGCTCATCGAAGGTGGTGAGCGCCACGTCGATGGAAGAGTAGTCCAGCGGCAACCCAGAGGACGTGGATGGTGTCCTCGAGGTTGGTGGTGTCGACGATGGGAGCGGGGCTGGGCAGCTTCCGGATGACGCGAAGCGGGGAGACGCAGCGGCACGCACCGCGTCGGGTGCACCGGAGCGGTCAGGTGCGCTTGCCGGCGTGACAGACCCCGAGGAAGGCGCGCCTTCTTGCGATGGTGGCTGCGGTGGCTGGGATGCCGGCGAAGACTGCGACGGCGACTGGGCAGCCGGCACTTCAGTCTCCCTCGCCGCCAGCAACTCCGCGACGGCCTCTTGTGCCTCGGGCAGCTCCGACATGAATAGCTCCTGCTTAGCCCTGAGAGTGCTCTGCTCCTGCTGCAGGACTTCAGTCTCCCGACGCAGGAAGTCAGCGCGCCGGCCAGCGATTTCTGCGGCCTGAATGGCACTGCGCTCCGCGAACCAGCCGTCGCCCAGTAATACCAAGATGGTGTTCGTCGCGTTCAGCTCCGCAGCATAGTAGGCGAGGCCACCAGCGACAGGGGCCAGCACGCGTCTGCGGCTGCGCTCCGTCAGGACGTGAAGGGTGTCCTTGAGGGTCGAGTACTCGCGCAGTTTCTCCTGCGCTCGCAGTAGCTGTGCTTCGTTTTGGCGCAACAGGTAGAGGTAAAGCTCCGCCCCGGTGAGCACCTCTCCTTCGTCGTACTCTTCCGTGCGCATCGCAGTCTCGAGCAGCTAGAAAATTAGAACGTGAAAATGCCCTGTCTGTACAACCAAATCCTCCACCGCGCGCGTGTACGAGCGAGGCGCGTGCCGACAATCTTCCAACTGGCGGCAGCGCGGAGTGGGGCGAGAAGACGAGCGGTGGCGCTGCAAGAGCGCGCGTGCGTGTATGTTGGAAATCGATAGAGAAAGAGAAAAGTGTCAGCAGCCGCGACGGCGGTAAGAGCGAGAAGCAAGGAGGGGCGGAGACGGATCGTTCGTGGTAAGCGGCACCAGCACGGAAGCGCACGTGTCCAACCAAAACGCGCAGCGGCTCTTGAGTCGAAGCACAAGAAAGACCGCTGGCAGACACCGCACAAAACGTTGGCCTGGTGCATGCGCGGTACCGACGATGGGCCTCTGCGCAGGCTGAAGTACATTTTCTTTTCTCCCTTCTCGCTGTTCGATCGACTCCTTCGCTACCTCAGCTGGTGCAATATTGTGCGTCTGTCTGTTCCGGTGCAGTCTCGGCACCGGCACATCTCGCGAAAGGGGAAGGGCGGCGGAGCGGCGAGGAGGGCAGGTGGCCACCGCGTCTGTGAGAACCGCCATGGCCACCTTCCCACGCATACTCGCCACCGACCGTAGTCGCTGTGACTGCCACTCCACCCTGCTGCTCTATGTCGCACACACTTGAGACACCAGCGCATTATCCACGAACAGACACACGAAAAAAAAAGCAGCGGATCCGAGGAACGAATAAGGCAGTCAGTGCAACAACAACACGGCCATCGTCGATTCCATGGAGAGCGAGCGAGCGAGAGCGAGACAACTTTACCGTGGCTAAAATACGCGGCACTGTGGCTGTCACCAGGAGCCGCAACGCTTCATCTCACACTCCAGCTCGCTTTCCTCTCTCGTGGTCGGCCCTCCGTCCATCACACGCACGTGCCATACATCACAAGGGAACACGAAAGAGAAGAGGACGAACAACCAAAGAAAGGAGCGAAGAAGCGCACAGAAGTGGAACAAAACAGAGACAGATGTGAAGGCGCAAGCGGGCGTCCACAAACGGAGCCACACTCCGAAGATGGTGGGCAAACACCTCCGCGCAGCCTATGGCGCGTGAAAGAAAATGGTGCGTGCGGGCGTGTGTTAGTCTTCGAGAAGGAGACTGAAGCTGCAATGCCGGTGCCGCTCAGCGCCGCAAAGAGGGGTGGCAGGCACACGCACACACACACACACACACACATACATAAAAAGAGGAGTAGCAGTGCCCTCGTGCCCTTACGCAGCAGCCTTCTGAGCTCGTGCCGAGCCGGCAGACGCGGCGATGAGCGTGTCCATCCGAATCTTCTCAGCCAATCGGTTGCAGTCGTCGCGCAAGTCGTTGTCGTACGGCGTAATGCGCAGCGCGCGCTCTAGGCAGCCATGCGCTTTGTGGTACTCCTTCATTCCGCACAGAGCGGCTGCGCTGCGCACGTAAGCCTTCAGCAGCATGTACACGTGGCCGCTCTGCTCGCCCAGCTTCTTTGCCGCTGCGCGGCGCTGGCGAACAAGGGCGTCCTTGTTGCTTGCCCCCTCCACCTCTTCCAGCGCACTCGCTGTCTTCGATGCTGCCCAGCCAGGCTCGTCCTCGTCCTCGTCCTCCTCATCGTCGCTGTCGAGCTGGTCGCCCGCGAGGCCACCAGGCTGCTCCAGCGCAGCAGCCACTTCGCTACAGAACTGCAGGATGCCATCGCAAACCTGAAGGGCCTGTGTGAACTTGCCCGCGCGCAGCAGCACAGCAGCGAGGTTTCCCTGTGCCTTCATGTGAAAGGGCTGTTCCTTGAGGATGGTGTTGTAGGTGGCCTCGGCAGCCTCGTACGAACCCTGGTAATACTGCGCCGCCGCCTCCTGCATGCGGGTGGAGAGAGGGTCGGCGCGCGCGTCGACCTCAGTGATGCCGCGCTCCTTCATCTGAGCCTCGATCATTGCCAAGTCGGCCGCTACGTCGTCGTCGCTTGTCGGGTCTCGATAGGCAGCCGCCATGCGCAGGTCCGCCACGCCGCTCTTGAGGTCATCTGCCCAGCAGTAGGCGGCGCCGCGGCGGGCGTGGAGCTTCGTCATGAGCCCTCGGTACCGCTCCTGTGTCACCTCGCTCGCCGGTGTATTGGCCAGCATGGTCAGCGCCAGCGAGCAGTCCTCGATTGCCCTCTTGTAGTCTGCCATCTGCAGGTAGCACGCGGACCGATTCATGACGCAAGTCAAGAAGGCGCCGTCGCGCTTGATAGACTCTGAGTAGGCGTTCGCCGCCGCCTTCCACTGCTGCGTGCGGTAGCACTTGTCTGCCCGCTCCTTCCAGAACATCGGCGTGTCCTCAATCGAGACCGGCTTGTAGCGACTCTGCCGGTAGTACTCCTCATCCCCGTGCGAGCGAGTCGGCATCGCAAAGGTCTTCGGTGTAAAGTCAATGGTGACGTTGACGGTGTCCACCTGCCGAATCGCCGGCGGCGTGGCGACCGACGAGGACAATGTCGGCGTCACAGACGGAGCAACCTCAGCCGTCGCCGGCAGCGGTGATGATGCCGCGGTGGCGGCAGCAGTAGCAGCAGCGGCGATCTCCGCCGAATGCGGTGGAGGGCTCGCGAGTTTGGTGTTAGCGAGTGGTAGCGGTGAAGCGGAGGCTGTGTCCGCCGCTGGAGTCGTGTGGCTGTCCTCCCACGCGTACAGCTCCGTCTCCGCGGCGTCCTTCTCCTCCTTCACACGCTGCTCGATCTGCGCGCGCTGCACCTTCTCAACCTCCCACTGGGCCTCCAGCATACGACGCTTCTCCATCTCACGCTGTGTCACGCGTGCATCCAGCTGTGCCCGGTACTGCTGCTCCGCTCTTTGCATCGACTCTTGTCGCCGCTGCAGCAATGCCTGTTTGCCGACGGAGGACTGACGCACGCTAAGAGCGTCCCACACACGGCCCACCTCCGCCTTGTGCAGTTTGACGTGCAGAATGATGCCATCCTGCGCGTCGGTGAAGTACTGTGACGACTTGGATGAATCAATTGCGTGCAGCAGGTCGAGCGCCAGCAAGTACTGTGGCGGTGCATTGACCTTCACGAAAACGTCGGCAATCAGAACATCGACCGCGTCCTTCTTGCAGCCTTTGATGGTGATGTGCAGGAGCACGTCCTCGCCCGTTTGCTCCCATGTGAACTGTGGCTTCACCGGCATTCTTGTCTACGTGGGATGTAGAGGGAGGGGAAGGAGCTGACACGAGTGCTTACACCAGTATTGACGTGTGTATCCTTCTTATCTGCCAGCCACAAGGGGACGCGAGGGAGGGGAAGGGTGGAATCGGTCTCGTGTGTGTGTGTGTGTGTGGCACTTTATCGTCTCCGAAGAGAGGGAGAGAGACGCACTAGCATGCATATGCACCCGCACACGCGCGAGGATGTGCAAGAGCATGAGACCAGCAGTGGAGAGAGAGAGAGTGCCGAACGAGAAAAAGGACGAGGAAAGGCAGATGGTATACATGATGGAGGCGATTTGAACGCAGGACTCTATATCAACGTCACGATTCAAATCCGATGCGCGCACGCTAACGCATAGACACATGGACTGGACGCACATACCCATTTGCAGGAGAACAGCGTCCACACATACGTTCAGAGTGCATCGCATCGTGCTCGGCGGACTCTCCAAGCAAGCGAAAAGAAACAAGGCCGACATGAGGACGAAGGAGAGGCAGACGGAAACGGGTGCGTGAGCACATGTGTGTGTGAGAGAGAGAAAGGCTCCTTGTGTGAGCCCTCCCTCCCCATACCCATAACACCTGCTCGCCTGCTCAGCCCCAATGCCGCGTGTTCTTCCCCTCCCTCGCTGCAGGCTCGCTTCTTTGATGCTCTTCCTTTTCCTTCCACAAAACGGCGAGACGTGCGCAGCGAAGGAAGGGGCGGGTACAAAGGCGAATAAGAGGCGGCCTCCTCCGCCCCACTCCCTTCATCCGCCGCAGATGATCCCGTCGCGCACCTCCCATTCCGCTCTCCTGTTGGAAAAAGAGAAGGAAGGGCAGGCATACACGTGCGCGTGCTTATGACTGCCCTAATTCTTTACCACGAATTCCCCACTCGAAGAGGCAAGCACAAGCAGTCTAGATATACCTAAGCGGAGCAGCGCATGCGCGCACATACGTACACGCGACACGCCCAGCAACAGCATCAACAACGCGACGCCGCTCGTCAATCGCGAGAGCCCGGCGCGGAACATGTGCCTGGAAGCACGCACGGCCACAGAAAGCAAGGCAAGATGAACAGCAATGGACAAGAAGAAACGAAGAGGGCGTCGACATGAATGGAAAGCGCTTTGCGGGCGGCAAGCCAACGCGCACAAGCACAACAAAGAAACAGAAAAGACACAATTCAGCCGAGGAGAGACGCACACACCCGCACACGCGCACGCGAGAGCGCGCGCCACGCAGACACGCACAAGAAGAGCGGCCGCAGCCAACTTTGAGGAAAGCACACAAGCCACACTTTGTTTGCTCGGCTCCTCCCTCCCTTTCAGCAGGGCCACATCCTTCGCCTACATACACACATGTGCATGGCTGTATGCCGGTATGCCTACACCGTGCTGGTATGAGGCTCCTCCGACGCCAACTCAGACAGAGAGAGGCCGTGAGAGACGATATATATGGGGCAGTGAAAGTGAAGGCAGAGGAATGCGGTGCAACATCCGCGTTGGTGAGATACTCACACAGACACCACAGCAAATACAGATGTGTTTCTGTGTCTCCCTCGCATGCCTGATTGCCACCCGGTTTCCTTCTTCGCCTTCTCCTTTCCCTATGTGCATAATCGTGCAGTCTTGTAGCAGCAGGGTCTTTTTTGCACCCGCCCCCCCCCGCACAGGCCTTCGAGCTCGCTAACGCAGCGTACTCTTGCGCCGCGACATCATCTGCGCCGCGCTGTTCACTGCTTGCGTCGCCAAGTTTCCGGCGTTTTGCCAGCCGCGCCGAAGGGTGCCCTGCGTCTTGGCGAAGTGGTAGCCGAGAATATCCCAGAAGCTTACCGTCTCGTTGGCGCTGCGCTGGATCACGTAGAAGGGAGGAAGCCCGTCGCTGAGGCAGCGGTGCTCATCGCAGTAAGCGCCAAAAAGAACCGCCTGCTTCAAGCTAAGCTCTCCAGCAGCGGCGTGACACGCATTCCTCTCCTCGTCTGCCGCCTCCCCTGCGTGTCCGCCGTTGGAAGGTTGATTCGTGATCATCAGCACGTGATTGCGCTCCTCCACTACTCTCTGCTGGCTTTCGCGGCACATTTGATAGCATACGCGGCACAGCGGCTCCCAGCCAAGCGAGTAGCGCTGGCCCTCGCACTTCACATCGGGTCCCACCCCTCGCTCGGCGCAGCACTTGGGGCAGAAGAACTGTCCGCACCGTCCGCACATGACACGCGTGACGGTGGCAGAGAAGGGCGTGTGGCAGTCTGCCACTGCGCAGGAGACGCTGTACCGCGGGACGCAGAGGTACTGGGTGGGGTCCATGACCCGCTCACGGTACGCCTGGTGATCCATAACCTCCAGCGTGTGCAGCAGCGCGCTCGACTCACACAGAAGCTCGTCGAGCCTCTGCAAGACAGGCGTGGTCTGGTCGGCGGCGGCATTCCAGGCGGTATCCATCTTCGCAAAGAAGGCAGCGCCAAGCACAGACGTGTCCATGGCGCGCACCCGGTTGGCGAGGAGAACATCGCGGACACGCATCCGGACGAAGGCGTTACGCTCGCGGGCGAGATCAGCCTTCGCCGTACCCCCAGGCTGCGAGGATAGGGGAGTAGTGGAAGGCGCTGTAGTGGCCGAGGCGACGGGTCTATTCGTTACTCGAGGGGTATCGGCATCACGGTATGCCTCAGTGCCCGTCGTCTTGCTCTCATGGACCGTCCATGCTCGCTGCAGAGCTGTGGGGTGCGGTGATGCGCCCTCCTCCGCCTGCCGCGACCCCAGCCGCCGCGCATGATTCGCGAGCGCCATACGTGAAAAGGTGGTGAAAGAGCGGATTTCGTCCTCATCTTCGTCGCTCTCCGTGGTGCTGGCGGCGGCGTTCTCAGCTGCTGGAGCCGCGCTGCATTCCATGTTCATAGCGTGCATCGTGCCCGTGTGCATCGCGGCGGTGGTTACGGTGATGCTAGCCCCTGCCTCCCCCTGCAGCGCGCGCCGGGTAGAGCTGGGGATCCAGTGGTCGGTTCTGTACTCCAGCTCCACGGTACATCCAGCCGGCAAGTCGGACGCGCTGTTGGCAGCGGCTGAGAAGGTAGCGGCTAGTCGCGAGGAGGAGGGTCCAGAGGCGTCGTCGTTCGTCGCCTCCCCACGGGCAGCAGCAACGGCGGCTATCGAGGAAGGTGACATCTCCTCCAGCGAGATCACCGGCGGCGTTTGCGCATCATCGGAGGGCATTAGCGGGTCAGCGTCCGAAGCCAAGAAGTGGGAGGAGGATGCACCGGACCCGCAACCGCCACCACCGACGGTGGCTCGGAGGGCATCGACTGTAACCGTGTTCCCTTCAAAAAGAGCGGTCGCTCGCGAGGTGGCTGACATGTCGGCCAAGGCAGCCGTGGCTTTGGCGGCAGGCGGCGGTGATGCCGCGCCCAGTGCGGAGGACGTCCTCTCCCCCGCGCGTTCCCACTGCACCGCACCGGCGCCATAGGTGCCCCCGCTACCGTTGTCGTGGTCGTCGCCCTTCTCCCTATCGCCTTCTGCTTCGTCAGCGAAATGAACAGTGCGGGTCGCAGCCTGAGCGCTCGTCGCAGCATCCGCTTCATCACCCTCATCAGAGTTCACGTACACAAAGTCGTCGACGCAAGTGAGCTCAAACTCGTCGTGTAGTGCCTTCAACTCCTTCGCGGTCAGCCGCTTGACAGCGCGGTCGATCTCCGCCTCCGAGATGTGCGGAGGGGACTTGAGAACGGTAAAGGGGTCGATGCGAACGCTGCGAAGACTGCTGCCCTCCGGGACCTTGCCGGCGGCCGAGGACACTTCACGGAAGCGGTTCCACGATGCCAGGAGGTTCTCAATGGAGTCCAACGTCGGGGCCACTGAAGAAAGGTAAACGTGCGTGCGGTCGTGCAACTCCTGTGCGTCATGCGGCACCGCATGCTGCGGTGAGCCGTCAGAGGTGAGAGTCATTTTTACTGATCCAGGAACGACTACGTAAGAGTATATAGCTATACATGTATATATATATATATATATTTGTGTGTTTTTTTTTGCTGTGCTACCTGAAAGGTAGAGCAAGAGCCGAAGAAATGCGCCACCTCAGGCGAAACACCGGCCGCACAACTGGGCAGTGGGGAAGAGAAAGATCGCTGCCAAGCGCGAGTGCGCAGGCGAGTACCAAGGCCCGCCAACACTCCAACACAGCACCTACGTACTTGCGTCGCACTGCAAAAACGAAAATGCGAAACGGAGAGCAAAGTAAAAAACAATGAGAATGATAAAGCAGCCGCGAACGGAGAAAGATACGCCAATAAAGCAGCAAGCAGACGACACTCACGCGTGCCGAGACACACAGGCACGCACACACACACACACAAACGTAGAGGCCGTGAGAGAGTTCGGCGAGGGGGGGGAACAAGAAGCAGCGACAGCAGTGTAAAAGAGGATATTTTACGCGACGGGCGAGGTCGATACCAACGCAGAAAAGGTAGAGGTGCGATGGGGTCAGCACGGAGGAGGAAGTAAAATATCGAACGAAAAGCGCAAAGACAAGAGAAAGAAGGGAAGCGCAGACTTTGAACAAGTCGGCGTTGCGTGGGAGGGAAAGCACGAAAGTAGGAAGAGAGTGGGTGCGGGAGCAGATCACTCAGTTTATCTGTTTGGGGGTAGAAGAAGCGGTGCTCTTCCAGTGGTTCTCCTGCGTTCAATGCTCTGCTGCTGTTGCTGTTGTTTTGCGCTTGATGCAAAGCCTCCTGTTGTTGCGCGCAGAAGATGGCTGAACGAAGACGAAGCCGGCACCCCGTGGGCGTGTGATTGTGTGGGTGTGTGTCTGTTGCTGGGAGAGTGAGCTACAAAGACGATCGGGCGAAGAATGCGTGCAAAGCAAAGAATACTGTGAAATTCCCAGCGAAGGTGATTCCTCGTTTTTTTTCAGAGACGCGGTCGAGCTCTTGCGCGCAGGCGGCCACAGGAGATGTAACGGAACCTGCAAGTGAAAGATATCGAAAGCGGAAAGGCGGACGGGAGACAGAAAACAGAAAAGAGTGATGAGAGGTTGCCGGAGGCGAAGCGAGGGGGTCTTTTAGACGTCTCTCTCAATGGAGAGCACGGGGGCAGCGTAATTTGAACCTCTCTCCCGCGGCGGCCACACATAAAGTGGCCCGACGAATGGTAATGAAGCGTATCGCTCTCGCCATTATAGGCGAAGCACACGAGGCCGCGTGCAAGGCGAGCCCACGTGACGATGCTCCCCTCCTATCTGTCACCAGCCAAGAATATCAGCACAACGTGTCGAGAATAAAATAAAGAGCCAGCGATGCAATGGTCTCCTCTCATGCGTACACGGAGTCTATGACGAACCGAGTCAATGCACTGGTGCAAGCACGAAAACAGTCACGCTTGGCCCACTACTCATAGCGGATGGACACTGTTTCCTTGTGGGCCTCCCCTGGTTTATTCTTTGGGGCGTGGAGGGGGGGGGAGAAGGAGTAGGAGGGTTATTGGTGGTTATTCTTACTGTTTGCATTTGATTACAGCGAGAGAGAGAGAGAGCGCGCACGTGCACCTTTGAGCGGATATGTATTCATAGCAAACACACCGACAAAGAGAGGAACATACAGACACACACGCATACGCACGAGTACCACGCAATCGGGAATAGAGCATGGGGGGATGTCGGTACATAGGTGTACCGCACAAGAAGAGGAAGAGACACAGACGGGAGCCATCTGAAAAAAAAAAAAAACAGAACGACGGAGGCGGTTCGAAAAGATGAAGTACATGGAATCACACACAGCAGCGGACAGGGAAAAGGAGCGGGTGCCTTTATGTGAGGTGGGTAAACCCCGCACATCACGAGTATACAAGCGCGACTAGATGAACGCATAAAAAGCTCTCTCACACGCGAGTAATTCGTGTGTATGTGTGTGTGTGTGTGCTTTCGTTCGGGGTTTCCTCCTCACCTCTTTGCGTTATGCATGTGCAAGTGTGGGTGTGGGTGTGTGCGTCAGTTTCTCCACATCCCCAAACAGACGAGGCCAAACAAAACACAAAACAAAAAATGGAAAGGGCAGTGCGATGCGTGTAGAGGCATGCACAACGTAGTCAAATGAATAAGCACAAAGATGTCAACGACAAGAGTAAATCTTGGAAAGGCATTCGACAGTGAGGCCTGATACGCCATGCAGCAACGGAAGAACACATGCACCTCCGTTTCTGCACAGGAACACGCACGCGCGCGCGCGCGAAATTCAGCCCAGCTTCTATAACCAAGCAAAGCCTTCACACCCCGTCTGTTACCTCTTCTCATACGCACACAGGCATTCTATGCATCCCCCGGAGAGCAACGAGAAGCGAAAACAACAAAAAGGTGTGCCAAACTTACCGTTCATCGACGTGTCTATTCCCTGTCATACAGCAGGGGTTCAACTGCGCTCTACCCGCCCGCCTCCGGCCCACCTTGCGTCGTGCAAAGCAGCCGTGGGCACGTGCTACAGCAATGCGCCGACTCAGTCACCCGAGCACGGCCCCTGCCTCGAATTCTGCCCACCCTCTCCGCCGGTTGCCTCACAGCGGTTCACATTATGCCGATCGCCACCTGATGCGCATCATCCTCGGGGTTGCTCAGACTCCCCACACCAGCAGGCAGTGTGAGGGCCGGAGGTGAGATGCATTTCCAGTCGCGCGGACACGCTGCCTATCACATGGATGGCACAGATGTGTTCACTGTCGCAGGCGGCTCCGACGCAACGCCATCCAGGACCCCACCGCCGGCACATCAGCAGTGATGCATGGCTCTGACATTCCCCTCTACGTCGTAGGCACCTGACCCTGTCACCACGAGAGGTGGCTCTGGCGCTAGCAGGAATTAGGGGGGGGGGGGCTGCTTGGCTTCTCCACACAGAGTTGAGGGTACGGGACCCTGACACCACACACCGAGGCGTCCTCACAACATCCGCTTAAGGTGACTAAATAAGAAAGCCGTAACGCGAAGAAACGCAAGACAATTACATGCAGACCCCCGCCCCCACCACACGCACACAACGCCGCCAGCACCGCACACAGTGGAGGCCCGCCGGTGACCGCCTCACATCTTCGCCTTGCGCCGCCGCCCCAGCAACGAGAAATATAAAGTACTAGGGGTTTACCTTATGTACAGCTCCAAGTGCCCCTCGCAGCGGATGCACCGCACTTTCAGCTTTTGTCTTATTCGGTTGGTTCCCAACTATCATCGCGGCTGTCCAGTAGCCTGAGCTGACGACAAAGACAGGCAACGCCTTTAGTGTGGCATTTGAAAGTACACGCCTGCACAATGACCCCGTTACGCCGCGAAGAACTAGCGACGATTTCCCGAGTTGCTGGACAGACTCATGATGCCGCGCAGGGCACAGTGCATGAACGGGAAAACAAGCAACATGCCGTCCACACGATCCAGAATGCCACCATGCCCTGGGATAATGAAGCCCGCATCCTTCACGCGCGCAGCACGCTTCAGCAGGGACTCTAGTAAATCCCCGCATACACCGAGCACTCCCATGATGGTGCCGAGGAGTAGCCACAGAGCGACGTTCTGGAACGCCGGGTCCACAACATTTGCCGCCGGCGCAGCACACAACTCCCGGTAAAACCAGAACATGAGGCCAGCAAAGCTGACCGCATTCATAATCACACCTGCCACGGCACCCTCCACTGACTTGTTCGGACTAATGGCGCGGTTAAGATGGTGCGGGCTGCGCAGCAGCATCCTCACGAGCCCATTCGCCTCCTTTAGCGGCCGCTTCCTCGGCTGGTTCGCCGCCCCCGTGGCTGGCGGCTCCTCGCCAGTCACATCGTAGATCTTCCCGTATCGCTCTCGCAGCATGGTGAGGCTGCGCCCCACCACCAGCGCGGCGATGTCGTTCGCGAAGTTGCCGATCAACGTTGAGGAAAGCCACGGCAGGCCGACGTCAGTGATGTGGTAGACAAAGAGCGGGGTAGCGATGCCAGCAATCCACACGATGCCAAAGATATCAAGGCAGAAATCAAGGAACTGCTCCGTTGGCTGCCGTTCTGCGATCATGTGCAGCTCCATCGAGAGAAAGTAGTCGCGCTGTGCCTTGGCCACCCGCTCCTTCTTCGCCACACTCTGGTCCGTCCGAGACAGGTCCGGCTCAGTCTTGCATGCTGCCGCGGCGGTGGGGGCGCCGCCGCCGTTACAAACGGCGCTGGCCGCCCCACGCGAGCTGTCCTGCGAGCCGGAGGATAACTGCTGGCTCAGCAGCTTCATTGCTTGCTCCACCTTGAGCTCCAGCCGATTATGCGCCGTCAGCGTCACAACGACGAAGACGACGAAGTAGAACTCGAGCGTGACAAGAAAAGTCTGCTCGCCACTGTATGCAGCAAGCGGCAGCAGCGCCCAGCCAAGGTGCTTCAGAACATTGTAGAGGGAGATGGGGGCCACTGGCAGGTCGTACTCTTCGGGGCAGAGTGGTACCCCTTCAATGCAAGGCGATGGCGGCGGCGGTCGAGCGACCAGGTCGGCCAGCATTGTGAGAGGCAGCATCGGCGATTGAGGCGCTGGCATCGCTGTATTCTCCATTGACATGAGCAGTGCGACCTTGAGGTGGCGCTTAACGCCGCTCCACTCGATGCCGCACATGAACGTGGCGAAGAAGGCGAGAAGTGCGGCGCAGCGCCCCGAATAGCCGCTGAAGGCGAGGACAGCTGGGCCAACGATGCAGATGGTCACCGTCCGCATCTGAATGTTGGTGAGACCGATCCGGTTGCGTGCCGGGCTCCCCTTTGCAGGTGGGCCCGCGGCCGTTCTGTAACCGTCCATTTCTTAGCTGGAAAAAGAAGCAGAAAGAATGGGAAGAAAGCGTGCTGCTGCACAGAGAGACCACTGTGGCCCCGGTGCGCAATACGCGAGCGCCAAAAAAAAAAGAAAACGAGCCAAGGAAAGGAAAGAAACAGTGAAAAAATGCGCACGTGTATTTAAAGCAGTGGGATCCACGAGCACCTCACGAGCACCTCTTGGGCATATATGTATGTTTCGCGAATAGATAATGTGAGGAGAAAGAGAGCAACACGGATAAACAAAACAACTTAGTGGGAAGGACTTGAGGGACACAAGGGAGGGGTGTATACATGTGCGCGACTCGTCAGTGCTACAACGGTGGCTGCGGTCTGTTATGCGGTTTCTACGAATCTTCCGTATTTGATCGTCTACTGGCATGAAAGTGAATCGATGATCTGAGCCTTTACTCTGTGACAACAGTGAACCCTTTACGTAGTCGTTGATTCGTGGGCGAGGAAGGGGGCGCGTGCGAGCCCGTTGCCAGAAGAGAAACGCCGCGACAGCGGTATGCAAGAGCGCCAAGATGAAGCCGAAAGGATCCGGTGGAAAGAGCGCGGCAGAGAGGAAAGGTGTGCAAGAAGAGTGAGCTGTCGCGCGCGATGTGAGAGGTGACGGGGTGGCATTCGAGGGCAAGTGGACGCCAAGCGCGTGTGTGTGCGTGTGTGTGTCTGCGTCTACGTAGGCACGGTGGGTCGCGCTTTCAGCGCACTTGCTTGAGCGTGCTCGTTTGAGCAATCGCCTTGACCAGTCGCGGGTCAGCCGCGCGGACACATCTTGCCGCTCGGGAAAAGCACTATAGCTTGCCTTCTCGATAACGACGGAGGGAAGCGAAGGAAACGTAGAAAGCGAGGCCCCGCTAGCGTAAGCAAGGAAGCGACAGAGAAAATACATGTACCGTCCTCGTTTTGCCGCCGTTCACGATGAAAGCGTGTGTCCTCAAAGCCCCGACGGAGGTTTGCGCCTTGCCGGCTCCGCTGCTGCCGCTGCTGCACACGGACATAATATCACCAGAGAAGAGCAAAGGCGAAGAGTGACATAATCGGTGGGAAACAGAGCGGATAACACAGGAGAAAGAAAGAGCACCCGCATAGAGAGGCACCAGCACGCATATATGCATCCATGGACTGGTGCAGCCTACCACCACCATCGTCATCAGAGGCAGCATCAGCAACAGCAAGCAGCAGGGAATGAAACACAAAAAGAAGGAAAGGGTAAAGAAGCAAACCAAATACAGGTAAGGAGACAGGCACACAACGCAAGCCCGCAAAAACATACACACACACACACATATATATACATACGCATGCTTGACAAAACGCGGGGAAAAGGGTAAACAGCAAAGTACAGAAAGCCCATGGTGATCAAGCGAGCATCCGGTGGAAAGGGGTATGAGGGGAAGAAGAAAGCGAGCCACACAATTGTGGAGGAATGGCAGCCTCCCACCTGCAGAAACAGCAGCGACAGTGGAGAGATGAGCCGCTCTCCAGAGGCTGCGAAGATTTTCGACAAAAAGAGTGGGGAGTTTGTTCTTGCAGAGCCTGCCGAGTAAGTCCATGCGGACATCGCTGTATTGGAGCATTTAGACGCAGCACACCAGAAAACAAAAAGGCGTGGTGCCTCCTTATCCGCCCCCCTCACACTACCTTGGCTTCCGATTCGTCGAACTTGAGATCCGTCGTGCCTGGCGCCACCCCCCGCTCTCCATCTGTTCTTGGGTTGCGCCTCTTTCCCGTTCCGCCACCCCGCTGCCACAGCCAGCCATTCACGCAACGCGGGTCCTCTTTCAAAAGAAAAGGATCGTGAAGTAGTGGTACGCCAAGGCAATGATCGCCGCCCAGAGAATGGAAGCACTTGTGATGCTGCCGCCGTGCACCACGCGCCACAGGCGTCGCTCACCACGATGCCACTTGCCAAAGACGGACACGTGAAAGAGCAACTTCATCACACCCCAGTGAATCTCCCCTTCAGAGTTGAGGCTCTCGCCGGGCACAGCGTCATCGGATGCGGGAGCGGTCGTTGGCCTGTTCGTGGCAGCGGGGGGACTTGTGGATGCAGCTGCACTTCCACTGTTAGCTGCCTCCTTCGCGGGTGATTTCGGCGCGGAGACAGAGCTACTCGGCTTTCCCTGGCTACCCACACCACACGCCTCCAGGACGAAGCCCACAAAAGAGAAGGAGCTGTGGTGCTGCAGCACGACATCGGGCGAGTTGATGCTGCCGTCAGCGCTGCCACGGAAGAGGCGGATGGTTGCATTAAGGTTCCTGTTGTAGAAACGAGCTGTCTCTGCGTCCAGCAGTTCGTACTCCTCCCCATCTTCTTCGCCACTGCTGCTCATGCCGGGAGCTGACCGGATGCCGTCCGCATCGTCGCTGTGGTACTCGGACGTGTACCGACGCTTCACGCTCGACGTCGGGGGAGTGGGCAACGATGCTTTACTTGCGGCACCGCCTGCAGTCGATGCTCTCTGCATCGATGCAGTGGAGACCTCTGTCGGTTGCAGCAGCTCCTGCAAGCGCTCCCACAACACTGCAGCGGCTTGCTTACCGCCCTGAGTGGTTAACCCGCACGGCGTGCGACGGGTCCGACGTCCGCGACTCTCCATCAGCAGCGGCTTAAGATCCCAAATGCGGACGCACTGCGTGTGCGCGTGGCCGGAAGCTGGTGCGCTAGCCGCTGACCTTGGACGCCCCGTGCGCCGCGGTGGGCGTGCACTACAGTGTGGAGGGAACACCGGACTTGTCGTCCTGCACCGTAGCCGCGACCCTGCACTCGCATCGGATGGCGACGTCACGGCTGTGTCTGAAGCCGAGGCATCGCTTGCCATTGGCATCCCCGGCAGTTGTGACCGCGTAGAGGAGTGCAGAGAGGTCGTCATGGGGAGCGCGGACAGGTCCACTCGGCTCCCCAAGTGCGGGGCCTCTTGCAGCAGCGAGGCGGTGTGCTGCTCCTGCCCTTCTTCACGCAGCACGCGATCCAGCACCGATATGAGCTTTTCCTCCCGGACGTAGTAGGACGACTCGAACGTGTACAGCCGCGACCCTTCAGCGTTGCTGATGGCCACGTGACCCACCAGTGGAAACAGCCACGACACAAACGGGGCCGGGAAGAAGAAGACGCAGCAGCCGAAGTGCTGCAGCTCCACCGCCGTCCGCGAGGGCAGTCGCAGTCGCCTCGCCAGCGGAGACGGTGGTGTACCAGAGGTATGCAGGACTGGCAGGCCTCCCAGCGACTCGGCCGTCGCTGTCGCAAGTGATGGGGATAGGGCCGGCGGGCTTGAGGTCCCACTTCCATTGGTGGCGTCGTCGCTGTCGTCGTGAGACCTATGTGCCTGAGCGGGTACGACTGAGTCGGTAGACACCGCACTTGCAGCAGGAGCGCGTGTGGCTGCTGCCACTTCGCCAGGGGGACTGCGCGTAGTGGAACTCGTGGGCTGCGCCGATGGAGCGCGAGCTTTCGCAGAGAGGAGTAGAGCTTCGGAAAGGGAAGCCTTTGACGAGAAGTGGGGTGCAGTTTCGCTGCTTCCCAGCTCGAGGCGAGACGAGTTTGGCGAGGGACCTGGTTTCATGGACCTCCGCCGCACAAGAGCCTGCACGAGTGCACCACTCCCCTTCGCCCTCGATGCAGCGGCGTCGGCAGGCATGGCCGACTGCAGCTGTTCATGCATATCTGGATTTGTGTTTGTTGTGGGATTCGTATCAGCAACTTCACCAGTGTCGTTTGCGGCGTGCTGGGATGCGTTCTGGAAGCCGTCGCTTGTCCGCTGACGGTGGCCGTAGTCCAACGTGAGCGCTGGCAAGGGCGACGGTGTCGGCGCAGCCTCTGACGGATTCGCTGGAGATTGCTCGTCGGCCTCGTCGTCGGCGTCTAGACTTGTGGAGGTGGAACTACGGCGATCCAGCCACGGGGACGTCGGGCGCGTCGACGAGGAGGAGTTGCGATCGCAGCTTCGCGGCACCACTGCGCCCTCGTCAGGAAAGGAAGAAGCGCACGGGCTCGTGGGTGGACTCGACGCAGCGGCCGCCGCGTCTACCCTGCTCGACGAGCCCGCTCCATGGCTGCTCAGGGACTTGTCCTCTCTGTGATCAGAAGAGGAAAGCATCGCGGCCGTACGCAACACACACACACACACACCGCAGCCCCCCCCCACCACAAGGAAGTTAGGTGTAACAGGAAGGCGCAGTCAAATGATAGAAAAGCGCACAAGCTCGAGGCAACACAACCACAAATGGAAACGAAATATAAAAAACGACCTGCTCACCAACGAAACGAACAAAGACAAAAAGGGGGAGGGCGGCCTACACTCAGGAGACAAGCAAAAGGAAAGAAAGGGGAGGAAGAACGGTGGAGGGAGGAGAGGGGAGGGGGGGAGGAAAGGGAGACAATGCAGAACCGACACTTTTCACACACACGCACAAAGAAAAAAAAGGGTGAAAAAAGAGAGAACGGAATGCCACACTTATACAATCCAGCGAAACGAGCAAAATATACTGAAATAAGAAAATGAACACACCTGATGTTTGCAGAGCCAAGACGCTACCCTGCAGGTGGGGAGATGAGCCCGGAAGACACACCTGACCCAAGATCAACACGCTATGGTGTGTCTCTCAATACACGCACAGAAACAGACTGTAGCGCTACAAGCATACACACACAAACACACACACACCTATGTCCTTTTTAAATGGGCAAACAGAGCTCGAGAGAGACACACGCGCAAGCACGTACGAGAAAGTGTAAAGCAAGGAGGAAGAGGAGGTCACGCAAGAAAGCGAAACGAGACAGCAAAAAAAAAGTGGCTTTATCGGGTACTTGCGTACTCAATCAGCTGACTTGAAAATAGGCTCACCTACAAATGAAGGTGCCTTTCTATTTTCAGGTGTGCGCGTGTACGAAGGCAGCGCACACCTGTGTGTGTATTAGCGATCTCTTTGCGTTCAGCCCTCTCCTCCTTTTCGTTGCCACTTCGTCCGCTTGGATGGCGAAACAAGGAGACGGTGAGAAAAACAAAATCAAGTATATATATATATATATGTGTGTGCGAGCTGTGAAGCAAAAAGAAAACGCCGACGAATGAGAGGAGCACTCCGGCAACGAAGCGATCACAGCGAAAGCTTGAGCGGAAGAGGAGGGGCGAGTAAGAGAAAAAAGGCCGCGCAACACAAGCGGAAGAAAAAAAAACAAAGAAACCAAAGTCGCGCAAATCCAACCGACCGCAGATGCACACAAACACGGAGAGAGAGGGACGGGAGAGAGGAGACAGAGAGAACGGGTGCACCTTAGACGGAGGCGACGAAATAGAGAGTGCGAGACACAGAGGCGGCGACAATTCCAATGCGCTGTGCTGAGCTCGTGTGCGGGTCCTCTGTGTTTTTTTTTTCTTATTTTGTTTAATCGCTCTTGCTCTCTGTCTATGTTGATCGCACGGCCTCACGCTCGCACCGTCCGTAGCCTCTATTTGTCACTTCCGATTGAGCCCTCTTCGCACGCTGTCCCGTCTTTTACTTAGTTCAGTTAGCTGTATATCAAAAGAGTAAGATAAACAAAAAGACGGAGGAAACAACAAAGAAGAGAGAGGGAGAGACGAGCCCCGTAGTCTACAGCACTAAAAAAAAGTAAACAAGGTAAAGTGGAAAGAAAAATAAAATGTGGGAGCGGAGCGCTGTCTGTGTGCGTGTGCGTGCTGGTGTCTTCTTTTTGCCACAGAGCGAGAGTAAAAGGAGGAAAATACGCAGCGGCACTGAGAAAAAAAAGAGACGACGTGATGAACGTATGTGTGGGCCGGGGGTGCTGATGCGTTGATGCTCGCCTTTCTGCACTAGCCACTCCAACAGCACACCCACCACGTCACGATGACCTCTACACTGCCTTGAGCTGAGCTGCCAGTTCTACTTTTTTTTTCGACTTTCCCTTTGTTCTCGCAGCTCTTGCAGCCCCCTCTTTTAGTTCTAAGTCGCCTGCGTGACGGTGGATATGCGGGAGCAGACAAGAGGGAGATCACACAGACACAAACACACAAAAAAATGAAAAAAAAATGAGTACAACAGAAACGTGCGCCTGTGTTCACGCCGTCGTTATTCTTTTCGCGTGTGTGCTCTCCTCCTGCTTCCGCTGAGCCCCTCCCCCTACGTGGTAGGTGCTCGTACCGTTACGGATGCTTCACTACTTCGCAGGCCGCTGGCACCAAGACACAAGAACGAACGAACAGAAAAAAAACGCCTGAGAAAAAGAAGTAGAACAGGTAAGCAACGAGAGAAAGATAGCGCTGCATGCACGGACGCGAACGAACACACAAACAAGCGGAGGCCGCGGCTACCTCGCTATCTATGTCAATGGCGTCGCTCGAGAAAGTGGAGAAGGCAACCGGAAGCGAATAGCGATGCGCGCGTATGTAATCTGGATGTGGCTGGAGGGAGAGTAGAAAGCTGTGGGCGCGCGTCTGCGTCTCTTTTAGTGCGTTTCTGGCCAGACGGGAGAGAAACCGTCAAAAAAGGAAGAGTAAGCACAGAGATGATCAGCGAATGGTAGGCAAGATGACGAAGAGCGGCGGTGGGACAGAGACGAAACTCTGGCTGGACGTGCTCCTGAGGAGCCGGAAAGGCAGCAGAAGGGGGTGGATGGGGAAGCCGCAGCGCAGAAAACAGAGACAACCAAAGAAAAAATGAGAGAGAGGGAGGCAGCTCAGATCACGAAAGCCCACGAACCGCACGCGCACGAAAAAAAAACTACAAGAAAATGATAACAAAGAACGAAAGAAGCGCCCACCGCAGCCGTGGCGCAAAACAACAGTGAGTCGACCAAGCTCCCGTCGGTGAGGTTGGGTGGGCGCGAGACAGAGGGGAGCGGCGGGTTGAATTGCGAACGAAATTAGAAGAGAGCACTGATAAAACACTGATACAAAAAGATAAAGACAGTGAAGCAGAATGACCAAGTTGAAAAGGAGTCAGCAGCAGCAGTAGTTGAGAGGTAGTAAGTCAAAGAGCAGTGACTCGTGCGTGCGTTTTCGTGTGTGTGTGTGTGTGTGTGTGTGTCGTCGACGAGAACGACACAAGTACCGCTCGACAAACAGGTCGAGGGAAGAGGGGGGCCGAAGACAGCGAGACCCCGTGTGTTCTGTGGGCGCCTCTCGTCCGTCGCTGTATGGCGGTGCGGTATAGGCACAGACACAAGCGCAGATATGCTGCCTCTTTTGCTATCTGCGCAAAATGAAAATAAAAAACGAAGGACAGAAAGAGAAAGCGGGAAGAGGAGGGCACTCACCGCAGACGGTCAAACATGCAGCAAGATCAAAGAAGAAAAAGTGCGAATATCAAGGCGGAGAACGACGTGGTTTTGTTTTCGTATGCGTATGCATGTGCGTCCGCGGAGGGGATTTATACGCGTGTGCGAAGGAGTGTGCCTGTATGCGTGCACAGAGCGAGCCTTTTATTGCTTGTTAAGTAGATTGGTGAGGG
Source organism: Leishmania infantum JPCM5 (assembly GCF_000002875.2). Classification (NCBI taxonomy): domain Eukaryota; phylum Euglenozoa; class Kinetoplastea; order Trypanosomatida; family Trypanosomatidae; genus Leishmania; species Leishmania infantum. The sequence goes on from NC_009416.2 coordinate 1,137,914, forward strand.
GGAGAGGGAGGAGGAGGAGGGTGCTTACGTATCCCGCACACTACCTGTGTTTGAGCAGTACGTCCAGGAGGAAGGTGTGTGTGTGTGTGTGTGTGCGTCATGGTGGAAGAGGGAGAGAGGGCGAAAGTGAGCAATGAAAAGCCGCCAGAATATGGCGAGGAAAGAGAAAGCATATATTTGTGCAGGTGTAGGTGGGCAAGGAAACAAAAATCACTCGTCGCTTGTGGAAGGCATGCGATCAGCTGAGGATGCAAGCTCCACTCTGAAGTGTAGAAGGGATGGCACAACTGCAAACACACATACGAGAGAGGGCGCGACAAGCACCTGCCCCGTTTGCAAGACGCAGTCTCTGTTATTCTTACTTTTGTTTCGATGGCGCCCCTTCCGCCCTCTGCCAACACAAGCTTCCGCTCTCTATTGAAGATGGAAGCAGGCGCAAGGAAGACCAGCTCCCGATGCCTCGAGCGAGGGTGCAACTCCGCTACCAAACGTGCTCTCGTCCTCACTTCCAGTGGAACCGCTCCGCACCTCGCCTTAGTGTCTTGCCACACACGCGCACACATACTCACACACGTGGCTGCGAGCACATGTGCATGTGCGCCTGCCTGCTCAAACGAGGCAAACAGTGAAAACAAAAAGATGTCGAGGCTCACACGAGCATGAGCAGAACAACGAAAAGCAGAACCAGGCCATCCTCAAAAGGCATCGCTCGGGTTGCATAGCTGCCCATGTGCCCGGCACCGCAAGTCGCGCAAGTGTCGCCAAGAAAAAACAAAAAACAGTGCACGTACGAGCTGCAAGAGAAGAGCTGGAGTGTGGTCACCTCCTTTTCCGCTATGCTCACACCTTGCTACAATAGGGACACCTGGGACCCATCCCCTGGTCCGTACCGCTGCCGCCGCCGTCCTCGGTGCGGGAATCCGAGGTCGTGGCACCGGCGACCTCTGTTGAGGGACGATAAATAACCGCCATGCATGAAGGGCACAACCAGCCCAGGTAGGAGGCGTGCTCGTCGTCCTTCGCGCCAAAGGAAACGGCGGTATCAGCTTTTTCCGTCGTCGCTTTCTCGAAATCCGCCGTTGAGCTCTCTGCCAAAGCAGCATCCACCGCGCGACGTTTTCGCAGAGGCGTCTGCGGCAGCATAGTAGGCCCCACGACGTACTGGGAAGCAATACGGTCCCGCCTCTGACGGGGCCGGTTGCCGATGAGCGAGACGGCAGCACTCGCACCATCCAGCAGGTGGCCGAGGTCATGCAAGCTGAACCGGCCAGCGCAGAAGCCACCGAGGCTGGAGGCTAGCGCCACGAGGCGGTTCTCTGTCGAGTCGGTGTGCAGCACGGCTTCACCGAAGCACGACACAGTCACGCCCATCTTGCTCGCTGTCACAGCTGTCATGGCGAGAGCGCACTCCGCACTGTACGGCGGCACGGCAGCTGCCTTCGCGTCGCTGAACACAAGAACGCTTCCAGCACTGCGCGGCGGAGGTGCAGAATTCACGGCATCGCTGCTGGAGGAGTCCCCGGCAGCCGCTTCGCCAGGTGCCTCTCCGGCCTCGCCGTCTGCCTCATCCCTATCCGCCGCCCGAAAAGCGCTGCTGGGGTGCGCGCGCAGATAGCAGAGCGAGGCCAGTAGTGCCCCCGCCAGAGAGCTCCACATGCTCGTGGCATCGGAAGACGGCGACGCAGATGCCGAGGGTGCAGGGGAAGTCTCACTGAACCCCTTCACGGATGATGCGTCCGCCTTTGCACCAGCGGTTGGCACGGTGCTGTTGTGTTCCTGTACTGCACTCAGTATCGCCTGCTGAAGAATTTGCGGAGAGCGCAAACGAAAAAGCTGCGCAAAGGCGACGGTCCTCTCTGCGGTGTCACCCCCCCTCCACCCGCCCCCACCGTCCTCATCGGGTGAGAACACCGGCCCTGTCGCATCTGACAAGACGGGGTAGGTAGCCCCCACTCGATCCAAGGCATGGTTGCGGTCTGGCACCGCCGAAGAGTACACGCATTTGACGCCTCTGTGCGGGTCCGCAAAGAAGACGGCAATGGATGGAATGAAGTCAGGTGCGCCGGCGCGCAAGCTGCACTGCAGCGCATGCACACAACGCAGCGCGTTGCCGACTAAATCGTCCGTGTAGTAGCCATTGCTGGAGTGGAGAACGCACACGTACGAGGATGGCATGGCGGTGCAGCGGAAAAAAAAAAGAAATAAACGTGCGGAAGCGGAGAGAAGATGCGCCCTTCAACAGTAAATGAAGTAACACTTGCGGATGTGAGACAAGCGAACGCCACGGTGCAGTGGATGGTAAGCTCCCTCAACGCATGTGAGTTTGGAAGAGGTGTCTACAGGCGCTGTGTCGGCCCCGTGCATCCATGTTGCGCAGTGAAGCTAGCGATGGAGCGGCCCGGCAGGTTCGGAGAAAGCGAAAGAGGCACACGAATAAGCACAAACGCGCGGTCGCAGGCATTCACACGTGAATGAGAACGAGCCGGGGAGGTGGAGACGGAGAGAAGCGAAGGTAGAGGACGGACGTGATGCGGCGGGGGAAAGATGGAAGGCGCAAAAGAAAAAAGAGGGGAAAAAGGAAATTCACATCGAAGAAGAGGGAAGCGGACCCCACCTCCCAGCGGTTGCGTGTCGCGACTGCTTGGATGCATTCCACTTTGCCCATAATGACTTCCTTTGCTGGTGTTGCTGTTTGGATATCGTCTTTGTTACTTCTGATGTCTGATCTGTGGACTCGTCACGCAGACACGGACACATACATGCACGCAGTAAAGGGAAAACAAAAAGGCAAGCATAGCAATAAGGCCACGAGGAGCGTGTCGTGAGAAGACGAGTAAAGGAAAGCGGAGATAGGGAAGTGAGCCGTCGTAGCGATAGATGATGATGATGAGAGCCGTAGGGCGAGAGAGCCAGTAACAGGACCGAAGCGAGACGACAGAACAAAAAAAAAACAAAAAGAGAAGGAAAAGTGTGGCCCTCGTAGAGAGAAAAGGAGGATGCAGAGGGTGGGAAAGGGTGGGAGAAGCCTGTGCAGTGCTCAGCACCCTCGCCTACCGCAGGTCACTTATCCGCTCGCGAAGAGCCTGCTTCCCCTTGAGGATCATCTTCTCGCGAAGGTCGTCCAGGGGGCAGATGGAGTCGTACTCGCGAACCGCCTCGTCGAACATTGCCGTGTCCTCGCCTTGGATCGCTGCAATCACGTCCGTCACAAACATGTGCTCGCGTGTGTTCATGTTGAACTGCGTGTCCAGCTCCTGGTACTCCTGAAAGCGCTCCTCGAGCACGTCTACATCCTCCATAAGGCTCTCCGGCGTCATGAGGGCCAGCTGGCACAAGAGAGTCGTAAAGAACAGCTTGCGTGCGTTGCCGCGCGCCACACGGTCCTCCAGCGCCTCGCGGGCAAGATGGTCGTAGATCTGCTGCGCCCCGGCGTAGTCGCCAGAGCGCGCCTTCATGTCCGCCATCTTGAGCACGATCTCCGAGGCCGTCACCTTTGCACCTTGATTGCGGAAGTAGCGCACGGCCTGTTGCAGCCACCGCATCGCCTCGTCGCCCATGGTTATGTCGCCCAGCGCAGCGCACGCCTTGGCTGCGTTTGTGTACTTCTGAGCCTTGTCATACATGTCCACCACGTCTCTGAGCAGGGCTGCTGCTGACTTTGCATCGCCGGCCTTGACGAATGCCTTTGCTGCCTCCTCCATCTCCACCGCCTGGTCACTCTCGCTCTTGTTCTTGAGGGACATTTCAGAGGCGCGCTTGTACGCCTGGGCCACCTTCGCGAAATTGCCAGCGGCCTTGTACTGCGTGGCAGCCTGCAGGAACGTGTCGTGCGCCTCATCAACTTTCGTGTCGCTCGACGAGAACCACGAGCGCTTCTTCAGCTGTTTCTCCGCCTCCGCCATCAAGGCATCACCGCGCTCCTCCATCTTGTCAGGCGTGCCTTATAGTCTTGACGGTGTCTTGTGAGACTGTGAGCGAATGGAGACGTTCTATGCCCGGCAAGTTGCGAAGGGTGACGTATGTGTGTGTTTGTGCGTGTGGTTGAACGTGGGTATGTGCGAATCCAGTGTGCGTCACAGAATGTTCCACGCACATGCAAATTATAAACAACTCAGACGCATCGTTAGGGGTAGCGTGTCAAACACAGAGAAAACGAGACAACCAATGACCATGTGACCACGGTGCAGCACAAGACACAATTTGCCGCGAATGTCCAGAGCAGATTTAGCGCGCGTATGCATACATCAACGACGAAAAAGAGGAGAGAATAACAAGGTATCTAGAGTTGATCTGCTGACGCGAACAAAAAAACCCGGGTCATTAACAGCAAGAGCTCTTGACCTTACATGCAACAGAGGCAGCGAGTGGCGATTTCACAGAACGGCCATGCACACAAGCCAGTCATCGCACCACTGCTGTCTGATGCAACCGTTGCATCACACACGATGCCGCGTGTGCGTGTCTGTGTGTGCGTGTGTCCGTCGAGCTGGCGACTGGCGACTCACGAAAACCGGGCACAAATGGATGTGCTTTGAAGAGACTTCATATGTCTCTCGCGCACCGTCTTTCCGCACGCACACCTCGACAGCCCTGATTATCCCACCCACAGCCGCTAACAAGACAAGCGCCAAGGGTGTGGTCATCAAGAAGCAGGGGAGTGCACGCACAGGGGGGCGGCAGAAGGTGGAGGCGGCAGTCCCTTGCCAGCAAAGAAGGGAGTCCCAAGGAGCCGATTCGGTTTGCGGCGCGTTGGTGTCGTTCGCCTCTTTGTTTTGTGTGTGTGTGTGTGTGTGTGTTACGTTGACAAGAGCAAATTGAATACATACGAAAGAGAACCAAACCGAGAGACAAAGAAATACACGAGAGACGAAAAGGAGGAGAAAGGCCCGGGAATGGGGGGAAGAGGAGGCGGAGACGGACAACAGAGAACAGGGATGGGGCGTGAACTATACATGATATGTGTGTGCGCGCTACTCAGCTAACATACGGTTGCGAGTCATTTGCGTCCCCGGAGAGAAGTGAGGAGGGGAAAACGAAAAAGAAAATAAGGCAACAGAAAAGAGCGTGGGTCAAGGACAATAATGCAAAACCAAACGCGACAACAAGACACACAAACGTGACAGATAGAGGGGTGGAGAAGAGAGAAGGAACAACAACGGCCTGCGTGAGCCTCTGTGTGGATGACGTGGGGGCAGTGGTGGTGGTAGTGGTGGCTATGGGTGAAGAGAAGCAGAGTGAAAACAAAAAAATGAAAGCGAACGAGAGAAAAAACGAACACTCCCCAAAGCCAGCCTATACTCACCCGAAGCCACCGCCAGACGCTTTCTGTAGCAACATAGAAACGCCCAAAGACAACCACAGAACTGCTTTGTTGCCGTTGTTGCCGTCTTGTCCGTCTGTTTGCTTGCTTTTTGTGATACAAGCACCCACGAAAATGAAGTCGAGAGATGCACGCAAGTCAGACGCAGAAGAAAATGTTCAAAAAAAAAACAGAAAGAGAGCAACAGAAGCGGCGCCCATGCAAAAGCCGCGTCCACACACGCACACACATACAAGAAAAGATTTCCTTCATGAAGTCTGTCCCTTTCATAGTTACGTGTATGAGCACGGGTATTGCAGTGGCTCTCTCCTCGCTCTCGCTTGATGCATCGCCCCCTCTCCAAGCTCCTCCGTTTCTAGTTTCTTTTCTTGTGCTGCGTACCGTCTCCCTTCATTTCACTGTGTGTGTGTGTGCGCGCGCGCGTTTGGATCTGCCGACGCGGCTCCTCTCTTCCCTTCAGTGTTGTGTGTGTGTGTGCATGACGCGACGGATGTGGCATTTAAGTGTGACCATGTGCGTTTGCATGTGAATGTTTATGTCGCTGAGTGACGCGGACTATCATTGAGTTCCCCCCCCCACACACACGCCTGCTAGCCTCCCCGGCATACCCCGCCTCTTTCAAACCTCCTTTTGAAGCGTTCAACTGTGGAGCTCTACATCACATGATAAAGAAATGGAAAGCGCTCAGAGGGGGTGCTGGCAGACGTGAAATGAGCTGTGGTGCGCGCAAGAAAGAGAAGCAGGAAGCGGTGCGAAAAGCTAACGCGTCCATCGCCGTGCACTGTGTGTGTGTACGTGTGTGTGTTTCGCTGGGCACTTTGCCTCCGGCACCAAGATCGCACCTGCACGCACACACGAGGGCGGCGTTACGCTCTTGCTCCCCAGCATATCCATCTCTCTGCTTTCACCTGGCTGTGGCTGCCGTGTTGCTGGCATGCTGTCACCTACTTGGCCTTCTGAGCTGCGTCCTTCTTCTTGCGCTGGTTGCGCTCCTCACGCTCACGCATCGTAGCCAGGCGGGCCTCCATCTGCTTACGGATGTCCTCGTGCGAGACGATGTGATCGTCATCCTGGTCAGCGTAGAGGTTACTGTCGCGATCTGTCGTCCCGCCAGCCAGACTGGCGCTGGGCAGCTCCATCATACGCACAAGATCGCGTGCCGATACGGCGCTATGGGCTGTCTGGGGGGCAATCGGCATTATGGGGCTCTCCTCCACCTCCCAGTCTTCTGCCATCTGCATAGTTTCGCCGTGTGGGGAGTCTGTCGTGTTGGCAGTTAATGCATTGTCTTCCTCCTCCAAATTCTGCACAGTCTCCTTCGGAGACTGAAGATCTCGGGTGACGCGAGAAGACGACGCCACCGAGGTGCGCGAGTTCGCGGAAAACTGGTGGTGGCGCTGAAAGGCAATCAAGATGTGCGTGGCGCGCTCCTCAATAGTGCCGAGGAACTGCTTCATGTTGGCCTCTGTGCACCTCTCCTCACCCTCCACAGCGCCATCGGCCATTTGCGGGCACCCGATGTGCGCATACACATCCTCAGCCGTGGCTGCGGTACGCTGCACGGCGTCGCGCAACTGCACAGTCGCGTAGTTCATCTCATCTAGCTTGGACTCGGTGCCTGCCAGCTCCTCCTCGAGCCCCTTGATGAGAGCGCGGTGCTGACGCTCGCTGTCGTCCTCCTCGCTCAGAAGACGCTGAAGGTCGCGGATGCTGTCCTTCAGCGCCTCCTTCTTGGCAGACAGCTCGTTGACGTACTTGTACATGGAGAAGTTCAGGTCGCCTGTGTGCAAGTACTTTGCGCGCAACTCGTCGATATCGTCTGTCTGCAGGTCGTCCTTGATCTGAGCAAGAATGCTTGTTATGGTGGCGGACTCTCTCTCCACACACAGCAATGTGTGTGTGTCGTCCTCGTCGTCCTCCCCACCCGTCGTGGAGACCGGCTCTTCGCCGTTGCCGGGCACCGACGCGCCAATCGCTCGCCGGGAGGTGACCACTTCTTCCTGAGCGCGGGCAGCTTTCGTGTCGCCCATGCGCTCGTCAAAATCGTACTCGCGCGCCTCCAGCTCGAGCTGCATCTCCGTCTGCTCATCGCGCATGGCCTTGATGTCCATCATGGCGGTGTCCAGGTCGCGCAGCTGATTGGTGTAGGCCTGGCGCTGCTCGGCCAGCGCGGCGCGCAACCGCTCCACCTCGCGCAGCTGCGCGTCGCGATCGTCCATATCCCTGTTCGACTTCTCAATGTGCTCGGCCATGAGGCGCTTCTTCGTCTTCAAATCGTCCTCCATGCGCTTGTGCACGCGCAGGAACACGCGACGCTCCTCTCGAATGACGTCGATGCGGTCGCGCAGCTCTTTGTTATACGACAGAGCATCGTTGAACTGACCTAACGTTTGATCCAGTCGGCTCTCCAGAATGTCGACCTGGCGCTGCACCGCCGCTGCCTGTTCCTTCTCTACATTGATGCCGCCCTTCATCTTGCGGCTTTGGAGGAGGTCGATGCGGGCCAGCTGGTACCGCTTCGTCAGATCATTTTTGCGCATCTTCTCAAACTGGTAGCGGCGCTCCAGACCTTCAACATCGCTCTGCAACGACGCCAGCTTATCCGCCTTGACATAGTCGTAATGCGTGCCAGAGAGAGCACTGATCTCCTTCTTGATTTGGTCGTTCTCTTCGGTTATATGCAGGATCTGTTCTTGCTGACGCGCGCCCTGGTCCTGTGCAGCGAGGATGCCATCCGCTATCTGCGAGTGGCGCAGAGTGTCGGACACTGCGCCCTTCTTTTTGGCGGCCACCACTGACATGACCAAGTCCGCCAATGTACGTTAGGATGATCCTGTCGACCAACGAAATGGAGGGAGGAAGAGGAGGCAGCGGCGAGAGGTACAATGCCTCCGCAAGGGTGTCGTTTTTCGCTGGACCTGAGGATGGCGTGCTCTGTTCTGCACTGCCCCCCGCCTTCAAGAAGTTGAAAGAGAATGTGAAGTGCAGGACGCAGATGTGATATGCTGAGAGAGGGGGAGGAGACCGCCGTGCCGGAGAAGAGCACGAGAGAAAAAAATAAAAAAAACGTCAGACAACTGGACCTAGCGGCAGAAAAGGACAGCCCGGAGCAATGAAGTCAGCGAAGTGCAAGCGGGGCGGAGAAAAACACGGCTGGCCGTCCTGACTTCGTAGATTCGTGGCATTGATGACAGTTGCACGGAAACGGGTGCGCGCGCAATGGGGTGGTAGGCGCACGTACGTGTGTGCGTGTGTGTGTGAAGGGGGGCGTTGGGGACGAGTAAGAAAAGAAAAATAGGAAAGGAAGATGAGATTGCAGTAAAGCGAAAAGACACGTAGAGTGTGGTGGTATGTGCACAGTGCAAACTATGTGTGGAACGGAGGACTGCAGACGCAGAGAGAGGTCACGGTGCTCACACATTCCTCTCTGCTGTTGCAAGAGTTTCTTACGCCCTTCTCAGCTGACGTCATCGCCTAGGAAGTGCCGCAAGGAGAAAGCTACCCCACTCGGAAACAGAAGCATGGCACCGCGAGCTCGAGATTATTACTCGAAGGCCCTCACCGCAGCATCACAACGAATGACAGCACACTGTGTTCTATTTTGCTTTTCCTTGTTTCTCTGCGCAAAGAGGGAGTAAGAAACAGCGTACATACAACATGCCGATACACATAACGACGCTCACCTTCATTCGTATTTTTTTTGTATTCCCTTCACCGGATCATTGAATGCGTCTCGCACCGCCTTGCATGGGCACGTCAGCACCTCTGCGTGTGGCCGTGCTTCTCGCTTCCATACCCCATCTCCATCTTCTTGAAAGGAATACAGGTGAAACGGTGAATGAAAGAATGAGGGCGCCTTTTTTTTCGGGGGAGTGAGAGAGTGAAGGGGGGATATGCATTCGCCTTCGCTTGGTGGCGAGGAGGAGGAGCTTGCATGCGCGTATGCTGTGAGGAAGTGCCCTCTTATTTTTCCAAGTGCTCTTTTTAAGTATCGATAAAGGCAGCCTTTTCGAAATAGGAAGCGAGAGAGACCCACAGGAAGGTGCAAGAAAAAAGAACAAAAGTGAGCAGCGGGCGAGGGGAGAGGAAAGAAGGGAGTCCGGGGAGAAGACACACGCGTACACGAAAAAGCAAAGACGAGGGTAGAAACAGCCGAGCTTGGGAGCGAGACAAACACAAAATGCACACGTGCCAGCCCGGAAAACAATACAAGGGAGAAAATGTAAGAGAAGCGATCGGCATCAACAGGGAGACTGCAGCAGCGGCAGCATCACATGAGGTGCGCGAAAGAGAACCAAGAAAACGAAAGAGAGGACCTTAGCGCAGCTCATCATCCCGCATTCACGCACCGAGGTCAGCGATCAGCCATCAACCGCCTCGGCACGGCGCCCTCCGGCAGATAAAAAGGTGCTGTGCCCCCACCCCCACCCCATCCCTTCCGTCTTTGACACGCGACAACGACTTATCCGAAGAATGAATCAGTGAGAGGGCGAATAGAAAGAGTAGCATCAAGAAAGGAAGAGAAAACGAGCAAGGACCAACCGCAAACATCCGCGGTTGCTGCATCTCAGTCGCACCCGCTCTCCACAAGGTCCCATCGCCCCTTCCGGCCTTCTACCCTCTTCCCCTCGGCCTTCTCCCATCACAAGCGTTTTTTTTTCATGCAACAAAGAAAGAAGCCCCAAAGTAGAAGCGCACGCCTCACATCACGTACAACATCACACAAGAAAGGGCAACATCACAAAAAAAGCGGCATTTGCCACAGGCGACACGCCACAAGAACGATAAGAGAGAAAGCAGGCAGGTGAGTTATTTCACCCCTTTGCGCCACAGTCTCACTCACGCTCACACAACTACAGACACGCACATGCAGTGGTAAAAGCAGGGCCCTCCCCCACAACCACCACCTGTCTCACGGTATCCTCCTCCTCTGCACAACGTGCTCTCCATGAGGGAAGAGATGGCAGCGCGAGGGAGACAGGGTGGGAAGGGGCTGAGCGAAAGGGTGAGAAGTAATAAAAGATGGCCACCTCACAGATGTCTGGCGCATTTCACAGACCCTCCTCACAGAGGTGAGCTATCGAGACTTTATAGACGCACATCTGTGTGTGTGCGCGCAACAGACACACACGCAAAAGAAAACACTGACGGTTTGTTTCCTCCCTTTTTCCATCCTCACTCTTCGTACGAGTCCCTCGCCTGCTGCTGCGTGAAGCAGTGCCCTCCCCCTCTCCCCCGTCCTTTCCTTACCACTATGCCTACACCCCCCTCCTCCAGTAGAGACTGGCAGAGGGCGGGCAGCATTACGCTGGACTTGCCGTAGCTTCAACGCGCTCAAAACACAAAATGTACGCCCCATTCGGCGCTGGGGCGTCGCAGCTGTCGATCGTCGCGTGTGTGTCGTTGTAGTATACCCATTTCTTCACGGAATCGTTGAAGGCGGCCGCAGTGTAATGCCCAAAGCTGAGCGACCCGGTGTGGTACACCACACCGCGCAGGCGGTACTTCGTGCCCTCCGTCTGAAGTCCAGCGGATTCGGGGTCCAGGTACGGCGCAAAGTCGAGCTCGCTGGGGAACTGCACTGTGGTGTTCTTCTTGTCGGCGCTGTACGTGTGCATCTTAAAGCGCTTAAAGGACACAATGAGGCACGGGGGCAGACGGAAGAGGGTGCGGTGCACTTTCGTCTCCCGAAACTCCTTGCACCGACTGCAGAACCAGGCATCCTCGCCCCGCAGCAGGTCCGGCTGCATAGAGTGCGACAAGCACTCGTGCAGCGAGCATTTCACCTCCGGGGTGATGTCGCTACCTACGCCGCGGAGTCCAAAGGCATCCGAACTCCGTCCGTCGGTAACGAGCTGATACTTGGCAGAGTCGTACTGGATGCACACGACAATGGTGGTCGTCAGCGCCGTGGAAGCTGGCGCCTTTTCACAGGCCTCGCTCCCTGTCGCATCTGTGTTAATGTCGTCGCCCGTGGATGTGGTTTTTGTGACGCTGGCGGTTGTGGATTTGCGGAGAATGCGCTGAACTATCTTGATGTCTCGCTCAATGGATGCAGCCGCTGCGCCGGCGTCGTTGGCGGACGCCAGCTTTCCTTTGGCTTCGTGCTTGTGGGATGGAGGCGTGACGTACCCTGCCCCTCCGCTTAGAGTCTCTGTGGGAGTGAAGAGCGCTACCTCGTCCGTCTCGTCTTCTGGAACGCGTTGAAGAAGTGCTGTCGCCACCTCTAAAGAGCGCGGGCGGATGTGCTCCGCGTAGGCGGTCATGCAGTCACGGGGTTCGCTGGCCAAAACGAGCCCCTCCGCGTCGGCGGCATCTACGGCCGCAGGCTGCGGGTGCTCCGCACCGTAAGACGCCGGAAACTCGTCGATCCAAACCGGGGTGCCTATTATGGCAGTCGTGGAGGGAAGCGGTGCATCCTTCATGAAGTACCACACACGTGCCGCAGGCGCCCCTGCTGCACCCACTGTAGTCGGTGGCGGCGCAGATGCCACGCTCAGATCTGCGCTCGCCAGGTAGCACCGTGCCCAAGCAAACACGCGACCATGATCAGGAATGTCCATTACGCGCACGTCCACCTGCACGCGCGCTGCCACACTCCTTGCCCTCTGCTTTTCCTCCTCCGCAGTCATCTCATCTGCAGAGCCGTCCAGAAAAAAGCGCAGCACCTCTCTGCTAGCACTGGCATTGCTCAGCAGCAGCTGTCGAAGCGCCTCCTCCACCTCCTGCTCGCGCACCGTGTTGTCTGGCTGCACCAGCACGTGAACCTTCAGCGTCACCAGCGCGTGCGCACGGGCCGTGCCCCCCTTCACAGGTCGAAACAGCGGTGCCATGAAGCCGCTGTGTGAGACGGGCTCGGCCGCGTCGTCAGACTTGCTTAGCTCCACCATAACATCCACGCTCATGGCGCGCCGCTGCGGCGGGTCTTTGATGCTGACGGAGAGCGTGACGTTGTTGTCGAAGACGGTGCTGCACTCCCCACAGGTGAGGCATGTGAAGACGGTCTTCGACTGGTGGAAGAAGAGGGGCGGTATGAACGACTTGTTGTTTTCCAAGAAGTTGCTCCAGAAGATGGTGGAGAGCTCCTGCGTCGCGATCGCCTTGTCGCTGTCCTCGCGCTGTCGGTAGCATCGCTCCGAGAGGAGATTGATCTCCTCACTCAGGTGATCCAGGAGCACTTCTATGAACTCATTTGCATCTTGCTGCTGGTAGCCAGAAAAACGCTTCACTCGCATACCAATCTGCTCCTTAAGCTCACGGGTCTCCGCGAAGGAGTGCTGCCCAGACCACATCGTCGTCAGCAGCCTAATGAGCAGCGGAGTTATAACCGCCTGTGAAAAGTGCGAAATGGGAAGCGTCAAAAGCTTCGTGCGGAAGGAGGTGAGATTCGACAAGCACTGAAGGGCACTGTTCATGTAGCATGTGTTGCCGACATTGGTCAGGCCGCACACACCGCATTGGTGTGCTGCCACCTCCATCGTGCGTGTAATTTCGCCTCCGCCGTCGTCGCCGTTTGTGTTGTTCAGCGTCAGCACCAGGGACAAGAGCACCTTCCCGCTCGTCTGCAGCCTCCACTCCTCCACGCTCTCCGGCATATACTGCTCGATGCGCCGCCGCAGCTGCTGCAATATCTCCTGCACGGTCACGTCCATCCCATCCCCCCTTTCTGCAATCGTGAACGGACCTGTTTTCACGGAAAGCATGTAGAGGCCTTTGCAGCAGATGCGCACCGTGTCGGTTCCGTTGATTGCCGCAAACCACACTCTGGCCACCTTGTCCGACATCATGCCCTCCTCCTCCCTCATCACGCCCCAGGCGAGGTGGCACACCTCGCGCATGTCGCTATGCAGGAGTGCCTCCTCCACGGGCACCTCTACGCTGTACTTGTCAAGCGCTCCGTCCGATTCGTTCCGCTCCCACCACTCAAATGTCGTGAACACGGTCAGCGGAAGCGGCTTCCACATGAGGAGACAGCGCTCCCGCAGAGGAAAGGCTCCATACATGACGTACTTGGGGCCGGTGCCAAAGAAGTCAAAGAAGGAGTTGTACAGAGTCTCTGGAATCACCTGGTATCGCTCCGAGTCTAGAGAAAGCCAGTGCCGGCGCGGGTCGTGCGGCGAGACCGTCATGAGCGCGAACGTGTCGATCGGGCCCGGAAAAGGTGGGTGTGGCCCGGGTGAGGCCAAGCAGTGCTGCTCCTTCGCTTGCGTGGACCACCTCAGCAGCTGCTCCATCCACGCCGTCGGCACCACAACGCCGCGCGGAAGAGCTTCCCTGTTCTGCATCAAGCTCCGCTGCTGACAAGCAAAGTACAAGCAGTAAAAGAACAGCTCCAGGTTAAGGCGCGAGGCGTCCTCTTCCTCCCCCCACAGAAACGGCGCCACCTCTGTTGGGTTGCGAGAGCGCTGCTGGTAGGCTGGAAAGAAGCTGCACACCCACGCATCAGCAGTGCTCTGGAGAATGGAGCAGAGGTCCTCCTTGCAGTCGATAGGGGTCGTATCGTCGCTGTACTTGTTGCGCAGCGCGTGCGGCACGTGTGCTCCCTGCGTCAAGTGTTCCTCCATGAGACGGCGGCTCATCTCGCTGATCTCCTTTACATGGGCAAAACTGCGCAAGGAGTAGCGGCTGAAGTGGTGGCTGCCACCCGAGCCATGGCACCCGCCGTCATTCATCACCTCCGAAACAATGCTCTGCAAACCCGAGACAAAGGCAACGGACAGCTCGTGCGGCGTCACGCACAACCCACGCGCTGATTCCTCATTCTCGCTGGACAGAAGCGGCGGCGTCGCGAGAGCGAAAATGTCCGCTACGCTTTCTTGGATCAAGTCATGCAGCACAGCGCTTGCGATACCGAACCAGGCAACGCTAAACTCCTCCGTTGCGGCCGGAACAGCCCCGGCGTTGATGCCGTCCAGGTGGGCTGCGATGGCCGAGTGTGAGCGCTTTAGCCATGTGATGCTGCCGTCGAACCCGCGAAGGCTCTCCAAGATGTTTCCCACAAGCGCCTGAATATAAGCCTGGAGTCGGTCGAGCGGAAGCTGCGGCTGCGCCACCACGGCAGCATTCTCCTCGTCATCCGTTTCAGCCGTAGAAGCAGCGGTGTAGTCATGCGCTGTCGTAGCCGTCCCATTCCAAGTTATGGTTCTCGGCTTGCCGGTAGCCATGCACGCTTCTTCGTTGACCTGTGATGCTGTCGAGTCTTCTTCTGCAGAGGCGAAGCTGTCACGGGTAGTGGCGGTAAACGAAGATCCTTCAATGCTGTGGTTTCTCTCCTTCAGCTCCATCTCCTCCATAGCGTCCCCAGAGCTCAGAGCTCCTTCAGAGCTCATGGCGGCGCGATCGTCGTCCTGCGAGTGAGCGCGTGCAATTGGGTATGTAGTTGCCCGAGTTGAAGACAAGTGTACCTCGTGCGAGAAGCGCAAAGAGAATCAGACGGGACAGCTGAAAACAACAAAAGAACGGGTTAAGCCTGTGAAAACGCTTCAAGTCACCCTGTGCTACGTTTTGGGCAAGGGGGCGCTCCTTCGGGGTGCCCGCAGTCAATTTGTATGTTGATGAACTCGTGTGAGGACGGGTCGTAGAGTGAGGGATGCTTTGCCGTTTGTCTTTCCTTTTGATGAGGAGGAGCGCCCCTGGTCCGCTGAAACTCCCCTGTTGATGCTTTCCTTTACTTGCACGTATTGGGGGGGGGGCTTTTGGTTCGCGAACCCAAAGTTTACGTCGTGTGCGTGCTAGTGCGTACGATGAATAATGTTACTGCAGAGGACGAGGAGTGTGACAAGAGAGTCACGCAGAAAGGAAAATGGAAAACAAAATGGGCAGTCGGAGAGGGTGAATCGGGCTGCAGTGGAGCTTGTGCGAGCAGCGTTCAATTACTACCAGACCGGGCGAATGCACAAAACCAAGTAGTTCGGAGCAGGGACGTTAGGGTGGCTCCAGGGATTGAGTTGAAAGAGGAGTAAAAATAATGAAGCCACGCCCTCTCGTGAATGTGAGGCTCCCGTTTGTCGGCGTTGCTATGAGTGTGGCACTAGAAGAGAGACAAAACAGACGTTGCACACGACACCGTCGAAAGACGGAAAGCGAAAAAAGAGAAGCAGATCCAAATGGAACAGGAATAACAACAATAACGAGCAGGGGTGGGTCGCCGCAGCACTGGGTGCGGTTATTCGTAGTGGCGACTGCGCTGTTACGCGCGCTCGTCGGCTCGGGCCCGAGCAGTTGCGGCTTTCCTTGTGCAAATGGCTGCCAAGAGAAATGAGCAGGGGTAAGGAGAGGCACCCGCACGCCCAGGCACATCGAGTGCACGCAGCGTTGCTTGCTAGCTGCAATGCCTCGCAATCCACGGCCATTGCTTTCATCCTGGTCTGTTTCCTCACCATCTCGCGTTCCTTGCTGTTCGATTTTGACATATATCAGGATGACTGCTTCGCCATGACCAGAAAGAAGAGCTGCGCGCCTGTCAACAGCCACACACTTCGGTACCCGCACACTCGCCCATCAGCTGGCGCGAAGATACAGCAAAGAAGCACAGAAATCGCCCAGTGCTGCTCTTCTATCGCCATTTGTCGCATAGCGATGGCCCATGGATGCACCTCGAAAGACTGCACTGAGTCTCGGAACCTCACACGCGCCCGACTCACAACCGTCCACATCTGCCTCTCTTTCCTAACAGCGCACACGCTAGCAGACGAGCAATAAAACAACGATGAAAGAAAGCATGCACAGGGGGCCTTTGTGCATGACAGTGCCGTACTCTGTGAAACACGCAGACACGCGCACACGATGAAGAAAACCTGAGCACGTACATGAGGACACGCATCAGCTTAGTCGGTGGAGCGCTTGAAAGTCTTCTTACGTTGCACCTTGTCGCCTGTGTGCACGGGCAGCGTGTAATTGTCTTGGTCTCCCTCCGCCATTTTCTTTTCGCGAACGGCGAACAAAATGCCGAGAAGCCCTACCAGCAAAAGCATCAGGGCGGCAATAGTTTCGGACGACGCCCGAGAGCTCCCCACATAGCCGAAAATGTGGTACTTCGACACTATAATGAGGTCGTTTGTGCCGTCGCCGTTGAAGTCCACTACGAGCACCGGCGCCACCGGCGGCTCCGTCAACGAAACGGAGCGAGTTACCTTGCCGTTCTTGGTCTTGATGATGGAGAACTCAGCGTCGCCCACTGCGAGAACGTAGGTGTCGACGCGGCGGAAGTACTCCTTTCCTCCACCGACGAACGTCACGTCGGTTTCGCGGTTCTTCTGCATGAGCGAGTACGGCACCATTTGCGGGAACGGCTTCACGTCCCTATTCACGTGATAGCGGCTCTTCCTTATCTCCGCCATGTCGTCAGATGGAGATGGGGCGAAGCGTGCGCCTGTTTGAGCGCGCCACAGCACCCTCCTCCGCGATGGGTCAATGCAGGTTACGAGGCCGGTGTCAATCATGAATGCAGCGTAGCGTTCTACCTGCTGTAGACCGGCTCCCATGTTCTGCTGGACCTGCAGAATCAGAGGCGGAGTTGCGCGCGTCATGGAGGAGACAACGTTGCGGCTTCCCAGAAGCTCCAGTGTGTTGAGCGCGCGCGGCGCCTCCTCGCCGCGGATGTCACCGTCAACGAAGTGATGAATGAGGTCGAGGTTGCCGAAGAGGCCCTGCGTATTGCACACGGTGGCGTTGAAAAGTTCATCTGCAGACGACGGCGCCCCGGCCTCGATTATGCCGAGGCAGTCATACGTCAGGTCAATCCCGCGCTTGGCGTACACGACGGAGCGGGGGCCTATCTGGGTGCTGACAGACTCGAGCACCAAATCGTCGTTGATGTCATCGTAGCACGTTCCACCAGCCTTCAGCGGCATTACGCTTGTCACCGTACTTCCCGTGTACATGTGGACCACCTCTACGCCCTGCTCGCCGTGAAACACAAACACGTTCGACGGGCGACGGCGCCGCCGCGTTGCATTTTTGGCGGGATAGGCGTGAGTGGATTGCCTTAATGACAGTGCCAACGCCGACAGCTTGTCTCCCAGGTTGCCTCCATCGTCTGTCTCCATATGCACCACCCGGTCGTTGTACCGAAATGTAGCCCGTCGCTCTGCCTTACCTCTACTAGAGCGCGCCTTCCGCTTCCCCTTCGCTCGATAGAAAACCTGCGGGTACAACTGCGCATCCCACACGTGGGCGTAGCGATGCGGCATGGAAGCCATCACAGACTCACGGAATGTGGTCCACGGCTGCTCGTACTTCCTCCCTAGCAAGTAATCGTGCTGATTGATGCCACCCTTGGCTGCACCCTCACGGTCAAGCAAGCGCAACTCTGTAACGCCGTTGTCTGTCTGTGTCCCGTTGTTGTTTGCCTCGCGCACCACGTCGTCCATTTCGTTGCCCCCGTCAGAGAAGTACGCCCAGCGCCGCGCGCCTGTCTTGGCGTCAAACGCGGAGTACATCATCATCTCTACACCTGACGCATCCACAACTTTGGCAGCCACCGCAATCATGCCGACATCTTCAGCCCAATTGCGCTCTGGGACAATAGAGATGGAGGCGTGAGTAAGCTCGCTCCAGTACCGAGGCGCCACGAGCTGGGACTTCCACAGAACACTGGGCGAGGGGGTGTGGATAGAAACCGCTATGAGCTGATAGTCTTCCGTGACGACAGCACACAGCATAATGCTACTGTTCAGCTCCGTGTAGCCGGCGCCGATACCGACGATAGGGGTGTACACATTGAGCTCCGCAGAGGGGTTGAGGCGCACAAAACTGTCATCGATGCGTCGGCGCGCGTAGTAGGTGTTGTAGATGTTCAGGTAACCAACACTGGTAGAACTCAGGAGAACGCGGGACCCTGAGCCGTCTGGGTCCACCAGAATCGGCTTCGGCATGATCACCTCCGTGAGCTCATTGTCCAAGATGGGAATCATAAACCCCCGCTGAAAGTTGAGCGAGCCTTCCTGTGACCAGCAGATGATGCTGCACACAAAGGCGACGCCGATAATGACGATGTCTCGGATTCTCATTGTTTGTTGGATCAGAAACCAGTCAAGGAGAAAAATGAGATGGAAAAGGCAGACCGGAAACAAAGAAAGGGACTGAACTACACAAGCAAACGAGGTTCTACCACTCATGCAGCAACATGAGAAGAAGGGGGGGGGCTGGAGTCGTGGCGGTAGCAGCGCAGAGAGAAAGAGACGGCGGGAGCGGAAAGAGAGGAGAGAGTGTGAAGGCATCCAAAATTGAAAGCTGTGAGCGATGTGCATCACAAAGAGAGAAACAGAGGCAGAATAGCTCAGGGGCTCCCATAGCACGAATTCGCTCTGAGGTGCGCCGCACGTTCGTTACTGAACAGACGTACGACTGGAAAAAAGAGAAAAGCCGCATGACCACGAGGCCAGTGAGTCTTCCATCTGAAAGAGTAGATGCCGTGTGGCAGGCACCATTAAAGCGTGATTCCTCTTCCTTGTGTGTGTGTGTGTGTATCTTCGCGTTTGTGGGGAGAAGAGCTGAAGCATATCAGTGCATCTATGAAAGCCTCAGAGCAAACCCTGCACACGCACAGAGACACGCATACACGCACGCTCAAGGGGGAATGAAGTGAGACAGATGCCATTCGCGCCTCAAGGATACACGCGCACATAGCCGTTGTGCCGCTTTGCTTTCAGGTTCATCGTACCCGGAAAGTACGGGGCCACAGCCAGCTCAATTGTATCCTTCACCAGCGCAGGCTTCAGGCGGTCAGGGCCGCCCGGCGCGCCGTTGATCTCCAGGAGCCACACTTTGAGGTTCTCGTCGATGAGAAAATCGTATCCGAAGACTTGAAAGGTATGGGTAGGGGGGATGGCCGGCTCATCTGGCACGTGCGACCGTGCGGCCAGCAGCGAGTCGCGAATGATAAAGTGGATCTGCGGCATGATGTGATTGTCGAGCGTGATCGTGGTTGGCTCATCATGGACGCTGACGAGGCGTGGGGCAGTTGTACTGTCGCTGCGGTTCGCCTCGCGAATCGGGTACAGGGACTCCCGCGAATCGTTCGAGTACCTTGTCGGGTAAGGAACGTCGCCGCGGTTCGGCTCCTGTGGCCGCGGACTGCAGAGAGGGGTGTACTTTTCCTGCTTCAGCTTTGCAGCTCTCACCGTTCCCTTGTAGCGAATGAGTCCATCCAAGTGCTCCCGCCACAGCTCGTTGCTCTCCTCGTACAACGAGTACATCTTGCTCGTTTCCTGCACGCAATGATTTGTGATGTGCGCCAGCCGACCCGTGGGAGTCTTGGACGTGGCGCTTTCGCGATTGTATGGCACGCTGCTGGTGCGCATCACCAACTCCTCGTGCACGTAGATCTCGTACATATCGCGAAGGAGCAAAGCCCAGCACCGGATGTCGAACTTGCGCTTGTGGTAAAGGAGAGGGCGATCTACGTACTGCTGCGCTATCCAAGGTTGACTGCCGTGTTGGCTGTCGATAAAGCGCAGCAGCTTCAGAATTCCCCGGTAGTCACCGCGAAAAATCTCGATGTTGTCGCCGTGGCAGCCGGCGGAGCTCTTCGCGATCCACAAGCACGGCTCGTCCCCCTCGTGAGGTAGCCGCATACCGCCCTTTACTGTTGCTAGCAACTGCTGCCGCTCGTCACGGCTTGACTGGCACGGTGTCAGCTTAAAGGACATAGGAAGATAGTTGCCAAGCGTATTCCAGTTGTAGTTGTGGTGCTTTAGCAGCGCCGTCACCA
Organism: Leishmania infantum JPCM5; assembly: GCF_000002875.2. Taxonomy (NCBI): domain Eukaryota; phylum Euglenozoa; class Kinetoplastea; order Trypanosomatida; family Trypanosomatidae; genus Leishmania; species Leishmania infantum. The sequence goes on from NC_009416.2 coordinate 1,157,947, forward strand.
TTGAACTCTTCAATGTAATGCTTCGCGTGTTCTCCACAAAGTCCACCACGCGCACCTCGCCGTCATCGCCACTGCCCATCGGCATCCGGAGTCCCGGGGACGTGTAGGAGCGCGAACCGTAGGCGGTGCGCCTCGCGTTGGTGCCCTCGCCGAGGCAGCTCCGGTACCGCTTCGACATGAAGCGTCGGGTTGCAATTACCCGCTCGCACGGCATCTTCTCTCCAAGGAGCAGGTGCATGTTCGTGTCAGACAAATCTTTTTGCGTTTCAGAGACGACGAGGGCTTTCGTGACAGAGCACTGGCGGACGGATAGGTGCGACCAACGGCCGGTCGCCAGAAGCTGCTTCGCCATCTCCTCATAGATAGAGCCGCAGTGCCGCATTGTTCCCACCACGTATTTGCACCGCTTCTCCGTGCACGTAGCAGACTTGATTCGTTTTAAAGGTGCGGTGGCTGCACGCTCGCGCGCAGAGGTGATGCGCAGAGATGAGCTCCAGACGGCACCGCCTGTCAAACTTGACGAACGGCCCACCTTGGACTCGTGCTGCGTTGTCGGTGAGGATGAAGATGCGGTGCCGGCGTACACAAGACTGCGACGGGCACTGCTCAAGGACGGCCCGTTGGATGCACCCCTCCCGCTCGTCGCAGAGTACGGCGACGTTGCCAGCTGCACATCCCTTTCCGCTTCCTTTTTCCCGTAGGCAAGGGGAGTCATTTTTCCAGAGGGCACCGTCGAATATCGCGCGTTCAGCTTGGGAGCAGTGGAAGCTGTCGCTCTAGTGTTGCGTCTCTCGCTGACAGACGCACTCATTTTCGTATGGTCTTCTATAATCTACTCTTTAATCTTAAGATAGAAACCGCTTTTTTTCTATTGTTCTCTCTATTTGCTCGTTTTCCTTTTCCTGTCGTGCTGGATGCTGCTCAGACTTTTTTGTCGAGCAAAAGGGAAAGGTGTTATTCTTACAGATGTGGAGAGCTGCTACAGATGAGTAAGGAGGAGTTGCACGACTGCCTGTCGACGTGTCTCTTTCAGACAAGGCGAATGAAAAAAAAAGAAGCCACAACCAGATTAGAAAAAGGTGTTATATCAATGGAGAGGGAACGCAGATTCAAGATCCGGACAAACACAAGCTCGAAAGGAAACCAAGACAGCAGTCACAGCCCGGAGGAAGAAGGCGAAAACGCAAAAGCAAATCAACAAGCCGTTGAAGAGAAGGCAGCACGGAGCGGCGGGGCGCTGCTAATTACCTCTTGGTAGCTTGTATGGTGCAACGAGGAATCCTGTAGGAATTATGGTGTCTAGCAGTGTGGAATCATCAAGAGACGGAAGGAGACACGGGGAAAAATGGAGCTCTGAAGAGGCAAGGGGTGAAATGAGAACAAGACACGGAAAAGGAGACGCGCAGCAAAAGGCAGAGAAGTCCGACAAGACGACCAAAGAGGAAAAAAACGCCCAGTCCCAGTTCAGAGAGAAATAAGAAAGACGAGGAGGAAGAGAAGGGGACACTTTGGCAGATGATGCGAATCAACGTGCCCAGGAAAGAGGAAAAGCAAAAGAGAGACGAGAGCGCAGATATAGAGAGAGAAGAAGGGGGATTTCAGAGCAGTGGGCGAAGAAGAATCATTCTCTGACAGATGAAGACAAGAGCAAAAGCGAGGCGTGAAGTGCTCACAGATGCTCTGCTGCAGTTGCTGTTAGGATTCCCAGACATAGCATACGAGGAAAAGTAAACAAACAAGGGTGAAGACTGCTGCGCTGAAAGGAGGATCCTGCTCGCCAGATGAACGGCGGAGAAGCAGAAGGATTAACGGCAGTGTCTGCCAGGTCAGCAGCACCGCATTGGTCAATTCCCACTGCCGTGGCAGCCACGCCTTGCTTCCATATAAGTAGTCCGGAGTTGATTGATTTCTTCTTTATGCACTTCTCTATCAGTGTCCATCTATATCTATAGTACCGAAAACGAAAAAGCATTTAATACAGCGCTTCACGCGCGAAGCCGCTACGTTTGCGAGAGCAGCTCAGTATGCACATACGAGCGAGAAAACAAAAAGCGAAAACGCGCCAAACGGACTCTCCAATACGCATGCTTTTCTTCAGCCCACACGCTTGCAGTGCTCTTACATTGTCAGCCCCTGTGGTCGCGTGTACACCGAGGAGAGACCAATCACGCGCACCGGGTCGGTGGTGTGCTGCGAGTTGTAGAGCCTTGTGCCCGTCTTGTCGCGCTTGCGGCTAGTGGGAAACGAAAGGAGCGTAGACCCTGGTCTCGGCTCAAAGCCGGACATTAGACACTCGTTCACCGAGACCCACAGAGGGACGTCGCGCTTTAGCGAAGAAAGGTAGTCTTGCCGCTGTTTGCCCAGCACGGCGCGCCACTTAGTATCCAGCATGAAGTGCACTTTCTTGCTTGCTTTGGGGAACAAGGATAGGATCTCCTCAGGCTTGGCAAAATCGTCGATGTTGTAAAAGCCATCTACGGCCTCCTCGTCGGGGTTTGCATCTGCCGCGGCAGCGCCGATGAGAACATAGTGCTTTTTGCGCGCCGCAGCGATACGCACTCCCATGCGCTCCGCAGCGGACTCTGTTACCCAGATGGGACTGGAGAGCTTGTTCTTCAGCGCAAACGTGCGAAGAATGCTCTCGTCCCTGGGCCCAAGAAGCCGCCCTTTAAGGATGGCGATGGGACGCACAGACGGCATCATCAGATACGGCTTCGTCATGCAGGCGGCGTTGTAGTAGCGACGGCGCGTCGCGTCCTCGGCGAAGAAGAAGGGAAACGTTTTCCCTTGAACCACTAGGTCATCCTTTTGATTCCCTTCCTTCGATTTGGTAGCAGCAAGAGCAGCGGTTTCCAGAGCAGACGCGCAGAATGGAGTCTTGCAGCCCGTCAGCCGGGTCACGACCGATGAGTACTGCGGCTTCTGCAGTCTGAGATCCTTCAGATTCACAAAGTGGAAAGGGTATTCCTTATCGTTCACGGCAGCCATGTTCCGCACAAGCACACGCGACCGCGTCGCTTCCCACCCGTTCACGTTGTAGATGAAGAAAATGTCGTGGCCGAAAGCGTCTGGACGCTGCTTCTTGAGCTCGCTGAGCAGCTCTTGCTTGCACTTTGGCGGCAAAACCGAAAGAGAAACAATCATCCCTGTCATGTTCGGCGCCGACACTGCCTGCTTCTCCGCGTTTGCCTTGAGTTCTAGATTTAGGTACTTCATCTGAGCCTCTGCGATCCACATTGGTGACGTGTAACCGCGAAGGATGCCGACTCCGAGAAGAATATCGTGCGCAGGCTGGCCGAGCCGCTTCCCGGTCGCTGCGTTTAGTGCCACGCCTTTCTGAGGCTCCCCCTTGTATGGGTCGTCAAGCTGGTCAGAGTTGAAGACAGCCACTGAGCTCGCGGAGCGGATGTCGATCACGTCTTTTTTGTTGTACCTCAACTCGAGTTCCTTGGCCACATTCACATCAATAAACAGAGCGCGCTCTTCCTCCGCTGCATTCAGAAGCCGGATTAGTCGATCCGCCGTAACTGCTTTCCACTTCTTCCGCTCTGACAGGATGCCGACGCCGGAGCCGAAGAACGGTGGATGCTCATCGAGCACATTCCTCTGGTCCTTCTTAGCGAGCACCTTCAAAGGGATGACCTTTTCAACGTTTAGGTGAATCACCGCTGGCTTCTGCCCCGGAAGAACTACGGCGTTGCACGAGCGCCTCGATTGCGGCTGGGTCACCCAGAAGCGACTTGAGTACAGTTTGTTCTTTGAGACACTTCGGAGCACTGCTTGGCACTGTTTGGAAAAGGCATCGTTTGTCACCGTGGACAACATCGTTACGTCGTTGAGCAATGTGGCTGGTAACTTCTTAGTAGCAGGATCCACCTTGACAGGGCGAATGAGGGGGATGGTGCGTACCAACAGTAGCTGCCTCGCCTTCATCTTGTATCTCTATGTGTGTGTGTGTGTGTGTGTGTGTCTGTGTGTGTGTTCTGGTTCTTTGTTTCTTCTAACCGGCTTTTCTGTGGTTGAACCCTTTGGTGGGCAGTATGTGTACTTGTGTGTGCGACTTGAGCCGATCTGTGAGCGGTGGTGGTCTTCGGTACCTTGGTGAGAGATGACGTATGCTCGACCCTGTCCCGAGTACCTTAGATCACCCAGTTATAGCGGGAGGAACGATTTTTTTCTGCACCAGAGCATCCAACAAGAGGGCCAGTCACTGTCCCCTTGCCCTTTGGGAGGGGGCGGCTTTCATCCCAGTTACTCGAGTGAGAAAGGAGAGAGAAAGGCAGAACGCAGACTACAAGGCACCGCCTCACCAGTGCACCATGAAACCGGACCTTCGAGGAGTCCAACACCCCAAGAAAAAAGCATAGCAACATCATGGCAGCAGGCAAGGAATGAATGCTACTTTCCATGAGCATCTGTTTATGTGCTGTCATCGTCAGCAGTGAGCTGTCGCCACTATCAACAAAAAAAAGGAAAGACATCTCCCACGCACACACTTTCCATCGCGCGAGTCACTCCTTCATTCAGAAAAAAGAAGCACAGTCCGCAGAAGAAAGCAGTTGCTCTTGGTGTATTGCGGTTGTTGTTGTTTTCGCCGATCAGGAGTTATAAAAACTTTGCATAGTAAAAAAAGGAAGCCTCATAGTTACATATTGCCTTTCCTTGTATTTTGTTTTCTCTCCTGAAGCCATGGCTGCACAACGGTCTCCTCCAGAACCCACTCTCACCGCATTACATGATTCACTAGGAGTGTGAGTGAATCCGATAAAGGAATGGTGCTGGTCACCACCAGGCATCGATCAAGAAAAATAACCTATTAAGAGGCTTATGATGTGGTTTTCAGGGAAGAATTCATTGGGGGTACAGCTACATCCTCAAAGCGTAACCGCAATCACCGTTACTCGTAGATCTGGGACACGGAGTGCGACGTCCAGCTCGCGATCTCATCCGCCTTGAACCAAAAGGCGATCTCGCGCTCCGCGCTCTCCACGGAGTCGGAGCCGTGGCACACGTTGCGGCCCACATCCACGGCAAAGTCGCCGCGGATCGTGCCAGGCTGTGAGTCCGCCGGGTTCGTCGCGCCGAGCAGCACGCGGCCGCTCTTCACCACGTTCTTACCCTCCCACACCATACACACGATCGGGCCAGAGGAGAAGTACTTCACAAGGGCCGGGAAGAACGGCTTGGAGGAAAGGTCCTTATAGTGACCCTGGGCCTGCTCCGTTGTCGGCTGCAGTATCTTCAAGGCGACGAGCTTGTAGCCTTTGCGCTCGAAGCGGGCGATGATCTCGCCAACGAGGCCGCGCTGCACGCCGTCCGGCTTGACGGCAATAAAGGTGCGCTCGGAGGACATGTTTTTCTCTTGGGGGGGGGGGAGTGACGGTGGCGAAGCTGAGAGTTGAACCGTTGGGCAGTTGCTAGACGGAGAGAAGCACAAGAGGCGTAAACGAGCAGAAGGCAGACAAGGAATGGAAAGTGGATGTCGTGCAAGAAGTTCTCTGGTTGTGCGGCCCATTTGATCTTTGAGCATGCTGATTCCACCAACTGACTTCGACGTGCACGGTGGTGCTCCCAGTGGTACAGATGGAGGCTGGAAAAGCATAGCGGCGCTCGGTGATTCATGGTGTATCTTGGCCACGCGCCGCCGCCATTCACAAAACAGACGAAAATGGTGAGATGAAGGCACAGCAACAGGTGTCAGTGTTTCCTTTTAATATTGGTGATTGCCTATGTAGTGTGTAACACACTATTTGACCACAAAGTGGATGTATATGACCATGCTCAAGAGGGAGAGCACAAGCGAAAAAAAGTGACGAAGGATTCTCTGGGCTTTTCGAAGAGTCCCGCAAAGCAATGACTACAGCAAAGCGAAGAGAACGACGACGCCACAAACATTTCCTGAAATCAAGACTTAGCGTGTCTGTGTATAATCCACGAGCATCCACTACTCGTAGATCTGGGACACGGAGTGCGACGTCCAGCTCGCGATCTCATCCGCCTTGAACCAAAAGGCGATCTCGCGCTCCGCGCTCTCCACGGAGTCGGAGCCGTGGCACACGTTGCGGCCCACATCCACGGCAAAGTCGCCGCGGATCGTGCCAGGCTGTGAGTCCGCCGGGTTCGTCGCGCCGAGCAGCACGCGGCCGCTCTTCACCACGTTCTTACCCTCCCACACCATACACACGATCGGGCCAGAGGAGAAGTACTTCACAAGGGCCGGGAAGAACGGCTTGGAGGAAAGGTCCTTATAGTGACCCTGGGCCTGCTCCGTTGTCGGCTGCAGTATCTTCAAGGCGACGAGCTTGTAGCCTTTGCGCTCGAAGCGGGCGATGATCTCGCCAACGAGGCCGCGCTGCACGCCGTCCGGCTTGACGGCAATAAAGGTGCGCTCGGAGGACATGGTGTTAGAGGAAATCGAAGAGTGAATAAAGGCTGGAAGCTGGAAGTGGCAAAGCCGACATTGAAGAGAAGCAGTGAAGGAGGAAAAGCAAAGGAGTTGCGTGAGGAACAAGGGAAAGAAGGCAATGCGAGGCTTGCAACGGTTTTTTCTCTTCTCATTTGAAGCGGCCGCCAGGGCTGAAGCATTGCCGAGGATGTCATCTCTCGCCCCGATCCTGTCGCACTGCGGAGGAGACATAGAAACGACGAAAACCTTGCGCCGTGGCTTCTGCCGCACGCTTGCAGTTTTACTGTCTTTAAAGTCTCTTCTAAGGGAAGGCACGCAGCCTTTGGTAGCAAGACGAGGGAAAAGAAATGTATCTATGGAAATGCTCTTTTTCTAGTCTTCTGCAAACTCCAGCATTGTCCCGGAAACTGACCAGACTCCGACTTCACAGTACGTTCGAAGGCATCGCTGCAGGTGGGATTCTCCAATCCCCTTCATCATGAGCGCGGGGCGAATCTCGGAGAGATCGACGGATGAACGCCCACGAGCGATGTCTCTGATGACCGAAAAGATAGACGCGTCAGATGTTGTCACCATGCGATGCATATCCGTGGCCGGTCTATCCTGAAGAGATGCCTTGCTACAGTCAAGCAGACGGCCAGCCTCTCGTACGTCCTCCTCCAGCACGCGCTCCGAGAAGCGCAGGCGGGCGCACGCCTGCGAGAGACGGATGAGACTCAGCAACGTACGAGCCGTGACAACATTGCTATATCGCACACTCTGCGCTCGCATTTCACAGTAAATGTCACTGATGGCCTTGGCGGCACCTGGGTCAACGTAGGGGTGAATGCGCTTGACCTCACCCACGTACGCCCGCAAAAAGTCGCGGCCAAAATACTCGGTGGTGGTACCTCGCACTCCATCATCCGCCACCGTGCCAGGCGCGACACCGTGGAGGTGGACGTGGGTAACGTGCATCGAAAGCTCAGCATCGCGCTCCCGGCTCGATTCGTCGAGCAGCAGCCAGAGCAGATCGAAACGAGAAAGAAGTGCTGGCGGTAAATTCACGTTCTCCGTTGGCGTCGCGTTACGCTTCCACCGACCAAACTTGGGATTCGCCGCGGCGAGAATGGACGTGCGCGCGTTCAGCGACGTGATGATACCCGCCTTGGCGATAGAAACCATCTGCTGCTCCATGACCTCGTGCAGAGCTGTGCGGTCAGAGTCATCCATTTTGTCGAACTCATCGATGCAGCAAACTCCCTTATCGGACAAAACGAGTGCGCCGCCCTCGAGCATCACCTCACCTGTGTGGGTATCGTGAGTTACAGCAGCCGTAAGCCCAACTCCAGAGCTGCCCTTACCGGTCGTAAACACGGATCGGGGTGCAACAGATGCAATCCACTTCAGAAGCTGACTCTTCGCCACTCCGGGATCTCCCATGAAAAGGATATTGATGTCGCTGCGAATCCGAATGCCGTTTGCAATGGAGCTACCTCCGACAAGCTGACATAAGAGTGCCTTCTTCACGTCCTCCATACCCCAGATCTCGGGCGCTATGCTGCGGGTGAGCTTTTCAATGACGGCTTCTCGGTCAGGATAGTCCCGGATATCCTCCACCTGTGCGCGCATGTCCTCTGCTGCTTCCTGGTAGCTTCTCTTCTCTAACTCGACGTGGATAGCTTTGTAAAGTGTTTTCACCATCGTGGACGCGCGGAAGGCCTCGTGACCCTGCCCAGTGGAAGGGTCCGGACAGTAGACTCCTGTGATACGAACAACCTGCCCCGGTGCAGCAATACGGGTTTGCTCTCCTTCGCAGACAACACGGATGGTCCGCGGGATGGCGCCACGCGGAACATCTTCGGGCAGCTCCTGCACCCGTAGTTCCTGATATTTCATGAACTTGCTTGCCTTATTCTGTGCCAACAGCCTACCCACAGCATTGTTCAGCTTGCAGCGCTGCGATTGACACACCTGTAGCGGTGTTAGGCGATCACCGATGACCTGCTGGAAGGTCGTCTCGGCGCAGACCTCGCACACCGACACGAGCATAGAGAGCTTTGGGCGGACTGCAGTGGCAGCGATGCAAATGCCGCGAAGAACAGTCAGCGTGCCGATCTTTCCTCCTCTCAACTCTCGCAGAGGAATGGGAGCACTGTCTTCGCTAAGCGGGTGTATTTTCAGCTCATATCGACGTGTCAGCAAGGCGGGCAGCTCTTGGCCAGACATCCGTGCCTCCATGACCAGTTGGTCCACCATGTCCACAACGCGGTCAGTTTGAGGAATAATAGAGTCGACAACCCTGTAAAGCTCCTCCATGTATCCGACAACGTTCATCTGAATCCTTTGCGCTAGATGAAGCTGCCCGAAACCCGCAACATCGTCGAGAAAGATGGGATATACAATGCTCTGTCGCTGCGCAATGTGATGGGCCTGAATTACATACTTCGCCTCTCCCGTAGAGTCCCTGAACTCCTCAAGAAAACGCTTGCAAATATCTCGGTCATTGATGTAGTTCGGATACTTGCTGGATGCCGCAGCAGCGTACGCGCGCTTCTCTGGTGTAGACATTCTCTAGGAAGCGGACAAAAAGGGAAGTTGTATTTACAGCACGCGTGCACGACCATGTCGAGGTCAGTTGCAAGTATGGCGATGCTGTATTTGACCTGTTTACGGCAGATTCAGGAATGAAAAAGAGCGGGGAAAAGATCGAGATGTGAAAACTAACCGAGGTGAATTGCTAGCCGCACCACCAATCCAGCAAAGCGAAACTATATCAGAGGTGTGTTGACCCTGAAGCTTCCACAAAACCTGGTATACATTTGAACAGTCAACACTGAGGGAGGAAAAAAGAACATAAAGCTAGTCGTGAGAACGCATGAGTGGGGTTATCCTCTCTCTGTCCTTCTGTTTGTCTTTGAAACTTATTGGCCTGGACTTCACCATAGGAGAAACTGGGGAGAGAGCCCATCCCATTTTACGAAACTGCCGCTTGGCCGTCGGCCATAGTGGCACGCGCCAAATCTAAAAGCTCCTCATTCGACACAGTAGAGCCCTCCTTCTCCAGATAGTCAGAGAGATCCTTCACTGAGGCCATAATCCGGTTCACAGAATGGGGTACCATCATTTGGGCCTCGTCGACAACCTTCGTCTGCTGAGGAACACGGTCTGGATCACTCTGGCGCAGGGTGTCGAGGCGCTGCAGCTCCCGCTCCACTTCTCGCTTCGCAAACTCCAAATCTTTGATAGTGCGCTTCAGAGCACTCACTTTGATCCGCAGCGTCTTTTCGTTCGGCGCTTCTGCCTGCCGCACATTGCCGGCAAAGCGGTTGGTGGATTCGGTAGAATCAGACATCTTGATAGGCTGAGTATGATGAAATGGGAAGAGGGGAGAGAAACCAGAGCGAAGGTTATCGGGGCGCATATGCGCAGAAAGCACAAAAGCGAAAGTAGCGGCGCCTTTTCCTTGCGATCTCCAGAAGACCTAGCCGAAAATAGTTTCGGGTATATTGTTTAATGTGTCGCACGAACGCACACGTACGAAAAAAAAAAAGAACATACTCGGCATTGAATAGGTTTCTTTCGTTTTTGTTTCGAGCTAACATTCATCTAAGGTCCATGAGAAGTTAAGAGCACCGGGTATCTCTATTCATCATTCTGGTCTGCAGCAAACATCCCCTTGTCGTTGACCATACCGTAGTGCGCCAAAACCTGGGTAACTGTATCGGTAGTAAAATCGTCAGTCCCGCCAAACTCGTCGAAGCCGATGATGCTGTGGAATGTGTGTCCCTTCTCCACAAGCATTAAGGTTGGGAGCATCATCACGTTGAAGCGTTCTGGGAGAGACGGAATGCGCTCAACGTCAACATAACAAAAGCGAGTCTCAAAGTGCTCGTGGGCAATCGTGCGCAGATGCCGTTCAATGATTTCACAGCGAGGGGTACTGCGTCGCATGAAATGGACAACAATCCGCTCCGAGCTCTTCACGTTATCAAAAAACTCCTTTGGCTCCGCAACCTCTAGGTACTGCCCATGGCCCTTGCGGAGCCACTCGTCACGACGGGCCTGAATCTCCTTCAGTTGCTTCAGCCTTTTCTGACGAATGGCGAGAATCTCGTCATCGTCCATCTGATCGATGCGGTCGATTTCGTCATCGACGGCGCGCTCGATCTGCTGTGCAATCTGCAGTAGCGCCTGCTCCGTCGAGTTCGACATGGTCAAGGTAACGATGCTCAGCTTGAATAACTCTGTACAAGAATCATAGATTTGGGGAGGAGGGAGGAAGAAAGTATGCTGTGAAGAGGAGAAAACCCACCAACAAAGACGGAAGCCGTGTACCGAAAATCTTAACGCGCGAGCTATATCAGATACTGGTTTTTGCTTTGATCGGATCGATGTGAAAGGAGCCCATAAGCATAGTTGTTTTGGTGTTTCTTGAACTAGTTGCAACAATCTGCTGCGCAGGTCACCACTGATTCGATTCAGCTGATATTTTCCTTCCCTACACGCCATTGAACCCCTTGTTGCTTCTCACGCAAGATTCGAGAATTTCGGTGTCGCTTTTGTCTCGGATAACGCGCAGGAAGGCGTATGACGGACATTCTCCCCCGCTCAGCGTTGGTGCCAAGCAGTAGTATGTTTGCCTCACCACCATCGCCGTGTGAAGAAGAGTTGGCCTCTGAAGCGCCAGAGAATATGACAAGTCTTTTTGCAATGCCACGTGTAGGTATTTGACACCGTGTACGTAACCATCACGCAGCTGCAACGCGATTTCCAACAAAGGCCCTTTGTACGTCCCGTCTCTAGAGCGTGCGTATTGACGAGCTTGAGACCGAATCCTTGAGCACGTGTATGCCTTTCGGTCAGCATCCTCGTGTAAATTGAAGATAGCTTTCTGCACTTCTGAAAGCACCGAATTGTAGATGCGCCTTGTCTCGCTACGATTCAGTGATCGCGCATCGCCGTAGCGTGATTTCAGCGCCTCTTTCTGATAATTGAGCAACAGATCGTGCACGGGCTCAACACTGTCTTCATCTGGAAGAATAATCAGAACAAAGATGGCGCAGAGGGTGACAGCCAGAGTCCCAAATAGGTTCATTTTTTCACAAGTGTAATGATAGCTTCAAAGGTGCAAATGAGGAGAAAAGGAAAGGTGGAAAGGTGGGATCATTACCTTCCAAACGATTGTCTCGTCTATCGTCAGTATACGCTAGGATGCAGCGTCATACGACGCCAGCCCGAAGGCTAGCACCACGTCCACAATTATGCAGCCACCGCATGATGCCATACTTCCATAGCAGCGTTCCAGCTCGTGTCAGCGTCGCGTCGGCCTTCAAAATACGGTCAGAGCATATGTCAGCACATTAGCGGTCAAAAGCGCTTCTTTTTCAGCAAGCAAGCCTCACCTCTCGAGCTCAATAGAGAGGAATGACAGGTCCAATATTCCCAAGGCACAGCAGCAACGACTACGCCTCTCTAACAATTAGAGCTGCACAGCGACGCACAGCTGCAAAAGGAAGCAACCGTTAGCTATGAGTCTGAATGAACTGTCAAGGTGTCACTCCTCTCAGACCCTCGAATGTGGAACATACACATCGCCAAAGAATCGCCTGCCTCTGTCCATGTGGTAAGATCACGTTCGCAGTCTGCGCGTCGTTGAGCCTTGTCAATTTCAGAAAGCAGCTTATCATGCCCGTCGTGGAACACTCGGCCGTCCAAAATAGTCACCTTCCAATCGTCGATAAGCCTCCCGCAGGCCACAAAAGCGAGGCACGAGCATCCCCATGGGAAAAAACTGCTACGCACCTCGCATCGTCCTCTTTACACCTGCTGAAGCGAGTCCTTCCACTGATTGCTCCCCAAATAGCTCCTTTGCCCACCTAGAACTGCGCAAACATGTCCGACACACACACACATACGCTTCACTCCGTCGGCGCCGTGAGTATCACCGTTCAAAGATACCCAATCACACAAGCCTTCACAAAGAAATCGAAAGCCCATTGTCTGAGCAATCACTACCTATCACACTCGACAAACTCCACGTGTTTCGAACCGAGCACTTTCACGAAACTTCAGAAAGTTTCAGAGTGCCCAAGAACAGGGGCTATAATTACGAACAAAAAACATCAGACCTCGTGGTGAGGTGAGATGATGACAGGTCTTTGAGATCGTCAGTGGTACATCCCTACCGGGAGCAGTGCCCGATCGCAAAAAAAGGGGCGCGAACAGCCAACAACAGTGCTGAGGCAGTCTTCTCAAACTGCACTCGCTCAATACACGCGGATTCTAGGTCAAACCCAACAAAAAGCGCCGCTTTATATGCATCTCTCAAGCTTCTCAGATGCCCCACCTACCGCACTTTGTTTGCCCACGAAAGAACACTACTGGCACAACGCCAAGTTCCCTGCCTGCCCTCTCACCCGCAGTCCTACACGTGCTTGAGATACTCAGCCCCTCCTGTTTCAGGACACCCCGATGGCGGGGCACCAAATGGCGTGGCATCGTGGGGTCCAGCACCGTTCTGTTTGGGAAAGCCCACCCATTCCGCCCCCCCCCATCGCCACCAATGCCAAACCATTTCTGTTGGACCCAGCAAAAAGTGCCTACATCTCTGGGAGGCCAGATCGATGGATCGCAACTGATATGGGCACTGGGGTTCCGGATGGAGCTGTGTCAGGAAGCCCTGCGACAGTGAACGTGTTTGCGCCGCTCATATAATAGGCGAAGTGTCAAAGCGACCCGAACACATCGCATACCCGGACCTCACACCGCCTCTCGGCGGTGAGCCTGGGCGACTGCAGGAAGCGCGCGAAAAAGACACGAACAAAAAGAAAACCCACAGCGGAAGAGCCCAGCATCCTCTGGCCAGCGCTGTCGCTCACTAGCAGGAGGTAAGCCAGCGCACCGACTCTTTGAAACGAGGCAAGGCTCTCTTTCCCAACCTCAAAAACGAACCTCGATCTGTGTAACTTACCCGAAAGAGCGACGAGAAATACCCTCACAATGTGCATGAGGAAAAGAGACCCTTCCCATTTTCGGAAGAGGTTCAACGCCGGCGCCTCCGGCTTTACGTGCTTTTTCGTAATTACTCGATAAAAAAATTTAGCGGCTTGGTTCCCCTTTTCCTCCCCCCCCCCGGACACCCAGCACGAAGTCCAAAAAGCCAGCGGAGCTTTGAATTGAAACCATCCGAATCCCCAACCCCCTGACGAGCATCTCTTAAACGCTGTGCCAAATCACAGGACCTCACACGCAGTCTTTTGGCAAACAGCACAGCGAAAAACTGACGGTTAAAACCCACGCAGCAGCACGTGGCGCTCGTGAGAAAAAAAACGTGCTCCGGATGAGGACGTCACCGCAGCCAATAAATCAAAAGAACTCCTCCTTTCAACAACTCGTATTTCCACCCCCACAACGTTGACGTGCAGGGAGGGACGCGCCTTTCAGCATTTCCTTCCCACCCATACGCCGTTTTTCTGATCCTTAGCAACAAGATGTGCCGACAAACCTTGCAAACACAATCTCAAGGAACCAGCCCCTCTTTCCCTAAAGCCTGGTAAAAGCCCACATAACCGGCCCCTCCACCGCATCAACCCTCACCCTTCACCTCTCACACTTATGCACACAACAACTTAGCTTCTTATACGACCCTGCTCTCCCCCCATCGCCCCCACCGCTTCCGCTACCCTACATTGTGTTTCCACCAAGCCCAAATGCCGAAACCTATGCACTCCCCCCCCTCTTTATCATCCTCTATCTTCTCGCAAAAAAAAATAGTTCCCTTTCTCAAAAGCACGGAGCCGGTGTCTAAAATCCTCGACTTTTTCACATTAACCAAGCTCAGCATCAGAATCCAAAAGCACACACTCGGTGGAGAGGCCTGGCAGTCCCCTTATACATGCCGGCGCCGAGCCACCCTTCATGGTGGCAGGGTCAGGCGCCTACGACGTAGGGGGGCCAGAGCGACTTATCGCTAATGATGTCGGCGGTGAGGTGCTGGATGGCGCTGCGTTGGGGAGAGATCCGCCACTGTGCGCACGCCTGTGCCGTCCGTATGCTGGGCGGAGTGTCAGCGTGACTCGAACGTGTCCCACCCGGCCCTCGCACTGCCTGCTGGTGTAGGGAAGCCTGAGCGACCTCGGGCGATGCATCGCGTGGCGGTCAGCATGGCTGGGGGCGACGGTGAGGCAGCCTGCGAGGCGGGGGCGGGAGGTGTTTGGGGCGCAGACGCTGCCCGCATGCCTGAGCTGGCGCATTGCTGCCACGCGTGTGCGCGGCTGCTTCGCGGCGTGCGATGGGTCTCTGACGGGGCGGGCGGGGCGGGGCTCAACGTGTGTGTTGTGGAAATATTAAAGCATGAACGACAGAGCATGTTGCGCTTGGCTGGCGTAAATTGTCGGCCGCGCAAAGGGGAGAGAATGAAAAGCCGCTGATCGAGAATTTTTAGAAAATCTGATGTAGAATCTGAGATCTGGAAGGTGACAATACGTTAAAGAGGTGTTGCTGTGCCTTTTGCTTGCGTTGGCTGTAAAAATTAAGGCTGTGGCGTTCGTGCGACGTTCTGCGTGAGGGTTTTGCTTTGGTGAAAGTGGATGGGGCAGCGGGCGTATTTCGCAAATTTTAAAGTGGAGGGGGGGGTCCCGAAGGATAAAATTAGAGCCGAAAAGGGGCCCAGGAATCATTTGAGCGAAGTTTTTGAGAACGTACAGTACGAGTTTTCTTGAAAGCGTGGTGAAATATAGTAAGGCCTTGGGGCGGCGGGGTGGTCCACTGGGTTTTGTGCTTGTGGTTTGTTTTTCAAGAAGCTTAGAGCTGTGTCTTTTGCCCTTTGGCTTTTTTATACTGTTTTTTTTTTTCTGAGAAGGGAATCTTGTGAAATGAAAATGCAAAAAAACGCCGACTCCCGCGGTGGAGAAAAACCCACCAACCGAATGTGCTTGGTGTTGGAAAAGAGCGGCGGAGCACGTAAGATTCAGACAAAGAACTTCATAGAGATGTTCGATTCTTTGGGTGCTACAACGTGGGGGAAAAGAACAGCGCCGCATCCCGGGTTCGTAGAAAGCAGGCTCTGTCGCCAGCAAAAAAAAATGATCGCGGATGCGGACTAGAACTTGGAGCTTTTGACCACCAGCGCACTAAACAGATGGTTGCCAGAGGCTCTTTCAGATGTGAAAAATGTGTTTGATAACGAAAAAAGCGCAACGGGAAGGGGGCGGCCTGCGACCGCGCTGGCTTTGAAAATGGGCAAAGGCTGTTAAAAAAACATGAAGGGGTGTGTTTGGAAAGGGGTGTTTCAACTGCCAGTTCTGCAGCTATGCAAAATGCGGCGTGTTTTGCCAAAATTTTGGTTGGCGATTTCTGGCTTCCCTGTCTTTTTTGATAAATGGTCTCGTCATTTTTTCGGTGCCGCTCGGTGGCTTTGGCTTTGGTGGCACCTTGTGGTGGCTGGCGCGGTTTCGCGCAATTTGTGTGGCTTCGAATGATAAGAATCTAAGGGGCATGCGCCGTATGCCCTCCTTACGGTGTTTGCTAAGAGGAGGGCGCTCCTAGGGCTGTTCCGCTCTGTTTTTCCCTCGCTTACTTTGCCCGGGAAAAATTGCAGCAATACAGATTGTGGGGGCTCGGCAATCGGCCGGCCCATGAAGACTTGCGTGCCGCCGATTTCAACGCCCCTGTGATCGGGCTTTTGGCGCCCGGGACGCGATGTCGAGAAGCAGGCAGAGCATCGCGTGTTTTATCGGCGGTTGTTGTTGCTGATCTATGGCAACGCAAAAAACATGCTTTTCCTCACTCCTCGGCGGTGGTTGGCCTGTTTGTCTTTCACCAGAGGTCGGCGGTTATTTCGGTTTGGTCGAATACCGTTGCACTTTCCACAAGAATTTCTTTGTTTTTTGGCATCCTGCTGATATCCTTGTCTCGGGTATTCGCGTCTCTACAAGGGGAGGGGGGGGGGTTGTTCGTTGCGTTGCTGGAAGGTCTGCAATCTGCGCTGGTTAATCGAAACCTGGTTTTGTGCTTCGCTCGCTTTAGGGGTCGAATAATGTTTCTGTGTCGAGTCGATCGGATGTGTTTTGGCTTCTCTCCTCATTGTGTTCTTTGGGTTGTCGCTGCCACGAAACAAGTGTTGTTTCACGAGGGGTGGTGAGCGTTTCCTTGTGTTCGGCGGTGGGGTAGCCGCAAATCTTCGTTTCGCGATGGTTGATGGATTCGCGGGCTTTCATCACATTGCGGGTAAGGGGGTGCAAATAAGACGATGGTGGGTCAGCGAGCGCATGACAGGATTCAGGCTTTCGGGGCATGGCACTGCCAGCACCACAGGGGGTGAAATGCTTCGGGTGCGTGAATGTTCGATTGCAAGCTCTTTGCTGGAGCAGTGGGGCGCCAGCTGCTTAGCCAAGTCGCATTATTTTTGGTGAGATGTTCATGGGGTTGGGATCATGGTACTCAGCCAAATGGTTGCAATCTGCGCTGCTTGCTTAAGTGGCGTCAACGTTCGAATGACCGGGGTGGGAAGGGGTCTGTGAGACTCCTGGCTTGTTTGGTGGTGGTGGTGGTGGGGGGGGGGGGAGGCATGCGCGTCTTCAGCGAAAAGCACCTAATCGTGGATTGAATGTGTGATACTGCAGCGCTGATGTGGCTGAGTAAGTTGTCGTCGGAGAGGAGTGAAGGGTAAAAGGCGGGGCCGGAGCCGGTGAGCGGACTCATGCAGGCGAATCTGAGGTATTCTTTGCTTGGAATGCGAGACTTCTCCAAAGCTAAAAGAAGAGGGGGTGGCTTGGTGCTTGGCTCTAAGCACACCTTCCTGTGTGTTTGCATCACCGTGGCGGCGGCAGTACAGGATTCTATGTGCGACTTTATTTTGCACTGTTCTGTGCAGTGCTGAAAAAAAAAAACCAGTGCCCGGATGCAATCGCCCGTCGTTCACGTCCACACTTCCTACCTCCCGACTTTGAAGATTATTTGACGGCTGCCTCACAGTGCCGCTGGACGGCGACTGCCATTTCTGCGTGATCAAGCTTCCGTGGCCCAACAACTTTTCTGCTTACCTTGTCGTCTTTCTTTTCACAAGTTAGCAAAGTGTGTTGCAAAGGGAATAAAACTAGTGCAGCGACAATGACGCGTCCTCTTTACTATGCCTTTTGTTACTGCGAAGAAAATGTGTACAAATTTCTAGAGACGATTTCTGCAATGAGCGATTTATTTGACCGAAGCTGTGCTGTTTTTATGACTTCCTTTTGCTGTGCACCCTGCGATGAGGCTCTCAACGAGTGGACTTCTGTCGTACCATATAGGCCCTACGAATCTTCAGAGTTTAGGAAGGACATCACAACATGGGATTACCATGTGATTGCTCTGGTGCGGGCGACGCGCACTGGTAAGTGGTACGTTGTTGATCACGACTCACGGTTGCCACCTACAGAGGATACCGAGCTGGGCTCATTAGCTCCACACTGCATTGATCTTGACAAATACGTCGCACAGGTATTGTTTCTCGATACAGCTGTCACAAATGCTGTCTGTTCTGAGCTGACAGAACTTCTGAACCGGGTGCGTTATCGGGTTATTGAGCGGGACGATTATCTCTCCTTTTTTAGAAGTGATCGGTCTCACATGCAGAAGGAACCGGGAGTGTATCGAACGCTGCCACCACAGTGGCCTTTGATCAATGGGTGCTCCACTTGCGTAGGGGACGAGGTTAGGAGAAGAGCGGAGTCAACATTGAGCGCGCTGCCGTCAACTTTAAGGGCGAACAACCTTGTATGTTTTATTAATGCGGCCAATACCACAATCCCAGGGGTAATTATCGACAGACACTCGTTTGCAGATTTTTTTCGATAGCTATAAAAAAAAACTATTTTATGCGAGTGCGATGGAGCTCTGCCACCACAGTAACAGGGTTTCCTTTCGCGCATTGTGGACTGCTGGCTGATGTTTGCGCACCTTTTCTTTCTGCGCGTTAGCTGTCTTCATTTTCAATGCCGAGCATAATGAGCTTCAATCCTTCCTTTCTTCCTTCTTAC
Source organism: Leishmania infantum JPCM5 (assembly GCF_000002875.2). Lineage (NCBI taxonomy): Eukaryota > Euglenozoa > Kinetoplastea > Trypanosomatida > Trypanosomatidae > Leishmania > Leishmania infantum. Next base: position 1,176,352 of record NC_009416.2, read on the forward strand.
CTTGTCTTCTTCTACAAGTCTACATACCGAAAAGTTACAGAGATGCATCAGAGAACGGATGGCACAACCGGCTACTTTAACGATGTTCCGTATTTTACGCCTGTCGAGACGGCTGTCTTCTATGAAGCTGTGCAAAGCTGCCGCTTGCACAGGCTTCCGGCGCATTTAATGGTAAAGTCGAGATCTATTCCCTTCTTTACAAATTCCGACTCTGCGTTAGCACGTGCACTGGAAAAAACGGATGCCGATAGGAAAGGAAAGCTCAAGGTAGAGTCAAGCGCACCCCTTCCCATATTCACGACAGACTATTCTGCAAACCAGATGCTGTTCAAGGCTTCCGGCAAAGACTACGTGTCTCTAAGTGAGGTTTGCAGCATTTTTGATGCGTCGACAAGAAACACTGAGTCCAATACCGTCGACATCAACTCGCTCAACAATGAAGCGATAAATAAGGTATGGACTGAGCTGCTTCTCTTCCTCAACAGCTGTAGCGGTTCGGTAGGCAGATTCGTTGTTCACAACATCGATACGCTGTGCAGCATGTCTGACGGCTCCTGTGAGTTTCTTGTTTCTCTGCTTTTGGCGGGTGTCGCGTCGATTCTTCGCTACTATTCTCACATCGGCGATCGGGAAGCGCTTCTGAATTCGGTTTCTGTCGAATTTACCGTTCTCAACACCGAGCTAGGCTCGAGGGTCGCCGACAGTCTCCAGTTTTTTGTTGAAAAGAGCCTGAGGCTGACAGTCTCTCGCTCACGCGAAGACAATTTCAAGGCAGCATACGATGAGCTAATTTCTTCCATACCCTGCATAGAGTTCTCTGACGACGACTGGATGGATGCAATTTGTGGCGAGATCGTAGACGCACATGAGATGCTGTGCGACAAAGATACTGATGCGGCCGGTTCTGGGAGTTTCATCTCACCCATAGTGCTGCTCATCGCTCCTCCAGAGCCTTCTCTGCGTGTAGCTTTGGAGAAGCAAATTTTGGACAGCTACAGCAGCGAGGCTCTACGAGTACAAAGTGACGGAGAATGGAGCCATGCGCAGTTTGATAAAAACGCACCTCTTGTTTTCATCTGCAGCTCTTATTGGCTTGTTGAGCAGATGAGTATGCCGAGAGGAGATGGCTTGCTACACCGGCTGAACGTGCAGATCATAGTGCATGGTGGGTTCTGCGAAATCGGGGACTCCGCTGAGGAGGAAATTCTGCGCTGCGTGATCGCCCTGAAAAGCTGCGGCATTCAATGGGAGGAAATGCGAGTCATGCAGCACAGGGAACCGTCGTACTGGCGACTGGAAGAACCTGTAACCTTTCGAAGCAACAGCGCACTGGCGCAAGAGTGTGCCAATGTGCTTCTCCTTCTGTTTCGCCGCTTTCTCACTCCATACTCTCCTTTCAGCAAACAGCCGTACACGTCGCTTCCACGCGACATTTTTTGCTCACGCCGAGGGTGGGATTTCTACCACAGGCTGACGCAAACGCTGCGTCTCGCCGGGGTCCTGGCGCCTGAGGCGGCTGCTCCCTTCGAAACAATTGAGTTGACGGTTTTGGGTCGATTTTTATCGTACCGATTTCGAATCGGAGAAGGGGCGCTGATCGGTGACACGCTTACTGTCACTGACGGAAAAGCCATTTTATGGGCGTTTTTGTTTCGTCAACCGCTAAACGTTCCCCTCGACGTTATCAAAAGCTGTCATGCGTTTGATTCGTGGGTGGATGCTGCGGTTGCGAATTTCTGCAAAACGTACCGACTGGAGTTCGAGCCCGAGGCGAGTACACCACGAAAAGCACTTGTAGCGCAGCTGGCACTTTTCGGAATTGGTGATTGTGCCGTTCGGGACAGAGTGCACTATCTCCTTAGTTCACCCAGTGGAGTTCGGCTTCCGCTAAGACAACACCTTGTCACGGCAGCGCCTACAAACTGTCGCGGATGGTACGAGCAGGCGCCCTTGAATGCAGGGCTTGCCCTGGAGAAAAAAGAGGTGAATGTCTTCTGCCTACCCCCTCAGTCGGCATATTGCGAGCTGGAAGCGGTTGAGAAGGGGGTGAGTTTCCACATACAGTGCCCCATGGAGCTTTCATATCCTCTTATTGTTGCACATTCAGTGCTGCACATTTCGCTGCACAATGTTTGCGTTTTCAGTGAAACTGCTGACCCCAGCGTCGTGACTCCGCTCCCTGCACACCTTTTGGAGTCAGGAGTGATGTCCAGCTTGTTGTGTGAAGTGACGAGAGGCAATGCTGGTTTCTGGCTCGATGGCGTCATGAATGAAATTGTATTGACGTCCTCTGCTTCTTCTGTGCTTGCCCCTTTGACGCTGCAGGGAAGGCAATACATACCATACTGCGAACGTGAGCTTTTTACGCGAAAAAGGCTTCGGCAGGAGAGAGAGGCAGTCAAAGTCGGCCAATCGGAAGAGTTCAAAGGCACACTTCCACGAACCGCAGCGGAGCGCAGCGCTGTGGAGGAGCTGGCGGAGCTTATCAGGACCATTGGCAGAGAAAAAGCAGAAAAAGCCGTCCGTGGAAAAAAAGGTTTTAGCTTTTTGGAGCCGTCACATGAGCTTTACCCATTTTACCTCTATAATTTGAAGCTGTGATGCAGCAGAAATCAAAGGGGCAAGCGGTACGATCTCCACTTCAGCGGGGCGGTAAGTGCAGAAGCTCTGAGCACACACAAACAAGACCTGCGAGTGACATAGTAAGCTCTTTTCGATACGAGCTGCTGAACGCCACCCTCTCACTGCTTCTAGGTCGGCTCAGATGCCAGTCTCGTTTTTTCTTCTCACTGTATGCTTCCATGTCGTGCGACCAAGTTTCTGTGCTGTGGCTGTGGGTCGCACAGTCAATCAATTGATCATATCTTCTCGTTTCATTCCCTTATGCCATTTTGCCCCATTTAGTCATCCTTATTGCCGTACCGTAGCTGTGCGGGTGAGGTCCTTGATATGGCAGTGAGAGCACGAAAGGCAATGAAGGAAAGGACTGGTCGCACGAGCAGCTTCTACCGCAGCGCGCTTGGCGTGACTCTTCTCGTAGCCGTTCTTTGTGCTGTTTCGATGAGCTGGTACAGCTCGCATACATTATCTCATACGCTGAGCGGCACATGGAGCGCCGCAGACGGCAAAACTGTCGTCGCTATGTGCGATGGTGGTTCTACTTGGAGTGGCACATGCTCCTTAGAGTCGGAGGACTTCCGTTATGAAGGCTCAGTGCTAGCCTCCCCACTGAGCGGTGGTGGGTGGGTTGCTGTTCTCCGATCAAATGCTGGTAACGCCATTCTTATGGAGCACAAGAAAGGGACCCTAACAGTTGTGTTGGAAAACGTTGGCGGTGCTCTTCGCAAAGCCGAGTACGTACGCAGCACTACACAAGCAGAGGATTTTCTGACTGCCTTGCGGCTGAAAGGCAAGTACATTGGTGCGCTGTTTGTGATGGTAGGCACCTACAAATGGATACAGGTGTCCTTTTTTTGCACATCGCTGCGCCGTGCGAGGCGCTTCTGACCTGATAGCAAGCTGCTGCTTTACACCCCTTTGCAGCGAAACACAAGAAACCAAAGACGCGCAGTCAAGGCAGTATCCTGTTCGCGGGGAGGGGGGAGGCACCTTTACGAGCGTTTGTGGGGCACTTTTGCACATCGCGGACGCCACCGGCGGCCCGGCATTGCAGAATGCACCAATGTCGTCGTCCTCGCCCGCAACCTGCATGCTTGTTTTGATGTCCCTGTATCCTTGTGCCTTTTTCCATCCACTCTTCGTCGCGTTCTCGATCACCTTCCCCTAGCTCGATACCGAGGTCAAGGCAAGCGGTAGCGCTGCCTTTTCTCTCTTAGCGACGCACAAGTCGATTATCCTCTAGGTCTCGCTTTTCCGATAGGAGTCTTCGCCTCATCATACCCGAAGCGGTCGCAGTGGCCATGCAGAGCGCCAAAAAGCGAGAGCTTTGTTACAAGACGCGCGACGCGTTCCACAAATGCCTTGACACCCTCCCCGAGGACCCGGAGAAAGAGTGCGCTGCTCAAAAAAAGTTATTTGAGCAATCATGTCCCAAGAGTTGGGTGTCCTACTTTGAGAAGCAACGCGAGCGCGAGGTGATCTTGCAGCTTCAGGTGGAGCAGTACAAGGGGCGGTAGGTAGTGGCTACTCTCTGTCTTTTCCGACATGTGCTTGGCTGTCACATTTTTCTGGAGCTGTCTCTTTGGTCACAATCGACGTGCAATTCTGAAATCTTTAGTTTTCTCGGTTGCGCAACTCGGGCCCCTTTCCCCGGCTCGGCAGCAAGCTTCCGAAGGTGCACTACTTGTACACTCGGCTGACAATCGAGTTGTCCGCTTTGGTGTATGTGCTGCGGCAGTAAGCTCGCTCGTTTCTCACTTCCAGCCCCTACGAATTGTCGTCCTATCCCTCTTTTCGGTCTGGCTGCGGCTCCCTCCCTTTCCCTTTCTTCTCACAAGTCACACACACACACACACACACAATACTAGTCAAAAGCAAAAGAAGACATGAACACGCAGGACGAACGATTTGTGGGCCGTGTGCTGGAGAAAAACTACGAATCCGTGTTCCAGGTCCGCACGATGGGATCGCTACTGGCGGGGATTGCAGCTGGGGTTCTAGGACTCACGAACTTCCGGGGCCTCTTTTTCTTCATAGCTTGTGCTGTCGTTACGTCCTTTGCCATCATGGCGTTCGGCTGCGGCGGAAACGCGCACAAGTGCTTCCCGAAAGGCACATCAGAGCTATTCTCTGTACAGCAATTGCTGTCAGGCGCCATGACCTACATCCTTGTGTGGACGGTGGCGTACGACGCCATCTACATTTTTTAGCGTCACTCGGGCAGCCGCAAGGAGTGCGCGGATACCTCTACCTTCTCCTCATGTTTGTGTGGGGCTGCATTATAATGATCTGAAACTTGGCGTACATCAACTGAAAGCAAGGTGGGCCCAGTGGGCGTGGAAGACCACGGTGCCATGCTGAGCAGTCGCGTCGGTAATGAGGGTCGAGCGAGCTTGTGGGGAAAAAAATGACGGAGCGCTGCTCCACATGCGGTGACGAGGAGGAGAATGCCCGCAAACAGCCCTGTGTCTCTGTTCCAGCTGAAGTGTTTTTCAACGTTGCACTCGTGTGCGTTTTACTACCTCTACGTCACCAGCGTTTTCCTCTCCATGTTGGGCACGTCCTACGTTTTTCCATGCTGCTTCTTGAGCGAATGCTTCATGCACGCACTCGAAAGATATACCAACGTGGCCACAAAGGACATCAGTGCACGCATGCCCATCTCTTCATCTTTTATCCTCTCTGCTACACGTAATACCATAGACTGCCAGCACGCACTCAACAAACACACGCTGGTATCCGATGCTTACGGGGTTGGCAAGTTCAATGTGGTGCCGCTCCTTTTTGTGAAACATAAGCTGCACCTCGGCACATTACTTCACCATACGCTGAAACACATACACACAAACACAAACCAGTATACACGTGTTCCCTCCACAGCCCAACATGAAACATTTTTTCGCCTTGCGTTCTTGGTGCCAGCACCTATCGCGGCGCGCATCTTGGTCATCCTGACGTGTCTGGCCGGAACCATGGCCGGGCTGGCTCTCTGCCTCTTTTCACTCGATGCAACTCGGCTCTCCGGCATTTCTCACACCGGCGACCCGGCTGAAGCGGAGCGGTCAAGGCGGCTGCTCTCGATTCTCGAGAAGCTTCACTGGCTATTGATTGCTCTCCTCACGTGGAATGACTTCGCGCTTGAGATGCTGCCATTGATTCTCAGGACACTTCTTCCCTTAGTGATGATTGTCACCTCTGTCGCGGTCACACTCCTTTTCTGTGAGATTCTTTCAAGGGCTTTTTTCATTCAGAATGCATTCGAGGTGTCCGCTTTCTTGTCTCCCTTTATTCGTGTTCTCATGTGTATCACGGCCCCTGTGGCATGGCCGATAAGCCAGCTGTTGGGTGGTGTTGTGGGCGACAAGGATGCCGTCTTTTTCCAGCTCCGCGAGCTGCGCGACGTTATTCGAATACAAGCCGTGTGAGCAGAGAAGGGGAAAGCGCGCGGAAGTGGAGGAGGACAGCGTCGAAAGCCAGGAAAACGGCGAGGAGAACCTCACAAAGAAGGGGATCATGCTGATGCGCAACGTGCTCGGTTTTTCAGAGAGCACCGCGAAAGACATGGTACAACTTCCAATCGAAAAAAATGTACAAGTGGCACATCGACATCCTTCTCTTTCCATACGTCATTGCAGAGGTGTTCGCCAAGGGATACAACTTCATCCCAGTCTACGAGAACGCCGACGCCTCAGCAAACGTGACGCAAATCCTCATGGCAAAGATGGTCATCGTGCTCATTTACCGATCCGAGTCTGAGGGTGTGTGCGTTGGAAATATGCAGCTGGTGCTGCTTCAGCGCTTCAAAGGCAGCACCACGTCCACTAAGGTCTTTGTTCACCTGCAAGGCATTGCGCCGTCCGGCGCTGCATTCACAAGCAAGATTGGTGACAAGGTAGGTTGGGCTGCTGACGTTGCGCACCGTCAGTGGGTAGATTCGCGAGACGACGTTTCAAGCCGAGACGGATCCGCGCAGGCTGTCGCCGATGTGGGTGATGGTGCGCTCATGGAGAGGTTTTGGAGAATGGGCCAGTAGCCCATAAATGTGATCAGCCGACCCAGCACCTTGAACGTCTGTTTCGCCTTAATCCCAGCCGTTCCTCCACATAAGAGGTCAGTACGGCGCGCCGACTCGGCTGAGCGACTCAGCATTGCTGTAAGCACAGGCGAAGCGTCTCCTCTACACCAGTACTCAGTGAAAGCTGCCGTGGGAGTTTTTTTCCTCCTTCATGGTGCCTCAAAGAGCGTATTTCGCTGGGCACCTCTATTTTGGTTTCATGGATTTGTGTCTTGGATGGAGCATCAAGACCCTCTTTTGTTTTCTTTTGCTTGCAGAAAGAGGCCAGGTTGATTCTACAGTGTCAAAAGAGAGCACAACTCAGCCGAAGGAGGCATACGTGACTCGGTGCGTGAAAGTTCAAAGTGCCGGATGAGCTCTCTCTCGTCTCGGGGCCGCCTCATCGTCTCTCTCTCACGAAGGTTTCACGGGCCGAGGTACGCACTGATGCACATTTCAGTGTCGATTCGGGCTTCACGACACGACGTTTCACTTGGTTCTGTTCTGCATCTCATTTTTCCCTCTCTTCTACATCTTGTTTCTCCCCTGCTCTCCGCGCTGTTTCTCTTACGCAACGATGCCGATGTGTGGGCATAGGTGCAAACGCACCGATTTGGCGCCGTTGGGAAAGTTTGCGAAGAGGTGCATTGTGCGTGGTCTGAACGAAGAAGGAACAAGAAAGGGTATCGTGGCCTAGATTGCCGTGCCCTAGCGCCATCTTCTGCAGCGCAAGCTGCGCCCTTAACTTCTGCGTTCTTCTTCACACGCACATAAGCATCTCCAACAAAACTCATGTACACAGTCTCACACACTTCCCCGATGGCGAACGGCTACAGCGTACTCGGTGTGCCGGTTGACGTGTCGATTTGGACGTTGATGGTGATTATCACGGCGCTGGTGGTGCTAGCGGGGTTAATGGCGGGCCTCATCATCAGCGTCTTCTCGCTCGACAAGGATCGGCTGAAGGTGCTCGCACAGCGATCGGAGACAGTGGAGGGGCAACGCGCGCGCCGGCTGCTGCTCGTCTTGCAGAATCCGCACTGGGTACTCGTTACTCTCGTCGTTGTCGACTCCGCCGCAACTGAGATGCTGCCGCTGTTGTTCAATGTCCTTTTCTCCCCCGTCGAGGCAGTCATCATGTCCGTGATCCTGCTGGTCGTCTGCGGGGAGATCATACCCGAAGCAGTCTTCACGCATCACGCACTGGCGCTGGGCTCAGCGTTGGCTTATCTAGTGCTGGTGCTAATGGTAGTCACAGCACCAATATCGTGGCCCGTTGGGAAAGTGCTAGACTGGTGCGTTGGGAGCCGATCAGGTGTCGCCTTCAAGCGTGGCCAGCTGCGCGAGGTGGTCCGATATCGAGCCGCCCAGCTTTATGGCATCCATGGAGACGATGACGACGAGACCGCGCCGCCGCGCGAGAGCAGCCTGGACACACGAGAGCCGCGCTTGATGCACCAGCTTGAGACCCAAATAATGCTGGGGGTCTTGAGCCTATCGGAGTACGTCGGGTCCTCTGTGTTGAAGAAGAGCATTCGGGCAACTTTCACTGTCCATCGTGACGCCGTTGTTAGCAAGCGGATGGTACAGAGCATGGTGACGCACAAACTAACTCACATTCCCGTGTACAGCGACGTCGGAAACCCATCTAACGTCACGCAAGTGTTGGAGCTTCGGCTTTTGCTCTTCTTTGCTTACTGCGAGGAAGGAGCTTCGATTCGCATCCGGGATCTCCCACTCCTGCCGCTGCCTCGGTACAGCGCAGACACGCCGTGCAATTTGCTTCTGGACTACCTCCGTGCTTCTCCTCTCCAGGTAGCCGCGCTCACGAGCCCAGATAACGCTGCCAGCGTTGTTGGCATCATCTCAGCATCGGACGTAGTGGAGCTTGTGCACAAAACCTCGTTCGATACCGCCTACGTGGAGTCTCACCGGCCGCAGCAAGGCAGTGTCGTGCAGTCCTTTCGCGCACACAACGCCTCCATGACTCACGAGACAAACCAGATGTTACTGAACGACATGAGCACGTGACGGCGAACGTGGAACGAAGCCGCGCCTGCACGGTTTTGTCTAGTGTGCCTCTTTTCATCAATGTTGCCGCTGCTTTCCTATTTGCTCACTCAAGTGCACTGGCGTTTATCTTTTGTTTTGTGTTTGCTCTCTTGCGCTTTCCTCATCACGTACCGCTGTCTCAGCGACAGCTGCTCCAAGGTTCAAAATATGGCGAAAAAAAAAAGCCAATCAGAATATACACTGTGCCAGTGAGAGTGTTTTGTTGTGAGAAGTCTTGGCGAGTGGTGTCTTCTGCCTTTGTTGCGCATTGGTGGCCGAAGAGAGTTTCCTCTCTGTCCCAGTCGAGGACGAGACAGATGCGATCGCTTTCATCGCTGAACACACCCTGAGGATGATAACCCGCCCCCTGCAACCCTGTCTTTCCCTCCTCTCTCGTTTCACTCTCGTGCCCACTCCCTTCTTGTTCTCCCATTCTCTTCCCATTCTTTTCCCAGTCTCCCTCCCCTCCCCCCATACACGCGTGCACTGTCTGAGATCCACGAAGAAATAACGAGGGCCTTCGCATTTCCTCTTCCTCTTTTGTTTTCCATCTTTTAAAGCGACAACGTCTGCGCAATCGCTTTTTTCTTCTGCCTCACCTCCTCTGCACCATCATCAGCAACAAGAAGGCAGAACAAAGACACACCCCGACGCACCGCTACCTCTTCCGTTTTTGTCGATCCGTCTCTGTGTGTGAGCTCATTGCCAGGTGCTTGTCGTAACCGAAGATGTCGACTCGCAACGGCCGACGTGGCATGGGCCCCTTTGGCGCCAACAAGCCGAGCGGCGTGCGGATGAACCGCAAGAACCTCCGCAGCGTGCGTGAGGTGACCCTGGACCACTACGATGCCGAGTACATGTATCTGCGCGAAAACGAGCTTATCAGCTTTGACTGTGACGTGAAGATGGAGCAGCTTCTCGTACTTGATCTGTCCATCAACGAGATCACCGGCGCCGTCGACTTCCTGAAGCGCACGCCCCATCTTCACCACCTCTACATGACCGGAAACAAGATCGACACCCTCGCCGGGATTTCCAACTTTGCCGCCATCGAGACGCTCTGCCTCAGCGACAACGCCATCAGCTCGTTTGCGGGTCTTGAGAACTTGCCGAACCTGCGCGTGCTCTCGCTGAACTTCAACAACATCACGAGCTTCGAAAGTTACCCGACCTTGCCTAACCTGCACACACTTAACCTGGTGGGCAACCCCATCACAGATGCCCCCAACTACCGTTCCATGGCTATCGCGGTCAACGGGCTGAACCTCGTCTCCGTGGACGGAAACCCGGTGCAGGTCGAGGAGCGCGCTGAGGCAGATAAGTACAAGGGCAAGGTCGTCCACTGCGTGCGCGAGGGCTTCACGGTCGAGGGCGAGAACCCGGAGAAGGCCGCTGCCGCCTTCATGGTGAAGATGCAGCGCAACCGCCAGGATGCCAAGTACCTGCAGCTGTGCTCCATCAACCTCGCTCCTGTTTCGGAGGAGGGCGGCGACATCATGGAGGGTGACCCAGTGGCGCTGTCGCTGTGCATGCAGGATGTGCGCCCGTACGCGCAGCGCACCACGGAAGTTTTCCAGTCCAGCTACCTGTACCCTGTCATCTTCAAGGTGTCCGGCGAGGCCTCGGAGGTGTTCGTGGTGGGGTCCATGAACAACTGGACGGAGCCGATAAGCCTCGAGCGATGCGTTGAGGGCGACGAGGTATACTTCCACACAACCCTGTACCTCCCCGCGGGCGACTACGAATACCGCTACATCGTGGACGGTGTGGAGAAGGTGTCTGAAGCAAACAGCATGCCCTCCAAGTACAAGCAGGGCTTCTGCAACATCTACAAGGTGGCGGAGCTGGAGCCGCAGGAGGAGGATCAGGACACAATCCTCCACATCCGTTGGATGCGCAGCTCCCCGAGCGGCTCGTATGAGGTGATTGAGGACGAGAACACACTCACCTACACACCGACGACGGCGGACATCAACTGCTGCCTGCGCGTTGAGGTGCTGGCCTACGTCAACGGTGAGTTCTCCTTCCTCTACTTTGACATCTCGACGCCGACCAAGCCGGCCCCGCCACAGTGCCCACGTCTCGAGGTGACCGGGGTGGCGGTGGAGGGTGGTCTGCTGACGGCAGAGGCAGACTACTTCGGCGGCATCGAGGGCAACTCGTCTCTCGTGTGGTACCGCATCTCGCCAAGCGGCGATGAGGTGGCTGTGGACGTCATGGACCCGTGGGCTGGCTACGAGGTGACTCGCCACGATATCGGGTGCCGCATCCGTGCCGAATTCACACCTGTCCGCAACGACTGGGCCGCGGGCGAGCCCAAGTCCGTGACGACGGACCCTGTGATCGCCTGCTCCCCGGAGTGCCGAACCATCAAGATCATCGGCAACCTGGCCGAGGGCAGCCAGCTGGATGTGGATGTCGAGTACAAAGGCGGTGAGGAGGGCGACAGCTTCTACCAGTGGCTGCGCAAGGCGGGCAGCAAGAACGATTACACACCCATCTCTGGGGCCAACGGCACCAAGTACGTAGTGAAACCGGAGGACGTGGGCCAGTACTTGGCCGTAGAGTACACTCCAGCCAATGCGGAGGGCGTCGTCGGTGAGACATGCCGCTGTGTCTTGAACAACCCAATCGAGGCTGCCGTGCCCAGCGTGAGCCACCTCACCATTGTTGGTGAGCTCATGGAGCAGCACACCCTGACCCTCGAGTATGACTACACAGGCGGCCAGAGCGGCGCGCACATGATCCAGTGGTACCGCCGCGACAAGAAGCGAAGCCACATGACAAAGATCGGGTCGCCGAACAACAACTTTGTGACTCTGACCAACAAGGATGTGGGGTGCTCGATCGAGGTCTCGCTCACGCCGGTGCGCCTCGATGGCGTAACGGGTAAGGTTGTGACGGCAAAGCGCGCCGGCACCGTGGAGCCGTGCGCGCCGGAGGTGAAGCTGCTCAACATTGTGGGGGATCCGGTCGTGGGCAAGGAACTCCAGCTTCAGGTGGAGTACTGCGGCGGGACGGAGGGTGAGTCGATCGTAAAGTGGGAGGTCGAGGATCCCCAAACCAATGAGTTCAACGTCGTCGCCGCGAATGCGAAGGTCTACACGGTGAAGGGGACGGACGCGGACAAGATGCTGAAGGTGACCTACACCCCCGTGCGCAGTGACGGCGACCAGGGCGCCCCCAAGACGCGCATGGTGCAGGTGAAGGGACAGGAAGATACGTCAGCGGCAGTGGCGCCTCAGGCGGCTGCTTTGCCAACTATATCGATGTCCTTGACGTCGTCGACGCAGATTTCGCTCACGTCATCCGAGGAGTCGAGCATGAGTATCTCGCTTCATGAAGTCTCCGCCTAGCTGGCGCAGCCGAGGGGCGATGGTGAGATTTTTACCGAGGCGAAGACGCATAACTCGGACGAGGAAATTCACGCTTACACAGAAATGGTTGAGTCGGCGGGATGACCTGTATCGACGTCCACGTCCAGCTGTACTTGTTGAGCCCACCACTGCCGCATGCACGACCATTGCGGTGGTTTCGAAAACACAGGTAGTGCAAGGCTACACTTCTTTGCTAGTCGCATCTGTGTGTGCGTTGACGCGTGAGAAAGCAGGTAGGGATGCAGCCTGGTGCTTCTACGCTCGTGGCAGCCTACTCAACGGTTTTATTTTTCGAAAGGCCGAGGAAAGACGTTTCGCCTGCTCTCTGCATGCACTAGCGCGGTAGTGTGGCGCTAGACAAGCACAGTGAGATGTGGTTGTATGTCGGACTGCACGAGCGAGCAGCGATGGTAGAATGCCTCGACCACTTTTTTTCATTATCGCTTTGATAGGCTCTGAAGGCTCCACCCTGCTCTCCCCTACCTCTCTCCCTCTCCCTGCATTTGTCGATGAGGGACGCATGTGTTGGGCTGGCAACATTGCATTTTTTCCCTCTCTTGCATGCGGCTACACATTTTTTTTTCCTTGTTCTCTCCCTGTATCGCTGATACGGAAGCTTCGCTTTCACGTATCGACTCTTCTCTTGAGACGAAAAAAAGATGAAGAAACGAAAAAAAAAGGCAAGCAAAGCAGCAACTGCAGGGAAACGGAAAAGGCGCACTGTATGGACAAGCTATGTCGTTTTTACGTTTTCTGCACTTTTTTTTTGTGTATCCTTTGCGTCTCTCGCCTGTACTGTCTCCTCGTGGGTTCTTCTTTCGTTATTTGCCTTTGCCTTGATGTACTTCTTTTTGTGTGTTTAACTTTTGACTTTCCCCTTCTCTTTCTCCTCTCCCTTTCTTTTCTTTTTCCGGTCTGTTGTTGGCTGTGACGCAGTGAACCGGTTGTGCTTGATTTACGTGGTGGCTTGCAACGGAGGATCCGCCGCGTTATATATATATATATACATTCATATATATGTTCAAACTAAGGTGAAAAAAGAGGCATTTTTTGCCTTTATTTCCCCTCACCCTCCGTCAAGCGCAGTGAATCACGCTGGTGAGCGTCGCTTTGCTTGTTTATGTAATGGTTTCTCGCTCTCCATATGTCTAGGTGCGAATGGATGCGCCCGCATACGCTTTCGATTGAGGGAATGCACGTGTTTCTTCCTGTACCTCCCTCTCTCTACAGAGCCGAAAAGGGAAAACGAAACTTGATCGGTGAGGATAATGGCTGACTAGATCTTGTGTGCGTGTTATCAAGGAACCTCAGGAGGAAAGAAACCCAAGGTTCTTGTATCAGCCATGAGTCGTCTTTGATGGGTAGCGATGACAAGCGACACTCTCGGCATCTATACATTCTGTGTATCCCGCCATTGGGATCGGGTGTGTACATGTTGCCGTTTCATTTTTTTTTCTCGAATCCCACCGCGTGGCATCTCTCCCAGATCCAGCCAGCATGAGACGAAAGCGGATAGGAACGTGAGGTACCACAGCTGGCTGCAAGGGTGCGCAGATGTATTGTTCCATTCTTTTATGTGCAGCAATCCAGTGGCCACGCGCTCCTCATTGGCCTCTGGAAGCTGACGTGTGCCTTCAATTCAAGCACTGCCCATATGAATATGTGTCTGTGTGCGACTATATTGTTTTCATTGCCTCGTCTTCTCTCTCGCTGTTGATGCTCTTGTGAAGGTATTTTGTCTTCCGTTGTTTTTTTCGTGACTATAGATAGGATTTGTGTCTGTATAGGCTATGCGCCAGAAAAAAAGATCAAGGAAAGGGAACAAGTACTGCAGCAGTTCGACAGGGGCACCTGGAGTCACTCGGACCCGCTTCTCCACTCTTCCTCACGGCGCTCCTTCTCTACAAGTCTATACGGGAGACCGTTGTGGATTTTGTTTTGGGCCTGACCATGCTGCCGTGCGATGGGGCTCAAAAGCGCTGCCAACGGTTGCTTTTGTGTCGCCTGAAGAGGTATCTCTCTCTGAGCAGCTACGTGGCGGTTGCTTCTTCCATGAATACACACGGACGTGAGGTAGTCGGTGCTTCCTCTCATTTCAGGCTTCTTGTGCCATATCGTTGATTCTCCCCATCACCTCCCACCTTTCTTTCGTTGCGGTTCTCGGAAGGGATGCAGCAATCCATCAGCTGAAGTGTCGTGATACTGTCGCACGTTGCCTTTCGCCCACGATCGTGCGAAAGCCTTCCGTTATGGGTGCGGAGACGAGGTGAGGGGGCTTATCGTTCTTACTCTCTCGGTGCTGGGCAACAGTCGGTTGGCGAGTCGAAGGCGTCAGCTTCTACGCACTCACACACAGAGGCATACCCACCACGGCACTCACTTCGGCAACCAAGGATTGTGGGAGCTGCAGCCTTTTTTCTGCGCATACGCTTTCTGCCGTTTTATTTTGGGTGTCTTTTACTACTTCTATCACCTCTGTGCCCTTTTCTACATGCTGCAACTCTCTCTGCTTCTTCGTGGTGTTCCGCGCATTTCGTATCGCGCAATGAAAAGCGCCGCAGCCACCCCTGCCACTGCAGCGGTGGCGGCAGCCGCTAGCTCGAGATTAGGCGAAGTATGGGAGGGTAGTATCGAGCGCGCTGAGGCTCTCGAGAACCTCAGCAATGAGGTGTTTGGCCGAGGAAACAGACATTTGAAAAATGTGGAAATGCTGACGGCTCTCCCGGAAGGTCTGCACTCCTTCCCTGAAGTGTGCTTCATTGGGAAGCCAGGGTGCGGCAAGTCGAGCCTTATCTCGTGTCTTCTGCATAATCACCGGCTGGGCAAAGCCGGGGCAACTGCCGGCACTACGCGACTTCTGCAGTTTTTCAACGTGGGCGACGCGCTTCTCTTGGTGGATACGCCAGGCTACGGTGGCTGGCGAGGCCGTGAGATGGGGCAGCGTCTAGCAGAGCAGGCCAACGCGTTTTCGATTCTGTTCCGCTACCTGGCCTTGCGCAACGGAAGTAATCTCAAGCGGGTATACTGGCTCATGGAGTCCTCGGCGCGGACGCCAGTGTCCTTCCAGCCGCGTGATGAGGAGCTTCTAACTTTTCTCTCCCGGGAACGCATTCCTTTTAGTGTCGTGCTCACCAAGATCGACCGTCACTGGCGCCACTACGCCGAGCAGCAGCGGACGGCTGATCGAGTAGGAAAAGATGGCTTCGTACATCCAAGGGTCAGGCGACCAGAAACACACGTTCAGGGGTTTTTTACGCGCGCGAACCTGCCTCAAGACGGTGTGGCACGCAATATGCAGGAAGTGTCTGAGTTTCTAGGCACCGATCAAGTACCGATTCTCGGCGTAAGTGCGAACCGCCTACAACCAAACCGTTCGCGTAATCTGGAGCTGCTGCAGCACGACATCGTTTACTACTGCACGCAAGACCTACTGCACTCAGAGGAGCTCTCCTTTCGCAACATGCACAAGCTGAGCTATGCGCCACCGACGGCTGATCGTATTCATGAGGTTCAGCTGCGATACCCAGTAGAGTCGTTCGTGGTTCCCGAGAACAACAACATGTCATTGGCACGCATGGTAGAGCACCACGAGGAGATGAAAGCACGATTTCGCGAAAACAACGTATCTGCGCGGCGCCTCTCCGCCAAAGATGTGGCGGTGTGCCATCTGGAGAGCGTCGCAAGGCTGAGGGCAGCCTGCCAACACGATGCTGCAGAACGAGAGCGTGCGGAAAAAGTGCTTCCCACCACGACCTATCTCTGCGAATCTACCTCGACGGCTGCTGCTGCAACGTCGCTGCCGCTGCCAGGCGATGTCGCAGGCCTGTTGCGCGCCAGCGAAGAGCAGGACACGGTTACGGCATCGGTAAGCCGTGTGGGGGGCCTTCCTGCGCGATGGAAGGAATGCGGTGACCACAATGCCGAGGCGGGCGCGGCTGACGTGTGCGCTGGCCGGCGCTTCCGCGTGCGGCCGCTCCTCGCAGGCGAGAGGCAGACGAGCCAAGACTCCTTGGAGGATATACTGGAGCGTGCGCGCGATGAGGGGGAGCCGAGGCAGGACGTTGCAGGTAGCATCGGGGACAAAGGCGAAAAGACCGCCAACGCAGCGTCGCCTCCGCACCGTACACACGCGGGCGTCACTTTGTCGTCTCATACGTTGAGTCCGGTGCCAGACGAGGCTCCGGCACCGCCGCCGTACCGCGTTGACGCTGTGCTCCTGCAGGAGCGGCCTCTCGAAGCGCTTCCGCTCCCCGCAATGCTCGACCCAGATGCTCACTACGTCACCGCCATTGATGGAACGCTGATCCCGCGAAGCATGATTTCCGTGTCCGTGGAGCAGCTGGCTGTGAGCAAGGACGATGAGCTCGCCCATTTTGCCACCAAGTCTGGCGCTGGCGCGTACGAGGAGCTACTTCTGGCAGACCAAGAGAAGGGCAATGCGGGGGCCGATCTCTTCATGGAGACGAGCGATGCAGCGCATCTTCCTGAGGAAGTGCAGGCACAGCTGATGGAGGCTCGTGGGCGTCTCACTCGCTCTGCAGCGCGCAAGCAGAAGGAACGATTCCTTGCAAAGTATGTGGAGCGGAAGCGAAAGGAGCGATCGATCTACATGCAGGCGGAGGGGTATATGTGTCCGTGGCTAGGGAGGTCTGAGGGTCGGAGCGTGGTGCAGGGTTTCGCTGGCTCCTGCGGCACCGGAAAAGGCGGGGCTGTGATGCGTGATCTCAAGCAGAAAGGGTTCGGTGGTAAGAGCTACTCTGCGCGGACCATGAAGAACAGAGGCCGCGCCACGAAAAAGACCGGGTTTTGGGCCGCATAGGGTGTACACACTTGTGCACGTGTGTATGCTTGTGTGCAGTGCCGGTACAGCGCCTTTCTTTCGGCCTCTCTTGCCTAGGTTTTCAGACCATCGGCTGCATCGCCACGGTCGGCTTTTTTCACGGAGCCGAGAAAGAAAGAGTTCAAGGCGGTAAAATACGCGTGTGTATCCCCAGTGCAGTAAGCACCAGCTATGGAAACTATAAGAACGCGAGGAGGGCTGAAAATTTCACGAGGGCTTGCCGTGATAGTCCTTTGTCATCAGAGAAGCGAATATGTCGGCTCAGCGTGCTACCGCTGACTACCGTCTCGAAGCGCGATACCCTCATACGAACGAAGGGCCTCTGCCTCATGTGCACCTCAGTTTCCATCTCCGCCTCTTTTTCCTTGTCGCCTTTCGTCTCTGCCACTGCCCCTCGCATGTTCAAACGACTGATCTTCAGCAGACGTGCGTTCGCACCTTTCGGGTCTCTTTCAGAGCACCGAAAGCCCCAAGGCGCACTCAGCTGCGCCCCCTCCCCTCCCCTTTTTTCTCGATCCACCCTATGCGACGCCGCTTTGCGGTCGACACACACTCAACCCCTTCGACGCGCATTTGCCATTTTACCTCACAGTGCTTCCGTAGTGGCTCGGCAGCACATCCTTTCTCTTTCTCATTCCTTGTTGCCCAAGAGGACAGCCCGTTAGATGAGCGACGACAGCGTTTATGCACTGAGAGGCACGTCTGCCCTTTATGAGGTCCTCGGTGTCTCGCGGAACGCCACGCAGCGCGAGATTCGCCAGGGCTACTATAGGCTTGCGGTGCTCTACCACCCCGACAAAAACCCAGAAGGGTCGGATGTCTTCAAAGAGGTTTGCTTTGCCCATGGAATTCTCTCTGACCCAGAGCAGCGTGCCTTGTACGACAGCGGCACGCTGCGTGCAGAGCTCGAGTCGAGGGCGCGTGCCTGCTGCCCTTCCATGGACCCAGGTGTGGAGCTGAGCCCAGAGGACCTGCGTGTTTTTGTGGACCGCGTGCGACAGACTCAGGAGGCCAATCGGCAGGTGCAGTCTACCTTTGAGCTGAGGCGCGAGGAGGAGATGAAGCGAAGGGCAGAGTTTGATGCCAAGAATCCGGCCTTTAAGTCGGAGTATGAGCAGGCGCGCCGCCGGCGACATCATGCCTGCGGAGGCTCCACTTCTGCAGCCCATGCACATGCTTCCGCCACTGTAGACCTATCAAAGACAGTACCACCCAAGGTGCGCACTTCCGCTGAGGTTCTGGCTGAGCTGCAGCGGGAGGAGGAAGAGCGCCTCTATGGAAATCCTGGAATCGGCCCTGCCAACTCAAGCAGCGGCAAAGTAGCGGTGAGCGACGGCCTCTCTACGAAGCATCACATGCTGTCGCACTATCGCGCCGCTCACAGCGAAGCTAGCGGAGCCGAAAGTCTTAGCAGCTTCTACAGCGGTGGCAGCGCCTCAGCCACCCTGCGACGCCGCCAACTGCAAACCACTAGCTTGCCATTTGTCAGGGCGCACTGCGAGAAGCCTCAATACAGCGAAACGATTAGTGCGACGGTGCAGGCGTATGCAAACTATGACTACCTCACTTTCGTTGAAGGAGGTAGTATGGATCACGGGGAACTGGAGGGGGCGATCATGGCCGATGCCTTGGGCAACTACGACCGACACCACTGATGCTCACCGCACCGCACCTTTTCTTTGAGGGAACAAGAAAGGACAGGCAGGACGTGGGTAAGAGGATCGATAAGCAGTTATTTTTGTTTTCCTCTCCTTTCTCTCAAACTGTGATGACGGGAGGGCGGCACCTCGGTGCGCGGCATCAAGGCCCAGCAGCACCCACTCGGTGGAGAGGCCTGGCAGTCCCCTTATACATGCCGGCGCCGAGCCACCCTTCATGGTGGCAGGGTCAGGCGCCTACGACGTAGGGGGGCCAGAGCGACTTATCGCTAATGATGTCGGCGGTGAGGTGCTGGATGGCGCTGCGTTGGGGAGAGATCCGCCACTGTGCGCACGCCTGTGCCGTCCGTATGCTGGGCGGAGTGTCAGCGTGACTCGAACGTGTCCCACCCGGCCCTCGCACTGCCTGCTGGTGTAGGGAAGCCTGAGCGACCTCGGGCGATGCATCGCGTGGCGGTCAGCATGGCTGGGGGCGACGGTGAGGCAGCCTGCGAGGCGGGGGCGGGAGGTGTTTGGGGCGCAGACGCTGCCCGCATGCCTGAGCTGGCGCATTGCTGCCACGCGTGTGCGCGGCTGCTTCGCGGCGTGCGATGGGTCTCTGACGGGGCGGGCGGGGCGGGGCTCAACGTGTGTGCTGTGGCGGCGTGGACACGGTGAGAGAAAGCTCTTTTTTTGAAGTATAAGTCTTTACTGCTACGCCGACGGCGCTCATTCTTACTGGGACGATGTACAGCGATTAAGCCTTTTCTTTGCGTTCGCGCTTCCTTTTTTCCCTGTAAATGCCGTCACACCGAGCTCTCCAGCGCTCGGACGCACAAAGGCACATCATATGTACGCTGCCGCCATGCACCTACTGTAAAAAATGCGCCTCAACATCGTAGTAAGAAAATGAAACAGCTGAGGAGTCGGGAGCGGCTGTAGAGGCGCGTACGCACGTTCTGAGGCAGGTCTCTCTGCGCTTGCTTAATCAAGTTCGACGATGTTCTTCTCTCTGCGGGTTGCGCAAACGGCTCCCTTTTCTCTCAGCTGCGTCCCAGGGGTGTTTTAGAGCGCTCTGCCCCTTCCCACCGCGATGCACATGTAAGGTATATTATTGCCATCGCGGTGGAACAGAGATCTTGGCCCACGAACAACTGCCACGTGTCAATGCAATTCCCACATGGGAGCAGTCGAATGAACAAAGGGAAAAACCTTCGGCCCCAAGGCCGCCCATGACTTTTACATGGGTTTTCGGTGTAGTGTTGTTTTGTGCAGTGTGCATGATAGCAAGAAAGCGTCGTCTTGCGCATGCTCACGCTTCGACTGCGCCGTCGCCGGTAATTGCAGCCGGCGAGCAACGGGCAGAGAAAGCTAAGCGAGAAGAAGACGAAATCAACTTGTTCATCGTTCTCGTTACGCACAGCGTATCTCAGGCATGCTCCTCCTCTATCCTCCTCCGTCATCCAGATTACTCGACACCTTTCCTTCATTCGATGCCCTTGCTCTCTACCTGCTGTTCTTGCGTGTTTTTCTTCCTTGATGGCGCCAGTTTCTGTCTCTCCTCTTGGACCGTCACCACCGCCACACATCTGTTTTTTTTTTCTTTGGTGTTCCCCCTCTCCTCTTTGTTTTTAGTGCGCAGAGAAAGGAGAGAAATACATCACACACAAACGCGAAAACAAGCGAAGCCATTTTTCGGCACACACACGCACACGCGCGCGCACACACACACAGACAAAGGGAAAGCAAGCAAGCAAAACGAAAGGAGAGCAGGAGTTTTGAGGTGAAACAAGAGCGACAGCCAAACGGAGAGGCAAAACACACACACACACACACACACAGCAAGCATCAGCGAGAGAGCTGAAGAGGGGAAACGAAGAGCAGAAACGGAGAATCTCGGAGTCGAAGGTGTTGCATCTTTTCCCCCTCCTCTCTACCATTTTCTGCCTTTTGGTTGCTTCGCTATCTTCTTTCTCTTTCATCCTCACTCTTACAGCTCTCTCTGATCGGGTATCCTTCGCACACCTTCGTGTCTATTCTCTTCTGCCTCTCTCGTCGTGATCCACTTCTGTTATCTCTCGTTTTCTTCGCTTTCTACTGCATTTTTCACTACCAAGTCTTCTTCTGCCGGATCTCGGCGAAGGCACTCGAAGAGCTTCCTCCCTTTTCTCTCTTTTCAAGCAGAGCGTACTGACGCAAAGAGCGAAACCTCAACCGAACGGTAATCCACCACCAGGCGTGAAGATAGAGGAGGTGTAGTGGGTCTTGGACTTTTTTCCTTTACTCCTCTCTCCCTGTTCTCTGCTTTCGCATTCCCCATTGGCTCTCACCAATCATCACCTCCCCCCCTCCCATCAGTCCCACCACCACAGCTCTTTCCCTCCTCTTTCGTCTCTACCTTTTTTTTTGGTTGTGCAGTTTGGGGTTTACTTCCCTCGTCCCTTGTGTGTGTGTGCTTTCTTTTGAGTGTTTTGTCTCGCTTCCTGTGAGTGACCAAGATCGGCGCACCTCCATCCTAGGGCTGCTGTGGCTCTTTGCTTTATACATTGGTATTCCCTGGCTCTCCCTGGTGGTGTTGTCATACACATCGGTCAGCCAGCCGCCGCACGTTTTTCGTTCTCCCCCCCCCTCACGCAAGTGGCTCTTCTCACGAACCCTTGCCTTGGGGCTCGCTCATCCGCGTTTCGCTTCCTCTGGCTTGCTGCAGGACAGAAGGACGCTTTATTTTCGGCCCTCTTCACCCGGTCTTCGCACGCGACATGTTAACAGAAATATTGGACATTGACGAGCACCTCGCCACCCTCAACCGGTGCGAGAACATCGGCGAGGCGGATGTGAAGCGGCTGTGCTTGAAGGCGAAGGAGATTTTCACGAGTGAGGAGAACGTGCACAAGATCCCGGCTCCGTGCACCATCGTGGGCGACATCCATGGCCAATTCTACGACCTCCTGGAGCTCTTCCGCGTCGGTGGTGAAATCCCGGACACAAACTACGTCTTCATGGGCGATTTCGTAGACCGAGGCTACCACAGCGTAGAGTCGTTCCTGTTACTACTTGTACTCAAGATCAAGTACTCTCGTCGCGTTGCGCTGGTTCGCGGAAATCACGAGTCGCGCCAAATTACACAGGTATACGGCTTCTACGATGAGTGCTTGCGCAAGTACGGCAGCATCAACGTGTGGCGCTACTGCACTGACGTGTTCGATCTCTTGCCCCTAGCGAGCGTCGTGGAAGGGAAGATCTTCTGCGTGCACGCTGGTCTGTCGCCATCGATACAGACGGTGGACCAGATGCGTTCCATCCGCCGTAACTGCGAGGTACCGCACGAGGGCGCCATGTGCGACTTGCTCTGGTCCGATCCGGAGGACATTGACGGCTGGGGCCTGTCGCCGCGCGGCGCCGGCTACCTGTTCGGCGGTGATGTCGTGTGCCAGTTCAACGAGACAAACAAGCTAGACCTCATCTGTCGCTCCCATCAGCTGGTGATGGAGGGATACAAGGCTATGTTCAATGACACGCTTGTGACGGTCTGGTCGGCGCCCAACTATTGTTACCGCTGTGGTAACGTTGCGTCTATTCTGGAGCTGGACGAGCACCTGAACAAGAACTTCAAGATTTTTGAGGCTGCGCCGGCAGAGGCGCGCGAGGCTGGTCAGCGGAACGAGGTACCAGCCTACTTCCTATAGTGCTTCCCACGTCTCGTTGCTACTCCCTCTCTCTCCCCTTCTTGTGATCGCCTCCATCTCATGTGAGGTTTTGCAGTCATTTCGGCCGCTGCTTCGCTTCCTGCTCTCTTTTTACTTCGCCCATCGATCGCCTCGCCGAAAGAGGAGAGTGTGTGATAGGGACGGGAAAGGAGGAGTGTGTGTGGGGATGGGGGTGGGGGAGCAAAGTGATGGAGAGGCATGTAGCCTATCGTGCCATGGGGGAGACGCAGACAGCACCGTGCCTGTCGCCTCTGCGTTCATGCAGCGGAAGAAAGACCCTGCCTCTCATCACGGATGGCACGCCACCCCTGATAGATGCGTGTGTGTGGGGGAGCGAGTGTGATGCGGTGCCTGTGTGTGTGTTTCACAACTTGTCGATCTCCTCCCGTTTTCCTCATTTTTTCGTTACCCTTTTTTGCGTTGCTCTTCTTTTTTTCCCAGTGCCTATTCGTGCATGACTTGGTTCTCTCTCTCTCTGTGGCGGAAGACGTGCCTGCGCGTTTCTCTATCTAACTGTCTGTGGCGGCGTGCCTCCTGAGATGTTTGTATCTGTGTGTGTATGCGAGTGTGTGCATAATGCGTGCATGCT
The DNA here is from genome assembly GCF_000002875.2 of Leishmania infantum JPCM5. NCBI lineage: Eukaryota > Euglenozoa > Kinetoplastea > Trypanosomatida > Trypanosomatidae > Leishmania > Leishmania infantum. The sequence goes on from NC_009416.2 coordinate 1,199,227, forward strand.
GTTGTTTTCCCTTTTCGTTTTTGTGTGGAGGAGATGATGGCACGAAGAAAGAGGGAGCAGAGCCACAGCAGTGCCACCCAGGGTGGCGCGAGAGAGCAAAGCTGTCGGAGGGGGCTCGAGGTGAGGGCTGGGGCTGGGGGCAGGTCTCTAAAGCAAAGGCAAAGGAGTCGAGCTCACATGAATGTAGTAGGTCTTCTCCATCATACACCATCTCCCGCTCGACCTTGTGCCGCCTTCCTCTTTGCTGGTCTCCTCGCTTTCCGCGCCTGTGCGCGCCTCTGGGAACTCTCTCGTTTTCTCTGTCGTTCTCTCTTCTGCCACTGATTCTCCTCTGTGACTGCCGTGCTTCTGTCGTTGAGGCCTCCTGCGTCCGTACATGCTTGTGTGCCCCCATATGGTTTGCTGTGCGTTTGTGTGCATTTCTGAGCGAATATCACCTCTTCAGTGGGCACTGCCCCCTTCTACTGTTCGTTTTGTGTATATGTGTCCAGTGGGGCCAAAGAGGAGGGGGGGCGAAGAGAGGGGTGCAACGAGAGAAAGATGGAGAGAGCCTGCCATGACAGCGACGGACACACACGAATCTACAAGAAGCAGAACGAGGAAGGCTGATGCTACGGCTCGGAGAGTCTATCTCTACTCTCCTTTTACATCTACACCTCTTTACACTGATCTCCGCTGCTCAGCCCGCATGCATGCGTATGTTTCCGGCTTGTGCCCGAGGTGCCTCAAACCCTGCACTTTCTGCAGAGCATACCCCCGCTGCTTGTCAACAAAAAGGAAGGATGGGCGGCTGCTCGTGTGGGCTCTACCTCTTTCTTCTCTCGCTTCTCTTGTGTGCCCTTTTCTATCCCTGGCCATCAATCAATGTCCGTCAGCTTAATGACCAATGTACATTGGAATAACGAAAGAAAAAAAACAAATGTTACAAGCGGCGGCGGCAGAGGGGTAAAAGGGGGGAGGGAGGAGGGGGCGAAGGCACACTGTCGCAAAGGCATCATCCCAGGCACTGTTGCCGTCCTCAAGTGGGCGAAGGCTGTGCCTTGCGTTTCTCTTCCCTTGACCCTTTCTTTTTCCTCGCTGCATGGCTCTCAAGCCGTACAATATCCGCTGTGGCGTGAGTGACCATGGAAGCGTTTCGAAATGGATGACGACACTATGCCGCGTCTACGAGGCTCCGTTTTCTACTTGAAAGGTCGCGAAGATGGGGAGCTGCTGCTTGCCGTTGCCCGGCGCCCGCAACGGGCACGTTCCAAAATACACCGAACAGTTGTGCTTGCCTCGGCTTCTTTCACGGCGAAGCGCTGCATTTGCACCGTCAGTATTCCGTGTGGCCCACCGATCAACCCACTACACGGCATCCTCCGACGTGCAAAGCCAGCATCTCACGCTGATCATCTCGCTTTACGCCCGTTGCGCCCCCACTCTTCCTTTGTTTCCTTGTTTTGTCACATCCCTAGAGCTGCACACCGCACTTCGGTTCGTCAGAGGGTTTGCCCTTCACGCGTGGTGGTCACATGGGCACCTTAGATTAGAACGCACAGCTGCCAACTTCTTCTTTGCTGTCCCTGCACTGGCACAGAAGGGCGGTGCAACACAGCAACGTATACAAAGAGCTCATCCACATACAAGCCAGTCGCTCACGCGTTGGCCTACATGGACGTGCGCGCGGGTTATAAGATTGCTCTCTCTTCTTTTTTCGCTTACCTCTCTCTCTGTTGTGGTGCCTTGCCTTATCTGTTTCCCTTCTCGTCTGCCTTTTTCCCTTTTGGTTCTCGTTTCACAGAGTCCGGCATTGAGCCCCCTCCCCTCCCCGAACCTCCCCGACACACGCAAATAGGTAAACAGAAAAATTTGCAGCAGGTGAGAGGGGATCTGAAGATGTTCCATAGAAGCGACGACAGCTCTCTAGAGGCGTCTCCGGTGCACCCGACAGCGACAAGCGAAGCAGCGATAACTCAACCTCCCCCACTGGGGCCCAACCTGGTGCAAGAAGGTAGCACTACTTTCCCCATTCGCGATGACAACGCTGACAGCGGGCAAACCCCACTTCGCCGCGCCATCTCCGAAGAGGCTAGCGCGCCTTCACATGCGGCAGCCGGCATTTACAGCGACGGTGCTGAGTCACCCCCACCCAAGGCACCAACACGAGCACAGGCAGTAGAGGCCAGGCCTGTGGTGTCGTCCACTGAGGCCGCAGCACATGTCGACCCCTCAACGGCCGTCGCCACCGTTGTCGCGTCGGCTGTGATGGCTCCGGCGGTTGCGGGAAAGGAGGGAGCAGGCGCAGTTGTTCAGGGTAAGGTGCTTCACACCTCTGCAGAGCCCCGAGCCGCTAACGACCTCCCCATCACTCGCGGGCGAGTGGCGCTGGACGTGCATGAATCGGCGCCTCATGCCGCTGCGGCATCCGAGAGAACCGCAACCAAGAGGAACGGCGGGACCGGCGGTGGTGATCCGCAGCTGTCGGATTTGCAGGAGTATCTCCGTCAGATGCGTGAGCAGACGAAGGGTAGAAGCCTGATGGCTCGCTATGTGCTGCAAAACGCGGTTAGTGACGTGGTGCACAGCTCGTCGTCCTCGGTGACAGCGGCCAACGCAGACTCTCTGCACCCGCGCGGGATAATGAAGCTGGTGCAGGGCGTACCCCGACTTCGCTTCCGCAACCAGCAGGTGCACCGCCGCAAAATCATCCTGCTAGGCTACCAGGAGGTGGGCAAGACGTCATTGCGCAAGTGCTTTGAGTCTGAGCCGTTCTTCTTCAAGAGCCTGCCAGAGGTGCGCACGACCAGCGGCGTCGAGGTACAGGAGAAGTCCATGACGATCGATGGCGACTCCGTTCACATAATCCTCTCCGACTTCGCGGGGCAGGAGTCTTACCACTCGCACACGTATTTCCTAACGGAGCGCTCCATCTTTGTTCTGGTCTGGAAGCTCTCGGCCGTGGAGCAGGACTTCCAGAGCAGTGGTATCAACGTGCGCGAGGAGGAGCGGCTGCAGCGGTGGATTGCGGAGGTGTTCGCCAAGTACCCGCACGCCCGTATCGTGCTAGTGGCCACCCACCTCGATGAGCTTCGCGTTCAGGGGCAGCGGAGTGTCGAGATGATCCTCAACAAGGTCGAGGGAAAGCTCCGCTCGTTTATTGACGACCTGATCGCTGCATCTAACACGACGGCGACGCCGACGACGCTGGGGGCGCCGGCGCTGGCCTCTTCATCCACGGCAGCCGGAGGTGCTCCTTCATCCTCAAAGGGGCAGATCTCATCCCACCTCGCGCAGCCGCGTTACGCGCGCCGAGTCATTGTCGGCAACTTCGCCGTGTCGTGCAAGACGCGCCTCATCATCGCCGCTGGAAACGCGCTGCGGCACCTCTCTGGCGAGAAGATCAGCGCGTTGCTGAAGTATCTCGGGGCGTTGTTGAAGGAGGACTGCTTCGCAGACCGCGAGTACCCCGCGGCGGTGGTGCCCGGACGTCACGCCAAGCTGATAGAGAGCCTTGAGGATGTGAAGCGACGCCATCCGGTGAAGCTACTGATGCGCTTGAGCGAGTTTGTGCAGATGGCGGTGAACGTCGGCATCGAGTCGGAGGAGGAGCTGCTGCAGGTCGCGCGCCTCATGCACAGCTGGGACATGGTGTACCTTTTCAACCAGTACTCCATCGAGGCCAACCCCCTCATCGTTCTCTATCCTCGCTGGCTAAACCGCATGGCTGCCTCGCTCTTTTCCTATGCTCACCTCCTGCGCACCCCACTGCACATGCGCAGCATGATTGGCGGCCTCGAGTACCTGGTGAGCAATGCTGAGATGGCTGACATGTGCCTGATGCGGAAGGGCTACTTGCGATGGCCGCTGGCGCGTGTACTCTTCCACAAGCCCCTCTCTGACTTCCTGCGTCGCCCTCCGGACGACGCGGATGTAGCCATGTGCCTGGAGCTGCTCGAGGCGATGCAGCTCGTTTATCCAGTCGAGGTGGAGTCCGACGAATTCGAGGTGCTGGCGGAGGAGGTGCCTGTGGACCCTAGTGTTGGTCGCCCGGTTATCAAGTCGCAGAAGATCACCCGCTACTACGTCCCCTCGCTCGCACCACTCGAGACACCGCAGTCACTGAAGAAGCTGGCACCCGTCTTGTTTCACCGCGGGGTTCGGGTGCGGCTGGAGTTCAACCTCCTTCCTGACGAGCTCTGGTGGCGGTTTCAGTGCAAGCTGCACCGCTTCATCAAGTCAGTCACTGTCTACCAACCTGCGGTGGGTGGGATGGACGATGAGGACTTGTTGCTGAACGGCTTCCGGCTGCGGGAGGCGGACGAGGAACATAACCGATGGCGAGACTCACTGTGGCTCATGGGTCGTTGCTGCCGTGTGCTGGTGTATCGTGATGGAGCGAACGCGGTATCGGTGCTGTCTGCCGAGAACACGTCGCGTGGGTCGGAGGAGGTGCTGCAGGCGGTGGAGGACGCGTTGGTGGGGCTTCTTCAAGAGTACAAAGGCGTGCAGCGCCGCACGTTTGTGGCCTGCCCCAACCAGGACTGCGGAGGCTGGCTCGAGGCGGACGTCGTTGCATCCAGTGTCAGCATCACGTGCCCCACCTGCAAGCAGACGTTTGAGAGCAAGCAGATCGTTTCCTCTGGCATAGGGCCGCTCGGCGCGCCGCGCTTTTCGCAGACTCTCCTCGTCGAAGCTGGTGAGCTTCTCGCCTTCTGCCTTTCGCACCGGTCTTGCCTCCACATGTGCCGCTACCTGGGCATCCCATACAAGGGGCCCTCCCCAGCCCGCGAGGAGTCGGTGGAGGCTGAGGCAGACTCTGAGAGTGACAGCCGCCAGACAGACGCCCTGGGAACTCACGTCGAGTACTTGCACGCGCTGGACAAGGTGGTGCAGGCGGTGCTGTTCCGCTCGTGGATGCAGCGCACAGAGGAGCAGGAGCGCCGCCGTCGCATGCTGGAGGACGAGCCGACTCCAGCGTTTTTTTGAACACTGTCAACCCCCTTGCACAAGAGAGAAGACGCGGCTTATTGAGCAAACCCGCATATGGAGGCCAGCGTCACAACGAAGATATGGAAGTGGGAGTGTCGCACAGCCCTGTACGAGGAGCAGGTGGCAAGTGAGAATGCACCCCGCTCGTGCTCCGTGAGTGCGAGCCTTCCTACTCCGCACCCGACACCGTTTGCGAATTTCATGTTGGCAGTCGACGATCTTTCTTTTGTATGATGGCTGCGCTTTGGCTTGAAGACGGCTTGAGCGCACCATCTCTCTTTCACGTTTTGCAGAGTCATCTGTCCTTCTTTTGCCCGGCTCACCTGCGCGCGCATTGGAGTGCGGGTATGTGATGGAGGTGTGTATGTGGTGCATGTGTGTGTCTTCTCGAAAGGCAGCGGCACGATGTTTTCGTTTTCCTTTTTCTTCCTCCTTTTCTGCCTTGCATGCTGTTCTCTCTCCCTCTCTGTTTGCGTATCCGCCTCGCTTCCCCTCAGCAGCAAAAGAAGTGCGTAGGTGTGCGTGCTTCACTCAGAGTGACACACACACACACACACACCACACTGAAACCGGCCACATGCTTCCATATGAATCGAGCTGTACGCTGATTGGCCCACGTGGATGCACACGGATTCAATGCTCCTACAGTGGACGGACTCGAGTTGGCCTCGGCCGTGTGTATGGTGGATGCGAACGAGTTGGAGCGAACGACTCAGCTTTGTACGTGCGACTGCCTACTAGCCTATCATGACGACCTCTGCACTCCCCAGAGCCGTCTCCTCTCTCTTTACCTCACTCTTCGCGGCAGTGCTCGCCTCTCTGTCCACACACGCCCGTGCATCTTCGACCCCCTCGCCCCGCTCCCGTCCGCCCAACGCACCAAGCAATGGAGTATACGGTCTCTCTTTTGCTCATTGTCTTCTCGCTCCGCGATTGAAATGTGCCGAGCAGGTGTAATAGTCAACCCCCCTCTCCACACACACGCGCACGTGTATACCCTCCCTCCCTCCCTCTCACCCTCTTACTATTGGCGTAGTTCTGCGGGGAGTTTCCGATACATCTGTGCCGCTGTGCAGAGTCCTTTTACACTTGGTAACGTGTCTGATTAGCACACACACACACACACACACACACATACACACGCACACACACGCACATCACATTCAAGCACACATACACACACGCTCCGCAAGCTCATTTACAGTATTCGTAGATCGACGAATCCACTCATCTCACAAGTGTGTGTGCTCTTTGCCTTCACCGTTTCCGTTTTGTTACCCCCGAAACACCACTTACACCATCACGGCTACTCCCAACTCACAAACGAACCCCCCTCCCCGACACACGGAGCGGCACACACACACACACACACACACACACGTACGCACGTACACATACAGGCATCCGTTGTTTTGCGGTGTGCTGCCTTTTTCCATCCCTTTTTTCCCCTGCCCCACCCTGCTGACTGCGCGCCGAGACTTTTTTATCGCTCGTTCTTCGCATTCATTTGCTTGTGCCTCGTGTCCTTCTCTCTGCGCGCACTGCCCAGATCGTGAGCTTTTTGGGTGAGGATACGTGTGCTTCCTCTGCTGCTTCTGCTTGCTCCCCATCTCTTCCTCCGCTGCCGCTCGTTGCATCTTCCATTCGCACCCGACGGGGCTTCGACGAGATCCAGTTGTCTTCTCTTTGAGAAGTGGTTCGTACTCTCTCGTCTCTGAGCGGACCTCGGTGTGCGGCACTGCACGAGTGAAGAGCCGCTGCACTCGCCCGGTCTCTGTTTTCGTCCCTCTATCCTTTCCTGCCGCTTTTCCCTTTTCCGTTTGTGCGCGAAGTTCATGATCGGCGAGTCATGCGACAGCGCACGGTATCGCGGTCCCGCGCGCGCAGTCAGATCCGCATCTCTGCCGCAGAGGAGGATGATCTGCGGGTAGGCTTGCAAAGGTTTCTGGACAAGCTACGCCAGCACCAGCCTCTCTTCACCGAGGATGATGTGACGGCCATTTCCTTCCCCCCAGAGGGCAGCAGCAGCAGCAGCTGTGTCGGTGGCGGCTCACCTCACTCGTCCGCCTCCACGTCGCCGCGGCACTCGCCGTCTCGCGCCGACAACGAGGAGGCGACGCTGGATGGCACCTTCAAGGGCGGCGGCTCCTCTCCGTCGATGGCCAAGTGCAGAAAGGTTCCCGCCGCATCTCCCAGCACAACGGGTTCACCGACCTTCGCCTCTGCCAGCGTCATCGATCTAGACGTGCCGCTCTCTGCGCCTCTGTTCCTCACAGCCGTGAACATCTTCGAGGCAAAGTTACTCTCAAAGAGCAAGCGGGTGTCCACCGACGCGCTCAAACTTGTCCGACAAGCCTACGCCCTCGTGTGGAGAGATCCAGGCTACCTGGCGACGCTCATGAACGGAGATCCATGCTTGGCGGGCTCAAGCAGCACCGGCTCCTCCACAACACCACCAGATGGTTGGAGCCGTAGACCCAGCTCTGTGCCTCTAGCCAGCTCCCTTAGTAAGCCCCACTTGACGTGCCAAGCCCTGTTCTCCGCCTCCGCGCCCGCGCCGACACAGCGACCGGACAGGCGGCTGGCGCTGCAGCTGGACGAGTGCATTCGAACACTGCTCGTGTACGCGAATACGTCGGTGAATCTTTGCCAGAGTGTCTCCACCAACACGCGTACACTTCTACTGCTCGCCTTTGTTACCTGCGCCGCGCGGCGTCTGGAGGAGGAGGATGACGTGCCGTACGGTGACGGCCCCGGCTCAGTCGCGGACATCGTAGTCGGTAACCGAAACCTGCACGCCGAGATGAAAAAGCTGGAGAGCTTGTGGCGCAGTTGCGGCATCGAAGGACGCGTCGCAGACTACCTGCGCGAATGCTACCTGGTCGAGTTCCTGTTAGACGCTGCGCTGCCGCCGGCGGTGTGCTCGGCGCGCTACGACGGCCTGCAGATGGCTGTGCACGAGAAGAAGCAGCGTATCATTTCGGATGTTGTGGCGAGCCGCGCTGGCTTCGCGAGCATGATGCGAATGGCACCGCTGCGAGGCTTGTGCGGTCTGGCAAACATGTCCGCGTTTGGAAATTCGAAGTTGCGGGCGAGGTTACTGGACAAGATGGCGTCAGAGGGGGTCGTGGAGCGGCTGGCGGCGGAAATGGCTGCAGCGATGGAAGCCGTTCTCGCGCCCGACACCGCCACCACGACACCGGCACACAGCTCGACAAAGCGACCGCGCCAGAGCGCAGTGTACGGTGGCTCACCCGCGCACCAGCGATCCCGCGCCGGCGCGTCCAGATCGGCGAGCCGTCAAGGATCGCTCGATTCTGTCTCGCCTGCCGGCAAGGAGCGCCGCGCGATGACGATCGCGAGGGCTTCCACATCCTTGGAGCGACTGTTGGACAGCGACCCTACCCCGGTGGAGCGCATTGGTCAGTGTGTAGATATATTGATGCTGCTCACATGCCCGGATTTGCGGCCGCCGGACGGCGGAGAAGAGTCTCCGTCTCGTTCGTCGACTTCGTCTGCATCGGCGGTAGTGCGTTCCACCACGTGGGCCTCCCGTGACGCTGCGCTGCATGAGATATGCTTGTATCTCTTGGCTATCTGCTTCGTCTCAAAGACCCATGCGCGATACGCGGAGTTGTCGTCGTTGCAGCTCTACGCGGCGGATTGCATGCTGCAGTGCGCAGCATACAGCGGTGCCTTTTACGCCATGGTGGTGCACGCCATGGATGTGTTAATTGATATGATAGAGTCCATGTCCGCCGCTCCAGTCGCCAGCGTCCAAAGGACGCCGCTTTCGTCGGGAAGGGCGTCGTGCTCTCGCCTTGTGTCGCCTCAAAAGAATTGGAGAAAGGATGCCGAGGAGGGAGACCGGCTTGACAGCGAACGCGGCCGCCGCGTGCTGCAGCATCTCCTACCCGGAGATGAAGCCGGTCTGCTGCCGTTGCTAACAAATCTGCTGCAGTACACGATTCACGCCCAGGCAAATGCCAAGTCAATACGCCGATGGTTCGGCTTCCTAGCGGATCGGTTGCTGCCGGAGGTCTTCGAGGCCCCACAGCTCACGACTGGGCGGCGTAGCAGCGCTACATGGGGACTTCAGCAGCAACAGGAGCAGCGGCGGCGCTCGCAAGCGGACAGCCGAGCTTCCCGGCTGCCTGGAGCACTGGGGAACGGTTCACCGGCTGCCGCGGACGGCGCTTTTGATGCGCCGGTACTTGCTCGAGACCTGACGCGAGCGGAGGTTGTGGCGGCTGCCCCGTACTTCTGCTTTGCGCGGCGAGCTGTGGAGGAGACGAGCTGGCGCGATGGGACGGAGTTGCTCTTTGCCAAAGTGGTGCTCTTGGCCTTCCACGTCATTGTGACACAGGGGCACCGGTGCAATCTGCTGTTTGGGCAGGCGTGCGCCTGCTACGACGTCGTGGCCCCTGTGCTGCTTCTGCGGTCCTCGCAGAGCGACAACGGCGCCAGTCCCGGAAGCCGATCCCCGCGCAGCAGCCGGCGCTCGTCCCAAAGCAGCACGAGCGCCACGTATCGGCGCAGCACCCTCCTTATGCATCTAAGGGAGGATGAGAGGGCATCGATGCAGGCACCACTGCACTCCAACGAAGAGGCAAGCGAGGACGGCGGTGTGGCGGGGTCGGAGGAGAGAGAAACCAAGGGGGCAGACGAGGAGAAGGAGGTATTCATTGGCTCGACTATCAGGCGGCGCTCGCTGTCCACTCGCCAGCGTCAGCGCGGCAGCGCGGTGAAAGGGAGCGCTGCTTCGGCTGAGCGACATTTATTGGCGACAAAGGCTGGCGAGGACGATCAGGGTTTTTCTCCCTTCATACAGAGCCCCAGCCGCTCCCTCGTCTTCTACGAGGCTTGCTCACCAAGCGACACTGAGGCGAGCAGCGACAGTCCTCTGGACAGCAGAGGTAGCCGCCGGCGACGCAGCTCATCGAGTGACCGACGGAGTTCTGACGGCGGGAGAAGCCTCGGGGCTGCGTTAGACGAGGCAGCCTTCGCCGCACCCACCGCAAGCGCCACCTTGGCAGAGTCCCCGGAGGCGGTGACACACTCCTGGACTGGCCGCTTGTCGCTGCGCTCCTTGCTCTCCTCGATCGGCGGTCACAGCGAAGCGCCGCTGCTGGACAAGAAAAAGCGCGCATAGTAGAATTGTGAGTGCCGCAGCCGGGACGCGTACTTGTGTGCGTGCAGCGCCGTTTTTGTGTGTGGCTTCCTTTCTCCTTCCAGGGCAGTTCATCTGCTGCACACGAGCGCATGCATCGAATCTGGTCTTGACTCCTTCCCTGCCTCCGCCCATGCTCACTTGCTGTCTCTTCCTCTCCGTGGGACTAGCGCGGCGCCTCCCTCTTTTTCACGTGTGTGGGGGGGGGGAGGAGGAGGAGGCGTGTGCGGGACGCACCTTCGTTTCTCTCTCACATAAATTTGTTCTTTTACCTCCGTTTTCGTACTTGCTCTCACACATTACTCTGACGTCAGCCAAGCTTCTGCTTGCAGTTTGTGTGCGGGTGGTGGTGGGAAGAAGGCTTAGATACGGGTCTCCACGGGGGGCACATGCGAACACAAGCTCGTGACTTGTGCAAGGAAGAGAGCACCGCTGAAGCACAGAGCTCTAGGCGAAACATGTGGGCTGATGCATGTTCCTTGTAGAAAACGTGAGGGATGATACGGCTTCTTCCTTTTTTTTTTTCGCTTTCATAGCTGCTAGTCAGCTCTGTTGAGAGGGCGAAACAGTGAGACGATCCGCGCCCGGTCATCTAAGCACGGTGACGCAGGGCTGTTTGTCTTCCTTTCTCTGACGTTTCCACTCGACCATCTGCTCCTTTTCTTCTTTCCTGATTCTTGCCTTCTCTAGCCCTTCACATTGATTTGCGCGTTTCACGCCAGAAAGTGCGTCGATTCGCTTGTCTGGAGAACGAGTTGCCCCGACGCCCTTCTCCCTCAAGCCGCTTCGCTCTGCTGCCGTCACGCCTCTTTCTCTTCTTTCCACATCACAGAGAGGCTATATTCATTTTGTTTGGGTTTCTACAGTTCGCTTGACGGCTGCGAGGGCAGTGCGGTTGCTGGTGCTGCTGAGGTTCTCTGGGGGGGAGAGAGAGAGGGGGGGAGGACCGCTCTTATCACACTGCGCATCTCTTTCACGCACACAGCATCAAAGTTCTCTCTCGTTTCCCCTTCGCTTTTTTTTTCCATGCCCCCTTTCACACTTCTCTCTGCCACGCTCTCGCTGCATCACAGGCGATACACTAGCACACGTACACACACACACAAACACACACACACACAACAGCATCTTTGGAACCACATCGCCAGAACATGATCTACGTCCCCTTCGCAGTCGGCGCGGGCGCGTTCTCTGTCCTGAATGCCTGCGGCTCGATTGCATGCTGGTACGGCAGCCGACGTCGGGTCATGCTTTTAACCGGCGCTATCAACACATGCATCGGCGGCGCGGCTGTCGTTATGTATCCGTACGACGCAAAGCTGTCCAACGTATATATGTGCGCCGCAGCCACGTCGGCGTCCGCGCAGTACCTCCTCCACGCAATGCGGACCCCTCAGCTACTTGCGCCGTCAATGATGAACTTTCTGTACGCGCTCTGGTCGGTGGGACTTCTCGTGTACGCGTGCCAGCGTGCGCGTTGGGTGTACGCGCTGCGGTACGACTGAAGCACTCACCGCCAAAAGTGCTCCTCCTCGGCTCCTCTCGTCAGGCTGTGGAGCCTGTATGTGCCACGGGCACCGCGTGAAGAGGAAGCGTCCACCGGCTCACATCGAGGGCGAAAAGAGAGACTCCCCTGCACCGCTCTCACTTCCTCGCCGTCTACTGACCACAGACACCGACCTGGCCATTCGCGCTGTATAAACCCTATCGCACACATACGCAGAGTCCCTTTCTCATTGTCCCTGCTATTCACAGCAGCAACAGCAAAACGCAGAGGCAAGACAGGGAGGGGGTGCATCGATGGGAAAAGCGATAACACGAGACGAGGCTCGCTCTCGTGAGGTGGTCCATCCGCACGCAGACACGCACGTATACCTTCAATTCTTGTGTGAATCTCCCCCTGCTTATACCTATCGCTCAACGTCCTCTCTCTCGTTCTCCTTTCCACTCCTCTACTCCATTCCCTTCCCTTCGTCTCCGCATCCTCCTCTCTCTATTAAACACACACACACACACACACGAACGTATTTTTCCCCTGTGTGCTTGCTACGTCTCGTCTCGCGCTTGTTCGTCTCTTGCGTAGAAAAGGGAGGCTGCGCCATGCAAAGCGTGTACGCACGCGCGCGCACACACAGGCATACACAACGCGAAGAGAAAATAAACACAAGCGAGCTCAACGATTCCTTCAGCTAAACATCACTATACGCATCTCGTGTTCTTCACATGAGGTGAGGAGGGGCGCGCCGAAGTGTTGCACCACATATCGCCTTTTTCTTTCGCTCGCCCTTTCTCCCTCTCAAAAAGTAGAGAGGAGCTCGTGAAGAAGCGAGAGGCCTCCGCTTCCTTCGGTGCCACAGGTTTTTATTCTCTCCTCGTCCCCCCCCTGCACCCAACAACACGGAGGCAACGCGCGCACGGCACTCCTCCCCGTCACCTACCACATACATACGCACAGGATCTTTTCCTTTCTGTCGGCTGCGCCCCTTTCCATTAAAAGCGCGTTTCCATAGAAATTTTTTTTTTGTGCATGAAGCAAGCACCATCTCCCCCAACAAAAGTGAGTAGTCGCGTATCATAGACACGCTCCGGGCTGCCTGCCGTGGCAGCACTTCGGCCCAGACACTCGCCATTGGGCTGTGTCTGCAACAGATTTCTCCACCGTCTTTCGCATATCACTCTCTCTCCTTGTCTTTCTAACCTCTACGCACACACACGCTGTCCGAGACGGTGTACGCGAGCGGCAGTGGCTTCCCGTCAGCTGAGCAGCGGCTCAGATACGGCATTTACTTGAAGGCAAGCGTAACACTTCAAAGAGAGAAGGGAGGCCAGCACTGGCTGCATGCCGCCGAAAGCAAGCAGTGGACGCCCCCGACCACTGCCACCGTCACTGTCGTCGTCTCTGTCTGCGTCTATAGCGGCGGACGCACCACGCCCGCGAGAGCCCTTCTCCATCGCGAGTTTCTTCGACGCTGCCAGCGCCCATCGCAGCAGTGGCGGTGATGGCTACCGCGTCGACTCTTTCTCGGATGCACCACCGACGCCGCTCTCTGGCTTCCCGCGTGCGAGTCATTCCCCTCCCGCTAGCGGGCACCGCACTGCTGCGACTCGCCAGGTGCAGCACCTCGAACAGCCACAGCGGCAACAGCAGCACTGGTCTTCCTCTACACCGGGGCAGTTGAGCTCTTCTCCCCAAAGCGGCGATGGCGAACACTATGAGCAGCAGCAGCAGCACAGCACCACGACCAGAGATGTCTCCAGCACGCTGCAAGAGGTGCGAAGACGTATCATCAGCGACCTCGACGCGTCGCGAGAGGGAAGTCGCGAGTCATCAGGGAAGCTGCACGTTCATCGACAGCGCGCGCTGCGTGTGGCGTTCGGGGAGGATGGGGCATCGCGTCGGCGAGGGTCCCGTGCGTCTTGCGTGATGACGAGTGAGGGGGGCGCATCACCGACGGATGCCAGGCGATCTAAGTCGCAGCACACGCCTAACGCGGAGAATGATGAGGACGACGAGCTCATGGTTGCCTCCGTAGAGTTTTCGCTGCTGTGCCCCTACTCTCGCCTCCCTATGCGTTATCCCGTGCGCAGCAATGAGTGCAACCACCTGCAGTGCTGCGACTTGGACTCGTGGATTGTGATGCTGAACAAGTGTCGCTCCATGCGTGATCCGGTCGGGCCGTGCCCGGTGTGCGAGCGCCGCGTCACCTCCTCCTCGCTACAGGTGGACCTTTGGATGAAGCATGTCATTGATCAGATGCCAGCGGGCACACATATGGTGGCGTTGGAGCCGGACGGCGCCTTCCGCAGTGGTGACACCACTCGAGAGCGGCGCAAAGAGCAGATGATTATGGAGGTGGTGGACGCGACACAAGACGACTACGAGAACTACTTTGGGGATGTGGTGGACGGCGACGATGACGTTGTGGTGCAGAGGCATCCTGTCACCACGTCTGATGCTTTAACCGGCACATCCGCCGCGCTTTTCCCGGTCGGCTCGCGTCGCCCTCGCATGGAATCGCCTGCGGCCCCCGAAGCGAGATCTGGTGTGCCGAGCGCCGGCGGGGACCACCGAGCCGGCTCACCCCCACTGGCGCAGGTCAAAACAGAGAAGGCCGCCATACTGGCCGCTGAGGCCGAGGCAGCAGCGGGGACGTCGCCTTCTGTCCCCACTTCTCAAGAGGATGGGGGTGTCGTTGTCGTGCACTTTGTTGAGGGCCGACACGACGGGTTGCAGGCGCTGCCTAGTCAAATCCGGCTGTGGGCGCTACACTGCACCCGATGCGGGGCGCCGCGGGTGAAGGCGGAAGATGGCTTGGTGCAAGGCTGTCAGCGATGCGGGCACGACGCAAAGGGCGACTGGAACTTTGTCCGCCGCTTCGAGGCGTCGTCTAGTGTGTCGATGGAGCTGGTTCCGGATGGCACGCTGGTGCTGCAAGGCGTCGACATCCTTGCGCCGTACCTATATCGCGCCGGCTTCTACCGCAGCCTGTTCGAAGTGATGGAGTACGCCTCCGTGGCGGAGCGGCAGCAGCAGCAGTATCGACCGCCAGCGGATGTGTGGACTTCGTCGTTTCCGCTGAACCGCTTCGAGATCGATTTCCTCGAGGCCTGCTGTGCGCGCATCGCGCAGGGCGAGACGCTCGACTCCATTGAGTCGATGATTGTGCCGAGCCTGTTTCGCATTCCTCGTCGGCGCCGACCAGGCGGCAGTGGCCAGACATCCTTCACACAGATGGGCCACGGCAGCGGCCGACACGGCGGGCTGGGCTTGGCGACCGCGTCGCAGGCTCACTGAAGTGCCTCACTCACCCAACCGGAGGGCTCGCGCTTGACGTCGCAAGCGCTGGGCGATGGCGGGCTTAATCGATGCGTGCCACACGTAACGCGGTCTCTTTTTCCTTTTCGACAACCTCTCTTTACGTCGATGACGTGCGCAGGCGGAAGCGCTCTGCTTTGTGGCTCTGACATCGTTTGCCTTGCTTTGGCGTGGCCTTATCCACCTGTCTCTGTCTCTCCCTCACCGATTCGTTTCGCCTCCGTCGGCTTGGCAGCATCTACGCGACCGGCACTCGAACTCGATACTTAATACGTCGACGCCCCGCGGTGAGGGCATCTCGCAGAGAGGCGCCATTCCTTACTCCGTAGACATCGGCACTCTTGACCCCCCTCCTCCGTTGCCCGCTTTCTGTACGTTGTCTGTTTCTCCGTTCCGCGTGGCGTCTCTGCAAAGGCGAAAAAAAAAGAGATACGATAAAGCTGCAGCGCACCGGGGCTTCGATGCCGCACGTGCGACTCTCCTGCAGGCTCTTCAAGTGGTGCACACCTGTGCCATGATCAGCCGCGCAGACAGAGATGCTCACCTGGTTATCCTTCCTTCGCTCCCTCACACCCTCTTCGCCTCCTCTTTTCCATCTCCCTGCTCGTTGGTTTCTCTCTTTTCATTCTCGTGCACGTGGATCTGGCGGCACGTACGCCCAATCACCTCTGTCTCGTGAACACTCCCTCTCCCTCCTCTTACTGACCTCCAACATGCCCTTCCATCCCATCCCACACCCCCCGGTTGGCTTGATCTAATTTTTGCGCGCGCGCACACACACACGTACACACCTACCGCTGCGGTTGGCGTCCAGTACGCAAAGAAAAACGGTTTCACTCACGTATACGCGTCCCACTTCCCTGTGCAGGAAACTGCACCGGCGTGTCGCAGTGGCGTTGCAAGGGGCATGCGCTCCTTTCATCGTCTCTCTCCTTCTCGCTCGCTCACTCACTGGCCTTCTCGGGCTCTCTGCACATCTCTGCCGCGCAGGAGCGGAGAGCAGAGGGACTTGGACCGACGTTGAGCGGTGCTTCTCTTCTCCCGCCGGCATTGCCGTGCTATTTGTGGATCCACTGGCTGCCCAGCGCACCTCTTTCTGCCAGTCCGCTTCCTAGCTCCTTCTCTCTGTGTTACTACTTCCGTAATTCGACGTTTGATTGCACCATGCTGCGGCGAGGGACTCCGCTGCTACGCGGCGCTGGCCTTTACGAGGGTGCTGTCGCACGAGCAACCACAGTGTACGGGCCTTTCGCGGCTGCTGCGCTGCGCAGCCGTCGGGGAGTGCTTGCGAAGCGGCAAGTGCTCGGCACGCATCCGTCGCTCAAGCCGTCGGTGCTGCCGGGCTATAGCGCTTGGTCGACGCAAGCACGCACGCTTGTGTGTATATCCTGGCTGCTGCGCACTCCAAGCTCCACCCCTCCCTCAGAGGACCAGAAAAAGAAGAAGTTTCAGAAGCGCTCGTGTGGCGCCACCTGTGTAGATAATTTACAAAAAGCGACAGTACTGCCAAGTGACGCGTCAGCTGCGCAAACGGGTGGCGATGGCGCCGGCGCTGCCAGCAGTGAGGGAGAGGTTGCCGCACAGAACGGCAGCGGCAACAAGAGCGAGACAGCTGGAGGGGAACGGAACAAGGAGAAGGGCAGCAGCAGCAGCAGCGGTGGTGGCTCCGCTGGCACTTTTGCTCGCCTCTCCGAAGACGAAGTGGAGGTGACTCATCGCCTGGGCATGGGCGAGCGGGTGGCGGCGGCAGGCCAGGAGGCCCAGAGGAGCCCACATCGCCCGCTGCCACCAGCGGATCAGCCTGCCTCGCCAGGAGATGACATGCCATTCAACGCGGCGCAGAAGACGAGCGCAGGGGACGCCACGACAGAACCGGAGATATCAGCCAAGAAGGAAAAGCCTACGGCGAGCATCACCACACCACCTCGCCTGGACGGGATTCAAATCTCGGAGAACGCGTCTGACATCCCCGTCGGCCGCGTTCTGTGGAAGATGTGGACCTACCTCTGGCCACACGGCGAGCCAAAGATCAAGATGCTCGTGGCCAGCAGTGTGTTGTGTGTGCTGGTGGCCAAGGTGCTGAGGGTGGCGGTTCCTTTCTGGTTCAAGACGATCGTGGACCTACTGGCCCCCACCACGGCAACAGCGGAGGCTGTGACGGTGGCCGGCCCGCTCACGGTAGGCGTGTTCGGGTGTGTTGTGGCGTACGGCATCTGCCGCATCACGACCTTCGTCTCCGAGGAGCTCAAGACGGTGCTATTCGCCCCGGTCGGCGGGCACGCCTCCACGAAGTTGTCGATGGAGATGTTCAACAAGCTGCACCAGCTCGACCTCGACTATCACCTCAGCCGCGAGACCGGCGTCCTGAGCAAAGACCTCGACCGCGGTAGCCGCGCGTTCTGGTCCTTGGCGTACGTGCTGCTCTTCATGATTGCTCCGACAATCTTCGAGATGGGGCTTGTATGCTATGCCCTCAACAGCCAGGCTGGCCCGCAGTTCATCGGCATTGCACTCATCGCGGTCTTCTCCTACGTGGCGTGGACCTTTTTGGTGACGAACTGGCGCTCGAAGTTTCGCACGCGCTACAACGCCCTTGAGAGCCGTGTCGGCGGGCTTATCGTGGACTCGCTGCTCAACTACGAGACGATCAAGTACTTTGGCTCAGAGAAGTACGAGTCCGAGCGCATTCGCAAGGAAACGGAGAACATGAACAAGAAGCTTGTGATTCTTGATCAGACGATGGCGCTGCTGAACTTTGGGCAGCAGCTCATTTTCGTGGTGGCCAGTGTGCTGAGTCTGTACCTCGCCACGTGCGGTGTGCTGACGGGGGCGATGACGGTTGGCGACTTGGTGCTGGTGGACGCGCTCCTGATGCAGCTCTATATGCCGCTGAGCTACCTCGGCATGATTTACCGCGAGGTCCAGTCCAGCACGCAGAACATGCAGGCAATGATAGCCTTGCTAGACCAAAAGTCGAACGTGAAAGACAAGGCGGACGCGGAGACATACAAGTATATCGACGGCACCATCGAGCTGCACGACGTCACCTTTGAGTACAAGAAAGAGCTCAACCGCCTCGTCCTGCGCAACCTCAGTCTCAAGATTCCAGGAGGTAAGACAGTGGCCTTTGTCGGCCCTTCGGGGAGCGGCAAGAGCACCATCTTCCGCCTCCTCTTCCGCTTCTACGACCCCACTTCTGGGCAAGTGCTGCTGGACGGGCAGCCCCTCGACAAACTGCGCATGGAGAGCGTACGCAAGTGCATCGGGGTCATCCCACAAGATACGGTGCTCTTCAACGAGTCAGTTCGGTACAACATCCGCTATGGCCGCATGGACGCGACGGATGCCGAGGTGGAGGCCGCAGCGAGGGCTGCAAGCCTGCACGACACCATAGCGCGCATGAGCGAAGGCTACGACACATCTGTCGGTGAGCGGGGCCTCAGGCTGAGCGGCGGCGAGAAGCAGCGCATTTCCATTGCGCGCGTTCTGCTGAGGGACCCTCCTATCCTACTAGCCGACGAGGCCACCTCCGCACTCGACAGCATGACCGAGCTGAACGTGATGGAGACACTCAAGAACGCTACTGAGCGGACGCGGCGACGCACAATTGTCCTCGTCGCACACCGCCTCACGACCGTGAAGGAAGCCGACATTATCTTTGTGCTCGACGGCAAAGGTGGCCTTGCAGAGCAAGGCACCCATGCGGAGCTGCTGGACAAGGGCGGCTTGTACGCTGCTATGTGGCATCAGCAGCTGAACGAACAGTATCAGGCTACCGGCGGTGCCGCACCCGAAGACGCGCACGCGACGGATGCGAAGCCCACTGCCACAAACGGCTGAGCGGGGTGCGGGGTCTCTCGCTGCAGTGAGGCGCGCCTCACCCGCTTACCCATACAGTACTCTTTTCGGTATCGTTGTTGGCTGAGTGCGAGGAAGTGTGGGTGGTGGTGGTGAAGGCGAGGGAGCAAAGCAGTGCTTGGAGGTTGGCACACACTAGCAAGAACGACTCGTGTGGTCACGCAGGCGGCACAGCAGTTCATCAAGCGCGCACTTGGGAGTGACCTCCTCCCGCTCTTCTCCCTACGCGGGTGCGCATCTCTCTTTCTTTGCATGTGTACGCCTCTGTGGATTGCCGATCTCGTCCTGCTTATGTGCGTGTGTCGCGGTGCGAGGGGCGATGATGGGGGTGGGGCACGCTGCCAGATGGGTGACTGGAAGGAATGGCTTCGGTGCAGCTCTTGCTTTTTCGTCTTCCTTGTGTGTGTGCGTGTGCCAGGAGGTGGGAGACCGAGGACCCTTAACGCCAACTCATGAGCGCCGCCTCCACCGCATCCCTTTTATCTTTTCGCTCCTTATGTTCTCTCTCTCAATACATTTTTTCCATCTCTTTCACTCGCTCTCTATCTCAGATTGCCCCCTCCCCCCTCCCCCTCCTCATCGACGCCATCTTCGCCGTTGTGATTCGGCTTGCTCACAGATTGCCAAACTTCTTCTTTTCTTCAATTTGTGTATCTCTTGTTGTGAGCGTGTGAGTGTCTCTCTCTAACTGTTATGGTCTAGTGAGAAAAGTGGGTACACGGCATTAGGCGGTGAAAGAGGGCTCAAAGGGCACTCAGCAGCGACGGAAGCAAGCTCGACCGCATGGAATGCATACGAATACACGCAAAACGTACACCGACGCTGCAATACAGACGGGCAGTGATGACGACGGTGCTTGTGTGACTAAGTCGCGCATGAAAAGCGCGCACACACACACATACACAGATATACGCACCTCTCCTTTTTCCTTCCTTCCAAATACTCTCTTGTCGCTGTACGGTTGCTTACCGAGACCGGCATCGTCTCCGTTGCCTTGCCCTTTCTCACCTACTTTGCCTTGCGCTCTTCCGCACAATGTCTCTGTTCTCCCTCACCGTGTCCACGCCGCCACAGCACACACGTTGAGCCCCGCCCCGCCCGCCCCGTCAGAGACCCATCGCACGCCGCGAAGCAGCCGCGCACACGCGTGGCGGCAATGCGCCAGCTCAGGCATGCGGGCAGCGTCTGCGCCCCAAACACCTCCCGCCCCCGCCTCGCAGGCTGCCTCACCGTCGCCCCCAGCCATGCTGACCGCCACGCGATGCATCGCCCGAGGTCGCTCAGGCTTCCCTACACCAGCAGGCAGTGCGAGGGCCGGGTGGGACACGTTCGAGTCACGCTGACACTCCGCCCAGCATACGGACGGCACAGGCGTGCGCACAGTGGCGGATCTCTCCCCAACGCAGCGCCATCCAGCACCTCACCGCCGACATCATTAGCGATAAGTCGCTCTGGCCCCCCTACGTCGTAGGCGCCTGACCCTGCCACCATGAAGGGTGGCTCGGCGCCGGCATGTATAAGGGGACTGCCAGGCCTCTCCACCGAGTGGGTGCTGCTGGGCCTTGATGCCGCGCACCGAGGTGCCGCCCTCCCGTCATCACAGTTTGAGAGAAAGGAGAGGAAAACAAAAATAACTGCTTATCGAGTCTGTTACTCACGTCTTCTCGCTTGAGGGCTTGTGCGTGTATGCCGTGCGCGTTCTCTGTCTCAACCCCCTCTCCCCTGTCACCACGACGGCGACACATGAGTGGGGCCGCCGACTTACAGTTTCTGCCAACGACTCCCTCTTTCCTCGCTAGGCGGCGTACAGGAAAAGCCGAGCAAGCGATGTGAATGCGCAGGAACGTGTGCGTACGAGTTGGGGGAGGGGGGAGGTAGAGGCTGAGGCGATCGTTGCATGGTGGATGTTGCCCATTCCGCACACGTCGTTTGTATCTCATCCTTTCACCTCTAGCATCAAGATGTGGGCGCACCTGTCCGTGCTTCTTTTGCCTGTTGCCTTGCTGCTCTTCGCGCCTGCCTCTGGAAGACTTGTCCGGCACCGCTCGAGCACGGCTTCTCCTGCTCCTGCGCTGCCTTCCACAACACCGACGCGCACGCATTTGTACGCCTTCGGCAACGCGGATGCCCGCCGCACGCTCTCACCGCCGTTTTCGCTCTCCCTTTCTCTGCCTTCCTGTGGTTCAGGGGACCACGCCATCCTTTTGATTGCCGTGAGGTGCCACGGACACGCACACGCATACACATACGCACACACGAAAGAATGCGGAGAGGCGGTGGAGAGAGAAGCGGGGCGGAACGCTTGCTTTCCTCTGCATCCACTCCCACGACGGTGGAACGCTCAGTGTCGCCCTTCACCTCCCTAGACACCTCCTTCGCCCAATCACTCAACGGCTACGGTGACTACGACGAAGACTCGACCGCCTTCGCATCACCAGGGTCGTTTTCTCCACACGCGTACCACTCGCACACGAAATCGCTGACGCCGACTCCTCCGCCGTCAGCGGTGGCTTCTCCTATGCTTATTCTAGGAGACGCATCCGATTCCGCTGCGCTCGACCGCGAGGTACAGCCGGAAGAGCAGCACATCGAAGAGTTCGTGCCACTCCCTGCGAAGTCGTCCCAAGTGCTTCCGGCGCTGTCGTTTCACAGCTCATTTTTCTCGTACACAACAGATTCATCAATTTCAGCCGAGCCTCTGCTCACGTCCAAGTCTCCAGCGCTCGTCACGTATCCTTCCAGCACTGCATCACCAGGCGGAAGAGCGCCGTTGCAACGGACAGGGTCATCGTCGCCACAGAGTCAGCCCTCGGCACCTGCTTCCTTGAGCGCAGTACACGAGGCAGGGCAGAGTCCCGACGTGAAGGAAGAGAAAACGTTCCCTTTTTCTTCGTCCCTATCGTCTTCCGCAGTGCTGGCGGAGATACAGACCACGATCTCTCAGCTGACCACGTCCTCCTTTCCCATGCCGCCGCCCCTTGTCGCGGCGAGTGCGATGACGACGCAGGTGCTGCCTTGTTGCACAGACGACGAGGGGCAGCATTGCAGCCGCGCTTCATCGCCCGCCATGGCATCCTCGCCGCTGTCACCGTGGGCTCCGCGAACAGCAGATAGGCCGCAAGCTGAGGAACGCGAGCTGAGGCGCAGCGGGTCATCGGCGAAAGACCCAGGTGCTGCCGATACCGTGTTGACACTGCCGTTGACAGCGCTGGACGAATTGCCGCCACCAACCCCGCTGTCGTCCTCGTCGTTCTTCTCCGCCTCCCCATCGGTTGCGTCGCCGCTGTCGGCCGTGGCCGCCTCACTCAATGAGACGCCCGTCCGTGCATCTCTGTCCCATCTGGCCACAAGCCTTCTTTATGCGGACGGTGCAGATCCCCTGGCGGACGAGCGGCACACACAGAGCCGCATCAACACCGCGGCGCTGCCGTGGGTGCCGATGCTGCTGCCGACCATGCCAGGCCCGAAGCGCAGACAGCAGCGGGGGACAAATACGCTCCCCCCACATGCGGAGGGCCACGGCGATGCACAATGCGTCGCTCAAGCCGATGATAAGCCAGCGGCGAAGCGGAGGCGGACGAGGAAGGGAACCAAGGAGGAGGCGTCGACGACTGGCGAGGTGGTCTTGATCGCGGAGAGGGGCATGCCGGCTCCAGCGCCACTTCCGCAACCACCTTCAGCGAGGCGGAGGCGGACATCCAAGACAGCAACGAAGGACGCTCATCAGAGCGCGGCTCCGACAAGGGTAAGCAAGGATGCCAGACTTGCACCAATGCCGAGGGCAGAAGCACCACTTGACCAGAAAGAGAACTGTGACGGTGCACAAGGCCTTAAAGAGTCTTCGAAGGACCACTCGTCTGCATCCCGCACCGAACCGGGGCACATCTCTCTACCACCAAACTCCGCGAAGCCGTCCACGGCACTCCATCCACAAGAGCTGATGGTCCTGGCTGGTGACGTGCCCCTATCCCACCTATTCGCGACCAGCAGTGACTTGAACGCGGACTCCAAGTCCACGGCGCCTGCCGCTTGCCAACCCCCAGCTGCTCCATCAGTGCCGTCGCAGTCACAAAGGGAGAGGTGGAGGAGGACGCGTTTCCGGAAGGCCGGAGTTCCACAGACTGCGGCGGCAGCTGTGGAAGATGGCGCCGCACCATCGGCGGGGCGGGTTGCTGCGGAAGCGTCCCGAGAGGAGGCGGAGCCAGCCCCCGCAGCCGCAACCTCATTACCACTGTGTCTGTCATCACCGCGAGCGCCCCAACTGCCTGCACGCTCGGAAAAGCTCGACGGCAGCGGTGCGAAGGCCGAGTTGCCAGCTAGCGGTGATACCTCGGCAGCACGGAGTCTTGGCGCGGCAAGAAGAGGAAAAACATCGACATTCTCACTGACGCTTCCAGCCCGGAAACGGAGAACATTGCAGACGACACCCGCTGTCACTACTGAAACCCCGTCATCCACAGGGGGCGGCGACACCAGCGGCTCCGATGGCGCCGTCACGCATGTTGCATCCACCTCGAAGCGTGCCGCCGATGTACAGCCATCGCTTCTGCAGGCATGGTGGTCTGCAGTGTGCACCTCTGCATCATCCTCGGAGTCGGGCCGATCCTGCTTGTGGGTTGAACTGTCGGAGGGATATCAAGAGGCCCACGGGACACTGCTGCGTCAGGTCCTCGTTTACTGGGGATGGCTTCATAGCGAGAGCTCCGTCACCCACCGCGGAGGTCTGGAGCTGCCGACTGGTGCCTCGACTCTGTCAAGTTCCACACCAAAGTGCACGAGCCGCAAGCGCGCGCGTGACAGGAAGCGCAGCGAGACCAGCGCTGCCGGTGCAAGCGCGCAGCTTGAACGCACGGACAGGAGAGCCAATAATGGTTTGGTGGTGCTGCTTTGCCCATCGCCACTGCCCATGGAGGAGGCGCTGCGGTGGTGGACGCAGCGCGCGCATGTGGAGCACAGCTTTATGCCACCGCTACTGGCCGTCTCCATGTCAGCGGACCCTCAATCGAGTGTCCTAGGGAGTTCTGATCGAGTGCCTAGCGCTTCCCGGGTGGCGCCGACGCCGGAGGAGGAGTATGAGCTGCTCAGGGGCGCGATTCAGCTGGCATCAAGCGTGTACTGCACTGACGCGGCTCGCAGTCTCGCGGTGTCGTGCACCGCCGCCGGGCACGCTGCACTAGCACAACTCTTGTCGCTGAATCAGGTATTCGATAGTTTGCAGGTCTGCGCCGACGCGCTCAGGTCTGCCGCGGGCTTACCTTCCACTTCCTCACTTGTGCAGACGCCCCTGGAAGAAGATGCTGACGTGGGCAGTCTGACCGCGGTCTTGGCTGTTACCGCGCTTGTGCAAGGCACGGACAGTGGCAGTGGCAGCGCAAAGGAGGGGCGGCGTGCTGCTTCGCTGCAGGAGCGGTACTTTGCAGAGCTATGCCGGTGGAACGGCTTGGCTGCCGCACTGCAGCGACAGCCGCGGCGACCGCAGCTCGTTCTCCGCCGCGTTCGTGTGGACCCGCTGCACCGAAACGGTGGCGCATCGAAGAGAAAAAAAACGCCGGTCGGTCCTACTGTACCGCCTTCGGCTTTGATGGACGCCAGCGAGGGGGTGCTGTACGCTCCGAGTGTCGCCGGCTCCTCGCTGCTGCCAGAAGAACGGCGTCAGTGGGTCACGTATGGGATGGTTCTGCCCGCCACGCGCAACGAGGACACATTTGCAAGCAGTGCGCGTCGTGAGGACCGTGTACTGGCGTCGCAGCCACCGCCGGTGGCGCTCGCGCCGGCGCACCTATCCGCTCTTCACCTCTTCGGCCGAGTGCTGTTCACTCCCGGCAACTACGCGACAGCGGTGAACGTTGTGGAATCTTACGCACGTGTATCGCAGCAGTGCTTGACGGACTACATCTCCGACTACAGCTGCGTCATGACAGGCCCGCTGCGCTATTCTGTGTCGGCAACGATTCGACGCTATTTGCAGGTGCGCGTGGTAGTGGAGCTGGCGCCGTTGCTAGCGTTGGTGAGCAACGGGGCCGCTGCGCAGCCGCTAGCCTCGACGAGGCTCTCGGCTGCTGGCGCTTGCATTTCACCTCCGAGCACATCGACTTTGTTAGCTCCTGTGGCGCTTTTCGCCCGCTCGAAATGGCGCACTGTCGTGCTGAGCTTGTCCTGCACGTGCAAACCCCGCTTATATGAACAGGTGCCTCGCACGGACGATGGCGTGAAGGTGTGCCGCCACGTCGCGGAGCTCTTTCACTACTTCACCACCCAGCAGTTTTCTGTAGTAGGCCATCAGGCGGTGCAGCGAGAGCAGCCACTGCCGCAGCACCAGGTTCAGAGAGCACTAGCTCGAGTCGACCCGATGCTTTATTCACGGAGTCTCCCACCCCTATCACCGCGTACTACGTCATCAGAGAAGCGGCAGCTGTCACATCGCAGCCGCACGAGCACGAGCACCAGCAGCTCCAACTCGAGCACCAACGCCATTTTGAGCAGCTTGCCCTTGCCGGCGCTCTACACGCGCTTCTTCGACCTCTGTGCCGCTTCAGAGGGGACTGCCCGTAAGCAAGAGAAGAATGAAGTCTCTGGATCGGATAGCACAGACTCCGCATCCCCGGCACGGCCTCCAGCGCGGTGCCGTTCGCTGCAACGCAGCGCGACCGCCGCACTGTCGCCTGCGACACCGAGTAAGGCACCACGGACAAGGCCTTCGAAGAAGGCACAGCGCTCCTCCACAGCGGCAGCGGCCAATGCTTCGGTGACCTCCTCGGTGGCCGCCTCAGCAGCGGGCACAGACTTCCACACTCAAGCGCTCCAGTACGCGCTGCGGCTTCTGCAAGAGCGTCTGCGCGACGGCAGCGGAGAGAGGACTGCGGATGGCGGTGCGGCATCCCTTGCAGCAGCAGCAGCCACGGGAGACGGTGGGTTGCTGTTCCGCCCCAGCGGTCCGTCACCACCCGCGCTCGCACGGAAGCGCACCCGCTCAGAGGACGTTAGTCCAGGAGAGACAGAGCATGCGCGGGCACTACGACTGGTGGAACAGCTGCTGCGCGATCAGCTACGCTGACGGCGCCGCAAGGGCACGCGCCTGCGTGCGCTCGCGCTTTGCACGCAGATGGAGGGCTTGGCAGGCGGTCTTGCAGAGGGGGTGGGCGGGTGGGGTGAGACGAGCAGAGTCTTGCACGGGAGCATGCACAGCCTGCATCAGTGCAGCTGATCTTCTTGCCTTGCTCACATACAGACGCACAAGCGCTTTTACTGTGCACAAGCACACGAGCAACGCTCATGTGCCGCGCGCGCAGGTCGACCCATCGCCAGGAGATGGGCGCCGTGCGTGGCGACTTCAGCAACTAGGATCCAGAAGCACCATGCACCACTTGGAGTCAGGATGGGCACCCTTGTTCTTCCCTTGCGTGCCCGACACTGACGGGTGCCAGCCTGGCTTTGCACCACACTCACAAGCAGTCAGATGCGAGCGTTTGTTTCACTTTGACAAGGCCGTGTGACGCGTGCCACATGTCTTCTGTACTGCTCTCCAACTCATCTGCTCTTCTCGCACCCGCATACGGACCTGTCTGCGTCTTGCTTGGATTGTCGTGTGCGTGTGGATGCGCATTCGTGTGCGGGGAGGACGCTGGCACACACAGAGGTCATCGCTCGGCAACGCACACGCGCTTGCCTACCGGAGAGACTAACGACCTCCCTCTTCCTCTGACGCACAGGCGACGAGCACCCATACGTACACGATGATGGCGACCCCGACAAGGGGAGAGGCGCAGTGGCTGAAGGACGCAAGCGCGTCCGCGACGTGGCTAGCTGGACTTTCTTCCATCGCTTCCCCCTCCCCGCCGCTGCGGTCTGGAACGGGGAGGCGCGCGTATGAGTCGTCACCGCCGCCTCGAGTTGACGAGCAGTGGCGGCGAGACGCGCAGCCGCAGAGCGACTCGACAAACTTGCGCCGCCCTCTTCATTGGCAAAGTACCGCCGTTTCAGAGCCTTTTTGCAGGGGCGGTCTTTACCCGCATCTAGTGCGGAGCCACAGCCCGCCATCGCAACAGGCACCACCACCACCACCGCGGCCCCCCCTCCCCCGCTGCACACGTTGGCGTGGGTATAAGCCACTTAGCGCGCACACAGGCGCCACTGCGCTCTGGCGTCGAGGTCACTGTGGGCGGCCATGCGTGCGGTGAATCAGGTCAGCGTGGAGACATACCACCGCCTTATCAATGCGCGGCGAGCGACGCTAGTGAGGCAGCGCATCAGCACTCCATTACCGTCGAGAAAGTCCGCATCGCGTCATGCCTGGCGGATCATATTTCTGCAGCGAGCGCGGGTGTCTTTGGCGATGTACCAGGAGAGTGGCCTTGCAATCTCCACCCCTTCGATACCAAGTCCGTCGCAGAGACTGTGGAGTGCGGCCGTCAAGCAGCTCTGCTGCACCGCGTGAACGAAGGCTTCTTTGACGTGACAGCACAACTTTCCCATGAGGCAGCTGCTAGGGCCGTCGAGGTAGATCGCCACCGACTCGCTGCGCAGTACAGCACTGAAAGATGCAGGGCCGCCGCGGAGGCACACGCACAGGCGTGCGCGGAGCTTGAGGTTGCTCAGAAACAGCTGCTTCGTTTGGAAGAGGCGCACCAGAGGAGGTTTGCAACTGCTGCTACAGTGGAGGTAGATGCTAGGATGCCTGCGGACTCGACCACCACGGCACCAGAAGTCCCCATCGACGCCGTTGCGCTTCAGCTGGATGCCGAGATGGCTCAGATGCGATTGCAAAGACAGCGTTACTCGACGCAGTGCACCCGCAAGACTCGTCTGCAGGCGCAGGCAGACAAGCTGAATGCGCAAGGCAAGGACCTGACCGTCCAGCGTGAACGCGAGCAGACACGAAGCCCTCAAGAGCTCGAGCACGCGCTTGCGTCGTCTTCCATCACATTGCCAGAAATATGTCGCACTCCCGGTGATCAAGCGCAGCTGCCAGCTGAGGTGCTCGGTGGCGCGATGCAAGAGCTTTCTGCTTGCATCACGGAGCGCCGCGAGCTGCTGCAGCACCTGCGTGACGACTCTCAAGACTGTCTAAAGCTCCTTGATGCGCTTTTTGCGAAGTGCTCGTTATCCACGGTTGCGGAGCCGGAGGACCATTTAGCGTCTCAGAGCGGCAGCCATGCCTCCGATGCCACGGCGGCCATCGCTGGCAGGGGCGAGGCGCCAACGAGATGTGCCGCACGAAATCAAGTTTACGACTCCGCCGCTACAAGTGCTGCCTCTTCCTCGGGCGTGAGGCATGTTGAGGAAGGCATGGCGAAGGCGTACCAGGCACTGTGCCGTGGCGAAGAAAAGGCTCTCGCTGAGATGGAATATTTGTTGCACCTGCTGCAGCAGTGTGCGCAGCCGCAACAGCTACAGCAAGGGCGTGGGCGCCCTGGCGTGCCGCCGGATGGCCGACTGAGCGCCATGGAGAGCGCGACGCGAAAGACGTCTTCTGCTACTGCAGCTGGAGATGTGCCTGCGCTGGTGATGACGGCGGCAAACCATGTGGCGTCTGCGGCAGGTGATGGATGGGCCGAGCTTGGCCGTTTATTCACCAAAGAGAGCACGTGAGTAGAGACAGACCAATGCACATGAGGGACACAGCGAGGCGGGGGGGTATGGACAGCGACGCAACGGGTGCACACACACGCACAAGCGCACGCACAAACACACAATGCAATGCATGTCGAGCGCTTTCACCCTTCTCATCTGTGTGTTTGTGTGGGTGACTACAGCGGTCTGCTCTGCGTGCGTGCCTGACATCGCTTGCGCGGCTTTGTCTTCTGTTCTTGCTGCAGGCCAACACACACGCAGGCACCAAATGCCTGTGTGGTGCTCAACTCGTGTGTACTCTCTCGTCGCTCATTCCTGATTCCTACTGCGCGCGCATCGCACAGCGTCTGTGTGTGCACGCCCGATGGCCGTCGTTCTGCGCCTCACGCTGTCCAAGGCGGTCTGGTGCGGCGGCGGACCTCGCGGCGCAAGGGGGGATGGGGTGGTGTGCTGGAAACGAAGAATAGATGAGTTCTTCGCGATGTATGGTGCTGTGAGGTGAGCACACATACGTCGGCATCATGACACATACGTCCTCACTCGTGCCTGCAGCAACCACGTCCTTCTCTTTCCGTCCTCCTTTCCTTTTCGCGCGCACCGCCTGCCCTACGAGCGCAATACCTCCTGCATCGCTTCCATTCGCACACCTCCCACACCGCCACTTGCTGCGTGTGTGCGTGTGTCTTCTTATCTTGTTGGCTTACCTCTTTACCACCGTAAGTGTTGTAGGGACTCGCTCCGCTGCCCCTTCCCCCCACCCTTCCTTGCGTTGATGCCTGTGCGAGTGCTATGCCTGCACGGCGCTCAGCAGACGCAGGAGATCTTCCAGCATCAGCTGAGCCTCTTCCAGGATGACCTCGCCCGCATTGCAGAGCTTGTGTTTCTAGAGGCGCCGCATGTGCTACCTCTCATCACAGCGCAAGATGACATACCCACGCGATCGTGGTGCAGCGCGGACGGCAGGGAGGACTACAGCGCTGGGGATGCGTTGGTTGCGACAGCGATGCAGCCCGCCGGCCCAGGCACTGATCTTGCCTTCACCGTCATGCTTGGTTTCTCGCAGGGCGCTTTGATGATTTATCGATACCTGTGGCTGCACGCGGCGGACGCCGCGGTGGCTGCGCAGCTGCGCGGTGTCGTCGTAGCCGGCGCGCCAGACCCACGCCGCATGTTCCCGCGCAACGCAGACAACACACTCTTTCAGTCCGCCTCTGACAGCCCTGCAAGCTCCGCCGCCGGGGTCACGGTTTTTGGTGCACTGCCCTTTCTTCACATCATTGGTAAGAAGGACGCCGTTGTGGCGCCGGAGGAGAGCGCCACCTTCGCGCAGGTGTGCAGCAGCGCTTCTCACATTCTCTTCCACGAGCACGCGCACAGTATTCCTGCGCTTAAAGAAGTGCGCACGGCGGTGCGAGAGGTGTGCCAGACGGCCTTGCTGAGCTCAGCCAAGTTGGCAGAGACGCTCGAGGCCCGCGCGGGGGAGCTGGAGATGGTCCGCTCCATGTACGAGGAGGAATGTATTCTGACCTGCGGCAACGAGACACTCGTGCGCATTCCGCTCTTCACGGATGCGGAGTCTCTGCTGGCATCCTCTTCTTCACCCGCGGCAGCGTCGCTAAAGGCGTCTGCGGTGCACGCGCTAGAGCGCGTCAAGGTTTGCTTCCGCGTGCCCTGGAGCTACCCGTCAACGCTGCCGATGGTGGAGATGGCTGACGGTCCAACCTGGCACTCGATCAAGTACGAGCGCTGGGCAGCAGACATCGTAGTGCGCACCTCGGCCTACCTCGCCGACGAGCTCGGTGGCGAGACGGCTATGCTGCTCCCAGCCTACCTCTACGCCGCTGGGCTGGCGCAAGAGAAGTTGGACGTCCTCGTTGATGTCTTCGCCGAGGAGGCGTGTGGCCGCGGCGGGGCTGACGGAGAAGCTGCAGTGTCGCAGCTGGGTGGCCCATGGGCGGCCGAGGACGAGTTGCTCCGGGAAGCGTACATCGCGGAGGCGGAGGCAAACGCTGCCGAACTGCTCTTGGCTGAGGCAAGGCGCCCCCGCAATGGCCGCCGTCCAACCGCAGACGTCGGCGAAGATGACGACGGGGAATTCGACAGCGAGGAGGCCAGGTCTGCGGCCGCTGGCGGTGGTGGCGGCACCTGCACACTGACAATTGGCCTGATCGGCAAGCCTAGCGCTGGCAAGAGCACCTTCTTCAACGCAGTCACGAACCCGGCTGTCGAGAGCGACGCGGCACGTGTCGCGGCTTTTCCCTTCACCACTATCGAACCGAACATCGGCGCTGGTCTGGCACCTCTGTACTGCCCGTGTGCAACGCTGCGCGCGGCAGCGGTGGCGCCTGCTGGTGACGGTGCTACTGACGTGGCTGCGACCGCCGGCAGTGCGAGGTTGTCTAGCGCCGTCCTTTCCTCCGGCCTTGCTGGTGACTTGTGCGATGCAAAGTACGGCCACGTGCGTGCGCTAGGCAGCCACCACTTTCGCCGACACCCGGTGAGAGTGAAGGATGTGGCCGGGCTTGTGCAGGGCGCCTACCAAGGCAAGGGCAAAGGAAACCAGTTCTTGAATGACCTGTGCGACGCTGACGTGCTGGTGCACGTGGTGGACGGCGCGGCTGCAACGGAGGCGGACGGCACGGCGTGCGCGCCCGGTCAGGGCTCCACGATGGAGGACATCACATGGGTGCGCTCGGAGGTGCACAGCTGGATCTACGACAACCTTCGCGCCAAATGGACGAGCCTTGTGCGGCAGCCGACGAAACTGCGCACCATGTTCAGCGGCTACCGGAGTACTCCGACCTTCGTGGACCGCGTGCTGCGGCGCGTCGGCATTGCCAACGAAATCGCTCTGACAACCATGCTACGCACATGGGGGCCACAAGAGCTGCACGCGCTCGTGGCGCTCTACGTTCGTCTTCGCTTTCCAATGATCGTGGCTCTGAACAAGGCAGACCTCTCCACTGCTGCTGATGTGGCAGCGGCGTTGCGCCAGGCCTACCCACACGAGGTGTTTGTCCCCATGACGGTGAGGATAGAGTGGCTGGCGCTTCAACTGAGCCGCAACGGTTACGTTGACTACACCCCTGGTGCGGCATCGCTGAGTATCAAAGTTGACTGCGGCGAAGTTGCCAACCTGGAGAAGCGCGTGTGTCAGGAGTTGCACGATGTCGCCTCCTTCTTCCGCACCGCCACTCCCTCACCGGAGCGTTTGTCGTCGTCGTTGCTGCCGCTGACCACCACTGGTGTGCAAGATGTGCTGGCCGCGGCGATGGAGGCGTGCGGGGTGATGCTTGTGTACCCTGTCCGCGCCTTTCACCCCGTCACCTCGCTCGCCCACTGTCTCACCTTCAAGCTGGGCAGCTCTGCGGAACGGGTGTTCAACGCGCTTGTGCATCTGCAGCTGCTGGAGGGAAAGCTGGTACGCTTTGAGATGATCGATCTCGCACCTGTGAAGCGGCAGCTGCACCAGCAGCTTTTGGCGTCTCTGGCCACCGCCCCATCGAGTGAGGCGTCAATGCCGATGCCAGCGCAGCAGCAGCAGTGCGCCGTGGCACTACCAACGAGCGCGCAGACGCTACGCAAGACGGAGGTGATCAGCTCTTCTGCGGTGCTGGCGCGCATTCTCTCCAACAAGCGCCAGCTTGCCTAGCCGAAGGGGAGCGCTGGGAGAGGGGTACCGGCTCACCTCTCTGAGATGCAGTTCTACAAACACGCGTTGTCTAATGCACCTGGCAGCTGCATTTAGCCGCGGACAAGTGCTTCTTGGGGACTTGGGCGGCGGTGTGCGCTTTCTCCGAGGCACGCCACCTCCCACCTCTTCAACTACACTCAGTAAGCCACGTTCCCTCCCCCTCGCTGTCTCTCTCTCTTTCGCTTCCATGTGCTCATAATTGCACGACTCTATCGAGCAACGACAAATGCCGATCACGCGTACATACTAAAGAAAACAAGCATATAGGGCTTGGCATGTGCTGCATGCTGACACTCGCTTGCACACATGTGCACGGACTCCTCCCTTTCGCACTGCCCGTATGCGGCGTCTCTTGTGGAGTCTTTCCCCTCTTTCTGCTCACTCAAGCTATGTGGCCTGCACAGCACGAGGCAAAGCGGTGCGGGGAGGTAGGTGGGCAGGAAGGCTAGGGCTACGGAGATCTTCGAACGCCGCCTTGTGAATGTCTGTGTGCGCATGCGCATGTCGGTCCGCTTTCCTCCCTCCCCCGCCCAGGCCATGCGATTTCCTTTCCCACTGTCGCGTCCCTCTTCTCTCCACTTCTTCAACGCACCGCACCCTGCCCTTTCGTCCTCTCTTTCTCTATCCGCGAGCTCTACACTGTCGTGCGCTGCGTACGATGTGCCTGCGGGTGGCTGGTGTACTAGCTGCCATCGTTGCATCGCCGCTCAGAACAACCATATGACCCTTTTCTGGCGCCGCTTGCGCCCCCGCTACCGCGTGCGCTTCTGCGTCATTCCAGCGAGCAGCAACAAGCTCTTCGCTTCTTGTGCCCCAACGCGCGCATCCTCCTGCTACTCGTTGCCTTCCCTCTTCTCTCGCCACGAACGCGCCACATATGACTGTGAAGGCGCGCCCTGGACAACACGCGCGCAAGTCCCTTATTACCACATTCGACTGATCCCACCCCATTCCGATCCCTCTCTCACGCCATTAGGAGGTGTGCCAGACTGGAGTATCCTGTATGCGACTGTGGTCTCTTGATGGTGCAGAGGGGGGCTCCTCTTCTACCGGACCCCGATGGGCTGATCGCGGATGGTTTCAATCATGATGCTGCTGCATGAGGGTGTGCGGGTGCCGGAGGAGTGCATCCGTCCCCTCGAGGCAGCTGTCAGCCGATTCATGGCCAGCCGCCCGCGCCCGCTGCCGGGAGACG